>NC_082640.1:44461206-45711206 GCF_028023285.1 Balaenoptera ricei | reverse complement strand
TTGGGAGATAAGCAAAAAGTCAAGTCAGAAGAAATGGCTATTTGAGGCAACGACATACTTTCATGAAACCTTCAGGTTTTGGGTGAATGATCCCTTGGGGCCTTCCTCGGGCATCCATTGCCAGCAACGGACCACGATGCAGGCTGGCATCCAGCACCAAGCAGCTTACTGAAATTTTACATATAGGTCTTTGGTAATTACGGCTGAAAGATCCCTAAAGAATTGGGCTAATCCTGGTAACTATTTTTAAAAATCTATTTATAATATACATTATTTGGGTGGACGGTGACTATCTATCAAGGACTTGTTAACTCAGAGAAAAAAACGGACTCATGAACAATCATCTGAAAGGAGTGCAGGGGTGGGGAGTGAAAATAACTGAATCTTAATGAGGATCTGTCGGATGTGTGAAAACGAGTTCAAAGTCATGCTCGAATCCAAGTGGCCTCCTGGCTGTTCTCAAGGAGGGTGCTCAGACCCATGGAAGCCTTGCTTTAGCTCCTATTTGAGAAGGGATGTGAGTCTTTTACCGTCTCTGGGTTGTTCCCTTTTGCTGGGCTGACTCAAGATGCAACCAGGACGCCCCTGCACATGGATGCACACACACGTGCGTGCATCTGTGCCACGAAGAAGGGGGCGGATACAGACAGAGCTCCACACAGCGCGCATTGCAGACTGACACCACGGATACCACTGAACGAGAGAGAATATTGGTCTAATCAACCCAACACGGAATCGGGTGCTGGCGTCCAAGTCGGCGTGTGTCCTAGAGTGCGCTGCGCTTCTTCCGAAGGGGGCTCTGGCCGCTGCCGGGCTTCAACTCTGCATACTGCACCTGTGAAAACAGACAGACGTGACGCTGGCAGTTAGGTAACCCTAGCTCACCACAGTGTGCTAATGGCTCCCCGAGGACACACCAAGGCAAAGGAAGGAAGGTTCAAAGGTAATGAATCATTTTCTAAACACAGGAACATGGAGGGATTAATTGCAGGAAGGATTTGAAGAGTCATGCATCATTTCTTGAAACCAAAATATTAAAAGCAGATTTTTCTAATGAGATGCATGGGTTTCTGGGTTTCTACCTGCTCTCAGCACTGCTAGATGGTTTTAGTTCTGTGTATGCCCGTGTTCAACCAGAAAAGAGCTTAATAACAGTCTCTAGGGAATGTTTATCTTAGTATATGATACAGCAACTTACTAAGAATTATTCATTTAGAAATATCTAAAATCTTGGGGGAAAAAATCTCTGCCAATTACATACATTTCTTTTGCCAGAGGGGGCAGAAATGTTGAAATTAATGCTGGCCCCAGACTAATAAAAGATTTCTCTTATAAATGAATTTCATTTACAATGTAATGGCTAAAACATCTGTGACAAATATGAACATGTGGGGAGTCCCCAGTGGCAAACTGTCTACTGTGTTAATTAGCAAGTGCTCTTGGAGATACACGGAGATCTTACTAGCTTACTGTACATCTTCCTCAAATGCTCTTTTGTTGTATCCCTCTGTATTCACGCCAACTCCAACCGGATGACCTCGCTCAGGGCTGGTGCCCAAACTGTGCACAGATAATCCCTAGCAGGGGCTTGATGGGAATTTCCATTCTTCAAGGATGCAGGCACAAACTCACATTGTGACTCAAGTGATGGTACGTTGCAGTCGTATTGCTTTGGTGTGTGGGCTTTGATAGGCTGATGGTGGAATGGCTTTATTTAAAGTATTGCATTACAGACCACATGTGCTCACTATTTTGAGTATTTGTACCAAACTCCCCAAGGACATCCTACCCCATCTCATAAACTGAGCTACACTTGGTGGAAAGCAGATATGTGAAAAAAGCATGCTTTCTTTAGAGTGTCTTGTGAAGGTCCCCTAGGGGATGACACACCTGCCAATCTTCAAGGCTAAACAAACAGGGGCCAAGTTACTATTTTACAATCATGCAATGCAATGTTAACAAGGAAATTCATATTTATAGAATGCATTTTAATAGATAATTATATCATTAAATGAAGGTTAAAAGAAAAAGCATCACAAGGTCTATTTTAATCTCTAGAAGTTGGAATGAAGGGGAAGGAAACTCTCTGGGGCCTTTCAGCCTTACGTCTCTGCGATGCACCCGGACCTGCTGGGAAATGAATTATGGTACATTGGCCTAGAAATTGATACTTGATTTGGGATTCTCTCAGATAATAAAAGATTGTGTCTTTGATCGTCATGATGGCATTTCATGCCATGGTCTCCCCATCTACCTATTCTATGATTTCTCTTCTCCATTAGAGAGGTCTTTGCCTGCCCTCCCGCCTCTGGATTTATAGCAGACTGATCTGCAGGGGCCTGAATTAGGCTGCTCTATGGACTTTCCGGTATTGTTGCCTTGGTTAAGCTCTGTGTATCCAAAGAAAAGGGACACTGCTGGACTAAGTGACCATTACCTGTGAATAATACTTCTGATTGATCTCAAATTATTGCATGCTGTCTCTGCCTCTATGTGTATTAGAGTAAGTGGGGGCTTTGCCCTCAGCATCTTTAAGTCTTCAAAGGGAAAGGGATAGGAGGGTGGCCTAGGAGATAATCGGGGCAAAGAAGAATCAAAAGAGTAATCCTCATGCCCCCTACTTCCCGTAGAATGCCTGCCAACCGGAAGAGGGGGAAAATAAGCAAGCCTCCCCCAGCTCTGGATCTCACGCTCTCCTACTCGCTGAGCCCATCTTATCCTCTTTGGGAAGGCAAACGATCAGAAAAGGGGCAAACCTCACTGCACTACAGCCTCGCAGTGTGAGTTCCAGATCATTCTTAAGTAGCTCTTTTTCCGGATAATTTTCCCCAATCATCTCATGCTTCTGGACAAAGGTTTTCTTGCCACCTCCCTGCAAGGCAGGCCTCTTTAAGGATTTTCTGATTCGTTATCTCAATGACTCACACAAGCACAGTCCTGTGCTCGTCTGGCTCTGGGGCAGGCCAGACTTCAGGGTCGGGGCCCCTGTTGGTGGTGAGCGTTCATTACATACCTTTTGAACATCAGACGGAACTCTGGAGAGGAAGTCTAGTAGCTCATCATTGTCGATGGCGTAGGGATTTCGAAGCTTCTTAGTAAATTTATTTATGCCTGAAAAACAGAAATATCGGGAGATCTCTGTCTGTCTGTTGATGTCTCTCTATCCATCTATCTATCTTTAAAAACTCACCTGACTGGGAGAGGGGAAGCAATCACAAGTAAAAATTAGTGTGAAAACAATTACCGGACCTCAAGTCATATACACGTTGCTGTCATGTGGAATCATTCACAAATGTCTTTTCTTGGAGGAAGGAAAGGGGGATCGTTGGAGAGGGGCTTTGCCTTCTTCAGCTGTGAAAATCCCATTACAATCCCATCAGCAGGGCGGCAGAAACACACACTAAAACTGTGGAGCTCACTGGTTTTTTGGACGACACTGATTAACAGCCTGCTCTGCTAGGAAAATGAATGTCCCAGATGGGAAAAGGCCTTCACTAGCCCAAACAAGTCTCTGCTTGGGAGCTCTGGACCAAACCTAGCAGCGGGAGGTGGAGGGTGGGAGTTGTTTTTTTGTTGTTAAAAAGAACCCACAAGAAATCTATCTCCCGCCCCCCGTCCAACTCATTTTCACAGGTTTCTCTTCTCTCACTGCAGAACAGAACTTGACATGTTGATTTTACTTTGATGCTGCAGGAAACTGTGAAAAGTTATTATTGGAAAATTATCTTACTGTGGTTGCTAGCTTAATTTATGGACCGTGGCACTGGTGCGAGGGTTTGGCTAGCCCATGAAGTCGGTGCGGCTGATTTAGGACAACGGTAATTAGAAGGGGGTGTGACGTTTTAAGTTGTCCTTGGTGGCGGCACCTTGGGCACGTGGGGACGTCCAGGACAAGCTCTGCCCACGGTTCCCTCTTCAGAGGAAGGCGCCACTCCACCAGCTTTTGTCTCCTACTCCGCTCCTAGGAGCTTCTTGGAGGTGTGTGTGTCTGTAGCCAGAGCTTATAAATGTGGTCTTTTCACTAAATGTCAACCCTTTGTGCCAAGTCTTAGAAGCAGAAGGTGGCCTTCTGAAGTTTGCCCACAGAGTGCTTGTTTATCAAGGACCGTATCTGAAGTCCTTGTCAATCTCCGTGATGCTGAACGAATGTTCACATTGGTGGTAGGTACCCTGACTGGCTCTTAACTCTGAAGGCAAGGTAACATTTACCTGTTCAATAGTCCACAACAGAGAAGAGGTTTGATGTTTTTCTTCTTTCATTAAATATTATTTTGCCTTCATCTAAGAACTGGACTTTCTGCGAGCCATTACCCCTGACGCAATGCCAAACTCCTAGTAGTTCCATTAGAGAGAGTTGGGTTCACATCTGCTTGGCAAATGGGAGCTGGCCATGTTCATAAGTCAAGGGTGCTTGTTGACTGGGCTGGGGAAGACTTCCTGCAAATAACCCCCTTTTTCTCAAGTCAAAGTCACTCTATGCCTTTCTTCCCTCTACCTCCACAGGCAGCTTCATGTTTCTAGCTAAAATTTCCCCCAGTGTTCCTTTAAAATACTCTCCACTGTGTTATTCTAAAGACATTTAATTGTAGCATGGGCTTTTTGGCAAAAGAAAACAGACAAAGCAAAATGATGAAGGGAGACAAAGACGTATTGAGGAAAGATATATCTTCTATTGTTAATTATATATAGTGTGCGCATCTGGAGTCTCTACAAGGAACCGCCAGGCAGGGATAATACCACAGCCGATCAAAACACTGCATTCTTAGTCACTGAGAAGATTATAAACCTGCCCAGTAACTCAAATGCACCAATAAGGGCAGAAGAAGTCCACAAAGCACTCCGACAGTCTATGTTTGAAAAACTTTTGTTAGATTAAAAATTATAAGGAACTCAGATTGCGTGCTTCAAAAGCACACCTTGTTTTTTTAAGATGTCACAGGCTCAAATGTCAGTAATTCCACCATATTATCTACCGTGTAAAACCAAGTGTCAAGAGGGGATCATAGAGCCCGTGGTCATCTTTAAAGGGCAACTGGGCAAGGAACAAGGGTTTGGGAACAAGAATAGCTGGGTTCCAGTTCTGGCCTCACCATATATTATTAGCTGTAGTTTCAGACAAATTACTTAACCTCCCTGAGCCTTAGATTTCTTATATTAAAATTTGAATAATAAAGACCTATATTATATAGTTCCTTGGGTTGAAGGGAGAATCACATTGGACAACAAAGGCAAGAGGATTCTATAATCTGAAATTCCACCACAATGAAGGGAGCTACCATCATTACTGTAGATGTCAATAAGCCAAGAAAACAAAGCAGGCGGTGATGGAAGAGTCTTTATACTGGCAGGTATGTGACTACATACCAAATTTGGAAGTGGTGGGTTTCTCCAGTAGCATGCTAGATGTACCTTTAGATTTTTTAACCTAAACAATACAGATAGAGCATATCTGCTGTGAATTTTTATCTGTTTTGTTTTTAGCCAAAGAAAGAAAGTGGGATTTAAATACCAAGGGATTAACATTTGGGAAAGACACTATCATTTAATGATGATAGATTGAATAGATCAGTGGATTAGAATGAGCCCTCTGGTTAAAAAAATAAATCACTCGGAGAAAGAGAGAGGAAAAATCGCATGGCTGCTTTGCACATACAGTCAATAGGGAATAAACACTTGAAACTGAATTAGAACATTTTATGAGTGACTGGCATGTAGCCCTGACTGCAAAATATTTGTGGGGGTGGGTGAGGTGGGGCAGAGGGTCCTTGCTTGCTCCTGTATCAAACACTAAGTGTCTTCCATGTGATATATATTGTACTATCAAATGGAGGTACAAAGTTAAATAAGTCACAGTTTCTTTCCAGAAGCTCAAAATCTGGCTTGGGGAGTTTGTAATCTACCTGGGAAAATCAGAAGTGGCTAAGATCAGAACTGAAAAAAGTATAATTAGAGCATCTATGATGAAGAACAGAATGGAAGGAATACGGGAAACCTCTCAAAAGGTACAGAAAACCTCCATGGGATCTAATCCTCAAAGGTGCCTTGCCTTCTAGAAACACATACAACAAACAAATGACTGAAATTCAGTAGATACAGTTTTCTAGAGAAAATTCCCTCTTAAACCACTTCTAACTTAATTTTCATAATTACACTCCCAAATAAGAGAGGTGGTGAGCTCAAAAAATGCCATCTATGTAGATCACAGGTATTAAACTTGCAGACTCATCCACTCATAAAATATTTGCCAAGTACCCACTAAAGATCTACTACCTATATGTAGCTGCACTAGGAATTATACGGTTAAAGAGGAAAGAAAGTATCTCACCATTTAAAACCTTACAATAAAGTTGGTGAGTCAAGGAATAATCCCCACAGCCATCATGAAACTAGGCTGCTTTCATAGACTTATGTTAAATAATTGTGCTACTTAATAAATACTTATACAAAAATGTTATTTGGATGTAAAGAATAGGGAAATACGAACACAGAGTTAAAAAATTTTGTTCCAAAAGGTTAAAAAACATTGCACAAAAAAATCTAAGGATCTTATCCACCACTTCAGGACTCAATGAAAATGAGTAAGTAACTTAGGATAAGAAATAGTCTTTTGATGCTTAATAAGGTTAAAAGGAAAACTAGAAATTTAAGACGTATAAAGTTGTCTTCTTCTACATGATAAATTCTCTGCCAAGAATATGATCATGTAAGAGATGTGCAACGGAAAATCCTGGATCTGTGCTAGCTAATAACTAACTTGTCTTGGAAAAGAATAAGTCCTAACAGAATGGCAGAATATATTCCATGATGGTATGGCAGGTTTCACATGATGAGAAGAGGCAACAGATCATGTGATAAGTCAAGGCTTATCTATGGTAAGCTCATCAATAAACTATAAACCTCTGTCTAGAACATAAAACTAAAGAATGAGACACAGAACATAAAGATCAAAGGGTTATTTTCATCCAGGAGAGCATCTTAAACTCCATGCTATTTCATAATTTCATCCATAAGCTGAACAATAAATAGAACAGTGTCTCATTAAGTAGATGCAAAAAGTTGGTGTTGAAAAGCTGCCAAGAACTTGAAGGATAAGACGAGAAGTCAAAGGGATGTGGGGTAAATTGAAAGATGGATTGGAATCCCAATACTGACAATCTAAGGAAGAAATATAGTATAGTCTTCTTTCTGGATGGAGAGATGCAGAAAAGCAAATCAAGTATATACCAGAAGGATGAAGAAATCACGTGCAACAGTATTTAACAAGCTGACCGTCAACTCACACCAACTTAAAAAAGAGCAAAACACTGGCCAAATAGTTGTAATTTTGGATCAAGTTCTTGTTAGGGTCAGACAACAGTTTTAAGATCTGTGTTTTAAATGTGATCAGCAAATGGACTGAGAAACTAACACTTAACGAAAAACAAGAAAGAATGAGATTATTCAATCTATACAGATAACATTCAGTAGTATATGAGTATTCAGGGAAATGCTTTTATAAAATACGTATTCCTTCTTAATCAATGGGCCCCTGAAAAGCTCCATGCTCTCTTTCCTAAAGGTCAAATATGGGCCAATGTGCTAAAACTGAAAAACACAACAGAAAAACAAACAAAAACTAAGCATGGATATGAGATGACTTTCTCCAAGAGTAAGAGTCATCAAGTATTAAAATGGACCCCTGAAGAGGGAGTTAGAATATCTTTTCCTTTTCTAGGGCTTGTTACAAAGGAGAGAGACTTTATGTAATAGGATTTTCACCTCCTGGATAAAATAGAGAATGGATTATGCTCTCTCAAAATCATTCTATTTCTGAAATGTTATGAGTTATTCCATTTTTCCCATGACTTTTCCCATTTCTGAATGTCTAGGTTTGGCCTTCCTCATCAGCAGGATTCTGCCTGGGTTCTCTTTGGAAATGGTCTACATTTAATGGTTTTAGAAATATTATAGCTCCCCCTCTCCCTGGCATTTGCAGGCTTTCAGCTTTTGCTTAAAGATGAATGCATCTCAACACAGTCACTTACATTTGGAACTTCTCTGAACCTCTCTTAACATCTGAAGATCCCTAGAAGTAACTATGGTTAAGAACTGAGAAGTGGGGCTTCCCTGGTGGCGCAGTGGTTAGGAGTCTGCCTGCCAATGCAGGGTACATGGGTTTGAGCCCTGGTCTGGGAAGATCCCACATGCCGCAGAGCGGCTAGGCCCGTGAGCCACAACTACTGAGCCTGCGCGTCTGGAGCCTGTGTTCCGCAATGGGAGAGGCCACGACAGTGAGAGGCCCGCGCACCGGGATGAAGAGTGGCCCCCGCTCGCTGGAACTGGAGAAAGCCCTCGCACAGAAACGAAGACCCAACACAGCCAAAAATAAATAAATAAATAAATAAAATTAAAAGGAAAAAAAAAAAAAAAAAGAACTGAGCAGTGGTCACAGGAGCTGAGCAATGGAAAACCAGAACTGATAGATTCTTCCAGAAAAGGGTTGATTGCTTCTCCAATTAACTGCAATGCACTCTCCTTATATCAACCCAGCGCCCACCCAGCAAGAGACACAAATATTCACAAAGTTGCTTGTAATTTTTCCAATTGCTAGCTTCAGTAGTAAATCAAGTCCTGAAATTTATTTCCAGTTTGCTGTTTTTGTTTCTACTTTTGTTAAAAGCAGCTAAACTTTATATAGGCTCACCATTTCCCCTGGTAAATAATAGCTTTTTCTTTCCTTTCAGGAACTGGTTAGGTAGTCAGTGAGGGTCCCTCCCTTTCACCTCACTGCTTCTGGATTTAAGTATTGGGTTAGGTTATTTTTTTACTTCCAGGGGAGATAAAGTGTCAGCAGCAGGCTAGCAGTGGCTAGATCTACTTTTACATAATATAAAGGGCAAGATGCAGGTGTTTGCGCACTCTGAATAACAGTGTTTCCTGAAAGTTACTGGGCCACAGCAGTATATTATTCAAGAGTATTTATGACTCTGAAAGCCCAAAGGGAAATAGCATGCACAATCACATTTTTATTTGATTGCAATTATGCAAGAGGCCTATAAATATCTATGCTGATCCTTCACGTAACTGGCCTTTTCAGGGAGGTCCTGGAAGTTTTTGTTCCCCAAATACTTTTCTTAATCTCATGTTTAACTGCCAACAAGAGCACATTTAAAGTTTATAGCCACACTTTAAAAATGAGTAATTGGTTCTTACCTGGAATTGATTGCTAGCAAAAGGACCGTGCCAAACTTACCCCAGATTAAAATGATGTACCGCAGTGGAATGAAATACAAAGTGATGGTGGCAACTGCCAGTATCACACAGGCCAGGAATGAAAGGAATGGGACCGTCCAGTTAAATGTGCTGTAGACAAACCACATACATGTCATTTTCTCTGATGCTCAAGAACAGCTGTAGATTCATTTTGCCATGTTTACTTCTTAGTTTATACACATGAAAAAGGTCTATTGGAAATGTTTCTTCTCAAAACTTGGAGATAAAAGTCTGCCAAACTGATTGGGCACTGGAAAAACATTCTTGAGGAGAAAGTCACAAGACCAACTGCCATTCGGCTTGTCAGAATCTTGGTGACTTTGCCTTCCTGGAACCGACAGTACTGAAGAGAAGGCTTTGGCTCTCAAAAGTGATTAAACACTGAAATACTGTTATGTGGCTCTGTGCATGCAGAGCTTCAAAACAAAAGGTGAGTTAGGTCACTTCAAAGTCAATATTTCTCTCTCAATTAACACGTGGTTGCCAGTAAACATTGAGAAAAGGGAGTATATTAATACAGTGCTTTTGCATTTTTCTAATAACTTATATTTAGAATTTCCAGACTCACTGACTCCAGAAGGTTAATAATGCCCTGAAATGGGCTGGGGAGCATCTGGCTATAAACCATTACACCACCAACCCATAGACAATGTAAGAAATGTTGCTGTATATTATTTTCACAAGGCCCTTGGCTCCTTTTGTTCTATCTATTGCCTGCTTTGACTTGAGATCTAGAATATGGGATGTAGAACTGAATGTACTATGGAAATCCTTGCACAATCCTAGAAAGTGATCGTTATATCCAGTGCCCTGATGAAAGCTCATGAGTGTCTGGGGCATTTCTTCTTCTGGGCCTTCATCTTCACTGAGATGAAAGATTTATTTCTGTTGTCTTTTTTTGGGGGGGGTGTGGGTGTTAGGGGATTTGGGGAGAGCAGCTTATAATAGTTATTGGGCACTTAATATGTGCCCCTGTCCTAAGATGTTTTTTATATATTTAGGTTGTAATGCTCACAAGTAAGGATTATCCCCCTTTTACAGATGAGCAAATCAAGCCTGAAATTAGGAGTCTGGTGTTAACATATACACACTACTATATATAAAATAGGTAAACAACAAGGACCTACTCTATAACACAGGGAACTATACTCAGTATCTTATAATAACCTATAATGGAAAATAATCTGAAAAAGAATATATATATATATATATATATATATATATATATATATATATACACACACACACACATACATACACAACATTGTAAATTAACTATACTTCAATAACAAATTTAAAAAATATAAGAGCAATCCAGTTATACCTCACCCTCTTGTTAAAAATTGTTATTAATATTTTAAATCTTTGCCTATGGAGAGATACAATATTATATACACATGTGTGTGTATTTAATGTCTCACTTCTTTAAATTATAAGTAAAGGTGGATGCATTTTAATATGATTGTTGGTCATTCTAATGTATTTCTTAGTGATATCCAGCTTATTTCCTTGCCAGAGGCAACTATTTAGGGAAGTGCTTAAGAAAATTGATTTTATAAGCAAACTGACATGGGTTTGAGTTCAAGCTCTACCTCTAAAAGTTCAGTGACTAGAGGAAAGTGTTTCAATCAATCTGAACAATAATTTCTTCTCTAAAGAATGGGAATAATAATAATACCTATAGCATAGAGTTTTGCTAGAATTAAACAGGTACTTGCATTTACAATAGCTCTGGTAACACGTGAAAGATGGTTAGCTTAGTTTTCATATTAAATTTTTATCTTAAGTTTGTTTCCAAAAAAAAACAAAAGTTAGCTCTGCTTCTAGCACATTGTAAAAACTCAAACAAACAAACAAAAAAAAAAACAAAAAAGGAAAGAAGTTACTATTTGTCTATCCCTTCCCTCCCTTTGATGTTTTCCTCAAATAAAATCTCTTTGGATACTAAAGAAATCAGTCTTTTGTCATATTTGTTGCAAACGTTTTCCCAGTTTGTTGCTTTGTCTTTTTAAAAAATCTCATTTATAATTTTTTAAAGATAAAAATTATGTATTTTACATGACCAAATTCATCAATTTTTTTCCCTGTTGATTTTTAGATTTGGTATTTCTTGTAAAAGACTTCCCCTAGTCAAGTGACTTGACACCAAGAATTTGAATAATCAATATTTCCTCCACTCCTTTATCATACTGCTTTCTATGTTATTTTAAATGTCTACATATATGTAGGTCCATTCCTGACTATTCTCTTACATAGCGGAATTTGTAGTAGAACTTTTTAGTAGGCAACCTCACAATATTTGAGAAAATGTTATGGATGCCACAAATGCCCCTGTTATGCCAGGGCAAGAAACTTAACCTGCAAATATCTTTGCACAAGGACGTAGGGATAGTACATGAATGTGTGATGCAGTATGGTTTGTAATAGTTAAAAAAGAAAATAGCTTCAGTATCATCAATAAGGTAATATCTAAATAAAATAAATATCTAAACATCTAAATAAAGAGGAAAAACTAAATAGATTTACACTCTGCAATACAATACAGCTTTAAAAAACAATGAGAATATGAAAAGAATACCCACACAAATACCTTTGCCCTCAACACAGAGGCTCAAAGCTAGATACAGTGAAAAACTAAGTTTCAGAAATATGTAAGTATGTTTATATACACACACACACACACATACTGAGAAAACCTCTGGAGGATATACTCCAAACTGTGAATGATAGCTCAATATGATGGGGGGAGAGGGAAAGAAAGAGGGAAGATGGAGCTACAGAGAATAACGGGAAGCTTTCTGATTTGATTACTTTTATAATGGATGTATATCACATAATCAAAATAAATAAAAATATAAAATCAATAAATTAAAACTGAAATAAACAAGTAAAAACAAATACCAATCTGTGTGCCCTATTTTTGTTTTCGTTGTTGTTGCTTTTTAAAGCAGAGACATAGTAAGTGTCAGATCCTGGATGCCAATACACAGGTAGGTAGCAATGCACCTGTCTCTTTTCCATTAGGTGAGCTTAAGCAATGTACTCTACTTCTCTGTGCTTTAATTTTCCCATCTGTAAAGTGGGAATAATGACTTTCTACTTTATAGAGATGCTGAGGGGATTCAATGCATTAATAAATGTAAACCCCTTAAAAACAATATCTGGTACATAGTAATTATTCAGTAAATGTTAGCTAGCCTCATTTTTCTTGTTGTTATTGCACAAAAGTGACATAAATATGAAAAAAGCTAATTATATCAGGTAGCATTTTGAAGATAATAAAAACTATGGAAAATGTATGGAACTACTTTTTATAAAGAAATATACATTATGGCTCCTTTTCTAAAAATAGCAAACCTGCCTTTAAAAAAAGTTAGATAATAGCTAAATAATTTTTAATACCTTGAAAAAAAAGAGAAAGCCACCATTAGGCTGACATAAAAATAAGAAAACATCAGAGTGTAAAATGTATTGCAAGAATTCTGGAGATTACCAACCTCCAAAGTCAATTTCACTCTAATAATTTCTGCCAAATATTGAAATTTTTAACTTCTGCATCTGTTACCTGCACGGGAGGGCAGAAGATAAAGCCTAGGGCCTCCACAAAGGAAGATTCAAGTAGAAGAACACTGCATAAAACTTACATTTTCAGGGTAAGGATGAATTGAGAGAGACAGACAGACAGAAAGACAGACAGACAGACAAAAAAAGGAAGAAAGGAAGGGAGGGACAAATCCACCATATATAAGTGGATGCAGAGAACTCTCTTGTGTGTCACGATGCTAGTGCCAGGATTTATCATCTGAGTTTATGCTACCAGTATACTCTGAAAAGCCTCAGCAAAAAATTTAATTAAAAAAAGAGATCCCAGGTTGGATCACCCCAAAGTGACTCGAGCAATAATCCTCTCTAAGGAAATGCACTATCAACTCAGATATCTGAGTATGCTTCACACACACACAAATCCAAGGAATATGAGTTCATAATTAAAACTGCAAAATATAAAAGGACACACAGGATCATGAGTAAGAGCCAGCAGAAGTAACAGCAAAATCCCAAACAAAAGACTTCAAATACGGAAAGCAAACACAATATGTTAAATAATAATGTTTAATAATTTAAAAGTCATAAAACAGAGGCTTAAAAATATAGTCAAGGAAGAGATGATGAAAATGACCAAGAAGATCTGAAAACAAAGCAAGGAGAACTTTAAAAAGAAATACAGTGATTAAAGTTAAGACCCCCACGCATGGATTAAACTGGATTTTAAATATCAGAGGAAATAAGGTTGTGCAAGATAGTCCAAAGAAAGTACTTAGAAGGCATCACAAAGAGCAAAAAGATAGAAGATGTCAAAGAGAAGAGACATGGAACATAGATTAACTGACTGAATTGACTGGGAAGATGATAATAGTAACAATTAATATTAGACTGTGGTAATAAGCCATGCTGTAAACTCTAGGGTAACAACAACAACAACAACAACAACAACAACAACAACAAATGGCAAAAGGGTGCTTATATATAGAGGAAAATAGAAGAAAATTACAGAAAATAATGAAAAAAACCCAAAAAACAGAGCAAGGGAAAAAAAGACACAATAAAAACCACAGATTTAAATCTAAGTATATCAGTAACCACATTAAATTTGCATGCACTACATGCTGCAAGTAAAAGACAGTGACTCTCAGAAACGAGAGATATCTAAAACATAAACAGGTTGAAAGAAAGTGACAGAAAACTTGTATTATGAAGGAAGCATCAAAAGGAAGATGGTATAGCCATATCATTAGTTAAACAAGATATTAAGGCCGATTTTTAAAATCGGTCACTTTCTATTGATTAATGATCCAATTCAACAGGAAAATACAACAATTTTAACATGTACAAACCAAATAACATAACTTCAGAATATAGAAAGCAAAACCTGATCAGACTACAAAGAGTAGACAAATCCATGACCCCAGTGGAAGGTTTTAACACACATCTTTAATTAATACAAGAAGAACCAAAAATAAAGACCAGTATGAGTATAAAAGATTTGAACACCATCAACAAATTTAATCAATGAATATATATAAAACAATACACTCAATAACCTTCTTTTCAAAAATTTATAAAAGTTGGCCATTTGTTAGAAATTAAGCAATATACTTCTTGGCAAGGAAGAAATAAAAATAGAAATTAGAAAAAAGTTTTTACTAAATGTGAATTGATAATGAGTATCAGTGCCTAAATGTTTGGCATGGAGCTAAGCATTTAGGAAACTGTAGCACTTTAAATGTTTACGTTAGGAAAACAGAAAGATTGAAAATAAATGATCTAGTTATCCATCTTAAAGAGTTAGAATAAGAATAGTAAATTAATATGAAAGAAACTAGAAGGAAGAGAGTAATAAAAATAAGAGTAGTAATTAATGGAAAAGAAAACAGGCAACAGGGAAGATTAACAAAGGCAAATGATGGTTCTTGCTAAAGACTAACATAATTGATAAATGACTGTCAAGAAGAAAGAAGGGAAAACACAATTTTGAGGATAAAAAAGTGAACAATGCTACAGATTCTACTGTTGTCAAAGATAGTAAGAGGATTTTATAAACAACTTCATGTCAAAAAGTAGAAAATTTAAATGAAATGGAAAAACTCTTAGAAAATGACAACTTACAGAAACAGTTATGAGAAGAAATAGAATAGCTGAACAGATCTCTATATATACTACAGAAACTGAATATTTAATTAAAATCTTCCCTGAAAGAAAACTCCAGGCCCAGATACTTCACTAGAAAATTATATAAAATCTTAAAGGAAGTAATTACACCAGGCTTACACAGACTCTTCCAGATAATGGTAAAGAGAGAACACTGCCCACCTATTGTATGAGTCTAGAATAACCTTCACACCATAAAGAATTTTCAAGAACAGAAAACTATATATCAGATCTCACTGATGGTCACAGCTGCAAAAATCCTAGGCAAAAAAAATTGTAAATAAAATCCCAGCATATATAAAGAGATTGGATAGCATGATGAAGCTGAGTTTATTCCAGAAATGTAAGATTGGTTTAATATTTGAAAATCAATCATAATTATATACCACATTAACAAAAATAGGAGAAAACAAAAAGAACCATAAGATTATCTCAATGAATGCAGAAAAAAAGTTTGACAAAACTCAACCTACATTCACGATAAAAACTCTCAGCAAACTAGGAATAAAAGGGAAATTCCTTAAGCTAATAAAGCACCTTTACAAAAACCTACAGAAAACAACATTCTTAAGGCTAAAATGTTGAAAGCTTTCTCTCTGAGATCGTGTGTGAGAAAGGAATGTTCACTAACAACAATTCTGTTCAACACTGTTCTGGAGCTACTAGCCAGTACAATAAAGCAAGAAAACAAAGTAAAATGTATAAGGACTGAAAAATAAGAAAGAAAAAAAATTATTCCTGGATGATATGTTTATGTAATACAACATCCAGAATAATAATCTTCATATAAAAATTAAGATAATTAAGTTTATCAAGGTTGATAGATTCAAAGTCAATGTAGGAATATTAATTTCACTTTTATATCCCAGTAACAAACAGGTAGAGATGAAATCTGAAAAAAAAGATACCCTTTAAAATAGCATGAAACAAATCAAGTACTTCAGACTATATCTCACAAAAATGTGTCAAATTTTTATACATAAAACTCTCAAATACTGAGATAAATTAATGATGATCTAAGTAGATGAAGGAATACATTACATTCATATGTTAGAAAACTTAAATTTTAACAAGATGTCAATTTTTTCCCAATTAATGCAATCCTTATAAAGATCTCAATGATCGTTTGCTTGTGTGCAAGTGCATGGTGTGTCACGTGTGTTTATGTGTTGGATGCTAAAAGTGGAGATATGTACCAGACACATTCGTACACACCCTGTCAGATTAGCCCTCCCAACAGCCAAGTCAGTTAAGTCATGTATTTTTCTCTCGGCAACCCACAGTTTTAGTGGTAAAATATTTAAATGTTTCACAGTTTTTTAAAAATTTAAGACACACAGGAAGAAGGTCAAAGCAATTTACCAAAAATAATACTCATAATCGTTAATATTTTTATGTGATTACTAAAGGCCATCCACTGGTTTAAACTCTTTATAGGCACTAATTCATCCAGGAATGTTATGAAATAGGAATTATTATTATGCCCATTCTACAGGTGAGAACTTGAGTCAGAAAAGGTAATAATTGGCCCCAATCACTTACTCCCAGTATAAGTGGCAGAACTGGGATCTGAATCCAGAGAGTTGGCTCAAGAGCCTACACTCACTGTCTGTACAGTAGACATTTCAGAAAATGTAAGATGGCACATTTTACTCATTTAATCCCCTGAATATTCCTGCTTGTAAGACTGAGGACTTAATTCAAAGATATTGGCACTAACACTCAAAAACTTACTAGACCGTCACTCCAGCTACCGTGGAGTATCCTGTCTTTCATAGAAGGCCCAAGATTGAAGAACTCTGATAAATCAAAGCTTTCCATCTCAAAATTAAACAATTTGTTAAATATTTTCATAGAAATCCCCAGATTTCCTGAGTTGGCAGCTCCCCAAATTCTAAATAGGAAATCCCTGACTCAAACCTTTCAATGAATGAAAAAATCCAAGGAATCCCCATTCATTCATTCAACTCTTCAGGTTCACTAACACATCCTAAGAATATCTTTGACAAAATTTCAAAACAAAAACCAGAAATTATTGTGACCACATCCAGTAAGGTGGGGAAAACTCCATCCTAGAGTTCCTCTCCCAACTGGGTGCCCCACTAGTTGACCTTTGTGTCAATGAAGTCATTATTTTCCTCATTTCCTAGGCACGGAAAAATGAAGTCCTCTGACTCTTCTACCCATGGAAACAGAAACGAGGGTCATAAAATCCTGTAGACCATTCTTTTGTGATTTACCCACATGATGCTTTCCTTCATACATGCATGGTTTTCACCCCAGTTTGTGAACTCTCCCCTCACAACTGGTCTCCTATCCTCACCTTGGTCTTTCTGCCTTCATTCTCTGTCCCTTAAACATGTAACTTTAGATAAAATATAAGATACATCAATCTATCATTCCCCACGTGCTCACCGTCATTCAAACTTCACTTATCCTGCTTTCTCATCTTCATTGCTTAGTATTTCATAATATTACTTCAAAGAAGTTCTTCTTCCTAGGAATGTGCCTTCTAAGCCTTACTCTGGGACATTTGCAGGGAAGACTCCCCTGTCCTAGGTCTACCTTAATTTCGCTATCTCCTCTGTGGAGATTTCCCTCACCACTCAAGGACACAAGTGTTGGAGCCACCACTCTGTAATGACAGGACATACAAGATACCTCAGTATTCTGACCCACCCTGTCTGCTCCCTGGGATAATATAAATGCCACATGTTAAGCAAATGTTAGCCTGATGCATGCATACATTTGAAATCTGTATACAATGAAAGAAGGTAATTAGAGAATGTAGAGAAAAGAAAATACCGTTCACTCCATGTAAATGCAAAATCACCAGGGTCTTCGCTGTCAGTAGCAGGGAAGCCTTGCTCTGAGAGATTTATGTAAGTCTATTTATTTGTTAGCTGCCAAAAGTTGGGTAAAAGTTTTCCTGGTCCTTATGCACTGAATTACAATGGAATTCCAACAGAGTTACACATGACGTTGTACTTGAATGCCCAGTGGGAACTTTAAGGTCACTGTAATAATGAATGGCCAAAGAATTAATAGGAGTTGAGCCTCATGTGCCTTCCTGTGTTGCAGCTGGGTAGAACAGTGCTCTGTTCATGGCTGAAAATACGTCTCAGACGTGGCCACCACAGCTGTGTCGGGCACAGCCGCCGTCAAAAGCACTGTAGAGTTGGGGGCCTGTTTAAATCACTCTGCCCTCCTCTCATCAGACACAGTTCCTTGACCATTATCAACTACACAACAGCTACATTTGTCTATTAACAGACATTCAAACATGGAGATACTTTTACCAAAGGACATGGCCTTCTTGCCGCAGTCTTGCCCCCGCTCCACATCCTCTTATCTTCTTTGCTGCCAGCACCTCCCTCACTCAATTTTTTTCATTTGCTTTTCCAAACACTCAAGGCCCTGCATGACCAGCCGCATTTCCAGGCTCTGCCACGTCCATCCCCAGTGGCACAGACATACTGACGCCCCTCCATCTCCCTGTATCTAGCACAGTCTTGGGCTTTGAGCCTCTGCACAAAGGTGCCCACCTACTGAAGCCCCCATTCATCAACTCAGTGCCCAGCTAGCTCTTCTCATTCTCAGAGATGCTGATAAGTTGTTGCCTCTTCAGAACTTTCCTTTGTTTCTCTCTCTCTCTCCTACAACCTTCCTGGGATGTAGGACCTCCCCACGCATCCTACCTAACCTTTATCTAGCATCAGTGCTATTCTAATTGTCTTATTAGTGTTCTTCTCCCTCGTTGGAAAATAGATTCCTACAGAGAGGGAAGTGGGAAGTGGCAAGACGGGGGCGGGGGTTTAAAAGGTACAAACTACTATGTATAAAATAAATAAGCTACAGGAATATATTGTACAACACAGGGAGTATACCCAATATTTTATAATAACTTTAAATGGAATATAATCTATAAAAATTTACTATCTTGTATACCTGAAACTAATATACTATTGTAATCAACTATACCACAACAAAAAAATGAATTAAAAAAAAAGTATTATTTATTTTAAAAAACACACAAAGAAAGAGAATAGATCCCCAGAGGATAATGACATTATAGTGTAAAGTGAGGAGGGGAAGTTCAAACCCAAGATCCATGGCTTACTCGTTGTGTGATCTGGGTTTCATATTTAATCATTCTGTACTTCAGTTTCTTCATCTGTAAAATGGGGATACTAACAATCCTTACTCTGTAGGGTTGTTGGAATCATTTAATCCAATTTCTTTAAGTAACTCCTTAAAGAAGTTGCTATGTGTAAAGGGCTTAGAACAGTATCTGGCTGGCACATGACATTAGTTGATGTTTCTATTATCATTGTTATTGTGGATGCATTTCTCATTCTTAAACCAAGCCAGTGCCTGAAACTCAAACACTGATAGCTGAATGAGTGAATGAAGAATTATAAATGCTCTCTTCATCATTTCACTATTTTCTACTGCCACTTATGTTTTTGCTAAGCAATTTTGAGGGTACATTCAGGAATCAGTTTTCAATTTATATGAAACCTAGAGAAATAAAGCAGATAAATATCAATATACATGACCAAAGCCCCCTACTGCTCTTTAATTTTTCTTGACATTGTTCATGGGAATAACAATGTGTAAGTTCAGTAAAAACTCACTAAATTTGAAGATGACTTTGAACCTGTTTTTTTAAAGCAAAAGAAACATGTTTGCTATGCCAACAATAAATGGACATTCAAGGGCAATTTCATGTAATAAGGGATGGAGGAATAACATCAGTAACGACAGAAAGTTCCATATTAGCTGTTTATATTTCCTGATGTTAATCACCACTTATTGATTTCCCTGCATCTTGATAGACAAAATTTCACTTGGCTTTTAGCACTAATTTCAGTCTCTTCTTTATCCATGTAATTTCTAAATATTATGTTCTTTACTTAAAGAAACTAGAATGGCCAGTAAAATATGAAACAGTATTAATTAATCTTTAGAAAGAACAACATGGCTGACACAACTCTGGATTTAAAGGGGAAACAAACATCTACAATTCAAAAGAAAGAAAAAACCTGCTCTGTTCACTGGTATCAAATGAAGACCAAGTTACACAGAGTTCACAATGTATAAAACAAAATAAATAAAAAATAAAAACATGAATCACAGAGAGTTTTTCTCAATTGAGACTCCATTAGAGAATTTAGCCTTTATGCCCTAATGTAGGGGGATGGCAAGCTATGGGTTGGAGCTGAGTCAAACCTAGCCTGACATCTGTTTTTGTAAATAAAGTTTTATTGGAACACATATCACATCCATTCATTTACATATCAACTATCTGCTTTTACACTTAAACAAGGGAGCTGAGTAGCTGCGACACAAACCATATAGTCCAAAGCTGAAAACATTTACTCTTGGGTCCTTTATGGAGAAAGTTTGTTGATCCCTGTCCTAAGCTGTCCGTGTATGTGATGAATTAACTTTACATCTTTGCATCTGTGATGTTACTAGTTAGGTACCATTCTCTGGAGAACAGAGAAAAAAATTTCACTCAAGGCCTTTACTGTATTCTGTGATTCAGATGAAAAAGCCTCCTTTAAAGCATATTTGCTTCCTTCTTTATTTCTGTATAGGACAATCTATTTTTTAATCTATAGTTTATCGCTTAAACCAGAGTATTTTTGAGAATGAATAGAGGCACTATTAATAATTATGCTGGGACAACTGGTGTAAATTGGGCCATACAGCCACCCTGTGAAATTGACAAGCCCAAAGAACACACCAATCAAAGTTAAAAGGCCCAAGACTGTTGCTTTTGTTTTTTCTTTGTTTTTGCATTTTCTGATCCTATCCTCCCTAAGACTCCCCACCCTCGTTTGTCCTAGTGGATGGCAGTTTCACTTCACAACAACACAAATGTAGAACTTACTTTTTAATTCTTTCTCCAAAAGAAGCTATCTCCTCCAAGACGTTTTGAACAGTTGAGACAACATCCTGTACCATATAGATTCTTTCAATTAAGCCCTTTTTCTCAGATTCCTAAGAAACATAAAAGATTTAACTCAGTTACTTCATTTTTATTGGTCTGCTATAGAAATTATTATGCCATATTATCATAGCATGGTTATTATCAACAGAGTGACTTCAGAAGATAAATTTACGTTTTTCACAACTTATTTATTGACTCCCCCAAATCCCTGCCTGCTCGTGAGATGTGACCACTTGTAGTACACAAGCATGTCACTACCTCAATATCATGAGCTGATGAAGGGGAGCCCCACAGACAAAAGAACTTCATTTCCCTGTGGAGTTGCTGCTTCTCTCTGCAGTCCTTTCCATTGGCTGATCCTGATTTCTTCTGTCTTCACAAGGTTAGCTTACTTACCCTTCTCCCATTAGTCCTTCAGAAAGGTTTCCAGCAGGTAACAATAAGGCATGTTGGATATCCAGATTTTGTATATGGAATTCAGCTTTCTAAGAATATTACCCTTACTTCGCTTATAGAAAACCTAAAATGTTTACCATGTTAGGTAGCTAATGTTTATGAAAATAATTTAGAAATTACTCCCATGTTGGAGAAAAGATGATTCCCTGAAGAGTGGCATTTTCATGCTATTTCTTATATTCTGATACCATATTCTAGCTCCTTTATGAACTCTACTGTAACTGGGATTTAGTTAGTGTCTTCTTAGCTCAGGCCTAGCTGGGTCACTGTAGCTGTCACATCTAACATATAGTACCTAAAACCTCAAATAAATCTAACAAAACTTATTTTTTTTCTATCTTTTACTTGGGTTAGAATTGTACTAAATTATTGAGCAAATATCTTCTAATTTAAGAGACCATTTCTATAATAATCTTCTTTGCAGCAAAAGAAAAAAAATTCATTCTCATCTTGTATTCTCTGTTCCATCAAACTGGACCCATAGATAGAAGAAGGAAAACACACCACCCCATACTGATTGCAGTGACTGGTAAAAGCACCAATATGGCTGAAATGTCAAAAAGCACAAATTTCCCTTCTTGCATCTGCCCTTGTTTATGGAGCTACTGGCAGAAACAGAGCAAAGAGAGGGGCTGAGGTTAGAATGTACCATTGCTACCCCCTTTTGAGTAAGGGTGCTGGGCTGGTTTGAATAACTTCCTACCATCTGTTCTGTACCCATTTATGCTGCCATTCTGTACAGAAGGAGAGGTCATACTCATTGCTTCCTCTTGCAAAGTCAAACTCACAAGACATTTTTACTTTTTCACTCTAATTTTAAATTTCTTCTTTCCCTTATTCTCTTACTGACTCTAATTCTTCAAGTCGTTTGCATCAAAAATCGGATAGACTGCCAGAGCGACTTAATTCATCTTCAGCAATCCACCAACATCTATTAATGGGCACAATGGTGAAAACCCATCTCTGTCTGCCACAGAAGCATTCATGTTTATAAAGGAGGATTTGAAAGCACCAGGGAATTTGACCCAAAGGGCAAAAGTGGCTTCCTCTTCTCAACAGTGTAGAGTTTAGGTCAAAACAATTTCTTGGAAAATGACTCAAATTACCATGTGGCTCAATTTCATAAAAATTTCCTATTTTAGTTGCCTGATTTTTTTTTTTCCCCTATGAAACAGCCAAATGCGGAGGTTCTGGTTGTGAAGAAAAGCCTGAGTTAGTACACCAAAATAATAAATGATTCTCACAATGTTCTTTTACTTTTTAATGAATTTGATGTTTTAGTTTGAATATTCAACATTTAAAGACTACGCCAAAGAATTCCACTGTATCTAGGGTACCAGCATAATTTATGAACCATATCTGTACACTTTTAAGAGTGAAAGTAATCAGAATTATAAATTTTTGAAATATTTACCAACTGACAACTTGGTTTATTAGTGGATCTATAAAATTATTTCATTTTTATTTATTTTCATAATGACATTGTTTCAAAATAAAAAAATATATTTTACATGCATTAGAACAAAAGAGATGTGCTTATATTAACTGAATTTTAAAATGATACATGAAGAATGATTATTCATGCTACATATTCATATATTTAATTGGTTTCCTAGTTATATCTGTTTATAGTCCCATGTTAAGATTACTTTTCCAAAAAATGTACTTCTTTAATGTCATCTTTTCACTTATAATATTTCATAAAATTGTTCTTACTTATCTTCAGAATTGCACTTAATGGTCATTAAATTGACACCTTTAATTGACTCTACTGTAGGCCATAATTTTAATTACAAAAATACTCTCTCTCCAGGCACTGAGAGGAACTCACAGCAAAAATGTGATACATGAAGAATATTCTCAATTCTATATTTTAAATATTGAAATCTGTATATATTTCTGCCCAAATAATTTCAAAGGCACGATATCTTGTATCCATTCATATGAACTTTCTCTGTCAATATTTTTTCAAGATAAAACTTTAAATAAGTTGTCTCTATGATTCTCCACAAAATTTATGCTGAAAAATTAATGGCTTCTCAATTTCCTTCCATTCCTGGGTAGAATTTATATTTATCCTATTAAAAATCAAAAGATTTTTTTTATCCCACAAATTGAGATAATCCAAAGTGTAACTTCAGAACTTAAACACTGAATCATGCACAAATAGGTCAACTATCTGACCTCACAGTTTGCTTTGTGCTGAATATCCCTTTCTTTTGTAAAGAAAAAAAATTCAATATCTTTTATGCCAGTTCTTGTAAAATTCGCTTCCATCTACTAAGGGCTTCCAAAGATGAAGTTACTTAGCATTTTCAGTCATCAAAAATTTTGATTAAAAATATTCCAACTGATACGACCAAAATGCAACAAACATTTAAAAGATTTCTTTTTTTCACAAGAGCTCAATAGCTTTGGGGAATGTTTAAGTTGACTGAGAGTTCTTCAAAGGTTTCAAACACTCTTAAAATCAGACTGATGGATGGATGACTGGCAGCAAAAACAAAGTGCACACTGCCATGCTGAAAGAAGTATATTTTTATATCTGAACATATCTCTGTCATGAAAACTGCTGTTGCTATCCCAACTCTGTATACATAAAATATTTATAAATGTGGGCACTACAGCTTCTAATTCAATTGGTGGTGCATTATCACTTGTCTGTATGCGATCATGGATAATCAGGGCACCATGATCTATCAATTGTACATTTCTGCTTCAAAGATCCCTTCAATTTATATGAATATTTTATTAGCCCTGATGCTGTGCTTCATCAAAATCTGCATTCACATTATCACTACAAAATTAAATAACCCTCAATGCTAAATGTTTAAACTAAATTTACAATAGCATTCCTGATGTCAGAGATTTCATTGTTTGTCAAATTAACTTGCAAAAGCTTTATTTTGATTCCATATAGTGGATGAAAAAACTCATAATTTCAAGTCATCGTGGTGGGGTATTGGAAAAGTTTTCAATTAGCAATAATCATGCCTCATTGATTGAGGCATTGTATGAGTACAACAATTTCAGAATTAACTTATTTGATATTCTGTTTGAATCATTTGACGGCATGCTAATAAGACTGGTATCATTTGACTCTTCACAAGGATTTTAATATATTGATGCTATTGAAGTCAACACATTAATACCTACCTTGCCCTTTTTCGTACATGCATAATTAAACCTTGGAATGGAAGATGAGATAAATGTGGATGAACAGTCATTTGATCTAAAAGAAAAGTCATGCTGCACAGAGAGATTTGTAAACACATCTTTTGGGCTGTGTAATTAACATCATGTTTCCAGAAATAGTCTTCTAAAAGTAACTGTTGACAGCTGAAGGCTCTTCAGCAGGTTTGTAACTTAAGTTTACATGTATCAGTGATGTATGTGATCATGGTCCCAGTGGTAGACAGGAAATGTGAACAGACATTCATCAGTTAGTCTGTCAACAATTATCTTGAGAAATGGATTGTCACTACTTGATTATTCATTAAACATGTACTCTTTATATTTATTATTATTATTTACTCACTGAAAAAGCATTATCAAACAGTAAGAAGTAAGAAGGAAGATTCCAGGCCTCCTAACTCCAGCAGAATGATCTAAAGGTCCAACTTATACTCCTGGCCTTCGTGAAATCTTTCCTAGGGAGGCCAGTCCACACCGACTACTGTCTTATTCTTTCAGTTTGCATCACACCTCTACTCTTTTCATCATTCTAGTAGCAAATGTTCTTTTCACTCTCTACACTGCAAACTTTATCTTTTAAAACATGTACTATTGATTTCACGGGTCTTTAATTATATCTGCCAGTATACCAATGGACATGTTATATGGTCTTTGATACTAGCATTTCCATTAACAGGAAACCAAGGTACAAAGAGGTTAAGTGATGTGTCTATGTCCACATTTGTCTATGTTCACATATATGTGGCAGAGAATTCCAGTCCAGGACTATTAAGTCCAGAGGAAGAGTGGACATTTTCTAGTGGACATTTCACAAGGTAGGCATTCAGCTCACACTTGTTCTTTTTGTCATTTGCTTCTTTGGTGTCTATGGATCTCTGTTCTCTCGACTCACTATATAATACATGATTTTTAGCCATTTCATTCAGTTACATATTTCTATCTACTGTTCATTTCCAGTATTATTTGCCCAGTTTTCATGAGAATGTATGTTAAATTACACTTTTTGAAAATACTTGGGGAAAAACATTTCTTTCCATTCTTACTTATTTTTTAACTTTTCTTGCTAAACATTTTAGCAAACTTTATGTATAATTTGCATAAAATACATACCATAATTTACATTATAATAAAATGCATTCATTCTTATCTAGGAGCTGGAGTAACCAGGGTTTACAACAACAGATGCAAAGTTAGGGGGAAAAAAACAAAAAACAAAAAAAAACTTAAGATGTACCAACTCCACAGGCCTGCATATTTTATTAATCACAGGTTATGGAGTCAGAGGGAAGTGAGTTCAACATGGGTCTTGTCATCTACGAGCTTTGTGATCATGTCAAGTTCCTACTGGTTTCTGAGTCACAATTCTGCTATCTGGAAAAGGGAGATCATAATCCTGACCCTGACTGGAGTATTTGGAGAATTAAATATTGTATCATATGCAAAGCATTTGGTGCACTCCAGGTGTTTCATAAACATAAGTCCTTGCCCTTCAAGAATGCGAAGAGACAAAAGAACAAATAAACTTTTGTCTAGTTTAAAGAATCCTGGGGTTCATTTAAGTTTCAAAAGCAACGATCTTCCAGGACAAGTCTACTCATGTTGCCCTGCGTTGTATGAAAGATCATCTGGCAGTTCTATCTGCATCATGCTGGCTTTATTTACACGTTTCAGATTGAACCAGGGAATGTGGTGATAACACAGTTTAGCAAACACAGCATTACATCTGCGGCTGCTACCAAATTGCCTAGGAAGAGTAACAGTGATTCATTCAGAAAAAGGAAACTGTTATCACATGTGCTTATATTTTTCCTTAACATATAAGGCTTCTAATTTATAGAGGGAAACGTGTAATAAAAATAGTGATGGCCACTGGTGTGATTAAACCAATGAACAAGATAATTGTGGCTGAACACATATTTTTAGATTCCTACAATTCAGAAAGAATGGATTTTACTTCGCATTACTTGAAAAAAACACCAAGGCATAAGTAAAATTCGCATGATTTAGGGCCTACTTTATGAGCAAGTAGGTAATAACATATAACAGAAGAGATGAAAACATGGAAATTTTCAGATCCAGAATTCAAATTTCAAAAGGTTCCTTTGCTTTGTTATATACTACAGAGAATGACTGTAAGAAAAATAATGTAATTGTAATAATAATTGTAAGAAAAATAATGACAAACTCCAAATCTGTAACCTAAAAATGCATATTATTATGTAAAATGTATGTAAGATCATCATTTTTTCATTGCCCATTTGTTTATAAAATGTCAAAAAAAAAAGAAAAAAAAGAAAAACAACACTGAGTCTTTAGTGGCTAAGTTTTAGAGACAATTGACTGAAGAACAAATAATGTGCCTGTGTTGTAACATGGTTGTTCTTTAAGAACAAAGCCAATAAATAAATAAATGAATCAGTCAGGCAGTGGATTTTTTCTTCTTCAAGGCTTTGTTGGCTTCCCCAATGTCTCCAAAGAGCATAGCACTGTAGGTGCAATAAACTAGCTTCGAGCCTCTGGGAGAGAATTAACACCATCAAAATGAATTTACAGCTAAGAATTCATTATATAATCAGTATGCTACTTTAAATCTTTCCCATATGTTCTGGTTCAGGAAAAAAAATTCTCATTTCTCTATTAATTACCTAAGCAAAACCAAAGAGCTAGTCCTGAAAATTGACCACGTCAGGAAAGATCCTTGGGACATGCTTAAAAACTGAGTAGTATTTGTCACAGGATGCCCAGGATTCCCACAAGGGATTGATGCAAAATTTCTATCTCAGGATCGTCCCAGCAATGCCAACCATCCAGGGCAAAGACAACGCAAAAATACGACTTTAGACTTTAAATGGGAATCTGTTTGGTCTGTTTCATCCCACTGAATATTAAAAGCCTGCAATTTGAAAACCTGAAGAATTATAAACATCAGAAATAGATTGAGTGGCATTTAGCAGGGAAAAAAAAAACCTCTCAGCATCTGTCATAACAAAGAACAAGAAGTAATATTTCTGATACACGAGATTAAAAATTGTTCTTTGGGAATCTGGCTTAATGCACTGGGAACTGTCTTTAAGGGTTCTTCCCATGAGCTACGTCCTGTGTGCATGGACGGACACACACACACACACACATACACACACACACACACACCCCTCTATGGTATGCTATTAAAATGGGGGAAAAAGTCTGCAGCCTTTCAGGAGAATACTTCTTTCTCAAGTAGTATTTTTGCTTTGGGAAATGAATATGAAACAGACTGGATTTTGAACCAGTATCATTTCTAAGTAGTTATAAACAGCTCTATCTGTTCATTACATAGAGCCCTTCCTTCCATACTGACTGGTATTTACCAACATGTTTCTTTGGCCTGCAACAGGATTCTCATCAGGGATCAAATGAGAGGGCTGAAAAAGTAAAAGGAATAAACATCATCATGAGGAAGATGTTGATAAAACTCTTTTGAAAAATTGGGAACAATTTGGGAAAAAATAATTATTTGGAATTAGACCCTGGGAAGATTGATTTCCTTAAAAGTTTCTCTGAGCCAAATGACAGATGCCACGCCATTACAAGGCAAACAGGGCTAATGGTTTTCTCTAACTGTCACTACCATAGGTAAACACACAGTAAGCTGCAGTTGCTGATTTAGCTGTGTGTCCTTTAGTTTTCTTTGAGGTGAGGGGTAGAAGATAAAATACTTATCACCTAAGACTCAGCTCAAACATCACCTTTAGCAGTCCTGACTCACCCAGGCACTGCATCGCTAACACCCAATGTAGTATACAAATTTTGATGAAAGTAGCAATCACAGATGCAGAGAAAACACTCCATAAAGGTTGTCAATAATAATGCAGAAAAATGGACCAATAAATTAATGACATGTTTCCTTCATAATAATGTAACATAGTCCAAAATAAACAGGATTTAGATCAGAAGGGCTGGATTTGAGTCTCGCTACTATCCTGGCTGGGAAATCTCTGATGCATTATTACATTTCTCTTAACCTGGGTTAGTTAATTCGCATATGGGGAAAATAATATCAAATTTAATGGTTTACTTTGAGTACTGAATGAGCTAAAGCATTTAAAAACAGCCTGCAAATTGTAAACACTCTACAAATAAGAATAATCTTATAAATCTAATCATTTAAATAATTCTTACTCAAAATGGTCTCATTTTAAATTATTATTTTTGTGTCATTTATTACTTACTTTAAATTACTATATTCCCTTGAGGAAAAAGTGACGTCCCCACCTTTCTATCAATTGTTTTGCAAATTATCTATCAATTACCTTGCAAACTCATTGGATAATTGGGACTTAAGGCAAACCACATTGAAACAGAGCAGATTTCAATAGGAAATTCCTCTTGTAGGAATGGCTACTATCCTCAGAAAAATAATGACTTGTGGATAATTGAGATACAATGTCCAATGTATTCTATATTAGCATAATGTAAAAATTTTAGACAACGGCAAGATAAATATCCAGATGTAGTATAGTCTATAACATCAGAGCACCAGTTAGTGCACATTAGCTAATAAAAGGATGGCTAATCCATCTAATTTATAGTCTGGCACACCATATTTCACAATATTTGGGAGTAACCTACCAAGTATAATCCTTACAGTAGAAATCACAAAGAAAATCCACAAGTACTGGGGCTATTAGTGAACCTGGTAGCAGTAGGCTGAATAATGCTTCAAATGTCAGATTAATAACATTTCTGGCTTATTTCTGAAGGTAATGAAGCCAAACATTTTTAAGCATGGAAGTTTGAGTTTTTAAAAGGGATTTGAGCAAGTCATTGGTTCAGAGAAAAGACGGCAGGAAATAGGGAAGCCGATCCCTTTTCATGCAAAACATGCATAAACTGATAATTAAGAATTGGCTGGAATCCATTTTAATATTAAAGTCTTGGAAGTAAGATGGTATGGTTGAAATGTTAGCAATTAAATCACTTCATCACTGAATATAATATTAATTCAAATTAAAAGGAGTTACATCGGAACAACCATTTACTTTATTCCCCTGAAAATTATCCATAAGTAGGTCCTCTACAACATGCCCTGTATATAGACTGTATATGCCTTGAAAATATGTGTGTGTATTCAACTATTGTTAACTTTTCAAAGATATTATCTGACTTTTCATTTTCTTAAAAATATCACACCATCTTAAAGTACCATGGCTTAGTCAATAGTTACAAAAAAAATCACTGTTCAAACTAATTTGCTTTGTTTCTGACATTCTTAAGGCACAAAGGAATCATAAACAAAACTACTCTCACTATTAAATTGTAAGACTTCCTCCAAGAACGAGTCTTCCCTGGTTGAGATACTATAGATCATCTTCTCTTTCTGGAACAAGAAAACACAGGGCATGAGGTATGCTGGCCCTGAACAACTCAACCAAAGGACTATGCAGGTTAATTTACAACAAGAACTCCTGAATATTGATACATAATAAATATTGATATATATGCTACATCCTTCTCTCTCTAAGAAGGCTCTGCCTGGGTAGTGATGAGTGAACTAATCAATTTGTAGGATGAAAATCATTTTTACAACTAAGATTGATGGTTTAAAATATACTTAAATTTTAATAATATCATCTTAATTTGTGAAAAGAGAATAGAGATATAATATTCATTTGCATGCTTTCATTATAAAATGTTCCACCATGTTCCACCCTCAATCAACAAAAACGTATCAGATATTTCTTATTTTCTTAAAGGAAAACGTCCATATCTGTTTTTCACCCATAACTGACACGAAAGGATGATCCGCACCCCCCCAAACACTGTAAAGCAATTGTGAACTCATTGATAATCTTAAAAGAACAGATGATTCAAGTCCTATTTCTGACAGCTGAGTTAAAAACACACCAACCCATAATGCAGGCATCACAATGCAGTCTCTTTATGATAGCAATAGGCAGGTTTTTTTTTTTTTTTTTTTTATTACATGCCCTTATGATTCTTTCTTCCTGATGTTACTAGTAAATGCTGAAATATTCTACCTAAGTGATTGTTGGGCTGGGAAAAAGAAAAAAGAAACTCAAATGCAAGTATTTATACCTTCTGCAATGAAAACAAGATATTATTGCCTTGCATGACCTTTCCTAAATATGAGATACAGCATTTTACACAATAGTTTCTTGGTTCACGCTTCAATTACTGACCTTTACTGTGTAGAAAATTAATGCAATTTTCATTTTAATCCATCCGTACAAATAAGGTCCACATAGAAGAATTCCACATATGGAATCTAATACAAATAGGAAATGTCAGCTGATTGCTGTTGGCTGAACTTAGCCGTTATCTGTTTGTTCTGGGGTCCCCAGCAAACTCTACTTGTAACAAGCAATTTCTTGTGTGGAGCCATCAGGTATAAGAAAGAAAAATCTCCTCTCCTCAAAGTTTAGTTTGTACATTTAGTTTCCTAAAAGCCAAAAAACTAGTGACCTGAAAGTTCTACATTGTAACTGAAAGTCCACAAAAAGAAAGGAAGGCAAAACTGTGGAGCCTAATTTGGTTTCTAAAAATGCAGGTCATTTACCATGGACTTTTAACAATGAGAAGAAGCAAGAGGCTATAGTGATGTCATTTTACAACCATCCCTGTTCCAGACAATAAAAAGATGACAGACCCCAGACCATGTCCTGGCCTGTGCATCAGAGACAGGCAGAATATGGGAATGCGTCCATCTCCCAAGGAAGCTGTGCCAAGGGGCCCCAGCATGCTTTCATCTTCCACAGTCGTCCATGATGGTATTTGGTGGGAAGGGGTGCTGGCAATTAAGGAGTGTCACTTTCAAGATGGATTGTTTGGGTAGAAAGGAGTTCCTCTCCTCTTCTGGCTTGGAAGGAGACGGCTGTGTGTTTATAATCTGTAAACAGTTCATCTCTCACTGGGTGTGTTACAGTTCCCAGAAGCCCGTCTGTCATGTCGAACACACAACAGAAGCCAGAAGGGCGCTGTGGGGAAGCCCCTGGAGTCAGCACACTGTGGAGGGCAGTGGCCCAGGGCCTGTGTGCTTGAGGGACCCATCCCAGGCATGGAGGCTGCTCTACATGGAGAAGAAATGATGAAGTGTAATAATATATAGGTGGACGTATGCTCCCGAAGTCTTAAAGTTGAAAACTGCTCTAGTTTACCCATCTCTTAGAGAAGTGAGAGTGAAGAGATGTGCAAAAAGACTGCAAAGTTTGCCAAAATCCCCTCACAATAGAAGGCTTGTGTTCAGCAGAAGAGGCACAAACAGAAGTCAACATTTCATTTCAGACTTATTCCTCTAGAAGTTTCCACAGAAATATGAAATTGAGGAAGCAAAACAAACATGGCCACATGGGGTTATTAAAGGCCCTACAAACATACTACAATCAAAGTATCTCAAGAATGGAATTGCCCTGGAGGAGACATGGAGAACCCCAGAGCCAACGTCCTCAGTGTGGGATGAGCTGACGCATCTGTTGCGTGGAGGGCTGTGCTTGGGTGAGCGCAAGAGCTCCCAGGCTCATGCATGTAGATGCTGTAGTTCCAACTCAGTTATCCTTGCCCAGAAAAGCTTGATGCACAGCCCAAATGGCTCTACCTCCACACCCCCAGGCCCCCAGACAGCCCTTGAAGCACCACAATGGAAGGTTAGATGGTGAAAAACACTGGTCTAGACTTTCATGGCTCAATTTGTTGCCTGACAGTTCATCGACACCACTTTTTCATCCATTGCCTTCTTGTTAGATGTCTCCTGTATCAGATGGGACAAAGCCCCATGGTCACAATTATCTCTCTAGGGTGGATGACATCCTCCTTCCACGGGTGGCTCGTTTACACAGACTTGGTCCAAGAGAAAGAAATCTTCCTCACTTCCAAACTTTGGTTAATGAAATTGATAATTATGCCTAATGTAGGTTTAAAATAATTTCATTAATACCTGTGTTTCCTTTGGTTAAACACCCCTTCATCCACATTAGCTTAGCTATGACTATTTTTAATGTTCAAGGAGTTACATCACTCAGAAGCCACTCACGTCAATTCATCAAGAAGAAAGTTGCAGGACTTCCCTGGTGGCGCAGTCGTTGAGAATCTGCCTGCCAATGCAGGGGACATGGGTTCGAGCCCTGGTCTGGGAAGATCCCACATGCCGCAGAGCAACTAAACCCGTGAGCCACAACTACTGAGCCTGTGCGTCTGGAGCCTGTGCTCCGCAACAAGAGAGACCGCGACAGTGAGAGGCCCACGCACCGCGATGAAGAGTGGCCCCCACTTGCCGCAAGTAGAGAAAGCCCTCGTACAGAAACGAAGACCCAACACAGCCAAAAATAATAAATAAATAAATAAATAAAAATTAAAAGAATCCACCTGCCAGTGCAGGGGATACGGGTTCAATGCCTAGTCCAGGAACATCCCACATGCCATGCAGCAATGAAGCCGGTGCACCACAACTACAGAGCCTGTGCTCTAGAGCCCGCGAGCCACAACTACTGAAGCCCACGAGCCTAGAGCCCGTGCTCTGCAACAAAGAGTAGCCCCCGCTCGCTGCAACTAGAGAAAGCATGCGCGCAGCAACGAAGACCCAAAGCAGCCAAAAAATAAATACATTAATTAAAAAAGAGAAAAAAGAAGAAGAAGAAGAAAGTTGCATCATGGGACCTTCATTCTAAAAAGGGTCAATTCCCTTTTAAAAAAATTATACTTTATTACTTTGCTATTAATGATCATTTGAGCCCAACAAATAAGATTTACTTTGTAATCTGCCCAGCATCCTTCAAATGGGCAAAACCATCTGGCTCGCTCAATTAATTTTAAGGCTGTCTGTGTCATGGAGCTAGTGTTTTTAAATTTGTTTCTATTTTCTGGACATTTTATATTGGATACTTAGCTCTTAAGTTTCCCCTGTTCGCCCCTTTCCTCTCCTGTCAGCCTTCTACACACTATCACCCCAGCCCCATAGACCCATAGGTTCTAGGGGACTGGGCAGCCGTGAAGCTAGTAGCAACTCATTTGGCATTTCACTTTTATTTTTTTTCATTTTATTCCAGAAGGTTTGTCTGAAAGCGTAATGACAACAAAAAGCAGCAGATTTGAGAGATTCTCCCAGGAGGAGAGAAAGGACAGATGTACACAGACGTAAAGCTGAAAACGTTGCCAGCAACAGCTGGGCAAGTGACAGGTTCTGAAGCGGGTGACCACCCTGCAGAGTGCAGACATGAGCCTAAAGGAACAGCGATTGCACTTGATTTACTTTTGACTTCCTGGGCTACCTTTCATCTACCTTTCATCCACCAAGGGGAAGGCTAATCTTTGCCTCCAATGACAGGCCTCCTAGAGGGATGCTTCTATAACATTTCAGTTAATCCTTATATTTCGCCCCTTTTCATCCTCATTTAAAAAACCTTAAAAAGGGATACCCTTTATACATTACGAGAATATCACTATACTGGTCACCCTATAGTAGTAAAAAAATATATATATATAGTTTGACTCAACCGGCTAGAACACTGAAAGCAGTCACGTTACCCCTTTGTGTCCTTTCTCGAGCGCACCCATCTTGTCATCTTCATCCTCCTCCTCATCGACGTCCGTGCTCTCCTGCAAGGAAAATCCATAATTTGTAATAAAACGTCAACCGAAATTACCGACTATGAATGAAATGCATACTCATGCTTAAAGTTTTCCCATATCATTGCAACACTAGTCTTTTTAAAATACACTGCAACTTCTTTAAAAAGGACATTTTTAAAGTTAAGGGATGCCTTGCCAAGGTTGTAAACAATATGCATAATCTACATAAAACTGTTAAGTATAAATAAAGCTATTAGGGGAGTGCCCTTTGAAGGCAGCCAGCTTTAAAAATGCATTGCGGAGTTGTACTATCTGTAAACAGTTTTGTTCTGAGTCTGACAAATGAAGCAGCTGCTGTGTTAAGGCTGAGAACACCATACTCCGTCTGTGCTGGGCTCATTGTTAGAATGACTGCACTTTTCCTCTGGGGCCATTACCGAAACATTAGACAGTAGAAAATGCATTAGTCTGAATGTAATCAATCTCAAGAATAAGCTACAGGTTTCTATATGGCATTCTTGTCTTCCTTGGGCTTCAGGGTTGGTGGGGGGCAGGTGAGGGAAGGAAACTCAAGGCTCAGATCTGGACTAAAGGGGGGACTGCCTTTAGTTCAGGGGCCCCAGCACCAGCTGTGCTGCACATAGGCTTGTTCAGATTCATTTAGAAATCTCGGCTAGTTAACAGGTACACTTGAATAATATCACTGCTACATTTAAAAGCTAACACGTGTTGGTACACAATCCAATGATTTGGTAGCTTGAAAAGAATTCTGGGTATCAGAAAACCAGGGACTATTTTCAATTTGAACGCTTACCTTTCTGCTTAACCTTGCAAAGGTCAGGCATGCTAATTAGATGCCATTGTTCCAATAGAAAAAAGAATGGTCAATATCACGTTTGTATAAGGGAGTAACTCTGAAGTATCCAGAAGGTACTCTGCTATCCTCCATAAACCACTGAGCAATTTCTTCAGGGCTGGTACTGTATTACCGCCCAGAATTCCTAGGAGCTCCCTAGCAGTCTGTGGAATACTTACTGATGCTGGAGAACTAACCTACTCAATGATGGCAACAAGCATTTTTCATAAAAGCACATGGATAAAAATGAATACAATGAAACATGTTATGGGAGGAAAAAACTCTGTAATTAGGAGTCAGAAGTCTTCATCTTGAGACAAAGTCTTCAGCTGGAGACATTGTTCCAGCACTGTTTTGCTGTGTGACTTTGAGCAAATCACTTTGCCACTCTGAACGTTAGCTTTATGAAGCATGAAATGAAAACAGTAGTTCTTGACTCCTTCATGGTTATGTTAACAAGATTAAATTAGGTAATAAATTAGAAAATGTTTAGTAAATTAAAAAGGTTTCATACATGCACATACACATTTATATGCATACACACACAAGTACACTTATGTACCCATATTTACATACACACACATATATACATATATATACCTGCCTACAAATACACATGTACACATACACATATATATATATACACACGCTATAAACGTATACATCATATATATACCTGGGAAAATAAAATCTGATTAAAACTGTAAAAATGTTAGTTGACAGCACTTTTACAACAGATGCTTCTCTGTAAAAATTTCCCTCATCTGTACCTCTGTGAAACTTAGTCCTTACATAAACCTGTACTTTAAACCTGTTTATTTGTTACTTGGTTCTAGCATCTTCAGGCCCCTCATTTATTGATATATGCACATGCTTACTGCACTACACAATCAAAAACCAAACAGAATAGAATTTGGAATTTGTCTGAGGTTTTACTCCTTGCCATTAACACTCATTTCCCCCATCCCAAATGAAACCAGAAACATTCCTTAAATATCCATTATTTCAGAGATAATTTTTTAAAATAATCAGAACATTATAAGGAAAAATAGGTGAAGATGGTCAGCTTTTGAGTCTTAGAAAACCTAATGTGCAGGTGATTTTTCTAAAGGATGTTATCAAGTCTCAAGACCTTTGATTTTTGTTTCAAAAACTTGGTTCTTGAATCTGGAATGCCAAGATTATATCATAAAGCAAGTCTATAAATACAAGTTCCTTCTAACCCAGAGCAGAAAAAGATTCTATGGGCTGGGATAAGAGGGGTAGGGGAGGGAGAACTGGAGAAAAATTAAGAAAAGTAAATGCTGGGGGATGTCTTTGAGAAGAGGCCTTGCCTGTGCCTCCTTTAACACCACGGTGAGTTTGAGAATTGCAAGAAAAACTTGGGCACTCAAGAACAGAGGGGCCCATGCCCACGCACTCTCTGATTTCCCTGGGAGTTGGCAAGCCTCAGAGTATCCCCTGAGGCTTCAGCCTAGAGGAGAATATTGCACAGGATAATTATAGGGAGAGGCCTGAGGCAGCCTCCCAGTTGCGTGTGCCCTGAAGGGGGCTCAAGGAGCCACCAAAGGCTTTTCTCTAGTGATTGAGAATCTCATTCCCAGGAACCTTATGGAGAACCAGATGGGCACGCAGACATGTGCTGCCCGCATGGAAATGCTGACCAAGAACCAGATGGCTCACTCGGGCTAAGAAGGCAGGCCAAGACTCAGGAACACAAGATGCTCTAGGAAGAAGACTCCAGATTACACATGATAAATACCTTCCCTGTAACATGAATACATGTGCAGTGTCGCTCCTCAAACCTCAAATGCAGTGGTCTCGGGTCATGATTCGGTGGTGGCGGTTTACTGCTAACACATTTTTTCTTTAGTCCGATGTCAGAATTATTGGAATCTTTGCTCACCTGGCTGTCCTGGATGCTGCCAACCTTCCCCCTCGCAGGTCTGATGAAATTGTAGACAAAGAGGAGCGATAATGCCAGCGGGATCATGTACAGTTCAAAATTCCAGACAGTGACTAAAAATACCTGATTGGAAGACACAGACCAAATGACTGCTTGAAAAAACAGGATGGGAGCAATCTTCAATTCCTATTCATTGACTTAAGGAGATTAAACCCAGGACTCTCTATAGAGTTCCAAATAGGTTAAAACATACACACACACACACACACACACACACACACACAGATACACACATGATGACTAACAGTTTTAGAACTGGTAGCAGAATAAAGAAGACAGAGAAATGAATTGGTCTGTCACACTCTGGAATAGAGTTCCCATATTTGGAAACCTCATTACCCTATCAACCTGATTCAGAGTTTCTTGCTGCTGGATTCAATGTACCAGAATTTAGGAGAAGTAGTGTGGAAAATCCAAAAGTCATGAAGAGGCCGGCCACAGGCCAAATTTTGCCAACAGTGAGGTGTATCTGAACTAGAAAGAATGATTACTTTTCAAAGAGGCTGCCAATGTTGAAAAATTCAAATATTTTGGATAAAAACTTCAACTTCAGTTGATTTACAATGTTGTGTTAATTTCTGCCATACAGCAAAGTGACTCAGTTATATATATTTATATATATATGTATATATTCTTTTTCATATTCTTTTCCATTATGGTTTGTCACAGAATGCTGAATATAGTTCCCTGTGCTATACAGTAGGACCTTGTTGTTTATCCATAAAAATCTTAAAATCTTCCAATTTTGAGGCAACATGGCCACAAGATGATGATCAGTGTGAATCTTTGACACTTGAGGAGACATAAGGTTTATATTAGAAATAACATAAACAGTATCAAAATGTTGAGATCATTCTGGAATTTTTTTGTTCAGTACTATGTTTTATAGATCTATTGATGGTGTTATATATAAATCAAGTATATTCATTTTACCTGATCTATGGTGTTATATATAAATCAAGTATATTCATTTTACCTGATCTATGGTACCCCATTCCAATGAATATTCTGCAATTTTTCCATTATACTCTCTTATCAATGAAAACTTAGGTTGAAACAGTGGTTTGTTTTTTAATATAGTCAAACATATTAATCTTTGACTTTAGCATTTCTGCCATTTAATATTCAATGTTCTACTTAAGAAATCATATGCTACCCTGAGGTGATAAAGCAATTTCCTTGTGTTTTCTTCCAAAAGGTAATTGTATGTGTGTGGGTGTATGTGTGTGTGTGCGTGTGTGCGTTCCTTATTTTGTCTCAAATGCTTTTTGGTTTATTGTTGGAAACAAGCATCCAATTTGAACTCCATCCTCACAGATAGCCAACTTTTATTTTTTATTTCATTTTTTAAAATTGAAGTATAGTTGATTTACAACGTTGTATTAGTTTCAGGTGTACAGCAAAGTGATTCAGGTATACGCACATATATATCTTTTTCTTCAGATTCTTTTCCCTTATTGGTTATTACAAGATATTGAATACAGTCAACTTTCAGAATTAGATTACTGAAGGGATCCATACTTTGCTCACTGATCTACATGCCCACCTCTGTCACACATCAGCTTCCCACATGACTGTGTTGGTTGTTTACGGACCCTCTCATCCCTTCCACTGAAGTATATTATTGTTCTTCCACCAAGACCATGTTGTTAAACGGCAGTTTAGTAACCAGATGATATCTGAGTGGGTAAGTCCCACTTACTTCACTTTCAAAATTATCTCGGATCATTCTTTGCCCTTTATCCTTCCACATGTATTTAAAAATCAATTTGCAACATTCTATAAAATTATTGGTGAAATTTTTATTGAGATAGCCTTTAATGTATATGTCAATTCAGAGAGAAATGACATCCTGACATTGATCTTCTGAATTATAAGGACTTTATTTCTCCATATACTCCGGACTTCTTTTATATATCTCAAAATATCTTTTTTACTTTCACCATAATGATTTTACATATGTTTTGTTATTTTTTGTAAGTAACAACACTTTTGATACTATTACAAATGGGGTCATTTTCAAATTTATATACTTTAGTTGGTTACTTCTAGGTACAGGAACATTGATTTATATGTTGTTCCCATTATTTCTGAGCCCTCTTATTGCTTGTTATGAGATTGCAAATATATCATTTTGGAGATGTGGTGTGGAAAATCATATAAACTGCAAATCATGACAGTTTTCTTTAGCCTCCCAGTCTATACATTATATTTTGTTTTAGTGCTAAACCTCTATACATTTTTTAATAAGTACAGAATTTTTGAAATACTTTTTGATTCAATGCAAATTATTACACTGTTGATGTCTTCCAGTCTATTAATTTGGTGTGCTTTATCAACTTTCTTTTATTTATTATTTCATAATATATATATTTTCCTATAATTTCCTAGCTTTTTAAAGCTTTCTTTTTCTTTTACTTTTTTGTCTTGTTTTGTTTTATTATGAACAACATAGAGAAAAGTAGAGAAAACAGTACAGCAACTTCTCTACTATGTAAAACTAGTGATTTTCCTCATTGTTACCTATTTCCCTTTCCCTGTTCTTAAAGTTCTTTTAGGATTAGAGGTTTTAACTGTGTTCTAAAGGATTACTATTTCTTTATTTATATCTACTGGATAAGTGGGGTTTTACTGTTCCTTTAAATTTCTAAATATAATTTCAAGTAAAAAGAGGCTGACCTAAAACTATTGAGAAAAAATAGGAAACAACATATTTTTGATTTATTTTCATCATCAACTATTTATAAAATGTCTTCAACAAAATTACTTGTACATCAATCAATACTAGAGGGACAGTTGTGTTATACAAACACCTCATTTGCCATAATATTTGCCTCCACCAGGTATAGGTAAGTAAGCCCAGAGTGTTTTACAAAAAAAAAAAAAAAAAGAGCCACATTTAAATATCACATTCAAAGGGCTTGAAACTCTTAGACTGAGAGACTAGTACCTTCAGAAACATTTAAAAACTCAATGCCTAATTCCTACTTCTGTAATAAAGGATTAATTTCCTAGCAACAGGTTCTAGCAAAAACAAATAGAAACCCTTGGCAGGGAGAGGAGACCAATTATCTGAGAGTCTGAAACAAAGTTACTTAATTTTGCAGGGGAGTTGAAACCTCGGGAAAAGAACTCAGATGTGCATGGAGTCACTTTAACGTTTTTTGCACCTTTGACTCAAAAGCAGCTGCAGACGCAGAGATGGTACCAGTTGGTACTCAACAGAAAAATTTGCCATCTTTCTGAATGAAGGATACAGGCAAAGGAGTCAGTGACAATTAGGGCCACCAGAGAGTGTACAAACACACTGGAAGGAGAGAGTAAGCAAAAGAAAATCCCAAATTCTGTATGTGAACTCTGCTATGGTCTGTACCACACACACGGGGCAGACTCAAAGCAGTGTCTGAATTGGGATCAAAGCTGCCACCCACAGCAGGTGTGACCAAATGTGCAATTTGAGTCTAACAGGATTAATCCCTAGGGCAATCACTAAAGAACAAGCAGAGAAGAATAGATAAAAAGTTAACAGATGAATTAAAATGGAATTCTAAAAGGTAGGAAAAGGGAAATAGGAATAAGAAACATAGTAGACAAATACAAAAATAATAAAATGGTAACCTAAATTCAACATATCAATAATTACATTGAAAGTTAATAGAATAAACATTGCAAGTATAAAAGGTAGAGATGAGAATAAAATGAATAACTCTGTGGCAAAAACTGTGACCACTTAAACAAAAGGAAAAATTTATTGAAAAATGCAACTTAACAAAATTGAACAAATGTCCCCACCAAGATAAATTCAGGTTCAAATGCTTTTACTGTTGAATTCTATCAAACATTCAAAGAAGAAAGAACATTATGTTGGAGGGAACACTTCACAACAAATTTTATGAAGCCAGTGTTACCCTGATACCAAAACCTGACAAAGCCATTACAACAAAATAAATTACAGGCAAATATTCAACAGAACAAAGATGCAAAAATCCTTAAGAAAATAATAGCGAACCAAATCAAGAAATATATGAAAAATATATACTACAGTGTGACCAACTAGAAGATGTTCCAAGAATGTAAGATTAGTTTCACATTAAAAAACAATGTAATTCACCACATTGACAGAAAGGAGAAAAAAACACTTGATTATTTCAATAGATGTGGAAAAAAATATTGACAAAAAATTCAACACTATTAACAAACAATGAATGGAAGGAATTTCCTCAGTCTGATAAAGGACACTTACAAAAATCTTACAGTTATCGTATTTGATCATATTTGGCTATAGTTTGTTGTATGTAAATTATGCTTTGAGAAGTTGCTTTTAAAAAAATCAACACTTGCTAAGAAGGAAACTACTTAGGCATGCAACCACATGAATAAATCTCAAAAACACACTGAGAGAAAGAAGCCTTGTACAAAAAAGAGCACATACTGTATAATTCCATTTAGATGAAGTTCTAGAACAGACAAAATGATTCTATGATGGAGAAAACTGCATGACTTCCTTCTAAAATTAGAAGCAAGGTAGGGATGTCTGCTCTCACTACTCCTATTCAGTATTGGACTGAATGTCCTAGTCATTGCAATAAAGGAAAATAAATGAAATAAAAGGCATAAGTATCAGAAAGGAGGAAAGCAAAACTGTCTCTTTTTATTGATGACCTGATATTTTACATAGAAAATCCTAAGGAATCTACAAAGCAAATCGTAGAAATAACAAATCCAGCAGTGACAGGGTATAAAGTTACTTTTTAAAAATCAATTCTATTTTTAAAACTAGCAGCAAAAATCTGGAAAATAAAATTTAAGATTTTCCATTTATAGTAGAACCAAAGCCCATAAAATACATGGGAATAAAATTCACAAAATGTGAGCAAGATCTCTTCACTGCAAATTATAAAATATTACTGAGGAATGTTACAGAATACATAAAGAAGTGGACAGAAATGCCACTAGTTCATGGATTAAAAGACTCAATATTGTTAAGATGGCAGTTCTTCACAAATTGATCCACAGATGCAAGCAATCCCAATTTTGTAGAAATTGACAAGCTGATTCTGAATATTATATTGAAATGTAAATAACACAGAATAGTCAAAGTAATTTTAAAAAATAAAGGTTATACTACTTAATATAGTTTACTATAGAGCTATAGTAATGGAACAGAAAATAGAATCCACATATGTGTAATTAACTGATCTCTAAGAAAGTTGCCAAGGTAATTCAATGGGAGAAATGAGAGTCTTTTCAACAAATGGCGCTGGAACAACTGGATATATGTGTGGGGGAAAAAAATCACTAACCCTTACCACTTACCATATATAGACATTAAATAAATCATAATATCTAAAAGTAAATGCTAAAATTTCAAAACTTCTAGAATAAACATATGAGAAAACCTTTGGCATACGGGAGGGTAGGCCAAAGATTTCTTAGGACAAAAAAGCACAACAAAATAATGTAAATAAAAGAAAAAGGAAACTTCATTGAAATTATTCTTCCTTTGCTCTTCGGAAGACACAATTAAGAAATGAAAAAAAAAGTCACAAAATGGGAGAAAATATTTTCTATACATATACTGAAAGAGAACATGTATCTGGAATATATAAAGAATTCTTACAACTTAGTAAGAAGACAACTCAATAAAGATTGGTGAAATATTTGATCGGACTCTTCACACACACACAAATCTATATGAATATCTAAAAGCACATGGAAAGACATCCAACTTGATTATCCATCAGGAAAATGCAAATAACTCCTATGAAATAGTATATATCAGAAAGGCTAAAATTAAAAAAAAAAAAACTGACAAGATATAAAGTGTTGACAATGTGGAACAACTGGAGGTCTTATACACTCCTGGTAGGAATACAAAATGATACTGATTTGGGAAACCACATGGCAGTTTTTCAAAAAGTTGTGCATACACCTCTGTAATTCAAGCCCTCCTACTCCTAGATATTTAACATATGACCCAGAGACTTGCGCACAAATGTTCAGAACATAGCAGCTTCATTCCAAATAACAACAACAACAAAACTGGCAACAGCCCAAATGTCCAACAACAAGTGACTATAATATATCCATTCAAGGGAACAACTACTCAGAATTAAAACAGAACAACCTATAAAGTGTCGGAAGCAGTGAAGCCTGATTTCTCTGACACCAATGAAGCTTCTCACCCCACCACGCAGGTTTCCCTGTGTTCCATGATGCAGATGCAATGGTGACCCCATCTGAACCTTCCCCAAAAATGTAACTTTAAGAAATTACCTGAAATCTTCAGCTTACAAATATTTCTTCACTTTCTACCCCAAAATGTGTTTGCCATAATTTTTATGAAATTAGATATGAAGAATATAAGCATGCCAAATCTCAGATGAGGGAAAATGATTCATAAAGACACTTGCGTTTTCCTCGGGGAAAACCTAAAAACAGAAATACTATCTTAGGGAGTCAGTGGTTCCAAGGTAGCTGTGATTGAGGAACTTAGTCAGCATTGCCATGGACGAACATATCTCTTGAACAAATCCTCTAGGTATTGTTTCTTTAGGTAGGGCTGAGAAATATATTATCTTATGTCACAAACAGTTTTAAAGAACAAATCAGGCTACATTTTTCTCAGGTTTCATTATGAAGTGGTCGATAAAATTGACCAACCAACCAATTATTAAATATCTTCTATACATCCAAGAGGATGCCTCACTATAAGGTAGTTAACTTGGAATACCAAATACAATAGCATGGCTATTTTCCAAAATACTTTAGGATTTACTCATTTAAGATTATCTTAAAATTTTGTCCTTCTGTCCCTTGAGAGTAGATTTAAGACTAGGAAATAGCTCAATTAAATGAAATCAAGTCTCTGAATAAATCAAAAACATTGCATTTGTTAAAACAAATGAAACAAACATACAAAGTGTGATTATATAAATTAGCATTTGCCATTTGTGACCTACACATTGTTCATAATGTTTAAAAGAAATTGAATAATGGAATCAAGATCCTCATTTAAATATATATATATATTTATATACACACATATATATATATATTATGGTAGGGGTGCTCATACAAAATCATGGATTCTTTTATGTTTGTTCTCATAAATAGCTAAGGATGCCACAGAAATTTTGGAGCCGCTCAATATGATCATCATTCAGAGTATAACTTTGACCCAACATTGGTCAGATTCACTAGGTGATCTCAAATTGTTACTCTACTTTGTAGTAGAATGACATAACTTAAGATAGCATGTAAACATTAAGCATGTAATAACAAAATTAAATGTTCACTTGTGGTAAAAAATCTTTGAGAAACTTCTATATCAAGTTTCAGCTAATGGAAAATCTACTCTCTGTTTTAAGTTACCCATTCCTATATCCCCAAGTAAACACTGAATTTTAAGGAATAGAATAAAGAAGTCAAGATCACCTCATAAAGTCAATTAAGGCTTAAGATAAAATTATTATAAAAGTGGAACTGATTATTTTAGAATAAAAACAGACGAAAATTAACCAAACATCCATCTTCCTTACTAGACTCCTGGGTTAAAATTGTATGGAGAAACAGCATCTCAAGAAGCACAAAGGAAGGGCTAGTTGATTTAGTTTGGTTAAGGCACTGCTGCTTTAAAGCCCAATGACTTTGAATGAATATTCAAGGGGTTGGAAGATGTTTCGTTTGAAAAATACTGAAGAGGGGCCTAACTTTCTGTGAAAACCACTGGTGTGGCCCCTATGACAAAGAAAATGAGAAAGAGAAGCACACACACACCTTTCAGAATACTGTGAAAATCAGCTCTTTTGTTACACTAAAGATTAAATCTAGACATTTGAAAACAGTGTCTCTTGAAATAACCAGTCTTTATGAACAACCATCCTGTATGTGTCCGGCCCAGATTGGGGGGAGATTCACACACACATGATTATTTTAGAATAAAGGTATTGAGTACTGTGAAACAAACTGTGCTAGTTCTGATCCAAAAAACTCAAGGGTTAAACAAAGAGAAAACAAGGCAACAATTTGTTTTTAATTTGACTACATACAAGTTCATTTCTATGACAACAAATCGGTAAGCAGCCCCTTCTCAATAAGGTATACCTGGATTTATTGTCATTAAAAGAGAAAACCAAAATGCCTTATGTACCAACATAATAAAGCAAAACAATAGAAAACCAAAAAAAACACCTACAGGTCATGTCATGCCCTTTCATCTGAATAATATTTTCTATTGCTTCCTGGCCTACCTTATGACATTTAGACCTCATAGTTTAACATCTAAGACCTTCCTTGAACTGACTGATACTTGACTATTTCATAAGCCAACACCCACCACACATCCTAGATTCCTAGTCATGTTGCACTATTTGCAGACCCCAAGAGATGAAATGGTGTCCAGGATTTTGCTTCTGAACACAACCTTCTCTCATTTAGGAAGCTACTGCTTGAACATTTCCTCACTCTGAAGTGTGACCCCCTCACCCCGACCCTGAGCACTAACGCACTAACCCCTTCTTTTTGTCACTGTTTTACTTCATGCATAAATTGATTGTCCAGCATTTATTGAACACCTACCATGAACCACACTGATCTAGACACAACAGTGAACAAAACCAAGCAACCAACCAACAAACAAAACAGCCTTCATAGAGCTTACATTATATTTGGGAATTAGGAATGAGATTGATAAGTAAGTAAACTATATATTCTACATCATCAGATGGTAACAACGGCTATGAGGAGGGTGACGAAAAACAAAACAGGAATGTAATAAAGGAAATACCAGGCGATGGGGCTGGGACTGCAATTATAAGTAGAGTGGTTAGAGACAGCCTTGCTGAGAAGGGCAATATGTGGGCAAAGTCCTTGGAGAAGTGTGCAAATCTGGGTGAATAGTGTTTCTGGTCAGAAGAACAGCAAATCCAAAGGTGCGGAAATGGGAGTATGCCTAGTACGTTCAAGGAACAGTAAGAACCCCCTTGGCTGATACAGAGTGAGCAAGAGGCTTAGAAAGGGAAGAAGTGAGAAAGAAACAGGAGCCAGTCCTAAAGGGCCTGAACCACGGCTGTAAGTTCTTTGGCATTTATTATAAGGGAGTTGTTGAGTTGTCAGAGGGTTATGAGCAGAAGATGGACATGATTTGACTCCTACTGAAGAAAGATCACTCTGGTATATCACAAGAACATACCATTAAGAGGCAGGGTAAAAGCACAGGTTTCATTTAGAAAGCTATTGCAACGATCCAGGTTAAAGTTAACTGTAGTTTAGAACAATGGTGATGGCAGTGCAATTAGTGAAAAGTGGTCATGTAACTCTATTTAGAAAGTAGACCAAGAGGATTTGCAGACAATTTGAATGAGAAGATAAAAATGGAATCATCAAGGATGATACCAAGTTGTGGGGCTTGAAAAACTGGAAGACCGGATTGGTTCGTTAATGGAGACAAAAGTCTGTAGAAAGAACAGGTTTGGAGAAGGAGAGTCTGAGGCACATATTAGACATCCCTGCAGAGATACAGAGTAGGCAATGGATAGCAGGCTTGGAGTTCAGAAAAGAGGCTAGGGCTAGAGGCACAAATTTGCATATTATCAGCATCCAGATGGTATTTAAAGGTATCAGACTGGATAATTTTAACAAGGAAGTAACAGTAGAGAGAAATGGCCTACAAGTGTAGTGATCCCTAGAAAAGTGCAAATTTATGGGTTGGAGAAGATGAAAAGGAACCAGAAAAGGAGACTGAGGAGCAGTCAGAGCAAAAGAGATACACTGGGAGATTGTGCTGTCCTAGAAAACAAGATAAACAAAGAGGAGGGCAACAATACATTTCTAAATAAGACAGTCACTGAAAATTGGTCATTGGTGATTTGAAATGAGCAGCTGACTGCAGTGATAAGACAAAACTCAGATAACAGTGAGTTTAAGAGAGAACAGCCAAACTATAGACAGTGAGTAGAGATAACTCTATGAAACAGTTTGATATAAAGAAGAGCAGAGAAATAGGGTGGAAGCTGGAAGGGGATGTAGCAACAATACGGGAGAGAGAGGGAGAAAAAAATGATGATGTAGGAGACAGAAGAAAGAAGAGTTGGAACAATAGTTTTGAAACAGTGTGTAGGAGCAGGAGTCAGTGCACAGATGGAGGGTTGGTCTTCAGAAGCAACAATTCAGTGATTCATAGTTAGAGGAGGGAAAGCAGAGGATACAGGCATAGATGTTGGTAGGGGGATAGGTAGGTATGGTGAGGGCAAGATAGCAGTAGATGGGTACTTGTGTCAACCATGGTCATGATCTGAGTGAGGACAGGGAGAAGGTATTAGAGTTTGAGGACAGAAGAGAAGTTATAAAATAGTCTAGAAGAGAGGAAAAGAGAATGGCTCATAGAAATGTAATATAACTGTCAGGAGGCACTGTATGTGTTTCTCTAGCCATGCTTACCTGAGGCTGCTAATCAAGTATAATGAAGGTAGAGAAGGAAAGGAAATTATTTTTAAAATGGACCATGGAATCTGAGCTGGATTACTGGTGAGGAACAATATAAAGTGGAGAGGATAAAATTTAAATGCAATGGCTATGTTAATTAACAGATTATAAACAGCTGAAGAGAAAATTAGTGAACTGAGAAATAATTCCAAAGAAGCTCTTCAGAATGGAGATGAGAGAAACAAAGATACAGATATGTAAGAGGTTAAAAGACATGGAAGATAGAAACAAGAAGGTCTGACATATGTCTGATGGGTGTTGAGGGGGCAAAGGGTTAATGAGAGAACAGGGAAGCAATACATGAAGATACAATGCCTGAGGATTTTCCAGAACTGTTGAAAGATACCATATAGGAAGATCAAATAAACCCACATCAGGATAAATAAAGAAGAATTTAGGCCTAAAAATGTCATGGTAGAACTGAAGAATACTTGGGAAAAATGTAGAAACATTCACAAGCAGCTAGAGAGAAAAGACAATTCAACTGTGAAGAAAAAGCAATTTGAGTGACTTTATATCTCAATGCAACAAGGGAAACAAGGAGAGAGTAGAATAACTTAAATACATATGCTTTCAGTCTTTCAATTTAGAAACTTGTACCTAGCAAATTGTCTTACAAGTAAAACTGAGACTTTTCCAGAAAAGCATGAGCCAGTAGTGCTTATCACACAAAGACCCTCATGAAAGTACATATAATAGATTTATTTCAAAGAGAAGGAAAATTGTCCCTGGTATAAAAAGGCTGAACATGAGAATGTATGTGTTCAAAAGCAATGGTAAATGTGTATACCAGTCTAAATAAACATGGACGTATTAAAAAAAAAAGGTTTAATTTGTGTGTAATGAGACAATCTAGTAGTAAAACAGGGGACAGCAAAAGCCCATAAACTGGGAGAGGTATGGGTTGATTTGAAAAATTCTAAGACGCCCTTGTTGTTAAGCTTGTATGTTAAGTAAACATGTAAATTTCAGCTTTTCAGTATGAAGCTGAAGCTTTCTCTCATTCTTTCTGCATAAAACAAAATAATCCACAAAAAACAAACAGAAACCCCCAAAACAGCTGTGAAAATTGAATAATCTATACAAACTCTGTATGAAGACATTTGAGGGGAATCAAGGCATCCAGGACCTGAGGGGACAAGATCAAGGATAACAGACAAACACAGTGAGGTACATCTTAGTTTGCTTTTGCTTTAACTCCTTCAGAGTTTTTTGTTATATTTTGTTTTATTTTTGCCAATTCACTGTGTAAGACAAGTGACTGAGCACACAGGAGCAGTTTAGAGCTCGCTTCAATCTTAATAATGTAGGGAGGTAAAAATTGGAGTGCAGGGGAACTATGGCAGCCAGGACTTGAAGGACGAAAGGAATAGCAGAGATGCAAGCCTGACATTCTGCATGCATGTCTCCTTGAGAAATTTACTGTTTCCTAAAGCATGTGAGGTTAGAATGAAAAGTTGAGGCCAAGCAGAAAGTGGGAACTAAAAGTTTTTGGCAATCTCACTGAGTTGGGAAATAAAAACTGGAGGTTAAGGACTCTTAAAAAATAAGGGCTCTAGTAAACACTACAGAATTTTATTAAGACTCCTGAAGCACTAAGCATAGGGGTAAAACCAGAAATAGATCAGTCCTCAAAATGCTTGAAATCCTTCCTACCTTGGATCATTTCAATCCCTGACAGGATCATTCTGACTTGCTAGACCCTCACTGCCTCCTCTACATCCTCTCTTGTGGAAAATAATATATTCCATATCCTCTAAAATATTTTAATAAATCTTATCCAGTATGTGATAAAAAATAACCAGGTATGGTCAGGATTAAAAAACAATGACCAAAAAATCAAGAGAAAAACAGACACTGAGAACAAAAAGCTTATTTAGATGTAAGAGTTACCAGTTATAAATTTTAAAATAGCCATGATTAATATATACATATTTATGCCATAATATATAATATACATATGTGTATATTGATATATACACATATACCATCTTAATATATACATAAAAATGGATTAAAAAACATGGAGAGGGACTTCCTTGGTGGCGCAGTGGTTGAGAATCTGCCTGCCAATGCAGGGGACATGGGGTCGAGCCCTGGTCTGGGAAGATCCCACATGCCGCGGAGCAACTGGGACCGTGAGCCAGCACTACTGAGCCTGCACGTCTGAAGCCTGTGCTCCGCAATAAGAGAGGCCGCGGTAGTGAGAGGCCCGCGCACCGCGATGAAGAGTGGCCCCCGCTCGCTGCAACTAGAGAAAGCCCCCGCATAGAAACGAAGACCCAACACAGCCAAAAATAAATAAATTAATTAATTAATTTTTTAAAAAATGGGGAATATCAGCAGAGAACTGGGGTCTATGAAATAGAAATGGAAATAGAAATTTTTTTTAAAAAAAGATAAGTGAAATGAAGAGCTCACTAAATGAATTTAATAGCAAAGCAGAAAAGAGAGCATTTGTGATTTGGAGTATTAGTAGAAAATATCTATACTTAAAGCAGATATAAACATGATGACAAAATACACCAAAAAAAAAAAGCAGCTACATGGCACATTTAGAAAGGTTTAATTTAGATGTAAAAACTTGGAGTCCAGAAAAAGAGAGTAAGAGAGAAATGGGGAAAAGCTATAAATGATATTGAATGAGAATTTCCAAAAACCTAATATAAAAGCTGTGAAGTTACAGATTTAAAGAACCTCAAATAGGATGAAGGGGAAAAAAATCACAGGCAGGCATCTCATAGTAAAACTTCATATAATTCATGACCAAAAGAAAGCAGAAAAGTAGATATAATGAAGTTTAAAGAAAAATCACATTTCCTCCACAATGAACAACAATCAAAATGACAACTGACTTTTCAACGGAAAAGATAACAGCCAGAAGACAATTGAAAAGAATCTGTATAATATAGGATTTATCTGCTCCTTGAATGTTTGGTAAAAACGTGTCTCTAAAGTTGCCTGGGCCTATGTTTTGTTTTCTGGTAAGACATTAAACCACTGATTCAATTATTTAGTGGGTGTAGGACCATTCAAGTTCTCATTCTTTTTCAGTCATTTGGATACACTGTGGTACAGGTTTCATCTCTTTCATACATCTTTCAACGTTTTAAGCATAAAACTTCATAATATCCTCATATGTTTAATCTCTGCCCATCTGAATTATCTCCCCATTCAATGCCTGCTGTTATTTATTTGTGTCTTTACTCTTTGTACATTGAAAACTCTCAGGAAAGAATAACCCATTTTGTTAGTTTTTCAAAGAGACAGCTTTTAACTATTATTCCTTTTTATTTTACACACATATTCTACTTCACCAATTTTTCTCTTATTTTTACTTCTAGTTAATTTGGCTTCATTCTGCTGTTCTTTATCAATGGCATGATCCTGACAGTTAACTCAATAATTTTGATTCTGACTCATTTTCCATATTGGCTTTGTCTTGTTCTATTTTTTGTGAAACACAACATGTCAATTCTAACTATTACGTGGAAGAGCAAAATGCCAAGAAGAGCCTAGGCATTCTTGAAGATGAAAAACAAATTGAGAAGGACAATGCTAAATTCAAGTGATGCTTGTGTAACATTGGTACTGGTGTAGACAAGAGACCAATGAATGGACAAGCCCACCTATATAAGGAAACCTGATTTACAATATGACCTGGTGGAAATTGTAGATCTGTGAGGAAAAGTAGAATATTCAAGAAATGGTACTGGATCAGTTGGTACCCAAAATACAAAAATGAAATCAATTCACAAGCAGATTTTTAAATTTAATATAAAAAGTAAAACAATAAAAAATTTAAAGAGCGTCTTTATGACTTTGAGACTGGGAACGATCCCTCAACAGTGACACAAAATGCACAAACCACAGTGAAAATAATTAATAAATTTGACATTAAGTGTAAGAAGTTTGTTCATCAAAAATTATAATGGAAAAAAATAAGCCACAAACTTGGAGAAGATATTTCTATTACAAAGAAGTTCTATCTAGATTACATAAAACACTTCTACAAATCAATAAAAAGGTAGAGGGGGGAAGAAAATTAGGCAAAAGAAGAAAAAAGGAGTGGAAAGGTCCCCAAACCTATATATATTATTAGTAATGAGGAAAATGGAAATTAAAACCACAACAAAGTACGACAACTCATGAGATTGACACAACTTAGAAATCATACAATGAGAAGAGTTTTCTAAGATGTAGAACGCTGATAACTTTTATTTGATGCTGACGGTTCAGTAACTTGGGAAACGGTTGCATTAACTATTAAGCAGAATGTGTATATCAGATAATGTGCATTTTTACTCCTAGGTATAAACTTGGGAGCAGTGGGTTTCAGACTTTACCATGCATGGGAAATGCCAGAGGACTGGTGTAAACAAGATCTCTGGGCCCCACCCACAGTTCCTGGTTCAGCAGGAGTGGGGTGGAGCCCAAGAAATTCATTTCTGCAAAGTTTCTAGGTGATGCTGATGCTACTCTCCAGGCACTACATATTGAGAGCCATTGCTCTAAAGTCTTGCACATGTCTGCCAGATGAAATGTACAATGTTGACAAGACCACTTTTCATAATAGCTGAAAAACAAGCAAACCAATCAACAAACAAAAAACCCCAATCAAGCCTGCAATCAATTCAAATACCTTTCTAGAGTAGAATGGATAAATAACTTATGCATAACGTTATATCATACACAATGAAGATATCTGAAGGTCACATTTTTTTTGAAGGTGACATTTTGACCACATGGACGAAGGTCAAAAACAATACTGAGTGAATTAATTTGTAAGTCACAGAGTAAGCCCTAAAAGTATTACACAATTCCTTTATAAAATCTTTAAAAAGCAGACAAAATTGAATTACACTGTTCAAGATAGATACAAAGGTAGTAAAACCACAGACACACATTCAGTGTTACCACTACTTCTGGGGATGAGGGAAGAAGGATTCAGTAATAAAGAGGCAGAGGAAGGAATCTAAAATAATGGGAGGGGGGGACCTTCAAGATGATGGAGGAGTAAGACATGGAGATCACCTTCCTCCCCACAAATACATCAAAAATACATCTACATGTGGAACAACTCCTACAGAACACCCACTGAACGCTGGCAGAAGGCCTCAGACTTCCCAAAAGGCAAGAAAGTCCCCATGTACCTGGGAGGGCAAAAAAAAAAAAAAAAAAAAACAGAGACAAAAGAATAGGGACAGGACCTGCACCTCTGGGAGGGAGCTGTGAAGGAGGAAAAGTTTCCACATACTAGGAAGCCCCTTCGTTGGCAGAGACTGGGGGTGGGTGGGGTGAGGGGGGGAAGCTTCGGAGTCACGGAGGATAGCGCAACAGCAGGGGTGCAGAGGGCAAAGCAGAGAGATTTCTGCACAGAGAATCAGTGACGACCAGCACTCACCAGCCTGAGAGGCTTGTCTGCTCACCTGCCGGGACTCGGGTGGGAGCTGGGAGCTGAGGCTCGGGCTTTGAAGGTCAGATCCCAGGGAGAGGACTGGGGTTGGCTGCGTGAACACAGCCTGAAGGGGGCTAGTGCACCACAGCTAGCCAGGAGGGAGTCTGGGAAAAAGTCTGGAACTGCCTAAGAGGCAAGAGACCATTGTTTCGGGGTGTGTGAGGAAAGGGGATACAGAGCAGCACCAAAACGAGCTTCAGAGACGGGCGCAAGCTGTGGCTATCAGCTCGGACCCCAGAGACGGGAATGAAACGTTACCGCTGCTGCTGCCACCAAGAATCCTGTGTCCAAGCACAGGTCACTGTCCACACCCCCCGACCCCCCTGCCGGAAGCCTGTATAGCCCGCCACTGCCAGGGTCCCGTGATCCAGGGACAACTTCCCCAGGAGAACACACGGTGCACCTCAGGCTGTTGCAATGTCACGCTGGCCTCTGCCGCTGCAGGCTCGCCCCGCATTCCAATTATGACTACCATACCCGTCCCTCCCCCTGGCCTGAGTGAGCAAGAGCATCCTAATCAGCTGCTTCGTTAACCCCCTCCTGTGTGGGCAGGAACAGATGCCTGAGGGCAACCTACATGCAGAGGTGGGGCCAAAACCAAAGCTGAACCCCGGGAGCTGTGCGAACAAAGAAGAGAAAGGGAAATTTCTCCCAGCAGCCTCAGGAGGAGTGGATTACATCCCCACAATCAACTTGATGTACCCTGCATCTGTGGATTACCTGAACAGACAACAAATCATCCCAAAATTGAGGTGGTGGACTCTGGGAGCAACCATAGACTTCGGGTTTGCTGTTTGTGACTGACTAGCTTCTGATTTTTATGTTTATCTTAGTTTAGATTTAGCACTTGATAGCATTGGTGGATTTGTTTATTGGTTTGGTTGCTCTCTTCTTTTTCTTTTATTACTATTTTTTTTATTTTAATCATTTTTTTTCTTTTCTTTTTTTCTCCCTTTACTTCTTCTTTTTTTTAAAGTATATGGGAGGATGTTGCATTGGTTATATGCAAATACTACGCCATTTTTTAAAAATTAATTAATTAATTAATGTATTTATTTATTTTTGGCTGTGTTGGGTCTTCGTTTCTGTGCAAGGGCTTTCTCTAGTTGTGGCAAGCGGGGGCCACTCTTCATCGCAGTGCGCGGGGCTCTCACTATCACAGCCTCTCTTACAGTGGAGCACAGGCTCCAGTCGCGCAGGCTCAGTAGTTGTGGCTCACAGGCCTAGTTGCTCCGCGGCATGTGGGATCTTCCCAGACCAGGGCTCGAACCCGTGTCCCCTGCATTGGCAGGCAGATTCTCAACCACTGCGCCACCAGGGAAGCCCTCCCTTTACTTCTGAGCGGCGTGGTTGACAGGGTCTTTGTGCTCCGGCCTGGTATCAGGCCTGAGCCTCTGAGGTGGGAGAGCCAAGTTCAGGACATTGGACCACCAGAGACTTCCCAGCCCCATGTAATATCAATCGGTGACAGCTCTCCCAGGGATCTCCATCTCAACCCTAAGACCCAACTCCAACCAACAGCCAGCAAGCTCTAGGGCTGGATGCCCCATGCCAAAAAACTAGCAAGACAGGAACACAACCCCACCCATTAGCAGAGATGCTGCCTAAAATCATACTAAGTTCAAAGACACCCCAAAACACACCACCAGACATGGCACTGCCCACCAGAAAGACAAGATCCAGCCCCACCCACCAGAACATAGGCACCAGTCCCCTCCACTAGGAAGCCTACACAAGCCACTGAACCAACCTCACCCACATGGTGCAAATAACATAAACAACAGGAACTACAAGCCTGCAGCCTGCAAAAAGGAGACCTCAAACACAGTAAGTTAAGCAAAATGAGAAGACAGAGAAATATACAGCAGATGAAGGAGCAAAGTAAAAACCAACCAGACCAAATAAATGAAGAGGAAATATGCAGTCTACCTGAAAAAGAATTCACAGTAATGATAGTAAAGATGATACAAAATCTTGGAAATAGAATGGAGAACATACAAGAAAGGTTTAACAAGGACCTAGAAGAACTAAAGAGCAAACAATAATGAACAACACAATAAATGAAACTAAAAATTCTTTAGAAGGAATCAACAGCAGAATAACTGAGTCAGAAGAACGGATAAGTGAACTGGAAGATAAAATACTGGAAATAACTACCACAGAGCAGAATGAAGTAAAAAGAATGAAAAGAACTGAGGACAGTCTCAGAGACCACTGGGACAACATTAAAATTATAGGGGTCCCAGAAGAAGAAGAGAAAAAGAAAGGGTCTGAGAAAATATTTGAAGAGATTATAGTTGAAAACTTCCCTAACATGGGAAAGGAAATAGTCAATAAAGTCCAGGAAGCACAGAAAGTCCCATACAGGGTAAATCCAAGGAGAAACACGCCAAGACACATATTAATCAAACTATCAAAAATTAAATACAAAGAAAAAATATTAAAAGCAGCAAGGGAAAAACAACAAATAACATACAAGGGAATCCCCATAAGGTTAACAGCTGATCTTTCAGCAGAAACTCTGCAAGTCAGAAGGGAGTGGCAGGACATATATAAAGTGATGAAAGGGAAAAACCTACATCCAAGATTACTCTACCTACCAAGGATCTCATTCAGATTCGACGGAGAAATTAAAACCTCACAGACAAGCAAAATTTAAGAGCATTCAGCACCATCAAACCAGCTTTACAACAAATGCTAAAGGAACTTCTCTAGGCAGCAAACACAAGAGAAGGAAAAGACCTACAAAACCAAACACAAAACAATGAAGAAAATGGTAATAGGAACATACACATCGATAATTATCTTAAATGTAAATGGATTAAATGCTCCAACCAAAAGCCATGGACTGGCTGAGTGGATACAAAAACAAGACCCGTATATATGCTGTCTACAAGAGACCCACTTCAGACCTAGGGGCACATACAGGCTGAAAGTGAGGGAATGGAAAAAGATATTCCATGCAAATGGAAATCAAAAGAAGGCTGGAGTAGCAGTTCCCATATCAGACAAAATAGACTTTAAAATAAAGACTATTACAAGAGACAAAGAAGGACACTACATAATGATCAAGGGATCAATCAAAGAAGAAGATATAACAATTGTAAATATTTAACCATCCAACAAAGGAGCACCTCAATACATAAGGCAAGGGCTAACAGCCATAAAAGGGGAAATTGACAGTAACACAATCATAGTAGGGGACTTTAACACCCCACTTTAAGCAATGGACAGATCATCCAAAATGAAAATAAATTAGGAAACATAAGCTTTAAATGACACATTAGACAAGATGGACTTAACTGATATTTATAGGACATTCCATCCAAAAACAACAGAATACACTTTCTTCTCAAGTGCTCATGGAACATTCTCCAGGATAGATCATATCTTGGGTCACAAATCAAGGTTTGGTAAATTTAAGAAAATTGGAGTCATATCTAGTATCTTTTCTGACCACAACACTATGAGACTAGATATCAATTACAGGAAAAAAAAACTGTGAAGAATACAAACACATGGAGGCTAAACAATACACCACTAAATAACCAAGAGATCACTGAAGAAATCAAAGAGGAAATAAAAAAATACCTACAAACAAATGACAATGAAAACATGACGACCCAAAACCTTAGGGATGCACCAAAAGCAGTTTTAAGAGGGAAGTTTATAGCAATACAATCCTACCTCAAGAAACAAGAAAAATCTCAAACAAACAACCACACCTTACACCTAAAGCAATTAGAGAAAGAAGAACAAAAAAACCCAAAGTTAGCAGAAGGAAAAAAATCATAAAGATCAGATCAGAAATAAATGAAAAAGAAATGAAGGAAATGATAGAAAAGATCAATAAAACTAAAAGCTGGTTCTTTGAGAAGATAAACACTACTGATAAACCATTAGCCAGACTCGTCAAGAATAAAAGGGAGAAGTCTCATATCAACAGAATTAAAAATGATAAAGGAGATGTAACAACTGACACTGCAGAAATACGAAGGATCATGAGAGATTACTACAAGCAACTATATGCCAAAAAAATGGACAACCTGGAAGAAAAGGACAAATTCTTAGAAAAGCACAACCTTCCAAGACTGAACCAGGAAGAAATAGAAAATATAAACAGACCAATCACAAGCACTGAAATTGAAAATGTGATTAGAAAGCTTCCAACAAACAAAAGCCCAGGACCAGATGGCTTCACAGGTGAATTATATCAAACATTTAGAGAAGAGCTAACACCTATCCTTCTCAAACTCTTCCAAAATATAGCAGAGGGAGGAACACTCCCAAACTCATTCTACCAGGCCACCATCACCCTGATACCAAAACCAGACAATGATGTCCCAAAAAAAGAAAACTACAGGCCAATATCACTGATGAACATAGATGCAAAAATCCTCAACAAACTACTAGCAAACAGAATCCAACAGCACATTAAAAGGATCATACACCATGATCAAGTGGCGTTTATCCCAGGAATGCAAGGATTCTTCAATATACGGAAATAATCAATGGGATAAACCATATTAACAAACTGAAGGAGAAAAACCTTATAATAATCTCAACAGATGCAGAAAAAGATTTTGACAACATTCAACACCCACTTATGATAAAAACTCTCTTGGAAGTACGCATACAGGGAACCTACCTCAACACAGTAAAGGCCATATATGACAAACCCACAGCCAACGTTGTTCTCAATGGTGAAAAAATGAAACCATTTCCTCTAAGATCAGGAACAAGACAAGGTTGCCCACTCTCACCACTATTATTCAACATAGTTTTGGAAGTTTTATCCACGGCAATCAGAGAAGAAAAAGAAATAAAAGGAATCTAAATCGGAAAAGAAGAATTAAAACTATCACTGTTTGCAGATGATATGATACTATACATAGAGAATCCTAAAGATGCTACCAGAAAACTACTAGAGCTAATCAATGAATTTGGTAAAGTAGCATGATACAAAATTAATGCTCTTAAATCTCTTGCATTTCTATACACTATCAACAAAAAATCTCAAAGAGAAATTAAGGAAACACTCCCATTTACCATTGCAACAAAAAGAAAAAAGTACCTAGGGATAAACCTACATAAGGAGACAAAAGACCTGTATGCAGAAAACTATAAGACACTGATGAAAGAAATTAAAGACGATACAGACAGATGGAGAGATATACCATGTTCTTGGACTGGAAGAATCAACATTGTGAAAATGACTATACTACCCAAAGCAATCTACAGATTCAATGCAATCCCTATCAAACTACCACTGGCATTTTTCAAAGAACTAGAACAAAAAATTTCACAATTTGTATGGAAACACAATAGACCCTGAATAGCCAACGCAATCTTGAGAAAGAAAAATGGAGCTGGAAGAATCAGGCTCCCGGACTTCAGACTATATGACAAAGCTACAATAATCAAGACAGTATAGTACTGGCACAAAAACAGAAATATAGATCAATGGAACAGGATAGAAAGCCCAGAGATAAACCCATGCACATATGGTTATGTTATCTTTGATAAAGGAGGCAAGAATATACAATGGAGAAAAGACAGCCTCTTCAATAAGTGGTGCTGGGAAAACTGGACAGCTACATGTAAAAGAATGAAACTAGAACACTTCCTAACACCATACACAGAAATAAACTCAATGGATTAAAGACCTAAATGTAAGGCCAGACATTATAAAAGTCTTAGAGGAAAACATAGGAAGAACACTCTATGACATACATCACAGCAAGATCCTTTTTGACCCATCACATACAGAAATGGAAACAAAAACAAATATAAACAAATGGGACCTAATGAAACTTAAAAGCTTTTGCACAGCAAAGGAAACCATAAACAAGACAAAAAGAGAACCCTCAGAATGGGAGAAAATATTTGCAAACCAAGCAAATGACAAAGGATTAATCTCCAATATATACAAGCAGCTCATGCAGCTCAATATCAAAAAAACAAACAACCCAATCCAAAAATGGGCAGAAGACCTAAATAGACATTTCTCCAAAGAAGATATACAGATTGCCAAGAAACACATGAAAGGATGCTCAACATCACTAATCATTACAGAAATGCAAATCAAAACTACAATGAGGTATCACCTCACACCAGTCAGAATGGCCATCATCAAAAAATCTAGAATAATCATTTTCACAATTCTAATGAAAAACTGATGAACTCATAAAAGTGCTAACAAAAGATCAAGATAAAAAAAAATTAATTACATGGGACTGAGTGAACTGATGCGGATGATTATAATTTTTGTGACTTTCTGTTTGAATTAAAAAAAAAAATCCCACAGGGACTCAGAGGCAAAGAATATACAAATCAATTTTCACTGCAAAGTAAAGGAGCTGTTACAGTGGAAGATTACTGGACTGAATGTCTATATTATGACAGAGTATGAGTGTGTTTCGTGTTTGGTAATTGCAATCGTTGTTTTTGTTGTGGTCATCCATTTACAATGCATGGTGTCAATTTATCTCTTGTAAAAGTAAAATACAGTGTGTGTGTGTGAAAAAAAAAATCTACAAACAATAAATGCTGGAGAAGGTGTAGACAAAAGGGAACCCTCTTGCACTGTTGGTGGGAATATAAATTGATACTGTCACTATGGAGAACAGTATGGAGGTTCCTTTAAAAACTAAATATAGAACTACCATATGACGCAGCAATCCCACTATGGGGCATATACCCTGAGAAACCATAGTTCAAAAAGAGACATGTACCACAATGTTCTTTGCAGCACTATTTACAATAGCCAGGACATGAAACCAACCTAAATGTCCATCGACAGATGAATGGATAAAGAAGATGTGGCACATATATGCAATGGAATATTATTCAGCCATAAAAAGAAATGAAATGAGCTGTTTGTAGTGAGGTAGATGGACCTAGAGTCTGTCATACAGAGTGAAGTAAGTCAGAAAGAGGAAAACAAATACTGTATGCTAACACATATATATGGAATATAAACAAAAAAGGTGGTTCTAAGGAACTGAGGGGCAGGAAAGGAATAAAGACGCAGATGTAGAGAATGGACTTGAGGACATGGGGAGGGCGAAGGGTAAGCTGGGACAAAGTGAAAGTGTAGCACTGACATATATACACTACCAAATGTAAAACAGATAGCTAGTTGGAAGCAGCTGCATAGCACAGGGAGATCAGCTCAGAGCTTTGTGATCACCTAGAGGGGTGGGATAGGGAGGGTGGGAGGGAGACGCAAGAGGGAGGGGATATGGGGATATATATATATACAAATAGATGATTCACTTTGTTATACAGCAGAAACTAACACAATATTGTAAAGCAATTATACTCCAATAAAGATGTTTAAAAATAAATAAATAAAAATGAAATAATGGGAATTTTCATTTTTTAAGTTGAGTGGAAGTAAACAAGTGATTCTTATTCTTTAAAATGTACACGTATGTGCATGGTTTTATCAACTCCCTTGCATATACAATATATTTTATAATAAAATTTTTATGGCAGGTAACATACTACAGGAAATAATGGCTATGATTTTGCACTGACCTAGGAATGCCTTCCAAAGCCTTGGAATTAAGCACTCCCAGGCAGCCACTTCTATTGTTTTACAGCTGCTATGAAGGACGAAGAGCTGATTTTGAAAGTGAGGAAGGCCAGGATGGGTGATAAAGAAGAAAAGGAGGAAAGACACCACCAAACAACACACACACACACACACACACACACACACACACACACACACACCCCAAAACTATGATGGGTACAAAATTTGGGGGTGATGCCGAGTTCCTGAGCAGCAGTTGTCTGTGTGCTTTCCTCACTTTCTCTATTTTCGGCCTTGGGAATAAACGAGTAGCAGCATTCTTCCTAATAGTCCCACCCCCATGACCCCTGACACCTCTCCCCCACACCTGTACAAATTCCTTTGTAGTCAACAGTGTTTAAAAAAAAAAAAAAAATTTGTGGTCTAATACATTTGTAGACACTCCATAAACATAATAGGACATGCAGATTTTTTTTTAACTCTGTCAAAACTTACTACTTGATACTTTGTTTCCCCATCTCATCTAAGAAGGGGGATACAATTTGTTTTCCCATATCAGATATATTAATGTGTGAAACACTGCTCATTTTACATCAGTTTCAGAAATGGTAGCTACTCTCAGGGGTTACAGACCCAGATGCCTACAGGGGTCAGGGTAAAATATATAGTACAGGAAGCCCAGGTGTAAGACCATGGGGAGTGTTGGGGACCAGGGTGCGCTCAGATTGTAAACCTTCTCCAAGGGGTCCACCCCGTACTCAACTTCGGCTGACTGTCATCATGTGAGATTAGGTCTGATGTTACCCAGTATTCTGATTTTTCAAAAATTCATGACATGAGTCAACTATTGATGCATGCAACTTGGATGGATCTGAAAGCCATTATGCTGAGTGAAAAAAAAGTACATTCCAAAAGGTAACATAATATAAGATTCCTTCTATATGACATTCGTGAAGTGACAAAATTATGGTGATGAAGATACATAAGTGGTTGCTAGGACTAGAGTTGGGGGTGTGTGAACATTAAGGGGCAATAAGAATGAGCTTCTCTGTGATTATAGAACTTTCCTAGGGACACAGGGAATAAGGCATTGAGAAGGAAAACAATAGACCAGTTCGTGGAAAGACCTGTATGTCATGGTAGTAAGTTGAAGATGTGATCGTAAACTAAAGGAGAAGTCTTTAATGTATTTTTTAAGAGAATAAAAATAATAGGATCAGATATTTAACTAGATAATTCTAATAGCAAATTACCCTTAATTATGGGAATGGGGTAAGGAAATGAGAAACTCAGAAAAATTTTAGAAAGAAACAGCAATAGCCCAGGAAAAAGGGCAAAACCACTTTTCTCGGGGATGCTGAGGGGTGTTTTACAGAGAATATAGGCTTTTGTTGGTTCTTTAAACATGGCTTGTATTTTTATTAACCGCAGGGAATCAAGTGGGGAAATGCCATGGATCTTATGCCCAGTAACATTCACCCGCTTACCAGGAATTACATCTGAGTCCTGGACAAACTTTCAAGTCACTCCTTGTCCCTTTACCCCTTTTGGTTGCCCTCTAGAACTAGCCCATCCATTCTTCCCCCTGTTGGGGTTCTGATATTCAAGATCTGCTGTGTGGAGAGGAACATAGCTTCCTCCTAGATGTCTGACCCTCCAGCCATACACTATGAGCACAGGGAAGCAGATAGAGCAAGCCAAATACCAACAGTCTCTCAAGTTACTAATAACATGTGACTTCTGTATATTTGTAATTACAGTCCTCTCAGCCATTCTCAGGTTTATATGTCCATAATATATAAACTCTTCCCCCCTCCCCCCAAATGTATGCTAAATTAATTTCTATGCAATGAACCAACGCTTGCTTCAGAAATCCTTATCCATCAGAAAGCAACATGAGTAGAAGACAGGCATGGTTGTGGTAGGCAGAATAATAGCACCCCAAAGATATCCACGTCCTATTCCCCGGACCTTGTGAATATGTTACACTGCAAAGAGAAATCAAGACTACTGATGGAGTTAAGGTTGCTGATCATCTGACTTTAACATAGGAAGATCATCATGGATTATCTGGTTGAGTCTAATGTAATCAAAGGGTCTTTAAAAGTGGAAGACGGAGGCAGAAAAAGAAATTCCGGAAAAGATGTGAGGGCAGAAGCAAGGTCAGAGTGATGCCATGTGAGGATTGAACCTTGTGCCCTTGCTGGATATGATGGAGGAAGGGGCCATGAGACAAGGAATGTGGGCAGCCTCTAGAAGCTGGAAAAGGAAAGGGAACATATTCTCCCCAGAATGGAACACAGCCTTTCCAACACCTTGATTTTAGTGCAGTGAGACCTGTGGTAGACTCCTGACCTCCAGAACAGTAAGATAATAAATATGTGTTGTCTTAAGCCACTCATGTGTATGGTAACTTGTTACAATAGCAATAGAAAACCAATAAAGTAGTATAATGTAAAAAAGGTGAACACATCTAGGGAAATTATGAAAGGCTATCTGGACTGACCAGAAAACCAATTTTACACCTTTGGAAGGAACCACTGGGTCTAGGTAAGAAATTGTTTTTCCCAGTCCTTCCCAGTCCAGCCTCCACCTAGAAGGAGGTAAGGGGAAAACAGCACCAATCAAGGAAGAATGACTTTGGCAAACCTCAACTCAGATTGGGTCCAGAACTGAAAAGTCCTTTCCTGCTCTGACCCTCACTTTTCTCCCATCCTCTAACAAAACCTTTGTGCCTCTACATCATGCTCGAGTAACATACATAGAAAGTTTACCAAATCAACATTGATTAACCGTCTATTTTCTTGGGCATCAGAATATACCACTTTGGGTGTTTATCTGGCATTGCCTTTGACTATTTCTACAAGACATGGAATGATCTGGTCACTTCATTGCGAGTTAAATCAAACTAGGTGTCTTGCCTTCTCTCTTAGAGTTAGTTCATCAATTAGTTCTAGTTTTGTGTGAGAATGATCACAACTGACAGTTTATTCCCAATACTTTTGCAGAAAGATACCTGGATTATGTGTTCCCTGCTTTTATTATCCTCTGTAACTGTTTGAATAAACAATGTATGTAATTTTCAAACTGCCAATGTCACAATAACACTAAGCTGAACATTTCTAGAAGAATGTAGCTTATTCCATGCTGGTTTTAGAGGAAGTCTATACAAAAAAAGTCCTTAATATACTAATATTAAATATAAATTGGAGACTTTTAGACTGTATTTTTCTAGACAGAGAGTTTTTGTTGACATTTATTTTCCCCTTCTGACTGTATAATGGGATTTTTTTGAAAAACAGAAAAATAAATGATTCTAACTTGTATTTATGCATGCATTCCTTTCTAAATACATCATCATCTTTTCCCTCTTTTAAATATAAAGTATTTATTAAAATCCCATCATGTTAAGGTTTGTATCATGTTACCGGCCACTCTACACTTTACATTTCTTGATTTCTTGATTCTACATAAATGGGAAGAAGTCAAACAATCACTCGTAGCCCAATAAAAATCCCCACACCACTCATAAAGGCAGAACAACTACTTTAAAAAGTAGAAAAGCACTAAACTAAATGAGACAAAGCATGTAATGTGCTGCGAATATTGGCTTTTTCACCCAGAATGATCATAATTCCAGGTCTAGAACCAGACAATAAATTTCTCATTATGCGTTTTTGCCGAAGCTAGTAATTGAGCAGTGGAAAGTCTGATTTTGGTAAATACACCTTTCAAAGCCATCAGCAAATTATCTGCTCTGATTAAAGGAAGAGAGGAAAAATCACATATGTATTCATTCCCCATAAAGCTGGGCATCTCAAGGAGGTCAAGAAAAAATTCCATTAAATGTACCAGTAAGTGTCTCACTTATTCCGGAGGTGTAATTGTTGGCACCGTGGGTACCCTCGGTAGGAGAAGTCTGACGGGGCTCTAATTGTACAAAGCGGACAGAGTGGACAAAGCATTCTCTAAAAGTGTTCCCCGACTTTGGTCACATGAGCATCAGGCTGCAATTCTGACTAAAAACTTCAACTGAACACTTAAGACTTACTCCTTCATATTCACAGAAAGATTGGATCAGAATGAATACAGGAAAAACGCTCTGGGTAATAAAGCAAGTGTATCTAATTAGCATTAGCGCAGTGATGGAATAAAGCAGTTCACTGTATTAAGTTCCTCCACTTGCAGCTTTATTTCTGGTACTCAAAGAAGCAGGGTTGCAATATGTTCACATTAAGCCTGCAGTAGCTCTTTACATGTTCAGTGTGCTTAAAATAGACTAAGGTGCCTTAATTCAAGAACTCTCCCACAGGGGTTAGTGAGCGATGCTCTTTATAGCAAAGAACAATTCCCTTAGGAATCGGATCAAGAATGTCTTGGATGGTCTCCCATTACTTGGATAGACTACCTATTTGCTTAATCAAAAAGAAAATTGTGCTTGTATCAGAGCCACACATCCTTGCCACTAAAAACAACACTGATGCCAACTTTGGATCTTCCTTTCCTTTAAAAATGCTCTTAGGAGTCCTGAGTTTATTTTGATGAGGAATCCAAGCAGCTTTCCGACAAAGCTGAGACATCACTATAAACCGGGAAGAAACACAAAATATGGTCTTTAAGCACGTATGTGCACACATACATACACACATACACTCACACACGCACACACACCACTGACATTCAAACAATCTTTTGCTCACCAAAATAATAGTTCAAATCAAAACGCAGCAAGTACGAATTCAATTTTTGGCCTGTTATGTTTAAAATCTGTTGCATCATGTAAGTAAATGTTCCCAAAACAACCACCAAAATTCCTGAAACAACAATGATCCTATTTAAAGATGCCGTGTGAATTTTAATGTTTTTCCTTTCAAACAAAAAATAATAAGTTTGATGACATGAATAGAAAATAAAGTCTTCCTCAGCTTTTTTAGGATCAGATTCATTTAAGCACAGAATGAAAATATTTTAAAAGGCCCTTTAAAATCCAAGAGGCAGATGTTCAGGTAAAAGCAAAGCCAGGAGACTGTTTATTTTAATAAAGCTATTATATGTGCTGCTCCGAATTAGGAATGGCACTGAGACTAGGGCATGTCTAAACCATCACCACCTGTTTGCCCTGAAAAATCAATTAAAGTCACACTTTCATAGCACGGCCCTTCTAACCAATAAAACTTAGACAGCTTCATCATGAGACTTGAGTCGCTCAGAGGGAATGTACTTGAAACGCAAACCCTTAGTCTCACATTCCTGCCCTGCTTGCATTCATATAAACGAACCACAGTAAAACCAGCCTTCAGGGGCAGTGGTAGAAATCAGAGGGAGAAAGAGACGAAAACAGGAGAGAAAAAGAGGAGAGAGATTCTGACTTCTATTGGTTTCATACTGAGAATCATACCTCTTTTTGGTGAATTCCAATAATTTCTTCAAAGGCTCTTTTTTCCCCCTTTTCATTTTTTCTCCTTCAGAACAGAATCCTGTGCTACATTTTCTGTGCAGTAGAAGAGATCCAACTTTGCCAGTTGAGAGCAAGGGCAGGAAAGCCATCCCAAGTGTTTTAGTAATTAAACGAATATGCATAATGAACCATATGCCCAAAGGGCCTGTTCTTCATGTGGGCCAGATTTTTGTTTGAATTTTTAATTTTTATATACAGATGAAACATTCAGTGTAATCTACCAACAGTGCAAGGGAACATACAATAAGACAAAGTGTGAGGGACAGTCTACATAGGAGCAGGAACGAGAGACACTGGAGAAATTCTCTCCTGAAGATGTTGATTCAAATGTGTTTTTCCCCCTCTAGCAATAGTTCTCGTCATCTGCTCAGTCTTCAGGAGACACACATAACGCATACACTGACAGCTTTACACAATATGAGTAAAATACAGTGCCGTCAGCTGAAAAGTGTGAAAATCCCGTGGGACAAATAAGGATTTCTTTAAAAAAAAAATCCGTCTACACCCATCATTCAGACTACCATCTTGAATTACAGGGAATCCTCCCAAGTCTCTTTTGGAAGCTACATAAATATATTGCAGGCTCTAGGCCACATATACTAGCAATTTGAACAGATCTAAGAGGAATTCTTACCTCTCAGTGATGCAACTGCGCATGGTGGGCAGAATATGCTCAGGGCGAAATGCAAGCTTGCCCTCCCCACTCCTATAGCAAGGCAGACTACGAATTTAAGGAGTGCAATATCGCATGTGCAACATACAGATTCCCGGGATTTCCTTAACCCCCATCATGGAAGAATTGGTAAAAGCTTCCTTTAAGCTTTTGAGTGTCATTTAGAAAATACTAAGTTAAAAATCAAAGCAATGTAAGAGATACAGAGTCTGATAAAATTACTATCTCAGCTTCCAGACACCACAGAGGAATGAGTAAGCATTCTTTAATGCAGAGAGGAGAGGTTTTTAAAAATGTGTTTGCACAACATATGAAATTTATAATGATGGTCTGGACAAAGTTATCAGGTCCTACGTGTGGGTCAGTCTTGTACACGCTTACTTCAGGATAAACATTTCAGAATGGAGTGCGTGTGTGTGTGTGTGTGTGTGTGTGTGTGTGTGTGTGTTGGGGGGGGAAGCAGCACAGAGGAAACGCTGAAGTCCACTATTCTTTACTTCTTTAACGGAAATAAATTCAATGCAAAATGCCACACTGGCCCTTATGTCATTGAGAAAAGATTATGAAAACAAACCTGATCAAAAGTCAAAGTGAAGCCTTGGATTTCTTTCAGCCCCCCTTTTTGAACGCGAATACGCTGTTGTTTTCACAATGTAAACACCAGAGATGGAATGCAAAGCATTTAAAGAGCAAGTCATAATGGAGCTGTAAATAACATCTCTCCTTGCTTTCACTATTAATTCAGAGTTTATGCCTTTGACACTGGCGAGGCTACTTGATCTAGTGGTCTCAGTGGAAAGACAGATAAACTTCAACTGCAGGCAGAAGACAAAAATTGACAAGGAGCATCACCTTTCCTGACTGTTTAAATCCTTTAAGGAAGTGTCGGAGCAATTAGAGAGGGAGTGTAATCTTTGCAGAGTGCATTAACACTCATCTGACCTCCCAGACAATAGATCAGACCTCAGACACATAATGCTTCCCTAAGGCTTTTTAGCCAGTGTATTTGATCTCTTAGTCACTGCGTGTGTGTGACTATAGGTATCCTCCATGTAGAAGGCATTATTCATTAGCACTACTGTCCACTGGCTCCAACACTGGACGGCAATCAAGCAAAAAGCAGGAAAATCACCATAATCCACAGCAGTATTTCCTGTATCTTTAAGATGGGGGGGTGAGGGTGAGTCCAGACTTCTGGAAAATCATCTTTCACCATTCTCTTATTATTTTTTAAAGCTACAGAGTTCGCTCTGTAAAAGTGAATTAGTTACATTAATAGGAATAGGTCACTGATGAGCATCCGGTGTGTGGGGCGGGGGTGGGGCGTGGAGGGGGGAGGCGACCTCCAAAACACTGGATGCTTTTTGTCTATAAAATGAACTTTGGAATAGATTTGTTGAGAAAAAAACACCATGGGTGATAAACAACACTGTGATATGCAAAAGAAGGCAAAGGGGGGAAATCAAATAAACTCCTTGCACTGCAAGCTTTTAAATCTTCATCTATCCTGCAGGTTACGCAGCAGGACACACTGGTAAGGCAATAACCTATTTCCTGATGAACACATCCTGTTCCAACTGCTAATCTCACAGTGGAAGCTTGGCTTTTACCATTCATTATAAACATTTTCAAGAACTGCTTACCACGATATATTTTTTAATGGATTAGATTTTGGTCAGTTGCTAACAGAGCACAGAATTGAATATCCTTTATGTGAAGGCAGCAAAACAGGTTTTCCGAGGGTCTGACTTGCTTTCCACTCTTCCCCCTCATGAGTAATTGGAATAGCAATTGAAACAGAATATTAGAAGGCTAGAAGGTTTCTCTTCTTTTCTCTTTTTCCCCCTCTTCTATTATAAGAAATTCTGTATTCTACGGTACAGTATACAAGACCTTATTGGTTTTGAACTTCACCATAAGACTCAGTGAAATGTTCAGAAGAGAGACAAAGACTGAATTTCACATAATTTGCTCAAGACCATCACAGTTGTCTGTTGATGACACTCAACATCTAAAGCCTAAAGCATTTAAACCAAAATAATTACATTTTCTAGAATCAAGGCAGTTCCCCTTGAAAATGTGCACTGCAAAGGTTTTTTAAATGAGGCTACATGAAAAGACGAGAGCTGAAAATTAGCTTTATGTTTAAGCAAATCACTTTAGAGTTTGCATCTTCGAACCCAAACTTAAGAAAAAATGGCAAGTGAAAACATACATTCACAATAAGCAATTTAAGAACTTTTGAACCTCAACTAGCAGGAAAGAAAGATCTACTGAATGTTTTAACTTTGCTTGAACAAAGCCTAATATCTAAAATAATTGAAAAATTGTTATCATATCCACTATGCAATTTCTAGTGTTTTCAAACAAACTGTTTATGTTGTCTTTTTATTGCTGGATAAAATAAATAGCTTTCAAAGAATTTGTGATTCCTCTCAGATTAAAACTAACCTTCAACAATTAGCTAAGGAAGGAAATGTCCTCTGGAAGCAACTGATTTGATACTCTGATACACAAGCAAACACTGACACACATACACCCACACAGCACTACCCTTATACAACTTAATACTCAATAGCAAAAGATTTTATGAACCTAACCGATGGCACAGGCATCAAATTTTAGCTATAGGTTAAAAAAAGTAAAATAAAAATTTAAAAAACAGGCTTAAAATGGTTATTTGCCATATAAAATCTGTACCAGCTCGGCAATAACCTAGATCTCATCTCTTGTGCATAAAGATGAACAAGCCATAAAATATGTGAGAAAATTTTTATAAAAACAGAGATTACACAACATGGAAATTTGAATTTTTTCTAATGTAACGATTTCTGCTTGTAGATGATTGTATCAAATTAAAAATAAATTACTGAAATTAAAATCCCCAAGAAACAGTGCACAGAAATTTACTTTGGGATTTTTATCATTTATGAGATTCTATCGCCACCTGCAGGACTGTCTTTAAGTAAACTCCAGCAATGGAAAGGCTATTTGCTTGCTCTCCCTTCTCTTTTCCCTTTTCCTTTCTCTCCTCTTCCTCCTCCTCTGCCCCCCTCCCCCTTGTATATGTTCGTGCGTGTGTGTATGCACATGCACAGGATTTCCTGGAAATCAATTATTTTTCTCTTGGAATGGGTACATTACTAAAAGTCTAAAAAGCATGGAATGCAAAATAAAATGTATGGAAAGAGGTATAGGCGACTGAGGCCACAGGTGGCTAATTTTTTAACAGCTAAACACACATCACATTTTCCTATTTTGCAAAGTAGAATCTGGAGCACAAATTAGCCTACAGAAATTTCCTTACCAAAAATGTGAGGACTTCAATGGTTTCCAAGGAAAGCCACTTTTGCTATGGGATAATTGACAATAAAGCTTATAATTGCATGTACCTGGCTTATACCAGAGCAGAAGAAATGTTGCTATCGGCAAATTCATACTTAGTATTCTGTTGCTCTTTAAACAAAAGACAAATGTGAGACAATATTTCACTACAAGTGTTACTGTAGCCCAATAAAGGAAGAACAAGTTGAACAGCAGAAGTCAAAACTTAAACACCCAGAACATGCAAACAGATTATCATCATCATCCTCACGTCATCATCTTCAGGGGCCAGCAGCACTACCCCTCAAGTCTTAATGAGGAAGATTCATCTGCTGGAAGAAAAGCCCACATGAAGTAACAGATACTACAGATATTTGTTCCTCCAGGGCATATTACCCCTCTGAGTAGCAGCTCTCCAGACTTATAAAATATTTTCCAAATGTAAGACTTGCAGAAAAGTATGTTTTCAAAAAAATTTTTTAATAACACAATCTGTGGACACTGTTTAGATACAGCTCATACTCACGAACTAAAACCATAATTGCAAAATGTATGACCACGAAAGCCACACACTGTAAAAATGGTATAAGGACTGAAAATCTTCTGCTCTAACAGGCCAGGAGAAAAATCACTTTCCCGAAGCCTTCAGTTTCTTCCCCCATGAATGAACATAACCCTCTGACTTAACATTCTATAGCTCCATGCTTTTCCAGACTTAAAATCGTAGCCATGGAGGTCTCAACACCAATTGAGCTAATAAGTATATTTCTTTCTTTTTATTTTTCCCTGACAAAGTGAAGTATCCCTGGCAACGAGTGTAAACAAAAAAAATTTTAAAGTTAGGCCATATATAGAAAAGTCATTTTAAAGGGCCAAAAAACACGGATTTGGGTTATAAGAAAATCCCAGGGAGACTAAAACAGTTTGTAAACACTGTACAGGAACATCGTTTAAATGATGACATAATGAATTGGCTGTTTGATTTAACTGTCTTCCTATCTTTTTTAATAAAATTGGGAGCTACAGTATCAGTCCAATGAAAACTACCCCCTCCAAATTAGCGCTGTTATTTCAAAAGCCAATGACACAACTCCAAGCTCGGCGGAGAGGTAGCAAAACACAACTTCCTGAATTATAAATCAAATGGCAAAAGTAAGATACAGTATAGTAAACCCTAACCAGACCACAAAGAAGGTTTCTCTCCATAAACATCAGATCAGGCAGCTAGAATGATTACCAGGCTCTCTTGTAACTGTCATCTGTGGTGGGTCTAATTACAGGCTGCCCGGCTAGCATGCCCGCATCACACAGCAATAAAAGGGCCAGCGGCTTGCCAAGCCCAGTCAGACAACGGAGAGCACGCGCCACCTGATGGGGAGCCCCAAAGATCAGCCAGAGAGACTAATAAAGATGACAGCTTCCAAACAAATGACAAAGCTCGGACCACCAAAAAGGCAATATCAAATTAGCCCGAAATGTGAGTGCTGAGCGTGGTTCTTCAACAGATCAAAACTGAAGCAGGAAATTGGTTCTGACTGTTTTCAGACACACCAGCACTCTATTCCTCCCTTCCAACCCTCTCTCTTTGATTTCTAAATCTTCTTTTCCATTTTTGCATCAGACAAAATGTTTGCACATCCAGGTGTCATATATAGCAACAGATGGAGGGGGGAAAAAAAGCACTCAGCTCTGTAAGAATCAAAAATAAAATCCCTCCAGATTCAGGGGCTGTTGATCCGGGTTAGAGATTTGCCAACTCCCCTCCTCCAAGTTCTCCTACTGCTGACTGTCTTTTGGACATTTTACTGCAAATTAGCACCATCACACCCACCCCCCCCACCATGGGCAGGGTCCAGAAAAAGTTGGGAAAATGCACATCAGAAAAGATTATGATTATTAAGTCGTTCAGTTGTCTTTGAATTTTACCCTCTGGTGGGGTCACAGATTGCTATGGTCAGAGGAGTAGTCGGAATACAAACAAACAGTATCTGGTAATAGATGGTCTGCATGAGTTCCAGTATTCTTCTAAGAAGCATTGATTAGATGCCTGCAATGTACTCAGCACCATCATAAGCGGTAAGGACGTACACACAGATAAAAGACTGGGTCTCTGTCATTCAATCTGTAGCTCACAATGTCTTAACATAATCCTTCAATCATATGGCTACGTTACACTGAATGATTTTTTTAGCATATGACATTAACCTGAAATATTAAAATAAAATCCCTCCTATTTTGATATAAAGAACTTAATTTATTAGGTCAAACATGAAAAGTACTATCACAGCCTTAAAGGTAGAATCACATAATTTGGAATTTGGTGGTTCCATGCACATTAATCAGCTCTAGAGATAGTTGACTCTTGTACATTAATTGCATGACACAGAATACAATTGTTTGCATTTCTACCCCATTCTCGAACAGGTCCTCCACATCCTTTGCAAAGAAACAGCAACTCTGTGTGTGTGTGTTTGTGTGTGTACCTGTACCCACTTCAGCGAAGCTTTTCTCTGAGTTAGGAGAGCAACACCCTAACCTCCCAATAGTTATATCAGCTAATAATTCCTACTCACATTTGTACCTCACTTCATATGTTTAAAATAGTTCCATGCTTATTATTTAATTTGCTCTCCAAAGGGCAAACTTAATTTTTCTTACGGTGTGCTTTATTAATTAAAAGTTTACTGCTTTGGTTTCAAATATAAGAGGAGGACAGAGGAGGGAAGCTGGGGGAGAGAAAGAAAGGGTGCAGCAAAGGAGGTGGAGAGGGATACTGGGGAGAGGCTGGGAGGCTGGCGGATGGGGTGAGAAGGGAGAGAGAGGGAGAGATGAAGCGGGGAAGAGAAGAAAAGAGGGGAGGAAGACAGATGGTCGGATGACTTACTATGATCATTTCATCTCTGTATCTCAATATCTAGCAGTGTATGAGACACTGGACAAACAATGATTGTGGAAAGGGAGGGAAGGAGGGAGGGAGGAAGAGGGGCAAGCTTGAAGGAGGCAGTGAAGCACTGGTTTGGTCAAGGAGGGACATGATCACTGAAGTCTTTTCTTCATCTAAGATTTAAGTTCCTAAATTCAGGATCAAGTTCAAATTAACAGTAGGGTATCTCTGGACAGCAGAGTGAACTAGACTGAGTTCTCTGGAATCTGTAAAGGACAATGGCTCCTAACCAGAAAATTCACAGAAGGCAGAAAAATGTATACTTGCAAGTACATCCCAATAGAAAGCTTAGGAAAGGCAGCAGGTAGAGACGGAGAGTTCCCATACAGGGCCTGGACCTATCAGAACCATTCACTTATTAACCAGCAGGGCCGTGTGAAGACTGACAACATATGCTATTCTGGGATTTTAAAAAATGAAGACCTAATGCTTACTATTCAAAATTGGGATGCTCCAAAATACCAGCTGATTTCATTCAGTATAGCTAGGATTCTGCCTGGAAATGCAATTCAATTATAAAGTTGAAAATATGAACATGAAATATACTAAAATAGCTAAGAGTGTCCTTTTAAATTTTCAATAGATAATCTTTTAATGCAATTACTGTAATTTTATTAAATGGCATAATTAGTTAATGCCTGAGAAGTTGTCAATAGAAGGTGCAATTATGTTGTAAAAAATTATAATCACAATGTGCAATAATGGATTGTTCTTATGGAAAAAAATACTGAAAAAGAACTTTAAGGTATTTTTAAAAGTATGTTAGGTAGTCCTCTGCAAAAAGAAAGATTTGGGAAATCATCATACAAATGTTAAATAAAACAAATAATAAACTGGCAAATATTTTAAGCATTTAATGTAATATATTTATACATTTTTGCATGTAAGTATATATACGTAACATTTAAGATGCCTAAAAAATTTTCTCCAGACAAAATGGTGATTGTAACTGTGGATTTTTTTTCAGTTTTACTGTTAATCTTTGAGCAGCAACTGCACAAACACCCACCAAACAGGCATTGATGCCTGCTGTGCACATCCGACTGTGACTTCTGGTGGGTGTGGAAACAGCCACCAAAAGTTGAATCAAATGCAGTGCATCTAGTTGTGAATAAACTGGTGATAGAATTTTTTTTAAAAAAAAGAAAAATCTTTTAGACCTAGTTAACACATAAATATCTAAAGCATCAAAAAGACAACTGACCAGCACTATTTTAATCGTCCAATCTGAAAACAAAACGTCCAGTGTAATTGTCATTTGTACCAAAGTAAGTTCAATCTGAATGTCCTGTGGGCCACAGAAGGGATTATAAACAGGGACACTCCGCAAGGTCTCATGAAATTTTTATCAAATCGTTCTCAGAAAACTTTCAGCAGCGAAACTTTTTGCTTCCCAAATGCCCTCTGCTTCTCAGTGTTTTGTGTGTGAGTGCGTGTACGCACACATGTGTGTGATGGAAGGGTTCGTTCTGTTACAGTTGCTATTGTTTTTAAGTTCAGTTTGAAATCATTTCACACTTCTCAAAATTCTAGGATCTCTAAAAGCTAAGAATTCTATATATGTTAAATAGGGGCTATCACTAAGAAAGTGGAGAATTGTATTTTAACCTTATTGAGGAGCGGGACAGTTGATTGATGCTTTAAATTATGTATCATATTGCAGGCCCTGTCAACTCTGAAGAATTAATTCTTCATTTTCTTACAATCAAAAAATGCAGGAAAAAAAGTCACAGATGTTAAAAGCATAGCTTTATGAAAATACCCATTGATATATGGTAGACTTAGATTGCTTTTTAACATCAAAGGTCCAAGTAAAATTTTAATAAATAAGGAATCCGTCAATGCCCCCATAGACTCCTCTCCCTCAACGCAAGAGGCGAGGGCCTGAAAGAGTGGTGGAAAACCAAACTACATAAATGCAATCCTTTTTTACAGCATTGGGAGACCTTTGCTATTTCAAATAATTTTCTGATGATGCCAACTGTCAAGTAAATGTTTTCTGTCATATGAAAAAATTAATGCACTTATGCCATAATATAACCTTAGGTCTTTTTATAGACAACATTTGGGGCTTGTATATAAAGTACTATTACCCGAGAGAAAAACAAATCAAAAAAACTCATACAGATGATTGCTTCTACAATACAAATACCACAGTGCAAAATTATCTTTTGAAAACAAACTCAGTTCCTCTTAACTATCATCAAATAATGTATTTGCACTAGACATGGGAATATATTGTACAATACAGCACCCTTCCCACAGTAGAAATATGAGCCAATTTCTCTGAAAGTCACTGTTTTAAGATATTTAATAGTAATTTACTAATGTAGATAGTTACTCATCTCTACTACTAGCCCTTATTCTGAACAACTTGGAATTCTTGAAGAAGATCTGAAAACTACAGATTCCTTCCATGGCTCCTTCCGTCAGTTGTTTTCACTCTTCACTCTCCCCTTGAAAGCCCTTCTACATCATCTAAGAGCTTCCTCCAAAAGCGGGAAAAGATAACTCAGACCTCAATTTGGGGCTTAGCCTAGAACCAAGCACTGAGGTTTTCCAGACCATCAAGCTGAATTCCACGGAGGTCATAAGCATGTGATTCCCACGGTCTGGGCTGTTCCCCAAAGATGCCAGAGACATTTCTACCTTTCACTTCTTTAATTTTACTCCATCTCTTGTGAATATAATGACTATGTCTGAGAATTATTCTTACCTGTATGATAAGGATTTCTTTCTCCCAAAGCATCTTGGAATAGGCTTAGCTTCCATTTATAACATCTAGATATTATACGTATCTGCAATGACTCATATGGTTGTCCCTGGAGCCATTATATTGACCTAAATACAAGGATCGTGATCACTGCATCCTGGGCATCAATGACAGGCAGTGTAGCCCAACGTTTACATCCATGGACTCTAAATCCTGATGGTCTGGGTTTAAATCTCAGCTCTGTCTCTTAAAAGCATATGAGCTCTGACACTTTATTTAACCCTTATTTAACTTCTATGGGCTTATTTTTCTTATCTGTAAAAAAGGAAATACTGATACTGGCATCTACATCAGCAGGTTGTTATGAGAACTAAATGAATTAACACTTGTAACATGCTTTAGGACAGTACCTGACACATAGTAATCACTGAAACAACACAAGCCATTAATTATCCCCAGAGTTCAGAGCCTGTGACTGGGAATGACCATGGGCATGTATACAAAATACCATGTATATTTACAAATCCATTCATAGGGAAATATACAGATGTGCTTCTTCTAGCCATGATGTTTTAGTTATAGGCCTCTGTCCATAAGTTGACATCTTATATTAATTTATCTTTCAATTGGAAAAACTGAGAATGTGAACTTTTGAGTGAAAAACAATTATCTTTAGCTTAAAGCAAGTAAAGCTCAGAAAACACATTAAAAAAAAAAATCTAGAAAACTTAGAGGAAGGAGAAAGACTCAAAAGAGGTAATGACACGGGGAGGGGGAAGGGTAAGCTGGGATGAAGTGAGAGAGTGTCATGGACATATATACACTACCAAATGTAAAATAGATAGCTAGTGGGAAGCAGCCACATAGCACAGGGAGATCAGCTGGGTGCCCTGTGACCACCTAGAGGAGTGGGATAGGGAGGGAGGGTGGGTGGGAGGGAGACGCAAGAGGGAAGAGATATGGGGATATATGTATATGTATAGCTGATTCACTTTGTTATACAGCAGAAACTAACACACCATGTAAAGCAATTATACTCCAATAAAGATGTTAAAAAAAAAAAAGAGGTAATGAGCAAGGTTTCCCGTAATTATCCTAACAAAAAATTAAGCTTACAGAAGTATGATTTGGAATCTGACTGCTCTAAAAAAGTCCACATTCAGTGACCTACTGTATAGCACAGGGAACTATATTCAATACCTTGTAATAACCTATAATAGAAAAGAATCTGAAAAAGAATAGACATATATATATATGTATAACTGAATCACTTTGTTGTACACCTGAAACTAATACAACATTGTAAATCAACTATACTTCAATAAAAATTAAAGAAAGATAGTCCACTTTTAATTTCTTACAATAACAATGAATTAAACAGTATACAGCAACAGTCACGTGGCAGGTGTCAGGAAATTGAAGATAACTTTCTTCTCTTAGTATTGGGAGAACAACCACCCACATTAAGTGGAGAGGGGATTAATCCCCTAGTGGGGGAGGTTAATGCTTAGACAGTCTAACAAGATAAATTTTCTCATGTTTGTTCATCCACTTCTGACTGGACACCACAGGACCTAGATCTCAACAGGTTGCTTTCCTTTAACTCCTGCTTTCAACAAGATACGATATATCCATACATACATCCACAGGATCCCTTAGAAAATGTATGGCTTGCTTTCATAAAGTCTTAAGATTAACAACCATAATATACTAAACATGATCTTATAACATTCCTGCTTTGTATCAACTGAAAATAGAAACATGAACATGATGTTAGTAAGGCAACTTCATGTTACCTGACAAAACAGAAGTGAAAAATTCCTATGTTTCTGCCCTTAGCTTGTGGTGCTGTACCTCGAGGTAAAGGAAGAGCCCCAATGGAGATGGGTTTAGCCAAGACGGTTCTTTTCACACCTGTGCAGTGAACCCTCAAAGAGCACTTATCCTAATTTCTAATAGAGAAAGGCCTTCACATGCAGTCCTACTGTTCAATAAATTCTTGGCTTAGGACCTTGCTTCAGACCAGCACGAAATTGCTCTGCCCCTGTAATGCCAAGGCAAGTGGACGAAGCATGAACAAAGTACCACATGGATGAATAAAGACCAGGAGCAGCATTCTGTCCTCAGCAGATCATAGGAGAACATCAGTGTGTACTGTACCACCAAAGACAAACACGGTGTTCTCAGTAGTGGAGTGAGGGAGCGAAGCCAGGCTTCAGCATCACAGTCTCCCCATTCCTCCCTCTCTGGCCCAGGTCACCCGAGGATCCAACATTGTGCAGAAAGACAACCCTGAACAGAGTCTTACAGAGTCAGGGACACAGCCAGTGGCAGCCCACAGGCCTGGAATCACCCATCAGCACTCCACAAGCAGCTAGCGTTAAGTCTGTAAGCAAGAGCCATGAAAGCAAAATGTTTTCTGAAAAATATGAAGGCTTGGCTACCCATGATCTTATTAAAGAAAATAAGGGAGACTACAATGCATTTTTTATTTTATCCTAATAATGTACTTTCTTTATATGTTCTCGCTTTAAGAGTAGAAATAGTTTTGGAGTGACCATCATGATGGTAGCAACAAAAACATTCTCTAATGAAATTACACATCATCAGCTTAGGGAGGGGAGGTACCTACGTCTCTACATCTGCAGTATCTCTGAGATCCACCATGGCTGGTCAAAGTAAATGTGAGATAAACATTCAAAAGTAGAGTTTCAAATGAAAACAGAAAACTAAGTGTATCTGAGTGAAGCTGTCTTTATTTCAGTACCTTCAGGACAACCTAGAGAGAGAGAGAATGGATGCACATATCACTCGTAATTGACTCTGCATTTTCCAATGATGTCCAATGGAAAATGTCCCCCATCCACACCTGCAGTGGGGCCTCCCACCATCTCATAAACTCAGGTACCCTTGCAAAATCACATTTTGGCAAACCAGCAAGAAGAGCACTCCTCTATCTTTCGTTCCTTGGGCCCTAGGGACTTTAAAGGAGGATGTGCTGGCCTGCCTCTGACAGCCAGCCTGGCAGAGGGCTGTGCGGTGTGGTGTCGGCAAGGAGGGTCCACTCAGGTCCCAGGCCATGCAGAAGTGGCCCCAGTGCCAAGGTTCCCTTCTCGTTTAGAAGCCCCCTCTATGAAACAACTTATTTCTATTCATTTGTTGTAATCTTTCTTCAGATCAGGCTGACAGCCCATTAATCATTTCTGTCATCCCCCTACATAATCCAGTGCAACAGATCTCTGTTTTTCTAAAAATCTCAGTGCCAGAAACTAAGCTCAAGCAAGAGGAAATCCCTCTTCCTCCAAGGGACTGGCCGGGGTGCTGACTGGAAGAAGCCACCAATCATGTTGACTCGCCTCTTTTGCCCAGAATCACACAGAACATTCCCTGGAAAGTTTGTAGAGAGGATTCAGGTGGGAAACAGAGGCAGGGAGGCTGAAGAGGAACCCAACACACGAAGCCCCCAGCTGAGGAGAATGTGAGAAAGGGAAGTGGATGAATCAATGCCAAGTCAAAGGCAGATAGGGATTAATAAAATCCTTCTTAATGCTGTTATCAAGCCCAATTGTTCTAGCAACTTTAAAACAAAGAAAAAGTATATTAAAGGCCAAGGCTGCAGCCATCACAGGCCTTCTACCTCCTGAACCAATGAAAAACTAACATTAACTAAAGATAAAACAATGTGTTAAAATGGCTAAGAAAAAGCCTCTTATGGAGCCAGTATACAGCTTGCATAATAAAGGTGTCCCACTGACCCACTGACCCACTGACCTCTGGGACCGATTTTTTTTTTTTTAATGTGGATGAGCCTGGTGGGTAAGAGAGAGAGCATGGATGATAGAAAACAGGAGACAAAAGAGCCGTGATCATGACTCAACCACTCACACATCGTATGAGGTCCTACTGTGATCTTTGCACAGTGCAGAAGTTAATGACATAATACAGAAGGCACAAGATTAGCAGTCGAGCAAATTGGTTTCTCCTCCCATGCCTGACGCTACCAATCTGATCAATGACAAGTGCCTTTACAGATGAGGGAGGATGCCCACAGATGTAAAGTGAGGACATTATGCTCACTTTCAAGTCCTTACAAGATCCTTGGACTCTCAGTGGTTGACCTAGGTGGTTTTAAGATCTCATGCAGTTCTGAGATTCCGTGATTTTATTATGTTCATAAGGAAAGGCCAACTATTATTATAAGAATGTATTTCACAGACAGTGGTTCTCCTTTGTGGTGTTGGGTCAAGGTGTAATGTGTAGTAATCGGTTACATTTCAAGAGGTTTGATCTGAATACATGTTTTTTATACCAAAGTTTGCCAATGATTTACTTAAAACATAAATTAGAGCAATTTAGTCTTCATTTAGTCATGTGATTTTTCAACTGCCGTTTTTCAGAAAACACTGGCCCTCATGGGTACAGAAGGAGACAAACACATTGTGGGGACTATACAAATGGTTTATCATAAGCACCACAGAAACATTTAAAAATGCATAGAACACTGGCTCTCTTTACCTTATCAAGAGATAGTATATAAGTATGATTTGGGTAATTTAAGGGATTTCCAAGGGTAAATCTGACAAGTATGGTCTTGGAAAGACACCTCCTACATAATCTCCTATGTCATAATATATTTTAGAAAGATGAATGGCTATCCTTTTTTTAAAAGTTTCCTTCCCAGGGTAAACTTCAGCTATGTTGAATGTACCTCATTCTGCTTCACGTAAGTAAAATAAAACCCATCTGCATTCGGACTTGGGACTCAGAAGCAAATAAGCTGAACATAAAAAAGGAAGCTTACCACGAATGCTACTGTACTTCTCAATGTGGATTCCCATTGGAAGCAGCTTTTAAGGAACTGTATTGTATTCCAGACTGTCATGCTGAGTCTTTTCACTCGGTCTACATCTCTTGATAAGATCTGATTAAAAAAATGGAAAACAGGGAACTAGGTTTAAACACTCCAAATATCCTCTTTAGATCAGACAGCTTGGTCATTTAAATTATATTCTGTATAACTGCCAATGAATAAAACAGCAAAAATGAAGAGTCCTAATGCTTTTTCTAAAGTTCATTTTTAAACTATGATCATCCTGGGAGGAAAAGAAAATCCAATGCATTTTATAGCTCCTTTGAAGGAGAATAGGCTGTTTCAATAATGTTCAGCACAAAACTGAGCTGGTAAAAAATACAGCAGTCAGGGGACTTCCCTGATGGCGCACTGGTTAAGAATCCTCCTGCCAATGCAGGGAACACGGGTTGGATCCCTGGTCTGGGAAGATCCCCCATGCCATGGAGCAACTAAGCCCGTGTACCACAACTACTGAGCCTGTGCTCTGGAGTCTGCGAGCCACAATTACTGAGCCCACGCACCACAACTACAAAAGCCTGAGCGTCCTAGAGCCCACGCGCCACAAATACTGAGCCCGCGTGCTGCAACTACTGAAGCCCGCACACCTAGAGCCCGTGCTCCGCGACAAGAGAAGCCACCAGTGAGAAGCCCGCCCACCGCAACAAAGAGTAGCCCCCGCTCGCCTCGACTAGAGAAAGCCCGCACACAGCAACAAAGCCCCAACGCAGCCAAAATAAAAAAAAAAACAGCAGTCAGGCATGTGATATGTGTGTGTGTGTTTGAGAGAGACAGACAGAATGGAATGAGGGTCTATGTTGTTTAGTTTGGAAGGAAATGGGTAGATTTACAGTAGAAATGTACATGTATTCTAGCTAATCTAGTCCAAAAGAAAAAGTCTATTCTAAAGGAAAGTAAAGTTCTGGGAAGGAAATCCAGCTCTCCTACCTCTTTGCTGTGTGACCTTGGGCCAGTTTCTTAACCTCTCTCCTACTCAATGGGGTTGATAGGAGTGCTAACCTTGTACGTTGTGGAGAGAATTAAAGGGCTTAGAAGAGAGCCTGGCACATACTAAGTGATTTTAAGTATTTGTGTCATGAGCACAAGTTTCAACTTTATAAAAATCTGGGGACGCTTAGTGGTGAGAGGAACTTGGGGAGAAACCTAACATACCCCAGGGTCTCAGCCCCAAAACCCCCCGGTGCTCTCAGAGCCCAAAGCCACCCAACGCGGAGGTCCTGTTTGGCAAAGGAAATGTCTTTTCTCCCAGGTGTAGGTAGATTCATTTCAATTTGTTTGCAAAGCAGCTATGCCACCTACCTCAACTCAGGTTTTAACTTTCAAGTAAACAGAGCAAAAGGCAATAATAACAACAATAATAAAGCCATTTACTCAGATTACACAAAATAAATATTACACTCAATGTTACGGCAGACCAAAACAAAACATTTGGATGCTCCCTTCAGAAGAGGGTTAAGGCCTTTCCCGAGCGTGTCCAGAAGTTCATGGGAAACCAAAGGATGATAAGATGCCTTTATATTTAACTTGCTTTATGTAATCCACAGCTGCTCACCCCACAGGAAGTGGTGGAAGTAATAAACACTTTAAAAAGGGGACACTTTGTTCTTTGCTACACAACTGAAGAGGGGCCGTAAGTACAGAGTGAAATCCTGAACTGTGTCTGAATAGGACAGGGAGGGGCTCTGAAAAGAACTGTAAAGGTCATGTTAAAAAAAAAAAAAAATGTGGAACTTCCTCTACTTGGCCCTGATCTTCACTTTTTGTTGAACTGATGAGAGAGGAATTAAGGGCAACAGGCAGAGGGAGTGAGAGTTAACTCAATAGGAGGTAAAATGCCAACACAATCCAAATTTAGACAAAAAAAAGTGGTAGGAGCAGCTATCGGTGAATCTGAGGCTGGACATCTCGAAAGATCAACTGGGTTAATTCCATGATGGACTCCACTGGCAGAATGCCTCCCTGAAATGTTGAAAGATGGAGAGTAAAGTGGCTGTGATTCAAGGAGGGTAGGAGGGGCAAGTAAATTCAAGAGAAGGTTTATGGCTTGACGCTCAGAACTTTTGTTTACAAAATGGTTCAGGGGATGAATGGAGGGCTGACACCCTCTGCAGCATCCAATAGATATGTTCTGAGTCTTTCCCTTCTTACTGAGCCCAGCTGAAGTCCTTGTCTAGGGAGAGAAGGGGAGATGGAGGAAGGAGTGGAGAGATGGGGAGACAAGCGGGGAGAGGGAGGAGGGAGAGAGGAAAACAGAGAAGGAGGGCGAGATGCAACCAAGTCATGACGAGTAAGTACTCCGGGTGCTGGGTGCTGACTGTACCAACAAGCCAGTTTACTGCACTGACCTACCTTTTTGGACAGCTTGCGGCTATCTTCAGCAAAGCGCTTTTCTCTGGGAGTAAAGGTCCGAATACTTGCTTTGATCTAGAAAGACAGCAGTGTTAAAAGGGGCAGCATTGAGACGGACTTGACTCTCTTCTTTTTCTAATGACTGAGAAGCTCTGGAAACCAATACCTTCTGACCCTAAGGGCGCGGGGTTAGGGGGTTGGGGGGTGGGCAGAGACATGGTGGGTACCCGGAGCTCTGCATGGGTCTCTGGAGACTCATTTCATGAATATCACTCGGGTAGGTCAGACTGGAGATTCCAGAGTGTTGTTTCCACGTTGCAAATCAAAGAGATATTTTAAACCACTGCAGAGATTGGGCTCATGAAGTCCTCAAACCAAAGTCTCTAAAAAAAGTAAAACTTCCTTTCACATCAAAGTTTTGAACTACTCTTTGCCAGTAATACCTTGCGTGTGAAAATCAGTTTCCGGCTTATAAAAACATCTTTTCCATAGAGAATCTCATTTCCTCTCAATGATCCAGAAAAATAAGTAAATGAGTCATTTTAGCCCAGCTTTTAGGGAATAAACTGAGGGTCAGAGAGATTTCATGGTTTATCCAAATCACTAAACTGAGGAAAACCTCAAAGAACAAAATTCAAGTCCTTCTCCTCTACATCAGATGGACAACTAGAACATTACTTAACAGTTTTTCATTTAAGGCTGTTTTTCCCCCTAAAACTCAAGTTTTACCTGTGTGCATAGTCTATATACAAGTGTTTGCCAGAAGAAAAGAGGAGATGAAGGGTGATTTGTGTGCAACACACACATATGATCTCCTTGAAGGGAAAGGTTAAGAAATGGGGAAAAAGAGGAAGTAACAACAGACCCCATACTGGAGGCTGTGCCCAGAGTTCTAACATTTCCAGGAATAAAATATAAAACTTCCCTGCCATTGATTTTATGAATAATCTCTTAAAGATAGTAAACAATCAGCAATGTAGCATCGGGATAATTGAGGAGTCAGAAAGATCTGGATCTGGATCCCGACTCACTCATTTATCAGCAAATCAGCTCCCCTGTTTAATTCCATTTGCTCATCATAAGATGGCATTCATGATAGCTAGGGACCAGGCTTATTGTGGGGATGAAATGAAATAATATCAGAGCCTGGCACATCGTAGATGGCCAATAAATGGCAGCCATTCTTCTAATTACTGTAAAAGCGCCATTATGCTACATTCATTTACCCCACTAACTGGATTAACCTGTGCCCTCCCTTCCCTTTCTAGAACCTACTGCTGATACCATGGCAAGGAAAGCTCACAGCTAAGTAAGCCATGTCTGCACAGGCCTAGGGATTTCTGCTCCTGACAGTCGAATAGTATTTCCATCGAGAAACAACTGTGCTAATTCGTAAACCTATTTATGCCAATTTTACCCGTTACTATAATTCTATATTTAATTAATTATTATATACATTATTGAAATACAGATCAAAAGACTTGAAATCGATGTTGCTCTAGAAAGCCTTGAGAAAAGTCAGTTACTAAAAAGATACTGCTATTGAGGTGATGATTTTATGGAAAAATAATCTGGAGGAATTCCACATTCAGATTGTTCTGTGAGTGTCTTTAAAGAATATATCTACTTTCAAGAAACTGAAATTACAAATCATAGATGTTATGGGTGTATTTATGCAAGGAATATGCTGTAGAACTAAAAATAATACGTCCATGCTATTTAAAAAAAGGTTTTAGGCCCGCACCTAAAAATTGGCAAGTGAATGTATATTTATGTATTTTATTTATATTAAACTAAAAGTTTAAGATACATTTAAAAAAAATCCTCCTTTAACTGTAGTTTTCAATTGAGTAACTACTGTCTTGATAGTGTTGGATAGCAGGACATCTACTATAATAATTAAATAACATGTTAGAGTCTTGAAGATATCTCTGTCCAACAGCCAACTGTTGCCTTGGAAGAAGATTAAAGGTAATAAAGCTAAGAACCTAATTTTCCTCTTATTTTTTTTTTCCCTTGACATATATTGAGAATTACACACCATCAATTCTACTGGCCCAACAGGATTAATACCAGAATGTCCAGCACTGATTTTTCTTGCCTCAGTTTTAAAACACTATTTTCTTTGTAGCTGCAAAAATTCTGAAACATTTTACATTGATTTGAAACTCTCCAGGCTGGTCATCTTTTACTCTCCATAGAGAGAAGCTGGGAGATCTGTCCAGTTAGACCTACCGGATTATATATGAGGTCCATCTCCAAGTAAATAACTCCTTTAAAAGCTTGTTCTAAATCTTTATTCTTCAACACGTAACAGCTTGTCTGTCCATCTCGAATCTGTCATAAACAATAGATAAAATACAGACTTTCTATGGGATTTAAACTGAACGAGCTGACAAAATTGAAAATGCAGAACACATACACAGATGAAGCCAATATTAAGCAAATATTAAAACTATGTAAATATTAAATCATAAATCAACTTTTAATTCTAGAGTGCTGCTATAACTGATAAGAAGATAAAGTAACAATCACCAGGCTGAAACTGATATACGAAAGGAAAATTAGTGGTACAAATTATTACTAAGCCTACCAGGGCTTTCATTCAAAAATCCCAGAGGTTGAACATTTTTATTTGTTAAAAAATGATGAATATTCTACAAAATTTCTGGCAAGTACTACTCAAGACTGCCAAGGTCATGGGAAAAAGGAAAAACTTGGAAACTGCCACAGTCAGAAGACTAAGATTAGATGATAAAATGCAATGTGGTACCCTGGGTTGGATCCTGGAACAGAAAAAGGACATTAGTGGAAAAACTGGTGAAATCCAAATAAAGACCAGAGTTTAGTTAATAGCAATGTACAATGTCAGTTTTTTTCTTAGTTTTGATAAATGCATCATGGCAATGTAAGATGTTAACATTAGAGGAAACTAGGTGAGGATAGATGGGAACTCTGTATCACTTTGCAACTTTTCTGTAAACCTAGAATTATTCCAAAATAAAAAGGTTATAAAATAAGATCTTTTATTTATTTATAATATAGTATTTTATTTAATTAAAATATTATAAAATATTTTATACAATATTTTATAAAAATATTACCTTATAAAATATTAGTTTATAAAATGTTATTTTAGAAAAATATTATTGTATACAAATACTATGAAATATTTTAAAGAAATGAATAAAGGAACCAGTTTTCTAAAACTGACCAGTGTTTCACCCCGCCAAGGTGCAATGCAAATTAAATAAATCAGCATAGTTAGAGTTGAGGTCAAAATCCAAAAACATTTCAAAAGAACAATGTGCTGATAAACCTACAAAATAAACAAGTTCTTCTGATAGCATCTCTCAGCCAAGCATGTCACATCAATTCCACATACCAATCTACCTGTGGACCCCCAGTGTGTGAGGCATCTAAGAAAAAATCCCCTGTGTCATTTTGGAAATGACTTGGCTCCCATTAAGGCATTTTCTTTTCAGATTTGATGGCAGCAATGCTTATATTATACACAGTGGTAGTATATGCATTTTTAAACTTCTGGCTTATTCGAAGCATATCTCTTAACTCCAACAGGGCAGAGCAAAACTTGAGCTGACCAAAAGCTCCATTTGGGATTGTAATGATCAAACATCTGAAATAACATAGGAAATTTGAGGGCATGAAATCTGAGCCATATTTTAAATGACTATTGCTGTCACTACAAGCATTCAGCACAAGTGTTCTTATAAACAGTGGTGGAAATGAGTTGAATAAGTCATGGGGGGAAACAGAGCCATTCCACTTTACAAGGGAGAGGTCACCTTCCTTCCCAAAGTCACCCCACCTCTCTCAAATTGAATAGGTTTTAAACAGAAAGATGGTTTTCCTGGCCAGTGGCTAAGAGGAAGGGGGTACCCCATAAAGACCTGGCTTCCTTCCTAAACGGTATCCAAACAGGATTCTGAGCTTCCTCTTTTATCCACTGTCTCACTTAATAAATTGTGGGTGTTAAAGTTGAAAGAAATAAATACAAAAACAGCATGACAATTTGCCAAGCTGACTTTGGTCCAGTTTAGTTTTGCCTCAACCCATAATCATTGTACTGTTATCTTAAAATTTCCATGATTTCTTAAGGGTTAGGAAGGGCAACAGAAGAACAAGAGGTATCAGTATAAAAAGAAATATTTTATAGTCAAAGAAGTTTTTTTGTTTTTTTGGGTAAATGATCGTTTCCTCTTTCTCAATGTCCTAGAATTGTGTCAGCAAAGCACAGAATCCACCTAGGACATTAAAGCAGTTTTTAAAGCTAGAGAAATAATTAAGGCTACCCATATTTGGAACTTTCATATATTATTTTAAAATATATAAATTATAAGTTTAAAAATTTGTAAAAAGATTGAAAAATTATAGGAAATAAAAAAGTCCCTTTGAATGTCCATAAATACCACAATTCTTTCCCTGAGAAGGAAATTAGATAGGAATTTGGCATGTATCCTTTCTAAATTTTTATTGAGAATTTATATTCATAAATATATCCTTGAAGAAATTATTTTACATTTTTTGTTTCAAACTGTATATATTTTGCAATTTCATTCTGTATGTATCAATATGATTTGATAATGTATCTGTATTAGTATATAGATCAGCCTCACTTCTTTAAACTGCTATGTAAAATTCAAAATCTGAATAAACCACAATTTATGAATCCTCCTATTTATGAACATTTGGTTGATTCCACTTTTTCAGTCTGTCCTCTATAAGGAATATCTTTTGGGAAAAGATAAACTGAGAGATAGAGGAAATATACTACTTTGTATTGGGGATATGCTTGGGTTAAGAACAGATCAATGCATTTGAATATTTAGCGTTATAATTAAACACTGAAATAGTAACCAAAGAAACTATTTGTTAAACATTTTCATTTTCCATGGTGTTTATATAATTGAACTTCCAACACATGAATACAGGATAAAAAGTTCGGTAACACCCCAACTCGCCAAACTCCTACATGACAGTATTTATATAATAAATGAAAGATAAACATATATTTTTCCAGTCAAGAACTATATTTATTATTTATACTTAACTCTGAAAATTATTTCTAGCATTTTATAATGTTAAAACCTCTATGAAATAGGACAATTAAAGCACAGCTAAAAGAAAACTTAGAGCAAAGGATCTATATATACTTTTGTCTTTAGGTATGAGATAGTCACTTCAATTAAGACTTAAGTTTAATTCTGAGATCTCTATCACCCAAGGTAAATTGTGACAAAAAGAAATCTCGAAGTTCAACTGGAGAGTCTTCCTGGGCTGACATCGGGGAGGATTTCCTTTCACTCAAATAGAAGGATGAAATAATAGATAATGTCCTTAACTTTAGTGTTACAAGAAAACTCTTCAAATTGACTTATCACACACCTTTGCCTACTTGCCTTTCCATAGGTGAGGAGCACAGATATCAGGCAATAATTTGGGGAAGGCATCTCTGCAGGACAGTTATAAAGATTTAACTTAATTAGGAATTAAACTTCCATAATTAGGGAAATGGGCATTTCCATGTCCCTTTACATTATTTTCAGAAACAATATATCAGAAAGCTAATCATGCTAACCATGAATTCTTAGTTACATTAGACAGTGAATGAAAGAGCACAGGAAGTCTGTTTCTGAGTAATAATTCAGGATTTCAGAGCCAGAGGACAAGTTACAGAGAAGGTAGTCTGGTTTGGATTTTAATCTGACCTGAAATTATCTTTAACCTATGCAATTTTTCTCTATCTAAAAGAATTTTAAATCTGCTTACACAAGCTTTAAGCACGGTAAACATGAAGAACTTTTAAAAAGTTTGGTGATAAAACTAATTTTTGAGTCACAGAGATACTACATTCACTATATTAGAAAACAAAACTTTTTAAATCGGCATATAACAAAGGTTAGTATGTGGGACAGAGAAAAAATATTTTTCTCAGCTGGAACTCTTTTTAAAGAATTCTCATTATTTAAAAAAAACAAGAAAAAAAAGAGAATTCTCATTATTATGCTTTACTGTAAAGTTTTGATGTGACAAGATAATAACTGATTCAACAGCAAAGTTAATCAGAATCGATATGAAGGAATAAAACCATCAGTTGCTTTAAGGAGAAAAGATACACATTTAACATCAAAATCCAAACTGAAGAGTCATATCGATCCTCCCCAGCCCCCAATTCGACCTTCATGTGAATAAATGGAGAACATCTGGGTGTAAACAAGCGTTATTCTATCAGAAGCTTTTCATTGCATGCAAAAGGGAAAATAATGTGACATAACAATACAGCAGGTGATCCCCACTAATGCACATGCAAGGTGACTCCAACAAAATGTGATATGAACAGACACATGTTCACATGTGATATGTGGCTAGGAAAGAAGAAAAGTAAATATCCTTTACTTGGTAGTGATTCTATTCACATCCCCACTTGGAAACACGCCTGTTTCCCATCGCAGGAGTTACAAACAGCACGAGAGATTGAAAAGCCCACAAGGTCACTGTTTGCCCTGACACAGTCAACCACTGTGTGGTTGACTCATCACCCCAGCCCTCCACATACAACTCACCTTTCTCTGTGCAAGGCAATCCAACCCACCCATTGCCTGAATCCAAAACCCAGCACTGAACTTTGGTAAAGGCAGAAAACCCTGCAGTACCCACAATGTCTTATCAACTCCTCTCTCTGAAATAGAAGCTGTCTTTACAAAGTAATATGTACTAATTGTAAGAATGGTGTACAATTTACAAAAATAGCTTAGAAAAAGGAAAAAAATGTAATTTTTACAATATTACATTTTTTAACAAACAGATCTCTAATTTTTAATGTACTTTTATAAATATTTATCTTATGAAAATATGATCATAGTGTATTGGATAAAGTTTGGGACTCTTAGAGGCAGATGAAATGAGTTTAAATTCTGGCTCTGCCTCAGAGTGGCTGGGTAACTTTGGATAAGTTACATAACTCCTCTCTTCTTCAGTTTCCTAATCTGTAAAGTGTGAATAAAAAAAAAAAAAGGATACATATCTCAGCAGTTGTTGTGAAATAATCAGCAAAAAGCAGTAAGAACAGTGACAAGTACACAGAAATTGCTTATTAAATAACATGATTTTTTCTGTCTTACTTTCATTTATGTACTTTTTAATCACTTGTGTTTTAAACTTAAAAAAAGTATGGGAAACATTCTCCAATGTAAAAATCGATTCTTCTCCATAATTGAGAATGGTTCTTCATCTTATGAATATTCTATAATTAGCTTAACCAATCTTCCATTGTAACTAAGATTGTTTCCAATTTTTAACAACTGTAAACACTGTGGTGGTTTTACACATAGATATCTTTGTGCTTCCATGATGCATTCCTAAAAATAAAGTCTTAAAGGTGGAATTATTGAGTCATATGGTACACCTATTTTTATGGTTTCGGCAAGTATTGCCAATTTGCTCTCCTAAAATGTTGTATTAATTTATGCTCCTAGCCTCAGTGAATGAGCCTGTCCATTTCCTTCCAATGTTGCCAACCATAGGCATTTTTATTTAATATACTGCAATTTCATAGGAATAAAATGGCCTCAGGTTGTTTTAATATGTGTTTTTTTTAATAACTAATGAAACTGAACATTTTCTGTCGTATGTTTATTAACAGTGGGCCATGGTAGGACCGTGAAACCAGACAGACTTCAATTCAATTCCCATTTCTGGCGTTTAGCATCTGTGTGACCATGGGTAATTACTGTATCTCTCCAAGTCCCAGTTGCCTCTCTAAAATAGATATCTACAATATAAATGCTCAAAGATATGTGTCTATTAAATTTTAATGCAAGGTGCCTTCTAGGAGGCTGGTAGCAGGTCATGCTCCCTCCAACAGCATTTGAGAGAGTCCTTTGACTACACTTAATCATCACTGCTCACGACAAATCTTGACTATATTTCTTAATCTGACTGCTTAAAATAATTTGGTAATTTAAGCTACTAAAACAAGGGTGATGAAGATGAGAGCTTACACTTTAAGTGCTTACTGTGTGCTACTGAACTCTTTTTACATTTACCAAACCATTTAAATCCTCACCACAGACCTCCAACACAGGTACTGTGATAATTTTCATTTAGGTGGAAACAGAAACAGAAATCTCAAGTAAGGTGTCAAAAGTCACACAGCCAGTTAATGGAGAAGATTGGGGCCAACTCAGGTGATCTGGCTCCCTCTTCTGCACTTTTTTAAAAAAAAATAAATTTATTTATTTGGCTGCATTGGGTCTTCATTGCAGCTCGCGGGCTTTCTCTAGTTGCGGCGAGTTGGGGCTACTCTTCGATGTGGTGTCTGGGCTCTAGGCACGCAGGCTGTAGTGCGCAGGCTCAGCAGTTGTGGCGCAGGGGCTTAGTTGCTCTGCGGCATGTGGGATCTTCCCAGGCCAGGGCTCGAACCCATGTTCTCTGCATTGGCAGGCGGATTCTTAACCACTGCGCCACCAGGGAAGCCCCCTCTTCTGCACTTTTAACAACCATGATGGTGGTTGAATAAAGTATGAGCCATTCATCTGCTTATTAGCTATACAGATTTCTGCCTCCTTGATTTAAATTTTCTGTTAGGTTGAATTGTCTTTTCCTTATTGATCAAAAAAATCCTTTTATATTAGTGCTGTCATCTATTTGTTTTATGCTGCAAGTATTTTTTAGCAACCTATCCTTTGTCTTTTAATCTTCTATGGCAATTTTTGTTTTCACCACGACATCTTAAATCTTTCTTCCTTTATCATTCCTGTTTTTCAGTTTGTTTATGTAGCACTTCCCATTATTTTAATAGTTTTATTTATGGAACTGTCTATAAATAAATATTTATTTATTTTGTTTCAAGCATTTGACCTTTAATTCACCTTGAAATAGTTACTGTGTTTGGTGTAACATGCTGACGCATTTTTCCCTGATGGATAAGCAACCAACTTAACCTCAGAATCACTTATACAGTGATCACTTAGTTTATCCTCTCAATGACTTCATGTTTCAAGTTTATCATATATTAAATTTCTCAATTAGTCTTTTTTTCATGTCCTTCAGTACAGTTCAGAAATTCCTCACATAGTTAAGCGTTATAGCATTTTTTTTTGTTTCCTGTTATACTCTTTGATGTTTTTTTTAGGTTTTTAAGATTTTTTTCTATTGGGTATGGGCATTGGTTTTCATTTTCTTAATTTTGATATTGTTTATACATAAATGACCTTTTTTTATTCCAATACGTCGTCTATTAATTTTCTTTATATTTACAGATATTATCAGATAGCTAGTACTTGCAAATAATGTGTTTCCTTCATTCAAATATCATTTATTTCTCTTACATTTTTGCATTGGCTGGATCTGACCTCAAGGCTTATTTTAATAGTTAATTCATAAGTATGTAAGCTCATTAAATTCTTGCAACAATCCTAGCAGTAGAAACTACTGTTATCTTCATTTTAAAAATGAGGAACTAGAGCGGCTTCCCTGGTTGTCCAGTGATTAAGACTCCTGGCTTGCACTGCAGAGGGCGTGGGTTCCACCCCGGGTCGGGGAAGTTCCACATGCCACGAGGTGCGGCCAAAAAAAAAAAGAAAAAAAAAAAAAAATGAGGACTTAGAATAACTATCTCTATCTAGTGTTTCAGCATTAAGTCTGATGTTTGTGATACTTCTGATAGATATCATTCGTCATGTTAAGGCACTGCCCATCATTTACTAATTTATTAGACTATTTTTTCATAATCAATAAGGGATGTTAAATTTTATCAAGTACACCTTCTACATCTATTGAGATTGTCAAGGTGTTTTTTTTTTTTTTTCTTAATAATATAAATTACACAATTAGATTTCCTAATGTGTTCAATCTTACTGATGTTCCATGAAAGGTATATAATTTGCTTTTTTAAAAAAATCTGTGTTTTTTTTAATATCAGAATTATTTTAGTCTCAGGGAATGAATTCACACATTTTCCATTTTCTTTTATGTTCTTAATAAACTTGAACAACGTTTAAGAATTGCCTGTACAGTTAAGGTTTCAAAACTCATGTTCATTAAATGATTGAAATGTGTTATTTTCTTATTCAGGGGCGGGGAGTATGCAGGGAGAAAAGGGTGGAGTTATTTGATAACTATTTCTGATATTTCCATCAGTAATGATTTTCACTAAACAGTGCATTTAATACCTGATACTCAAGTTCCTCTAATTATATTTTTAAAGATAATTTCCTTGATATTTTTATACATTAATTTCTTCAAATGGGGGACGGTATTATATTTTTAGTTAACTTGGGGAGATTTTTATACCTTTACAATACCTAAGTCTTCCCAAGGTATGTCTCTATATTTATTCACGTTTTCTCTCATACTCAGTAAAATTTAGTTATGTTCTTCATAGCAATCCCTATATTTCTTGTTGTTCACTCATTCTTAATAGTATATGTTTTCCCTTTTTTTCATTAGCCTTGTAAATGGCTTGCCTGTATCACTGGTTTGGGGGGCAACTAATACTTGGATTTATCAAATACACTGTTTAAGTACTTTCTATGTAATTGTTCTTTTATTAATCTTCATAAATTTCTTTATAATTTTCTCAGTTTTCTTTATTTTACTTCATTTTGGTGAGATGATTAATTGATTTTCAACCTTGTTGTTCAATTATAAAACCATTCACGTAACTTCCCTGGTGGTCCAGTGGTTAAGACACTGTGCTTCCACTGCAGGGGGCACAAGTTCGATCCCTGGTCAGGAAACTAAGATCCTACATGCCCTGTGGTGCAGCCAAAAAAAATTTCCTCTGAATAATACTTTTGGCCCTTATCCATAGTTTTTATATATCACATTTCATTGTTAGTTTCTAAGAAGTTTATAGTTGCGGTTTTGGTATCTACATTAGCTACCTGAGATTTTTTTTCTACCAAGGATTTTGATACTTGTTTCATTTTTGTTATTTATTTCTCTTTACCGTGATCACAGTACAGGTTCTGCCTTTTTGAAATCTACTGAAGCGTTTTGGACCCACAACATAATCAATAATTAAACAAGTTAAGTGGGTATGTGAACAGAATATTTTATGTATTTATGTGTAATTCTACACATACACATATTGGACAAAGCTTATGGCTGATTCTCTAAAGTCTAAGAACCACCACTTTAGTTTGTTTAAAATTCACCTGAGAACTTGCTAAAAAAATAAAAACAAAAACAAAAACAAAAGAGATTCCAGGGTTTCATCACCAGAAATTTAGTAGCTGTGGAATCATGTGCAAGGACTTCTGCTATTAGCATACACTTCATGGAACTTGGAATTTCAAAGACTTGGCATTTTAAAACGTCACTTCAAAGCTTTGTTTTTTGTTTCTGATTTTTAAAAGCTAGATAGATAATATATATTATTTTTCTGTGATTCCAATTTTGTAATTTTTCTGGTGTTTCAAATATTATATATATATGTGTATATATACATATGCACACACACATTTCCTTGGGAAGTCATTCACGTAAAAGTTCCTGTCTTTATAACTTTATTGATAATTAAATTATTTTGTAACCCATAAAATAACCTCCTCTGTATGTTTCTCACTTACCTTTTGTTTACATTTATGTGTTACACTTTTGTTCACCCATTTTAGTATTGCCATGCTTTAGGTGTCTCATCTAGAAGCAGCACTTAGATTTTACTCTTTCACTCATTATGAGAGGTTTTCCCATCTAATAGAAAAGTTTAACCTATTCAATGTTTACCATCATGCAGGATATGCTCAGATTTATACTTGCTATCTTCCCGTTATAGGACAGTAGAGGAATTCCACTAGTCATTCTTCTTTCTCCCTTGGCCTGTCGTAACCAAATATCATCCACCTTCTACACTAGTTATGGTTCATGATAATTACAGCATATTTATGGCACCCTTTGCTAATTTCCAGGGCCAACAGAAAAATGTGCCTTATCTTCCTTTACTTCAATGAACATGTTGGACCAGGATTAGATGAGGAAGAGAGTTGAATGTTTGTGTCCAAAAATCACCATTTTGCCCTGTTAAATTTTGTATTTGGTTATACATCCATAGACATTTATATAAAGTAAAATAAATATTATATATTTCAATGGCCAAAATTTCAGCATTAACTTAAAAAAATATGATTAAGAATGTCCAGTACAATGTGCAAAATCCATCATAGGTGAGAGTTGGGCAAATACTTAATTGGAAATGCAAATGAAGATGTGCATGGACATTTATTTGGTACAGCAATTATAGAAAATTTATCCCATAAAGCTAATTAAGTGAGGCTGTTATTGGTGTACCTAGTTACCGAGCACTGGCTTCACAGAGAACGCTAAGGGCTGCATGAAGGCCTGTGCTTCTGATATAAATTCACATGTGCATGTTGGCATGGCTTACACAAGAGGACTCAAATTTGTTTCAAAATGTAGGACCTCATCAAATTGAGTTGACTTTTCCATAGATAGTAGGAAATAACAACAAATAGATGCTTTTCCTATTTTACAGAAAGCTGATTTTCAAAGTCTTCCAAAATTGACCCATTAGATAATTAATTCTAGGAGGGTAAACACATGTTTAAATAAGAAGGATGAGAAGAACTCAGCCAGATTTTCACGACAAAATCAAGATCACTTAATTGAGAATAGCAATGAAAAATAAATCTACTGAATTGGATAATTATTAGGAGACAATGTCTACGTTGGGAATGTTTTAAAACTAAAACATTCCTACTGTTTTCCAATGTATATTTACTATATTATTGATTAGAAGATTTTTGGAAGAATGTGGAAATGTATAAATATTAAAAGTTTTCGGGACTTCCCTGATGGTCCAGGGGTTAAGACTCCACACTTCCACTGCAGGGGGCACAGGTTAGATCCCTGGTGGGGGAAGTTCCGTGTGGTGCGTCCAAAAAAAAATTTTTTTTTCAGATTATAATCCAATCCAACTGCAATTTTCTACTGCTTTTAATCATGAGTAAAAAGTTTTGCCTATCTATATAATCATTTTTAGAAACTGTTTTTTAAAAAGTTGAACAGAAATGAAATCTACGGAAGGACGGCTCACTGTCCTGCATTTTTTCAATTCTGATGTATATCTGAGCACATGTATATGCTTTGAACAATTCACCACCATTAATAAATATACTGACTTTAGAATATGAATTTTAAGGGAGCCAAGAGTCATCCAATATATTCACCCTGATTAAAAGGTATAGTGAATTCAGAACAGGCTCTTTATTTAACAGGCTGAAATGCACTTAGCACATTACCATTTCGAGAGAGTAAAAGTTGAAGTACTTTCAATACTTTACACTTAGACATTTTAAAATGTAGTTTGCATTTTCTCTGAAAGTGTAAATCAAGTTTTAGTTTATGACTTGATTAAAGAAAATGTGTTCTCACAAAAATTACGCACACTTCTAAGAAATACAATTTTTGTTTTTAAATACGAAACAAGGTATTATAGGACACTGTTCCATATCCTATAGAGGTAATAGTGAAGCACCAACAAATCCATTTTTGTGACTAAAAATATTTAAAAAGCAGGGAAATAAATCCTTCTCCTAAGAGGCCTAGAACACAGAATTGAAGGGTTTTCTCTTTGATGCTTTTTTTCTGGAGTTGCCACCAATTCCTCCAGGAGGAGTCTTCCTCCCCTATAATTTGCTTCACACAGGAGCCAAAGTTTCTTCCTAGTTAACTGCTCTGCTATATCCATGCCAAAGCCTGCAGATAATCCCCGCCCATAGAATAGGCCCCAAACTCCCTCCACCCCTCCTGAGCTGCACTCTCCAGCCTCCCTGTTCACACTGAGAGCTAGGCACCAAGGCCGCTCTTTGCTTCCAGAATGTGGCCTCTCCTTTACCCTGCTGTTTCTCTGCTCATGCTTTCCCCTCTGCTTGGAATGGCCTTCATTCTTCACCTCACCCAGCAGTTCCTATGAACACCATACTCCTTCCTGGCCAGCTCAGACTCCCCACTTTCTAAAGTCTTCCCAAAGTTAAATTCAGCCCTCCCACCTTGCATTTTCCTGTTCCTTTTATATGGCACCTAATATTTTTGGTCTTGTGTGTTCGTCTCACAGGCATCACCCATGAAATGCACGTCTTTACTTAACTCTGCATCCCACCTGCACCCCTGTCCCCCACCTCCATTGCACTGAGCCCAGTGGCTGCACAAAGCAGATCTTGGTTATGGCTTTTGGCACAATATTTACTTAACAGCTACTCACTATGGCAGCACAGCATCCTCTTAGGATGGCTCTGATATGAGACTGCCTAATTCAAACCCAGCCTCCCCTACTTACCAGCTACAGGTCTTTCTTTGCCTCAGTTTCCTCATTTGTAGATGGTCATAATAATAAAGCATGCCTCATTAGGCTGTCATAGAATTAATGATGTACCATATGGTAAGTGCACAGCACAGGGCTTGCTAGGTAAGTATTGCTCAATAGACATTAAATAAAGAAAAAACCTAGATCTAAATACATTTTAAAATATACCCTCTAAATCACAAGTTAGAATTATTTTAAAATAATTATAGATAGAAACAAAATTTATAAATATAAATACTATAGATATAAGTAATATAAATTTTTTAAAAAACCAAATGATCAATGAAATAACAAACAAAATTTGCCTGTTACAGATACTGAGGGTTATGGCCTTTTTTTCTAACACATTTATATCTACACTTTAGGTAGGGAATCAATTCATTTGGAGAAGGTATGTTGCGGGTGCATCGGGAAGAGACCACACAGATCTTACGTAAGATCTGATCACTTTCCCAATCTACTGGTCAAAGCACTGGAAATAAATATGAACTGAAACAGCCATGCTGAACAACAACAACTGAAATGTCTTATTCAGCTCAACATCCCTGGGCCCCCAAAGTCCCTAAGGGGAAACGTGGCTCAGGCCACACTGCCTTTACACAGTGGAGACCTTTCAGATCTGGGCTTATTTCTCCACGTGCTACATTTATATTAGAAACAAGCAGTATAAACCAAATCAAACACTCCCCAGCTGGAAACCTCCCTGTGGTTTCCCATCACCACTAAGCAAGAGCCAAAGTCCTTCTAACTTTCAGGCTGTCAGGGTCCTACAAGGTCCTCTTCCACACCATCCTATCGCCTATCCTTTCCTATCTCACATTTGCTATTCTCTACTCACTCTATTCCATCCACACTGCTCTGCTATTTTTGAAATTTGACAGTCAAGGCCTGGCCTTGGAACATTTGAACTTGAAGATTTCCTGCCTGGAAGAGTTTCCCCAGATACCCTCCTGGTTTTCTCCCCGCCCTTACCTACTTAAGTTCTCAGTCAAATGTTCCCTTTCCAGTGAGGTAATCGCTGCCTGAATCACGGAAAATTGCATCCCTTTCCCACACACATCCTCTTGGAGGCCCCTCCCCTGCTTCATTTTCTACATAGCACTTTTCACCATCTAACCTACTGTGCACTGCTTTTTTTTTTTTTTTTTTCTTTTTCTGTTTCTGGTTTGTATATTGCCTCCTGCAATCAAAAGATAAGTTCCAGGAGAGGACATAGCTTCACTGCGATCATTGTTAGAACATTACCACCTAAAACAATTCTTGGCACACACTGAACACTTGATAAATATTTATCAAATGCATGCTTAGACTGTGGGGCAGCTTATCAGCAACCTGAAAAAGTGAAGGGGGCTAATGGGCTTGCTTTCATCGAAACAAAGTCTTTCACAAATCACTCTATCTTGTATTTAGAAGGATATAGTTTGAAAGCTCTATTAATTGAGGTCAGTGGTTCTCCACTCCACTGGGAGTGACTCTGCCCCCTTCAGAGCCCTGGGCGATGTTGCAAGACATCTTTGGTTATCACAATAGCGATGGGTGGATGGGTGCTACTGGCATCTAGTGGGTAGAGGTCAGGGATGCTGCTAAACTTCATACAGTACATAGGACAGCCCCCGCAGCAGAGAACGATCCATCCAACAATGTCAGGAGTGCTGAGGTTGAGAAACCCTAAACCTGATTTAGCCAGCGGTAATTTCTTAGATCTAACTCCACAGCGTACAGCGATTGTACATTACGAGGGAGGGAGGAAAGAAAGTCGGTCAACTTGTTGGTATTCTAGGAAGACCAAATACACAAAATGTTTACATGCGAAACAGAGAGAGGTTAATAAAGGTACAAAGTGGCGTTCACCCAGCAAGGAATCAAATACGCTACTAAGGATTTATCTATAAAAACAAGACGAGAAATGTCCAAAAAAAAAAAAAATGTTAGAGAGAAAGGACACTAAATTCTAAAGGAGAGCCTTGGTTCCTTGTCCCTTTAGGCCTCTTTAAAATTGTGCCCCATGTTCCTGTCACATGTATTCTTTCAGGAATAACTGACAAAGTTGTAATAAAAAAAAAAGGAGGGAAATCCCACATCACCATCTCCTCTCTGAGAGTGGGCGTGGCTTGCTGCTGGTGGCTCAGAACATTCGGCAGCAGCCAGCTCTGCAAGGGAGCAGCTGCTCTACCACGCTCTCCAAGTAACATCAGGGATATGAGAACTTGGGGAGAAATTAACCAAGCCAATCAAAAAGAGAAGAGATGTTGAGAGGTGCAGCGTTTCCCCCTCTGTAAACACCATATGAGCTAGTCTAATCTCATGGATAAATTACAGACTGCTCCAGCCACAAAAATGCACTAAGAGCTTTGGGGAAATAAGTCTTTGGGAAGAAAGAAATAAAGCCTTCCTCACAGATAAAAGGCCATTACAACTCTACCACACATTGTATGAATGGTTGGATGAAAAACTGAAATTCTCTCCTCTAGAAGAGTACATTTGGCGTAAACACAAATGCCCAATTAATAGGTGAATTCGGATCCCAGCTTTCCACCTTTGCCCACGTAAAGACATTATATGATGCTCTCCCCTCTGAATTTTATAGGGTATTTTTTTTCATTCAGCTCTTAGCTCACTCTGACACATTACCTTTTAAGGGGACTACCAAAACAGCCCTCTTTTTCCAAGAGAGGCTCTCTGCTTTCTTTCACAAAGCACTTTTGGAAACTGAAAACAAACGGGACTGCTAAAAAGACAAACAGAATTTCTGAGAAAATGGTCTTTAGTGGAATTGAGAATAACTATGCAGTTAACAGCAAGTAATCTTTGAAGAAATGGGCAGTAAGGATGCAATGAAGAAAAACATGGATGTTTTTCATTCACCAATGGAAAATCAGTCATAGATATGTATTCCCTGAAACAAAAGAGAAACTCCTATCTTAAGATGGAAAGACTGAGTGTGGATTGAAAGACCGGTCAAAATGTTTTGGTTGGTTAAATCAATACGCAATTGACACACAGAGAAAATTATGTGACTTTACATCTGAAACTACTGAAAATACTGGAGAAGGAGAAGGAATAAAGCAGCTGTTTCCTGCTATAGCTGGGAGGACATTTTCCCCCCCAGATTGACAAAGATAAAGCAACTCTAGACCATAGAAACTTGTCAACTGTAAAATGACTCACACACTGTATATTAACGAAGGTAACTTACAGACAGCAAGGGAATGGCAACTTTCCCAAGAAAATCAGGGGGTTTATCTCCATCTTCATCAAACACAGTCACTTCCAAAACATCATGAATATCTTTAATGGGACTGAAACAAGAAACACACCATGTATTAGATACAAAAACACAAAAGTGAAGTCTGTTCCATGAAGGTCTGAAAACACGGTTTCACTAATTAAATCTGTATGTCCTCAGAGTATAAAAGTACCATTTAATTAAATTCCAAAAATTAAATCAAACTGACTGTATTCCCAAACCTTCCATCAGAGAAGATTCAGACATCCATATGGAAAAAAAAAGTCAACTTTTTTACTATGACATTTTCCATGTATATGTGTACTCAAGGGCAGAACCGTTAAAGAAACAGGATAAAGAAAGAGAACAGGGGACAGAATAAGGAGGACAGTGATTTCAAAGTAGCTTCCAAATGAGAAGAACAAAAATCAGATTTACTTTACTTTAAACTAATGAAGAATTCCCTTAAAAAAAAAAAGATGGTCAAAATCACTACTTGCCGAGATCCCTAGAAAGCATCCTATTGTTGAAACACAGAGTACTAAAAGTCTTATGCATATTTACATACTGGTAAACAGTTTTTATGTTGACCAGAAGCCAGACATTGGCTACAATGAAACACGGAGCCATGGTCATTGGCAGGGTGTTGACCAAACCAGAGACTTGCATATGGCAATTAGCAAACCTGCTTAGCACAGTACATCCTCTTCCCATAGATCCTTGGGAAGTTTCTGCTTGGGAACCACCAACTGCATTCAATACGAACTATATTCTTCCAGTTATAAGCACAGACAGAGCATTTCTTCAGTGTTGTGAGGCCAGTGTACCACCATTTCACCCAAATTGAAAAAGGGGCCTCCCCCTTGATGTCCAGGCGCCTTGGAATCTAAAGCAAACTAGGAATATACCCAGCCTCCTAAATGCCTGAGTCTGAAAAGTGAGCATCACTATGGAGCAGGTCATTCAGAGAAGCTGGAACATAAGGGGCCTTTGGGAGTCCTTGAGGAATTGCAGATAATCTATATGTTCCAAAAGACTCTGGCAGAATACAAGCCTTCAGATATTAAAATAATGTTGTACCATACAAGCTCCTTGAATTAAAGACAGGTCTACATTTGTAATTTCCTTGAACCCAGGAGTGAATTACTCTGGATTTATGGAAGCTTCCTTCTACTCCCAGATTAATTTAGTCACTAAAAGACCTACTTTACAAATGCCTCTCCTATAACACTCCCTTGCAGTTCCAAATGGTCTCTTCTATTATTAACACTATACTCTATAAAATGAAAGCATAAAAGGTTTTCAGAAAAAGAAAAACAATAAACTTCACTCTTTGCCCATAAAAATGGACAGGAAGTTCCACTCAAGAGCCCCAGACTGCCCCAAACATATCAGGGATAATTGGTCTCTGAGTTAAAGCTGCTCTTTGATATTCCAGGGGCTAAAGTACTTACAATGTAAAAACTTTGTTCCACTCAGGGTTGAGGTTTTTGTAAATGGTATGTGTCTGAAGTCGGTCATTTCCCAACTCCAACAAGCAAAAGGGATCGCTCTTCCCTGTAAAAAGAACACAGACGTGGGTCAGAAACAAAGGAATCTCCTTGGTCAGAAGCAAGTGAATCTCAAAAGTGGCAAGAGGCAAAGTGAACAAAAGTCATGCACTTTTTTCCAATTATTATTATTTTTTTTAAATTATATATTGCAGTATAGTTGATTTACAATGCTGTGTTAGTTTCAGGTGTACAGCAAAGTGATTCAGTTATACACATACCTATATCTATTCTTTTTCAGATTCTTTTCCCATTTAGGTTATTACAGAATATTGAGTAGAGTTCCCTGTACTATACAGTAGGTCCTTGTTGACTGCATATTTTACGTATAGTAGTGTGTATATGTTAACCCCAAACTCCTAATTTATCCCTCACCCCACCTTTCCCCTTTGGTAACCATAAATTTGTTTTCTAAATCTATGAGTCTGTTTCTGTTTTGTAAATAAGTTCATTTGTATCATTTTTTAGATTCCACATATTGTTAACAATAAAATTGGGCTTGCTGATAGAGAATAGACTTGTGGTTGCCAAGGGGATGTAAGGGAGGGATGGATTGGGAGTTTGGGGTTAGCAGATGCAAACTATTAGATATAGAATGGATAAACAACAGAGTCCTACTGTATATTCAATACCCTGTGATAAACTATAATGGAAAAGAATATGAAAAAGAATGTATATATATATGTATATATATATATATATGTACAACCATCACTTTGCTGTACAGCAGAAATTAACACAGCACTGTAAATCAACTACACTTCAATTAAAAAAAAATTGTGCTTGCTAAAAGATTGAACATGAGCCTCTCTTTTCAGCAAGCCGTGTAAGCCCTGTGTGGGAATTTGGGAGGTGGACAGACATATAGGTGTCAGCACACTTATTGGACTGGGACTGACACACAACCCAGATGCAGCCTTGAGAGCAGTGGCAACATTGGTTTCACAAGAGCAGGTGTCAATGTGGCACGTGAGAGAGTCCAAGTTTGTGTTTTGTTTTAAAACAGAAGCACATCTCTGTTTCCTTCCTAAATTCTCTTTGAGCCAATATAATTTGTTTTTCTTTCTTTGGCCGCATCGGGTCTTAGCTGCGGCACGCGGGGTCTTCGTTGAGGCACGCGGGATCTTTCGTTGCGGCGCGCAGGCTCTTCGCTGTGGCACGCGGGCTTCTCTCTAGTTGCGGTGTGCGGGTTTTCTCCCTCTAGTTGTGGCGCTCGGGCTCCAGAGCGCATGGGCTCTATAGTTTGCGGCACACGGGCTCTCTCGTTGAGCCGCACGAGCTCAGTAGTTGTGGCGCGCGGGCTTAGTTGCCTCGCGGCATGTGGGATCCTAGTTCCCCGACCAGGGATTGAACCCGCATACCCTGCATTGAGAGGCGGCTTCTTTACCACTGGACCACCAGGGAAGTCCCTGAGTGAATATAGTTACTCGTTTACAACTGGAAGTCTATGATAACTTACATGCTTCTATGAGGTGATAAGAGAAATGAGAAAAAGTGTAACCATGGCTATTTAGGAGTTAAAACTCTGCTCTGGAGTGAGTGGCCACACACACATAGGATCTTATATATTTAGTAAATGGTGAGAATACACATGGGACATTTTTGGTGCTCAGACACATGCAGAAGTCTAATTTCATAAGGTTAAGTTCAAAGTTTTTATCTTAAAAAATAATGAAGTTTAACCTTTACTTCTCCCATCTCACCTCTTCTTCTTCCCCCCTGCCTCACACAGCCTCCAAAAGAAAAAAATAAAAAGATTAGAAAACCCTGAATCCAAAGGGGAACACAGAAAGTTACCGCATAAGAAGTCTCTCCCCTTCTGTTGGGCTTGGCAGAGGGATCCAGAGTTGAAACTGTCAGGGTCTCTAACGGTCTCAGGACATGAACACATGGCCTACCTCTGCGCACACTGGCGCTTTACAAAGCGGTGTGTACTAAATTAATTGGGGGCAAAAGGACAGATGTGCCTCCTACAAATGGCCAAGGAATCCCAGACCAGGGCCTAACTCAGACAGTGCTCAGGCCACTTGACCTACTGGCCTACCGTTCAGGTCACTGAACCTACATCTAATTCACTTAATAACCAGGAGCTCTGAAGTATTGCAAGTCATTAGAGAGACACATGTGCAGGAGCCAGCATGAAGATGATATTTCAAAACAGGAAGAAAAGAAGAGCAGCTGTATGGCTAAGAGTCAGGGTTAAATAGGAGATTCCATTCAACTGACTAGTGGCCTGGACACTTGGATGCCTGGCCAAAGCTTTTAAGTCAAGGCTATTATCTCAGTGGCCAGCAGACAGTGATCGAGCCATGGACACAGATGAATGCATTGGGGTCGTCACTTACAAACAATGGAAATGATCCCTGTCTAAATTTAGCAGAAAAGGAATTTATTAAAATAATAGCAAGCAGCTCTCAGGATCAGACCACAGATTGGAAAATCAGGCTGGAAAAATCACTAGAAACCAAAGAATGCTGAGGGATACTCAGGCACAGAATCTCAGTCAATCTCTCACCCCAGGAAAAGTCTGGCGTGGCCTCTGCTTCCCAGGAAAACTGGCCCCACTGACACTTCCGACCCCGGACCCTAAATGTAGCTGCTTCTAATATGAATTCTCCACTCCCGCTTCTTTGCCTCACTTGATGTAGATGTAAAGGGACTGCCCCTGCCTAGCAAATCCTCATGCCCTAACTTCCAGGGCTCAGAAAGGGAGTACACAGTGGCTTTCTACCACATGAAAGTGGCTCTGAGCCCTTCTCCAAAACATTCGATGAGAAGCACCCCAAACCTAGAAGGGGTTTCAGATGTTGGGCAGCCCAAATCAAACACACACACAAATCCATCTGCATCTGTAAAAAGTCTTGCTTCTTTAAGACATTTTACTCAGCCATAAAAACGTGAAATAATGCCATTTGCCGCAACATGGATGGACCTAGAGATTATCATACTAAGTGAACTAAATCAGACAGAGAAAGACAAATATCACATGATATCACTTATTTGCGGAATCTAAAAAAAAAATGATACATTTCATAATTTTCTTGTTTCTAGTTGTGGCCTTTTCTTTTCTGCCTAGATAAGTTCCTTTAGCATTTGTTGTAAAGCTGGTTAAAAAAATTTTGATACAAATGAACTTATTTGCAACATATAAATAGACTCAGGGACATAGGAAACTTTGGTAACTTACGGTTACCAAAGGGGATGGAGGTGGGGAGATAAATTCGGAATTTGGGATTAACACACTACTATATAAAACAGATAAACAACAAGGACCTACTGGATAGCACAGGAACTATATTCAATATCTCGTAATAACCTATAATGGAAAAGAATCTGATTCATACGTGTATAACTGAATCACTCTGCTGTGCACTTGAAACTAACACAACACTGTAAATTCACTACACTTCATTTTTTTTTCAAAAGGCAGTTTAACTCTGGGACTGTGTCTCACGGGGCACGGGGTAGGGGTTGGGTGACAGTGCAGAAGGTCATGACATCTCTCGAGTAACATGAAAAGAACATGAACATGAAAGAACACATATGTTCTCAGCTTCATACTCAGGTAGACAATGCTCAGCTCCCCAACCCAAGCTGAAACCGCTACTTAACCGTTTGTCAGACTGTTGGGAGGTGACACTGACATGACATCCCACCAGCACTCGCTCGGGGGGAGCCGTCTGAGACTTGTAATGAAAGCCCGGGGGTTCCTCCACAGCGACGTGGAGAGGGTCCGGGCCTGTGCCTGCACAGGTGCGCTGAGCCCTGCCCACCCCCCGTCTCTCCAGCACACTCCTCCGCTATCCCAGCTAAGAAGGAACAGCCTTCCTTCCAGGAACTGGGAACTTCAGTTGTGTGTCTCCAAGGAACACACTGCGCCGACTCTCTGAAGATAATTCCTTCAAAGCTCATTAAAATGCTGCATTTATTAATATTACAGTGTAAACAGGCAGAGAGGAGGAAGAAGAAGAGAAGACATTAACACATTTATAGAGTAATGTATATACACTTTAGGATTGATGTCTTGCCCTTCAAAGATTCCAGATAGACAGGGACTTTCAAAAAAATTTAAATCATGAGTATTTTTATTCAATCATGATAAAACGATCTCCCATCACAAATGTTTCCCAAGAGTACCAAGCAAACAGTACCAAAGTGACATATATACACTTGGGTCTGCACTTTTGCTCTTTGCTCCACCTGTTTGTACAGGTAAAACATCTAGACGACCTCTTCTACATCCAGATGCCGTGTCACCTTGACACGGCTATACCACTAGCGATTCAGATTCACGGTCGGGTGGTGTTTTAGTGCCTTGCTCTCAATAGCCTTTGCTATTTTTGAACAGCACGTTAAAATTCATTTGTATTCCTTGAATGGCAAGTGGAGGTTCCTCGTTTAAATAATTTTACCTTTATATTAGTTACAGAAGTTGAATGACAAGCAATAAAAGTATTTTAGAGGTCAAATCATTCATCCAATAAATATTTATTAAGCGCCCATTCTGCTCTTGGCACTGAACCAGGCCGGTCCCAATGTACACAGACCACCAAGTCATCACCTTCAAGGAACTCTCATAATAATCATGCTTTTCAGCAAATGTCACCTTTCCAGTGAAAACTTCACTCACACCCTCTGCCAGAGGACTAAGCTGTTCCCCTCTGTGATCTCCAACTGTATATTTTCCTTGCCTGTTTTCAACTGCACACCTGCACATCTCTGTTCTGTATTTAGCCCTGTATTTCATTTAAGGGGCCCAATGCAGGCACAACCAAGGTATGCGTGCCCCTCTCATGCCCTGTGAAGAGTGTCCTGGCCCAGTGACAGAAGGCAGCAGGGGACTTCCGGCTCTGGTGATGGGTGTTGGCTGGAGGAAGCCAGGCTCCTCCCACTCTGTGCAGAAAACGATGCTTCACGCAGGTTCTCCTTTAATCTTCGCGTCCATTCTATGGGGTAAGGTATGTCTGTGCCATTTTGCAGATGAGAAGACTAAAGTTCAGAGACATTTAATATGGTTGGTTAAAGTCCAGAAAGATTTCACAGTGGAGGTGAATTCTAAGCAAGGTTTAGGAGGAGGCTGATTTGGTTAAAAGAAATGGGTAGGTCCTTGCTGAGGAGATAGGGACAGATCGGAGCCTAACATTCATTAAGTAGATAGATAGATAGATAGATAGATAGATAGATAGATAGATAGATAGATAGATACAGATATAGATACATATATATGCATACATACAGCTAAATAGTGGTGATCAGGAAATATAAGATATGGCTGGATAAAGGAAGAGACTGGCTGGAAGCCTGGAAGGCCATGACTGGTGCTTTTTTTAAAAATTTCATTTCTTTTTACTTATCAAGCAGCCAGGGGCCACCAAAGACTGTCAACACAAGGGGCAAGAATTTCTAGAGGAAGGTAATTCCTGAAGCTAACTGTGGAGCATTATAGCTCAGGCTAGGGGTGGATGTGGGAGTGGGGACAACAGCCATTCCAGACTTCATTTCCAAAATCTCTCCCTTAAATTCTTGTCCCCAACCGTTTGTTGATAAACCTTACTTTTGCATATTGGAGCCAATTCTAGTGTTCATCCTGAAAATCTGTGTTCTCTGACAACTTATCCCACACCATCCATGCTGCTCTATCTCCTATTCCCTAACCTTTATCAAGTCGGCGTGTCTGGGCCCCACCCCTGACCAGCACAGAGGTATGGGGCTCTGTCATGCTTCCTAACTCTGCGTGTGGAATGGCCTCTCCCTGCAATGCTCTCCCAAGCCCCGCTCCTCTCCAAAAAAAAAAAAAAAAAAAAAAAAGGACCAACTAACCTCCAAGGCCTAGTTCAAGATGTATCATCTGCATGGAACTTTCTCTGCCACCCTAAACTCCAGGGAGCTCCCCACTCAATCTCCTATGATCATTAGTTTGGGTATCATAATGCCACACTGTATGATATGCCTGCTCCTCCCTTCAACAAATAATTTATGGTTTCCTAAAATGTGTGAAGTACTGTGCTGGGCTGTGAGACGGATTTTAAAGAAAGAGAAAACACTGATCTCTATTCCTTCCGGACCTAACTTTCAAGTATCTCTTGCCTTCCTGAGTGGGTTGCAAGCATCTCTAATCCAAACAATGGCCTCAGTGGCATCCTGCAGATGAGGACAGATCGCTTCACCGTGGCAGACGTCCAGAGCTGGGGACAGACAGGTCTCACTTAGGACTGTGAGGTCCGCAAAGGAAGAGGACACTATTGCTGAAATGTTTTTTAACTAAATTTCTGATGTTGTAATATTCTAGCACAAAGAGAACAAACAAGAACTGATGACATGAGAATTTTTCCTCCTTCTAATTCCATTCCCCTGTCACCACTCAAGCTCCATAAAGCACCATCATCCACTGAATTTGCCTAACATCTCCCCATTTTCACTCTTGCACCCCCAAAATCCTTGCTCTTCGCAGCCACCAGAATAAACTTGTATTTAAGTTCATATCGGATCATATCAGTTCCCTACTTAAAAAGGTCTCTAATTTCTTCACCTGGACCCCATGTTCTTATATAATCCAGTCCCACCTAATACAATAGCCTCCTGGCCCCTGAGGGTCCCCTTGCTCTGTTCTCCAGTTTCACTTGCTTTTCTGCATGTCTTGGGAAAGCCCTGCAGGCTTTGGAACATGCTGTTCTCTCATTTGAAAACTGCTTTTCCTTCAGCTCTATTGTGCTAACCCCTCCTTATGCCTGACACCTCAGCTAAAACATCACTTCCTGCAGGAACACCAGTCAGGTGTCCCTTTAATGAACCTTGACACCTGTTCTTGACCTTGACAGTATCATTGTCATTAGATGTCACTGGTTTAGCAGTCACTCCATGTGAAGGCAGGGACCAATTCCTCTCCCCCACCATGTCACCAGGACCCACCACAGGCTCACACACAGAGGAGGTATACTGGCTGAGTAAATTAAGATCTTACTAAGAAGCCAGCCAGTAAGATCAGCTGTTAATCAATGAACTGAACTCATTCACTCACAAGGTACCAGTAAGCTACAAACTGCTAAATCTTCGATAAACTCCCAAACTTTACATCAACTAGAGTTCATATTCCTTGGCAGACTGCTAAAGCAGATGGCCTGCCAGGGCAGATTTGTATCGTTTTTTACGTGTTTTTGAAAAGTTGGTCTTGATTTGGGCTCATCTAGCCATGAGGTTCTCATGAAAATTAAGAGCACTAAATCACTATGGCTGAGCTTCCTAGAAATTCAATTACAGTCAACCCTTTGAAAATGGGGCATCTTTAAGAGGGGACGTATTGCTACGAATATAGCTTCAAACAGCAGACAATGAAAACAAACTAGAAAATGGACATGTGACTTAAAATTCCCAACGAACAACAACCATAGGACTATTTTATTTCTCTTTTGATACAAGCAGTCTTATGTTTCAAAAAAAAAAAAACAAAACAACAGAAAACAAAGCTAGTGTTATAATTTACAGAAACTACTCAAACGTCAGTATTACAGCATATGGCTGGAATATTTCTATGCTATAATATGGTATCTAACTGCAGTATTTTGGTCAACAGTTTCTCAAAACAGCACTTTTATATACAACAAAAAATTGATGAGCTCATAAAAGCATTTTATATCGATAAAACTATTATCCATATTATCAAAATGTGAATACAAGCACTAAACTGGTTTAAGTATGAGAATTTTCCTACCATGAAGCATGTTTTTTCTTCACTTTTATCAGGCAATAGAAACAGAAACAAAAAGAAACAAACATCATAGAGTGGTAACTATAGATTTCTAAAAGTGGTTGAAAAGCTAAAAGTGATTAGCAACGCTGATATTTCCAACATTTTTTAAAATTAGAGAAATCATAAACAAAATACCAAGAAGACAATAACCTGTGAAATTCCCCAGGTCAACTATACTCTAAAAAAATAAATTTAATAAAGAATGGGAATAGCATTTATTGAGCATGGAATATGTGTCAGGTATGCTCATTTAGGTTTTGATTTAACTCTCAAAATACCCATGAGAAGCTGGAGGCTTAAGTGGACCCAAGGCTGGTATGTGGTAGAGCCAAGATTTACACATCTGTTTCTATACAACTTCTATACCATAATGCATGGGGATTAAAATGAAAGGCAGCTACCATAAAAATAAAGAGCAAATAAAATGGGGAATAATTTTCATCTTCAGTGAATAAATTATTGAACTGAACATTAATTTACCCAAAGCATGAGTTTCAGTCTCTTGGAAAGGGATCGTGTACTTAATGAATGAATGGAGAACTTTACCAGTCACGGGAGAGCAACCCTGCGTGTGGAACAGAGCTCCTCCTAATGGCATTGCCAAAGAACCACTCAACTGAAAATGCCACCCAATTTTGAGCAAGGTCCTGACCCACATCAATGATACTCACTGCCCCCTAGAGGAGGAAGAGTGAAGTGATCACAAGCTCCCTACAGGTAGGTGTGTCTGATCTGTAGTAGATGCTCAATGAACATTTCTTGAAGATCACTAGATCTACACACCAAGGTGACTTTTCTTAAATTAAGACAAACTCAAAAAGCATTTGGAAAACTACACTGGGCTCCCTGAAAAGAAGTATGGAGTTCTTGAATTAAATGTGTCTTTGTTCTCCTGGATCAGGCACTGTTATGGCCCCTGACATGCTTATTTATCACATAAGACTACCTCCCTGTAACCCATATTTTTTGCTTGAAAACATAGTCTTTTCCATTCCTCTGATAAAGATTCTCTAATTACAAGATTCTGTTAATTTGGTAGTTGTCTTACTAACATTGGAAACAGAGAAAGGGTCCAAGTGACAATCTTACAGCCAAGAAATCAAAAAAATCCAGACATATTTGGAAAATTTTTGCGTTTTATGGGTGGGTTTTGTATGGCAGAAAGTAACAAAAAATCGCAATGATAAAAAAGACCCCTGGAGAACAGTAACTCCAAATTGTGAGGAAAGATGGCATTTCCAGTTTTGTTCCTTCGTTGCCTCCTGATAATTCCCCAGCTTCTCATCATGACATACAGTGTATTATGACAGGAACATGAAAAATTAAGATAGGATTGTGCTACCAAAAGAAGGGCTATTGAGACCCACACCCTATTATGCTATGTTGTTAGAACACTTACTATCATCCTATATGGAGGTGGGCTTGCAATGCTGTTCTCCTTGCTCTTTTGCCACTGCTGGCATGACGAGGTAAAGAAAACTCTCCTAAGCTTCTATCGCCCCTATTTTATGTCAGAATACTTAATGGCTAGGGTCATCTTGGTGGTGTTAACAGGGTGGAGGAATAAAGCGGAGGGAGACTAAAGAATAACCCATCCTGCCACTGGAAGATTCCTTAAGGAGAAGGGTGTTAATATATAAGAACTCTTTTAGAACAAAATTAATATATAGAAAGCTTAATTAGTAGGGAGGAAGATGTGTGAAACCCACATTTTGATTCTAAGAATATAAGAGAAGGGTCACTGACTAAGTGCTGAATTTTGGCAGGTGCGTTATGCAAATAGAGGCCGTGATGGTTTCAGTACTGATACACCGAAGGAGCCCCTCCGTCGTACAATTCTGGAAGCTTCCCCACAATATTCTATCAATTATAACAAGGCTATCCAGAACATTTCTCCATGTATGCGCTGAACACAGTAAATACTTTCCTACTCTTCACTGGTGGATCTCCCAATAGGTAAGATAAGCATTGCCATTTGTACTGAAATACAATTCTGATCAGAAAATATTTCAGTTCCCTAACTATTTTTCTGTTTACCTATTATCTGCTTGATTACCTTTTTATAGCCTATGAAACAAACTCTGCATTGTTTTTGTTTGGTTTTTATTGCTTTCTTCTCAAAACAGCTGAGTTCTAAGACTAGCGGCAGCTGAGTGAAGTATGTTGGTCTCATTAAACATTACAAACAGCTATGCTCACCTTGAGTTTCAAAGTACAATTTATCATCTGTTTTGTGAATCAAGGCTATGGCCTTGTTTACTACAGAAGAACTGACATCAGACAGGATAACCTATTACTTAAAAATTTTAGGTTACATTGGACACAAGGTGTTTGTGAGACAAATGCTTTAATAAAAATATCTGACAGGCTCTTCTATTAGAATAACTGTGTATGGCTATTCATATCTCATATTGGCTGTAGAGAACATTAAAATATCTTTCACCAATTTTAGAGGGATGGACTGCAGGAAAAGTTAATTACCTCCGATTCTTTAAAATAAAAAGTCTTCTCACTTATATACAAACAAATGTCAGATACACACACAAAAATACCAAGCTATATATAAATTTAAATTTATTAATTCTAGAGTAGGTTCAATCACACAATAAAATAGCATATTTAGAAAAGAATGAATTAGTTTGAAAAAATAATAAATTATCTTTTCTACACATTAGAACACTGAAGCCTTTCTCTTTTATAAATATCTTAATATTGGTAACATATGTAGATTTAGGTTATTAATACCTTATAACATTTGGAAAGCTACACTAATTTTTTTCTTTATATAAAAAAGTTAAATGTTTAATTGCAAAGAAGTTCACCTTAGTGCATGTATATATATAATGTATATATATGATATATATTATTCCAATGTTCTAAAATGCTAGCAAAGTAATGAGGATTCAATTTCCCCCAAGTTTAATTTATTTTTATGGCTACATAATCATAACATCAATAACCACTCATGAGGAATATCCACCTAACTTTGATCCGATTAGCATAAGTGACTGATATTTTCTTTTTCTAATTGCTACTTGCAAAAATATAGATAACTTTAAAATTGGCAAACCACTGATCGCAGGGCTGCCAAGTGCTTTCATTTCTCCTCTAGGACAAAAGGTCCCTGCACTCTGCAAACCGTAACCTTCACCTCCATATGGACCACTGCCAAGATCTGCTCCCATGGACTTTTGTTTTATCAGAGTCCCTGAATCTAACTTGAAGCATCAGTTATTATGGTTATTTGGTATTGTTTTCAAGAAACAAATAATTACAGAAAAAAAAAAAAGAAACTATCAAGAAAAAAAGTAGGAAGGTTGGAAAGTTCCCTTTTGCACTGTCTAAAACGACCACCATTCTTTGAGAATGTGCCTGGTTATTCAGAGTAAATGCAGTTCTTTTTAATTTGCAGGAGTGAATATTTTGTTCTCTGAGCAAGTGCCATGAAACACTCAGTTATAAAAAGCAAGGCTGACTGGAAAATGCTGGGTATAAATAGTTACTTATTTCTTAAATGTTTCTGGCACTGGCAATGATAAGTACCTCTTCAGATCCATGATCAAGTGAAGCTGGCATTTTTTTTTTTTCTGCATATCAAGTGAATTGGTAACGATAATAACAGCAATAATGTATGAGTCGCCACTGTATGATATGATCGTTAACATCTCGGAGGCATTAATTACATCTCTACTGCTACCTCACAGCAACCTGAATCCACTTTTTTTTTCATATAGAAAAGTTACTTTACAACTCTCTGGATTAGGTCCACTTTGTTGCCCTAAAGCAACACCTTGGTTTGGAATAGACTGGATGAGCCTACCAACATATAAAGATCATTAGACTGTGAAATTTGATTCTAAGAATAAAGATCGATAGGGTCTAAAGACATGTTTAGCTAATGACAAGGATCTTTGCTTCAATTCAGAAGAGTGATGATTTTCTCGTAAATAATACAGAGATAGTAAAACACCAGGGCATTTAGCTAAATCGCTTAGCATTATTTGGTTTCTAACCACTGCTTTTTGTTAATGGAATCCTCAGGTACTCACCACCTTCATCCACTGCAAAACTATCTACTGAATATCTTGAATATAAAGAAAATGACAAAATGGTAGCATTTTGCCCCAAAATTATTCTTCTGAAAAGTGGGTTTTGCCTTATCGTCTGATCTTTATAAAAACTTCCATTTTCCAGGTTTCTCTCCTATACACTTTAATAGTCAAAGTACTCTTTGGAGAATTCACATTGGCCTGAAACAACCGCCATCAATCCTAGTTTTGGGGGTGCTTTATGGAAGTCACCTGATAGGAAGCATCAAATAAGGTAAGTTTTTTAAAAGTATTTCCACATATGGATGTAGTTGTACACAAGCCTTTTAAAAAAATGTTTAATGCATTTCAATTAGTTCCTGGCAAACACAAAATATACAACTACAGAAAGAATATTTGAAAATACTGCTTGAAAGCATAAATGAGTTATTGGGGCCTGAGACAACGTTTACTGAGACATCAACAATCACAGATTCAAACAGTGTTGTATCTAAACACTGAGATGAAAGTAAAACACAATTTGCTCTGGAAAACTGGTCGATAACTCTACATGTGCTTTAGTGATGACAAAACTACTTCTGTCAAAGCCACATGAAACGTCTGAATTAAGCGTTTTCATAAACTGTAAGTTTCAAAAGGAAAATTTCTAAATCAATCTAAGACTATATAAACATTTGCAAGTAAACTGATGAATATTACAAGTCATTACTGAAGTATTTCATCCACAACCCTGAGAATTAATATATTCATATTGGCTGAAAAAGCATTTTTGGATATACTCACTGGGCATTTCCTTAAAATTGAGATCACCTTATTTGGGGGGGCTTATAGAGTAGTGATTTCCATTGGTTTATTTTTTGAAGGAGGGTGGGGAGAACTCTTTTTTTAAAACTAAGTTCATATATCCCATCATTTTTGTAATATAAATTGCTTCTAATTAACATTCTCTTTTCCAGAGTTTGAGCTACCTCAAACTCAGAAGTTCAGAGGTTACACAAATACAGAGAGTAGACCACATTCTAAAATTATGATATAACAACAACAACAAAAATGCACTACTGCATTAATAGATCCATGTTGTATAATAGCCTTCATATTCATCAATTTACTTGGTAAATAGCATCTGTCATATAGGTGCTTAAATTGTTAGTCAGTACAAGGGGGTAATTCAGCAATGAGGCAATGAGTGGAGAGGCATCCTCTGATCATACACAGGAACGTTTGGATTACTCTCCTCATAGTCAAGCATAATTCAGCACAAAGCATGTCAGTTCCAGCCTCTGTCTATAAGTTCCAGGTAGTGAAACACCAAGAGAAATTTTGTATAAAACAATGTCAATGGCAAAGTGGTTCCATGGCCAAGACTTTGGTTACTGTTACAGAGAAGTGCCAGCCAGCCAGATTTAGGACCCTGTGAAGAATAAAACACTGTCTGCACACAGCGCTGCAAGAGAAAAGGCAAGAAGTCAAATCTGTCTTCTGAGGTCCTATAGAAAATCTTCATCAAACATTTAACAAATAAAGAAGTCATGACACGAATCAACCACAAATATCTTTGAAAGCTAAATGGACTAGCACATTATCTAATCGTAGTAAAATTACTTGAAAAAGATAATTTTGCAAAAAATGTGAAGTGAGAGAACTTGTTGTCTGCACCTTTTTTTCTTCTGTGACTCTGTCTGAAAGAGTATGATTGCTCTGTACATGCTTCTACTTAGTAAAACATTTCACTCTGCCACCGGATCATTTCAAAGCAGGAAATAAATAAAAATGAATAAAAAGATGAAACTTTTCTATACCTGAGAAATCTGCTGCTAAGAGATCTACTGCCTTTAAAACCTTCACTTGTAAAATGCCGACGTCCTTCATATTTTTCAGGGAGTTCTGTAAACACTGGGGGGAGAAAAGTAGATCACAAATGAACATAGCTTTCTGATATACTGTTTAATGCCAAAAAGTCCCTATAGGAAGTACCTTCTAGATTTATCATCATCTATCTCATGCAATGCTAAGAAAAGTTCCAATGCGCATTGCATCAGTCAACAGGAAACTTAGGCATTTGCAGCAACCAGATTAAAAGTGACTGAGAATTAATTAACTCCCCTTTCAAAATAAACAAATTACAAAGCACATGCAATCTACTTTTAACATCACCCCCTGGTGATAGTACAGACATCCCACCGGGAAAATGGGTGTAGAACTACATTCATTCTCTTTTCCCCCTTTCTCTTTAATGAAACTTTTAAATCACCCGAAAAGGCAACATTATTCTGACCTAGTTAGAACAAACTTTATGGATATCAGAGGACTAAACTTGGACTCTTCGTAGACACTTATTACTACCAGAAAGAGAGTAGGGATGGAAATGGAATGAATTTTCTAGTCCATGTTACATCCAGCTTATTAGAGACTGAGCATCTAGTTCTGCTCTGTAATCACATTTACTTTCATTCTTAGTTTGCATGTGCCAAAGCTCTAATATATCTACTGATAATTCTTAAGCATGTATAGAAATATTTAGATGTCTACGCACATTGCATTCTTTAGAAATTGTGCATGAGATAAGAGATAAGCAAATAAATGCTCTTTGCATGCCTCCAAAACACATTTGCTGAAAAAGATGCTGCTTTCAAACCTTTGGATATAGTATTTCCGTCATCATTAGATAACTAAAAACCTGTGATAAGTGGACCCCAGGGATTTATGGAAGGGTAGTAAAATCCTTGTTATTTAGGCATTTCAGGAAAGAATAACAAAAGCTTAATAACAGCTAAGGTTTGCCTAACGTAAACCTTAGGAAGCACCATTCCTAAGAACTTTTGGAAGTTGTTTCTTCAAACAGTATTTTCAATCTTAAAAAAAACAAACAGAAAAAAACTAGTGTTTAAGCTAAGATGGAAACATCTGAAATAAAGTACTTTCATAATTTAGAGGCAAAATGCCTTTGAAGATTACCTATTCTTAAAACCTAAAAAACAAATCCAGGAGTCTGGAACTTGTGTCTTGTAACACAGTATCTTTCCCTCTAGCATGCTGGTCAGCTCGTTAGCTACAAAAAAAACCAAAACAAAACAAAACACTTGATATTTTTATTTTGATTACTGGCTTTTCAAATCTCTTTTCAATGAGTACTCCTCGAATCCTCAGACATTATTCAAAGCAGTCATTATGATCTTACCTAATGTCACCTTATAAATGCATGACACTCCTCATGAATTTGGTAAATTGTGCAATTTATCCATGGGAAAGTTTGGGGAAGTGTTTTATTTTCATTTGCTTAACTAGAGTCACCAAAGAGAATATTAAAAGTGGATTTTGTCAAAACTTCTTTAGAGTACTTCAACCTTGCATGCAGAATCTTGTGTTGTCATTAAGATGTGTGGCTAGGCTTTGTACTCCTGAAGATAAAGGATTATTCAATTAATCAATACGCCTGCACAGTGAAGGAGTCTGGAGGCACTGAAGTCTATGCTGAGAATAATATTCCCATTAAATAGGGATTCATCTTTGCTTCACTTCCATGCCACTTTCCTAAAACATGCCTTTCGTGTGTGTGGCAATAAAATAAATGCATTGATTTACAAAGAAGATGGAATAAAACGAGAATGCAAATAAAGACACCTAGAAAGCCAGAGCACAAAAAATAATGACGAGAACAAAGCCATTTAATTTAAAAATGCTGAGTGGACTTTTAAGCAAATTGCAACTACTTAGGCAAAAATCACAAACTGCTCTTATTCAGGGTAGTATGGAATAAGTCTTTCGTGCCTGTCTACGGCTTGGCTTTGCTTTATGAGACACAAGCGCTTTCTCACTTGACCTTAAGAGGTTCTAGAAAAGTATCTACAACATGGCAAACACTAATATTTGGTTTTAAAAAAAGCGACTTTTGTGAACGTATATTAAAATTCCTAAAAATGATACAAATGAACTTACTTACAATACAGAAACAGACTCACAGACTTGGAAAACAAACTTATGGTTACCAAAGGGGAAACGTGGTGGGGAGGAATAAATTAGGATTTGGGGATTAACATATACACACTACTATATATAAAATAGAAAATCAACAAGGACCTACTATATAGCACAGGGAACTATACTCAATATTCTGTAGTAACGTATATGGGAAAAGAATCTGAAAAAGAATGGATATATGTATATGTATAACTGAATCACTTAGCTGTACACCTAAAACTAACACAACATTGCAAATCAACTATATTCCAAAATAAAAAGTAAAAAAATAAAATAAAATTCCTATTTACATATACAGACATGCTAAACAACCTTTTGCCCCCTTGAGGATTTCAATTTCCTCCAAAGAGATCCAGGATACTAAAAAATCAAATACCTTTTTTTTGGCTTTTAAAATAGGAAGGCAAACTCTAATCTACTGTCACCTTCTCACTAATGCATTAACCTCTAGGGCTGATGTCTTGTTTTACGAGACATACCATTAAACTTTGGACAAGGATCTCTTTGGAGGCAGATTTTCAATTCATAGACTTTGTTTCAACTTACAAGTGGGGGTGGGTGCGGGGGTCAGGAGGGGGTGTAACAAGGCAAAGCACTCACGAATCGCTGGGCGATCTGCTTTCTCTCGCTGGGATCTGCCAAGGGGCACACACACAGATCTGAGATGGAGACTCCTGCACAGGGCGTGAGGGTGACCAGCATCCGGAGCGTCCCCAGGCAGCTCTCCAGCGGCAGCTCCAGGCAGTTGGCTTGCTTCAGTGGGAGGGCTGAGATATCCACTTTACACCTGGAAAAGTTGCAGGAATCAGAGACAGAAAAGCCATTAACGCGTGGCAGCTGCTGAACCTCCAAAGCACCTGATTTTCATTTCATCCTCCCCATGAAACCTCACGCTGCCTGGGCATGGGCTGGTTGAGTGGTGAAGGTTGCAAGGGCTCTCCTGGCTGCTAACACTCCATCCCAGCCTAACACACCCTGAATGAAGGAGAGAAAGAGATCAAGAAAAACAAAGAAAAGGCAGCATGGGGAAAGTGGCAAATGAACCGAGAAGCAGCAGATCTTTGACAAATAAGGTCTGCAGAAAAACGATGAGATCAAGAACTAGGAAGAAGAGAGTTTCCAAGTTTCAACACTATGGATGCCGGCTCTAGAAGGCTGCTCTGGGCTGCTCTTGGCTGGTCTTCTACCAGCAAAGAGAATAAGAGACATTGGTTCAAAAAAAGAAGAAAAGATAGGAGCTGTGCAAGCGGGAGAGGGTTAATGGAGAAACCATTTTCTTCTAGATTAATGCCGACTGGCGAGTTTTTATTTAAAGAAATGTGTTAAGGTGTTTTCCTAATAGGCATAGTTCCACAGGATTTCCCCAGGTGGGCTTCTGTTAGACAAATGGAGCGTGAAGTGCTACTGATTGATCCCATTTCGGCAGCACTGCCAGAAAAGGCTGCACCCATCTGCTATCAATTGCATGTTTTCCGCCTCTTAACAGTCAATGTTCTGGCGATGTTGAAAACCTCAAACGCATTTAAATACAGAAGCAAACACCCATAAGGGGGGGCTGAGGTGCTAAGCCATTTATTTGCTTTAACACGAAAAGTCTGGGATTGCCTGGACCACACTTGCTTTGTTTATGTGCAGGTAGGTGAGGTAGGCAGGGCTGAGTAGAGTGAGGGAAGGTAGTGTGTGTTCTTCATTCTCATTTGCCATCTCTAGTTTTTGAATAAGATGACTATTCAAGACGTTATTAAAAAATGGAAGCACGGCCTCAGAATGTCTGACAGGAATGGATTCTTACCCTTAATCATCAATGGACTTCGTAAGTTTGCAGATAATAGGAAATAGGTAAACTTACTTTATATATAAAGCAACGACAATTTTGAGCCACATGGATATGGAAAAAGTTCCAGTTTAATAAATTTAAAAGAAAGCTTGCAATCCCTTCCCCCAGAAATATCAATATTAAAGGTCTATACTAGCTTTTACCACAGAATAGAATTAATAGTGATATGTACCTATAAAATTAAACATATGTGGGTATTTACTTCCTAATTACCAAAAGCGATTCCAGTTACTAGAAGAGGTGGCAATTAGAGCTTTTGCATGAAATAAATTCATCATTTCTACTGGAAACACGTTAAAATATATATATATATATATTTTAAATAACCCTCTAGGATTTGAATCAAAACAATTTTTTTTCTGTACAATAAGGGATATTTCAAAGTTAAAGTTCACTACTGTGAAAAGAGGGGTTAGTAAATATTTTTATTTCATGAGCAAGTATGTAAATGGGGAATTAATTTTGCTTGGAAAGAAAGAAATGTCAAGTGCTTTAACTGTGCCATTTCTACAAAACTAAGTACCCGCAAATTCTGAACAAGTATAGCAGTAGTTCACCTGCTTAGGAACACTTTGCTAAGCATTATTTTCCACTGTTATGTACATTTTCATTTCATAAACCTCTTTCTTACGGAAAGATGAATGATCCGAATTTGTAAGACTTTTCTCTGGTGGTCATCTTCATTAGTCCAAAGGAGCAATAACCTATTTATGACACATTCATTTTAATATCATTAATAATGGCATTTTTGTCCTTTGAAGTTTACCTTTTTGTTGTGGTGGTGGTTTTATTTATCTTCTGAACAAAAAGGAAAAGTTACAGGATCTCTGAGAGCAAATAATATTTGGGAGTCAAAAATGATGTATAATGAGGCAATAATAATTTTTTTCTTGGATAATTCAAAACGGACCTGACAGTAACTCTAAAAAAGTCATCTAAAAAGACTGTAAGCAATATTAGCATATTTACAATAACTTTGCACATTCTCTTCCTGACTGTCTAAAGGCACAGCTTACTTGAACAGAGCAGTTTATTAATTTAAACAAGTGTGAATCACATCCCAGATGAAATGCAAACTAAATATTGAATTTTGTCTCAGAAATTACACATGTTCACAAACTTTTCAGTCATTTCTGCCCACTGTGAAACTTTTCCACCTATCTCAGTTTTAAAGATTATTTCGATAACGAAGAAAGAAACCCTGCACATAACATAGCCTTGCCTATTTTAGATAAAAGAGCCCCATAAACACCAGATGGGGGATTTCAGGACAAACTTAATGGATTCTACGTTCCCAGTTAACTAATGAGTGAATTCAATCAAATACTTACTTTTACTTTCTTAGTGACTTGAAAGAGCAAATTAAATTGATACATAGGCATCAGTTCAATCAAAATTAAACCTTGATCCTTCTGCACATAGATTATGACCCAGTTTCTTAGGGTCCCTGCCCCATCATATGAATTAATTGATTCTTAAAACACTGATGTCTTTAGTCTTATGAATTAATGTAAAGCTACCTTCTCCCTAGTGTTAACCACCCGCTCTAAGGATGACGTTCTATAAACTTTCTAGAACTGAACTGCTCTATCCACCTGGCTTCCCCATTCATTTTCACATTCTGGAAGAAAGAAGGAAAGACGGGAGTAAGAAGAAATGAATCTCATACAAAACCCTTTCCTCCAGGCCTCCCATTTTTCTCTGTTTCAACCTCAGTCCCCATGGCTTCAGCTCATCCTCACATCTGAAGGAGAACCAGAATGTTCGGGAGGTTAGCCAGAGGCTGAAGAAATATTTACATTAACCCCAAGCTAGGAACTAGCTTGTATGATCAGCAAAAGCAGTAGAAGAAAAAAAAAAAAAAAAAAATGTAAGGACTTTTCTTCCAGAATTTCAGAATACTTTTACCACAAGACTCATTGAATCTTCTAAAGAAAGGTTAAGTATCATGTGAACTAAATGGCTTTCTTTAGGCTCAAGTAAAGATAAATACTCTAAAATCTTTAAGATATAATCATTCTGAAATATATTCATCAAAGACATGTTTAATATAAAAAATCTTGAAAGGAGACTCTGGGCTGCTTCCTTAATTTTCTATAGGGTACCAGATTCTACCCTGAGAAAGTACTAAATAATTTGGTCAGTCTCTTCATTCTTTCTCGTTGCTACTGAAGCACTACAGAATCTGCTGTTCTTTCCCAAGGCTTTCTGTTAACTGTTTAGTTACCAGTTCCGGGAAAAGTGCAGGGTTGGCCCCTAAGAATGCCTAGGAGAAGAGATCCAGCCCAACTTCCTGGGCAAATCAAAACCCTCCTCCTCCTCCCTTCCTTCTCATTCTTATAAACAATACTTGCTCACTCATTGATTCCAGAATTTTACAGGTGTTGTTATATATTCTCTTTCTCTTCCATTTTGTATCCCCTAAGTTTCTTCCCAAACTCTACCCAAATGGCAACCTGGTATGAGCACTGATGAAAACTGAGTTTACTACTATGGATGCAAATTTTCTTTGAAAAATAAACTCAGTTTTCAGATATGTGGTTTAAAAGGCTCTCATAATGAGTGTTCCAATTATCATTAAAAACCACACCAACATTAACAAGTGATAGGCACTAAGACCATTTTTTATGTGAAGGGCAAGACAGTAAATATATTTTTAGTTTGTTGGCCACCCGGTCTCTGTTGCAACTACTCAACTCTCTTTTTGTAGCATGAAAGCAGTAATAGACAATGTATACAAATGAACAAGGCTGTTTTCCAATAAAACTTTATTCAAAAACAAGCAGCCATTTGCATTTGGCCCATGGGCCCTAGTTTGCTGACCCCTAACCTAGAGAAATGCCAGTCATTCGGCTGTGGTGTATTATAGCGATGGAAGTATTTAAAAATTTTTTCCCAGGTTGGTAGCTGACAGTACAAACACACTGATAAAGGTATCAAGAGATACTGACCTAAGATCAATTTAAAAGAAAAAATAACTTTTAACTCACCATAGCCCACGAGACTCTGGCCAACATATCTAAAGACATGTTTGTTAACAAAAACCAATAAAGCAATAAAACTTATAAAACTGTTCTTCTATCTGAGGAAACAATGTGGAAAACACGTGCTCAGGGCATCCATGTAAAACACATGAGTAATGAGCACTAGCAAATTAGGTCTATTCCCGTGGCATCATGTGTGACTTCACAGGCAAGGGGAATGACCACATTTGGGCCATCATTCAGCAGGTGCTACACGCTGGCCCTTAGGTGACCAGGAAATCCTCATTCCAAAGTAAAACTTAGACCATTCAGTCCGAAAGAGCTCCACTACGATAACAAGCTTTGCATTAGAAACATAAAGTAGCAGAGCACTAATGCATCTGTGTCTAGCCAGGAGCCACTGTTGTTCATCTGCAGCTCATGGAATCCGATGGTTTTGTGACCTCACTCCTGCCTTCCTCTCTAGTTTGATCGCATGACATCACCCACCCTTCTCATCCCTTTCAAGTTTCTCAGAATGTGTTCTCCCTCCTCTCTAAGTCTTTGTCCATGTGGTCCCATCTTCCTGGAAAGTTCTTCCTCCTTGTCAAGCTAACCACCACTCATGTTACAGGTCTCAGCTTAGACTTTCTTCTTTCAGGAAGCTGCCCTTCCACCCCCAAGACGCTGCCCACAACCTAATGCCTGAGGACAGAATCCACCTCCGAACCCCCAGCACTTGGCAGGATGTCTGATACACGACGTGCTCTACATTTGTTCAATAAAATGAACGAACAAACAAATGCATCCCAGTGGCAAAATAAAATTCCAAGTCAAAAACTCCAAATTATAAAGTCAGTGTTTTTTTGGTTAACCAACTAAATATTCTGTAGTGTCTATTTCCTCCCCTACCTAAAGAAAGGGAAATAAATATATGTACTAGGTGCCTCCCAGATTGAAAGGCCTGTGGTTCTATTCACCTGGAGGAAACAAGGACTAAATTACTTTTTTTTTTTTTTTCCTCTGCAAGCTTTTTTTTTCCTCTGCATATATTAGAGCCAGCCCCTCTGGCCCACAGGCAGTTAATGTGCTGATTTAGCGTTGTTTCTGACCTCCTGTTCCTGTCTTTCTCCATTAATCCCACCGCATTTTAATGTTTTAATTCCAACACATAATTTTACCATATCAGTCAGCCAAACCTGCTTAAGTTCCACTTGCCATGATAGCTTTTAACCTCTTATTCATTACCATAATTCTATGCTTTATATTATAGACTGGTCAGCTTTTCACTTAAATGCAAGGGGAAGAAAAGGGTGCTAGAGTTTTAAAAGCTGTACATCTCAGAGGCTAAGGAAGGGGGTGAACGGGAAGAAAATGGCGGCTGCGTCATGCCTGGCTGTAAGAGCAGATCAGCGACATGGGGTGCAGACTGTCCAAAGAAATCCTCTAGCCCTGATTCTCCTCTGCACCAGAGTCACCAGTAAACTGGTAGCATGTCAGAGTCACTTTCTGAGGCACCGCATGGGGCTGACGATTGGCTCTGAGGCAGCCCAGTTAAAATGAGCTTGTGCATTCTCATTCTTAAGTTTCCAAACTAAATTAAGTCTAGAATATTCTGTGACAAATTAATCTCCGGAATCACAGGGAAATGTAAAATACACTTTAAGAAAATGATACGATCACGTTGAAATGGCACAGGTTGACAAGGGGGTTAATCTGTATTTCTACTCTTGCCATTTTGTTTAAAAGTTGGGGCAGGTTATATTTAGCTTTATTTCTTACTCCTCCCTAAAAATTCTCTGTCTCTAGACCACTGATGGACTCAAAAGACTGGCTTTTTTTGGTCCATGAACAAACAGCTGAGTTAGTAGGCACCCTGGTCTGGGAGGGGTGTTGGATTTGCCCAAGCACCTTCATCTCACCAGCCCTGACTTCCTCAGGAGTTACCTATGGCTCAGTGGAAGCCCACAGGTGCACCATGACACAAGGGATTTCAGAACGTTCCCCGTGACTCAGAAGAGCCTGGGGGAGGCTGGCTACCGGGCAGGGGTGGGCCATGCCTGAACCATCACCAAGCTAGCAAGCCACCAATGCCAACGTGATTTCTCTTCACATGACTGACCACTACTCCAGCTTTCTGTCCACAGCTACAAAACCCAGTATTGTTCAGGCTAATCGACACTGCTCAGATCTCCAGTCAACGAATGTCCTTCCCACCATGTCTTGGAAGACAGTCATGGCTCACTTCTACCAAAAAATGTAAAAAATGTCTCTCCTGTTTTGAAGAAACAAAAATATGCTGAATTTTAACTGGTGTTTCAGTTACTTAAATGACAGAATTTTAGTTGCAAATGTTGTGGGGATCTATAGTTACCATCCAGAAAAAAAATCTGAAAATTAATAGGAATAATAATAGCTACCAACAAGAGACATTGTTGCCAATTGCCATGATGACCTGCAAATTGGTGGAAAACCCCATTACACAAATAGAAAACCACAAGGAAAGTCACTGCCCAAGGTCACGCAGCTAGCAAACGCTGTGGTTACAAGCCAGCCCAGGAAGTACAACTCAAAGGCTGGTGTTCCTTCCCTCACATCAAACTGCCTGGCAGAGGACTTTCTTAGGCCATGCAGAACTTTAAATTACTAGGATCAAGGTGTTATCCAAACACAAAATATGAGACAGGTCTGAGGACAGTTATGACTCATTCAACATTGTCAAAGACACTTCTCATGCAAAAAGGTATTTCCCAACAGTTGGGAGAAAAAATAACTGAGCCTTAGAATTACAACAAAGAACAGGAAAACAGTAAGTGAACATTTTTAAATAAGAAGGAACAGTAAGTAACAGGTCTGTGATACGCATATGCCAGCACAATCTCTCTTTTAACTCTGACAAGAAGTATGTATTTTAGGGTAAGTCTCACCCCACCTGGAAGTTCACTCAGGGTAATGCTGTGTAAGCCAACTCCCAAGAGATACTTTTGTTATCTTTTGTACCTTGGGAGAGGAAAAAGGAAAAGGATACCAAAAAAAAAAAAAAAAAAATCCTTTAAAATCCATGAAAAGGAAGGACAGAATGACCACTGGGGCAGGTATACGTCTAAGTTACAAACAGGAAATAGCTCAAATAATAAATGAAGACCCAAATGACAAAACATGGCATAAGAGGGACATCTCCAATTATTCTTTGTGTCTGTAAAGAAACTTAACACTCATTTGGAAAAGCGTTTCCTATTATGTGAAGGAAACATAACAGCACAATGACATGCAGAATGAAAGGCCATTATCTTCTGCACCTACTAAAATAACACGCTGGCCATCCATCACTGGGGGCCCAAATTCCCACCATTCAGATAACGCTTTGGGACACAGAGTTCTCTGCATTTGTGCATTTACGTGACTTATTCCTGCTCTGCTGGCTAGCACAAAGTTTCTGATCCTCCTACCATGGGTGTTGGCAGGGCACTGGGGTGTCACAGTGGTGGCCAGGGTGGGAGACACTGGGAAGACTCTGAGGTGTCTCAGTTACCCCATGGTGTAGGGGGGTGGTGGTTGGGGGGAGACTAGTAAGGTATCTGACAGGCAAAATCTGTGAAATGATTGACCACAGGAAGACCTCTCTCCTGGGCTGGAGAGTGTGACATGACCTAGTTTGGTACCCAAAAACACAAACCTGGCCCTGGAGATCTCCAAGGAAGCACGGCTACTACCTGCTAGAGCAGCACAGAGCTGGGGACGAGAGGGCTGTGCAAAGCAATGTAACCAGGGCCACAACACGTGGAGGGAAAAGCACCCATGTCTCAGTCTGTGGCAGTGCTGCTCTCCTAGCAGGTGTTTGGACATGTGTGCATGAGCTGTCAGTGTGTGTGTGTGTGTGTGTGTGTCTTCCACAGGATAATTGGGGAATGTTGCTGGCATCAGGTGGGTGAGAGCCAGGTTTATTAGGCACCTGGAACATGCCCGGCCGTCCCATGAGACGAGGTGCCTCTGCTGAGAAGCTTGGGCCTCCGAACTCCCACCTGCCTATCTCAGGAGGAGCCACTGAGGTGGGACAGGGTAACGGCAGCAAAAAGAGCTGACGTTCCGTGCACCAGGCTCCGCTAAGTGTTTTACACAGAAAAAGCACTGCATCAGGTATCGGGTTCGCTGGGGCTCATCCCATTTCTGCCCCTAAATTCCTTGCTGATGGAAAAACATGACTTCTCTGGGCCTCTGGACTTCCTCAACTATAAAATGAAGGCGTTCTACTGGATGAGTGTTTTCAATCTTTCATTTTCAGCAGTAAACTCTTCCCTCGAATGGAGCTCTACCAATGTAGAGCACAGGTAAAAGTGGAGATGCTCTGGTTTCAGGAGACCCCCGTTCTCCAAGGGTGACCTCAAGGCATCTCCCTGAACCCAGGTTTCCAGAGAACTTGGTTTGAAAAAGACCACAAACAGCTGTTGAGAGCCCTTTAAATGCTTCTACTTAGGATTGGTGGACAAATTGTATGTATATGGGCTGAACAAAAGGCAGTGGTTTGGTGGGAAAAACTTGGTCTTTGAAAACACAGAATCCTGACTCTCGCACTCGCTGCTCTGAAGTCTACAGCAAAGATGTCTGCAAGCCTCTTGCACTCCATTTCCTCATCTATAAAACAAAAATAATACCGCGAACTTGCAGGGCTATCAGAAAGATCAGAGATGTATGCTTCCACCAGCATCTCCATCATGCTTAAACTGGAGCAGCCACAGTGCAGGCACAATTGCATTTAACTATATTCTTACTACAATCCTATAAGGAAGCTATAGTACTTACAGTATTTTTTGTTATGTACGAGTAAGCCCCTCAATTAAGTTGGGAAGGTCCAAAGTAAAGAAATAAAACAAATCTGGCCTCAATAGATTTCATTATGATTTGCCACAAAGTTCATCAAGGACACCGAAAAGTCTCCATCAATTTGGAACACCTAGCTTCACAGTGTTAATAAATTATACGGTATTTCACTAAGTAGCAAAACCCAAATCATAGGGTGCATTGGACATTTATACCAACATTTCCCAAAGAGTCTGAGATGGTACATTATCTTTCTTTAGAGAATTCCTGGCACATACAATTTTCTTCTGTTGTAATCAATACTAAATTAAAAAAATGAAAAAACTTTCCCCAGGTTAGGGTCCAGCTAACTTATGGCTCCTTGGTGGGTGGGGATATGAGGTTTTATTCTAAGCTCACACAGATAAAGATATTCCCTCAGACCAGCCTCATGTAGACACATCTCCCACCGTTTAGAAAGCAGAGCAGACTCACGTGCCCAGACGTTCCTCATGCTTTTTGCTGTCCTTTCCCCACACTTCAATGTCCAAAATGCCCATCCTGTCAGAGAAGTAGTGAAAGTCAAACTGTTCCTGCCACTGCGGATTTGCACTCTTACACAGTGTCTAGAAAACATGCAGTTATAATATTTATTTTCTTAAAACGGCATTCATTGCTACAGCAACTACACATTCATTTCATATCTTAAACAGCAGGAGATCATAATTATGGTTACGATTGCTCTTATAAAGTTAAACTTTTCTTTTTGGAAACGAAAGGGACTTCAAGGTTTCCGGAATTGGCAAAACATCATACTCTTTTAGCTGACTCCCCAGATTCACTAATTTATCCACCAAATTTGGAGAAACACTGTTATCCCAAAAGAAACCGTAAATTTTATATATATAAAATACATACTTTTGATATATATATATTTATTATATAATATTTATTACACACACACAATAATGACTATTGAGATATGCTCTCTGTACAATATCATATCTCAATAGACATTTTACAGTTGTTCTCTCTTACAAAAGATACTACTAATTGGTTAATCAAATGGAAGTAACATTTTTATTGGCACATCCATTCAGCGCTGGCTTAAGAACTATGTGAATTAACAGTCTGGGGTCTTAATTAACATCTGTCAGATGCATTACATGAGAAACCCGTAACCTGTAGGCCGCTGCCTATTTTTAAATCCAAGTTTACTAAATCCAGTCACTAGAATGAGAGGAAGACTATGAAATTCCACTGCAGCCAAACCTAAAGGTTAACAAACGTGGTCTGAAAACTCCACAAGTGTTCCTGTGTTCTCCGAGAGTGATTTCAAATTGCTTGTGTGTTTGATTCATGGGCAGGACTTTCATTTTTGTTTCATTTACACAGAGATTCAATTTGTGAATAAAAAGTGAGCAAAAATGCAGGCCACTAAGAATCAGGACCTCAGGGCCAACTATTAAATCCTGGGGCCAAGTATCCCCGTGTGAGAAAACAGGGACTGCTCAGACCTCAGCTGCAGCCAACATCACGTAACATCATTTACGCTGTTTTTCATCATCATTGGGCTTAAATATAGCAGATCACAGCATTTTGAAACCATGAAGAAAAAAAAAAAACCTATTAGACCACAAATTAAGTGCAATATTCCCCAAGGGGGAACATAGCAGATACTGGACTAATTCTACACTTCACCTTAGTCTAAAAGGGTATGTGTGCTTAGTGATGAATAATTTTTCTATAAATCCTTACCCTGACCCTGGATCGTTAAAGGAATCTTAGTGGAGAGCTTTGGTCATCCTGGATATACTCACTGTGAAGTACAGCCTAAAACTGCCTGGTTAAAATAATTATCTGTATATTTCTGCTGTAACTTGTCTTCAATTTTTTGCATTTCTTATAGTAAACGATTCTTCAGTATGAGCTTCAATCCTCTACTCCTTGTGCTGGAGTAAATGACATTTCATATTTGATTTTGCACTGAAAATTGTGCAGCAGAGAAAACCTCTTGCCCCCCTAAATCATTTTCTAACTAGTCTGCTTCAGTTAAGTCCTCTACACTAGAAAGCCCAAACTGCAAATATCCTCAGGCCTATTTTCAAAATCTTCCACTGATGTTTTTCTTCCTATGTGGCTTTTGGCAAATGACTTAACTTTCAAGTACCCTAGTTCCCTCAATCCATAAAACATAGGAAATATTTCTGTCTGACAGTTATGTAAAACTAATTAATTACCATGGTTTGGAGACTAGTGTTTTTGAAATAAAAACCACACCAAATTACTGAGATTAAAAATTAAATGGAAGTTGGATCAGTAGAATAAGATGATTGATTTTTAAAGACGGCTAAAAAAAGCCATTACCTTTGGTCAAAACAAATCACTTTTAATACTTTTTAGATAGTTTAAAAAATCACAGCAAAAAAAACCCCAGCAGCGCTAGATGTCTATTTTTAGTGTTCATACCAACAAGTTAGAGAAAGCCCAGAGTACATAATTTTGAAAACATGTTTAGTTAACTCAAATATTTTAATCCAACTATAACATAGTATACCATTTTATTTTTATATGATTTTGAACGCATTTAGTAATCCTTTTCCCTCATTCTCTGAAACATAGTTTGCTTATTTGCAAAACAAAAATAAGCCATGCATTCAAATCTATTACTTAATAAGCTTTCTCTAGCTCCAGTTTAGTATATTAAAATAGATTATACTAAGCAATCAAATACCCATATTAATAGACTGCACCTATACAATTATTTTGTTTTCTGGGATGCTCCTAATACAGTTAGGAGGGTTAAAAATAAATTCTGTTCTTGCAAAGTTTAGAGTGGGAAAACATTTTTTTTCCATTGTTTTAATCTTATAGATATTGTTCTACTTAAGGAACTGACAGAACTTACCTTACTTTTATACCTCTGATCTCCCAGTTTTAACTGGACAAACATCGCTGTCATGCTTCCTCCTGAGACATTCTTTCCTTCCAACAAAGTTATACTTATAATCCCGTTCCAGAGTTGGTTCTTTTTCAAGGACTCTGAGAGCCGGAGGTTGCGTATCAAAGAGGGCTAAAGCAAAAAATAAAGATAACTTATAAACTTGCTGATAATTCTTGAGTGTGACTTTGGTGATCAGAGGAATTCCAGCTTTCAATGTTTGATTAGAAATAGCACTCCCTGCCAGGTAAAAGTGTTAATATTCTTCACTGGCTTTGCAAACCTGCAATCACAGTTATGTGACTTCCTTCTCAAGCATTGGACTTGAAACATATAGCAAAGCATGAATTCGAACAACACTTGCATTTGGCACTGGCCTGTACTCCCACCTAGATGTGCTCTTTGGTAGGAATCCTTCAGCTGGGCCTTTGGCTATTTTAATAGTAGGAAGGGAAGAAAGGCATTCTGGGAAACAGAGATATAAGAACCAGGCATTGCTTTTCAGGGAAACAAAATACCTCTGGGCATTTAGAAATTATGGTTTTGAATTTATCCTTCACACTTGAATCTGTCCCCACTTCCCTTTATTCCTTGGGCTACAACTAAAAAGCCTAACACCACTGTGAGATCCACAACTCCTGATATAGCCCGTAATCGGCTAGCCAGCCAGATGAGCTTTGCAGAGGGCTGCATAAAGAACACTGCCCCATGGCTGGGACCCAGTAGGGGTTCAGTAACTTGTTACCTTATTTTTTTTTTCCTTTTCTACATTGTATTACTCACACACACCTTAAACAGAATATAGAAAAAGGCAAACATCCCCTATTATTAAATTATAAAGAGGCCACGTACACTTTATTTTTAATTTCCATTATGTAAATTTTCGAACACACACAAAGATAGAACAACAAACCTCCATGTGCTTATTCATCAGATTCGACATTTTGTCAACCTTATTTCACCTATCCCTTCACTATTTTTTTTTTCTGCCTGAAATATTTGAAAGCAAAATCCTTGTTCGTTTTTACTTAAGCACCATGCCATGATCACACTCAACACAAGTAACCATGATTCCTTTAATACTGTTAAATGCCCTGAAGGTCTCAACAGTGTCTTTTTATGGTTAGTTTGTTTGAGTGAGGATCCCTGACACGATCTGCAGGCTGCATTCAGTTGGCGGAGTTCATTCACGTTCTCCGTTCAATAAGTGAAATGGCACGAGTGTGGACGGCTTGATTTGAGGGAGAAATAAATGGGCTGAAGAAGGTAGATGGTGTCGAGTATCATAGTAAAGCAATGAATTTCTAACACTATATATTCATTCCTGTCATCTGTTCACTCTATCTTCGAGATCATTTAGGCATCAATTTGCTCGGTTTGATGACCAGTTAGTCACAATTTATCACAACAAACGGTATGTCAGTGCCATGTTAATTACACGCCAGCTTACCTCATCCAACACAGGTCACTCCACCACCCTTAATAAATGATGCAATAATGCCAAGTGTTTGGATCATTTTATGATTTCCTTAAACAAAATACTTTTAAGGAAATCTGTACTCCCAACTTCATATCTGTGTTGCTTTTCTCTTGAAATTGGAATTCACACACATACACGCACACACACAAATGCACACACACACACACACACAAGTGCACACACACGCACAGGGGTTTGGAGGTGCTGAAACAGAGCAGGAAAGGGAGATGGGAAAATAAGTAATTTTTTTAAAAAAGAAAAAAACCCTCTCCTTTGGAAAACATGAACAATTCTTTCTCTAACTTCTATTTGCAGTTGGGTTGTGGACAGAATATATTCAATAATGAAGGTTTATGAAATAAAGTTAAGTAATTTTATATTTGCTAAAAACAATGCACACCATCACAATATATAGACAAATACATATATAAATATGTATATAATCTATATGTGTGCATACAGATGTAGATACACTTAATACATTCTCTAGCTTAGTAAGCACACGGGCTGAAAATTTCTATCTTTAAAAAGAAAATGAGACTTTGATTCATATATCCTGCTGCACTTTCCTTTTTTATGTTTTTTTCTTCTTAAAGTTCGACTTGCCAACCAACAAGCTGAAGCATGACCTGTCCCATGGCTATGCTTCAAAGTTCCGACAGATATATTCCTCCCTAAACACTGCAACTATTTCAAAATCCTTTTTATAAAGAAGGGAGTAATGTCCACAAGGGATCAAAGGGCATCCTACAGTCTGGCAATTGCCTAAGAAAAATGGCAGTGCTTCCATGAAATATGCCCTAAAATAATTTTGTGGCTTGGTATGTCCTAATTTCAAATTGGATGTTTATCTTGGAAAGGCTTCTAACTTGTCCATAAAACAGCCCCACTTAGCTCTATGAGCTCTGTGAAAATGGAATCCAAAGCTGGTTATTAAGGGGGCCCAGAGATAGGTTCCATATGGCGGAACAGCATGGGAGGGCAAGGCAAAAGGCCTACATCAGGCCCGGCTTGGCTGGAGCTCCTGATCTATCCACGGACACTCGTTGCATTACACTCTAACATCTGGATTATTGCTTGCAATGTCCCTGGGAAATATCCACTTTCCATCAAAGCCTTTATCTATCTCAGTCGGACTTTGAACATTTTAGTATTTAACACAGTCATGTTTGATGTGATGGACTTGCTCTTTGCTATCCAAGATTTTTTTTTTTTTTTTCCTTACTAAAAGCGGGGTAAGAAAAGAGACGTATTTATTGCACAGTTCACAGATAGAAAAGGACACAGGACCATTATTCTACTTATTTCACCCTAAGTATTTCTGCAAAGCCCAATATAAGGTTATGTCCAAAAAAATGTTTCATTTGCAAGCGATGCAGTCTAGGATATGAGTATGAGTTTCAAGACGTTTCTTAACTACTTTCGCATTTCTCTTCCACCTTTGAGACTTGTGATGAGGCTTAAGAGCAGGGTCTGTGGTTGTGGGCGGCATCCGGCCCATCCCATGTGTGCTCTGATGCAGACCTGGGCTATCCAAATCTTTTGTGCTCCTCAAATGCTCCCTTTCTCCCCACCATAAATCGACTCCTCTGCACTCACTCTGTTAGCTCAATAGCTCAGGTTTTCATGACTGTGCCCGAGCCCTATATGTGAAATTTGTCATCTTAATGCAGTTTGGAATGTGAAAGGAGAGAAGGAAATGACCCATCAAAAGGAGAAACCCACCCCACCTGAGCTGAAACAAACACCAGGAGATAGAGCAAAGCTTCTGGGTCCCGACCCTAATTTCTCAGCAGACATAATGGATAAAATATAGTACATCAGGGTTTTGTTATTTTTCTCCTTCCTCCCAGAGGGTCAGGACCTTTTACTATTTCTGTGTGGATTCATTCATAGGCTCTCTTCCTTGGCCCTCACCCCACCAAATCCACACCCAGAAAAAGTGACTTTCTTTTGAAACATGCAACTTAGTTATGACTAGTGAAAACAAGGTGTGATATTTAACTTAGAAACATATTAGCTTTTGTAAAAATGAAACAGATTCCAAAACATTAATATACTTCCAGGTCACGAAAATTTCACAGGAAGGAAGGGAAGAAAGGGAGAAAGACTGAAAGTATAGGCTTTGGAGCGTCTGCTCACTTCCAACAGGTGCAGAATTCTCAGGAGTTTTTGATCTAGGAATAGACTCTCAAAACAGTGAATAGATTTTCCTTCCTGGAACATAAAAAACAGATTGTAGCTTGGCGACATGCATTATTTGAGGATTTTGGCCAAGCAGCATGCTGTGAAGACAGCAATGTGGACTCCAGTACCCCGATTCCTGGCGTGGCTACAAAGGAAACCCTGGGATAGTGGACATGTTAGCTCGATGCCTCCTGTCCGTCCCAAGCCAGGAAGAATAGCATGGGAGGGCAAGGCAAAAGGCCTACATCAGGCCCGGCTTGGCTGGAGGTCAGGAGTAAAGAAGGATCCTGATAGGACGGCACAGAGTTCAGGAGCTGGGGCCATAGCCTGCAGTTATCAAAAGCAAAGCAATGTTATATTCAGTGATGCCACAGTCCATAACTAACTATGCCGACCAATACCACAGGGTAACAATTCAAAGCACTCCCCTGGGTGACAAAAAACACCAAAACGTTAAAAAAAATTAAAATTAAAAATAGGGGCGTCCGGACTTCCCTGGTGGTCCAGTGGTTGAGGCTCCGTGCTCCCAATGCAGGGGCCCCGGGTTTGATCCCTGGGCAGGGAACTAGATCCCACGTGCATCCCACAACTGAGAGTCTGCATGCTGCAACTAAGACCTGGCGCAGCAAAATAAATTAATAAATAAATATTAAAAAAAAAAAATAGGGGCGTTGAGAAAATGTTTTTACAAGATTTTTGTACTAGGCCTACCTTACTGGTGCCAATTACTGTATGGGTACCTTTTAGATCATCTCAGTGATGGAGATTTAAAAGTATGTGTTCCGATGTTGCCAATCCATTTTATTTTGACTCTCATTAATTATTTTTCCTGAGTCATTGTGAGAAAGGAGGGAGTCAAGGAGACAAATGCATGAAAAAAAAAAAAAAAAAGGAACTAATTTTGTAAGCAAAATGAGGAGTAAAGCAAGATTCCAACTATGTTGGCAATGCTTAGAAAAACTAAGGGAGAACATTCAGTCTATAAAAGGTTTCCCTGAAATATTCCTTCCAAGCTTTTTCAACATGTAAAACTACTGCTCATTGTCAACAGCTTTTATAGCATGACATGAGAAGCTCCATACATTCATGCAACAGGCTTCCAGAAAGCTGCTACTCGACAGCTCCTTATATCATCTGAAGAGAACCCTGTAGGCATAAATTCTCCTAGAACTACACAAACATTTTTGCATAGGATATAAAGGAAGCCTTTTAAATTTCCCACAGGGGCATGGACATGAAAGATGAGATTTATATTTATAGATGAAAACTATTTCACAGTCCCAAGGATATGAATAATCTGTATGCACAGACATTAGCTATAAAAGGATTATATTATTTTTTTAATTAAAAGGGAATATCCTCACTCAATGTTTGAACTTAAAAATAAAAATTAGACTAAGAGAAGATTTTTAAAAATTGATAAAGTCCATAAATACCCAATGATTCTCAGGGTTCTGGACTGAGGGGGGAAAAAAATGAAGGCCATGAGACTCAACAAGATTTTCCTTTTTGCCCTGACCTCTAGGAAGCTCAATATTAAATGCTGGGCTCATATATATGATAATATTCATCAACTAGTATCTCTTGATTCACATGTGTCATCCCACAGGCCTTCATTTCTGTGTTCCATATTTCTATGTCTCTCCTTCACTTAAAATAGGTCAAGGGCACCCCTATACGAGACTGGGACTAGGGTGAGGCAAGTGAGGCATTCGGGGTGAAACATTTAAGGAGGTGCTCATTCTCAGGCTTCTGCAAGCGCAGGGCTGGCCCCTGAGCCCGAGTGCCTTCTCATGTCTTACACACCAGGCACCTCACCTGCCTCACCCTAATCCCAGCCAAACCTAAGATTTAGCAGTGCTCCCCACTGCTCCACAAGGCCTGCCCCTCTTACATCCCTGGCTTTGCCTCCTACTTTCCCTAGCATCCCACGCCATACCCTAGTCCTCACCAGTGGCTCTCAAACATCACTATGCTCCCGAATCACCTGGAAGGCTTGCTAAAAGATGGCTGGGCCCCGTTTCCAGAGTTTCTGATCTGAGAGGCCTGAAATGGAGGCCCAACATCCACATTTCAGAAAATGTCCACGTGACGCTGATGGTGTTGGCCCAGGGGCTCCCCTTTGGAACTGATAACAAATAATTCGGAGCACTTGCCATGCACCACATTATTTTATAAATGTCCTGTCTCAGTTCACTTCCTCCTCCTTCTCATCTGGTGAGATTTACTCCAGCTTTCTCGGTCCCCAGCCTTCAATCCACCCCACCCACCTGTAAAGCCAAGATAAGGGCCTAGTCTCTGAATACTCCCACCTCCTTACTCTCATCTCTCCTAATCCCTCATCAGTTATGATGGCCAACTCTTGTCTCCGAATTCTCAGGACAGCGCTCCTGACAATATAGTATGTGCTCAGTGAGAGGCTTTTTTTTTTTTTTTTGGCCAAAACTGAATCTAATGTCACTGAGAGGAGAGATCTGATGCCAAGTTTACGAAGGAAGTGGCTCTGTTCTTCTGGGCTGGAGACACACAAGGTTTGAGAGTTCTAACAGATCCAAGGTCTTACCTGAGCATGACTGAAGCCCACAGAAATGAGGAAAGCCTCTAGAAACCATTCTGCTCAGGGTAATGCTGACCTAGACTTCATAACAAGGCAGTAGAAGCATCGGGGTTAAGATATTTAGAAGTGTGCCCGTGCAGTGTCACTTCTAGATAGATAGGCAGGCAGGTACGTAGGTAGGTAGGTAGGTAGAAAGAGAGATAGGCATATAGAGAGACAGACAAATAAATTAGGTAGATATGTAGATGAGCAGATAGAGATAGATAGGTATATGGATGTATATGGCTGTTTGGGGTATACCATTCTCCAATCCTTCAAATTTAACCAAGAAAACAAAAAAGTAAAAGGTATTACTAAGGGTGGGCACTTGAGTTAAGAATGTGTCAAAATGAAGAAGAACCAAACAAACAAAAAGCATCCTATTAATTGGGAAAGTGGTCCAGGCACAATACTCTCACTTTAGTTCTACAAATGGACCACACTTCTTACAAGGGGTTTTGCTTGTGCTACTTCCTGGGGTCATAGTGAAATAAGGGACATGGGTTCACCTAGAGAAAGGTACAGTGACAGAGGGCATTTACCAGTAAGGTGGGAGGAGTGGCATCTCTTCCAGTTTGAGCAGCTTCTTCTCAACCCAAAACTATATGACAGACAAAACAATCATCCAGTCTTCCTCCTGGTTCTTACCTGGGCTCTGGTCACAAAGCACATCATGATATGTAGCTGGATAGATAGGTAGGTGATAGATAGACAGATAGATAGACAAGACAGATAGATAGATAGGCAGACAGACAGACGGAAAGAGCTTCCCTCCAAATTGTTTGACTGTCCTCTTTCAATTTAAGTTCCTCCACATTAAACTAGCCTTGTGACAAGATACCCTTCAGGAGCTAAATATGTTAAAACCACACTTTTAAAGCCACCGGAGTCCCAGCCCTGCAAAGTGCTTCAACCTGCAATGAGGTCTTCAGTGAACCCATCTTGGCCCACGTGTTAGAAGCAAAATTGACAAGGTCAACCTGTATAACTGAATCAAAGGCAAAAGCACAACCACAATAATTTGCTGAGACTTCCCAGACTTCACTCATTTGGCCAGACAGCTAACCCACAGACACAGCCACCCCCGGGGCAGCACCCCATGGGAGGGGTCACAACTGACAAGGATGCCACGTCACCCCGTGGCAAGAGAGCGTATAGTCACAAGACCCAACCAGCATCCCATCCCAGGGGGCTGCTGGGCGATGAGTCTGAGGATGGCACACTTCAAAAAGCCCAAGTGGACAAACCAGCAGAGAAAGGAGGCACTGGCCCATGCAACAGGCAGCTCTCCGGGTTGAAGACCAACCTCAGCAAAACACTGCTACTACTAGCTCCACCTTTCTGAGACTGCCTACCTGCTCTGAGTCCTAGATGTCAGAGAGCTAGAAACAGAGGGGCAGACAGAGCCCAAGGGAAAAAGAGAAAGTGGAAAAGGGGAAAGAAGACAAGGAGGACATAACCTAAATTCAGGCAGAACCCTCACCATGTAATTCATGACTCTTACCAAGTCATGACACTGAAATAAAGTACCCATAAAAGCCGAAAGCAAGAGCGTGGCCCCTATATTTTGTCAGGGAATACAATGGGAAAAGAGAACCATTCCAGGTACTACGAACAGAGGGAACATAATGCGGAGAACAGGTGATGGAAAAGCTGAGACGCCAAATAGAGTATATTGAGAAAAGTTAAGGTCAGTGACAGGAGGAAGAAGCCAGCACTCTTAGGCTGGAGTGAGGGCGGGGCGGGCGGACTTTCTGTAAAGTTCCAGGTAGTAAGAATTAGGGTCTGCCCCAAGTACTCAACTCTTCCATGTCAGCCAGAGGCAGTGCATACGCAAATGAGTGCATGAGTGCAGCTGCGCTCCGATCAAACTTTATTTGCAGAAGCAGACACAGGGCTGAATTTTGCACTCAGGCTGAAGTTCAATGACCCCTGGGCTAGAGAGAGAAAAAGTTTAAATGCTAGGATCAGGGTACAGAAAAAAAATGTTGCACTAGGTACAGGGATATCTTTTACCTTAAATGGCTGACACATAATTGCATAAAACAATGGGTCAGAAGAGGGGCCATGTGAGAATAAATACTTATCTCAGTGCAAATTATCTAAAATAAAGAAAGTCCATAACTAAAAAGGCACTGTGGTCACTCATAATACAGTCCCAAATGAAAGGGCAAGGGTGTGGTGTGTATATATGCAGATTTTCTGAATACAATCAGTGACCCATCAATTCCATATTTTATCATCATGTTTTTATCCCATTAGACTATTTGATGTAAGAGAAGTAACTGCTGTTAATTTTCTATCTCTGTAACTGTGATATACATTAGAAAGTGAGAAGTAAGGTTTGGAAACAGATCTATTCACAGAAAAGATTGTGCATAGTAAATATCTAAAAAGAAGTAGTTATCTGATTCAGTTCCTTTCAAATAAGATTTTCAGTTCTCTCTTTAAAAGGCTCATTAGAAGGAAAACAAAGGCTTTTGTATGAAACCTAAAGCTATTTTTTAAAGGCAATCTCTATGTATTTACTGTATTAAAATCAAGGTCAGTATCAAAATCAAGGAAACGGGGAATTCTCTGGCAGTCCAGTGGTTAGGACTCCGTGCTTTCACTGTCAAGGGTGCAGGTTCAATCCCTGGTTGGGGAACTAAGCCCACGAGAGACCAAAAAAAAAAAAAAAAAAATCAGGAAATGCTTTAGAATACAGTCCACAAAGACTCTGCCATTCTGGGTCCCTCTAGATGATGCAAAATTATAAACTTATGGGTCTAAGAGCAATTATTTAAATAAAGTTAAGTTATTATAAGAATAAGATTGAGGTGAAAGAGTCAAAGACATTTTATAGGTAATACATCACTTAGGACTAGTAAAATTTTAGATACTCATAGTAAGTAATCTTCTTTATATTAAACTTCTGTTACCTTATTTTTAAATATAATATGGAAATCCTAAAAAAGAAGCTTATAGTTTAAAAATACCAAGATAGGTTGATCAGGGTATTTTAACTACTTACACAGAGGGTTAATCACAGAGTCTACAGATTTTCCACACGACTCATTTTCATAAGCTAAATTAGAAGCTATCTCATGTTTTCCTCCAAAACTGCAAACTCTAAGCAGCAAAATGTCAACCTAACAATTGAAATTCTTCACCAATATATAAATGGCATCTCTCATATAAGATCACGAGTGAGTAGCTTTCAATGACCTATATTCATCTAAGGTTTTATTAAACATTGTATTAGGTTTGGGCATTTAGTCTCTGAGCCCAGTGCACTGAAGTCAAAATTCTCGAAACTACAATGATAGGGAAAAAAAGAAGATGACAGTTCCAGGATCCTCTGTTCCTTTCATATTTTTGATATCTTTATCCCGGCCGTCAACATTTTTCCTCCCCCTCTTCATTCTTTTGGCTGTTCTTCCTAACCTCTTCTGTCCTCCTCTAGACTCCCATATTCCCCAAGCTCACAATTTTTCTTTCTAGCCTTTATGTTCTTCTGCAAACCGCCAGTGCTCTTCCACAGGCCGGAGCTCCCTAACTAAAGATGGTTATTGATGTACAGTACCAGTGTTTTAGTGCAGCAGCAGAATCAATAAATGAGAAAATACTGCTTTGTCAGGTTTCGCCAGAGCATGCTGGGAAACTTTACTGCTCCGAATGGTTACAGCAACTCTTAATACATGAGAGGGAGAGCCGGGCTCCCTTCTGCAGAGAGAAATGATGTTCTTCTACCCTCTAGTGACTATAAAGGAATAAGACAAAAGTTGGAGGAATTTTTGAGACCACTTCACATGATTATTTATTGTCTCTTAAGTTTATTTCTAAAAAGAACCAGAGTCTTGGAAACCAAGTGAACAGGGAAGATTAAAAAAAAAAAAAAAAGAAAACCACCTTAGCCTGGTTATTTTTAAAGTGCTCAAAAATGCAAAGGATATACATTTTAGGAAGAGTCAGAACTTTGATTCCTCTGAATTTTAAAAAGCAAGGTTTAGAAAGTTTACCTTCTTTCCTAGGGACTAGTCAGGTTACAAATCTCTCCCTCTCTCTCTTTCACATACACACCCTCTTACAAACACACGAAATCTTTGTTTCAATCTCCTTATTTTATAGAGAAGTAAACAACTGCAGTGTGGTGAGGTTAGAAATGAGAAATGGCATATATCTGTGTACACATGTGTGTGTATAAATAAATGCATATACAGAGATTGTCCACGCACCCTCCCCTCATACACGGACACATCACGGCCACCTCCATCTTGGTTGTTCCTTTTTTAAAAGCAGTAGACCTGCTAAAGTAAGTTATACATAATATTTTTGGTTTTGTTTACATTTACATTAATTTTGACATTTAGTCACTTAAGTTACAATGTGTTACCTTAATAACCTGATAATAACACATCCCTACCTTGGTACACCTATACTTTTTATAAATTGCACAGAAGTATGTAATTGTTTAAAATGATACTAACAATGTAAAAAAGTCACTGGTATTTCATGGAGAAATCTTTAAAGAAACGCTCACAAAAAAAAAAAGGTAAAATAAAAGTAATATAAAAAAGATTTATAAAATATACCACGTATTCTTCTCAATCTTTTCACTGTCCTTATAACAGTTTCCACCGAATGGTAAATAGCTTTCTAAAGGACTAAATCTAACTGCACTACAACTCCAAATAATTCAAGCTTAATGAAGTGTAACATTCTAACATGACCGGTACATATAAAATGTCAACACTAAAACAAGTGTAAGTTCAAACATCTGGCTATGCCCTTATTAAATGAAATTTTAAAAGGGAGTTTGTTTCCTTTTTATTCATAACAGCAGTAAGAGGAAAAGAAAGCCTTTCCATGTAAAGGTTGGATAATAATCTTGTCTACATTTGTCTTTGCTACAAAGGTGATCCACATGATGTAAAGGAAAAAAAACAGCTGTATTTACCTTGCTGGCACTTAACTGCTTCCGATTTGACCAACGCTAAGGATTATGTCCATTGAATCGTGAAAAATGGCAAAATAAAAGAGAGAAATAGAGCCGTTAACAACATGATGATGTTATCATGCTAGTTAGATGGTGCAGACTATATTTGAACAACTGACACCCACATTCTAAGGTTTCAGAGGAAACACATTTGAGCAAGAAAATAGTTAGAAACCTAGAAAAATCACATTTCTGTGCTTGTGTTACATCATTTTCTCACAGTATTCAAAAATGAAAAGACAAGGACACAGAATACTGCTCAGTCCTTACAGGTACATTTATGTTTTTATTTGCCTGAAAACACTCTAATTTTACCTCGAAAAGCAAAGTGGAAAGGCAGGTTTTTTCTACCTGAAATATTCAGATAGCATTATAAAAATGTTTAAGAAATTCATGGACAAAGTTAGTTCATGTTTAGGTTTCTGTAGTTTTAGATACTAGAAAAAAATAATTCCATTGCCCTCTGATGAGAAAATCTCAATATTTGAAATAATAGGAAAAACAATCTGAGTCATTTCTTCACAATGAAGAAAAATAGGCTAATGTACCAGTGAGGGAGGGAAGAAAAAAATGTTCTGAACAGCCAGTAACTTCACCACTGTTCTCTTTTGATCTTTCATTTGTCGAGCTAAGACTGCTGAATTTCGTCTACAATTAAAGTTCTCTCCTAACAAAATCCTCTCATTACTCCTGTCACCATCCAGTACTGCAAAGCTCTACTCTGGCTGGTTAACCAGCTAACTGGATGTTAAAACTTGGAAAAATTTGGCAGATTACAACTCAATTATGAATCTAATTGAGCAGCCCATAGTAACTATTATGAGTAAGGAAAAAAAATGCCTTTAGGCAAATGACCTATCCACATTGCCAATAAGTCTCCCCAGTAAATTAGAAACCAGAAAACAAATTGTCTTTGGGGAAAATCCACTTATATTCCAGGGACCAGCAAGTAGAAACGCTGGTACAAAAATGTCTTGAAAATATTCTTCAGGAAAAACACTTTCCCTGGTGAAACTGTTAAGCTCAACCACTCAGCATGTGACCCAGAGTTATAGATACTACAATCTGGGTATTAAAATCAGTTCTTTTTGTATTTTCCCAACAACATATGAACAAATATTTTCAACCAGAACAACCACTAAAATTAATCACCATCTTGTAGGTACACGTGGCTATTCTTAAATAGCCTTTTGAAATACAATTCATTTGATTTTTATATCACCAAAGATTAAAAAATAGATAAGGAAATTAATGGAAAATGAGTATTACTGTCTGCTTACTACAATACTAAGAGCTACCATATATCGGGTGTCTACTCCATGCTAAGCACTATATTTGATCATCTTGACCTTTACAAACCTATAAAATAGATAATCTTTCTTTTAAATCCTCATTTCACAAATTGTAGCTGAGAATTAAGTAATTCTGTGAATTTGACCTGATCACTTAACTTCTCAAAACTAAAAATAGTGGAGTCAGGATTCAAACCCAGGCAGTCTGATGACAGAGCTCATAATTATAACTAAAATCCTATTTTTGCTGAGAAAAAAAGACAGAGGGCAGGTTTATCAGCCCTCCACCCAGTGCCTTACCCCTTAACTGCACCATGCCCGTATGCACTTAAATCCCTGGCCCTGAGGGTCAATTCACAGACATTTTGCATATGTTAAGATTTTTACTGGCTTGGCTCTAAAGCAACAAAGACTGCCTCAGTGACAACGGGAAGAAATATGGGTACAAAACCGAGAATTCAAACTGAAATCTCTCCATCAGGCTTTAAATTAAAATGGAAATTTGTAAACAAATTATTCCCAAATAATCTCAGTCTCCCGTGTTAGTTACCCCATTTAAAACCCCAATATAAGAATATCTTTAAATACTAACTTAAACTCAATGAAAAGATCAACAGTTTTCTGATACCTACTCTATCCAAAGGGTCCCTGATATGCATTGTAAGTTGAAAAGCCACACATGGCCAAGGATAAATCATTCCTTGCTCAGGTATACTTTGAACAAGTATATAAACAGAAAAATAACACTACCAATCAGAACAAATAGAACAGGCATTACCATTATTATTATTTCTATAATACCCCATTTTATTTATATATGTACATCTATATACACGTATATGTATATATATGTATGTACACTCATATATACAGTAAATATATTGTACACTAGACCCTGCCAGACAAGCAAAGAACAAAGAAAATGAGAAACCATACCAGCAAGTAGATAATGCGTACCATCTGACAAACTCTCAAAAACGGGGTGGAGGAGTCAAGGAAAGAAGGGCCAAACTAAATAGGATGACAAGTGTGTCTCCTTTTAGGGCTCTGAAAAGATAGGCTTTGAGATGTTTTCCAAAAACAAACTCAAGCTGCATTGAGTATTAATTGCTCTGCAATTTGAAATAAATTTTGACTGAAATGGCTCTACTTAAGAACTCCAAATTTTGGCAAAATTTCAACATATTTTAAGTGCCAGAAGTACTGCTAAATAGGATCCAATACACTACAGAAAAATCCACTTGTGGAATAAATATACAGCTATTACGCAGCTGAAATATGCAGCTATCTTCATGAGGTCATTATCCAAGTTTACAAACCCCACTTAAACATGTAAGAAATTTTCAGAACATATCAGCTGGCAATTATGCAACCATGTGGCAAATAATATGCTCATTTCCATGGCATGTCATTGTAACCTGGCATCCAGCTCAAGGAACCGGTAACCTACTGGATGCCCTGCCACTGAATCCGATGGCAATGCCATCAAAACTAAGAGACGTTAAAGGAAATCCCTCCGTCACTATGTTGGGTAGAAAAAAAAAATATTTTTGACATGTTTAAGACATTTTAACATCAAAATATCAATGTTATTGAGGCCTCAGGTTTTAACAGTGCCACTTCTTAATTAATAAATAGAGATATCCCCCCCAAAGTTATCAAGTAAATGCTTATAAGTAAAGAATTCAAATTAAAAATAGCAACTGTTTAGTTGACCCTCTGGCAATTGAAAAATCACTGTGCATTTTTTTTGTTGTTTTTTTTACTCCTTTAAACTATCTTCAGTGAGTTTACTAGTAAATCACTCATGATTTTCATCATGAAAATAAATTACAACTAACAGCAAAGGTAATGTCAAAATGAAGAATATTCTCCACACTGACCTCACTGACTCAATTCAAGAGGTATTATTGGAGGCCTACTTTATAAACAGGCTTCAGATTTTCATACCAGATTCTAAACATGCTGAAATTTTAACACATCTTAGTCCTTTTTCAAGTAGCTGTTTTTAATTGGCTTTTTAAATACCTTTCAAATAAATGACAATCCAAGATGCTTTCATTCTCATTTTCATTCTTGGAACTTTAAGGTATAATACCAGAATATAAAATAAGATTATGGTTTGTATTCACATATTTGCTCCTAAAAACAGAGTCCCCATCATACTGTCACAAAATCCAATGCTTTTTGATGTTACAGACATCTTCAATAGGTAATGCATTAACTAGAAATTTCCATGTAATAGACTAGAGAATATTAAATGTGTGTCTTCCCAGAAGAACTCTCAATAGAAAATTTGGTAGCTAAAAGAAAAAGGAAGATGAAACGGAAATGCTGCAAATGTATACTTGATCACCTTAGTAACGTACAACACAATGACTAAATCCTGGGGACAGCTTTTCATAACTAAATAATGCCTAAGTCATCTAGTACCTAAGAAAACAGTAAATGGAAACCTTAACATTTAGAAAAAGCATATTTTGTATGATCTGTGACACGCAAACCATAAGCAGCATAAACATTTAATAACAGCAATAGTATTATTGCTACAATATTAATAATGTTTACATCCCTAGCCAAAATAGAGATCATTCCGTACTGGATTTCTTTCCAGGTTTCCAAAAGAAAGGGTGTACGTTATCACAGATAGGTACTTTAAGTCTCTATGCAGTTTTTCCCCCTACCCAAATAAATACAAAAATGTCAGTCATCTGGCAACCCAATTATCAAAGAAAAGTTGCAATGGAGAATTTTAAAAAGAAAAAAAGGGTCACACTCACGTGTCTCTTGAAATCACACTGTTTTACTACTAGGTTCAAATTTAATACAATCACTCCCATGTCATCTTCTAAACTGTTTGGATCTTCCAATTTTAAAATATGTTCAGTCGTTCTATAAGCAAAAAGCAACAAATGACGGTAGCACTTATTGGTAGTACTTTATAGCCTTAGAATACATCAGGAGCTTATGATAAAAATCTCCTACCTCTGAACAGGGGTGAGACACAAGTTAAAAAAAAGCACCAGATTCAGTGAAAATAAACCAACCATCTTCAGGGTAGAGAAACTGTTTGGCATTGCCTAATTCAACAGTTGGTCAACTGATTCTTCTCCCCTACTGCCCAAAGAAAATGTAAATACTTGTTTTAATTTTAAGGTAAGTAGGTTAATGAACACGAAAGTACAAAATTCAATACACCTTTTAGGTTACGTTATAGAAGATGTAATATCTGACCAATATATATTTGGGAGCTAAAAAGCAAAAATTATAGAAAAACTCACATTTTAAAGCACTCTTTCATTTATTCAGATTTTGTCATTTGATTATCTTGAGTTCCCTCTAAAATTCACTAATAACAACTAGATGGTAAAATTACAATACCTGTTAAGCTCAAGATCACTCAGAACGACAAATGCAGAACCCATGAAATCAGATATAGTTAAATCTCGATCATACACCTACAAAGAAGAAGGGGGCCAGTAACACACATTAATATGGCAAACCAACTGAGTATATCAAAGTATGGATAAATGCAATAGGCTGGGAATTTTGAATTCAGTTTTCTAGATCTAAAAATAATTTGCACAGTATAAAGAAGAATTTAACCAAGCTGATGGAGAGAACAAAATTATTCAAACCTGTGCATTTTGCTTACTATGGCCAAAATAACAGAAAATACTTTTAAGGCAGTATTCATATGCATTAAGATACTATGCACAATGGACCACTCTCTGTAGTTTAAATGGTCTCTCAATAAAATTTAGTATTTTCCACAGTGAGCAAGTCTGCCAATTAAATAGAAATTTGCTAAATATTCTATAGCAATCCCATCCTGCACTCAACTCATGCAGTTTTAACCCAGATGTTAGAGCAATTGACGCTTACAACTGGTAGCTTAAAGCTCTCTGAGAAAGGCTTTAGTACTTGTCACCACTGCACTGGCAGTAATAATTCTTCCACATTCAGTAAGTTTAAATACAATCAATGGAGATATTATTTTCACTCTGCTAGATCTGAGAGTAACATACAGTTTGACCAAGGGTAAAAAGAATCCCTTCCATACTTATATTTTTAACCCAGTGCTTAGGAATGATACAAGAATGAATTTGGGGAAGTTGACTTTTAAGAGGGCGAAGATGGCTGAGAAATAAATGTTTTTAATAAAAGAGCAGATTTGAAAGTCATCTGGGATTACCTTCACATGCAGCTTTTGATCAAGGCTTTGTATTGGCAATAAGACTATCTCGTCCCAAACTGGGTTCAAGTTCTTATATATGACTTTACTTTTGTACACAGTCTTCCCATTCAGCTTAAATTTCACATAGGGATCACTCGTGCCTTTAAATGAAAAAGAGAACAAGACAGGTTTTAAAAATATACGTAAAAAGCCTAGGATCTCCATAAAGTAAAGATTCTTTCCACGCTCTCCAGGCTCAAAGCACTTCACTGAGCACACCCAGAACAAATGTCTCCCTGCACAGAGACTGAGGGCCCCAGAGGTGGAGAGGGGAGAGAAGTGAAACAATCTGGGGTAAATGACTGATTCTTCTTTGCCTTTCGTGGTAGAATATAAATGGGCTCCTTGAGCTTTTTCTGTTTGGTTTCATTGTGGGTATGTCATCACTCTCTTACCCACAAAAAAATTCAAGAAATAAAATCCACCAGCACCAGCCAAGCATCTCAGGAGTCCTGGGGAGAAGCCCACTCCTCCTAAGAATGGCAGTGAGTCAGTGAAAATGGAAAGAAACCATTTTCAAACATTTGGCCAGATGGCTGACTCAACAGAACCCTGTACTTTATAATATAATCATAATAAATCAATCAATCCCTGGAACCACCGACTCAAAAGATGGGGCCTGGGGACTCAGACCGGAACGGGGGGCGTAGAGATTAAACTGACAAAGTTGCCATTCTTCGCCACCCCCCGCACCTGTGGTAAAGCAGAGAACATTGTCTCCCCCTGGCCAGCTGAACGCCCCTCAACAAGGCCCTCCGACCCGCCGGCCTCGGGCCAACACCCTTGACCTGCTGCCTCCTCCCGGGAAGCTTTGAAAAGGAATGAATAATGTCCCGCTATAGCCACTATGTCCAAAGCAGAAAGAAGGGCCGATGATGGACCCTCCTCCACATTTTTCAGATCAGTTGAGGAAAAAAAAAATGCCCACAAACATAATACCAGGATTAATGTGTTGTGCAAGTGTGTTACATGCATGCAAGTGTGCCATCATACTCGGGACACAGAACAGTGACCGGGACATACTTGCACATTACTACCTAGTGAAGGATGAATAAAGGAGGCACAAATAAATGAATAATCCACGAGGGCATGAATGCAGGCCAGCCGATAATGCTACAAAGAAAGGAAAAAAATCTAATTTGGGGAGGTACGCTGGTATAATTCATCGTGAACCATGCTCTGAATAAGTGCTCAAAGACCAACAGTCTGTTTTGTTCACTGACACATTCCAGGTGCCTTGGACAATGCCCAGCAGAGGCCTCCACAGATTTACTGACATGAGTTCTTGATATTAAAGTCAAGCCAATGTAGTCGAAGAATATTACATCAAAAATTAATTAGGCTACTCGGTCACAAACATTTCCAACTCGTTAATACCCACCATGAATTATTTCAATCATTTTTTTTTTTTCCAGCTCTTTCTGAGGTTTCTGCAGGATGGAAAACTCCTGAACATGAATGCAATTCTTATCCCAACTATTTTAACTGGGAGTCACATCACTTGGGGGCAAGATAATACACATTGGCTAAAAGTCTTAACAGCGTAACCAAGGTTATCATTTGGATAATTCAGCCATTCCAGTATGGCAAGGCTACTAACTTTCAAACAAAGAAATCAAGCTACACATATACACATATACATATTCGACACTCACGTTTTAAGTTTGGCAACAAAGGGGCAGAAACCCAGCAGTCTTTACTTTAAACCTGGACACACACACACTCGCACACGCTGAAGCAGCAATTCTGAGCAGGATAGTAAAAATGAAGGCATTCCCACCCATTCAGTGGAATAGTCACTAGTGAGTCAGTAATCTGTCCACACCCCCTCTTTGAGAGTACAAGAGAACACCTGCGGCAAGTCAGATTTTAACAGTCATTCTGATATATATAGATTAAAAAAAAAAAAAAAGTGGGGGGAAAACTCTAATAAAAAGAGGCCTTTAATTAAATGAAATTGCCACTCTGGGATCAGGCCTTCATGCTTGTCAGCGTGCTCTCAAAATAAACATCTCAAAACCAGGCCTCGGTGGTGTCACTTTCTCACAGGCAAAGCATACTGGGTAATCCCCAGGCATCTTGACAGCTACATAATGTTCAAACTGTTTCACGGGTGAATGGCAGCAGTTGCGTGAAAGAAAATATTAATGTCTGGAATTAATAGAAAAAGGGACCAGGGTTTACAAAGCCAAACAAGGAACCAGGGTGTCAAGTGAGTACGGCGTTAATTGTTAGGGAAAATTTGAGAAGGGGGGGCAGGGGGCACGTAGTGATTTTTTTCTCTCTGAGCCTAAGTGCCTCACTGTCAGGCAAGTGACATCTTAACTAGGCAGGTTCTGAAAAGGGGTCGCCACTCAGGAATGCAATGCCCAGATTATACAAATGATGAGATGACACCTGAATGGGTGGACTTTAACCTTTCTTTCACAGGGCGCTTCATGAACAATGAGGCTCCTTGGAATAAAGAGGTAGCGTGGAACTTTGGGAGGAGAATGAAACTAGGAGGCCGGAGACGGTGCCTCCCTCCTGGGGTCGCCACCCGTTCTGCCATGTGGACTCAACAGAGTCACGGAGCCTCACATTTAGAATATGTAGCTATCACGCATCCATAGCCAGAGCTTCCTGCTCCCATGCAAAAGGTCCTGTGGTTCTGTGTGTGCTGAGACAGACTGACAGCCACTCACTGGTCCTCCAGAAATGCTGTGCCAATTCACACTCCCGACAACAATGCGGGACAGTCCTTATTTCTGCTCCTGACGCTCTGGATGGCCACGCCTCCCTTGACCCTGTACCTGTCAGGCCCGCTAACGTCACTCACGTGCCACAAACACAGGCTGCCTCAGAGCATGGCTCAGTGTTACTGAGTACTAAGGGGGATGGCAAAGAAAGATCCATCCCAGAGCCTTTTCTTCTGTACCTGGCGTGCAGCAGGCAGACGGTATATATAACCCAAGGTCCAAGAGGTAAGTAAGAGTCAAAATAGAATAGAACTTGGAGGTTATGCTAGTTCACAGGCGGGAAAGGTTAGTTCCAGCTGGGGTATCAGTGGAGGCTGAAATAAAGGAGATGGGAATTGAAACATGGGCAGATCTGGCCAAGCGGAAAAGGACTGAGGCCATTTGGGCTGGAGGAATCGGCACTGAAAGGGGAAAGAGGCCAAAATGACTAGATCTGTGCGGTGCCAAGCAAGCATTTCAATTCATCCAGAAATTAAGGGGGAAAAATGTATAGTGAGAAAGTTAAAAACCCCGGTTTTGAGTCAGACTGAAGTGCCTTAAAAATCACAAAATAAGGAGTTAAGTTTTTGTTCTGTAAGAAATATAGGGTAGTTTTGTTTTTCCTGTTCTCTTTTTCTAAATTTTTTAACAAGTGTAATACATGCACATGATTCTGAAAAGTATGAAAGGAAAACTCTCCACCCTCTTAATCTTTCCTCATTCCCATTCCTCACATGCACCAGCTTCTTGAGTGTTTTACAGGAAAAAATACAAGAATTGTTTTTAACTCAAATGTAATCATAATAAATGCACTGGACTCTGTGCTTTCACAACTAAAGTACCTTGAGGCTCTGTTCACATCAGCAATACAGATTCACCAGTTTTTTTTTCTTTTATCAACTGCATACATTTTCATTGTGTTGTTGTATCTTAATTTATGTAACTAGTTACCAAATAATAAACATTTACATCACTTCCAATTTTTTTTTTTTTTTTACTAGCACAAACAATACTACAACAAGCATCCTTGTATGACTATCTCGGAGTTCCTATGTGATTATATTCAAAAAGAACTGCAGGGCAAATGAATGTGTCTTTTCTGGTTCTGACAGCCATTGTCAAATTGTTCTTCCAAAGTCTGTCAAAATTTACACTTCCACCAAGAGTATACGTTTTGTATTTTTTTTCTTTACATGCTCACCAATATTTGATGTCATAAACCTTTACTTTGAAAAAATGGCAGGTAAAAAAAATAGTATCTCCATTTTTCTCTATCATTAACATTTTGAGTAAAGCTTAGGATCTTTCATATTTTAGTGACCTACATTTGTCTTTCTTTGTCAGGGAAATTCTCACCGATATCATTTACCCGTTTTTCTATGGGCTCAAGGTTTTGTCTTTTGCTTATGGATTTGAATGAGCCCTTAATTATGGAAAGCAGCCATTGGCTGTAAATCTTGTCATACTTTGTTTAGACTTACCTTACTTCTTGCAATAAGTTATTTCCATTTTTATTTAGGCAAATTTACCAGTTTTATTTATGGCACTGTCGTTTAACATTCTGCTTAGAAGAATTTTTCGCACTAAAGGATTTTAAGTTAGTTCAGCCATGTTTCTTTCCACTGATTTTGCAGCTTTTCGTTTTTTACACTTAAGTCTTTGGTCCATCTGGAATTATTTTAGTGTGAGAGGGAAGAAAATTCAGGTTTACTTATGAGTAGGAGAGTAAAATGATCAGAGCCAAGCTTCAGAAATATAAATCTGGCAGCAGCTTATAATTTAGAAGGAAGAAGAAAAAGGCTAAAGCGAAGAAACCTGGTAGTTGAGATAACACAGCACCGGGGAGTTGAGGAGACAGCTATACCCAAACTATAAGAAGCATCGATCCAGGGTTTCACAAAGCATGATCCATGGAACACTCATACCTCGAGATGCTCCACGGACTGAAAGGGTTATGTCATCAAAACCACTGGGAAAAGCTGTTTACTCTTTTCTTACTTGGAACTTCCCTATGTAGAGTAAAATATTAAACACAGCTAAGAACTGTATTAATGACAAACAGAAGCAATAATAAAAACAGCTTAAAACTCTTCTACTCTGTATTTCATAAAATTATTTAAATATAGAAAACATTTTACTTGGGGCACCTATGAACGTAATATTAAACTCCTCCAAATCAAAGCTCTGGAAGGTGAAATGCATGCCCAGAGTTGCCTAATATGCATGGTAGGTGAATTATATGAAGATATGATAAATGAATAAACTTTGAAGTAGGATGGGCATGGTGGATTAAACTCCCAGACCTTCCTTTCAGTAACTGTATAACTTTAGGCATCGTAATTTCCTTATGCCTTACTATCTTCACCTGTAGATGGAAAAATGCCAACTTTGTAGAATTATCTTGAGAACTGAATGAACCACTATACTTCGGTAACAAGAGGCTCCAAACGTTTACATAGTATGTGCTTCTATTTATACTATTACTACTCAATTAATTTAAAAGGGGAGAGTGTGTAACAATGTATGCGGTACTAATTAAATATTCATTTACTTTATTTTAGCTGTCCAAGTAACATGCACTGATAATTTGTCTCTATATGTCCCTTCTAAAGGTGTGATGTTTATATCCCCTTCTGTCTTCAAAAGTTGAACAGAAAATTCCTTATGTTATAGCCTTCTCACAGGGATCCCATGTGGTTTGGGAAATTTTCATGAAACAATCTGAGCTGTCTTGGAAGGAATGGGCTGTTTAAAATCTGAAAGTCACTAAGTATTCATGAGTACTAGCTACTGCCCCACCTACAGTCCTAAGGGGATTCATCAGGATTTCAGAGAACTTTGCAGGTTTAATCTTATGAAAATAACAGGCAGCTCAATAAGAAGGACACATAACTCAAGTTTATCATCAGGAGAGAGTCATCAAGAACCATCATATTTGAAGATTCTGTTCTCTTGGCATTTTTTTTTTTTTTAAATGTGTTTGTATGTTTGGTTGTTTTTATAAATTTATTTATTTTATTTTTGGCTGTGTTGGGTCTTCGTTTCTGTGCAAGGGCTTTCTCCAGTTGCGGCGAGCAGGGGCCACTCTTCATCGCGGTGCGCGGGCCTCTCACTATTGCGGCCTCTCGTTGCGGAGCACAGGCTCCAGACGCGCAGGCTCAGTAGTTGTTGCGCACAGGCTTAGTTACTACGCGGCATGTGGGATCTTCCCAGACCAGGGCTCGAACCCGTGTCCCCTGCATCGGCAGGCAGACTCTCAACCACTGCGCCACCAGGGAAGCCCTCTCTTGGCATTTGATTTATCATCCCAAGGGTTATTACCGGATTGAGTGTGTTATGGAAAAGATGGGCAGTATCAACAGGTGAAGTGGTTGAATAGAACAGACAAAATCACATGGACTGGCTCAAGAACTAGCCCAATATGCAAATAAGATAAATCTGTAATGAAACTCCAATTACCAACACCTTTTCTTTGCTTTTTCTAGTATAACAACTCATGGCCATGGTAGTAGAAAAAGCAGAAAGTCAAGATTAATTAAAAAAAAAAAAAAAAAAAGAAAGAAAGAAACAAAATCACCACCATCTAGAAAAGCTTACTATCTTGATATGCACCGAGACTTTACACACACACACTTTTCACAAAAAGGAATCAGCCTTCATATTGTATTCTTTTACCTGCCTTCTTCAGTCAATAACACATCTGTCCCCTTCCATGCCCGTAAATATATTTCTATAAATCAGTTTAATGGTCATTTATGTATCTATTTGTGTGAGTGTATGTGTGTATATATATATATATATATATATATATATATATACACATATGCACTATATCATATAGTTTACATATTATATCATATAGGTTTTTAAAACTATCATTCCTAATTTAAACTAAAAATCCAATGCATTGAATGCAAAAGCTGTATTTGTAGACAAAACCTACTTATTTGTCACCAGCAAAGCTCATTCGCCAAGTTAAAAACTTCAGCCATATAGGGTCTCCAAAAGAAACGTGGTCTTAAGCTAGAAAAGTTTCCTAATTAAATGCATTTCTCAGAGTTGTTGTTTGTTTATGAAAGGAAATGATCTCCATAATTTTACACGAAGTTCACATTTTGTAATACCTGAGAACTTTTCTCAGGGAATCTTAAGAGTTCAGTTTCAAGTCAATAATTATTTACTAAGTCTTTAGGGAAACTGAGATACACATAGATGAATTCATTCTGCATAAAAAGATTTGAACACATATGAAAAGCATAAATTTGACTTTTTTCCTATCCTCTGGCTTAAGAGTAATAAGATTCATTATATTTATACACATATCTTTAGATTCTTTGCAATATATATACCTATTTGGAATGTTTCTTCTTGCCAGAAAAAGAAGTAAATCTGAGTTGTTTCCATATGGGATCCATAAGTTTTGACTTTCTCCAAGGGTGGCTAAATAAGAGCCAGACGTGATTTCAGAAAACAAGCAAGTGATGATTTTTGAACAGCTGCTGCTGCCCTCTAGCAGTTACACTGAGATTTCCAGAGCAAGCCATGTCCGATTGCAGCTTTCTTAACAGACCCCTTCAGAAACCATAATGGGCCTTATGGAAACTCAAGGGCATTTTTCCTCAGTCACATGGGACAGGAGAAACAACTTTCCCTTTGTAGAGCACAGTCAACTTTACTTAAGAGAGCAGGAGATTCCAGTCTAGCAGAATTCCAAGCCAGGCTTTATCCACTACAATTAGATGAAGGGAACATGCACATTCCCAGGATTGCTTTATCCACTACAATTAAATGAAGGGAATATGCACATTCCCTTTCTCCTGCACATGGTGGCTGCATGCTTCTGTTTTTTTGGTACCAACCTCAGAAGAACCGTTTCCTCCCAGACCATCTAAGGGCCTTGCTGGCCACGTTCTGTCACTTAGCACATCCTGGTTGAACCACTCCCGAGCTTTTCTCCCAGTGAGATTGACTCCCCTCCTATTGGAGAGCCCACCATGGACAACAGCCCAGCGGCACCTTGGACAAGGCTTGCCCATGGCTGGACCCTGTGATGTAGTGTACCAAATTCACCAAAATCCATTTTTTTGAAAGACCATCCAGTGGCCAACTTACAGTGAGACTGAGGATCTGAATTTACCAATTCTACCAAAACTTGCTTATTTTAACTATTTATAAAGTTTTACCAAAATTGTTTATTTTGACTATTTTTAAAGTTTGTATAGAATAAATAATGGGAATTAAGAGAGCTGTGGAGAGTGAGGTCCTCGTGGGGCCCTCAGATTCTCCCCCTGTACCATGCTCCCCCACAAACGTCCTTCACCCCACCCACCCCACCCCAAGACTTCCCTACCTGCCCTACTCTCTGCCTGCTCCCCACCTCTGTTCCCCCTAATATTCTTTTTCTGTCTTTAGTCATCCCCTTTCTGGGATCTTCGGCTTAGGCCAGGCCATGTCCATTCCTTTCTATCATCTTCTTTGGCCTGAGACAAATTAAATATTATTTAAGATGCTGTTCTGGCTTTGTCTTCAGAGCCAATTAACTATTATGACCCAGAGACCTTCCAAAGTTGTTTTTAAAAGTTCTCATCCAATAATGTTATACACTTAATTTTATAAATAGATGAAAGACACTGTCAATATACTGATGGATTCAGTAAATGGGCCATTTGGTGGGTAGATTATTGAACAAATTGGCTTTTGTTGAAGTGATCACTAAGAAGAGATGCCTGCACCCCTATTCTTGATGAGGTGATCAGAAGTACACAGGGGTGTAAACTTCTGCTCAGAGACAGCATGCATGGTTGCCCTTGTAACACCAAAGGAAGAGGAACCCAGGTAAAAGTTAGAGGAAAGCATGACCACATAGAAGAAAGGAGAGGAGAGGCAGTGGCCAGGAGGCAGCACTATAAACAGAGCAGAACGCATTGGGGGGATAAAAGGAAATAAAGTTAAGAATAAGCCAGAAAGCCAATGAATGTAGCTGCCTGAAGTCTCTATAAAGGGTCAAACCTCCCAGATCTATAAGGGTATAAGCTCTCGGTGTTCCAGAAATCCACTTTGCCAAAGTACACACAACTATTAATACCTTCACATTCTCCTCTTTATTAATAAAAATACTTCAAATGTCCCCAGCCGAAGCTATCATTTAGGCATAAATCTAAGTCTAATGAAATGGATACCAGCCTTTATGGAAAAGAGACAACAGGACTGAAGTTTAGTATAATACTCACAATGGATGGGATCTCATTTGCTCCTCCTAAAACGGTATTATGTTGCAGTTTTAAGGATGAGGATGGCTACTGAGTTGCTAGAGCCAAGCCTCAGTCCCAGACCCACTGCACACTAAAGTTTTCCTAAGTGCAGCCACACCTAATACCTAAGCACAACCTCCAAGTACTGATGCTCCTTCCATCAAGAAGCAGGGTGCCGGGCTTCCCTGGTGGCGCAGTGGTTGAGAATCTGCCTGCCAATGCAGGGCACACGGGTTCGAGCCCTGGTCTGGGAAGATCCCACATGCCTCGGAGCAACTAGGCCCGTGAGCCACAGCTACTGAGCCTGTGCGTCTGGAGCCTGTGCTCCGCAACAAGAGAGGCCGCGATAGTGAGAGGCCTGCGCACCGCGATGAAGAGTGGCCCCCGCTTGCCGCAACTAGAGAAAGCCCTCGCACAGAAACGAAGACCCAACGCAGCCATACATACATACATACATAAATAAACAAGTAAATAAATAAACAAGTAAATAAATAAATAAACAAGTAAATAAGTAAGTAAGAAGCAGGGTACCTACTTTGTCCCCTGTAATCTGGGCAACTGCTTTAACCAATGCGGGGTGGTGAAAATAACACTGTGTTCCTTCCAAGGCTCTGCTGTAACCGGTGACACAGCCCCTGCCTCGTGCACTGGCCCTTCGTGTCTGGCGCCCTGAGCCGTGATGTAAGAAGTGTGACAATCCTGAGAGCACCAGGCCGTGAGGCAGCCAGGCCTCATGTGCAACAGTCCTCCTCTTCCAAGCAGCCCATCCCAGGCACCCAACATGCGTGTGAAAGGGCCTTTGAGTCTTCAGATGATAAAGTCCCCACAGTAAGTCACCCCCAAATCTCAAGTCTTCCAGGTTGAGGCCCCAGACAGTGTGTAGCAAAGCAAGCCATCCCCACTGTGCCCTGTCCAAATCCACACTCCAGAATTCACGAACATATGGTAAATTGTTACACGCTGATTGTCTCTGGAATAATACCCTTCACCATCGTGTGCCATGCTCCCCGCCTCAAATTCAGCATGTTGGGGACACCTGAGGTGCGATGGCATGATGGAATTAGCTGACCAATACTGTAGCTGACCTCCAAATTAAGCCACAAGTAAAATCACAGACACATGGAAACACACAGATACACCCTCTGTGGACTTCATCCTCTGTGTAAACCGTGCACGCACTCTCTAGCAGAATCCACCATATCGACGTCACAATCAAACAAAGGAAGTAAAAAGAACTACTCAAAACATAGCATGCCATGCTGCACATATTATTATACATCAGTGTGGAAATGAACAGAAAAAACCACTCCTACAGAGAATTCCAATTCAACCAAATGGAAGGCATGCAAAAGTCAAGTCAATGATCTTCGGGTGGGTGTAAGGTGATATTTTACAAGCAGTGGACACAGGAAGCAGGCCTGTTTTGCTCCAGAATACTTCATAGGAATGGAGATGGGATCCCACAGAAGGAACAGGCAATTGACTATCTAAAGCAGGGGAGGACCAAGACCTTCTAACCAACCTATGAGGATGCAGAGTGTCAAAACAAAACCCATCAACAAAAATCTCTAGAGGAAAGAGCTCAGTTGTGAGAATCCACTAATGGCTGTTTGGATGCTGGTCTATATCCTAGCGGAAAAGGGGTAAAGAGAAGCAGATTCCCAAACTCAGCTCCCCATCCCTGTTGCGGGACCTTGGCAGGCTACCAAAACCCACCAAGTGGAGGAAATCCAACTGCTACCTGGGTTTCAGGATGGGTGTTTGCATCTTTAAAGTTTCAAGTTTGCTAATGAATGAGCATCTTTCTGAATAAGCTGACCAGATGTGTCTTCCTTACTCCCACACAGGCACACCAATGATCGAGCGCCATCTGGTGCTCAGAGTAGGTACTCCAATGTGAAGCAAAGCCCCAATTTTTGCAAAATAAAAAGTATTGACTGTGACCTTTCAATACAGTACAACTGGGATGTGGTGCTGGCACTGGAACAAAACAACACATCCATAGGAATCAAAGAGAAATCCAAAATGCAGACCCTCATATGGACTGCGTTTTAATACCCAATCAAAAAGTGGCCATGAAATCATTAGGGAAAGGAAAGTTTAGTCCTAGTTAATTAAATACCCATTTGGCAAAAAGCAAAACTAAGTTCCGACTCTGGGCCAAGAAATCAAAATAAACTTGATACAGATCAAAGAGATTAATGAAAAAAATGTAAAACCAGACAGAAAAGAATAAATGTAGGTTAATGCATCTCTCTCTCAAGAGAGAAAAAGGCCTTTCAAGGTACAAAAACATAGGAAGCAAGGAAGAAAAGGAACTCTCCAGAATAAAATTGTAAGACTGGAAAAGGGGTTTGCAACAAAAACTTTATAAACAAAATTAAAAGGCAAATGACAAATTAGAAAAATATACGTGAACATATCCAGGAACCAGGAGAATAAGCCACAGAGATGCATGGAGTTGACTGTGTACAAAAGAGAAGCAAATATCTCTTAACCAAATATATCTCAGGGTCCAAATTTCTCAGCACAAATTAAAACAACACCAAGACGATACTTCTTCTCTATCAAAATTGACATAGATAATCTACACACAGTGGAGGTGAGAAACGGGAAGTGGATCACTCATATGCTCCTGGTGGGTGAGCAAAATAGAGGTGTTTCTCAAGAGTGAACTGGCAGTTCTGTTAAGAAGAATCTTGAGATGTCAGATCATGTGACAGAAAACATCCAATTCACTGCAATAAACGACTTGCAAAGAAATAAAGTTTGACACACAGATGTAGGCACAAGAATGTGTGCTGCGGCATTATTACTAGTAAGTAAAATCTGGAATGACAACCTAATCTGGAACATTAATTAAACAAATAAAGGTGTACTACTGTTTTTAATTTCTTCTCAAAATTAAACTTTTATAATACAGAAAAAATATATATGTGAAGCAAAAATAGCAAATAACCAAGTAATTTGAAGTCAGATCCTATTTTACTTTAGAACTCAGTATTTTTTATAAAATCAGATCAGTGTAGTACATTCAGTAAAAATTTCCAATAAGTAATGACTTACTGGGATGACTTCATCCACACCAAGCTTTCCCATGTTGGTTGCTATGAAACTTGAGGGGCATCTTCTGAGTCAAATTTAAGATGAAGAAAATAAAACCACCAATTCACAGTGGAGTTCTTATTCAAATAATGCACCCTTAAAAACTAGTGTCTCTTTCATTTCTGCTGTTGCACTGATAAGAAAGCAGGAACTGGTCTCAGAAAACAACCTTAACCAACCCTTGGCCCTGCTGGCAGTCGGCAGGGGGGTGAGGAGTACAAAATCTAAAGAGAAAAACAAGAGGTATGCAAGCGGTGGGACAAATTATCAAGAAACTGGGAAGAAGAGCCCTAATAAAACTGGCGGAAATGCCACAAGTCATTGCCTTTCCCAGAGGGAAAACACAGAAATAAAACCGAAAGAAGAATAACTAGAACCAGACACAGCAATAATAATAGCTTGTGGCCACTGTACATGGCTATGTCACCCCTACCGCACACACATCCCCATAAGCACACGCACCAGCTTAATCACCACAATCATTGCTGGATGGTGTCTGAGCTGGTATGCAAACTCAGATGGTCTGTGCCCCGAGTCTGTGACTCTGACCCACTGTCCAGTGCCCCCAACACTTCCCATCCTAGCACAAACAAGGTCATCTTTGTTGGGCAGCACAGGGTATACAGAAGAGACTGCTGAGGGGCTGGCCCAAGCCCACAGAGCTGCCCGGAGGCAGAGGGGTGAACCCTCAGTGTACCCCGTTCACAGCACACCTGCTGGGAAGCTACACGGCTGCTCCTCAGCATATAACACAGAGTTCTAGAAACATCCAGCCTGTCCCCCAATCACAGCTGCAATGAGAATGTTCCTCTCTAGGTCTAATACAAGAGCATCCTTTCCTTTTTAAAGAAGAAATATATAATCATGAAAATGGTACAATCTTTAAAATCAACCTCCTAAATCACAAGAGGCAAACAGGACCCAAATCAGAGGTACCTGACATTTGAACATTTTGGTAGCAGTTTAGTCATTTATTAAACCCCTATTGCATGGCCAACTTTTCACACTAGTGGGAGATCTTTAAAAATTTTTGTCTAAACCATTCCTTTCAAATAGGAAAATGACTTATGCAATGCATTCTTCCTATAATCTGCAAAAGTACCTGTCCCTGCTCTAAAAACAGCTGTCCCGGTCTACCTGGGCTGGGATTAGAGAACCGTTTGCTGGATGAATGGGTCATGAACTGTCATTGCCTAAAACTCACATCAAGAAGACGACCATGAACCCTCAGGCCTCAGGCCTACAGGTGAAGTGATGTGTATGCCCTAGTGATGTTGCTGTGAACTCCTGCAATGGGCTTTTCTTTCCCTTTTGCAGTATTGCAGTGTGGCCACCAGAGGGCATCAGTAACCTAGTATGCTAGTGCACAGCAGGACGCTATGCAACTACCCTTCACATCAATGGAAAACACAGGGTTTCAATGAAAGGGCTGTTGACAAGGTTTCCAGTCCTCAATCACAAACCCTATAAGGGCCTTTGAACATCCTTTCTTTAGGTATGTCAGAAACATCTTTTCCTGAGAGAGATATGATGACTTTTCACTTTACTGCCCAGTGAAAATATATGGGGAAAAAAATGACTTTTTACTACCCAACATCTCTAGATTTTTCTGCATTATTTTATGTCACATTACTGAGATGTTTTCCAGATACTTCATTTGAAAACATGAGCTTCACTACTTGATCACTTCCTCATTAGCTTATACCTCCTTATTTTAAATAAAGATGTATTTGGCTACTCTAAAAAGCAGCTTCTCCAATAGAAAATCCAAAATCAGATCATGATATTCTAGACTGAGGTCAGCAAATTTTGGACATGGGTAAAATCCAGCCTCGTGCCTGTTTTTATAAATAAAGTTGTACTGGAACATGGTCATGTCCACTGGTTTACATATTATCTATGGCTGTTTGGTCACTAGACCAGCAGAGTAGCTGTCACTAAGTTTATGGACCTATGCCCCATAAACTCTAAAATATTCATTTCTGTCCCTGTACAGAAAAGGTCTGCCAACCCATGTTCTATATGGAATGTTACCTACGCAGCAATGATTATGTAATAATCCAAAGAAAATGCTGACCTCTTCCCTCAGCAGGGAATGATTCAACAAAAAAATTCTTTTCTCCCTAAAAATTCACAAAGAATGATGGCACAATTGGGTTAAATATCCTGGAGCAGGTCCTCTGTAGTCAAGGGTGCAACACATTTCAGCAACACTTTGAAGGCATCCCTGTCATAAGTGAAATCAATATTTGATCAAATTGATTATATTTTAGACAAATATAAAATACATGATTGAATATATGTAAAATAAAACATAAATCAACTCCTATGCTGAAGATGGGGCATAAAAAGAGAGCACAAGGGTACTGACAAATTAACCCAAACTAAGAGCCAAGTGTCCAAGGTCAGTGATGGGAAAGCTGACACGGAACACAGGAACCAGCTCTGCAGTGGGAGTCAGGATCATGGGCCAAGTTCTTTATCATTATTCATTAATTACCATAACAAACACACTATCATTTATTGACTATTTTCTCTATGTATGGCACTATGTTATATACACTTTCTTTTTTTTCAGTTCTTACAACTACATTATAAGGCAAGCTACATCATGCCCATTTTGCAGATGGGTAAATTCCACTTGAGAGTGAGTGAGTCGCCATCGGAAATCACAAGCCAAAAAGTAGATGGTAATGTCTCACTCCTCCTCTTGTCCCCCAGAGCCACCCATTCTGGTGAGTCCTGCCTCAGCCACTGCTTCCCTGCAAGTCCCTGGTCAAGTCACTTAGTCTCTGTACTTCAATCACCTGAATTAGAACTTCTGTTAAATGGGTTGCAGCTGGTGATCTGTATGACATTTTAAAATTGTATGTAAGTCTTTTTTTCTGGACTCTATCACTAGGTCCCAGTTGAGTACCAGCGTGCTGCTCATCTCACTGAAGGGACTGAATAAACGCTTGCTGAGTCAAGGTGTGAGTGAAGGAACTCTGTTCCCTCCTGGGAAGATGTTTTCCCTTTCACGATAGTCTTTAACACTCCTTGTCTTTAAGTCCAGCACTTAAGTTGGATTTCCTTAATGAAGAACTAAAATGTATTAAAAGCATTCTATGTATAAACCACCAGTATGGCTCAGTAGGCCATACGAAGATGAATAAAACGGTTACCCAGCTAATATAGCACTAATAGTAACAGGGAGGAACAGTCATTTATCCAATTGAGGGTAAAGGTGTACGGTTTATAGAGGTAAAATTTTCATAGGACTGAGATGACAGGGAGCTTATGTCTGTGAAAAACATAAAAGACTAGATAGAAATGCCATCTGAATAGATCTTGAAGGATATTTAGTACTGAAACAATCAGCTCTCGATCCTATATCCAGAGAATCGGAGAACACGGGATACAGCATAGTGTAAATTCATAGATAATTCACAAGTCCTTTTATATTTGGTACTTCGGCACATCACACCGTTCTCTGTACCTAATTATGTTAATGAGGTGAATACCAAGTTAAATTATGTTCAGAGAATACAAATTGAGTAAGAGTGCAAATGCATAGTGAGGTCCAGCCCCAAGAAAAGAAAACGCCATGTCTAATCGGGAATTGAAAATCTCCCTACCAGGAGAAGCACGCGTTTCTGCTCAAGTGCCACCACCCAGTGTCTAGAGCAGTGGTCCTCACTATGTGGTTCCTGGACCAGCTGCATCGTGATCACTTGGGAACCTGTCAGAAATGTAAGTTCTCGGGCCACAACCCCAGACCTACTGAATCAGAACCTCTGGGGGTGGGCAATGTGTATTTTCATAAGCCGTCTAGGTTGCTCTGATGCTCACTCAAATTTGAGAGCTACTGGCCGAAAGGACTGTGCTGGATAAAATTCTGAGGTTGGGCTGGGTTCCATAGAAAATATTGGCATAGTGATAAGCCATGTCAGTTCAGGGCAAAGGAGGCAAGCACTGGTGCCAGTGACTATGAACCCTGCACAAATCAACAGTGGGCACCAAACATGCCCTGATCACTACCTTAATACTCGTGAAAACCGAGCAGTCATGAACACAGTCACAGTAGGGAAGGCACACCACACTGCAAAGTATAGAAGAAGTACTTGCTGAGAGGGGGGTGTTTTCTTAATAGGTAATGATTAATCTTCCCAATAAATAAAAGAGACAGGAACAATGTTACTGGTTATAAAAGATATAGGTGCTAAAACAGGTTATGATCTAGATTCCTTACTAGGTATTTATCCTTGGATTATATTAGGTTGACACAAGATAAAGCCAAATTGTCATATGATGTTTAACTCTGATGAAACTATGAAGATAGAGATGCTATTGACGGCATTAGAGCACAGATTACAGTCTCTCCTTTGGCCCTGAAGCAGCGAGGTGTGGAGTAGGCACACATAAACCCTATTGTTTTGGTCATTTTCTGATGTAGGCAATGGCTCCCCCGTCATCTGCCAAGTTTACTGACTGTCTCCTGAGTATCTGTTGTAAGTGTACTGGTGTGATATATCAAGGGTGGTGTGGCCAGATCATTCACATCAATTAGAGATAAATAATCAGAACAGATGGCAAAACAGGAAAAGGGGCAGCTGGCCCTGGAAGAGGTCCAAGGCCTGGGCACAGCCCCAAAGTTACATACTATATTGGAGCTTTCCAAAAATTTACAACAGGACATGTATTTTAAAGGTTTAGAGCACTTTCTTTCCAGTAAAGTTAAGTGCACTTTCTGTGGAGCACACTTCCAATCTCCAGATAAACTGTCCCAAATCGAGCTCCATAATGATCATCATTTGACAGAAGCATCCACTGGACACTACAGGTTCTGAGCAAGAGTCAGGATATTTGTGGGCAGGCACCTCACTCTAGTTTATGATCATGTCCCTCAGATGTGATTTCAGGTACAAAATGCTATCTGCCCCAAATCATTCAAAATAACCTTAAGAGAGCTACCTATTAAGATGCAGACATTTATAATAATAGTACACAATGACAGTACACAAGAAGTTGCACAACTGATGGATAAGAAATTATAACTTTGACAGAAAACACTATTTACCAACAAGTAGAAAGTGAAATTTGTTCACCATTTTGAAATCCTGAGAAATTACAAAAAGACAGAGAGAGAGAGAGAAAGAGAAAGAGACAGAAAAGAGAAAGGTAGTAATTTTGTTTTTAAAAAGTGGGTATATGCAGATCTAAAAGATGGAAGTTGGTGAGATCAGATTGATGGAAGAACCCACAGTCCAAAACAGGAGCAGTAGAAAGTCACAGCAGAAAAAGTTTCAGGGGCAGAGGTGGGCCAAGAGGATAGGATGGCAGGTGAACCAGGGATGTTCCAGCTTGGAGGCAGTGGATACAGGAAGCAGAAGATGGCCTGAGCAAGTACCATGGTGAATGGTTGGTGCAGCACACATAGAACAGCTGGATGGCCCAGCACTGCCCTGTCCCTTTGGTGCTGAGCAGTGACCAGCAAAGGCACTTGCAAGCAGGAAAAGTGAGCATGGGCAGGAAGCCAGTGAGGAAGGTTTTCCATGACGGGGGATCACCAGGAGCCAACCTGAACGACTGGCTCTCCCTGTCTGGCTGCATGTCCCAACCCTGCTCATGCTCAGTGAAGTCAGGACACGGCAGTAAGCAAAAATAGCATCCATAGATGGCAACAGGGACACACAAATAAAAAGAGTGGAAAACACAACCAAAGGATATCCAAGGGAGAAAGCACCAAACAGGAGATTTTCAATGTATACTTTATGCTCTCAAAGCTGATGGCAACATCTCATGCATGAAATAGACTGTTCTAAAAATGAAAAAAAAAAAAATGCCAACTCAAAAGATGAACAGAAGATCACAATGGTCATAACAACTGATGAGAAAACAGTGAGCTGGAAGGCCCGGCTGAGGAATTCTTCCTGAAAAAGAAAAAGGAATGGCAAGAATGAGAAAGAAAAAGTAAGAGACATAGAAGACACATGGAAGGGAGACCCATCCTCCGTTTCACAGTTTTTCCAAAACAGAGTAGAGAGGAACTAGCAGGAGAGACTGGCAAAGACCTGGAGAAAGACACAAAATTCTTTAGAATAAAAAGGTCCCACCTACTAAAAGAAATAAATGAAAAGAGACAACAAAGGAAAAACAGATATATTTACCTGTAATGAGATGTAAAACCTCTGAAGGACAAAAGAGGCCATAAAAATGAGGGGTAAACAACAGACTGGAGAAGAAAAATTGCAACACCCAACAAACAAATGAATGCTGAAAATTTTAAAGACTCACAAAAATTTAGAAGGAAAAGCTCAATGGAAAACTGGGCAAAGGATATAGAGAGACAGTCACAGGAGAGGAACTACAAAGGTCCATGTTCATCACCATAATAATCCACGAAGCACAGCTTAAAACAAGAGGACACTTGACCTAGAAGATTGCCAAAAACTAAGTAGAGTGATAAAAGGAAATATTCAATGGTGACAAGGTAGGGAACACATAACCATAGTGTAGGAGAGGACATACTCTGTACCTTTTAGGGGGCCATGTACCAGTATCTTTACATTTGAAAATGTGCATCTTCAGGTTCCTGTAATTGCATTTCTAGGTTCTGCCCTGAGCTGCTCACAATAGTTAACTTTTATTAAGTGCTAGAAGCCCAACAAGGTTTTAAGTCACTACCTTCAATCCTCTTAAAAGCCTATAAGGTAGGTCAATACTAATGTTCTTGTTTTACAGATGGGGAACCTAAGTCACAGGCGGGTCCAGGAACATTTCTTAAATCAAATAGCAATAAATGGAAAAAACAAGGTTTGAGCCCAGGCAATCTGGCTCCACTGTCTGCTCTTAAACATACACTATTCTTTTTTTTTTTTTTTTTTTAATATTTATTTTTGGCTGTGTTGGGTCTTCGCTTCTGTGCGAGAGATCTCTCTAGTTGTGGCAAGCGGGAGCCACTCTTCATCACGGTGCACGGGCCTCTCACCATCGCGGCCTCTCTTGTTGCGGAGCACAGGCTCCAGACGCGCAGGCTCAGTAATTGTGGCTCACGGGCCCAGTTGCTCCGCGGCATGTGGGATCCTCCCAGACCAGGGCTCGAACCCGTGTCCCCTGCATTGGCAGGCGGACCCTCAACCACTGCGCCACCAGGGAAGCCCCCATACACTATTCTTAATCTAAGATATATTCTTAACTGTGTGTGGAGCCATACACAGGATGTTTATTACAGCATCATTTATATGGCTGAGAAAGTAAGAAAAAACAACTATCATCAGCAGAGAAACAGATATTTAACACAACATACTATGGAATACTATTAGTATTTAAAAGAAGGGAGATATAGTTACATGGAAAAGCATGGAAAATCTTTAATTCATATTGTAAAGTTTAAAAAAACTTAATGCAGAATATGGAATATGCAGAATAATACTGCAGAATAACGATATTAAAATATCACTTTAATTAAGAAATATATGTGTGTGTAAATGCACAGAAAGAGGTAGCAAAGGTGAACAAATCAATCACATATGTTATAACATCATAACAGATGTTATCCAGAGGGAGGGGAGTCCAGTGGGATTTCAGGGCAGGAAGGAGGATGGTTCAAAGGGCATTTCCATCTATGCGTATGTTTGCTAACTTAGATCAAGGATGTATTTACATATTTCTCATGGATAATTAAACTAGGATCAAGGAAACATTTTCTTTAGCAGTTGTTATATACCAGCCATAAAGCACTTACAGCAATCTTATTTCATTCTACAATAACTTTATGTGATCATCAATATTTGATTATTACTATTAATTTAATCATAAAAAAAGGACAGTAAGATTCCATGTGTTTCAATAACTCAATGCAAATACCTTGATACCTGGAGAAGCTTAGATTTGAGCTCCAGTCTAGCACCAGCCATGCTGAGATGGAAAAGGTTGACTAGCAAGGTTGACAGAAGGGTTGAGAGGAAGAGGTCTGCAGGCTACCAAGGGTGCCCAGAGCCAGGCCTTACCACAGCGATCCCGGACCACCAGGTTCCGGCCTTCCTTCAGGTGGATGGTGAGGAGGTAGGCGAAAGGGCTGGGCAGGTTACTCAAGCCGTCGCCGGCTTCCCCGAGAGTCTGCACAGGTGGAGAAGCCATTGAAGTCAGTTGTCTTAGGCCCAAGAAACAGAATGTCGGAAACACTTCTTCATTTAAGGAAAGAAGATGATCACTGTAATGGCAAATCTGTGAGCGCCCTCCTCCACTCCCACCCACCCGTGTCGATGACATGGTTACACTGTTCTTTATCCTTCTCCCCAGTGGGATTCTATGAGAATTCATGACAATAGCTTCACAATATTAACTTCCCAAGAAGAAGCAGGTAAGTTGCATGCCGACATCTGACATCCCCCTAAACTCACCCATGCCCCGCAGGATCCTTATCCTACAGCTCCCAGTGGAGGACCCAGAGAGGACACAGCACGCAGAAGTCCAGCTATGGGGCGGGTTCCCACGACCCTGGTCCACACCTCTCAGCTCGGATGTGTGATGTCTCCCTCCTCTTCTCCCCTCACCCCACCAACCCCCATCAGTTCAGGTCCACCTCCTGCACATGTAATAAAAACATTCCCGTTCACGACTACTCAGCTGATCACCTACTGATACATGCCCAGCCAACATGTGCCCCACCCCTGGCTCCATATGGGAGACACTCCCTCTCTGCTCTCCTGCTTGTGGCATATTTTTCTTTCACTCCCTGGTCCCCATTATAGTGTTTCCTACACTTATGCACAAAGTCTCACCTCCCACCAAGTTCACTTTCCTCTCCAGGAATGCATCAACTCCTACAAGCCACAACATCAAATTCGGTTTCTGAATATTTCTTAAATGAATCCAATTCAAGTTTTGAAAAGAGCAAATTTGTGTCTTTTGAGAGAAAAAGTACAAATAAAATGATTTATTGTTCACTTATTTGAATTTCAATGAATCGATCTGTGGCTAAGTCACTCTCGACAGCGTTCTTTTGAAAGTTTCTCGGTCCATATTTCAAAGCACTTCAAAGTGGCTTTGTCTCCTGCACCATCTCACTCAATTTCACGGTTCTGTATTTTTAGAAGAATCTATCCCACTCTGACAAATCAATAGACACTGAATTCATCTTTTCCAGCCACAATTTGCAAGGCCTGTCTTTGTGGGTGGTAACAGTTCAGCATCCTTTAGAAATAAAAGAGGCAAAGATCCAAACATTTGATAAGAAATATTTATAGCATTTACTTTAGTGTTTGTTTGTTTTTAAGGAATGCCACTTACAGATTGCTCTTCGAAACGTTGGGATGTCAGAGAAGCATTCAGATCACCACTTCCACAGAGATTCTGTAAACAAGAAGAAAACATAATAATAACCCTACTTTTAAAAAACCAAAAGAATATCAACCTACAAGGATATCCTTTATCGGGTCTTTCCCTTTGAAGCTGCCATTTGCATAGTCAAATGCAGGCTGCCTTCCAGAGTGTGTGGCAAGTCTTGGCAGTAAAAGGTTGACTCACTGGAGTCCATCTGGCTGCAGCCTCTGCCCTCTTAGTCACTGATCAGCATGTGGATAAGGCCGATTCTGCTCTCCTGAAGGGCCGCTGAGGCATCCGTAGTTCATCCAAGTCATTAGCGTGCCAGCAACTTTGTCCCAGGGGAGGCAATGGGAGCAGCAGGGCCATCCTGCCAGGTCCCTCCATCGAGGACCTGCCTGGTCCCCCAGCCATCAAAGAGAAAAGGGCTATCAGGTACCAGAGACCCGAGTTTATCAGTCTAGTAGCACACATTTCAAATGTGACCACAAAGACCTTCCTCCAACCATAACCTCACGGGTCTAGCAACTGTACAAGAACCAACCAAAGAGTAAGGAAATGCAAATTCTCAACAAATGATCTCAGACTGGGAGGTGTCTATGTTTCCTACTTAAATATGCCTCTGACAACCTAGGAAAGGATGCCACCAGGCACTGAAGTAAGCATGGTTCAGCAGTTAGTATGGGACGCAGTAAACATTTGCATTCTGTCAGGTTTTATATGTACCAATGTGGGGTCCAGAGGAGCTCTGGGATTTTATGAAGGTTCTGGGTTAGATGTGAGGAGAACTACCTGCATGGAAAGGCAGAGTGGAAGGGAAAGGAGCAAAAGGTCTCCCAACATTTTAGGGATGTTCCCGTTTGTCGGACACATTAGCCAGGGCTGCTTTCCTGTGAGAAAACATGAGATTTCTCCCTCCAAACAAGGCTGAGTAACTCTGAAGTTATGGGTAAATTTAAATACAGGCAGCAGGCCTGCGGAGATTGCTTAGACGACCATGAAGCTTTGAGGGGGTGAAGATGGGGACCAGATGCACTACGGTCATTGGTCCTTCCCACCCACAGCAAAGATCAGGGAGATTATGGCACAATTCAGAGATCCTGCCTGGATAGAAGGCAGGTTGCCTTCCAAGACATTCTCTCTCTGTCTCTCTCTCTCTCTCCCTGTCTATCAAGTGGAGCTCAGGCAGCAACAGAACCTGGATTCTACAGCAATAGGGCATTTCTTCAGGCCCTAAGAGAGCTGACAAAGGGCTGCAAACAAGCAGGGCTCTCTGGTCTACCCCCCCCCCCCCCCCCCCGCATGCAGTGACACCAAGAAAGGCTGCAGCGAGGCAGAAACGAGCCCTGATCACAAGTCGGCGTGGAGCCTCCCAAGGCCTCACCGGGGAGCAGAGAAGCCCCACGGTTGTTTGCATCTGTGCTTCTCCCATCACATCTGCCCCTTTCTCCCAGTCCCAGCTCGAATGTCCCTTTACTGTGAATACATCTCATTCAATTCAAATTCACACAGGACCCAGGGTGACTTCAGACACTTGGACCTTTCTCTAAGGACCCCAGCACTTCAGTCACTGGTGCCCCCCGGCTCTGGAAGTATCACCACTGCCCAGCTGGGCCAAGAGCCCTCACTCTCATTGTGGGCTCGACCTGACAACAGACAAGGAAGGAGGCAGCTGGGCCTCTGTTGGTCACCTTCCCATCCAGTTCCCGGTACACAAGTACCTCCTACTTGTGTTATGTGTAAAATGACACCCGGGGGAGTGGGACAGGACGGCCTGAAGACCGCTGTATGACAACCATCAAATCTTACTCAACTCTCCCAATTTCAAAAGATTTCTCCTCATGCCTTTTACACTATTACTGTCCTCATGATTATCTCCTGGAAGCTCAGCGATTCCCCTTCTGTCTGATTTGCAAAACCCAAAATACTCCGATCAGGTCTTCATGTGCAGAACCAACAAGTAACATCTGCTGTCTGATCCTCTGCAGCCTGATCACCCCCTGTTAGTGTCTCCAGTTTTACGAAACGAATCAACGCTCCACTTAACCAATCCTGTTTGAAGGCAGTTCTGTAAAACTGCCAGTGCTGGGATCAGAATTCCTGTTTAAAGTGCGTGGTCCCGTATCTTCTACTGTCACCTTCTGCTGTCAAACAGAAGAGTGAATGTTTCTTAAAAACCATCACTCCTCAGACCAACACACCATACACACTCTCCCAAGGGAGCCTCTCTGTACTTAATGATCACGTTCATTCAGTGACAAAACGAGCCCACATCACCACCATCATTTACACACTATCAAAAATGAACACGGAGCTTTTATTCAAATACTCAATAAGTCTTCCACTTAGAACAACGTGGAAATTAAATGTGAAGAATGACATTAATTCAACATTATGGCTCGTTTTACTCACAGAAGTCACAGAACTTAAAGTTATGGTTCCCACAGCTGCCGTAACTGTCACACGCAGTATATACACACCAAGGAAGGAAAGTGATCACCATAAAGAAGACAGGAAAGGCTACAGAAGTACAGGAGTACCGGGTTACAGCTGCTGGGGGACACATAACTTTGAGTATTCCCGACACTCTGCATGGAACTGAAGGTATTATTCACTGAGTAGAAGCTACATTATTTTCAGCTTCTTTGTAAACCTAGTAACTACATCACTGAATTTTTCATTAAAAAAGTACAATTAGTATTTTTCTTACAGAAGTCCCTGGTATCCGTCAACATGAGAAGATTTTTTTTTGATGTTCTCAACAAGCAAAATCAAGCACTCTAATTTTTCTTTTTAAATTTTACTTTAAAAAAGTTAACACAGTGAAATTGACTTTTTACATGTGTGTACAATGCGATGACTTTTTTACACATGTATATATTTGTGTAACTACCACCACTATTGGGACATAAAACAGTCACCCAAAAAACTCCTGCATGCAATCCTACTGTTATCACATTGTACCCTCACCCCTAATTCATGGCAGTCATTGACCTGTCCTCATCCTATAGCTTCATCTTTTTCCATAATGTCATATAAATGGAATACATGCAAATTTGACACTGGCTGACATCTTTCACTTGGCCCAATGCCTTTGAAATCCATTCAAGTTGGCATCTGTATAAATAGTTCTTTTTTTTAAAATTACTGAATAGTATTCCATCATTATGAGTGTACCATAGTTTGTTTATCCATTAAGCACTGGTTTTAACCATTTTAAACAAATGTTTCCAAGGACATACTCAGGAAAAGACAAATAATCTTGAATATCATCAATGCTGAGAAGTCTTAATATGACAAAACTCTCTAATTATATACAAACATTCAGAAACTCAGCATTAACATGTTGGCATGAGGCTAGTCATCTCTCACACAACTCTCACTGTTACCTTTTAGATAAGTGGGATTTGTGTGTGTGTGTGTGTGTGTGTGTTTAGTGACAGCAAATTTACACTGATATTTCCATTTTATCTTGCTAAGGTGAAATTCATGGGAAGGTATGTAAATACATACAAGGTAATACATACAAGATTGCAAATGTATTAAAATGAGGAGATATTAGAATGGATGGGTCAATTATTTAAAAAAAAAAAAATCTCCTTTAGCCACCAAGGATCTTAAGAACAAGACACTGATGTGAAAAAACATTTTCTTTTGTGTACACTAAATGTGATCTTGTACAAATATCACCTCCCACGTGGCTGTCTGAAGGATCTTAGCACAAAGAATACACAGGAAGTTAAATAATAAGCGATGTAAACAATCACTGGCTGTTTAAACTTTACTGGAAGAAGACATAAACCCACATGCAGGAAAGCTAAATAAGAGTAACAAGTTGGCTGAGAAGATCACTTAAGATTTTCTTTGGGAAATACTCTATTCAAGTACATGAGTATAGCAAATGATATATATTGATACGATACACATTTAATTAATTACTTAACCCACATCCATTACTAAGAACGTGGATACTCAGGAAGAGCGTACTCACGGACACAAATACCTACGGGGCAAAGGAAGCAGCAAAAGGAGCAAAGGGGATCAGATGGCTAGACAGACCATTAAGCAATGCTTGGATACAGTGATAGAATTAAAACAACTCACATGACAATCAGAGGTCAAAATTAGAATGCCTGTTCAGAAAAATTCGGGTCTACCAAATGGCTGAGTTTACTCTTATTCAAATTTTTTTAACACATCTTTACTGGAGTATAATTGCTTCACAATGCTGTGTTAGTTTCTGTTATACAACAATATGAATCAGCCATATGCATACATATATCCCCATATCCCCTCCCTTTTGAGCCTCCCTCCCACCCTCCCTATCCCACCCCTCTAGGTGGTCACAAAGCACCGAGCTGATCTCCCTGTGCTATGCGGCTGCTTCCCACTAGCTATCTATTTTACATTTGGTAGTGTACACATGTCAGTGCTACTCTCACTTTGCCGCAGCTTCTGCCTCCCCAGCCGTGTCCTCAAGTCCATTCTCTATGTCTGCGTCTTTATTCCTGTCCTGACCCTCGGTTCATCATCAGAAGCATTTTTTTTACATTCCACATATATGTATTAGCATACGGTATTTGTTATTCTCTCCCTGACTTACTTCACTCTGTATGACAGTCTCTAGGTCCATCCACCTCACTACAAAAAACTCAATTTTGTTTCCTTTTATGGCAGAGTAATATTCCATTGTATATATGTGCCACATCTTCTTTACCCATTCATCAGTCAATGGAAACTTAGGTTGCTTCCATGTCCTGGCTATCGTAAATAGTGCTGCAATGAACACTGTGACACATGTCTCTTTTTGAATTATGGCATTCTCAGGGTATATGCCCAGTAGTGGGATTGCTGGGTCATATGGTAGTTCTATTTTTAGTTTCTCAAGGAACCTCCATACTGTTTTCCATAGTGGCTGTATCAATGTACATTCCCACGAACAGTGCAAAAGGGTTCCCTTTTCACCACACCCTTTCCAGCATTTATTGTTTCTAGATTTTCTGATAATGGTCATTCTGACCAGTGTGAGGTGATACCTCCTAGTTTTGATTTGTATTTCTCTAATAATTAGTGATGTTGAGCATCTTCTCATGTGCCTCTTGACAATCTGTATGTCTTCTTTGGTTAAATGTCTATTTAGGTCTTCTGCCCATTTTTTAGTTAGGTTGTTTGTTTTTTTGATATTGAGCTCCATGAGCTGTTTGTATATTTTGGAGATTAATCCTTTGTCAGTGGTTTCATTTGCAAATATTTTCTCCCATTCAGAGGGTTGTCTTTTCGTCTTGTTTATGGTTTCCGTGGCTGTGCAAAAGCTTTTAAGTTTAATTAGGTCCCATTTGTTTATTTTTGTTTTTATTTTCATTACTGTAGGAGGTGGGTCAAAAAAGATCTTGCTGTGGTTTATGTCAAAGAGTGTTTTTCCTATGTTTTCCTCTAAGAGTTTTATTGTGTCTGGACTTACACTTAGGTCTTTAAGCCATTTTGAGTTTATATTTGTGTATGGTGTTAGGGAGTGTTCTAATTTCAATCTTTTGCATGTAGCTATCCAGTTTTCCCAGCACCACTTATTGAAGAGGCTGTCTTTTCTCCATTGTATGTTCTTGCCTCCGTTGTCGTAAATTAGGTGACTATATTTGTGTGGGTTTATCTCTAGGCTTTCTATCCTGTACCATTGATCTATATTTCTGTTTTTGTGCCAGTACCATACTGTTACTGTAGCTTTGTAGTATAGTTTGAAGTCGGGGAGCCTGATTCCTCCAGCTCCATTTCTCTTTCTCAAGATTGCTTTGGCTATTCGGGGTCTTTTTTGTTTCCATACGAATTGTAAAATTTTTTGTTCTAATTCTGTGAAGAATGCCATTGGTAGTTTGATAGGGATTGCACTGAATCCATAGATTGCTTTCGGTAGTATAGTCATTTTCACAATATTGATTCTTCCAATCCAACAGCATGGTATATTTCTCCATCTGTTTGTCATCTTTGATATCTTTCTTCAGTGTTTTATAGTTTTCTGAGTACAAGTCTTTTGACTCCTTAGGTAGGTTTATTCCTAGGTATTTTATTCCTTTTGTTGCACTGGTAAATGGGATTGTTTCCTTAATTTCTCTTTCTGATTTTTCATTGTTAGTGTATAGGAATGCAAGAGATTTCTGTGCATTAATTTTGTAACCTGCAACTTTACCAAATTCATTGATTAGTTCTAGCAGTTTTCTGGTGGCATCTTTAGGATTTTCTATGTATGTTATCATGTCATCTGCAAACACTGACAGTTTTACTTCTTCTTTTCCAATTTGTATTCCTTTTATTTTTTTCTTCTCTAACTGCCGTGGCTAGGACTTCCAAAACTATGTTGAATAAGAGTGGCGAGAGTGGACATCCTTGTCTTGTTCCTGATCTTAGCAGAAATGCTTTCAGTTTTTCACCACTGAGTATGATGTTTGTTGTGGGTTTGTCGTATATGGCCTTTATTATGTCGAAGTAGGTTCCCTCTAGCCCATTTTCTGAAGAGTTTTTATCATAAATGGATGTTGAATTTTGTCAAAAGCTATTTCTGAACCTACTGAGATGATCATATGGTTTTATTCCTTAATTTGTTAATATGGTGTACCACATTGATTGCTTTGCATATATTGAAGAATCCTGGCACCCCTGGGATAAATCCCACTAGATCATTGTGTATGATCCTTTTAATGTGCTGTTGGATTCTGTTTGCTAGGATTTTGTTCAAGATTTTTGCATCTATGCTCATCAGTGATATTGGTCTATAATTTTCTTTTTTTGTGATACCTTTTCCTGGTTTTAGTATCAGGGTGATGGTAGCTTCATATAATGAATTTGGGAATGTTTCTCCCTCTGAAATTTTTTGGAAGAGTTTGAGAAGGATTGGTGTTAGCTCTTCTCTAAATATTTGATAGAATTCACCTGTAAAGCCATCTGGTCCTGGACTTTTCTTTGCTGGAAGATTTTTAATTACAGTTTCAATTTCATTACTTGTGATTGGTCTGTTTATATTTTCTAATTCTTCCTGGTTCCGTCTTGGAAAATTGTAACTTTCCAAGAATTTGTCCATTTCTTCATGGTTGTCCATTTTATTGGCATATAGTTGTTTGTAGTAGTCTCTTATAATCCTTTGTATTTCTGTGTGTCAGTTGTGTTTTCTCCTTTTTCATTTCTAATTTTATTGATTTGCATCCTCTCCCTTTTTTTCCTTGATGGGTCTGGCTAAGGGTTTATCAATTTTGTTTATCTTCTCAGAGAACCAGCTTTTAGTTTTATTGATCTTTGTTATTGTTTCCTACATTTCTTTTTCATTTATTTCTGATCTGATCTTTATGATTTCTTTCCTTCTACTGACTTTGGGTTTTTCTGATTCTGCTTTCTCTAGCTGCTTTAGGTGTAGTGTTAGATTGTTTATTTGAGATTTTTCTTGTTTCTTGACGTGAGATTGAATTCCTATAAACTTCCCTTTTAGAACTGCTTTTGCTGCGTTCCATAGGTTTTGGGTTGTCATGTTTTCATTGTCATTTGTTTCTATGTAATTTTTAATTTCTTCTCTGATTTCTTCAGTGATCTCTTGGTTATTTAGTTGCACACTCTTTAGCCTCCATGTTTTGGTGTTTTTTAGTTTTTTTTTTTCCTGTAATTGATTTCCACTGTGGTCCAAAAAGATGCTTGATATGATTTCAATTTTCTTAAATTTTCCGAGGCTTGAGTTGTGACCCAAGATGTGACCTATCTTGGAGAATGTTCCATGTGCACTTGAGGAGAAAATGTATTCTGTCCCTTTCGGGTGGAATGTTCTATAAATTATCAATTAAATCTATCGGGTCTATTGTGTCATTTAAAGCTTCTGTTTTCTCATTTATTTTCTGTTTGCATGATCTGTCCATTTGTGTAAGTGGAGTGTTAAAGTCCCCTACTATTATTGTGTTACTGTCAATTTCCCCTTTCATGGTTGTTAGCATTTGCCTTATATATTGAGGTGCTCCTATGTTGGGTGCACAAACGTATATAATTGTTATATCTTCTTCATGGATTGATCCCTTGATCATTATGTAGTGTCCTTCCTTATCTCTTGTAACAGTCTTTATTTTAAACTCTATTTTATCTGATACAAGTATTGCTACTCCAGATTTCTTTCAATTTTCATTCACATGGAATATCTTTTCCCATCCCTTCACTTTCAGTTTGTATGTGTCCCTAGGTCTGAAGTGGGTCTCTTGTAGACAGCATATATATGGGTCTTGTTTTTGTATCCATTCAGCCAGTCTGTGTCTTTTGGTTGGGGCATTTAATCCATTTACATTCAAGGTTATTATTGATATGCATGTTCCTATTACCATTTACTTAATTGTTTTAGGTTTGTTTTTGTGGGTCTTTTTCTTCTCTTGTGTTTCCCGCCTAGAGAAGTTCCTTGTAAAGCTGGTTTGGTGGTGCTGAATTCTCTTGGCTTTTGCTTGTCTGGAAAGCTTTTGATTTCTCCATCAAATCTGAATGAGATCCTTGCTGGGTAGAGTAATCCTGGTTGTAGGTTTTTCTCTTTCCTCAGTTTAAGTATATCCTGCCACTCCCTTCTGACCTGCAGAGTTTCTGCTGAAAACTCAGCTGATAACCTTATGGGGATAACTTTGTATGTTATTTTTTGTTTTTCTCCTGCTGCTTTTAATATTTTTCCTTTGAATTTAATTTTTGTTAGTTTGATTAATATGTGTCTTGGTGTGTTTCTCCTAGGGTTTATCCTGTATGGGACTCTCTGCGCTTCCTGGACTTGGGTGACAATTTCCTTTCCCATGTTGGGGCAGTTTTACACTATAATCTCTTCAAATACTTTCTCAGACCCTTTCTTTTCCTCTTCTTCTGGGACCCTATAATTTGAATGTTAGTGTGTTCAGTGTTGTCCCAGAGGTCTCTGAGATTGTCTTCAATTCTTTTCCATCTTTTTTCTTTATTCTGCTCCTTGGCAGTTATTTCCACCATTTTGTCTTCCAGCTCACTTATTCATTCTTCTGCCTCAGTTCTTCTGTTATTGATTCCTTCTAGTGTATTTTTCATTTCAGTTATTGTGTTGCTCATCTCTGTTAGTTTGTTCTCTAGTTCTTCTAGATCTTTATTAAACACTTCTTTTATTTTCTCAGTCGTTGCCTCCATTCTATTTCTGAGATTCTGGATCATCTTTACTATCATTACTCTGAATTATTTTTCAGGTAGATTGCCTATCTCCTCTTCATTTATTTGGTCTTGTAGGTTTTTACCTTGCTCCTTCATCTGTGACATATTTTTTTGCTGTCTTATTTTTTTGTTTGTTTTTGATGGGTGGGATTGTGTTCCTGTCTTACTGGGTGTTTGGACTAAGGCTTCCAACACTGGAGCTTGTAGGTTGTTGGGTATAGCTGGTTCTTGGTGCCAAGATGATTACCTCTGGGAGACCTCACTCTGATGAATATTCCCTGGGGTCTGAGGTTCTCTGTTAGACCAGTGGTTCAGATTTGGAGCTCCCACTGCACAAGCTTCGGCCCAACCCTGCCTTGTGAACCAAGATTCTGTAAGCTGTGCGGGGTGGCAAAAAAAAAAAAAAAAAAAAGAGAACAATACCAAAGAGTAAAAACTAAAATTAGACTAGGAAACTAACAGGTATGTTAGAAAGAGTATAAAAATAAAAATATAGATGAAACAACAACCGGAAGTTAAAACAGAGCCACAATAGTAAAATAGAGGAAAAGAAAAAAAAGGGGGGAGAAAAAGGCGGAAAAGGCCTTGGCTGTGGAGGGTAGGGCCTAGGCAGAGGCAGGATTTGGGCAGTCAGCAGGGCCTATGCTTGGGACCCACAGGGCTGGAAAAGGCCCTGGGGGGTGTGGGGGCTGGGGCTTAGACCTCTGGTCTCATAGGGTGGGGGACCCCGCCTGGGAGCCCAGCAGGCTTCCGGGGCCTGAGTGGGCAGGGCAAATGCTCTCCACTCCTCTCCCGCTCCTCTGGTCCTGGAAGGCCCCTCCTGCCTGCCTCTCCTGTTCTCCCCCGGCTTCCCTCCTATGCCCCCAGGACCAACGTGGCCTGGAGGGGGCCTCTGAGGGCATAGGACTTGGTCCAAGAGCCAGGTAGACTTCCCAGGCCTATGGGGCAAGGGAAACGCTCAGTGCACTCCCCCCTGATCCGAGCCCCCAAGGGTCCATCCAAGCATGGGAAACCTTCCCCACTCTCAGCCACCCCTCAGGGGCGCCAGTACTGTTCATCCTCCACTTCTCCTCCCCCCTCAGTCCCCCCATGTCCGACCGGTTCCCCTCGGGGGTTCCTCCCGTCTCCATGGGTATCAAGGTCCCCCACCAGCATCCGGCAGGCACCCTAGTTGTGGGGAGACGTGAACTCCACATCTTCCCACGCTGCCATGTTTACTCTGCCCTCCATATTCAATTTTTATACAACTTTTTAGGAGGTTATTGATCATACAATCAAGGTATACACATTTATTTTCCCCACCCGCAAGATTGTTCACTTAAAGTGATTACCCTGGAATATTATCTAATATACAAAATATAAGTCAGGTGTGTGTATGTGCACGTGTGTGTATACACATATTCACTACCTATCCATCAGCAAAGTAAAGTCCAACACTTGTTTTTATAAAGTTTAAACTTTCAAACCCAGCCCCACCTATTCATTTATACATTGCCTATGTACATATCTATATATATTTCTACGGCTAATTTCATGCTACAACACCAGAGTTGAGTAGTTACCACAGAGACAGCTCTATGGCTCACAAAGCTGGACCTATTCATTACCAGGTCCCTTACAGAAAATGTCTGCAACCTTGGTATAATAAACTTTTCTTACCATATTCAGTAATATTTGCTTACTGATCTTCCATAATTGTTTTCATTACTATTAGCAGTAGATACTTTAAAAGATTAACAGTACCTGCTTTACTTTGCTTAGTAGTTCATAACTGACAAACACACACTCTTATTAACTTCTTATAAGGAGTCTATGGGCTGTCATTAGTAATTTACAATGTACAAATCAGGAGCCAGAGCTAAGAGGCTAGATGGTTGCCAAAGAGAAACAAGAGAGTTAGCCCTTCATCTGAGTCCTGGGTATCCACTCTTCACTGAATCACAACTGTGCCCAAAACCAGAAGAATGCAAAAGTAGAACACCTCATCTGACATACAGGTAGGCAGCTCTGCACAGTAGTAGACAAAACTCTGGAGTCACAAAGACCTGGATTTGAATTCCACTTCTGCTACTTCTTGGCTCTGTGTCCTTGAAAAGTTTACTTACTTAAAGTTCACGACCATGGGAACATCTCTAAAAGGGGCAAAAAAATATTAACCTTGTAAGCTGTTAGGAGAAAAATTCATTCATTCAAAGATATCTACTGAGTACCTTCTTTGGGTCGGACACTGCACAAGGCTCTTTGTGTAAAGAGTGAGCCCAATAGATGTGGTCCAATGAGATGACATTTACATTGCACTTTGTAGTTTCTTACACATAACCTCTCAGGGTGCTACTGGATTGGTGTTGCCACTCTATTATTTTTATTATTATGAGGACAGTGGATGTATTTGGGAAGACTGGAGAAAACAACTCAATGAAGGTGGTCAGCAACCCAAGTCCCTCCCTTCATTCTGACCATCCCTTTCTCACTGACACTGTTATGATGACAGATAGACAATCAAGGTATAACATATCTCGGGACAGTGCTGTCTTCCCCTCTCCACACAGCTTATCAACTGGTGCCCACTTCCTCCACAGTTCCGATCCGAGGCAAACCCACTTATTGCTATTCCCGGTGTTCACAGCAGGTACAGCAAGCACCACTATATGCTATTGATTCTTCCTGCCCTGCCTGTGAGCAACACGGCACCAAGCCCATAGGGTTCCTTTGCATCTGCTCATCCAGTGCCCTGGGTAGTTGTTATGGTAGCAGAGTTGCCTGGCAGGATGGGAAAGCCCATGTGATACATCCTCAGAAGTAACTCTGACACCTCCTACCATCCTCTCCAGTCACACTGCTTTCCTGCTCTTCCTGACAAATACCAGGCACACTCCTGCCTTCCTGGAACCTGCACGCTGGCTGTTCTCTCCTTTAGAGATGCTTTGTCTCCAGATACGCACATGACTTGCTTCCTTGCCTCTTCTAGGACTTTGTGTAAATGTTATCTTCTCAGAAGAGATATTTCCTGACCACTGTGTTCAAAATGGCCACACCTCCACCCGAGCACTCCTCTGCTTTATTTTTCTCCATTAAATCTATCACTTTCTGAATATATCTGTAGCCCGCCACCATCTAGAACAGGATCTCCATGAGGAAATACCCTGTTGTCTGTTTTGTTGACTGCTGTGTTCCCAGTGCCTCAGGGCAGGATCAGCACGTAGTAGGTATGGGAAGGAGGGATGGAAAAAGAAAAAAGGGGCCAATCCCATGAAGCACCCTGGGACATGGTTTACATATTTGTCTCACTGACCCCACGTATGTTGAGCAATGATTTCTGAGATAAAGCAAAAATAGTAAAGAACACGTAATTGAAGTGTAGAGAAACTGACACACTTGTTTAATTCTGCAAGCCGTAGGTTGTTTCCTCTCCTCTCTGGTTTGTCATTTTGCTTCTCTGTGGTCACTAAACTGAAGCTCTGTGGTTGCCAAGCAGAGTTTCTGGAACTATCCCAACAGGGTACTTCTCTAAACCACTCAACTCATCCACTTAAACTTGCACCAAAGCGAGCTGTTTAAAACTCCAACTGTCAAATAAAGTGTTAGGGAAGGATGTACCCCATTGTGGGATTACATGGATGGTGGGGCGGGGATGGTAATAATCCTTCCATTCAGGATTACTGGCTATAGACCATGATAATAAGCCATTCCAGCACCATAATTATCCCTGCATTTAAAAGGGCACAGTGGACAAAGAAAAACATACATCTTCCCATGATGATCAACATTTTTTAGATTACCAGCTCTGAGTTCTCCCAACTTGCAGATGTGCACTTCTCTAAAGCCCTAATATACACAGTTTTATGCACAGGCTTTGGATTCAAACAGAACTGGATTTAGATCCTGGCTCTGACACTTACTAGCTGGATAATATTAGGCAAGTCATTCAACCTCCTTGGCCCTCGATTTCATGCTGAAAAGGTAATGATAAAAATAATAACAGTAATAAATACAACCATAATCATAGCAGTGAGTCCTTGTTAGGCACTTGTGACTGCCATGTACTGGGCTAAGAGCATTCTCTTTTGCTAGCATCATGAACAGCAACCGTAACTACTCGGATTTACTCCCCAACCACTTGAGTCTTAACCTCAAAACACATCCTCTTCAGGCCTTTCCGACCACATACTCAGAGCAACCACTCCCTTCTCACCTCAACTGGTTAGTTATCTAGCACTGTCTAGAGACTGCCTTGTAGTGTTGGTCATTGTTTCCAGTACCTCATCTAATATCAATTCCATCTTCAACACTGGAGATGAGAACCAGAGGGGACTCTCTGTATTCTCTAAACACTTAACTGATTTTCCAAGGCATGAGAAAGTATCTTGTAAAATAACTACTCGAGGTGGGGGGGGGGGGGGGGAATGCTGACAGGAGAAGGAAGTAAGAAAAAAATAGCAAGAAAAGAAGAAAAGAAGGAAAAATAAGCTACTCTCCCTCTGAGTCTCCTTAATTTTAGTTTCTTCATATTGCATCTGACATTTGAGAACGCCTTCAGAACTCACCTACCCACTCGGGGCTTCCATGTATCACCACCTTCCCCAATCAAACTGAATTTCTCATGGCCCCACAGCACCTAGCAGTCAACTTCAGACACAAAGTGAATCAATATATTTTACATAAGCAAGGTTTGCAGAAAGGCTGGGAGAAGAAGAAGACAGCTTCCAATCTGACAAGAGAGGCTGACTTTTACACAACTAACCGAATACAAGGTGGTGGTGATGTTTGGCAGTAGGGTGAGATGCCCTAACCGCCTCCTAAGCCCCAAGTCTTGGTGAGGAGACCAATGGAAATGAAACGGTAAGACTACCTTTCGCCCATCAGAGGTGGGACATACACAGCCACCTACTGGAGACAATCTGGTTGTCAGGCAACCATGATAGGCTATCAGCCTGAGTAAAAGTGATAACATACAACTATGGTAATAGTTGTTAATAAAATAACGTGTCAATCACAAAAAGGGAGAGGTCCTGCAAGGAAGCCTAGGTAAAAGTTTGGACCTGCCCATTTGAACCCTACGGAGGGAAGAGGAAGCCTATCCCACAGGACTTTAAGAATCTTGGCTTCATTGGCAAAGCAGGTTGGCATGTGGAGATGGATGCAGTGGGTCCTAGCAAACAAACTGTAAGTGTGTCAAGTTCTCATCTACAGCTCAATCCCTCCTGTGAAATGGACAGCACACCAGATGCCATTTCAGTGTAGAACCTACCCATTATCCATGTAGTGATTCATAGAACAATCTCCTGACTCTATGTGACTTCTCATGTAGGCTGACTTCAGGGAGTTAACACACCTAACATGGATTTTTCAAGTATTTCCAGGCCCTGAAATAATTCTTTTTCCCAGCAAGTTAATGAAGTAGGTGTTGATTATGATTTGCCTTCCAAAGTAACTTGACAGCATTGAAACAATGAGCTGTTAATGTCAAAATGAGCACTAGAGTCTATATAGTATTTAATTCTCACTAAAAATTAGTTGTGATTGTCATCTGCAGCTTAGTCCCACGATCATTTATCATGAGTCGGTCCTCAGAGCCAGGGGGCCACTGGACAGTTAATATAGGTCATGGAGCTTGAGACCTTCTTAGGGTCTTATCCAATGACACTCTTGCCCAGCACCAATATGCCTTCACATCTCAACCTCCTCTACCTGTTCTAATCCCTTTCTCTCTACAGACTTTGACAGAAAGCAGGATGAGGTCAGCGCTCAGCAACAGTAAAAGTAGCGATGCTTGCAAACGAAGGCAGGAGGGTCATATTGATTGTAGAGTTGGGAAAAGCACCACAGAGAAGGAAGATTTCAGCTGGGCCTTGAAAGATGAGAGGAATGAAGAAAAAAAGGGAGGAGAAGATGTAAGATGTAACAAGGATAAATGAAAATTTCATAGAACATTAAAAGTAAAGGAAGTAAAACAGTCCAGCATGACTCACAGTTTTTTTTTCCTCTTGAGCAAATAGGTGAATAATGGCGATGTTGCCAAGAAACGATGGTCTGTATTTGGGGGGAACTCCAGGTAGACAGTGAATTCTGTCCTGAGACAAGGGTTCTGTGGGGTATCAAGTGCAATATGAATCCAGGGCTCAAGAAAGAGTCTGGAGACATGGAAGCAACCTAAATGTCCACAGACAGATGAATGGATAAAGAAGATTTGGTACATATATACAATGGAATATTATTCAGCCATAAAAAGGAATGAAATTGGGTCATTTGTAAAGACATGGATGGACGTAGAGAGTGTCATACAGAGTGAAGTAAGCCAGAAAGAGGAAAACAAATATCGTATATTAACTCATATATGTGGAATCTATAAAAATGGCATAGATAATCTTACTTGCAAAGCAGAAATAGAGACAGAGACACAGAGACCAAATGTATGGATACCAAGGGGGAAGTGGTGGTGGGATAAATTGGGAGATTGGGACTGACATATACACACTACTATGTATAAAATAGACAACTAATGAGAACCTACTGTAAAGTACAGGGAACTCTACTTAATGCTCTGTGTTGACCTAAATGGGAAGGAAATCCAAAAAAGAGTTGCTATATGTATACATACAGCTGATTCATTTTGCTATACAGTAGAAACTAACACAACATTGTAAAGCAACTGTACTCCAGTAAAAATTAATTTTAAAAAAAAAAGAGAGAGAGAGTCTAGAGAACCCCTTCTACCAGTGTGTCGTTTATTCTAAACCTACCTCCTCCCGTTTTGGTTTTATGGCTGGTTGGAGCACCTGCACTGACTATTCCAGTCTCCACCTGACCTCTACATTCTCACATCCATTATTCCTCTTCCCTCACACTTAAATTTCTTCTTTGCCTCAAATTCTTTCCCCCGTAACTGTCAGCCAACACTTCATTTCCTTTGCTGACACTGGCAGGACGAGAAAGTGACTGCAGGACATTCAGGCAATACTGCTGAAGCTCAAGCTGGCACCAAGACGGCATCGGGCACTAAAACGTGAGACCAACCCCCATGGGTGCCTGAGACCACAGATGTTCCATCTCTCACCCCCCTCTGGAAAGCTCCACACGAAATAAGTTACACCAAGGATACTGGCAAACATCCTATTAACCTCGTTGTCCTCTGGGCTTGTCACACGCCAGTCCCTACCTTCTTCCTCATTTCCTCCCCCATTTCATGAAAGCCGCAGAACTCTGTTTGCTCTTCATTAGGAAGAAACAGATAAACCAGATCTGAGACAAGGACTAACCAACTCCAGAACTCACAGATGACAGGAATTCAGCAGGACTTCCATTCATTTTATTTTTTTAAATAATTTTTATTGGAGTATAGTTGCTTTACAATGTTGTGTTAGTTTCTCCTATACCACAAAGTGAATCAGCTATATGTATATATATCCCTCATTTTTGGATTTCCTTCCCATTTAGGTCACCGCAGGGCATTGAGTAGAGTTCCCTGTGTATATTTTATACATAGTAGTGTATATATGTCAGTCCCAATCTCCCAATTCATCCCACCCCCCTTCCCCCCTTGGTATCCATATGTTTGTTCTCTACTTCTATGTCTCTATTTCTGCTTTGCAAATAAGTTCATCTGTACCATTTTTCTAGATTCCACATATGTGATATTATACGATATTTGTTTTTCACTTTCTGACTTACTTCACTCTGTATGACAATCTCTAGGTCTATCCATGTCTCTACAAATGGCACAAAAACTACCATGTGACCCAGCAATCCCACTCCTGGGTATATACCCAGAGAAAACCAAAATTCAAAAAGATACATGCACCCCATTCACTGCAGCACTATTTACAATAGCCAGGTCATGGAAGCAACCTAAATGTCCATTAACAGAGGAATGGATAAAGAAGATGTGGTACATATGTACAATGGAATATTACTCAGCCATAAAAAGGAACGAAATTGTGCCATTTGCAGAGACATGGAAGGATTTCCATTCATTTTAAAAATACATAAAGAACAGACTTGTGGTTGCCAAGGGGGAGGGGTTTGGGGGAGGGAAGAGGTGGGAGGTTGGGGTTAGCAGATGTAAGCTTTTATATAGAGAATGGATAAAAAACAAGGTCCTACTGTATAGTACAGAGAACTATATTCAATATCCTATGACAAACTATAATTGGAAAGAATATTTTAAAAAAGAATGTGTATATATGTACATATATATGTATAACTGAATCACCTTGCTGCACAGCAGAAATTAACGCAACACTGCAAATCAACTATACTTCAATAAAAAAATTTTTTTATTCATAGATAATAAATTCAGATTTTAAATGAGTATTCAACTTGGGCTCTACACCTGTCTAAATCTCTCTATATCTTCAGTCAATACTATATAAAAAGAGTTCCTTGATAGTATGATGAGTTTTTTCCAACAAAACCAAGAAAATGCTGACTTTAAATCATAAACTGAAGAGAAGTCGAAGAGAAGACACTAAGAAAAGCCCTATGAATGCACACACTGCCATCATTGATTTCTCTATTAAAAAAACATTGATGGAGCACATACCATGGGCCAGGCACGGAGCTGGGCCCTGAGCAAAGACAAGTTAGACAAGACTTCCCCAGTCACGCCACCCCCAAATTAACATAGCCTAGTGTAAAAGATAAGCAAGGGAGGGGCTAACTTCTGTGCCAAGTGATGAACTGGATCCTCAGGTAGTGGGAGCAGCCCACCCAATACAGGGGGAGAAGGAGGAACGGGGAGAGGAGCAGTGGGTAGGTGAGATAGTGCACCTGACCACAAGTGATCCTACGGGTCTGATGAGCTGCAGCCCTGTCGCTCCATCCTCTGCAAACAGCTCACCAAGCAGATAAATGGCAATGAGGGGCCACGGAAGGAAGACTCAGTCTCAGTCTATGTCAATTAGTTTTAGGGCAGGAGAAGAGAAGCAGAAGATTCTTTTTCAAGAAAGAAGTTTTTAGTTGTTGTTGTTTGTTTGTTTGTTTAATGGCTGAGTTAAATCCAACCGAGAATAACCTAAAGGACTGCACATTCCAGGCTCTTCTGCATTTAGCTGGAGAAGAGAAAATAACCACTACCACCCATCTGCAAACCATCCATCTGCCATCACATCATGGACAGACCTCAGCACAGCCCACAGCCACTGCAGACACACGTCATGTCAGAAAGCCCTCCAGCCTTCATTCAAGGCAGAGCAGAATGCTCACCACCCTTGACCACCCCCCATCCACACTTCAGGCCTGTGTGTGTCATATTTCCTCACCTATCAAATCCTACTTATCCTCTGTGCCAACTTGAACACTGCCTCACACATGACAAGCCCTTGCGTCCCCACATATGATCTCCTCCAACCACTGAGCTGCCAGGAGAAAGGCTTGAATGTTTTGCACAGACAGCCAGCCCCAATATCTGTTTGCCTCTTATGCTACAATTAATGCTATGTCCTAATAGATCACAACTTGAAGGCAGGGTCACATTCTTAACCATCTCTTATTTCCAATAGAATCTTTATGATGCCCGAGTTAGAGTAGGCATTAAATATTTATAGTCAGCGAAATAGTTTAACAGCACTAACTTTTAAAACAACTTACTCTAATTTGAGTTTGTTAGCCTATCAAGGCCAAGAAGCCCACCTATTTTTTTTCTGGTCAGTTAATAAGTAACAAGAAGATAAAGATTAACATTAGTATACAATTTAACATCTTACCTCTTTCATAGTGAACTATGAATTAGGAACTATGTCTAAAAATTCACTTAATTTATACTTTGATTAGTGGAAAAAGATATTTCAAATTTACAAGTAACAGTAAACATCAGAAAAAATTGTTACAAAAAGGATTTCATAAATGTTAATGGTTATGAAACAAATAGTTAAGTCATTTAATGGTTAATGGTGTCTTAACACAGTAATGCTTCCAAAAGAATATGGTCTTCAAATATCCACAATCCCACCCCCCAGTGAAATCTAAATGTATGGCATAATTAAGAGGCTTTGGTTCTAAAAATAAAACCAAAAATCCTAGTGGAATAACCAGTTTTCTCCATAATTATAACACTAACCTAAAATTAGGTTAAAAAAATTAAGCCATTGCCTCAACACTGAAACCTACTTTCAGTGCCATAAATGTAAGCTTTTTTAAAAAACTGATTAAACTGATTATCCAAATCATAGCTGGTCATCTGATGATTACATTTAAATTAAATTCATCCTAGAAATATAATATTTGTCACATAATTATATTTGGTTATTTTTATTATAGAAATACTAAAGCTTTATAAAAATCACTGAATTGATAAGAATTTGTTTCCTTTAATGTTTGGCTTTCTTTTCATTTTTAGAGGAGGCAAGTGAAGTTGCCCACAGGTAAGTGTGCACACATGTGCACAGGAGCAGACACTCACGCAGGTATGTACTTGTGAAAGAGAAGAGAGTTCCAACTCTCTGGCAGTCAAAAGGAGACACATATTCTTACATTTCTTAGGAATGTGAATATGCATTTTTGTCTGTGGGTAGTGGAGACAGAGAGATAGAAATAGACACACATTTCAGCAAAAAAGTCAAAGTTATGCTCTTGATTTCTTTGCCAGGAGATGGAAAACAGAAAACTCATCCAATAGGGCTTTTAATGCCTTGAAGTATTCTAGGAAGGTTATTTGTAATACTTTGAAAATACATAGAGGTCAACCCCCAAACAAATGGGAACACTGGGTGCAATCAATATTACCTTCGTTTAAATTCTTATAAATGGCATCCTCTCCATGCAAGCTAACCACAAAAATAAATCCTAACCAAATTTTTCAAGGGCACTGAATACACTTTTAAAAAAAGAAAAAAAGAAAGACAAACAGGGAAGTGCCCAGCCCTGGTCTCACCTCTGGCCCTTCTGGCGCATCCTCTCCAAGGGGAGTTTTCTGGAGCACATCAAAGATGCCATTGCTGGAAGCCCTCCTGTCCTCGGCAGGAGAGGTGTAGGTCTCCTCGGAGTCTGTTTCCACTACATGGAAGTGGCCTGCTTCTTCCTGGCTCCAATCCAATTCTTCTTCAGACTGTTTCAAAGAGCTACTGCTACTTTTGGGAACGATCCCTGCCGTCGACAGGCTGCTAGGCACTGAGGTGTAGGATGACTGGGGCAGGGAGTAAGGCCGCCCCTCCGGGGCCAAGGCCTCAGCCTCCAGGAGGTCAGGAACGGAGAGGCTGAGGTGGCGGTCCAGACAATGCCTGACCTGTAAGTCCAGGGGTTTGTCCGAGTTCTTTTTCACCTTCCTCTTGCTCAGGCTGATTAACAAAGGCCTGGTCCGCTGTTTTAAAGAGCCCCAGACAGAAGGTTTATCCAGATCCATGGCTGCATGAAGACCCAGGAAGTCACTCTGGGAAAGAGTGCGTCTCTACAGGCCCTTCCTAGGAAACAGAAGACAAGAAGAAAGAACATGAAGCTACTCTGTGCTGTCAGGGCACATCAAAGTGGAAAACATGACTCAAGAATCTTACCCTCCCATTAAGTGATCAAGATCGAAACATTTGATTGGTAACATCTACAAATATCAGGAAAAGCATTCTTATGGAACTGAATATATAAGATCTTTTTATCAGAGTAGTTACAGAAAAGTTAAAGCAATGAATGCATGAAACTATAAGGTTGACACAAAAAATGTGACATTAAAAGACTGTTTTCTGAGTTTGGCTTATTTCACTCATTGCACTCCAGGTTCATCTTTGCTGCTGCAAATGACAGAATTTCCTTCTTTTTATGACTACATAATATCCCACTGTATATGCATGTATATACCACATTTTCTTTATCTGTTCATGCTTCAATGGCCATCTAGGTTTTTTTCCAAATCTTGGTTACTGTGAATAATGCTGCAGTGAAAAGGGATGCAGATATCTCTTGGAGATACTGATTTCATTTCCTTTGAATATATACCCAGAAATGGGATAGCTGGTTTAATTCTAGTTTTTCGTTGTTTAAGGAACTTCCATATTGTTTTCCATAATAACTAGAGCAATGTATATTTCCACCAACAGTGTGTAAGTGTTCCCTATTCACCACACCCTCGCCGACACTCATCTCTTTGTCTTTTTTCTTTTTATAATCACCATGTATTTTTGAAATTTGCTAAGAGAGTAGATCTTAGGTGTTCTCAGCAAACACATGCACATAAAAATGGTAAGTATATGAGGTGATGGAGATATTAATTAACTTGCTTGTGGTGCTAATTTTGTAATGTATATGTATATTAAATTGACCACTGTATACCTTAAATATACGCAATTTTTATTTGTCAATTATACCTTAATAAACCTTGAAAAAAAACAAGAATAAAAATAAAAAGTAAATAAGAAGGCTTCTTCCTTATCTCCTCTCAAGAGAAAGCAGAGCAAAAGACACTTACTAGAAAAATAACAGCATCTTTTAACCAGTATGTTCAAGGGAGTCCCTTTCTATGTCTCTAAACCCAGAGTCAGCAAACAATTTCTGTACAAGGCCAGTTAGTAAATATTGCAGACTTTGAGGGTGAGATGGTGGTCAAACTACTTAACTATGTTGTTGTGACACCAAAGGAGACATAGATAATACCAAAATGAAAGAGTGTACCTGTGTTCCAATAAAACTTTATTTATAAAAACGGGCAGCAGACTGTAGTTTGTCAATCCTGCTTTAAGCTTATCATCTTCCTTTCTAGAGTTAACTGTGCACTTTGAAGGACAAACAACTGCTCATATCAACTAGGATTCCATCTAGTATCTTTAAAATTTATATTAAAATAAGAGTGAGAGGTCTGCCCTTATTCCAGTGTACCAGATCAGAAGAACTGGCAAAACTTCTATAATGGAAATCTTAAGAAAAGCCACCTTCAGAGCTGCAGCTTGAGAATGAAAGATTTAGAGAAAATGTTTCCCACAAACAGTTGGGTGTGAGTGATAGGAATGCTTCACAAACAAACATGATACATTATGGTGAATGCTATGCAAGAAAGGAAGTAATTTAAGATATAACAAGGCAGACGTGTTAGGAATCAGATTAAAATCAAATTTGGAGCATTAACCCTTATTCTCTGTGTCAAGTGCCTCAGAATAAATCTTTCCAATATGAAAAAGTACAGTGTGGTCAAGTCACTCTAATTTGGCCTGTACTCACATTGCCACATTTGGCTGAGGACAAAAAAGACCAAGAGCCATGGCAAAAAGCATTTCCAAAATTCAAGGACTTCAAGCATTTGTACCCAGCCCAGGATATTTAGTCATTGGGAAGTCACTGCCTTTAGAAGGTTAGGACAATATGACTCTACAGCTCTTGCCTGTTGACCATTAGCATCCCAGGATGAACTTGGTATCTTCAGTAGGCAATGCGGAGATGAATGGATTCTAGAGACAGACTCCACAGGTTGGAATTTTACTTCTTTATGTTCTACTTAGGTGTACTATCACACTAAGTCTCAATTTTTTCACCTATCCACTGGGGATTGTATCACCTAGTTTACAGACAAAATGAGATAAAGTGTTAAGTCCCAGTGTCCGAGTATCTGATGCAGAGAAAGTGTTCAGTCAGGAAAAGCTATTTTTTATTACTACTGATAATACTATCATAATGTCACATTTTGATATCTTAACTCAAGTTACTTAAGAGCTGTCTCATTATTATTTCCATTTTTATACATAAGTTTAAATATAACTACCTCATAGGGATCTTGTGAGGACTGAATGAGTTAGTCCATAAAAAGTACTTAGGGTCGGTGGGCTAGAAGATGGCGGACGAGTAAGACGCGGAGATCACCTTCCTTCCCACAGATACATTAGAAATACATCTACACGTGGAACTGCTCCTATAGAACACCCACTGAACGCTGGCAGAAGACCTCAGACCTCCCAAAAGGCAAAAAACTCCCCACGTACTTGGGTAGGGCAAAAGAAAAAAAGAAATAACAGAGACAAAAGAATAGGGACTGGACCTGCACCAGTGGGAGGGAGCTGTGAAACAGGAAAGGTTTCCACACACTAGGAAGCCCCTTCGCAGGCGGAGATTGTGGGTGGCAGAGGGGGGAAGCTTCGGAGCCACAAAGGAGAACACAGCCACAGGGGTGCGGAGGGCAAAGCAGAGAGATTCCTGCACAGAGGAGCGGTGCCGACCAGCACTCATCAGCCCGAGAGGCTTGTCGCTCACCCGCCGGGGCGGGCGGGGGCTGGGAGCTGAGGCTCGGGCTTCGGTCGGATCGCAGGGAGAGGACTGGGGTTGGCGGCGTGAACACAGCCTGAAGGGGTTAGCGCACCACAGCTAACCAGGAGGGAGTCCGGGAAAAAGTCTGCAGCTGCCAAAGAGGCAAGAGACTTTTTCTTGCCTCTTTGTTTCGCGGCGCGCAAGGAGAAGGGATTCAGAGCGCCGCCTAAACAAACTCCAGAGATGGGCACGAGCCGCGGCTATCAGAGCGGACCCCAGAGATGGGCATGAGACGCTAAGGCTGCTGCTGCCGCAAGCAAGAAGCCTGTGTGCGAGCACAGGTCACTATCCACACCACCCCTCCCGGGAGCCTATGCAGCCCGCCACTACCAGGGTCCGGTGATCCGGGGACAACTTCCGGATTGTGCGAGAACGCACGGCGCGCCTCGGCTTGGTGCAACATCAGGCCGGCCGCTGCCGCCGCAGGCTCGCCCCACCTCCTCCGTACCCCACCCTCCCCCCGGCCTGAGTGAGCCAGAGACCCCGAAGCAGCTGCTCCTTTAACCCCGTCCTGTGTGAGCGAAGAACAGACGCCCTCAGGCGACCTACATGCAGAGGCGGGTCCAAAGCTGAACCCCAGGATTAAAGCTCCACAAACAACTTGATGTACCTGCATGTGCTGAATAACTGAATAGACAACGAATCATCCCAAATTCAGGAGGTGGACTTTGGGAGCAGTATATATTAATTTTCCCCCTTTTCCTTTTTTTGTGAGTGTATATGTGTATGTTTCTGGGTGAGATTTTGTCTGTATAGCTTTGTTTTCACCATTTGTCCTAGGGTTCGGTCCGACTGTTTTTTTTTTTCTTTTCCTTAAAAAATATTTTTTTCTTAATAAGCATTTTCTTAATAATTTTTTCCTTATTTTCTATTTTTAACAATTAAAAAAAATTTTTTTCTTAATAACTTTTTTCATAATTTTTTTCTTATTTTTATTATAAAAATTTATAAATTAATTTTAAAAATTAAAAAAATTTTTCTTAATAAATATTTTCTTAATAATTTTTTTTCTTATTTTTTATTATAATAGCTTTATTTTCTTTTACTTTATTTTACCCTCTTCCTTTCTTTCTTTCTGTTTTTTCTCCCTTTTATTTTGAGCCATGTGGATGAAAGGCTCTTGGTGCTGCAGGCAGGCATCAGGGCTGTGCCTCTGAGGTGGGAGAGCCAACTTCAGGACACCAGTCCACAAGAGACCTCCCAGCTCCACGTAATACCAAATGGCAAAAATCTCTCAGAGATCTCCATCTCAAAATCAAGACCCAGCTTCACTCAACGACCAGCAAGCTACAGTGCTGGACACCCTATGCCAAACAACTAGCAAGACAGGAACACAGCCCCATCCATTAGCAAAGAGGCTGCCTAAAATCATAATAAGGCCACAGCCACCCCAAATCACACCACCAGACATGGACGTGCCCACCAGAAAGACAAGATCCAGCCTCATCCACCAGAACACAGGCACTAGTCCCCTCCACCAGGAAGCCTACACAACCCACTGAACCAACCTTAGCCACTGGGGACAGACACAAAAAACACAGGGAACTACGAACCTACAGCCTGTGAAAAGGAGACCCCAAACACAGTAAGATAAGCAAACTGAGAAGACAGAAAAACACACAGCAGATAAAGGATCAGGGTCAAAACACACCAGACCTAACAAATGAAGAGGAAATAGGCAGTCTACCTGAAAAAGAATTCAGAATAATGATAGTAAAGATGATCCAAAATCTTGGAAATAGAATAGACAAAATGCAAGAAACATTTAACAAGGACATAGAAGAACTAAAGAGGAACCAAGCAATATGAAAAACACAATAAATGAAATTAAAAATTCTCTAGACGGGATCAATAGCAGAATAACTGAGGCAGAAGAACGGATAAGTGACCTGTAAGATAAAATAGTGGAAATAACTACTGCAGAGCAGAATAAAGAAAAAAGAATGAAAAGAACTGAAAACAGTCTCAGAGACCTCTGGGACAACATTAAACGCACCAACATTTGAATTATAGGGGTCCCAGAAGAAGAAGAGAAAAAGAAAGGGACTGAGAAAATATTTTAAGAGATTATAGTTGAAAACTTCCCTAATATGGGAAAGGAAATAGGTAATCAAGTCCTAGAAGCACAGAGAGTCCCATACAGGATAAATCCAAGGAGAAACACGCCAAGACACATATTAATCAAACTATCAAAAATTAAATATAAAGAAAACATATTAAAAGCAGCAAGGCAAAAATAACACACAAGCGAATCCCCCATAAGGTTAACAGCTGACCTTTCAGCAGAAACTGTGCAAGCCAAAAGGGAGCGGCAGGATATACTTAAAGTGATGAAGGACAAAAACCTACAACCAAGATTACTCTACCCAGCAAGGATCTCATTCAGATTTGATGGAGAAATTAAAACCTTTACAGACAAACAAAAGATAAGAGAATTCAGCACCACCAAACCAGCTTTACAACAAATGCTAAAGGAACTTCTCCAGGCAGGAAACACAAGAGAAGGAAGAGACCTACAATAACAAACCCAAAACAATTAAGAAAATGGTAATAGGATCATACATATCAATAATTACCTTAAATGTAAATGGATTAAATGCTCCATCCAAAAGACATAGACTGGCTGAATGGATACAAAAACAAGACCCGTATATATGCTGTCTACAAGAGGCCCACTTCAGACCTAGGGACACATACAGACTGAAAGTGAGGGGATGGAAAAAGATATTCCATGCACATGGAAATCAGAAGAAAGCTGGAGTAGCAATTCTCATATCAGACAAAATAGACTTTAAAATAAAGACTATTACAAGAGACAAAGAAGGACACTATATAATGATCAAGGGATCGATCCAAGAGGAAGGTATAATAATTGTAAATATTTATGCACCCAACATAGGAGCACCTCAATCCATAAGGCAAATACTAACAGCCATAAAAGGGGAAATCGACAGTAACACAGTCATAGTAGGGGACTTTAACACCCCACTTTCACCAATGGACAGATCATCCAAAATTAAAATAAATAAGGAAACACAAGCTTTAAATGATACATTAAACAAGATGGACTTAATTGATATTTATAGGACATTCCACCCAAAAACAACAGAATACACATTTTTCTCAAGTGCTCATGGAACATTCTCCAGGATAGATCATATCTTGGGTCACAAATCAAGCCTTGGTAAATTTAAGAAAATTGAAATCGTATCAAGTATCTTTTCCGACCACAACGCTATGAGACTAGATATCAATTACAGGAAAAGATCTGTAAAAAATACAAACACATGGAGGCTACATAATACACTACTTAATAACGAAGTGATCACTGAAGAAATCAAAGGGGAAATCAAAAAATACCTAGAAACAAATGACAATGGAGATACGACAACCCAAAACCTATGGGACGCAGCAAAACCAGTGCTAAGAGGGAAGTTTATAGCAATACAAGCCTACCTCAAGAAACAGAAAACATCTCGAATAAACAACCTAACCTTGCACCTAAAGCAATTAGAGAAAGAAGAACAAAAAAACCCCAAAGCTAGCAGAAGGAAAGAAATCATAAAGATCAGGTCAGAAATAAATGAAAAAGAAATGAAGGAAACAATAGCAAAAATCAATAAAACTAAAAGCTGGTCCTTTGAGAAGATAAACAAAATTGATAAACCATTAGCCAGACTCATCAAGAGAAAAAGGGAGAAGACTCAAATCAATAGAAATAGAAAATATAAACATACCAATCACAAGCACTGAAATTGAAACTGTGATTAAAAATCTTCCAACAAAAAAAAGCCCAGGACCAGATGGCTTCACAGACGAATTCTATCACACATTTAGAGAAGAGCTAACACCTATCCTTCTCAAACTCTTCCAAAATATTGCAGAGGGAGGAACACTCCCCATCTCTTTCTACGAGGCCACCATCACCCTGATACCAAAAGCAGACAAAGATGTCACAAAGAAAGAAAACTACAGGCCAATATCACTGATGAACATAGATGCAAAAATCCTCAACAAAATACTAGCAAACAGAATCCAACAGCACATTAAAAGGATCATACACCATGATCAAGTGGGATTTATTCCAGGAATGCAAGGATTCTTCAATATATGCAAATCAATCAACGTGATACATCATATTAACAAATTGAAGGAGAAAAACCATATGATCATCTCAATAGATGCAGAGAAAGCTTTCGACAAAATTCAACACCCATTTATGATAAAAGCCCTGCAGAAAGTAGGCATAGAGGGAACTTTCCTCAACATAATAAAGGCCATATATGACAAACCCACAGCCAACATTGTCCTCAATGGTGAAAAACTGAAAGCATTTCCACTAAGATCAGGAACAAGACAAGGTTGCCCACTCTCACCACTATTATTCAACATAGTTTTGGAAGTGTTAGCCACAGCAATCAGAGAAGAAAAAGAAATAAAAGGAATCCAAATCGGAAAAGGAGAAGTAAAGCTGTCACTATTTACAGATGACATGATACTATACATAGAGAATCCTAAAGATGCTACCAGAAAACTACTAGAGCTAATCAATGAATTTGGTAAAGGAGCAGGATACAAAATTAATGCACAGAAATCTCTTGCATTCCTATACACTAATGATGAAAAATCTGAAAGTGAAATTAAGAAAACACTCCCATTTACTATTGCAACAAAAAGAATAAAATATCTAGGAATAAACCTGCCTAAGGACACAAAAGACCTGTATGCAAAAAATTATAAAACACTGATGAAAGAAATTAAAGATGATACAAATAGATGGCAAGATATACCATGTTCTTGGATTGGAAGAATCAACATTGTGAAAATGACTCTACTACCCAAAGCAATCTACAGATTCAATGCAATCCCTATCAAACTACCACTGGCATTTTTCACAGAACTAGATCAAAAAATTTCACAATTTGTATGGAAACACAAAGGACCCCGAATAGCCAAAGCATCTTGAGAAAGAAAAACGGAGCTGGAGGAATCAGGCTCCCTGACTTCAGACTATATTACAAAGCTACAGTAATCAAGACAGTTTGGTACTGGCACAAAAACAGAAATATAGATCAATGGAACAGGATAGAAAGCCCAGAGATAAACCCACACACATATGGTCACCTTATCTTTGATAAAGGAGGCAAGCATATACAGTGGAGAAAAAACAGCCTCTTCAATAAGTGGTGCTGGGAAAACTGGAGAGCTACATGTAAAAGAATGAAATTAGAACACTCCCTGACACCATACACAAAAATAAACTCAAAAGGATTAAAAACCTAAGTGTAAGGCCAGACACTATCAAACTCTTAGAGGAAAACATAGGCAGAACACTCTATGACATAAATCACAGCAAGATCCTTTTTGACCCACCTCCTAGAGAAATGGAATAAAAACACAAATAAACAAATGGGACCTAATGAAACTTAAAAGCTTTTGCACAGCAAAGGAAACCATAAACAAGAGCAAAAGATAACCCTCAGAATGGGAGAAAATATTTGCAAATGAAGCAACTGACAAAGGATTAATCTCCAAGATTTACAAGCAGCTCATGCAGCTCAATAACAGAAAAACAAACAACCCAATCCAAAAATGGGCAGAAGACCTAAATAGACATTTCTCCAAAGAAGATATACAGATGGCCAACAGACACATGAAAGAATGCTCAACATCATTAATCATTAGAGAAATACAAATCAAAACTACAATGAGATATCATCTCACACTGGTCAGAATGGCCATCATCAAAAAATCTAGAAACAATAAATGCTGGAGAGGGTGTGGAGAAAAGGGAACACCCTTGCACTGTTGGTGGGAATGTAAATTGATACAGCCACTATGGAGAATAGTATGGAGGTTCCTTAAAAAACTAAAAATAGAACTACCATACGACCCAGCAATCCCACTACTGGGCATATACCCTGAGAAAACCATAATTCAAAAAGAGTCATGTACCAAAATGTTCATTGCAGCTCTATTTACAATAGCCAGGACATGGAAGCAACCTAAGTGTCCATCACTGGATGAATGGACAAAGAAGATGTGGCATATATATACAATGGAATATTACTCAGCCATAAAAAGAAATGAAATGAAGGTATTTGTAGTGAGGTGGATGGAGTTAGAGTCTGTCATACAGAGTGAAGTAAGTCAGAAAGAGAAAAACAAATACAGTATGCTAAGACATATATATGGAATCTAAGGAAAAAAAAAAAAAAGGTCATGAAGAACCTAGTGGCAAGACGGGAATAAAGACACAGACCTACTGGAGAATGGACTTGAGGATATGGGGAGGGGGAGGGGTAAGATGTGACAGGGTGAGAGAGTGGCATGGACATATATACACTACCAAATGTAAAATAGCTAGTGGGAAGCAGCCTCATAGCACAGGGAGATCAGCTCGGTGGTTTGTGACCACCTAGAGGGGTGGGATAGGGAGGGTGGGAGGGAGGGAGATGCAAGAGGGAAGAGATATGGAAACATATGTATATGTATAACTGATTCACTTTTTTATAAAGCAGAAACTAACACACCAATGTAAAGCAATTATACTCCAGTAAAGATGTTTAAAAAAAAAAGTACTTAGAATAATGCTTCACATAGAGTAAATTTTTAATATTATAATGTTACCCAACTTTTAAATTATTATTATTTCAATTATTTCATATTGGGTCATTCCTGCTTTAAAATTTTTAAGTATTTTACAACTCTTTGCTGCTTTTAAAACTGCTACTCTAAACATAAATTTGTATTTCATATTAGCAAGACACAAGTACATTATTCGCATCTTATAGTTTAACTTGCAAACATGCTCAAAACAATTGTTTCTCTGTTCATCTAGAAATATTTTTAGTCAATTTGCATTTAATTCAGTGTTATATAGATATCTATTAGATCTAGTTGGTTGACAGTTTAGTTCTTTTATACTCTACTACTTGTTATTATTGAAGAGGTGTTCGTTTTTTCAACTATGAATTTGTCTATTTCTACTTTCAGTTATGTCAGTCTTTGCTTCTGTATTTTGAAGGTCTGGTTTTTTTTAAATTTTTATTCATGGAAAGGCATTTTATTTTAAATATGGCAGTGTGTACATGTTAATCCCAAACTCCCAATCTATCCCTCTCCACAACCCGTCCCCCCCTGTAACCATAAGTTCATAAGTTCGTTCTCTAAGTCTGTGAGTCTGTTTCTGTTTTGTAAATAAGTTCATTTGTATCATATTTTTTAGATTCCGCATATAAGCAATATCGTATGCTATTAGTCTTTCTCTGTCTGACTTACTTCACTTAGTATGATAATCTCCAGGTCCATCCATGTTGCTGCAAATGGCATTATTGCATTCTTTTTAATGGCTGAGTAATATTCCATTGTATATATGTATCACATCTTCTTTATCCATTCATCTGTCAATGGACATTTAGGTTGCTTCCATGTCTTGGCTACTGTAAACAGTGCTGCACTGAACACTGCGGTGCATGTCTCCTTTCAAACCATGTTTTTCTCCAGATATATATGCAAAAGTGGGATTGCTGAATCATATGGTAGTTCTATTTTTAGTTTTTTAAGGAATCTCCATACTGTTCTCCATAGTGGCTGTACCAATTTACATTCCCACCAACAGTGTAAGAGGGTTCCCTTTTCTCCACACCCTCTCCAGCATTTACTGTTTGCAGATTTTTTGATGATGGCCATTCTGACTGGTGTGAGGTGATATCTCACTGTAGTTTTGATTTGCATTTCTCTAATAATTAGTGATGTTGAGCATCTTTTCATGTGCCTCTTGGCCATCTGTATGTCTTATTTGGAGAAATGTCTCTTTAGGTTTTCTGCCCATTTTGTGATTGGGTTGTTTTTTTTTTGATATTGAGCTGCATGAGCTGTTTGTAAATTTTGGAGACTAATTCCTTGTCAGTTGCATTGTTTGCAAATATTTTGTCCCATTCTGTGGATTGTCTTTTTGTTTTCTTTATGATTTCTTTTGCTGTGCAAAAGCTTTTGAGTTTAATCAGGTCTCATTTGCTTTTTGTTTTTTATTTTTTTCCATTACTCTGGGAGACAGAAAAAGATATTGCTGCAATTTATGTCAAAGAGTGTTCTGCCTAAGTTTTCCTCTTAGAATTTTATAGTATCTGGTCTTACATCTAGGTCTTTAGTCCATTTTGAGTGTATTTTTGTGTATAGTGTTAAAGAATGTTCTAATTTCATTTTTTTACGTGTAGCTGTCCCGTTTTCCCAGCACCATTTGTTGAAAGACTGTCTTTCCTCCATTTTATAGTCTTCCCACCATTGTCATAGATTAATTGGCCATAAGTGCGTGGGTTTATTTCTGGGCTTTCTCTCCTGTTCCATTGATCTTTATTTCTGTTTTTGTGCCAGTACCGAACTATTGTTTTTTGTATACATGTCACAGTTAAAACAGTTCTCTTCTTGCTGTTTAAATCTATTCTGACAATCTCTATTTTGTAGTAGGTTTGTTTAGACCATTTACATTTAATGTAATAATTGATATGTTTTTACTTAGGTCTAGGATTTTATCATTTCCTGTTTGTTTCCTCTACTACTTGTTCTGTTTCCTCTTTCCCGCACTGTTTAGATTTATTTAAACATTTTTTTAGTGTGACATTTTAACTTATCAATTGTGATTTTTGACTATCTCTTTGTGTAAATTTTTGGTGGTTGATCTAGGGGTTACAACATGCAGAGTTAACCTTTTATCCTTTACTTGGAATCAATAATTAAGCACTCCAATTGGATTAGAAAAACGAAACCACAAGCATTTGTTTGCTATTGCTGCTATAATTTAAAAAAACCCACAAACTTAGTGGTTTATTGAGATTAATTTATTACTTTTCATTTCTGGACGTCAGAAGTCCAATACACATTTCATCAAGCTAAAATCAAGGTTTTGACAAAGCTGCATAATTTCCCGGAAGCTCTGGAGGAAAATCTGTGTCTTGGTCATTCCACACAAAGAAGTCCTCATTTTCTTGCTGGCTATCAGCTGAGGGCCTTTTGCAACTTCTACAGGCTGCCTACGTACCTTGGCCCTCTTCTTCACCTTTAAAGACAGAAACAGCCATGAAAGTCCTTCTTAACACTGCAACTCTCTGATGCAGTCTTCTGCCTTCCTCTTCCATTTTTAAGGACTCATGTGACATGACTGGGTGAACCAGGATAGTATATTCTTCCCATCACAAGATTTGCAGCCATAAAAAAAAAAAAAAAAAAAGTTGTAGATTCGTTTAACATCTTTATTGGAATATAACTGCTTTACAATGGTGTGTTAGTTTCTGCTTTGTAACAAAGTGAATCAGATGTACATACACATATATCCCCAAACCTCCTCCCTCTTTCGCCTCCCTCCCACCCTCCATATCCCACCCCTCTAGGTGGACACAAAGCACCGAGCTGATCTCCCTGTGCTATGCGGCTGCTTCCCACTAGCTATCTGTTTTACATTTGTTACTGTATATATGTCCATGCAACTCTCTAACTTCATCCCAGCTTACCCTTCCCCATCCTCGTGTCCTCAAGTCCATTCTTTATGTATGCATCTTTATTCCTGTCCTGCCCCTAGGTTCTTCATAATAATTTTTTTTTTTAGATTCCATATATATATGTTAGCATACAGTATTTGTTTTTCTCTTTCTGACTAACTTCACTCTATATGACAGTCTCTAGGTCCATCCACCTCACTACAAATCACCCAATTTAGTTCTTTTTATGGCTGAGTAATATTCCATTGTATATATGTGCTGCATCTTCTTTATCCATTTATCTGTCGATGGACACTTAGGTTGCTTCCATTTCCGGGCTATTGTAAATAGAGCGGCAATCAACATTGTGGTACATGACTCTGTTTGAATTATGGTTTTCTCAGGGTATATGCCAAGTAGAGGGATTGCTGGGTCATATGGTAGTTCTATTTTTATTTTAAGGAGCCTCCATACTATTCTCCATAGTGGCTTTTTCAATTTACATTCCCACCAACAGTGCAAGAGGGTTCCCTTTTCTCCACACACTCTCCAGCATTTACTGTTCACAGATTTTATGATGATCGCCATTCTAACAGGTGTGAAGTGATACCTAATTGTACTTCTGATTTGCATTTCTCTAACGATTAGACATGTTGAGCATCCTTTCGTGTGTTTGTTGTCAATCTGTATATCTTCTATGGAGAAATGTCTATTTAGGTCTTCTGCCCATTTTTGGATTGGGTTGTTTGTTTTTCTGATATTGAGCTGCATGAGCTGCTTGTAAATCTTGGAGATTAATCCTTTGTCAGTTGCTTCATTTGCAAATATCTTCTCCCATTCTGAGGGTTGTCTTTTCGTCTTGTTTAAACTTTCCTTTGCTTTGCAAAAGCTTTTAAGTCTCATTAGGTCCCATTTATTTTTGTATTTATTTCCATTTCTCTAGGAGGTGGGTCAAAAAGGATCTTGCTGTGATTTATGTCATAGAGTGCTCTGCCTATGTTTTCCTCTAAGAGTTTTATAGTGTGTGGCCTTACATTTAGGTCTTTAATCCATTTTGAGTTTATTTTTGTGTAAGGTGTTAGGAAGTGTTCTAATTTCATTCTTTTACATGTAGCTGTCCAGTTTTCCAAGCACCACTTACTGAAGAGGCTGTCTTTTCTGCATTGTATGTTCTTGCCTCCTTTATCAAAGATAAGGTGACCATATGTACGTGGGTTTATCTCCAGGCTTTCTATCCTGTTCCATTGATCTATATTTGTGTGTTTGTGCCAGTACCAAACTGTACTCATTACGGTAGCTTTTTAGTATACTCTGACGTCTGGGAGCCTAATTCCTCCAGCTCCATTTTCCTTTGTCAAGATTGCTTTGGCTATTCGGGGTCTTTTGTGTTTCCATACAAATTGTGAAATTTTATGTTCTAGTTCTGTAAAAAATGCTATTGGTAGTTTGATAGGGATTGCATTGAATCTGTAGATTGCTTTGGGTAGTATAGTCATTTTCACAATGTTGATTCTTCCAATCCAACAGCATGTTGTATCTCCCCATTTGTTTGTATCATTTTTAATTTCTTTCATCAGTTTCTTATAATATTCTGCATACAGGTCTTTTGTCTCCTTAGGTGGGTTTCTTCCTATGTATTTTATTTTTTTTGTTGCAACGGTAAATGGGAGTGGCTCCTTAATATCTTTTTCAGATTATTCATCATTAGTGTATAGGAATGCAAGAGACTTCTGTGCATTAATTTTGTATCCTGCTACTTTAACAAATTCATTGATTAGCTCTAGTAGTTGTCTGGTAGCATCTTTAGGATTTTCTGTGTACAGTATCATGTCATCTGCAAACAGTGACAGCTTTACTTCTTCTTTTCCAATTTGGATTCCTTTTAATTCTTTTTCTTCTCTGATTGCTGTGGCTAAAACTTCCAAAACTATGTTGAATGACAGTGGTGAGAGTGAGCAACCTTATCTTCTTCCTGATCGTAGAGGAAATGGTTTCAGTTTTTCACCATTGAGAATGATGCTGGCTGTGGGTTTGTCATATATGGCCTTTATTATGTTGAGGTAAGTTGCCTCTATGCCTACTTTCTGGAGGGTTTTTATCATAAATGAGTGTTGAATTTTGTCGAAAGCTTTCTCTGCATCTATTGAGATGATCATATGGTTTTTCTTCAATTTGTTAATATAGTGTATCACATTGATTGATTTGTGTATGTTGAAGATCCTTGCATTCTTGGGATAAACCCCACTTGATCATGGTGTATGATCCTTTTAATGCCTTGTTGGATTCTGTTTGCTAGTATTTTGAGGATTTTTGCATCTATGTTCATCAGTGATATTGGCCTGTAGTTTTCTTTTTTTGTGACATCTTTGTCTGCTTTTGGTATCAGGGTGATGGTGGCCTCATAGAATGAGTTTGCGAGTGTTCCTTCCTCTGCTATATTTTGGAAGAGTTTGAGAAGGACAGATGTTAGCTCTTTTCTAAATGTTTGACAGAATTTGCCTGTGAAGCCATCTGGTCCTGGGCTTTTGTTTGTTGGAAGATTTTTAATCACAGTTTCAATTTCAGCACTTGTGATTGGTCTGTTTATACTTTCTGTTTCTTCCTGGATCAGTGTCAGAAGGCTGTGGTTTTCTAAGAATTTGTCCATTTCTTCCAGGTTGTGCATTTTTTTTTAAATAAATTTTATTTATTTATTTATTATTATTATTATTAATTTTTGGCTGTGTTGGGTCATCGTTTCTGCACAAGGGCTTCCTCTAGTTGTGGCAAGTGGGGGCCACTCTTCATCGCGGTGCGCAGGCCTCTCACTATCGTGGCCTCTCTTGTTGCGGAGCACAGGCTCCAGATGCGCAGGCTCAGTAGTTGTGGCTCACGGGCCCAGTTGCTCCGTGGCATGTGGGATCTTCCCAGACCAGGGCTCGAACCCGTGTCCCCTGCATTGGCAGGCAGATTCTCAACCACTGCGCCACCAGGGAAGCCCCAGGTTGTGCATTTTATTGGCATATAGTTACTTGTATTAATCTCTCATGATCCTTTATATTTCTGCAGTGTCAGTTGTTACTTCTCCTTTTTCTTTTCTAATTCTATTGATTTGAGTATTTTCCCTTTTTTTCTTGATAGGTCTGGCTAATGCTTTATCAGTTTTGTTTATCTTCTCAAATAACCAGCTTTGGGTTTCCCTGGTGGCGCAGTGGTTGAGAATCTGCCTGCTAATGCAGGGGACAGGGGTTCAAGCCCTGGTCTGGGAAGATCCCACATGCCGCGGAGCAACTAGGCCCGTGAGCCACAACTGCTGAGCCTGTGCCTCTGGAGCCTGTGCTCTGCAACAAGAGAGGCCACGATAGTGAGAGGCCTGCGCACCGCGATGAAGCGTGGCCCCCGCTTGTCGCAACTAGAGAAAGCCCTGGTACAGAAACGAAGACCCAACAGAGCCAATAAATAAATAAATAAATAATAATTTAAAAAAAAAGAATGCTTGTTTAAAAAATAAAAAATAAAAAAAAAATAACCAGCTTTTAGTTTTATTGATCTTTGCTATCATTTCCTTTATTTCTTTTTCATTTATTTCTGATCTGATCTTTATGATTTCTTTCATTCTGCTAACTTGGGGGTTTTTTTGTTCTTCTTTCTCTAATTGTTTTAGGTGTAAGGTTAGGTTGTTTTTTTGAGATGGTTCTTGTTTCTTGAGGTAGGAGTGTATTGCTATAAACTTCCCTCTTAGAAGTGCTTTTGCTGCATCCCATAGGATTTGGGTTGTCGTGTTTTCATTGTCAATTGTTTCTAGGTATTTTCTGATTTCCTCTTTGATTGCTTCAGTATTCTCTTGGTGATTTAGTAGTGTATTGTTTAGCCTCCATGTGTTTCTGTTTATTACAGATTCTTTCCTGTGACTGATATCTAGTCTTATAGTGTTAGGGTTAGAAAAGATACTTGATACAATTTCAATTTTCTTAAGTTTACCAAGGCTTGATTTGTGACACAAGATATGATCTATCCTGCAGAATGTTCCATGAGCACTTGAGAAGAGAGTGTATTCTGTTGTTTTTGGATGGAATGTCCTATAAATATCAGTTAAGTCCATCTTGTTTAATGTATCATTTAAAGCTTGTGTTTCCTTATTTATTTTCATTTTGGATGATCTGTTCATTGGTGAAAGTGGGCTGTTAAAGTCTCCTACTATGATTGTGTAACTATCGATTTCTCCTTTTATGGCTGCTAGCATTTGCCTTATGTACTGAGGAGCTCCTACATTGGGTGCATAAATATTTACAATTGTTATATCTTCTTTTTGGATTGATCCCGTGATCCTTATGTAGTGTCCTTCTTTGTCTCTTGTAATAGTCTTTATTTTAAAGTCTATTTTGTCTGATATGAGAATTGCTACTCCAGCTTTCTTTTGATTTCCATGTGTATGGAATATCTTTTTCAATCCCCTCACTTCCAGTCTGTATGTGTCCCTAAGTCTGAAGTGGGTCTCTTGTAGACAGCATATATATGGGTCTTGTTTTTGTATCCATTGAGCCAGTCTGTGTCTTTTGGTGGGAGCATTTAATCCATTTACATTTAAGGTAATTATCGATATTTATTTCCCTATTACCATTTTCTTAATTGATTTTGGTTTGTTATTGTAGGTCTTTTCCTTCTCTTGTGTTTGCTGCCTAGAGAAGTTCCTTTAGCATTTGTTGTAAAGCTGGTTTGGTGGTGCTGAATTCTCTTAGCTTTTGCTTGTTTCTAAAGGTTCCAATTTCTCCATCGAATCTGAATGAGATCCTTGCTGTGTAGAGTAGTCTTGGTGTAGGTTTTTCATTTCAGCACTTTAAATATGTCCTGCCACTCCCTTCTGGCTTGCAGGTTTCTGCTGAAAGATCAGCTGTTAACCTTATGGGGATTCCCTTGTATGTTATTTGTTGTTTTTCCCTTCTGCGTTTAATATTAATTCTTTGTATTTAATTTTTGATTGTTTGATTAATATGTGTCTTGGCATGTTTCTCCTTGGACTTATCCTGTATGGGACTCTCTGTGCTTCATAGAGTTGATTGACTATTTCCTTTCCCATATTAGGGAAGTTTTCCACTATAATCTCTTCAAATATTTTCTCAGTCCCTTTCTTTTTCTCTACTTCTTCTGGGACCCCTAAAATTTGAATTATGGTGCATTTAATGTTGTCCCAGAGTCTCTGAGACTGTCCTCAATTCTTATCATTCTTTTTTCTTTTTTCTTCTCTGTGGTAGTTATTTCCACTGTTTTATCTTCCAGGTCACTTATCCATTCCGCTGCCTCAGTTATTCTGCTATTGATTCCTTCTAGAGAATTTTTAATTTCATTTATTATGTTGTTCATTATTCTTTGTTTGCTCTTTAGTTCTTCTAGGTCCTTGTTAAACGTTTTTTGTATTTTCTCCATTCTACTTCCAAGATTTTGGATCATCTTTACTATCATTACTCTGAATTCTTTTTCAGGTAGATTGCCTATATCCTGTTCAGTTGTTTGGTCTGGTGGGTTTTTACCTTGCTCCTTCATCTGCTGTGTGTTTCTCTGTCTTCTCATTTTGCTTATTTTACTGTGTTTGGGGTCTCCTCTTTGCAGGCTGCAGGTTCGTAGTTCACATTGTTTTTGGTGTCTGCCCCCAGTGGCTAAGGTTGGTTCAGTGGTTGTGTAGGCTTCCTGGTGGAAGGGACTAGTGCCTGTATTCTGGTGGATGAGGCTGGATCTTGTCTTTCTGGTGGGCAGGACCACGTCCGGTGGTGTGTTTTGGGGTGTCTGTGATCTTATTATGATTTTAGGCAGCCTCTGCTAATGGGTGGGGTTTTTTTCCTGTTTTGCTCGCTGTTTGGCATAGGGTGTCCAGCACTGTAGCTTGCTGGTCGTTGAGTGGAACTGGGTCTTAGCTTTGAGATGGAGATCTCTGGGAGAGCTTTCACCATTTGGTATTACATGGGGCCGGAAGGTCTCTGGTGTACCAATGTCCTGAACTCAGCTCTCCCACCTAAGAGGCTCAGGCCTGACACTTGGCCAGAGCACCAAGTGTCAGCCACACGGCTCAGAAGATATGGGAGAAAAAAGAGAGAAAGAAAGAAAATAAATAAAATAAAGTTATTAAAATAAAAAAATATATTATTAAAAATTTTTTAATTAAAAAAAAAAGAAAGAAAGATTGCAACCAAACCAATAAACAAATCCACCAATGATAACAAGTGCTAAAAACCATACAAAAAAAAAAAAAAAACAACAAACAGAACCAGACAGACAGAACCCTAGGGCAAATGGTAAAAGCAAAGTTATACAGACAAAATCACACAAAGAAGCATACACATACACACTCACAAAAAGAAAAAAAGGAAAAAATATACGTATTTATATACATTAAAAAAAGGAAGAGAGCAACCAAATCTACCAATGATAATAAGCTCTATATACTAAACTAAGATAAACATAAAACCAGAAACAATAAATTAGATGCAGAAAGCAAACCCCAAGTCTACAGTTGCTCCTAAAGTCCACTGCCTGAATTTTGGGATGATTCATTGTCTATTCAGGTATTCCACAGATGCAGCGTACATCAAGTTGATTGTGGAGATTTAATCCACTGCACCTGAGGCTGCTGGGAGAGATTTCCCTTTCTCTTATTTGTTCACACAGCTCCTGGGGTTCAACTTTGGATTTGGCCCTGCCTCTGTGTGTAGGTCGCTTGAGGGCGTCTGTTCCAGTCCAGACAGGACATGGTTAAAGTAGCAGCTGATTAGGGGGCTCTGGCTCACTCAGGCCGGTCAGAGGGAGGGGTATAGAATGCAGGGCGAGCCTGTGGCAGCAGAGGCCAGCATGACATTGCAACAGCCTGAGGCGCACTGTGTGCTCTCCTGGGGAAGTTGTCCCTGGATCATGGGACCCTGGCAGTAGCGGGCTGCACAGGTTCCCGGTAGGTGAGGTGTGGATAGTGACCTGTGCTTGCACACAGGCTTCTTGGTGGCTGCAGTAGCAGCCTTAGTGTTTCATGCCTGTCTCTCGTGTCCTCGCTGATAGCCTCAGCTCGCGCCTGTCTCTGGCGCCCGTTTAGGCGGTGCTCTGAATTGCCTCTCCTCACGCACCCCGAAACAATGGTCTCTTGCCTCTTAGGCAGATGCAGACTTTTTCCCGGACTCCCTCCTGGCTAGCTGTGGTGCACTAGCCCCGTTCAGGCTGTGTTCACGCAGCCAACCCCAGTCCTCTCCCTGGGGTCTGACCTCCGAAGCCCGAGCCTCAGCTTCCAGCCCTGACCCGCCCCTGCGGGTGAGCAGACAAGCCTCTTGGGCTGGTGAGTGCTGGTCCGCACCAATCCTCTGTGTGGGAATCTCTCCACTTTGCCCTCCGCACCCCTGTTGCTGTGCTCTCCTCCGTGGCTCCGATGCTTCTTCCCTGTCCACCCCGTCTCTGCCAGTGAAGCAGCTTCCTAGTATGTGGAAACTTTTCCTCCTTCACAGCTCCCTCCTAGAGGTGCAGGTCCCATCCCTATTCTTTTGTTTCTGTTTTTTCTTTTTTCTTTTGCCCTACCCAGGTACGTGGGGAGTTTCTTGCCTTTTGGGAAATCTGAGGCCTTCTGCCAGCGTTCAGTAGGTGTTCTGTAGGGGTTGTTCCACATGTAGATGTACTCCTGATGTATTTGTAGGGAGGAAGGTGATCTCCACGTCTTACTCCTCCTCCATCTTGAAGGCCTCCCCCCACATCATTCTTTTTGCCATTTACTGTAACATATTCATTCACAGGACTTGGGGATTAGAGTGTAGATATTGGGGGGAGCGGGGACGGGGGGAGATTATTCTGCCTTCCATACCACCATATAGGTTTCCTCGTCATCTCCCTTTTATAAAGTTCTTACATATTACACCTAGATACATTGAAAATTCCCATCAGACAATGTTCTACTTTGATTTAAATGATGAACCACTTTTTTAATAATTCAAGAAGAGAAGATTTTGTTATATTTACCATTTCCTGAGTGTATATTTCTTTGGATTGATCTTGTCTGGGATTTGCTTAGCTTCTGGAATTTATAGGTTAATCTCTTTTGCCAAACTTGGAAAGTTTTCAGCTATTATTTCTTGGAATATTTTTTAGCAACACACTCTTCTTTCCTTCTGAGCCTTCAATCATACAAACATTATGCCTTTTTGTTATTCTCCAACAGTTCCAGGGTCTCTTCGATATTGTTCCTCTCCTTTATTAACAATGGATAATTTCTATTGACTTATTTTCAAGTTTGCTGATCCTTTCCTCTGTCACCTCCATTCTGTTACTGATTCCATACAGCGAGGGTTTTTTTTCCTTTTTGGTGTGGGGGGTGCAGGGTAGAGAGGCTATTGTATTTTTTAATTCTAAAATTTCCATTTGGTTTACTTCATATTTCCTATTTCTTTACTGATTACTTCCTATTCTAACTTTTATTTCAGTATTTAAGATTATTCATTTGAGCACTTTTACAATAGTTGTTTTAAAGTCATCTTTTCATTGTTATCTGTTGTCTTTTCCCATGTGATCTGAGATTTTTGTAGTACTTCATACACCCATATGGAACGTGCCTTGTTTAAATCTATGGTGAATGTTGATATTTTTTTATCAGGGACTTGATTTGGTTAGCTTCTGGCCATTAATTCCAACCCACCTCTATGGGCTGTAGTTCCAATATCAGTTCCATTTACAAAAGCTATGCAGGGCCATTCAGATTTACACTGGGTGTGCACCATGTAGAGATCAGTCTGGGACTCCGGTTCTATTCATTAATTCCATCCTCAAAGCCCTTGGTATGCTAATAAGGATGAGATCCAAGCATGTGCAGATTGTAGTGAGTCTAGGAGTTCACAGATTCGTGGGATCATTTCCCAAGCCCCTCCTTCTCACCTGTCTCCACTGATACTTTCTGGTACCCTGGAACATCCCTTGTCACTCCTCCAATCAGCAACAACCCACTTCTATGACTGCACCAGAGTAGCAGGAGGATCGAGGGGGGGGGCGGGGAACAAGCAATGGTTTAGCCCTGCCTTTCATAACTATAGCTTTACCAGATAGACAGAATGTTCCCTTCACTCATTGGCTCCTGCAGTTTCCCACTGCCAGCTGTTTCTGCTGCTACTGACTCTGCCACAAGATTGCCAGGGGGCTGGGGCATAACAAAACTAAGAAAAAGGAGACAAAAAAGATGGGAGATTTCTCCCTTCTCTCAGAGCTTTAGGGCTTCCCTTTTCTACTCTTTGAGCCAAAACTAGAAGGGTCTCCTGGATTTCTGTCTGTGTTCCAATACTGACTTCAGGATTTTGGACTGCATTGAATTCAAGCTGTGGGATTAGCAGAGAAAAAAATTGTAAGCCCATCTCTATTTCAGTGGTATTTCATTCTAGTATTCTTCCTTAGTCTACATGCTGATATTTACTTTTCAGAGAACTCAACTAGCTTCAACTGGCATTTTATCCAGTTTCATGTTTGTATTCATTGGGGGAAAAAAGGTTGGAGTGGTTTTATTCAATTTTACCTGGAACCAGAATTCTTTTTTTTTTTTTAATTTATTATTATTATTATTAATTTTTATTTATTTATTTATTTATGGCTGTGTTGGGTCTTCGTTTCTGTGCGAGGGCTTTCTCTAGTTGCAGCAAGTGGGGGCCACTCTTCATCGCGGTGCGCGGGCCTCTCACTCTCACAGCCTCTCTTGTTGCGGAGCACAGGCTCCAGACGCGCAGGCTCAGCAATTGTGGCTCACGGGCCTAGTTGCTCCGCGGCATGTGGGATCTTCCCAGACCAGGGCTCGAACCCGTGTCCCCTGCATTGGCAGGCAGATTCTCAACCACTGCGCCACCAGGGAAGCCCCAGAATTCTTTTAATAAGTTTTGCAAAAGCTTTTAACCAATTTCCCCAAGTGTGCAATGCCAGGTGTACAAAATTGCAAACATATCAACACAAAAGATATGTGCCCAGGAAGAAAAAAGTAATCTTAAGGGTATACATAAAGCTAATACACTGTTAGACTGTGGTCTCTTTGATGCTTGAAAACGTCATCCCTCCAATTCACAATGCATTCTTCAGAATAAAGGAAACTTACAAATCTAAGGTTTGAAGAAAATGACAGTGAGGTAAATCCAACTATCTAAGTATTAAAATGTACTGAGTTTTCTTCATCTCAAAGGATACTTAAAAACAAACAAACATATCTGTTCCATTTTCTACAATGACAAAAGTTCATAGGTTATTGTCATAAACACCCAAAGGGCCACACGTTAAAATATAACCCACACTCTGCAAACCATCAGCACTAGAAGCAGAATCTCTTCGTAAAACAACACACCTATGCTACCCTACCTGATAAATTTCAGCTTTCATTTATTGAACGAAAATAAGTATTCTGTTTCTTCAAACTACTAAAGGCAGGACAAGGTCTTTACAGGAAACAGCCCCAAGCCAAGGAGCCTAATGGAAGCTTCATTTATTATGGTTTTAACCCAGACATCCTCCCTCCCCAGCTGGCTGCTAGCAACTGGCCAAATGGAAAAAGAACAAACCTTTTAAATTTCAGCTCAAAAGTTTCTGATTGAACCTGGACCACAACCCCTATCTGAATGAGAAACTCAAGAAAGGAAAGAGGTTCTGAGAATGACAACAGCATAAGTTATCATTACGTGTATCAGAGCTATTCAGTAGTATTAACTCAAATTGTGCTTCTCAATGTTCTCCTTTAGTGTAAATGTGATGAAAAGGGTTTGTTTTCACAATCTAAATATCAATTCCAATGATGAAGCAGCATGTAGTTATTATGAGTCAGAATGTGTCATTACTGAGACATCTTTTTAGTTAACCACAATATCTTTTTTCTTACCAGTAGAAAGAAAATTTCCTACCACATTCTGTTAAAATAGGGGGGGAAAATATCTAAACTAAATTCAATAAAAGTGAAAATCTGATGGTGTAAGCTTATCTTATGGGAAAAGACAAAGGCAAATAAAATTCTAAAAAGGATTACTCAGTATTCTGATAGAACAGGGTAAGAGTCTGTACACCTGGGTATATTTAATTGTGCTTGTAGCAGAAATAATCCCCCCCACCCTTATCTAAAGGAGACTATCATTAGGGAAAGGTCTCTCAAGATCAGTTCCATATAAAGGACAGACAATTCTCTGCTTTTACAGTCAATTTGGTTTTTTGCTTCTAAAATACAGCCTCCCAATCTATCATCCAACTTGTTACTAAATTTGTGAACCAATTGAGGGAAGGGAGATCATTCCATATACCAGACATCTATTAAAAATATATATCATGGAGACAGAAATCCCTCCAAAATTAGGATCAACCAAAAGGACTAGATGCATTTTTCAGTCCCACTACATATGTTCTTGGAAAGAAACAAAATGCATTAATAGAGAAGTAGGTTCTGTCTCCTCTGGTTAATGCCATACCTGGCCACACTACTGGTCTCTTAAAAAAAAACTCATCTACAGAAAAAACAAACAAACAAACAAACAACTCAGAATTTCTTACCTCTTTATCAATCACTCCTAATTCATAGGCTGTGCTTGGAGAGGATTAGAGGAAAGGAGAGGAAGGGGCTAGGGTTTCTGAAGCATCAGATACATGTACTTTCACTTTAATTCCATCTCTGACAGCATATCCACAGTTACTATCTTGCCCTGAAATGACCAGAATGAGTTTAAGAAAAGGTATACATGATTTTTAAATGAGCCCTGAGTTAACATTCCATTCCAAAAGAATAAAGAAATTGCACAGAAAAGCATAAGTAGCTAGCTTTTAAAAGGCCTGTTTGCAAGGTTATTCCTTGGTTGGCATCTGGAAGGAACTTGGAGTTGGAAGGTTTCCCCCACCAAACTAAGTGACAAGAGCAGCTCATTGTTCCTAAACCATGTATGCAAACAATTTGTCGTATGCTAAATACCCGCTTCCCTTCTAAGAGTCTGGAAATGAAATACACACTAGGCAGAGGGGGCCTATGTGACCAGTTCCCAGCACAAATCTACTTCAAAAATCTCTCTAATGAGCTTCCCTGGTAAACAACATTTCACAGGTGCTGTCACACCTCCCCACTAGAGGAATCAAGCCTGTCCTAAGTGACTCCACTGGAAGAGGACTCTTGGAAGCTTATGTCCGGTTTCCTCCAGACTCTCCTATGCACTTTTCTCTTCATTGGTTTTGCTGTGTATCCTTTCCCTACAGGAAATCATAGCTAAGAGTATGACAAAATGCTGAGTCCTTCTAGAGAGCCACCTGACCTGGGGGCAGTCTTAGGAATCCCTGACACAGAAATGTTAATAAGAACATCAGTGCTTTAACATAAGTTGCCAAAATGGACAGATTTGGAAGAAACGAAATATTCTAAATGATTCTGATTCATTCCTTAGTAAGAGTAACTGAAAGAAAACAAACCAGATCTTAAAAAAAAAATAAAAAAGACTAAGAAGAAAGAATAAGTGAAATTTCATTATAGCATTAAAATTTTTTTAATATAAGCATGAAAAGACAGGCAGCTCAACTTAACAATAAACAGATGGGTCTGCAAGGAGGGTAGGAAGGAAATGAGATGAGAAATGGTCAATTAAATCAGTGGTATTCTATGGGCCAGGCTTAACTGTGAGTGGTGTCTGCCCATCCAGAAACATTCAAGAGGAACCAGAAACACAACAGCTAAGAAGGAATAACTCAACTTGAGGGGGCAGGTGGTGCTCTGGCAGAAAAAGCTGGGCCAGCCTGGTGTTGAACATCCTGAAAGACAACTCAGTGTTAACAGGGAACACAGAGACCATGCGGGCCTTGGTCCTTCCAAGGGTTTCTACCATCTCTCTTTAATCAAAGTATCTCTGTCTAGAGTTCTGGCAGGGATGGATGGCCTAAGTAACATTCTGTAATTTGGGGATTTACCGTTATCCCATGAAAAGTGGGAGAGAGAGGGGAGAGAAGGATACAATGATTACTAGGTACTCATCATTTCTGGAAGCTACAGAATTCTCTATAGTCAGTATGAACACTGACTCTTAGATTTCATAAACGTAAATTTCTTCAGCACTCTTTTTCACTTTAATTGCATTTAGAGAAATTAAGTCAATTTAATAAGCTAAGAAGTAGCTCACCACCATGTCAAGTACCAGTCCCTCCTCATTTGATGTCTCTTGTTTTATTGCCATATTCTTTGTTAGGATCCAGTGAGATCATATCCATCAAACTGCTCTGCAAACGTTAAATAAATACTAAATAAGTGGGTTTGAACATTATAACTCCTACCCTGAGGTCTTCTCTAATCTTTCCTGACTTTTCTTGATCTAAAGAGTTTATTTCATTGATTGGTCTGTTTATTTACTGTTTTATTGATTTCACCCTGACATTGCTTATATACCTTAGTTCATAATCATTTTTAGATCTCTGGACCTAATAACTCCACTCAAACTTTCTCAGCCTTGGTTATGTATTTCTACTTCCACTCTTGTTATTTTTTTACACTTAGTTTTCTTTGGTTACTTTCTAAAAAACATTTCGCCCTATGAATATATATAGAAACTTTTATAACACACAGGTGCTGGTATAATAAAAACTTAACAGCAGTTACATTTCCTTTGTGCTTCTTTCTGACTTTCCCATCATGCCCTGACAGAAGTAACCACTATTCTAAAATTATATTTATCACATGCAGTTATTTTGTGAGATGTTATTCAGGGATATATAATACCATACTATTTTCCATAATTATAAACTTTATTTATTGCGAGATTTATATAAGTGGTATATTACCCGATGCTCTTATTTTTCTTTTTACAGTAATGCATAATTATTTTATCATGTCAACTCAGAGGTACCTGAGGGAAACAATAATCTTCCACTATCCTTTTTTTAAATTTTTAAAATATTTCATACAATTTTTAAAGGTTACTTTCCATTTACAGTTACTACAAAATATTGGCTATATTCTCCACACTGTATAATACATCCTTGAGCTATGCTTTTATTACTTTTTTTTATAAATTTATTTATTTATTTTTTGGCTGCATTGGGTCTTCATTGCTGCAAGCGGGCTTTCTCTAGTTGCGGTGAGCGGGGGCTACTCTTCGTTGCAGTGAGCAGGCTTCTCATTGTGGTGGCTTATCTTTGTTGCAGAGCACAGGCTCTAGGTGTGCGGGCTTCAGTAGCTGCAGCACACGGGCTCAGCAGTTGTGGCTCACGGGCTCTAGAGCACAGGCTCAGTAGTTGTGGCACACGGGCTTAGTTGCTCCGCGGCATGTGGGATCTTCCCGAACCAGGGCTTGAACCTGTGTCCCCTGCATTGGTAGGCGGATTCTTAACCACTGTGCCACCAGGGAAGTCCAAGCCATGCTTTTAAATCAACATCTCCTTCAGGAATTTTATCCACAATGATAAATGTAGCTTGTTAACCTCATTTTAACAGTCATATCCTATTTCCATTGTCAGAAGATGCTACATTGTATTTAATTTCCCTGCAGATGGATACTTAAGATGCTTACTATATTTTACAACTACAGAGTTACACAAAGCTTTAAAGAAGATTCTTAGATGTGTCTTCTGATGCATAAGTCAATTTCTCCCAGAGTTTTCAATCAGCCATGGACTGCCCCACTAGAAGTGATTAGAAATGTTTGAAGAATGTTTGGATGTTTGAATGACCATGGTATAGGGGGCATAATTCACACACAGTGGGTTATGAATGATACCCCAGAAGAGAGGCTTACCCTGCCCAAATTACCAGTAAGGTCCCAATGAGAAACACCATATCTCAGAGTTGAATTGTTGGTTTGTAGGTTATATGGATCCTAAAGTTGACTCATGAGGTATTGCCAAATTGCCCTTCAAAGTAGGTATATTAATTAATACACCCAACATCAGCCAATAATTTCCTACTGTGCAACATCTTTGCCTGCACCTAGTATTGCAAGATTTTTTAACATTTGCCAATCTGAAATTGTGAAAGGGGATCCATTATTCTCTTAAGTGATAGCTTTGGAGTTTTTCTTATTTATTTGAAATGGTACTTTAAACATTCTAATAATAATGCTTTCTAAGTATTTTTTGTTACAAAACTTTTCACCCAATATCTAGCCTTTAAAAAAAAAAAAAACTTTATTATTACGGTACCAAGATTCACACGTATAAAAAAACTTGGTGAGCTGAATTTATAAATATTTTTCCTTGGAGGTTGTGTTTTTGTGTGTGGCATATATCTACGGGGTATGGTTTTAAAACCCTCAAGGTCACACATACATTCTCATATAACTTCTTGGAAAAGCTCTAAAGTTTTGCTTTTCACAATCTTTATCCTGAATTGTTTGCTTATGGTTTAAGGTGGGGGTGATATTTTATTTTTTATCCATATGGATAATCAAACTTCAAAGCATCTTTTATTGAAAAGACCTATCCTAACTCCCAGTGACCTACAAGTCCATCTCTATCAGGTATATAATTTCCATAAATAAGGTCTCTACTTGCTTATCTATACTTGTGCCAATATCTCATAATAATTCATTCCTATAGGTTTGTAGTAAGTCTTGAAATCTATTTGGGTAAGCCCCCCCACCTTGCTGTACTCTTTCAGATCAATTTCTTTTCTTCTTTGTTCTTCCATGTAAATTTTAGAATCCATTTGTCTAATATCCCCACCCCCAAATAAAAGCAGTGGAGATTTTGATTGGCAATTTTCTCACAAATTAATCTAAGAACAGCTTCATGATATCATTCTCTTCCTAGCCATGTATATGTTTACTTTCTATATATCTTTTTTGGAATAGACTTTAATCTTTAGAGCAATTTTAGTATACAGAGTAACTGCAAAAGTACAGAGTTCCCTCTATCTCCTCTTCCTCCCTATACACAGTATCCCCAATTGTTAAGATCTAGCATTAATGTGGTTACAATGGACAAACCATCATTGATACATTATTATTAACTAAAGTCCATAATTTACCTTAGCATTCACTTTTCTGTTGTACAGTTTTATGAGCTTGGACAAATGTATAATGTCATGTGCCTCCCAACACAGTATCATACAGAATTGTCTCAACTGTTCTAAAAATCCCCTGTGTTCCACCTACCCATTCTTCCCTCCTCTCTCCTCCCCAACCCTGGCAATCATTGATCTTTTCACTGTCCCTAGTTTTGTCTTTTCCAGAATGTCATATAGTTGGAAATACACTTTACATAGCCTTCTCAGACTGGCTTCTTTTATTTATTTTTTTTAGTGTGGCTTTTTTTTTTTTTTTAACATCTTTATTGGAGTATAATTGCTTTACAATGGTGTGTTAGTTTCTGCTTTATAACAAAGTGAATCAGTTATACATATACATATATCCCCATATCTCTTCCTTCTTGCATCTCCCTCCCTCCCACCTTCCCTATCCCACCCCTCTAGGTGGTCACAAAGCACCGAGCTGATATCCCTGTGCTATGCGGCTGCTTCCCACTAGCTATTTATTTTACATTTGGTAGTGTATATATGTCCATGCCACTCTCTCACTTTGTCCCAGCTTACCCTTCTCCCTCTCCATATCCTCAAGTCCATTCTCTAGTAGGTCTGCATCTTTATTCCCGTCTTGCCCCTAGGTTCTTCATGACCATTTTTTTTTCTTAGATTCCATATATATATGTGTTAGCATACGGTATTTGTTTTCCTCTTTCTGACTTATTTCACTCTGTATGACAGATGTGAGGTCCATCCACCTCACTACAAATAACTCAATTTCCTTTCTTTATATGGCTGAGTAATATTCCATTGCATATATGTGCCACATCTTCTTTATCCATTCATCTGTTGATGGACCCTTAGGTTGCTTCCAGGTCCTGGCTATTGTAAATAGAGCTGCAATGAACATTGTGGTACATGACTCTTTTTGAATTATGGTTTTCTAAGGGTATATGCTCAGTAGTGGGATTGCTGGGTCGTATGGTAGCTCTATTTTTAATTTTTTAAGGAACCTCCATACTGTTCTCCATAGTGGCTGTATCAATTTACATTCCCACCAACGGTGCAAGAGGGGTCCCTTTTCTCCACACCCTCTCCTGCATTTATTGTTTGTAGATTTTTTGATGATGGCCATTCTAACCGGTGTGAGATTATATCTCACTGTAGTTTTGATTTGCATTTCTCTAATGATTAATGATGTTGAGCATTCTTTCATGTGCTTGTGGGCAATCTGTATATGTTCTTTGGAGAAATGTCTATTTAGGTCTTCTGCCCTTTTTTGGATTGGTTTGTTTGTTTTTTTGATATTGAGCTGCATGAGCTGCTTGTAAATTTTGGAGATTAATCCTTTGCCAGTTGCTTCATTTGCAAATATTTTCTCCCATTCTGAGGGTTGTCTTTAATCTTGCTTATGGTTTCCTTTGCTGTGCAAAAGCTTTTAAGTTTCATTAGGTCCCATTTGTTTATTTTTGTTTTTACTTCCATTTCTCTAGGAGGTGGGGCAAAAAGGATCTTGCTGTGATTTATGTCATGGAGTGTTCTGCCTATGTTTTCCTGTAAGAGTTTAATACTGTCTGGCCTTACATTTAGGTCTTTAATCCATTTTGAGTTTATTTTTGTGTATGGTGTCAGGGAGTGTTCTAATTTCATTCTTTTACATGTAGCTGTCCAGTTTTTCCAGCACCACTTATTGAAGAGGCTATTTTTTCTCCACTGTATATTCTTGCCTCCTTTATCAAAGATAAGGTGACCATATGTGCGTGGGTTTATCTCTGGGTTTTCTATCCTGTTCCATTGATCTATATTTCCGTTTCTGTGCCAGTACCATACTGTCAGACTGGCTTCTTGCACTTATGCATTTAATTTTCCTCCATGCCTTTTGTGGCTTGATAGACAGCTCATTTATTTTTATTGCTGAATAATATTCCATTGTATGCATATACCACAGTTTGTTTATCCACTCAACTATTGAAGAATATCTTGGTTGCTTCCAATTTTTGGCAATTATGGCTATAAACATCTTTGTGAGGTTTTTGCACAGGCGTAAGTATTCAACTCATTTAGGTAAATACCAGGGAAAAAGATCACTGAATCATGTGGTATCTATACAACTTTAAACAGTCTGTAGTAATCATCAGTTATATTGTTTAAACTTTCATAATAAGCATCTTGCCCATATTTTGCTAAATCAGCTCCTAGGTAACTCATAGCTTTGAAGTTATTGACATTTTTATTATGTTTTCATTGTGAGCTGCTGTATATAGAAAATTAAGTCAATTGTTTTTATATTGTTTTATATTGTTATAAATGGATTCTAATTCCAACCATCTTGTTGAGGTCATTTATTAACTCTAATAATTTGTCTGTAAATTATAATTAATTCCGGTTTTCAGTGTAAGCCACTAAATTAGTTTCAAATGATGAAAATTTTGATTCATCTTTTCTGAAATAACTATTTTTCCTTCCTGCGCTGACCAGGGTTTCCAATTCAATATGTAATAGTCTACTGGTAATATGTTTTATCTCTTAATTTTCTTGATCAGTCTTACAAGGGGTTTATTAGTTTTTTAATCTTTCTAAAACTAACTTTTCCTTTATTGATTTATTGATTTCTGTTCTTAATTTTACTCTTTCCTTCTTCCTATACCCTCTGGGTTTAAGTTTCTTTTCTTCATTTAAATTCTTGGTATGGAAAATTAGATACTGATTTTCAGACTGTACTCTTCTCTTATTTATGCATTTGTTATAAAGTTACCTTTAAGCACTGAGTTAGCTGCATCCCATGAGTATTATGTCAAATTATCATCACCATTTAATGCAAAATACTTCCTCATTTCTATATTAAGTTCTTCTAAGATACATAGGTTTTTCTAGAGGTACAGTGCTTAATTTCTTTAAAAAATGAGATTGTCTAGTTATCTTTATGTTATTGATTTCTAAGCTTAATTCCTAATGATTAAATCAGAAAGAAAATCCTGATGTTTTCATTCCTCTACAATTGAGGGCTTTCTTTATGGCTCAGCTTACAGTCAGTTCTGCAGTTCCGGGTTCTATATATGTCAATCAGTTGAAGCTGTTTGTGTTGTTTGGAGCTGTCTTCTCATTTTTTTGTCTTCTTGTTCTATTAGTAGAGAAAAGTGGGCAGGTATTGAGAAACCATAATGATGTTGAGTTGACAGGACTCAAAAGGGGATGAGAAAGAGGAGATGTCGGGATTGAGTCAGCCCAATTAAAGTGTACTAGAGCCATTCACTCAAAAGTCCAGATTTTGAAGGGAAATCCAGAGCTCAGTCTTGGCTTCTTTGTGTTTGAGAAGTTCAGCTGGAGAAGCCAAGTTGTCATCTGGGTACAGGATTGTGGAGCTAAGAGAGAGGTCAGGTCTAGAGACAGACTTTGGAGATTGACGTTCCAATGACATTTGGGAGCATAGCAATGTATGAGATTGACAAGAAGAGTACAAAATGGAAAAATGGGATGAGCCTTAAGCAACTCCAGCACTTAATCTGTTAGAGCAGGATAAGCTTGCAGAGGAGACTAAAATGACATAGCCAGAGAGGAAAACAAATAGTGTGGTGTTACCTTATAACAAATAGAACCCGAAACAGAGAAGACAAAGGAAGAATGTGTTATAGAGGAAGTGGTTAAGAGCATCAAGTGCTGCTTGCAGGCTAGTTAACATCAGTCCTAAAAGCATCCATGTGGTGCAAGAGAGATTACTGGTAATCTTGGTATGACATGTATTGGTGGCATGAGGGGGAAGGTTCACAAGGAAGTGGGAAAGGAAGAAAAGGAGGCAACAGATTAACTGATTTTCAAAAAATTGGGCTGAAGAAGAAGAAGGGTATAGGTCAAGTTGAGAGACTTGATCATACTTAGAGGTAAATCGATGTAATACTCATGCTAAAGGTACATGTTTCTCTGGCTACGGCGCTCAATGAATATTTACTTGCTGACTGAATTGCTCCCCACCACTTGCCAACACACACATACACACACACACACACACACACACACACACACACACACTTTCTTGATTCCCTTATCAGAATATTTATTACCTGTCATGCAGCTATAGACCCCAGTTTTGAAAATCAAGCATTATCCAACAAATAATTTCATGAGTCTTAACAATACACACTGGGTATAAGAGAAGGTAATTTATGTTTTCACAAAACCTATCAGAGAAATACTTGGACCTATCAACTGCAAGAAGGAAATTTTACATGCAAATACCTATCTTTTAAATAAGCATCTCACACAGTTTATCATTCCCCTAATCCCAAAACATAAAGCCAGTGTTTTTTTTTTTAATAACGTAACCCTTAAAAAAGCATTTCCCAAGTCCATGCCTATATCAACAGAAGCAGCAAATATCATCTAGCCAGAGAACAATTATACCTCCTCCAAGCAGATAAGAAAACTCAATCATTCTAATATGCTATGGATAATATTATTGATGACCTCTAGAAATTTTGCAACCAATTTCAAAACACATACTCCAAGATAATCACATCATTACACCCTTAAAGCAGTCTCTTATAAAAATAAAAGGACATGCTTTCCTCAATTAAAAGTGAAGGAAGTATCACAGAGTTGAATGAGTAGAGAGTAGAGAAATTCGATTCTTAGACAACCTGGTGTCTGTTATCTCTTTCAATGTTTCTCAAAATTGTTTAGATGGAGAGATTCCCATAAATGATTAATTCCATCATCTGGATTAGAAACTATTTACTAGAAAGTATAACTTTATTACACACACACACACACACACACACACACACAGTCACTCTCTCACACACACAGCATATGTACACAAGCCAATCATAACTTCTTCTCCTTTGTTATTTTTAATAAGTCATTCATTCAATAAACATTTACTGGCATCTATGTACTAGGGGATATTACATTGGGGATTCATCAGTGAACAAAACAGAGTCCTTGCTTTCATGAAATGTATGCTCTAGGGACTTCCCTGGTGGTCCAGTGGTTAAGACTTCGCCTTCCAATGCAGGGGGTGTGGGTTCGATCCCTGGTCGGGGAGCTAAGATCCCACATGCCTCGCAGCCAAAAAACCAAAACATAAAACAGAAGCAATACTGTAACAAATTCAATAAAGACTTTATAAAAAATGGTCCACATCAAGAAAATCTTGAAAAAAAATGTTCTACTTGAAAGAGATAGACAATGAGCAAAAAAATATTTGGTATGTTGGGTGACGGTAAGGGAAAGAACAAGAGCTGAAGAGAAGGGGTGGCTGCTGAGAGCCAGGCTGCCATTTTTTATATCTTATATCAGGAAAGCCTCCTTCAGATAAAGTGAGCAGAGAACGAAAGGAAGTAAGTGAGGGAGGAGCGCCAAGTCGATGCATGTAGAGGAAGAGCCTTCCACACAGAAGAAAGAACAAGTGCAGAAGGTCCAGAGACAGGCTGATCTCTCAGGGAGATGGAGAAACAGACAGGAGGCCAGCGTGTGACTGGAGCAGAGGCAGGAAGGAGAACTGCAGGAGATGAGTTCAGAGGGGAGTAGGTCAGATCAGGCCAAGTCCTTGTAGGTCACTGCCAGGATCCTGGGTTTTACACTGAGTAGGCTGGAAAGCCACTCGAGCCAATGATGCCTTGCTGCTTCCTACTATGTATCTGGTCCTGTGTTCACTGCTTTACTTCCATCATCAGCAATGTTCCCAATGATCTTATACAATATGCACTTTTACTCCAACTTTACAGGTGAGGAAAATGCAACTTGTTCAGGTCCACAGTGCTGGGAACTGAAACACAGGCTCATCTAGTTCAGCACTGCTCAGTGGCACGGGGGATATTACTAGCATTTGGAGCAGGACAATTCTTCATTGTATGGGACTGTTCTACACATTGCAGGATAGCAGTTATCAATGCCATACCTCACCTTCAAATGCCGGCAATGTCCCCTCATCCTTCTGACAATCAAAAACATCATACATATTTTCAAAAGCCCTCAACAGGCACACTACCCCCACAAGTTGGAACCACTAGTACAGTCCCTGCCCACCCTCCCTTGTTTTACCCTGCTAGCAGAAAGCTGGTGATTGGAACAAAATTTGTAAGAAAGATGGATGCATGAGTGAAACACTTTAAAGTTGAACTATCTTCTCTGTTGAAACCATTTGTTTTGGGCATCCCCCCCCCTCTTATTTAAAACTCTGAAACAGCACTGTTAAATATCAGAGTTGGAATACAAATGTCCAGGACAGAGAATAACATAATATTCTTCAGAATATTGAGAGCTGAGCCTTCAAGTCCTTGGAATAATAAAAATTTGCCTGTGGGCTTGGGAATACAATGGGCTCTTTGGAAAACACTCAGGTGAGATTTTCTTTGGAACTATATATATATGAAAACGTGCTTAGAGAAATAACTAACACGAAATACTAGGATATTGTCCATAGCAATGCATGATCATACACATGTGAGCCTTATAAATTCAATCCTTATCAAAGTTGCTATATCCACTTGAGAGTACTTATATAAGAAACACCAAAAATTAATACTGAGACATCAGTTTTCAGTAAGTCTTTATAAAGCAGTCACTGAAAAGATTTGACCCAAGACACTCAAAGTTATAGGGATAAATCTGTATTATTATCTAAGATATTAATTATGCTTCCAATGGAATTTGATGAGAGCTTGAAAATTGGTAGAACTTGAAACCAAGCCCAAATCTTTATAATACGATCACTGAAATGATATGACCCAAGATAACCAAAGTTGTAGGGATAAATCTATATTATTATCTGTCTAAAACATTAATTATGCTTACAACTGAATTTGAAGAGAGTTTGAAAATTGGCAGAATTTGAAACCAAGCCCAAACAAGCCTAACTGCTTCGACAGGAGGCATTTCAATGGGCACTTCAGAAGTGACGAACTAAAAGAAGAACACATAGTGATGTAACTAATTTAATAAGCAATTGAAAAGTCCTTATACTAATAGATTAAACAATAATATCAATAACAGCGTTCTGCCAATTGATCCCCAATTCAGAACTGAAAAGCTGGCAAATATGCTTCTCTTAAGTCCTAAAAAAACTACCAAGAACACCTTACATACCAAAAGATTATAAATTAGAGTCTTTTTAAAATAATTTTTTCAAGACTGACTCTAGGGGCTTCCCTGGTGGCGCAGTGGTTGAGAATCCTCCTGCCAATACAGGGGATACGGGTTCGAGCCCTGGTCTGGGAAGATCCCACATGCCGCAAAGCAACTGGGCCCGTGAGCCACAACTACTGAGCCTGCGCGCCTGGAGCCTGTGCTCCGCAACAAGAGAGGCCGCGATAGTGAGAGGCCCGCGCACCGCGATGAAGAGTGGCCCCCGCTCGCCGCAACTAGAGAAAGCCCTCGCACAGAAACGAAGATCCAACACAGCCAAAAGTAAATAAATAAATTAATTAATTAATTAAAAAAAAAAAAAGACTGACTCTACTCTTTCTTATCCCCTACAACTCAATCAACATAGAATGTTACCTGAGTGCCTGTTGGTTCTTATCCGAGTGGCAAGAAACCTGCCCACAAGAAGTTCATGATCTAACAGTAAGAGTTCAGCAGGGAGCAAAGTAGTGTGTAATGCATACTACGAATATGCAGAAATAGAACTGGGACAGTATTTAATGAGGTGTTAATCCTACAGTCTATACAAACAAAGTCAGTGAAGGGGAAAAGCAAGGTGGAAGACCTCCTCAAGAAAAAGAGAAGTGATAACAACAAATTAAAGAATTAAAAAGAGAAAAATGAACGTAAGACCATGCCCATACCATTACACTCAAAACTAAACCAACTATCTTCTAGAACAACCAAAAACAAACAAACAAACAAACAAGCAAAAGCAAAAAATGGACAACACAAAGTGCTGGCAAGGATGCTGAGCAACTGGAGCTTTCCTGTGTTGCTGATAGGAATGCAAACTGGTACAAACACTTAGGAAAACAGTTTGATAGTTTCCTATACAATTAAACATACACTTACCACATGGCCCAACAATCCCACTTACAGGTATTCACTCAACAGAAATTGAAACAGATGTCCATACAATGACCCATACATGAGTTTATGGAAATTGTTTTCAGAATTATCAAAAACTTAACACAACCCAACTCTCCAAAAACTAGTGAATGGATTTTAAAGATATGGTACATCCATACAATGGAACACTACTCAGCAATAAAAAGGAATGAACTTTTAATATACAAAACAACATAGATATCAACATAAAAGCATTATGTTAAGTGAAAGAAGCCAAACACAAAAGGCTATATACTGTATGATACCATCTTTTATGACCTTCTGGAAAAGGGAAACCTATATGGACAGAAACAAGATCAGTGGTGGCTGGGGAAAAGGAGGGGATTAACTACAAAAGAGGACAAGGGAACTTTAGGGGTGATAAGAAACAGTCTATATCATGTTTGTGGTAGTGGTTGCATGACTGTTTCTCTCAAGCTCAGACAACTATTTACCTCCAAAGGGCAAATTTTAGTCTATGTATATTACACCTCAATAAAACTAATCATTTAAAAAAAAAAAAAAAAAAAAACTGAACCAACTGGATTTTAACCACACTACAAGGGAGTTCTTTAAAACAAACCGAAATGATGCAAGTCACCTGAGTACTTCCTGGTCCTTGCCAGTCCTGCCACTGTGGAGAGTTGTATGTCACAATGTCACTCTTCCAATCTTACAAATCCCTCAACCACCACCAGCAGCCCCTTTTGCACTGTACTTCAAGAATGCCTTACATTGTTCTAAATGAGGAATTGCATTTACCTATTTCATTTTCTGATTTAGCTCTTTCACTCCTTCCCTTTATAAGTTAATACTGGTAAGGTGGGTCTGACCCAAATGCCAGATGCCAGAAGAGAGTGTCTGATCTCTCAGTACAGGATATTTCTTATTGGCCCCATGCCCGTGTTGCTTCCCTCCCTACCTCTCACCTCCTCTTCTGCTCCTCACATTACACACACCCACAGGCAGTGGTCTCCAAAGTTGAGTGTACGTATCTCAGTGTGGGCAGGAATTGAGTAACAGAACTTCTACGTATAGTTATCTTTATTTTTAAATTGAGAAGAATTAACCATTGCTAAAATTTAATATACGGGTTGATTCACTCGTTTGACAATATTTACTGAGCCATGAATTTGTGCCAAGAATGGATCAAAGTGCTGGCAACGCCACAATGAACAAAACAAAGTCCCTGAACTCAGGGAGTGTGCATCCTGAAGGAGGAGACAGATAAGAAATTATAATAATAAAAATACAAACAAACCAAAAAGTATACACATGCAATTCCCCTAGTGAAAGGTGCTAATAAAGTCAGGAAAGGGAAGAGAACATGGTCCCCACACCTAATCCATATATCAGCCAATCACAAGCGATTTTGAGCTGCTCTGAGGAGAAAATGGAAATTTCACAGTACAGAGATCACAGGCCACAGCTTCTCAGGATCCCTGTGCTGCAAACTGAGAAACTCGTGTGTGTGTGTGTGTAAGTGCGCACGCATGTGCGTGCACCCACACAACTGGCTAAAGACGTTTAAAGATGTTACCAAGTTTTACTGAAAAAGATCCTTGCAAAGAAACTATGGGCTAAAGAGAATGCTGATAATTAAGCACAGGCGAAAGTAATAGAGTGGTACTTAGACTCCTAAAATGAGCTTTTTAATAAAACAATTAAGTGATTAAAAATGTTAAGGATTCTGTTTAATCACATTGCTCTTAATAACCATAGTATTTAGTTCTCAATACATTGGATGAGAATAAAAGGGGTTTTTATATTTATAATACGTTTTAAGATGTTTATATACTGCTAATTCCATCTCCACCTCATCCTTCCTTTTTTAAACTTCTTTATGAAGGCATAATTTACATAACAGAAAAGTCACCCATTTTAAGTGTGTAATTGAATGAATAATATTTAGTGAATTTTCCGAGTTATGCAACTATCTCTACAATCTACTTTGAGAACTGTCGTCCTTCTTTTTCAACCTCTTCTTAATGCACATTATAATGTATAAATTACATGAGTTTTGAACTTCATATATGCAATCTACAGGTAAACAAATGCATACACAGGGGTATGTGTGTTTAAATATTTCATAATCAAGGGGCATGAACCAAAAGCATGGAGTATATGGCTTTAGGGCCCCAGCCACTGTGTCCTTCAAGTCCATGTGGCCCCATACACAAGCCACCCTAGACTCAGCCCCTTTATCTGCCTCTTATGCCTTCAGTATCTATACAGAACACCCAATGCCTTTTTCTGCACTAGAGCTGCATGTCTGTGATCCATGATAAAATCAGGGGAAGAGCAAACACAGGGCTCTTGTAGAGACAGCTGTGTTGGCAATCACATCATCAGAAGCAGGGATTCCATAGCAGAGTTACCATCTCCGCGCTAGACCTGGAGATGAAATCAATGAGATAACACCCAGCCTCCAAGACTCCAAGGTGAGAGAGAGACACGGGTACACACAAACGTATTACAAATCTGTGTAACTGGCATCTGAATACCAAGGGGTCCTATGAAGAACCAAGAAAGAAATTACTCAGTTCCAGAAATAGCTGTATGCTTCCTGAACAACTGCTTTTATGTAAAAGATAATGAGAATCAGGCCTTTCTTTTTGGGAACTGGTCAACCCAGGGCCAAACTGAGAGTTTTTCTCTCTCCCTAACCCAACAGTTTGTTGTAGCATCACCTCAGCTTCACCTTTTCACACTTTGGAACTTTTCACCGTAATTCTTTTCCTTAAATTTTTTTTGGGGGTGTTGTTTTTGTTGGTGGTGCATCATCAAATCCTTAAGAAAAATGAAAAGGCGAGTTGGGTCTGGATAACTGAGTGGATTGATAGTTTACATGTGAGGGCTTACGCACCAACTCCTGTCTTAAATATCTGATATATATCGGATATCATATAATACATTATTATACCCATTTTATAGAGAAGAAAAGAATGTGCAAAAAAGCTGAGGAGCCCTGTCCGAGGGCAGGCAGGTAGTAAGTGATAGAGCCAAAATTTGAACCCAGGACATGGGAATGCACAGTCCACTTTCTTAATCACCACACTCTTAATGTCTCCCAACTCAGAGACCAGGCCAGGATGGGGAAGCTAACTGCAGGGTCATAGCAGGCCAAAGGCAATTCACTCGTGCAAGTGGAGGCAGGGACCGTGACCCAGAAGAGGCGAGGAACACCTAACAGGTCTCAAGTGTTAGCATCAGGTAGAGAATCCAGCCCTTCCCAGTAGGAAAGCTTAGCTCTACTCACTTCTACCAGATCCAGCTCTTGGGAAGGAACAGTTTAACTACTCAACTTGTCATTCAAGGCATACATGTGGCCTCAACATTACTTTATCCTAACTACAGTTGAGTCTCATTATTCATGAATTCTGTATTTGTGAATTCGCCTACTCACTAAAATGTATTTGTAACCCCAGCAGTACTTTCCAGGTCCTTTCACGGACCTGCCACAGGGTGACAAAAAATTGGAGTTGCCCAATGCACACATTCCCAGTTGCAGTCAAACAAGGTGAGGTTCTCGCATCCTGTCTCAGATCTCATACTGTAAACAAATAACCATTTTGAGGTCCACTGAGTGCCACTTTTTCGCATTTTTTGCTTTTTCTTGGCAATCCTGCTGTTTATAATGGCCCCAGACACAGTGTTGCAGTGCTGTCTAATGTCCCTAAGCCCAAGTAGGCTATGCTGTGTCTTGTGGAGAAAATACCTGTGGGAGTTAAGCTTTGTTCAGGCATGAGTTACAGAGCTGTTGGCTGTGAGTTCAATGTTAATGAGTCAATAATATATATTAAATAAGGTGTCTTTAAACAGAAACACATATAAAACAAGGTTATGTATTAATAGGTTGACAAAATGTGACTGGAAGCTTATAGGAACCTATTCCTGTATTTCCCTTATGAGTAATGACCGATTATTCACTAATTTAGTGATCATGGTGACTTTCTAAAAGATAACTATAGTGAATAATGAGAATCAACTCTATGTCTTTTTGGATAGACATTTTGTCCAGTCAGTATTCAGCCAAAAACCCAAGTGCATAATGTGTCCTGTCCTGCTTAGAAAACAGGTTTATGGTCACAAAGATTTAAGTCAAGAGTCTGTTTTGTACTATAAAGAAGAAATAATAATCTGTTTTTCCACAGAGGAGTTATATGCCCAATTTATTTTGCAACTAAAGTAATCGAACACAAATCTTTTAAAATACACTTTGAGAAGCAATAAATATGTTAAACGCATATTAAATGGAACCTATAAACACTGCAGCTATGACTTACATAAATCTTGTAGCCATTGTTGAATTTGTTTTCACAATTAAAGTTAAAATTAAGAGCGAGTTTATAGACCATTGATCTTGACAAATGATGCTAGGCCAATATGTTTCCAGCAATGTCCTAGTCATCTCTCAAAAGAAACAGTTCATATTATAAGTTGCTATAAAACAGACTAGGGAATACAATAACTAAAACACACATACACTGCACAAATTAAAACCACAATCATCAAATAATTCTTTGCAAAGGAAGCTCAGCTAGCAAACACTACATATATTAAATGGTACCATGAAATAACGTAATGCTAACTGCATAATAAGAATATTGTAAAGTTTCACATACTGGTGCTTAATAACACTAAGATAGTTTATGTGACTTTAACCAAAAATTCTTTAAGCATAATTTATTTTTTATCTTTTAAAATAAGCTAAATTACTCTGAATAAAAGAATATAGATTATATTGCTTGAATAAAATGTATAATGACAATAATTAGAGGGGAAGAGTATAAATCATTAACTTATTAATTTCCCAAAAGTAATGAAGTGTCTGTCTAATCAGATTGACATATACAAGAAATTATGAAATAAATATTGTTTCCTATTCAACAAAGTTTTATAACCTCATATAGACCACAGTCTTAATGGGATGTTCCATCCAAAGTTATGCATAACGGGAAACACATTTATCACTAGTTTTAAACTATGGCATGAAATCATTCCAAAAAGACTTAAATACCAGTCAAGCAGGAACTTTATTTAATAGCCTAGTATATGGTTAGAAAAACTATTCCTTTTTATTAACATAATCTAACTAATACTATCTATGTCCATTAATAGAGACACTATTTGGAATACCAAAAGAATCAACTTCATATGCCAGGATTTCACAAGGTCGGACCTCAGTGCAAATATCTCACGGTGGCGTGGAGGGGACTAACAACAGTTACTGAGAGTGTACTATGTTCCTGGTACTCAGAACACATCACAAACTTAATTTATAGAATACTCATAAAAATCCTGCAGAGATTATGAATAATCATTCAAATCTCTACTTTACAGATTAACTTGCCCTGAGTCAACAGCTTTGCTTTTGGGGGCAGAGTTATCACTAAAACCCACAGCTGTCTAGCTCAGGATCCATGTGCTTTGTACTCCGCCAGGCCGTTTTACCAGTCAAGCAATAAAGTAGTCAACTAAATTAACAGTTTGAAATTGGAATGAAATACAGGGTTTTCTCTGAGCCTCTGCCTCTACTTCCAAGCCTCTCTCCTCTGCAAACTCTCTTCTACACCCCCAGAGCAATGGTCTTACCAAAGTAGAGACAGAATCCCCTGTAATGGCTCCTGCACTGCCTGGAAAAAGTTCACAGTCCTTCATGTGGCATTTGAAACCCCATTGCATATCTGGCTACAACCTGTATGTCCAGCCATTCCACCTGTGCTGAGGGGTGAGAGAAGATGAGGGCCCAGTAAGAAAAGAAGGACTGGAATGGTCAGTCTAAAAGCATGCCAGCCTGTCAAGGGGGGCTCCACCCTATGATCAAGAGATGAGGAGATGATGCCAACAGCTGAACAGCAGGAACGCTGAGTGGACCTTGTCTCAGTGGGCAGCCTGAAGCCTCAGGAAGGAATGACAAAGAGATGGTGGAGCATTCTCAAATTGAATACACCATGCTGGAAGAAGTCCCATTGGATTCTGAGTTGAGAGGAATTTTGCTTAGACTTTTTATCTCCACTGAGATGCTCAGTGACCAGAATCCCCAGGAAAGGTCCAGCAAGGTTCTGCGGGTAGAGAAAACAGAGATAATGAGGGTAGAAGCAGGGCTGACATAAGTAGAACAGTCTTAGAGGCCGGGGTAGAGGCTTTTCATATATTCCTGAGATAAGGCAAATGATCCAGCTGGTAACTAGCAAAAAGGGGACAGGAGGTTGAGAAAGATAAAGAACAATGAGGTGAAAGGCTCCTCACCAAATGTATGGGACCTGGAAAGGGCAGTGAGGAGGGTATTACAGGTTAGACTACAGTCATCTACTGTTCCATCCTATCATCATAAGGCAGAAATGACCATATTGGCACAAGTGACCAAATCAGGGCAGGTACACTCTTTTCCATGGCAGAGATTTGAGTAAACCTTTTCAAGTAATCAAGACCCTCAAAATGCAGGTATCCTTTAAAAAAATGGTCTTACAGCAAGAACCTGAACAACAGGGCGATTTAGGCTTCAAAGAAGCAAGAGCAGCACATTTCCACATTCCTTATATGAAAATCTTGGGCCAGGTTTGTCTCGGAATATAGAACTTAAAATTTTACAAAGTGCTGTGTATTATGTAACAACCTAAATGGTATTTGAGTCAGCATCCCATAGTCAAACATAAGATTCACACTAAACGACACAGAGACCAAATAGCTTCCTGAGAGTTCAGGTCAGAATTTGCTACCAAATAAAATTTTTTAAAAACTTTCCATTTCCAAAAAAATCTTCCCATTTTCAAGAGACATAAAGCAGCAGTAACAGCTGCAGGAATAGAACAAAAACAGAAACAGACGTGGAGCATGAACTTCTGCAACCTGATCACCACCCCACACCAGGCACCGTATGCACTCTAACATGTTATGAAGAATGAAGAATGCAGTGAGTTTAGCAGATTACTTTCAGGACCATTGGCAGATTACTCTCTCTCCAGCCTCCCTGTGCAGAGTTTGAGCACCTTTTCATGGTGCATTTTCACGGAGATCCTGCAAACCCATGAGGCTCAGGGGAGGCAGTCCCCAGGATGCACTGAGCCTGCCCCATGGAGGGACCAGAACAGCCATGGGATGTGCACAGAAAACACTGGGACTTCCATTCAGACTGAGCTAATGTGTCCTTTTAATTTCTATTTTTGTGAATGTTTAATAATACATGTACTATCAATACCACAGCACATGTACATAATTTATAAGTAAATATTGGGTGTGCCTGCTCAAAAAGTATCCACTAATAGGATGTCTGATCAAAAGAGCATGCAGAGAACATTTCTAGAGCACCTGGACAGTGAAATCCTTTAATCTGCTGAAAAAAAAACCAAACCAAAAAAAAAAAAAAAAAAGCCTGCAATACTAAGAGAAGAATTTGTTTTTCCCCTTTAGGCAATGACTATTTTCAGAACTGCATCTCTTCTCTCAGAAAAATGTATCAGGTAACAACGTAATACAAACCAGACAAGCTTAAATAGGCAATGTGCTTGTTTTGAAAGAAAAAACCCAAGTGTGATTTAAACAGGGTTTTCAGTAAACACTGCTGCCACCTCTGCTAAAGGGTGTTTCTCTTGGGGAATTTTAATTTCAACAAATGATCTCATTTGTCTCAAGTTTACCCTAACATTTACAAACTACACTATACACTGCTTCCTGTTGCTTCCTCCGGCCCATTCATATAATTTGCATTTTCAAAAGTAGACACAGATGCCTTTCTCTGGACCCAGGTGATGAGGCAGAGGTAGGAGAAAGAAAAAAAAAAAAAGATTTGCATCTCCTTTGAGAAAGGAGTCACTCATTATTAGAGCAGAAATTCAAGCTTACAACATTAAAATAAACCCATTTAACATAAAGTGGGGTTACAGAAATCTGGTTCACTGAAGCCTTGATTTAGCAGTGGCATCGTGAATAAGAGACAGGAGTTAGAAACCCTCATGAGACTGAAGCACAATGAAAGGTCAATGTGCCGAATGGACCATAAATATTCTTTAAATGGTGACATTTCCAAAACAAAACAAGTTTTCTCTGTAATGCTTTCAGTTCGTTGTAGTGAACATGCAGCACTGCTGCAGATGCAAAATGTATAGGAGATAAGGTTGAATTCGGTCTGATCTATCATAAACTCTGAAAGTTCTTTTACATGGACTCTCAGGAACAGCTTCCCAAGCCTGACTTGACCTCTTGTGTATTCAACAATTCAGTGGCCAAATCAATCAGAGAGATCTGCTCTCTTGAAGTGGGGATATATATGCATGGAGGAGGCGATGGAGCCATTTCACAGAGGAAGAAGGAACATAGGAGCAGACATCTAAGTGACAAGGAGGGGGAAAAACACTGGCTCTTTGGGGAAGAGGATTCCAGACAGAGGGGAGAGTCGATGCAAAGCCCAAATCCAGAAGCATGCTCCCTGTATCCTAGGAAGAGCGAAGAAGTCAACACAGCCAGACCTGCAGGACCCAGTGGGCAGTAGGAAGAGATGACATCGGAGAAGAGGTTGGCCCGACAAAGACTTTAGATTTTATTTTAAGTAAGCTGGGAAGTCAGTGCAGCAGGGAGGGGGAGGGGGAGGGGAGGGGAGAAGGAGGTCAGTAAGAGGATGGATCTTATTCGGTGTATATTTTAAGGACCATACTGGGTGCTGTGGAGACTCTGTCTCACACAAGAGTCAGAGGAGTGAGATCAGCTTAAAGGATCAAAGGTTCTTTGGTTTACTATTCATTTTTTCGTTTTGAGCTTTCTGATTATTCAGATTTCAATAAAGCGTATCCATAAATCCTATACCACATCTTACATTATCCACTGCCTATTCCATCCACGCAGGAAATGAGAACATGAGAGAGTTACACTTCCTCTCAAAAAGGTCCATGCAGGAAACAAGAACCTGAGAAAGTTATACTTCCTCTCAAAAAGGTCCTTTACTTCACTGAGAATCACCCTCACAGAAAAGAGACCAATCCCTAAGCCAGCTGCCTTCCTGATATTCACTAAGGACATTATAATAGCCTGTCAATCTAAACAGTGCCATGCAAATTTTTGCAAGTATTTACTGGGACTTTCCTTTTTGTCTGAAAGGAGCCCCATATTTTGTAGGCGAACAGCTTAAGGACCAAGTAAAGTATATCATCAATAAAAGTTGTTATTCCTTCAACAGACATGGGAGGAGGGGATGGGTGCCTGTATTTTATTCTTACCATATGTCAAGAATTGTTCTGGACACTAGAATGTGGCTGTGAAGAAAAGACAAAACTCTTCATGGGACACTTAAGAAAAATCATCCCTGCTAAAATTCACACTGTGACATACTTACAGAGAGAGAGGTCCAGCAGCAAAGTCAATAGAACACATGTTCCCCAAGATCACACCATAGCTGCCGAACATTGTATTAACCCCCTACTGTCGTGAGTGATTATTTCTTTCATACCAGCTCCCACAACTTTACTTTATTCTTCCCGTCTCCTGAGCAAAGATTACTGGAATAGCCAATTGTTAAACTGCCCTGGTTTCAGGACAGCACGCAGCTTGGAGGTGGTCCCAGCCTCCCCTGGTTCTTCCTTAATTAAAACCATCCAGCATAAACCCAGAGAGACCTCCTCCAATCCCTTCTACTAAAACACCCCAGGATTCCTCACGGTGTACACTCTCGCTGCTTGGAGGTCTTTATCTAAATGGAATTCATCACTACTCAGGGAAAACAGGTACAAATAAAATAAATAATTATTAAAATATTATTATGTTAGATGGTGATAAGTGCTATGACAAAAACAAAACTGCTAAGCAAAAAAAAAATTAACAGTCAACTTTCTAGCTGTTTACATCCAAATGATTGCTAATACCAAAGATTTCAGTCCCACAGAAGAAAATCTCTCTACTTGAAACAGTAACAAATCTAAAAAGATCTTCTAATCCTGTTTCTCTCTTAGGTCTCCAAAGTGCCTGGCTGACCAAATTTGAAATTTAGCAGTCTTCTGTAAAAATATATTAGAAATCATTTCAGTCAACAGTCCTGACTAGATGGATCATTTCACCAGGAAATTCAGTGTGTAGCTATAAGCTCAAAATGTTAGGGACTATTTTTAAAGTATTAATCAATGCTATCTATTGAAAGTTATCTTTAGAAAGAGGAGGAGGAACATGTCTGATCTCCCAATGGGCGATTCAGAAAAGTTGTGTTTCCATCAACCCCAGCTTTGCCATCATATTACTGACCCTTCCCAAGCGTAATACATCTTTTACAAAAATGCTAGATTAAACCTATCTGAAAACTTCAAGCTTTAGAAAAATGATACAGTGACATTGTTGAAATTACATGCAATGCAACAGAGTTTGAAAATTCTCTCTGGTAAAGTCATTAGTTTCTAAATAAAGAGTCATCAGTTTCTAAATAAGAGTCATCAATCATCTAAGGTTGTGCTCAATGATAAAGTAATGTTTACTCTCATAAGGACAAGAATGACAGTTTAAATTCATTCATTTATCCAACAAATATGTCTACAACTTAGTATTTATCAGAACATAAAATCTGTGTTTTCTTAACATTTGTATAGCTCAGTTTCGTTGATCTCAACTTCATCCACGTACGAAATAACTGCTTCAAGAAAACATACGTTGGACACATTTGTCAAATTTCCAAATCAAGTGGGTAATTATTTCAAGAATGATAAATAGTGACCCTTTATTTTGTGATAACTATAGGCAAGCCCTCTACTGAATACTTTTTCTCTAAGAGTTTGCTGAATCCCCACAACCATAATAGAGGTACACAAAATTATTCTGATTAAACATGAGAATAAATCAAGGATTTGAAATATTAAGCAAATCATCAGCTAGTAAGTGGCAGTACCAGGATTTAAACCAGCTTCTCTCTTACCACAAAATCTGTGCTTATACCTTAAGCCACACTGCCATCACTAACTAGGGATCACCAAATCTCTCTTCTGTGTAAATCAGTCAAAATTATAAAATAAGAATTTAAAAAAACCAAAGAGACGTGGTGGATGACATAATTATTGATGCATTAGAGTGAAAAAGAATACAGAAAATTACAAAGGCTAATTAAAAAAGTGATGGTATTTAAATACCCTATGAAATAAGCAGCAATAATAAACAGAAGCAAGTGGAAAGTAACTATAAAAATATCCAAATGCTATGAAGAAAGCATCTGCTGTCACCAATCCACCATTGAAGTATTTAAAGCTTTCTATCATGTCACCCACCATTGCCCCGTCATTTCAGTGCACGCATGTGCAACCCTGATTTATACAGTTTGAAATCTGAGTCATTGAAGGTGAAAGTAAACAGTGTGCTCTAGAGCATAAAGAGCCACGTTAAAAGCAGATGTTGGTTTCAACCTACCAATGGGCTAAAACAATACCAGATTTTTTTTTTAAACTAATGAGAAAACTTTCTTTTTCCATCTTTGGATTTTAAGGGTTACAACTCTATGAATACTGAAACAGAATTAGATCTTTGACATGAAAAGGAACTATCATACTGTTCATGTTTTTATGAGTTTTTTCAAAAAACTGGGGTGCAATGGTAAAGAGGGTATGATTTTTCTTCCCTAGGTATTAGCTCAAGGAATAAAATATACACTTATCATTCTCCTGAGGCACTCAATTCAGTAGGAGAGAGAACAAAACAATTTCAATACAGTGTGATCTATGAGGTATTAAGAATAAGATGCTAACAGAGCACTTCAGATGGATCAACCCATCATGGCAAGGGCATAGACCAAGGAGATGGTAATTAGAATAGAGATGAGGGGACTAGTTGAGAAGCTGAATTTTGTTATCTATTTGCTTATATGTGTTGGGCGGGTAGGAGTAAGGCAAAGGCAGATGTCCAAGGTTTCTAGACTGAGAGCAGGGAATCCATGGAAACTACCAATGAACTCAGGAAAGTAAAAGCAAGAGCCATTTACAGAAAACAAGATGAATTCCACGTTGAATATCTTCAGTCGGAAGGACTGATAAGTTATCAAATTGGAGACAGACTACGTAGCCCAACTGGCTGTCCAAGTTTACAGTTTAAGAACAAGGTTTGGACAGAAATGAGGAGAATAGGAACCCTCCCCCTTTCCCAAGCCAGTGTGTAAAGTAAAAAGAAAACAAGATTAGGGACAGAACCATAGGGATCACATACTTTTAGTGGCAGCACAGAAAAAAAAACAACTTATAATAAAACCTGAGCACTCTCCAGAGAGGCACAGGAGAGCTAGGGAGGAAAAGGGAGCAATCAAGGAAGTTGAGACAGGAAAGAGTTTCAAAGAGGGAGAGACCAACCATTTCAAATATTTCAGAGAAGTCGGCTGAAGAAAGCTAAAGTGCATCCATTGTTTTTGGCTATTGGGAGGGCAGTAGAGCCCTCGTGAACACAGAAGCCAGAATGCAGAGCACTGTGAAGGCAGGAAAGCAAGATATGACAAGAGACACCCTCTCAAGAAGCTTTGCTGTGAAGAGGAGAGAAATTCTCTGTAGTCTTATGCCAGTGACAATGTAATAAATAGTATTATCTGATTAAAATAGGTTAAATTTTCAAAATCAAACTCATAAATTAAGACTAAGTGAAAGTTGTAAATATATAAAATTCAGATTTTAATTGTAGACTCCTCAAAAATCTCACCATTTCCTTTTCCCCTCAACATTAAAGTTTTCATGTTGCATTTTGATGGCAGGCAATCCTACCTAGTCTGAAGAGACCCTGGATTATACTTACATCCTTAGGTCATAGGTTAAAATCTTCAGAATTAGAAAAGATTTCAGCCGTTTTACTTTCAAATACAAGAAAACTATAAACCAGAGACATGAATGAAAAAATCGTGATTTATTTTTCTCCTCCCTGTGGCACCCAGTGCAGCCATCAGCGCTTGGCAGAGGTCTAATTCACATCTGCTAAATGGAACTGAAGATCAGATGGCTAATTAGGATAGAGACTTGACTAAAATCCACATCTTTTGCCTCTCCAGGTAATTTTTTTTTCAATGACAGTTCAAAAGGTCGTTTTTTGCACCTATAGTAAACTTTTAAAACATCATTAATCATTAGGGAAATGCAAATCAAAATTACAATGAAATACCACCTCACACCCATTAGGATGGCCACTGTTAAAAAAAATAACAGAAAATCACCAGTGTTGGTGAGGATCTAGAGAAATCGGAATCCTTTGGGCACTGTTGGTAGGAATGTAAAATGGTGCAGCCACTATAGAAATCAGTATACGTGGCTCCTCAAAAAAATTAAACACAGAATTACCATCTGTTCCAGAAATTCCACTTTTGAATATATATCCAAAAGAAGTGAAAGCAGGTACTTGAAGAGGTATATGTACAACCATGGGTCATAGCAGCATCATTCACAATAGCCAAAAGATGGAAGCAACCCAACTGTCCATCAACTGATGAATACAAAAGCAAATTGTGGAAAATTATTCAGCCTTAAAAAGGAAGGAAATTCTGATAGATGCTACAACATGGATGAACCTTGAGGACATTATGCTAAGTGAAATAGCCAGTCACAAAAGAACAAATATGAAATGATTCCACATATTATAAGGCACCTAGAGTAGTCAAATTCATAGAGACAGAAAGTATAATAGAATGGTGGTGGCTTCCAGAGTCTGTGGAGAGGAAAAGATGGGAAGTGGTTGTTGAATGGGTACGGAGTTTCCGTTTTGCAAGATGAAAAGAGTTCTGGAGACAGATGGTGGTAATGGTTACATAACAATGTGAATGTACTTAATGCCACTGAACAGTACACTTAGAAATGGGTAGGGTGGTAAATTTTATGTTATGTTTATTTTCTGACAATTCAAAATTTTTAAATAAGTTATAAAATTGATTTTTAAGCCTAGTTAGAGTGAACATATGGATATATAAAGTGATACCATTTAAGAGGATGCATTAGGTAAAATAATAAGACAAGTGTGTCCGTAGCAGGGTCCAAATCTCAGGCGATCATGGGTGCCACAGAAGAAAAACAGGAACACAGGCAGATGAGTTGTGCTGGAGGATGAGGCAAGCCAGAGAACACACAGGACTCCCTGGAGCAAAGGTCCTCCTCACTGTGGCCAAGGGCTGTCCCAACACTCTGATTTTTCAAGAGATGCTCCCAGCCCAAATATCTGTGTGAAATTTCCACATCTCCATACACTGTCAATCAAACAAAAGTCACCCAAGAGCCACAATTTTCAAATCAATTTCCATAGCTGTGTTTCTTATGTCAGTATATAAATATCCACGTATTGCTTCTAACTTGGATAGGATACTTGCTAAAACTTGACTAGGTGGACATTTTCTATGGCTTCTCACTCTATAAATACCCAGCACTGATTCACATTTAATAACACAATGAAGATAGCTTTTTTTCCCCGAAAGGATCATTTTTGTACTAAAATTGTTGGGCTATGCTGTCGATTTTGCTCTCTTAGTCCTTCGTGTTGGATTCTATAAATAAGCATAAAAATCAAATGTATAGTTTCAGGCCACATTTCTTCATTTTATGATTGTTCTCTGAGTGATCTCACCTTGCAGAGCTCATGGCATTTAATACAGTTGAGATACAAAGACCCTCCCTGAGCTAATAAAAGGAAAAATACACAACTCTCAGTCCCCATCATGCGGTATAAATTCACTTAGATAAATTTGTTTTCAAGGTTATTCCACTGTGTTAGCTCTTTAGAGGGCCCAGTGATTTGCCTTAATGTGTTTTTATATTTAGAGTATATTAAAGAAAATCCATACAAAAACACATGGTTCATAGCCTTCTCTACGAACTCCCTATACGTGCTCACCACGTGAAATTTTAAATTACCCCTTGATCACAGGTGAAGAACAGAATGCATCGCACAGTTTGCACAAGGTGACAATCAGGTTAATATAAAATATAAATGTACTATAAGCCTAGGAAACTTAGCACATAATGCATATTATTTCAGTGATGTATTTGTAGAGATACACACACTCGTGAACAGAAATATGAACCACTAATCTTCATTAATGCCACCATTAAAAATTAGTTCTCTGATGCAATGTAGCCACCTGGAAAATGATTTATGATATAATTTTAAATGGAAAACACACAAACTGAAACTGTACCTAATCTATGTTTGCAGCTCTAGAAAATGATGTGTAAGTATGGACTAGGCTAGAAGGAAACACAGCAAAACTGTTAATGGCTAGTTTTTTCAACACAGAGAATACCTGCTTTCTTTCTGAATTTTTAGTTTGTATTCTCTTTAGTATTGACATCATGCTGTTTGCGTAATAAATACACATAAAAATAAAAGCAATGTGTACAATGGTATTTGGTGGATGTGTGTGTCTGTGTGTGCTTTCCCCCAACATAAAGGAAAAGTTCAATCCCAAATTATCTTGGATGACAACTAGGTTTCTGATGACCAGCTCAGATCAACTGATGGCAGCTGCCTAAAGAGCTGTTATTGCAAAGGATTCTGAGGCTCAGCGGGAAACATGATGTCATCAACATGAATATCTGCCATGGGCTTCAGAAGGGGAACAAATGCTCTATGCCAGCTATTTGCCGTCTCTGTCTCAGCACTAATATCAGAAACATGGATCCTGTGGAAGGACCAAGGGTATTCTACGGCTTTCCTTAGAACAATCAACTCAAGAGGCCTTAGCAACTCAAAACATGACATAGCTAATTAGTTCTTATCTAACAGCCAATGTAGAAAAGTCCATGTATACAGTTTTAGAATTTAATATTCTAAAAATGAGTTCTTAAAAATGAACGCAGTCACTTCACTGACATGGTACAGACACATGCTGGGGAATCAGGACAAACATCTACTTAATCTGTCTTATTATTAGGTTGCTGTAATTCCTACTTATTTGCAATAAAATGTTTTCATGTTATTGTCTCTGTGCAGAACAGAAGTCTCCAAAGAGAGAAGAGCCTGAATAAGCATTTATCTACAAAACCCAGGGTGTGGATAGCATCTAAGTTTGCAGTTAATATTTTATTTAATAAATGTCTGCTTCCCTGTAAGGCTGTAATTCTGATAACCATTCTCTTCTATGGTAAAGGAGAAAACGGCACTGTTCTGTACTTAGAGCTAATCAACAAGAAATACAGAGTACCAGCTCAAGCCACCGTGGCAGCGTTGACACCGCTGGGCGAGTTCCCTGACCATAAAGGGTTCTCAATTCAGACACTTGAACCTTTGCAAAGCCTCATCAGCTGCTTTCATTCGTTTTCTATAAATACACAAAACAACTCAAACTTCAGAAAAGATAGAAAAAGCCTAAAAATAATCCATAGTTGAAAGAGTCAGACTGAAAAAAGAGGAAGCTCTAATTTCCAGCAGGTGTATTGACATCAGTGGGCAGAATCTTGACCATGTGAGAATACGGCAGGCTGGTGTGTCATTTACAGAAAGCTAAAGGCATCAAGTGAAATCACACGTGTATTAGGCATGAGAGGAAAGTTAAAGTAAGCTCTGGGCTCACCTAACCAGCCAGGATAATTGGAAAGTAAACACAGAAGAGCTCTTGTTAGGGGCAAAGTTCAGTTGACATGGGTTGTATGCCAGGAGGAAGGCTCACCAACCCATAGTGAACACCTGGCCTGGAAGAAGCCATCATTTCCAGAATGTTCAGTTTTACCAGGTCTAATGTTCATGCCCAAATGCAGGAGACCACTGCAGCCCCAGAGCAAGGAGAAAAATGGGTGTAGCAAATATTTAGGATGAAGGTCTAGGGAGTTTTGGTTCGAGGCTGTTACATAATCTGTTCTCCCCACAGGTCAAACACTGGCTCTTTCAGATCTCAGATCAAGCATCGCTTCCTTAGCAAGCCTGACCCTAACCCTAACCCAGACCCTGACCCTGACCCTCTAGTATGAAGCTGCATTTCTGCACCATAATCTCTTGTCACACCTGACATTCAGCGTGGCCTTGATGATCAAAATTATCTCATGAGTTTGTTTACTTGGTCTCCCCAATCTACCTCCCACCCCTCACAACAATTAAGTCCTCTGAGGAGATGGGGCTGTATTTGCCTAGTCCACATCTGCAACTTCAACACAATACCTGGCCTTAGCAGCAGAAGGAAGGAAGGAAGGAAGGAAGGGAGGAAGGGAGGGAGGAAGAGAGGGAAGAAGGGCGGGAGGAAGGAACAAACGAACTCAGATGGCAATTCCTCTACTACTATCATGACTGAGTATTTCCCAGAACTCCAAACCTGCCTAGAGACCAGTATATTCCATCAACCTGAAAAGTCTCACAATGCGTAAGCTCTTTAACACATGTTTAATCATTAATTAAATAACACTGGGCAATATATTTATTGCTTTGTGATAGGATGTGTGAGCAGTTTCATGTATCGTATACAGAGCATTAAATCAGTCCTGACACAGCCTCATTAGAGACCTACCTGGGTGTCACCATGCTGGGGATGGAGCATGCTTTACCTGCCTGCCCTTCCCCTCTGGTTTTCCCCATTCATTTCATAATGGAATGATCCACTCCTCTTATCAACTTTATAAAATCACAGTCTGCAGGTTGACGATGAAGCCCACCTAATTCATCTCTGAAACCCTCAACCAAGAACTAAAAGATCCTAGAACTGGGCATGACTGCAAAAGCCTACAAACCCAGCCTCTTTCCTCTCTTCCCATCAGTGTTTGGATTTCAGTCATCTAGGATGTTCCTCAATCCTGAGGCTCCTGGAGACAGCCAGTGTGCCCCAGCATGTCAGGACCAAGAAAAGACAACAGGTGAGGCTTCCGAGATGCATTCATGAGGAACTAATTTATGTGCACCTGATCACCTCTGAACTGATCCAAATGTCTGAATCAAATGAGGAGAACTGCTATAAATGAATTAAAATTCATCAGTCACATACACACACATACACACACACACATGCATACACCAAGCACCAAGCCTTTCCTTGCCTGAGAAAGGTTTTTAAGGAGGGATAAATTAGGAGTTTGGGATTAACATTTACACACTACTATATATAAAACAAATAACCAACAAGGACCTACTGTATAACACAGAGAACTGTACTCAGTATTTTGTAATAACCTATTAAGGAAAAGAATCTGGAAAAGAACTGATACATGTATATGTATAACTGAATCACTTTGCTGTACACCTGAAACTAACACAACATTGTAAATCAACTATATTTCAATTTATAAAATAAAATTTAGTTCAAAACAGAACTGTTAAATTTTTTTTTTAAAGTTTAAAGAAAGGTTTTTAAAATGTAGATTACTGGCTATTTCCTACACTCATGTGAAATATGCTTTATTTGAAGAATATATTTCTAAAACTCTCAGTGGTGCATTAAAGTGACATTTGCCCAGATCACAGAACTTTTTGTCTCAAAATACCCAAAGGGATTACTCACTCTCAGAATGCAGTCAGCACACATTAGTGTTTATAAAGCATTCCATTATAGCAGCATCTCTCAAATGAAAAGGTAGAGCACACTATTATCAATATTAAAACCATCTATCTCTTAAAAAGGTTACATCGATTTTTCCCCCACCACTCTGATTCCATCAATGCCAGTGTCAGGTCCATGAAGCGGCCGCTATCATGTAACAGCTTAAATTCATAAATCCCAAATGAACTTTCCTACTTTTCTATGCTCTCTCAACCCATGCACTTTGCAACTCATTTACTACAACATCAGCTAGGAAAAGGCTTGGAGTGATCAGACGTATCCAAACAAATCTTCCCACTGAGCTAAAATACTGCAAATGAGTTTTTAAATATGAAGCAATAGTGAGGTTCTATTAAGATGGACACCTTCTAGGTCATTTCAGCTAAAATAAGCCTCCCTACCATCAATGTTATAAAAACAACAGCAGAAGCAGCAGCTACTATAACTACCCCATACATGAGGCATTAGGTGTATCAGACATCACGCACCAACCACTTTAAGTGTATCTGTTGTTTAATCCTCATAACCCTATAAGGTAGGTATTATTAGAAGCCTCATTCACTGACGGGTAAACTAAGGCACAGAAAGTTTAAGTAACTTGCTCAGCAGCACACAGTCAATATGTAGCAGAGCCAAGATTCAGGCCCAACAGCCCAACTCCACGTTCTTGATCATTATGCAACCTTGTCCCCCAGTCTCTGTCACTTCATCTCCTGCTTCACGGTATCTAGTCCTAAAACATGCAGCATTGCAAAGGGTCCTTCAGCAAAGTTCCAGGAGGCTACACGCTATGAAAGGAACAGAGATAAACAGTGCAGATCTCTCCTGGCGACCTCCACAAGCCTTTGAGGGTCACTTCCTCTCCATCCTTCCAGACTCAGATCACATTTTCCCTCGCATCAGCCTAAAACAGACCTCACCTGCCTTCAAAATCCTCTCTGCTCCCAAGAGGGTACCACTAATAATCTTTTCACAAAGATGGATCTTGACTCTCCAAGGAGATAAGCTTTTTGAAACTAGGAACCACTTCTATTTTCTCTATTGCCCCGTATAAACAGGAAATCATAACTAATCGTTCCTTTTTACTTTCTTTCTTTTTTTTTGCAATCAGAAATGTAGGCATGTGAACCCAATAAAGACATTGATTAGTTGTCACCTTCCAAAGACAGCCTTCCAAGGTATTCTTTCATCCATATATATTTAGGCAACATTGTCAGGTTTCCCCCAGGAGTGGCTGGGCTTTCATCAAATTATACTGTAATCACCAAGAAAGTGCTAAATCCAGCACAATCAATAGAACGTGTACATGACCAATATCCACTTTCTGCTCTCAAGACTTATTTAAAAATGCAAAAGGGAAAAACACCTTAAAAGTGAAAGTAAAAATCTAAAATTTTTAAAAAAAGGAAGGATGATGTCTCATCTCTAAAAAGAACGGCCTCAAGGTGGGTAAAAAGGACTGAATTTGATAAATTTTATTGCTCCCTAAAATGTGTCTCCAGTTAGTTTTTGAAATACTGTCATTTAGTACCAGCTCCTACCCATGTTTCCTGCCCTACCCCTTCTTACTCTTATTCTGGTTGGAAGAAAATATAGAACAAAACATCAGCAGTGCAGAGGGGCCTGATCTCTGGGGAAAAGCTCCCATAACACTGTGGGCACTCACTTCCCCAAACCTCTGCAGGCTTACTCATTACCAAGTAGCCAGACTTCCTCTTTTCCTTGAATAACAGGAATGTATAAAGTACTTATTACATACAAGGCACTCTGCAGGGATTATTATTAATAGTCACAGCACCCCAAGGTAAGTATTTTCATCTCCACTTTACAAATAATGAACCCAAGCTTTGGAGATGATGAAGTCCTACAAATGGCAGAGCTGATATTTGAGCCCAGGTTTGTCTGAATTCCAAACCCTGGCTCTTCCCAGTAATTGGGTCATGGTGAGTTAAGGGAGCCACAGAGTGGGGTTCCATAGCCAGCCTACTGGGGTGGAGGTTTCTGAAGTGGTCCCACCCCACGCCTACCTCATCCGAGGTGACCTCCAGGAAGGCCCACTGAGTAGATAGAATCTTGGTAACTTTTCTCTCCTTAATCATATCAACTACCAGGCACTGTAGTGCCACTGCAGTGTTTCCAGATCTCTAACAGAGAAGATGTTTGGCTGGTAAAATCTGATAATAAATACCGGAGACTTTTTAAAAGCTTTAAAATGTTAAAGAAATTCAAAGTATTTTTAATATTCTCACGTCCAAGGATGACTTTTTTTAAAATGACATCTTAAATACAACAAAAAAAAGGCCTGTTATCTCACCATCCAATTAACCCTGGCAATATTTTATCAAGGTATGCCTTTAGGAAATTGTAATTGTGCAGAGAAGCTCGCAATGAAAAGTGACTCAGCCTAGACTAGACCATTTCCAAAAAGTAACCACTAGTAAATTTCTAATGCTCATTTCCAGAACAAAAAAAAAAAAATATATATATATATATATATATATATATATATATATATATATACACACACATTCATATACTAGCACATAGTAACAGTATAAATACGTGTGTATGTAAAAGGGGTTTTGCGCTACACTATTTCATACCATGCTTTATCACATAATGTTGAAAGCAACAATGAAACCAATGTTTTATCAATTCTAAGTCAGTTAGCTCTGACTAATAGCCACTACCAAAAAACAACATTTCAAGGCAGGGGCTGGTTCTCGAACTGGCTAGATTCGGGATGTTATGGCAAACCAAAAAAACTACCAAAATCACACCGACAAGACATCCAGAACTGGTCAGCAAAATTTGCATTAAACAAATAGTTTAACCAAAGCACCAACTTATCTTTCATTACATATGAATGTCTGTAATGTTTCTTATTGGAATGACTGCAGATGACACTAACAAGCATTCTGCCCAAAAGCACAGGACATCAGTTCGCAGGGGGCTAGGGAGCTCACCTTACACCCTCTCCATTCCCACTTCCACCACATCAGCTTCAGCATCTGCTGTCACATCCTACGAGGCCACAGGCTCTACGTCCACTAAAGGAGGGTTCCTAGGAGGTATGGCATAAGCAGAATGTCCAGCACAAGTAACTCCAGTTTCTCCAAGACCACATCAAACAGAATATCAACCTCATCTGTATACTGTGGACCCTTAAAAGATCTCATTTGATAAATGGGCCTAATGCTTAGAAATAAATGAGTAACAAAAAAGCACCTAGATTTGATCAATTCCACCACAGGAATTTTACTTGGATTTTGTAATGTCAACATCTGCATGTACTTAAAAGCTTACCTCAATTTAAAAACACAAAAACACTGTGAGGTAGCTCTCCTGTGAACATTTGGGAATTACGCATGGTGTTTAGATGGAAGGGGCCAAAATCTATTACAACAATTACGTGTTTTATGCGTCCCTTGGGTCAGATAAAGGAGAGACCTTTCCAGAATATCCAGTTTCATGTATTCACAATCTTTGGGCATGAAACTGCTCTAAAGCAATATATTTATCAAGACCATGCCAAATCCATGTCCAGAAGAGGGTCTAGCAGGATTCCAGAGCTTCACCGATGTGAAAGGTGAAAGGTTTCAACTATGCCTTCACCCTGGGAAGGTGCAGAGCAGCTGCTTCCAACCCCAGGCTGCAGGGAAATTCCTGGAATCTCATTTGGAACAGGTCTTGTAGATTCTCTGGTCTTATGGTTAAACAACTTCACTGGGAAGCAAGGCAGAGTGGAATGGTTGAAATAGCACTGGCTGGAAAGGAATAGTAGGAAAAAAAGTAAAATTCCATCCAATTGGGTAACCCTGAACAAGTTGTCGGGCCTCTCTGAGTCTCACAGTTTTCTTCTATTAAAAGGGGATGACTCCTACCTAGGAGGGTACCTGACAGGATTAGAGTAAATAAGATAATGCTCCCACCTAATAGAAGCTCAGCAATGGCAGGCAGCTAGCACACTAAACGAAATAAATCGCAGCTGAGCCTGTATGTCCTGTAAACTAGGAAAAGCCAAATACTCCTTCCATTAAAGGAAAAAACCACTATCAATGAAAAGCACATATTGGCAACTGAACGCCAAAACTAAGCAATAAATGAGTGATTTAGGATCTTGAGCTCATGGTGACAAAGCTAGAAATGACACAAGACTGGAAGTTGGAAAGAAAGTAGTTAATAAAGCAACTGAATATTAATCTGTTATTATGACCAGGGCCACGCCTCTGTGTTGAAACTTTTGTGTGTGTGTGTGTGTGTCACACAAATAGCTCATGACATTTAAAAACAATTCCTCATGTACCTCTTCAGCTCTGCTATGTCTTCTTGTTCAAATATTAACACAGGAAACTTCCTGAGAGCCTTCTTTCTCATTCTTGGCTAAAGCTAAGTATCTCTGTGCCAGCTCACCTGAGATTAAAGAGAGTGAAAGAAATGTCAGAGAAATTCTACCTGTTTCGACAGGCCTAAAATGCTGAAGGCAACTTTTGCCAAGGATTCCTAACCAGATCCAAAACACTAAACTATGTAGAAAGAAAGTGCATGACAAACAAAAGAGGAGATAAGGAAAATGGGGGTAAAGAGCCTGAGAAGATGGAGATAGTGAATTACAGGGCCTGGTCCAGCAACAGACAAGAAACTACAGGACAGGGCTTCCCTGTTGGCACAGTGGTTGAGAATCTGCCTGCCAATGCAGGGGACACGGGTTCGAGCCTTGGTCTGGGAAGATCCCATATGCCGTGGAGCAACTGGGCCCGTGAGCCACAATTACTGAGCCTGCACGTCTGGAGCCTGTGCTCCGCAACAAGAGAGGCCGTGACAGTGAGAGGCCCGCGCACCGCGATAAAGAGTGGCCCCCGCTTGCCGCAACTAGAGGAAGCCCTTGCACAGAAACGAAGACCCAACACAGCCATAAATAAATAAATAAATAAATAAAATTTAAAAAAGAAACTACAGGACAAAGAGTAACAGATACATTTTACCTGACAGATTGGGGCAGATTTTGTTACCAACATGTGAGGGTAAAGAAGCCTCCAGCATCTCTGGGCCCCAGGTGGTTCATGAAGGGCCATCAGGAGGTGAAAGGGCTGACCCTAAAGGCATTTCCAAACTACAAACCTAGAAAGCTAAGCTAATTTTATATATTTATATATAATCTTTCACATTAGGCAAGACTATCATAGCAATAATGTTAGCTACTGTTCACGTAATACAATGTTCTTTTCTGACATACTACCTAAGTTCTCAGACTAACCCTCAACATCTTTCATAATGCTAAAAATAGTCCTCCCCACAACCAAAAGGTATTACACAATCATTATTTTTGTTTGTTTCTAGTTTGGTTTGGGTTTTGCGGGGGAGGAGTGGTTGTTTTGTTTGTTTTTTGTGGGTTTTTTGGGTTTTGCTTCTTGGATCTGAACATGGTCACAGTCACACAAAGTTGAATACTTTCTTTTGGGTTTTCCTGATCAGTTCACAGCTCTCACGAACATCCTCTTTTATTAGCTGACTTTTAATGGACAAAACAGGCTATTCTAAACTTTCAGTTCCTCAAAAGCATCCATCCATCAGTTTCTCAAAACAACCTCTCTGATCCTTCCAAATCTTCCTCCTGTCTGACGTGCGTGCCCAACCTTCCCGCTAAGCGCTGGCAGCCCTGCCCTTGGAGGCACCCTTCACTACTTAACCCCTACCACCCGCTGTGCCGTATCCTTAACTAACAGCACACTTTATTGTACTCACCTGTCAAGCTGTCTGACTTCCCCTCTAGGCTCTAAGGAGACAGAGCTCTCTGCTTTATTCACGAGGAAAACTCTAGCACACAGCATGCATAATACACAATTAATAGCTTTTGGATAAAAGAACAAATAGTTATGTATTTCAGGTACTTTCTAACACATGTTTTAAATAAGCCATGAGCTTAACTCTGAGCACCAAAGAAAACCTGTATCTTCTATACAAATGAATCTTGTAACATCTGTATCGGTAGCAGCTACAAAACAGCCCTGGCCAATCTACATGGTATGTACTATCTACCTATATGTATGCATATGTGTATGCATGCATGCATGTATGTATGTGTGTGTATCTGTGTGTATGTATGTATATGTACACATACGGCCAATCTACATGATATGATTCATTTACCATAAACATGATACACATAAATGATAAATGAGTGTTTTTAATAATACAACATAACAAATTAAGAGAAAAGATGGGAAGGCATTTTAACTTGTGACAATAAGATGGGCTCAAAATCTGAAAACCAGCTTTCAGCAAGCCCCTTGTCACTCTCCTGCCTGGCCTGCTTTCCACACTGAGGACCTCCTCCCACGGGCCAGAGCTCAGGCTGTCAAACACGCAAAGGCCAGAGTGGAGGATTCATCTCCACCCTCTGAAGAAAGTGTAGAAGTAAACCTTTTTCATCTTTCACGTCAAAGGAATTGGAATGCGTTGCTATCCTGCCTACTCAGGAGAAATGCCCACATTTCCTCCGTGACCTGCTTCTCACTTACCACACTGCTTGGGAGACAGCATTATTCAACTGCTGATAGTATTCCCCCACTGAATTATTCAGTTCTCCTATCAGCTGCATTATTCTATCAGTCTACCCAAATCTCTGCCTCGGAGTCATCCACACATTTCAAACTCACAACATCCATGAAACTCAGGATTATTCTCTAGAAAACCGTCTTCTCTAGTCCTGACTTGTGTTACTGGCACCAACCTGGGGGCCCAAGACACAAACCTCAGCCCCAGCAATCTCTCTCTCGCCACCCACATCCACCTGGTCACCTCTGTAACCACCCAGATCTCTCTCAGATCCTTCCACACCTCTGCTTCCCTACTGCCTTACACTAAGCCCTATAACCTCACTCCTGAACTATATATGGTAGCATCTTAACTCCTCTCTTGCCAACTCACTGCCAGAATTAGTGCATCTAACTCTGTTCACCTGTAACATCGCAGAGCAAGTTTTCCCTTCCTAGTCTGTAGGGATCACATCTGGCTGGTCCCCACTGCATTTCCTTCCAGTGCCTAACATGAATGCTTAGCACAACCAAGCAGGCAAAAATGACCATATGAATGAATGAACGCATGAGTGAGACGCCAGTACTCTCAGAATTACATTCTACTGTTTGCCATAACTCAAATTAACGTTTGTCTAAATATCTGTCTCCAGAGAAGAAGTAAATGAGGCAGGAGATAGATGGGCCCCTGGGCCGGACAGCTGATGTTTGCTAAGTGGAGTAAAACTGAAGCTTTGTTCTCACCCAGACACTCCAAGGACAAAGCTAGTGGCAGAAGCTGAGCTCTGCTGAAGTAAAGAGATGAGATGACCACTCCTGAGGTCAAGGAAAACTTCCCTGTCTACACACGCGCAGGAAGGCTCCTTGGGGTTCAAAAACGGAGGAGCACCACCCCATAGTGAGTGTGGACATGCACCCACAGGCCTCTGCGGTGAAATCCATCTTAGCAAAAAGATGTGCACGTTGGGGCTTCCCTGGTGGCGCAGTGGTTAAGAATCCGCTTGCCAATGCAGGGGACATGGGTTCGAGCCCTGGTCCGGGAAGATCCCACATACGGCGAAGCAACTAAGCCTGTGGGCCACAGCTACTGAGCCTGCACTCTAGAGCCCACGAGTCACAACTACTGAGCCCGAGTGCCACAACTACTGAAGCCCGCATGCCTAGAGCCCGTGCTCCACAACAAGAGAAGCTACCGCAATGAGAAGCCCGCACACTGCAATGAAGAGTAGCTCCCAGTCGCCGCAACTAGAGAAAAGCCCATGTGCAGCAACGAAGACCCAACACAGCCAAAAATAAAATAAATTTATATATTAAAAAAATTTTTTAAAGATGTGCACGCATGTTGGGGAGGGTCCCAGAACAAGTCATATGTGGGAAAGGAAACAAAATAATTGGCCAAAGGTAAACAAAGACCTGAAAGAACTGTCCTATATAAGGGATTTAAATCACCTCTTTACTGCTCTCCTCCTCATTAGAGAAGACGCCATACCCTTTCTCTCTGGGTGTATATTTCTGCCTTGCTTCTAACTTAAATAAACTGTTTCTCTGTGTGCCCTCACATACATTATGCTGTGTCTCTAATAATAAACTTTGCACCTGTTTTTACAGTTTTTGCCTCCTTGAAACATTCTTGCTTTCAGTGGGGGTTAAGAGCCAGGGCCACTTTGCTTCTAGGTGGTCTGGTGGCTAGGATTCCTGGTTTTCTTCCAGGCTACCCAGGTCCAGGTCCTGGGCAGGAAACTAAGATCTCTCTTCAGGACAGCTCACTGCTGTCTCTCCGAGATCATAAAGAATTAGTAATCTGAGGCTCACTCCCAAAGGCAAACCATCATTCTACACACTGACACATGTACTCATATCTACAGCTATATATTCTTTTCATGCTGCCTCGCAAGATGGAGCTATTCCATGATAAAATGTACAGAACTGTGGAGAATGATTTTTTTCAGAAAGAAAAAAAAACTGAAAATGCAAAGTACAGTTCTTCTAGATACCTTCCAGGACACGATGAACAAACACACCATCATCTTCAAGTCCTCTGTGGCCTGGGGAGGGGGTTGGCCTTTAGAAGAGAGGTCCCTGTGCTAATAACCTGATCAAATCCCAGTATTCCGAAACAAGGCCACCTTCCACAATCATGCCCTGGGGAAATCCATGTAAGCCCATCATCATGCTGGGGAAAGAGGTGCTCCATGTTATATAATCATATATACACAATCATATCCATTTGCTTATGAAATTCTCAAACTTTGCACTTGGAGTGAATGACAGTAACATTCTTCCTCTCTCATCTGGCAATTTGTCCCTAAAGAATAACTTGTTAACCCCAAGTGGTCAGCAAATAGGGCCATTCCAAGCAGTTCCAGGCCTGCCTTCCAGACCTCTCCCACAAGGCCAACACAAAACAACGACGGTGATGGAAACTCTCCCAGACCTTCCCAGAGAGGGAAGATGGGCGCTGGAACCACACTGCCTGCGCCTGAATCCTGGCTGAACTGCTTTCCAATCATGTGACCTGGGACAACACCTTTGTCTCTCTGTGCCTTAGTTTTCTCATATTTAAATGAAGTGATCTTCATGTCCATCTCAAAAGTGGACAGGACCTCAGGAAATAGCAACAATTAACAGAAAGGCAGATTAGAAATAGCCCAAGGGGAAAAAAATAGATAAACAACAAGGTCCTACTGTATAGCACAGGGAACTATACTCAATATCCTGTAATAAACCATAATGGAAAAGAATATGAAAAATAGTATGTATATATATGAACAACTGAATCACTTTGCTGTACATCAGAAACTAACACAGCGTTGTAAATCAATTAAAAAAAAGGAAGAGCCAAAATAAATAAATAAATAAATTATTGGAGTGATAACAGCTCTCTCTCTGGGGTTGTACTGATGATTAAAAGAGTTAATATTTCTTAATCACAATGCCTGGCACCATCTAAGTGCTCCATAAATGTCAGTGATAGTAAGGTAAGTTATATTACAATAATAATACATTAGCCTTAGTACTAATCTTACTCCTCTCCTTTCATCTTCCCAAGGGATTCTATGCCCTACCAGTTCTCTTAAACACTACAAGCAATGGTTCTCAAACTTTATAGCATGCACCAGAATTATCTGGAAGGCTTCTTAAAACACAGATTGCTGTGCCAGAGACACAGAGCTTCTGATTCAGGAGGCCTGGGATGGGGCCTGAGAACACACATTTTTAACAAGTTAATCTCAGGTGCATGGGTGCTGCTTGGTTTGGAAAGACATGTGGAAAAATACTAAGGGGCCTCCCTGCATCAGTGGAGGACAGTGGGTGGGTCCAAACCTCCAAGGCTTTCTATGGCCCTCCACACCCCTAGACCGCCCTTCCCGACTCTTCCATCTCAGTATCTCCACCCCCAATTCCAAACTCAGCTCAAGCATCAAGACCTCTGTGCTGGCACCAACACTGTACTATCATCAATGAAATCAGCTCCAAGAGACCAGAAGCTCCCTGGCAATCAGAACCTGGCCTTACTCAGTGCATGGGACATAGAAAACCCTCAATAAATGGTGACATAGAATGAAAGCTGGGACAGCCAACAGTCGAAGGCATTTCTGGAGAACCAACCAAACTGGAAGGTCTTAGACACCATCAGGGGCCTTCCTCTCAGAACTGTTCACTGGACATGAAGTGCCCTGAGACCCCAATGAGCCCAGGATCCCCTCCACCCCAGGCGGCAGCTTTTCTGCTCAGTGGACCATTGGTCCTTCACCTCCAACCACAACTGTCACTCCCACTCTTTGAAGGTAACAGAGCTTCATTTTCTGGACTCTCACTGGCATAGGCCCCCACGAGTGCTACAAGCTGCTGGGAAACGCTGAGTGTTCTCAGAGAGAAGGTTGCAATCAGGAAGAATTTTTTTTTTTTTTTTTTAGGAAGCATTTTTATGTAAGCATTTCTGGTAAATGGCCCAAAAAGATCTCTGCAGAAAGAGATAGCAATCTCCAGCAAATGGCTACAATTTCTTTTTCCATTCTAAATAGGCATTCACTTTCATAGCTAATTTTGTATTATTTTTCTTAACAAGGATCCCCATATTGTTTACCTTTCAGGTCTCACAAAATCTGGATCTGCCGGTTTCATACCTCATGCATACGCTGCTCCTTGGCTCTTCGGCTCTCCTGTGAATTTCTCTAAATCATCACACACCCTGCCCCTTCATTAAAGCATCTTAACCAAGCCAAGCACACTTTTATAAACACCTGCTAGGCAGGATTTCAAATGCTTTTAGAAAGAAGTTCAAGGTGTCTTGTCGATTTCTCTGTCAAATGAAGATAGAGGGAAAAATAAATGTGCCAAGCACGATCCACGCAGAATATCTACCTGATCCTCCCAACAGAGGCAAAAAGCCTTTCTTCAACAAAAAAACACTTTCTTCAACACCCGAAGATGATTTCAATATGAAACCCCTCAATTTTTGTGTGTAATTACCCACAGTTATAAGGAAGGTTTTAAGAAAGCAAGTGCTCTCCATGTCAGGAAATATTATTTAAAATTCTAAGTACTATTTTCATCCTCATCCTATACAGTATAATAATTTTAATTTGAAAATCACTTGTGTGGTTTACATGCACTTAAAGAAACCATCAGTTGAGCTGTTATGGATCATTTACTCAAAAGACTAAATTGGAATTTTAGGATTCCTTCCTAAATAAGCACGTTGACACACTTACACTTCTAGAGATAGATTTAAGGAAAACTATATATATCTTTTAAAATAAATATTCATGATTATAGATTTATACACACACACAAAGTCTTTTCTAGGTGACAAAGGTGGCCTCTATTCACCTGTAAACTATAAAAGGAAATTAAGATGAAATATGTTAAAGCATATGAATAAGAAAATTAGCTGATACTTCAGCATATAAATAATATGAATATTAGTTGATACTTCAATGTGTAATACACAAGGAATACATATAAAGTTTTACTAATTTGCCCAACTTGGCTATATTAGGTCCTTAAAAATATGTTAAGGAAGATACATAATAAATTTTATGTTTTTTAAAATAGCTGTTTATCTTCTTGTCCCAGATTGGTTTCAGTTTAACAAGGAGAATGAAAACAAACAATGCTCGTTTTATTCATGATGGTTACTTTAACTCTCAGGACGTGGGTTGTTTTGTGAACATAAATTTGAGTTATTATTTCCATTAAATCTGCAGATTTACACTATCTGTCTCACAGTAACTTGGAATAGTGAAAAAGCATGGGTTCTGCACTCAGAAATATCCACATTCAACTCCCAGGTCCACCAGTTACTGTGAACAAATTCCTGGATTCTTCCCTGCCTCAGTTTCTCATCTGTACAGAGGAAGTAACACCTACTTTGCATATTTTATGCAACTTTTTAAGTAAAGTGACCAGCATGGTGTTTGGCACAGAGTTGATTCTTACTAACCTTAGTTTAAGGATGGTTTGGATAATCCTTGTCACTCTGGATGAGAGACCAGGCTAATGATAAATATTCTCCAAAGATTTTCATTTTCCCTGCATTTAAAATGCTTATTACCAGAGATCAAAGAAGAACCGTAAAGACAAAAGCACGATATGCCACTGCTCTCTTTCTAAACAGCCCCCCTGTGAGAAACGACTGCCCTAAAATTCCCTTTTGTATCCACACCTGTGCTACCACACAGCACACCAGTCTGACCCTCGAAGAGGTCCCCCCCTTAACAGGCGTGCAACAAATATCAGTTAAATTTAAATGCTGCTGACCCAAGCAAAAACTGAATGCTAATGGAAATCGCAATCCATAGACCTGTTTGCGATTCGGTGCGTCGTTGAAACAGGTTTTCTAGAGTCTTCAGGTTCACCGGGAGGCTCTTTGGTAACTTTAAGTTCCCGATGCCGATGGAACTTCTAGAACAGACTCAGGTAAGCACCCAGGCACGGGTGAAACCTTCACACAGCGCGCGTAAGTTCATTCAGACGTTCTAATCCACTTCATGGAAACCCAACCATATTTAAAAGCCATCAACGCACCATTTGCTTAACAAATGGACAGTGCACTGGGGAACTAATTGCGGAAGCAATTGCCTCTCAAGGTCGCCACCACCATCACGGTATTTTTTTTTTTTTTTAATGTGACAAGACACTCTGGAACCTACACAATTATCAGAAGGCTTTCAACTCTCGTGGGGGGTGAGCAAATGTCCGCGCAAGGAACCGAAGCGGACTCTCCGGGTCTCCACGAAGGGAGCGCATCCAATCCCACCCAAGTGAGGGGCTGACCTCTGCACAAAGAGTCCCGGAGGTGGCGGTGACAAACTCCGCTGCGATCCAAGGAGACCGAATGTAGGTCCTTTAAAATGCAAAGAAATCCTAGGGCAGGCTGCCCTCCCCCGGTGCGCCCTCCAGCACTCCGGTCCTCGACATACCTTTCTGACTCTGAACCGGCAGCTCCGGAGTTAGCAGCTCCACTGAATTCCCTTCCCGGTCGCTCAGGTTCCCCAACTCCCCGGTTCTGTTGTCAGCGGACACCCCTCCACCCCCCAAAGGAGAGAGCCACCGGCGACCCGGTGCTCCGCCCGCGCTCGCGGCCAGGTGAGCCCCGCACCGCCCTCACCTGTCCGAGGCCGCGTCCCAGGGGATGCAGAGAGGCCGGAGCTCGCCGCTCACCTGCGCGGGCCCCGCCGCCGCCGCTGCCGTTGTCGCTTGCACGCGCAGGGAGCCGCCGAGACGCGGCGAGAGCGGGCGCATCTCCTGGGGCCGCCAGACTTCCTCGGCCCCGCCTCTTTCCGGCCCCGCCTCCAGCTACCCCGAGAGCCGGCCCAGCCTCCAGGCGGAGGAGGCGGCCGCGCGTCACCTTGGGGCCCCCTCCCACCCGACCCGGGGCGGACGCCGCTGCAGGAAGCTCCGACGGCTGCTGAGAGAAGGGGCCGCCGCTGAATTCCGGGTAATGGCTGGGTGAAGAGAAGGAGGTTACCCGTAACTCCTTCGTCTGGGCTGAGTCACAGGAAAAGGAAGATGTGTCCAAAAAGTCTGGCAGTGACTAAAGGAGTTGAGTTTCTTCACGATTTAGTTGAGTGTAAGAACAAAGTGTGGACAAGTGTGGCTGGCACTCAAGAGGACAAGTGCGGCTGGCAAAGTTGTAATAGCTTAATTAATCACTGGTCTTCACTATTGCGCAGAGGCGCGCACCTTGTTCCCTTTGCTCCCTAAAGGATCAGTGGGAAGGGAACAGCCTCCGTTTTGACCACCCTGACCCTGGCAAGAGGTACCAGAGGCAGGCAACCCATGAAACCTGTGCCACGTGCGCGCGACTGTGGGTGAAACTCCGTTTTCTGAGCCTAAGTTCCTCATTTCTAAAGATTAGGTGACAATCGTGCCCAGCGAGCTGCCGGAACACTCAAAGAGTCTCTTAAAGAGAGACTTAAGTGCGATGACTGGCACTAAGGCATTCAGTAAACATTTGCTTTTGTTCCTTTCCCTTGAATTTTTTTTTTCTTCCTCCTTTTTCTTCTCTTCCCGCTATAATCTTGCACTTTATTTACTGCTTATCTCTGCCCGGTCACTTTCTTTTCTCATCTATTAATGAGCCTGCATCTACAGGGCACCGAGTCTGTTCCCTGAAAGGCGTTGGGCGCTTTAAAAGGAGATATTCTGGTAAGATCCCTGCCCTCTGGGAGGTCAGGAACTCACAAGACACCACCACCACCCCCACGAAACAGCTTTGAAATTAGATACAAGAGAGTCAAAGAAACCCGCTAATTGAGTGTTGGACCGACCGGCCGTTCTGTAGGATATTGTGGGTCTGTGAGCTGGTGAGGAACGTAATTGATGTAATTGGTGGTTAAAAGCACTGACTCTGGAGTCAGATCAAATCCGGGCTTGGCAGCTAATTGTGTTAAACCAGCTACTTAATGTCTCTGAATTTCAACTCTCCCCCCACAAAAAAAACAAAAACAAAAACAAAAAAACCTGGGATTAAAATAATAAGCTGTTGCATAGATTCTGAGAAATAATTTACATAAAGTACTTACCACAGTGTTCTGGCCTATGGTTAGCACTTAATAAAGGTTGGGTAATGCTAATAAGAGTAGGATAGAAAATGGAGGCTGGGGAGATAAAAATTTAGAAAATGTGAGAAATTGGGAGGAAATGTTAGAAATCAATGCTGCCGTCATTGTGAAAAGCATACTTCTGATAACAGCTACCGGTGATGAACAAAACTGGTCATCAGTTTCTCTGCTTGGCATGTAACACGTGATCATATTTAATGCTCACAAACCTGGAAGAAAGTTCATAGTATCCCTCACTTGATGAGAAAAATTAGCCTCAGAACCATGAAATAACCAGCCTGAAGGGATGAATCAAGGTAGTAGTAGAATCAGAGAACCCAGAGGTAGATGGCAAATCTGGGCTTTTTCCCACTGTGCTCTCCCTGCTGCTACATCGCCTACCTGAGAGAGCGGAGGTAACAGGGAAAATAAAGCAGCAAAATAAGAGGAGGAGCATTGGGTAGGAGAAATAGCAACCACACCTTTAAAGCCGACTAAGGAGACTACTGAATTAAAATAGTAAATGAACCCACACAAAAAAGCTTTTTGCTTCTAACTCCTGCCACAGTGGAGTTCCTGTTCTGTGGTTCCTGCAGCCTAACCGCAAGTTGAAAATGACTAACAGCATTTTTCAGTCATTAAATGCTACAGAAAGTGAAACATCGAAAGATCACAGAAATGTAAGCTCATACCTCCTCTCCTCCCTCTCACCACAATACCCTCTTCTGTCCATCTTCCTTGTTTTTTTTTTTTTTTATTGCCCAGACACGTTACCTGCTTCTTTATAATATGTTCCACCCAGGGAATAATATTGTTGCTTTAACCAGTTTAACTTCACTGTATAACCACAAGCAGCACTTAGAACAGCAGCTAGACTCATATAGGTGGCTGATAAATTTTCAATACCCTGTTGTTACATTTAAAAAGGGTTTGAACCAAGTCTTATGGGCACTGTCAATGACGTCATAATTGTTACTTTATAAAAAAAAAAAGAATCTCCTGCATTTATAATAGGTGGTCTTCGCTGTCTTGCCTTCTTAATTCACATGAGCAATGAGATATTTGGCCTCTGAAGAAACAACCCTATTGTCAATATGATAATTGAGCATATGCTTGGTTGCGTGGCAATCTAATAATTTCAGTTTTTAAAATTTGAAATGGCAGATGTGTCTTCTAGGGGTCCGATGTGCTTTTTTGCCGTCACAGCTAATGCACCTGTCATGCCTTCAGAAGCACTGCCATGGAGGTATATTAGCAACTGTGGTGCCTGTTTAAATGAGCCAGAGCAATTTAAACAGGACAAGTTACAACGTTTGTAGTCACCTGAAATCTCTGCCCAGGGGATTAAAGGAGTCTTCTGTAAAAGAGAGAAAACCGTGTCTGTAAGTGCAGAGGAACAAGAGCTCCAGCCCCTCTCTGCTCCTAGGAAATCAGGACAGGCCTCCTCGTGTCATCCACGCAGTCAGACCAGTCCAGCTCGAATTGAAGGACTCAAGGCTAATCTTGGGAGTACCACTCCCTTGAATGTCCAAGAAAAAGGTTTCTGAGTTCTGCTAATGAAGATATTAAGAGCTTGGCACCTAGCATATCTCATCTTCATTAGTGCTTCTTATCATTTCTGGGCCAATAAAAGCTAAAGTAGAAAATCAATTGAGATATAAACGTATAAATCTAGAGCTATTAGGAGGTGAAACCAATGCCATGGTTAAGGCAAAATTTAGTTCATGAGCCACATGGCAAATGTTTAGTGTGTGCTGTAAGGAAGAAGCATGTGTACTTTGTTACGTGGCATTGAGAAAATGGCATTTCTTTTATTGTCAGTGCAAATAGGCTTTGTCATTATATTTACTTGGTTAGGGATTTTTTTTCCCCATCTTTTAATTGTCATGGCAGATTATAGAAAGCATATTCCCTTTTTATAGTGGCAGTTGTGGAGAGACCAAATTTAGTGACTCACACCAGACCCCAGCTCTGCCACTTAACTAGATGTGTGTTTTCCTGCAGGTGGCTGGTAGGGTTTCAGTTTCTTGAACAAAAGAGTGGCCCCAACAGAAAAGGAGTGTTACTTTCTAAAAGACTTATTATAAAAGCTTTCTTTGGAAACCAAGTATTTAATTGTCTTATTAATAATAATCCTATGTAGCAAATTATTTAAAATACCTAGGCATATATTTAATACAAGCTAATTAGCTAGAAATATGCACAGGTATTAAGTTGCTAAAAGTTACACTTTTATGGATATTATGCTTTCTACGAGTGAGAATTTCTATGACCAGGATGAACATATGCTAATAGTTGCTTTTAAAAAGTTAAAATTATTAGAGACATGGAGGGTAAATCTTAAGAGCTTTAATCCCCCGTTCATCAGATGGGTTAAGCAGACCCAAATTTACTGCTTTCAGGTGAAGCTTGATCTGGCTCAAGGGTTCTCACTTATCACCAACACATCTGGTGATGTGAATTCCATCCATCTAGCTGAGTGCTTAGACCTTCCAAAGTAAACCAGATCAGGAGTGCATTTCACACTGTACATCATTGCTGTGGCCCCCTGTGGAATCACTTTTCTAGAATGTGCTCTACTGTGTTTCCATTGTTGATAGTGAGGAGCATCTTAGGATCAGCCCTGAGAAGTGGGTTGTTGAATTTACACTGAAAATGTTAGTCAGGGTCATTGTTTTTAAAATTACAGTGATCAAGCTAGAAGTTGTCCATCATCTCAGGAATGCAAATCTAGACCTTCCCACAGCAGTCAGTCTGTCTGCATCCTCTGGGTTCCATAAGTAACTCAAGTGAATTTGTTTTCCTCTCTAATTTGACTGTGAGAATGCTCAGGGTGACCTATCTCTGTCAAATGTTCAGAAATGCTTTTTCATACGTTGTATAATAGAGTTATATTTTTCTAACTTACTGTCCTAAGTCTGAGATGAAACGAAAGGAATTTTCAAGGCCAGGGTATTAAGATAAAAAGTGATTTTTCCATGCAATAAGATGTACATCCATCGACACATTTGTCTGCATAACTAACATCCACTGAGCAGCGCCAACCAGGGCCACACACTAGGATGCTTACAGGGGCCAGGCTGGTGAGATCAATGTGTGACTGTGGCCACATTCAAGAAAATAGAGACTGTCAAAACTTGCAGAGCACATGCCCACCTAAAGGCATTCAAATTCTATTCTTGTTAACTTCTCTGCTGGCCAAAGCATGCAGGTGGCCAGATGCCAGGTAGCCATTTGTGTCCCCTGATCAACAATGTGTCCGAGCTCTAAGATAAACACTATGGATATAAGATAAATAAAATATGATAGCTTCTGCCCTCCAGGGATTTACATTTTGCTGTGGGAAAAGATATGTAAACAAATAAGCAGGACAGATTTTCAGAGGGAAAAGTCTCTGACAGCAGCACCTGCAGGGCCCAGGGAGTAAAGTACAGCGTCAGGAGACCAGGTAGAAAATATATAAGAGAATTAGCAGGAGTGGTGACTCCACGCAGCCCCAAGGGCTGAGAAAGGAGATCCTGATGGGTGAAGCCTAGCTCACAGTACTGGGATGAACCCATACTCAATAGGCAAGAGAAGATCAATTCAGGGAATGAAGCCAGACCTGCTCAGCAATATTTCCATAATTGTTCACTCAAGTAATCAGAAAATTTAAATATAGATACATAGAAATAATAACAACACTTTTGGTTGAAGACATTAACAAGTTTTGTACTTGAAGCCTCCAGTCTGACTTTGTGACCTCCTGGGACATATAATTTGAATTAAGTTTTAATTCAGCCTCCAATTACTGGCTGTTATGATGACCTACAAAGAAAATACAGAATCACTAATGAATGGATTGAAGAATAGTTAGGAAACACATGGGGCTTTATTAAGTGTGTAATAACAATATTTTCAAGCTGGCTTGGTATACAATTACCTGCTTTACTGATGTTTTAGGTACATCTATAGAATGACTATTGTTGCCACTTCCTGAAAAAATATGGGCCCAGAATAGAGAATAAAACAGTAAGAAATTTGATCTCAAAACTAATTTCTTCATTTCCAGTATACAGGTGTTAACTCTTTTTTATTATTGGGAAATACCTAACTATACTAAAAAATTATACATTCTATAAAAGACTTATTCTTTTGAAAAATAGCTTTGCTTAGTTTGAACTTAGTATTAGGTTGATTTTAAAATGAAGAACGGGAAGGATAAAACCCTATCTGGTTCAACACAAAATGTATTTTAGATCATTTAAAAGGAAGAGAGTTTCTCAGCCTATTCGCTCAATGTCAGACATACTTAGTTGTAGCTTTGAACTTTTTACAATGATCTTTGCACCAACCCTCAGAATAGGCTGTGTGACCTGTCTCCTTACTCCTGATGGCTTTTGGTGAAAAGAGGCCCTGCTTGGTGAATTTGCAAAATGTGATTCTACTTTAGAACCTCTTATTTGAAAATCCCAGCCTTATATTTCAAACTGAATATGCTTCATCCTACACATTCATTGGTAAAATATGCTCAGAAATTCCATAAAACTAAGATGGGTATCCAAGTTACATGCTCATACAGGAGATTAAGATATTCTGTGTTTTTGTTAAATCTTGTGTCTGTCTTGCCTTATTTCTGACAATCTTTCTTCCCCAGCAATGAAGTCACTTCTCTGGAGGACAAAGAAAATCCCAACACCACACTATTTCACCTGAACAAACTGTATTTTAGTATACAGTAAGTCCCCTACATATGAACCTTCAAGTTGTGAGCTTTCAAAGATGCAAATGAGCATTCGCATGTCCAATCATGTAAGTTAGTTCATGTGTCTGGAGTACATTGTCATGTGCGTGCATCCTCTACAATTGGTTGTGCTTTTGTGTACTTTACTGTACAGTACTGTATAGAGTACAATAGTACAGTATCTTTATTTCAAGCCCAGGATGTCCGGAAGCAAGAGTAAAAGCGGTGATGTAGCCGGTACTACTATACTTTCCAAGGTACTGTACTGTAAGATTAAAAATGTTTTCTTTATTTTTTGTGTTTGTTTTCTATGAATTATTTGTGTGAAAAATATTATAAACCTATTAAAGTACAGTCTATATAGCCCATTATGTTAGTTGGGTACCTAGGCTAACTTTGTTGGATTTACGAACAAATTGGACTTACAAATGCACTCTTGGAATGGAACTTGTTCGTATGTAGGGGACTTACTGTATGACATGAATTTTAATTTTGTTAAATTGAAGAATTTTGTTCAGTTGAATTTCGTTAGTTGAATATTTCTCTAAGTTGTCGAGTCAGAAGGAGTAGGCTCAGAAGGCCAGCATTTGAAATGCTTGTGGAGAGGTTGTCCTTTTACCTGCTCATGTTTTTTCTAGCTCTCAAGTGCACATCTTAGCAAGGTGTGCTGGGGGTGGCTTGTGTCCCAAACAAGCTGGAAACTTCCATGGTCACTTCGTGATGAAACGTGGCAGGAGAGTAAAGGACAAAATTAGAAGCACCATAAAAAGTGTGAATGGACATCTAAAGGGCGGAAATTAAAAACAAAAAAGCAAGTGATCAATGAACAGTGTGGGGAAGCAAGCTGGAATTTAAATTGACAAGGAAAAACTACTATAAACCATGGACAAGAAAATCAGAAAATGTGAGGATAAATAAGATAGACAATAAGTCAAATGGGCCCAATATGATCAAAGTTCATAATATGTGTAGCTGTAATGTAAGTCAGACAAGAAAATAGATTTTTCTTCTTCATGATCACACCTCTCTCTAGGTGTAGCTGTCACTGCAGGTTTTTGAAATACAGCAATACTCTGCTTCATGAAGAGATTAGTAGGCTACCATTGTGCCTTATCTGACTATTCTTCTCTGAGAATAAGAAAACTCATTATTAGCTCATCCCTATCCATTCAACTCAGGTAGGTATATGCTCAATGTTACTAAGAAGAGTGTAATGGTAAAAAGACTACTTTGCAAGAATTAATGTTTTTTGTTAACATGCAGTATCTTTATAACATGAGCCCAAGATGGAAGTTACAATTATCTGTGTACAAAAAAGCATCTTTTTGTTCCATCGATGTCTTTTTCTCATTTTCTCACACAACATTCTGCACATGGTTTCCTATACAGATCCCTTGATTCCCCATCTCTCCTATTACCTGACTGATTCTTTCCCTCTGAGTCTCTAGACTCCTTGTGACCAAATTCTATCCCCCTCAAAGCTCACATAAAATATTATCTCCTCTGTAAAGAATCCCCTCATTTCTCAACCCAAAGCAATCCCTCTCTCCCGAGAACTCGCATAGCAATATCCTTATCAATCTTATAATGCTTCAATCAAGAACAATTGCCTCGGGGCTTCCCTGGTGGCACAGTGGTTAAGAATCCGCCTGCTAATGCAGGGGACATGGGTTCGAGACCTGGTCCGGGAAGATCCCACATGCCGCGGAGCAACTAAGCCCGTGAGCCACAACTACTGAAGCCCACACACCTAGAGCCCGTGTTCCGCAACAAGAGAAGCCACCGCAATGAGAAGCCCACACACCGCAACAAGTAGCCCCTGGTCGCCACAACTAGAGAAAGCCCACGCACAGCAACAAAGACCCAACAGCCAAAAATAAATAAATAAAATAAATAAATTTATATTAAAAAAAAGAAAAACAACAATTGCCTCTATCTTTATAAAATAGTTATTTTGGGTACCTGTCTTATCTTTCAAACATTCATTTGTTTCACAGATATTTCTGGAATATCTACTTTGTGTGAGGATAATCTATAGAATATAAGTTTTTATTTCCAATTCGTATATATACCCCATGTATTAGTTATCTATCGATGTGTAACAAATTACCCCAAAACTCAGGGGCTGAAAGCAAAAGACATTTATTATTGCAGAGTTTCTATAGGACAGGAATCCTGATGTGGCTTAGATAGGTGTTTCTGGTTCAGGATCTCTCATGAGGCTGCAGTCAAGCTGTCTGCCAGGGATGCAGTCCCCTCAAGGCTGAAATGGGGCTGGAGAATTTCCTTCAAAACTCACTCACATGGTTGCAGGCAGACCATAATCCCTCGCCATATGAGCTACTCCCTGGTAGCTGTGTGTCCCCCTGTCATGGCAACTGGTAATCAAAGAGAGAAAGAAACAGACCAAGATGGAAACCATCATCGTTTTATAACCTAGTCTTGGAAATGACATCTCATCACTTCTGCCATGCTCTCTACATTAGATACAAAAGTTCATCACATATGCAGGGCGGGGGGGGGGGGGGGCAGATTACACAAGGGCATGAACACCAGGAAGCCAAGTTTATAAATTCAGAGGCTGCCTATCATGCCTAATTAGCACAACAAATATACAGTAAGTGTCTGATGAATAATCTGTCTAGGGTTTGTTGAGATTCTTCAAGTTGAAAGTTATAGTTGTCATTAAATTTGGATATGATGAAAATTTTTCAGTCATTATTTCTTAAAACATTTTTATGACCCTATTTTGTTTTTTTTTTTGGAACACCCATTCCATTCATGTGAGGCCACTTAATATTCTCCCACAGCTCACAAATGATCTGTTCATTTCTTTCTTCTTTAGGCTTCTATTCTCTGTATGTTTCATTTTGGATAGTTTCCATTTCTATATGGTCAGGCTAGTTAATTTTTTTTCCTGCAATTGTCTTATCTGCTGTAAATTCTATCCAATGTATTTTTCATCACATTTTATTTTTCATCTTGAGAATTTGTATTTTCGTCTTTTGTATGCCTTTTATGTTTCTTATTCTCATGCTTTCTGCTACTTTGTTGAATGCAGAGCGTATATTAATAATACTGTTTTATCCTACTTATCTACTAAGCCTTATCTTCTGTTTCATTTCTGGGTGGTGTTTTTTTTTTTCCTATTGATTAATTTTCCTATTTGTTGTGGGTTTTTTTTCCCTGGCTTCTCTGCATGCCTAATAAATCTTGATTCAATGTCATGCAGTATGAATTTTATGTTGTTGAGTGCAGAAATTTTTAAATATTATTCCTTTGAATATCTGGGGACTTTTTTCTGAAATGCAGATGAGTTACTTAGAAATACGTTTATTCTCTTGAGGGTTTTTTTTCAAGCTTTGTTGGATGGATCCAGAACAGTCTCTAGAGTTATCCTCTCTGAGGATTCTAGCCCATGTGTTAGGACATCTTCCCTTACTGTCTTAGGGGAACTTGAACTATTCCCGGCCCTGTATGAGCTGCAAGGGTTGCTCCACCTACGCCTTCTGGTGGTGCTTTCCTGTTCTTGGCAGTTTCCTTATGCACATGAGCTAATCAGTATTTGGTCAAATGCTTGAAGGGAATCCTTTGTAGATCACTGTGTCTCTCCTGTCTTTTTCTTTTTCTCTTTCCCTATAGATCTTTCCTCTGTAAATTCCCCCCATAAATGATGGTCACCTTGGCCTTTCTAATCTCTCCTTAAATCAGAGAAGCTCCAGGGCTCTGCTTGATCTCCCATCCCTGGGCTGTGACCTGGAAACTCTCCAGACAGTAAGCGGGGACAATAGTAGGGCTTACCTCATTTATATCCTTTTCCTCAGGGATCATGGTACTGTGCTGTTTGTTGTCCAATGCCTAAAAACATTGTTTCATATATTTTGGTTGGTTTTTTTCCCCAGGTATAGGAGAGCAAATCTAGTTTCCTTTATTCCATCGTAGCCAGAAGCTGAAGTCCAGTCCTATAGAAACTTGATTTGATCTCAAACATATAACCTCTCAGTGACCTGTATGGTATTTATTCTATACAAGAGAAGAAACTTGACTAAACATTTTTTATGGAAAATTTCATTCAAGACAAATTGAGGATTATAACCTGAGAACAGCCTCCCAGAAAGCTCTGAGAATAATTCCAGAAACTGGACGAAAATTTTAAAAATCTGACACTAGGAGTCAGAATATCTGAGTTGATAGCTCTTCATCAAATTATAGTGTCATTTTTTTGATCAGTCAAATGCTTGAAGAAATTGGACCAGATCAAAGTTCTCAGTACTTTCACCCCAAAGTTTACTGTGCTACTATTATTTTTTTCAATTTGGTTACAATGAATATCTTACTGCTCAGATAAGCGGGTCTAGCCCTCTTGTAAATGTCTGATGAACAATCTGTGTAGGGTTTGTTGAGCTTCTTAAACCTGAGTCCATCAGCACCCGGTCAGAGAGCAGATAGCCATGACATCAGTGTTGATTCACTGAGTTGATCCGATTTCAGCCAAAAGCAAGGAAGCAATATCTTAGCCTGTACAGTCTCATTATGGGAAATAGTCTCTCTTTAAATGTAAGCCTTTATGAGTCTAGTACTCAAATCTTATCAATCTTTGCCTCAGTTACTAAATAGTATCTTTACTTTTAACTAGGGTTCTTTTTTTTTTTTTAATTTCAGACTTCACTCAAGGCTTGCCACTCTGAATATTGGCCAATCTTTTCAAGATCAATCGGGCAAATTTCCAGGTCCCAGTGACACCTAGCAAAACTTTTAGGTCAGGACCCTGCTTCTTATTCTCTTTGAAATATACCAAGAACATGCTGATTTTTTCTCAAGACACTTGGACAAGATCTCATTGCATTCTAGATTAATGTAACCTAAAGTAATTTGACCACCAAGTGTGAAGTCACTGAGTGACTTTGCCTTTCAAGGTAACTGGCAGATAATCAAAGATATGACTCATGATCCAAAGCACTCTTATGCATCTTTCATTTGTAAGCCGAACAAAGGTGGAAATATATCATCAAAAGTTTTCTATATAAGTGACAGGTTCTCTATTACTGTACTCAAATGAGTAACTCCAGTACATTCAAGCTGTCGTTGACTGACAGTGTTCCTTTCCTTCCCAAATCCGGTCCAGTGGCTCCTGTTACACAATTGGACTTCACCACTTCTAAAGCCATTTGCAACTTAATATCAGTCATGCACATTTTCATTTCAAATTAGCTCTTTGTCCTGATTTATCCGTATATTTCCATGGAATTATTACTCAAGTTGATCATTCCTTTTTCTGTTTACCCAATGTTTCCTATAATCTGAATGACAAAATTTCAAATTTGAGTCTCTAGAACCTTGTACTCTAACTTAGTTGTTTTTTTGACCCACTGTGGCCATAAACAATAGACTTATGCAGCATACATAAGCAATAGAGAACAAAAACAATAATAAGCAAATAACAAATAGAAAATACTGGTATAAAATATAAGCTCAAGTTCAACTACTTATCAGCTAGTGACTTTGAGCAAATTAATTACCCTTATGTGTGTTGGAATTACTATCTACATCAGACTAGTGTAAAGGTAATAAATATTTTGAATATATCAGAGACAAAGCAGATTCTCAATAAATTGAATATTTGGATATTATCATGATGATAATGATGATGAAGATGATAAAGCTCATTCTGTGTAATTCTTTTTTTTTCCTCAAATTCATTGTTTTTTCAACATTTTACTATGAAAAATTTCAAACATACGACATACCTATAAGACTTACCATGAAAACCTGTGTATCTACCACCTAGATTCCACTACACATTTTGTTACACATCTATACAACTGTATCTCTCTGCCCATAGACCAATATTTTTAATTTTGGACACATTTCAAAATAAACTGCAGACATCCTTACACATTCCCCCCCATGTATACTTTTAACTAGAGTTCTTTTTACTTTGACTAGAATTTTTTCTTTTGATATAGATCTTATATACATTCAAGTGTATAAGTATTAAGAGTACATTTCCTGAGTTTTGATTAATAAGTACATCTCTGCAACCAAGATATAGGACATCTCCTTCACCTTCCAAAATTACTTCATGTCCCTCCCCAGTCAGTACTTCCCTCTCCACACACACACATGCATACACAAACACACATGCTTACACATACACACACACACAAACATGCACAGACAGGCTGCCTTGGCTCTACCGTTTTGTTCATCACCAATTAGTTTTGCCTATTGTCTAGATACAGCAGTCCCCAACCTTGTTGCCACCAGGGACTGGTTTCGTGGAAGACAATTTTTCCACCGACAGGGGTGAGGGGGTGGAGGCAGGATGGTTCAGGCGGTGACGCGAGCACTGGGGAGCGATGGGGAGTGGCAGATGAAGCTTCACTCACTCGCTCTCTGCTCACCTCCTGCTGTGCAGCTTGCTTCCTAACAGGCTGCGGACCAGTACCAGTCAGCGGCCCAGGGGTTGGGGATCCCCGGTCTAGAACATCAAATAAATGGGATGATACATTTGTACTCTTTTGTGTAAAGGTCTTTTTTCACTCATAGTTTATGAGATTTCATCCACTCTGCCATGTGTATCAGTGGTTAGTCCTTTTGTTGCTGAGTAATATTCTATTGCACGAATATGTCACACATGTTTATCCATTCTATCCGTGGATACCTGACTGTCTCCAGATTGAGGCTTTTCTGAGAAAAGTTTCCATGAACTTGTTTGAATAAGCCTTTCTGTGGGCATATATGCTTCTTTATTAGGTTCTTAGTTCGTAGGGATTAGATGTTGTTCCTTTCTGTTTTATTCCCCAAATACCTACCGTAATGCTAAACAGAGAAGCGTGCACACACACACACACACACACACTTAATTGCAAGACTAAAAGAAGAAAAGAAAAGGTGACTAGTTCTTTTGCTCCCCTATCCAAGGAAGGTCTTTTGTGAGCTAACAAGTATATAAATGTCAGATTTTTAATTTCTATAATTTTGTGAAAAATTACAGTCTTAATCCTATAATGAATGGGTAAGCATACTCCCCCCATTTTATTGAACATGATGATCCAGTATCATTGTTTAGTTAATAAATTTTATAAAAAAAACAGTTGACCTAATTGACAAGGAGCCAAGAAGTCAACTAGCTGAAGCCATTCAAGGCAGAGACCTTGTGCGAAATTTTAGGGACCTCAGGTTCAGAATGCTGGTCTCAGGTGCACTGCTAAAGACTCCCAGGTCCTCCTCAACTCAAAGTTGCATCATGCTTTTTTATATTTTTCTTTAAAATGCTCTGATGGGCTGTTTGAAGCAGAAAGCTGCCCTGATGCCATCCAGCTGGGACATGGAGTTGGTGCAGGATTTCAGAAAGAGTTCTGAGTCTGGAGGGTGGGAGTCTAAGTTCTAAAACCAAGTCTGAGGTGCTTTTAACATGCCACTTTGGGAAAGCCCCTCAGCAGCTCCCAGCAGCTTCAGCTTTCCAGTAGTAAATGAGGGCAGGGGGGTGAATGATCATTAAACTATGATGGTGATGAATGAAGGCAATTTTAGAATGTTATCGCCAATGAGATAACTATACTCCATCCTGTCTTCTCTTTGGAATTTCCTTGGGATTTTTGATTACAACTTTATCTCAGTTCTCCAGTAATTGTAACGCAAGAGTTACTTTTATTGAGTGGTACTGTGTGCTGGACCCAGGTTTCCATGTGAATTGCTCTCCCGGTCCCATGATCATGTAGGCAATACATGCAGGAGTTTGAACCTCGTCCAGTCTGAAGCTAAAATCTTTGGTCTTAAGCATTGCCTTTGGGTAATGCTTCACATAGGCCTTTGGGGACAGCATGAGCTCCTTGATTATTTGGATAGTTAGCAGGTAGGCATTAAGGATTACTATTGCTAATGGTAAACCACCTCCGCTACAGCCTTCTCCGCATCCTTTAAATGGCAATGATTGCTTCTGGCTCTGTAGCCGCAAAGTAGCTACATTTCCTCCTAAGCAAAGACTGGCTGGGTTCTGGGTCTTAATGGATAAGGCCACAGCTGCCTCCCACAGGAAAATACTGCTGACCTTACATTGGAACTTTCATCCTTCTTTACAGCTCTATGAAGACCTTCAGTAGGCAGCCCAAAGTCTTTGTTGAATTTCATCTCAGTTTGCAAGATTTCTTCCCTGCATTTTTGAAATACAGTGTCAGTTCTATTTGATGAACATTTACTACACATCTTAAATCAGGATAGGCATTGGGAATGCAAAGATGAGTAAAATAATATGCACATCCTTATTAAAGGATAATTTTCCCCAAATGATAAAATTGTGACTCCTATTCAGATGTCAAGTGAACATGTGTTCAGAGATTTTATTTAAACCCTTATTAATGAGAGGAACCTGTTAAAATGTTACAACCAGTTCAAAGAGGAAAACAAAACAAAAAAATTTTTATGGGTGTTGGTTTGCAAACTGGACCCCATACACGGAGGGCAGGGAGCGATGGAAGAATGAGGCAGACTACAGCAGATTGGTAGCTAGCAGTTTTAATAAGCAAGAGAAGTTACACCGGAGGCTTGTCTTGAGAGGCTACAGAACCACTATAGTATCTCCTTACCTGCCTGCCAGAATTTTAAAAGTTTATATAGAGACCTTAATGGGATTCAGATGGTGTCAGCAACACCTTATTCTCTCAAGGCTACATCGTTGAAAATGTTTCCCACTGTGGGAACGGTGGACAGAGCGTACATTTCAAAAACAGGGAAGGTATGTGGAGCCTCTCTTTGCCCAGGTCCAGCTTGAGGGTCAGCTTGCGGTCACATCCTCTCAATGACCTCCTCCAACAATGGAGTAAAAGAATCTTGAAATGAATTTGCCAATGGATGCAAAACCACCTTTTCCAAAGGTGGAGAGGAGAGTGGTCCCTCTGCAAGACAGAATTAATTTGCATAACCATACAGAAGGATTATTTTGCTATGAATTATTTGCTATGAATTATCTAAAAATAATCAAGTTATAAAGTAGTTCAAGGGCAATGAGAGGCTAAAATCAGATCATCTGGAAGGATTTGCTCTAGGCAATGCATAGTTTTCCATGAAAACACACCTTTTCCTCTGCACCTTAATGAAAAAAGATAGTAACATTTATTGAGTACCTGTGAAATGCTCCCAGGAACTTTGGAAGATTAGTTAGCAGTACCTAATTTGATTAAAGCGCAGCTTAGAGAAATGTTTAGAGCCCCTGCTAGTAAGTTGGAAAGCTGAGATTTATTTATATTATATCTGATGATTCTAAAGACTACTTTTCAACTTATAGACCACTGCCTCACAAGGAAATCAAGGTGTAATGGAGGGGACAGTTGCATAAACAGTAATTATATGTTGTGTGTTACATTGGATATGTGTTTGCACAAGGGGGGGGGCACAAAAAAAAAATATCCAGTGTTACCTTTTCCCTTGTGTAGCTCTTCATGTCCCATAGTTTTGGGGACTTACATTTTTCTAAAGACTTTCTTTTTTTTAATTCAAATTACTTGTTAGTTTCACCTGACGTTCCAACTTTTTTTTTTTGGAAGCCAACAATGAAATTTAGAGCAAAAAAGGCCAAGATTTAAGAACATCATATGCTTAGGTAAGTTTACCTATTTCATTTATTCACCCATCATCTTTGTCAGCTATAAATTTTCTTTCTAGATACTTGTTTCAACAAGGTACAAACATCCTTTTTCAGAATAATTTTTGAGCTTTTCTAATAACCTTTCTGTTTTAGGGTAATTTTAGATTAACAGAAAAGTTGCAAAGAATGTACAGAGTTCCTGAACACCCTTCATCCTGTTTCCCTCATTGGTAATTTCATAAAACACCATGATACATTTGTCACAATTAAAGAACTGACATTGGTATTTACTATCAGCTAAAATCCACAGTTTAAATTTCATCCATTTTTCCATTACTGGGCTGTTTCTGTTCCAGGATCTAGTCCAGGGTACCACACTACATTTAGCTGTCACCTTTCCCCAGTCTCCTCTGATCTGTGACAGTTTCCTGGTTTTGACCTTGACAGCCTGGAGAAGTACTGGCCAGATGTACTTAGAACGTGCTCCAATCTGGGTTGGTCTTTTTTTTTTTTTCTTTTGATTAGACTGGGGTCTAGCTGTTTTTGTTTGTTTTTTGTTTTTGTTGTTGTTTGTTTGTTTTTGGTACAAGTATCCCCTAGGTGAAGTACCTTTATTGTCACATCTTATCAGGAGGTGTACAGTGTAGGGTGCATGATATCCAAATGACATCATTGGTGTTGTTAACCTTTATCATACTGTAATTTCTCAGAATTTTTAAGAATACTTTTGGATCTTGTTTGAGTACTTCATCACTAGTATGAAGAGCATGAAGTTTAGGAGGTGGGTATGGTTCTCTGCTCTGCACTCTGGCAGTTTCCACTGTACATGAGTCAATGACCTGGCATGCTCTACTGTCAATATCCTTCTCCAAACAGTAAAGGACAAGAAAAATCACCAGCCCTATTAAGTGGTGCTGGGTTTATCCTTGCACAACCCAGAACAGGAGGAACACAGGCTTCCAGTAATCTGCAAAGGAGCTCTGTTAAGTCATGCCTCGCCCCTCCTATGGCAAGCCCTGTAAAGTGTGAGGGCATTTCTTACGCAAAGGCACAGCCCCATCACAATGATATAAAAGGCCTAGGTAAGTTTCAAAATTAAGGAGACCCAGCTGTGTCTCAGAGACTCAGCCTCTCCCAGTCCTTCTGGACTCATCCTGTGGTTTTTGATAGGTTTTATAGAAGTCTCTGTTGCCCTCTTTTCAAGAATAAAAGGATCACATCTCAGACAGACCCTCCTCCATGAATTCATATGGCAAAGGTATTTTCTAAAATACATGTACAATGGACTAAAAATAATCTCTTTCTTTTTAAGGCTTATCTTCTTTTCTTATATGGCTATACATAGGCAGTTTTCTTTATAGAGATGCCAGATTTTAAGGAAATAAATCTCTGCATGCATGGGTCTTTTCATATAAAACAGAGCTCTTTTATTTTTAGGTGAGTTTGAGAGGGGATACGGAACAAAGAGAAGTAAACATATATCTTTATTTGCTTATTTTATGGGTGGGTTAAAATAGGCTATGCCTATTTCCACTTAGGACAAATACTAAAGGAGAGTGAATGCCCCATATTAAAGGAATATACATGAATAAATAAAGTTTGGCATTAGCCTGCTGTCTCCTACTTCCACTTCTCACAGGCTGAAGCTCAGGGGAGGGAGGGGAACAAGGATTTGCAAATGACAAGGATTTGTTGCCAGGGATTACAATTTAACTATGGAACACAAATCCCAGTGGTATCTATAGGTGGGCTTTCGTTGTGTTTGCTGTTTTAATTGGAGAGTAGGAAGACTTGTACAGATAGAACCATTTAACTAAATCTTAAAAAAAATGTTTAGTGAGTCTACTAACTGGGTTGAATTCCATTTCAGTTAGAGAGACTAACTTAGAAGGAATTGTCAAAGCACTCTTTCTCAGGACATTGTAAACTTTAAAATCAATTTTGTTCAACTGTATTAAATGTGTCATTATTAGAAATGGATCCTACACTAGTATTTGTTGTAACTCTTACTTGAAAAAATTGAGGTATGGTTGATCTGTGATACATACTATTTTTTTTTTTAATTAACTAATTAATTTATTTATTTTTGGCTGTGTTGGGTTTTTTCGTTTCTGTGCCAGGGCTCTCTCCAGTTGCGGCGAGCAGGGGCCACTCTTCATCGCGGTGCGCGGACCTCTCACTATCGCGGCCCCTCTTGTTGCGGAGCACAGGCTCCAGATGCGCAGGCTCAGTAATTGTGGCTCACGGGCCCAGTTGCTCTGCGGCACGTGGGATCCTCCCAGACCAGGGCTCGAACCCGTGTCCCCTGTATTGGCAGGCGGAGTCTCAACCACTGCACCACCAGGGAAGCCCCGATACATACTATTAAGTATACCTATTAAGGTGTACAATTTAATAAGTTTTGATTTATTTATACATCCATAAAAACCATCACCACAATCAAGGCAGTGAACATATCAATCACCCGCAAAAGTTTCCATGTGCCCCTTTGCAATCCCTTTCTTGCTTTCTATAACTATAGATTAATTTGCATTTCTTAGAGTTTATGTAAATGGAGTCATACAGAATTTTTATCTGGCTTCTTTCACTCAGTATTATTACTGCAAGATTCATCCAGGTTGAAGTGTATACCAATGGCTAATTTATTATTGCTGAGTTGTTTCCATGGTATGGATACACTATACTTTGTTTATCCAATTATTTGGTGATGGACATTTGAGTTCTTTCCAACTTATAGCAATTACAAATAAAACTGCTATGAATATTTTTGTACAAATATTTGAAAGAACATAGGCTTTCTTTTCTCTTGAGCAAATAACTAGGAGTAGAATGAATGGATCGTATGGTACCTGTATGTTTAATTTTTAAAGTAATTGCCAATTATTTTCCAAAGTGGATGTACCATTTTACATTCCCAGTGGCAGTATATGAGCACTCTAATTTCTCCAACTACTTGCCAGCACTTGGTATGGTTTTAAATTTTAGCCATTCCAGTAGGTATGCAGTGGCTTTAATTTGCATAGTCTTAATGATTTGTGATGTTTAGCATGTTTGCATGTACTAATTGGCCATTCATATATCTACCATGATAAAGTGTTTGAGAAATTTTTTGTCCGCTTACAAAATTGTGTTGTTTGTTATTGTTGGGTTTTGAGAATTCTTTATGTACATGTATTCTGGATTCAAGTGCTTTATCAGATCTAGGCTTTACAAATATCCTCCCAGTCTGTGGCTTGCACTTTTATTCACCCAACAGAGCAGACATTTCAAAACTTTGATGAAGTCAATTAAAAAATCATTTACTTATAATCATGCTTTGATGTTGTATCTAAAAAAAAAGTATTTGCCTAATCCTAGGTCACAAAGACTTTCGCCTATGTTTTCTTCTCAAAGTTTCATAGTTTTAAGCCTTACGTTTAGATCCATGATTAATTTTGTCTCAGTTTTTTAGTATGTGTTATGGACCAAAGTTATTTTTTTGTTTTTAATTTCACATACATATATCCAATTTTTTCAGACTTTCCTTTCTCCACTGAATTGCTTTTACAGCTTTGTCAAAAACCAATGGTGATCAACTATACTCCAATAAAAATTAAAAATTAAATAAAATAAATTAAAATAGGAAAAAAATCAGTGGTGCATATATGTGTCCATATATCTATTTCTGGACTCTATTCTGTTCCATTGATCTATTGATCAATTTGTTTATCTTAATCTATTTGTTTATCTTGACACTAATACTGCAGTCTTGATTTCTGGAGCTTATAATGAGTTTTAAAGTCCAGTGGTGTTAGTGCTGCAAATTAGTTTTTCTTTTCCAAAGCTGTTTTAGATGTCTAGGTTCTTTGCATTTGCATATGAGTTTCACAAGCACCTTGTTCTTTTTCACAAAGAAGTTTGTGGAAATTTTGATTGGAATTGTGTTAATCTATAGATCAATTTGGGGAGAGCAATAGCTTAAAAGTATTGAGTCTTCCAACACATAAATAAGAAAATATATCTCCATTTTTTTAAGGCCTCCTTTAATTTCTCTCAACAAGGTTTTGTGGTTTTCATGATACAGATATTACACATCTTTGGTTAAATTTATAACTAAATAGTTCATTTTTAAATAATTGTAGATGCTATTGTTTTATAAATTTCAATTTCTGATTGTTGTCAGTATATATACATATATATATGTATATATATATACGTGTATATATATATACACATATAGAGTCAGTTAAATTTTCCACATAGATGATCATACCATCCAGGAATAAAAACTGTTTGTTTTTCTTTTTTCCTTTTAAATTGGCTAGATTTTATTTTTCTTCTGGTTTTGCTGCACTAGAAAGAGCCCCCTGTTCCCTGTTGAATATAAGTGGCGAGTCTGGTCATCTTTGCTTTTTCCCAGTCTTAGGAGAACAGCATTTAGTATTTCACCATTAAGTGTGATGTTAACTATAGAGTATCAGGTTGAAGATGTTCACTTTTATTCCTGGTTTGCTGAAGTTTTCTTAAGCCAAGAATGGATTTTGAATTTTGTCAGATGCTTTTTCTGCACCTGTTGAAATTGTTCTGTTTTTTCTTTTTAAATTGGTTAACATGGCTATGTTTACCAACCAGTGCATACCTGGATAAACCCTCTTGGTCATGGTAGATTATCCTTTTTATATATTGTTAGATTCAATTTGCTAAACCTTGTTTAGCATTTTTGCATCACTGAGCATGAAGGATATTAATCGATTACCTTCCTTTCTTGTAATGCCTTTGTCTGGTTTTACTATCAGGGTAATGCTGACTTCATAGAATGAGTTGGGAAGTATTAGTTTTCTATTGCTGCATACAAAATAAGTGCATGCTTCTTGGCTTAAAACAATCCAATTTATTAGCTCAGCATCCCATTGTGGGCTGGCTGCATTCTCTGCTCAGCATATCATGAGGCTGGAAGCAAGATATTGGTTGGACTGGGATCTTACCCAGAGGCTTGGGGGGAAACCTCCACTTCCAAGCTCATTCTTGTTCATAGGATTCAGTTCCTTGCAGTTGTAGGACTGATGTCTCTGCTTCCTTGCTAGCTGTCAGGCCACTCTCATCTCCTAGAGTCTCCACATATTCCTTGCCACACGCCCCCCTCTGTCTTCAAGCCAGCAACAGTGCATCAGATCCAATTTCTGTTTCAAGTCTTTCTCATTTCCTCCTCTGTGACTTGCCTGAAAAAAAGCTCTACTTCTAAAGACCTGCCCAGATAATCTCCCCACCTTAAAGTCAACTAATCTGGGACGTTAATTGCATTCTGTCACAGTAATACCTGGATTATTTTTTGGTTGAATGACTGAGAGAAGGTGTGTGTACACCAGGGGCTGGAAATTTATAGGGCCACCTTGAAATTCTGCCTACTACAGACAGTTTGTGTTCATCTGTGCATTATTTCTTCCTTAAATATTTGTTAGAATGCACCAGTGAAGCCACTTGGGCTTGGAGTTTCCTTTGAAGAAAGGTTTTTAACTAAAATTTCAATTTTTCAGATAGTCAAATGATATATTTCTTCTTGCATGAGGTTTATTAGTTTGTGTCTTTCAAGAAATTTGTCTAGTTAATCTGTATTGTTGGATTTATTGGCATAGTTATTTATAAATTTTCCTTGATATGCACTAATGTCTGTAGAATCAGTTGTGATAAAATCTGACCCATTTGTCTCTTTCTCTTTTTTTCACATCAAGTCTGACTGGTTTATCAATATTATATGCTCTTGATCTTCTCAAATAATTTCAGTTTCATTTATTTTCTCAATTTTCTATTTCACTGAGTTCTATTTTTATCTTTATTATTTTTTTCCTACTTACTTTGAGTTTAATGTGGTCCCCCTTTTTTCCTAGATTCTTAAAGAAGAAACATAGGTCATTGACTTAAGAAAGTTGTTCTGTTTAACAGAATTGTTTAGTAGTATAAATATCACCCTAATGTTATTTTATGGTATTCAACAAATTCTACTATGCTGTGTTTTCATTTTCTTTTTCCATTTAAAATGTTTCCTAATTATCCTTTTAATTGCTTCTTTGACACATGGATTACTTAGATGTGTGTTACTTAGTTTCCATATTTTAGGGGTTTTCAAGAGATCTTCCTGTGTTTGAATTCTAATTTAATTCTAAATTTATCATAGAACATGTTTTGCATGATTTGAATCTTTTTTTCTTTTTTTAATTAATTAATTTATTTATTTTTGGCTGTGTTGAGTCTTCGTTTCTGTGTGAGGGCTTCCTCTAGTTGCGGTGAGTGGGGGCCACTCTTCATTGCGGTGCGCGGGCCTCTCACTGTCGCGGCCTCTCCTGTTGCGGAGCACAAGCTCCAGACACGCAGGCTCAGTAGTTGTGGCTCACGGGCCTAGTTGCTCTGCGGCATGTGGGATCTTCCCGGACCAGGGCTCGAACCTGTGTCCCCTGCATTGGCAGGCAGATTCTCAACCACTGCACCACCAGGGAAGCCCTGAATCTTTTTAAATTTATTGAAACTTGTTTTCTGGCCCAAATTATATCTTTATAAATGTTCCATGTGTGGTTGAAAAGAATGTGTATTCTGATGTTTTGAAGTGGATTGTTCTACATGTGTAAAATAAGTCAAGTTTGTCGATAATTTTGTTCAACTTTTTTACATCCTTGTTGATTTTGTGCCTGCTTATTCTGTCAATTATTGAGGAAGGCATATAAAAATCTCTGACTATATTTTTAAATTTGTCTCTTTCTCTGCAATTTCAGTAGATTTTACCTCGTGAATTTTATTTTATTTATGTATTTATTTTTTGGTTGCACCACACGGCTTACAGGATCTTAGTTCCCTGAACCCGGGCCCTCGGCAGTGAAAGGGCAGAGTCATAACCACTCGAATGCCAGGGAATTCTCAGAATTTTAAAGCTTAGTTAGGTACATAAACATTTCATATTTTTTGTCCTCTTGATTGACATTTTTATCACTACAAAGTTACCTTATTTATTGCTACTAATATTCTTTGAAACTTACTTTGTGGGATATTAATATACCCACTCCACTTTTTTTTAGTGCATGCGTAGTTTATCTTTTCCATTACTTTATTTCTAAACTATTTGCATCCTTTATAAAGTTCACTTCTCTTAGACAGCATATAGGTGGATCTTGCTTTTTTATCCAATCTAACATTTTGCTTTTTAATTGGAATGTTTGGGCTATTTACATTTACTGTGATTATAGATATAATTAGACTTAAATCTATTATCTTGCTATTGGTTTTCTATTTGTCCCATCTGTTCATTGTTCCCTTTCTCTCTTTTTCTACCTTCTTTGGGATTAATTGAATATATTGTGATTCTATTTTGTCTCCTTTTGGGTCATTAGCTGTACTATTTGTTTTGTTATTTCAGTCATTGCTTTAGGGTTTGTCTTGAACCTATCACAGTCTACCTTCAAGTGATGTCACACCACTTTATATGTAGTATAAAACCTATAATAACACACTTCCATTTCTAGCCTCCTGCCTTTTGTGCTATTTTTATACATTTTACTTAATAATAAAACTGAACAAAGGTAAAGGTAAGAAGGAAGAAGGGAGGGGGGAAGGAGAATGAGAGGGAAGGAGGGAGGGAGGGAGGGAAGGAAAAAGGAAAAAAGGAAGAGCAGGGTGGGGAGAGAGAAAAAAAAATAGAACTGTAATCACTTACCTATAATTACAAAACCCAAGAAGCTCTTCAAACCAGAAGATTTTCACAATACATTTTATAGCAATATCTGACCTAATCTGAGTTGATTTGGTGGCAAAGCCTGACCTGAAGTGACATGAGGCTAATTATGGCCTTTATCACTGTTAGTGTAATTATTCATACATTTCGCCACAGAAAGTTGTGTGGAAAGAGTTAACATGGCAGGCCTGAGACTGCTCTCCTTAGGAAGGCCTGCATGCAAGGTTCCCCCTTTCTTGGGAACTTGGATTCAGGGGGTTGCTTCCATTCCATCACATATGAGTGACTCACTGTGCTAAACCATTCATAGAAACCATGTGGTGTATGCCAAAAACCTTTCTTTTTCTTCCAGGGGTCTTGAATTTTGGTATGTACTAGGCAGAGGGTGTTTATGCGTCGAGTCCCCAGTAAAAACTCTGGTCACTGAATCTCTAATGAGCTTCTGTGGCAGACAACATTTCACATGTGTTGTCACAATTTGTAGCTGGAGAAATTAAGCACATCCTGTGTGTCTCTTCTGGGAGAAGACTCTTGGGGGCTTATGCCTGGTTTCCTCTGGACTTTGCCTCTTGAGCCTTTTATCACTGTTGATTGTGCTTTGTGTCTTTTTGTTGTAATAAATCATAGCCATGAGCACAACTATATGCTGAGTTCTGTGAATCTTTCTAGCAAATCGCCAGTCCTAGAGGTGTTCTTGGGAACACCTGACATGAAAGTGAATCTGATTGATTATGGGGTGCTTCTCTAGAATTTGCTGGGATTGTTATGTAGCATATGCTATATTGACTGTATAATTTATCTAAAATCCCCAAATTCCAAATTCTGATTTCCAAAGTGTATGTGACCTGTGATTTTGGATAAAAAGATTGTATAACCATGTCCACAAACACATATACAATAAAATATAAATAGTTTGCATATATAGTTGAGATAATCTACTGGTCCTTTCCAGGTAGGATAAACCATGATACCTTAAGCCAGAATGATGATGACAAAAGTGCTAGTGATGTAATAATAATAATAATAACAACAACAACAGCAACAGCTAATTTTTTTAAGCTTTCATGCCCAAAGTCAGACCCTGTTTACAACCTCCACAATAACTCAGCAAAGTACATATTATTATGATTCCTTGTTTTTTCTGTTGCAAATAAACTAAGGCTCAAAGAGGTTATAAAATGTGACCAACATCAAAAATTCATAAGGTTTGGATTTCAACCCAGGTTCGTCTGGCTGGGTGTCTGAGCCCTAATCACAATGCTACAGGAAGCGACTAGGCACTCTACAAAGTTCATTTCTTTATTTCCTTTCATTAGCTCTGTCTCCATCGCTCACAGACTCCCTTCTGGGATTTCCACTAGCCTGTGCCTAGAGCTTACTGATAGCATTACACACAGATTATTTGCTTTCCTCGGTGCTGCTCATTGGCAGCAGAAAATGTGCTTTTGTGTTCCCTCACTGGGCTTTGTTCCTTCACCAGGTAATCACTACCATATGTCACATACCCTTTCACACAAGTGAACTTATATTGTATTAAAAAATTTCCTGAGTGCAGATAAAGGCAAACTTGATCAAGCCCACTTAGAGGGAAAGAAATCAAGTCACATAACAGAGGAGAAAAGTAAGGGAGTTAGAATGGAATCTAGAACTCAGGTCTTAAACAAGGCTAGGACTTGGCTGGCCAGAGAGTTGGGTTTAAAATTGAGCTGACTTCTGCATGCTGTGTACTTAATGCCCTGGGCTCATAGCTCTTTAGGAAGGTCATCTGTAGCTGGTGTGAAAAACATAACCAGGGACTTACGGTGAAAGGCTCACAGAAGAGTGGACGCTGAACTAAGAATCAAGAGATCTAGGTCCCGTCAGTGAAATTCTACTTCCTTTTGGTGTGACATGGGGCATGTCATGTAGCTTTACCACTGACAACAAAATAGGGTTCTTCCAATTGACCTCTCAAGTCTCCTCCCACTCAGAAACTCTCTGATCATCCAAAATAAACTTTCTGGGTCAAAATAGGTTTCATAAGAGGCATCTGAAGAAAGAAAGGCTATTTTGTCAGTTGGATATTCTTCTTAAAGGACTATTATTAAAGTCAATATCTGGGGCAGGATTCCTAAGGGCCTCTCTATCCCCATGCTCTGAGGCTTGTGTTTTCTTCAAATGTCCTCCAATCTTTATGAGGTTTCAGAGGATCTGAGAGAACAGTGCCAGAGTCTTAATGTTCTAGGAGACAGCAAGCTTGGTCTTGATTGCATCACTTATAAAACAACAGACAGGAAAAAAATCTGATTTCATCTTCTTTGGGGAATAAATTATTTTGTCCTTAGTAAGGACATTTTGAGAAATATTTCAATATTTAAAACCGCATAAGGCTTTTTGTTTAATGGCTGCACCGGGGATTATCACCAAAGACACAGGAGGCAATAAATTACAGCTAAGAAAGCACTAGACTTGGAGAAAATGAGAGGGTTTGGATGCTCACAACATGGCTTATGAACTATGTGACATGAGGTGGTGATTTACCACCCTGAGTGACCCCATGCTCAGGTGAAGTCCGGGTGGAAGGGCCAGCTCTGCCTGTCTTGCCGAGTTGTTGAGATGGATGAAGTGGGGTGCTCCATGGGACCCACGTGTGAGTGCAGCCCACAGAATGGGTCCCAAGAAGTTCAGTTTTAATGTCTAAGTGCTACTTGGAAAGACCTTGAGGACAGGAATTATCACTGGGTTCATTTTTCTGCCTACAAGGTTACCTGTTTCAGTTTGGACACTGTGATGGTTAGTTTAATGCATCAACTTGACCGGCCATGGGATGCCCAGGTATCTGATTACACATTATTTCTGGGTATGTCTGTGAGGGTGTTTCCAGAAAAGATAAGTATTTGAATTGGTGAACTGAGTAAAGCAGATCACCCTCCCCAACATAGGAGAGCATCATTCAATCCACTGAGATTCCGAATGGAACAAAAAGACAGAGGAAGTTTGAATTCATTCATTTCCTGACTGTTGAGCTGGGATATTGATCTTCCCTTGCCCTCAGAACTCCTGCTTCTCAGGCCTTCAGGCACAAACTGGAATCTATACCATCAGCTCTCAGGCCTTCAAATTATACCACTGGCTTTCCTGGATCTCCAGCTTGTAGATTTAAGCCTCCATAATCACATAAGCCAATTCCTTATAATAACTCATATATATATCTATGTTAAATTATATGTATCTATGTACATAAATTATATCTATCTACCTATCTATCTATCTGTCTTCTATGGGTTCTCTTTCTCTGGAGAGCCCTGACTAATACAGACACTAAGCAGGAAAAGAAAGTCCAGAATAATCGATAATTGGCCAAATACTGACTCAAGGAATTATTAATAATGCTGATGTTAATAACAGCAACAGCAAGTTAAATGCATTGAATGCTTACAACATGCATCCTGGCACTTAGTCCTTTGGATACATTAATTTTTTAAACTTGTTACAGTAACATAGGAAGTAGGTTACTACCTCTGCTAGTATCTGCATTGAACAGAGGAGGATATTGAAGTCCAAAGGGGTTGAACCCACAGCGGTGAGTGATAGAGCTACATTTCCAACTGAGGTCTGATTTTAGAGTCCATTTTGACAAACAAAGCAAGGAGCTAGACTTATAGCAAGAACAGGTATGGGAAGGAATCATCCTCAGAAATAAGTAGGTAAAAACTTGATATTTAAAACTTTGAGAATTGAGAGAGTCTATAGTCCTACAAATTATCCTGATGTGAGGAAGCTAAATCCCAGGGCAAAGAGAATTTAGACAAAAAAGAGAATTGTACAGAGAATAAAATAGCAACCCTTCTCTTGGTTTTTCTGGTTAAGAGTTATTACCTTCTTGTTAAGGAGGGAATGAATATCTGTATCAGAACTTCACCATGAGGGGGACCTTCAAGGTAGCAGAGGAGTAAGACGTGGAGATCACCTTCCTCCCCACAGATACATCAAAAATACATCTACATGTGGAACAACTCCTACAGAACACCCACTGACGCTGGCAGAAGACCTCAGACTTCCCAAAAGGTGGGGAACAGACGCTCTTAGGTGACCTACATGCAGAGGCAGGACGAGATCCAAAGTTGAACACCAGGAGCTGTGCGAACAAAGAAGAGAAAGGGACATTACTCCCAGCAGCCTCAGGAGCAGCACAATCCACACAATCAACTCCACAATCAGCTTGATGTACCTGCATCTGTGGAACACCTGAATGGACAATGAATCATCCCAAAATTGAGGCGGTGGACTTTGGGAGCAACTGTAGACTTGGGGTTTGTTTCTGCATCTAATTTGTTTCTGGTTTTATGTTTATCTTAGTTTAGTATTTAGAGCTTATTATCATTGGTAGATTTGTTTATTGATTTGGTTGCTCTCTTCCTTTATATATATATATATATATATATATATATATATTTTTTTTTTTCCTTTTTCCCGTTTTGTGAGTGTGTATGTGTATGCTTCTTTGTGTGATCTTGCTTTTACCATTTGTCCTAGGGTTCTGTCTGTCTGGTTTTTTTTTTTTTTTTAAGTATAGTTTTTAGCACTTGTTATCATTGGTGGATTTGTTTATTGGTTTGGTTGCTCTCTTCTTTCTTTCTTTCTTTTTTTAAATTACATTTTTATTTTTTAAATTTTAATTATCTTTATATTTATTTTAATAACTTTATTTTATTTTATTTATTTTTTCTTTCTTTTTTTTTCTCTCCCTTTTCTTCTGAGCCTTGTGGCTGATAGGGTCTTGGTGCTCTGGCTGGCTGTCAGGCCTGAGCTTCTAACGTGGGAGAGCCGAGTTCAGGACATTGGTACACCAGAGACCAAATGGCGAAATATCAAATGGCAAAAGGTATCCCAGCGATCTCCATCTCAATGCTAAGATCCAGCTCCACTCAATGACCAGCAAGCTACAGTGCTGGACACCCCATGCCAAGCAACTAGCAAGACAGGAACACAATCCCACCCATTGGCAGAGAGGCTGCCTAAAATCATAATAAGTTCACAGACACCCCAAAACACACCACGGGATGCAGTCCTGCCCACCAGAAAGACAAGATCCAGCCTCATCCACCAGAACACAGGCACCAGTCCCCTCCACCAGGAAGCCTACACAACCCACTGAACCAACCTTAGCCATGGGGGGCAGACACCAAAAATAATGTGAACTACAAACCTGCAGCCTGCAAAAAGGAGACCTCAAATGCAGTAAGTTAAGCAAAATGAGAAGACAGAGAAATACAGAGCAGATGAAGGAGCAAAGTAAAAACCCACCAGACCAAAAAATGAAGAGGAAATAGGCAGTCTACCTGAAAAAGAATTCAGAGTAATGCTAGTAAGATGATCCAAAATCTTGGAAATAGAATGGAGAAAATACAAGAAACGTTTAACAAGGACCTAAAAGAACTAAAGAGCAAGCAAACAATGATGAACCACAAAATAAATGAAATTAAAAATTCTCTACAAGGAATCAATAGGAGAATAACTGAGGCAGAAGAACGGATAAGTGACCTGGAAGATAAAAGACTGGAAATAACTACCATAGAGCAGAATAAAGAAAAAAGAATGAAAAGAATTGAGGACAGTCTCAGAGACCTCTGGGACAACATTAAACACACCAACATTTGAATTATAGGGATCCCAGAAGAAGAAGAGAAAAAGAAAGGGACTGAGAAAATATTTGAAGAGATTATACTTGAAAACTTCACTAATATGGGAAAGGAAAGAGTCAATCAAGTCCAGGAAGCACAGAGACTCCCATTCAGTATAAATCCAAGGAGAAACACACCAAGACACACATTAATCAAACTATCAAAAGTTAAATACAAAGAAAAAATATTAAAAGCAGCATGGATATAGCAACAAAAACATACAAGGGAATCCCCATAAGGTTAACAGCTGATCTTTCAGCAGAAACTCTGCAAGCCAGAAGGGAGTGGCAGGACTTATTTTAAGTGATGAAAGGGAAAAACTTAGAAACAAGATTACTCTACCCAGCAAGGATCTCATTGAGATTAGATGGAGAAATTAAAACCTTCACAGACAATCAAAAGCTAAGAGAATTCAGCACCACCAAACCAACTTCACAACATATGCTAAAGGAACTTCTCTAGGCAGGAAACAAAAGAGAAGGAAAAGACCTACAATAACAAACCCCAAACAATTAAGAAGATGGTAATAGGAGCATACATATTGATAATTACCTTAAATGTAAATGGATTAAATGCTCCAACCAAAAGACATAGGCTGGCTGAATGGATACAAAAACAAGACCCATAATATGCTGTCTATAAGAGACCCACTTCAGACCTAGGGACACATACAGACTGAAAGTGAGGGGATGGAAAAAGTTATTCCATGCACATGGAAATCAAAAGAAAGCTGGAATAACAATTCTCCTATCAGGCAAAATAGACTTTAAAAAAAAGACTATTACTAGAGACAAAGAAGGACACTACATAATGATCAAGGGATCAATCAAAGAAGAAGATATAACAAAGGTAAATATTTATGCACCCAACATCAGAGCACCTCAATACGTAAGGCAAATGCTAACAGCCATAAAAGGGGAAATCAACAGTAACACAGTAATAGTAGGGGATTTTTACACCCCACTTTCACCAATGGACAGATCATCCAAAATGAAAATAAATAAGGAAACACAAACTTTAAATGATACATTAAACAAGATGGATTTAATTGATACTTATAGGACATTCGATCCAAAAACAACAGAATACACTTTCTTTTCAAGTGCGCATGGAACATTCTCCAGGACAGATCATATATTGGGTCACAAATCAAGCCTTGATAAATTTAAGAATTTGAAATTGTATGAAGTATCTTTTCTGATCACAATGCTATGAGACTAGATATCCATTACAGGAAAAAATATATAAAAAATACAAAAACATGGGGGCTAAACAGTACACTACTCAATAACCAAGAGATCACTGAAGAAATCAAAGAGGAAATCAAAAATACCTAGAAACAAATGACAATGAAAACACGATGACCCAAAACCTATGGGATGCAGCAAAGCAGTTCTAAGAGGGAAGTTTATAGCAATACAATCCTACCTCAAGAAACAAGAAACGTCTCAAATAAACAACCTAACCTTACACCTAAAGCAATTAGAGGGAGAAGAACAAAAACAACCCCAAAGCTAACAGAACGAAAGAAATCATAAAGATCAGATCAGAAATAAATGAAAAAGAAATGAAGGAAATGATAGCAAAGATCAATAAAACTAAAAGATGTTTTTTTGAGAAGGTAAACAAAAATGATAAACCATTAGCCAGACTCATCAAGAAAAAAAAGGGAGAAGACTCAAATCAATAGAATTAGAAATGAGAAAGGAGAAGTAACAACTGACACTGCAGAAATATAAAGGATCATGAGAGATTACTGCAAGCAACTATATGCCAATAAAATGTACAACCTAGAAGAACAAATTCTTAGAAAAGCACAACCTTCTGAGACTGACCAGGAGAAATGGAAAATATAAACAGACCAATCACAAGCACTGAAATTGAGACTGTAATTAAAAATCTTCCAACAAACAAAAGCCCAGGACCAGATGGATTCACAGGAGAATTCTATCAAATATTTAGAGAAGAGCTAACACCTATCCTTCTTAAACTCTTCCAAAATATAGCAGAGGGAGGAACACTCCCAAACACATTCTACAAGGCCGCCATCACCCTGATACCAAAACCAACAAAGATGTCATGAAAAAGGAAAACTACAGGCTAATACCACTGATGAACATAGATGCAAAAATCCTCAACAAAGTACTAGCAAACAGAATCCAGCAGCACATTAAAAGGATCATACACCATGATCAAGTGGGTTTTATCCCAGGAATGCAAGGATTCTTCAATATATGCAAATCAATCAATGTGATAAACCATATTAAGAAATTGAAGGAGAAAAACCATATGATCATCTCAATAGATGCAGAAAAAGCTTTCAACAAAATTCAATACCCATTTATGATAAAAACCTTCCAGAAAGTAGGCATGGAGGGAACTTACCTCAACATAATAAAGGCCATATATGACAAACCCACAGCCAACATTGTCCTCAATGGTGAAAAACTGAAACCATTTCCACTAACATCAGGAACAAGACAAAGTTGCCCACTCTCACCATTGTTATTCAGCATACTTTTGGAACTTTTAGTCAGAGCAATCAGAGAAGAAAAAGAAATAAAAGGAATTCAAATCAGAAGAGAAGAGGTAAAACTGTCACTGTTTGCAGATGACATGATACTATACATAGAGAATCCTAAAGATGCTACCAGAAAACTGCTAGAGCTAATCAATGAATTTGGTAAAGTAGCAGGAGAGAAAATTAATGGACAGAAATCTCTTGCATTCCCATACACTAATGATGAAAAATCTAAAAGAGAATTTAAGGAAACACTCCCATTTACCATTGCAACAAAAAGAATAAAATATCTAGGAACAAACCTACCTAAGGAGACAAAAGACCTGTATGCACAAAACTATAAGATATGGATGAAAAAAATTAAGATGATACAAACAGATGGAGAGTTATACCATGTTCTTGGATTGGAAGAATCAACATTGTGAAAATGACTATACTACCCAAAGCAATCTACAGATTCAATGCAATCCCTATCAAATTACCAATGGCATTTTTCACAGAACTAGAACAAAAAATTTCACAATTTGTATGGAAACACAAAAGACCCCGAATAGCCAAAGCAATCTTGAGAACGAAAAATGGAGCTGGGGGAATCAGGCTCCCTGACTTCAGACTATATTACAAAGCTTCAGTAATCAAGACAGTTTGGTACTGGCACAAAAACAGAAACATAGATCAATGGAACAGGATAGAAAGCCCAGAGATAAACCCACACACATATGGTCACCTTATCTTTGATAAAGGAGGCAAGAATATACAATGGAGAAAAGACAACCTCTTCAGTAAGTGGTGCTGGGAAAACTGGACAACTACATGTAAAAGAATGAAATTAGAACACTTCCTAACACCATACACAAAAATAAACTCAAAATGGATTAGAGACCTAAATGTAAAGCCAGACACTATAAAACTCTTAGAGGAAAACATAGGCAGAACACTCTATGACATACATCACAGCAAGATCCTTTTTGACCCACCTCCTAAAGGAATGGAAATAAAAACAAAAATAAACAAATGGGACCTAATGAAACTTAAAAGCTTTTGCACAACAAAGGAAACCATAAACAAGACGAAAAGACAACCCTCAGAATGGGAGAAAATATTTGCAAACAAAGTAAATGACAAAGGATTAATCTCCAAAATATACAAGCAGCTCATGCAGCTCAATATCAAAAAAACAAGCAACCCAATCCAAAAATGGGCAGAAGACCTAAATAGACATTTCTCCGAAGAAGATATACAGCTTGCCAACAAACACATGAAAGGATGCTCAATATCACTAATCGTTAGAGAAATACAAATCAAAAGTACAATGAGGTACCACCTCACAACAGTCAGAATGGCCATCATCAAAAAATCTACAAACAATAAATGCTGGAGAGGGTGTGGAGAAAAGGAACCCTCTTGCACTGTTTATGGGAATGTAAATTGATACAGCCACTATGGAGAACAGTATGGAGGTTCCTTAAAAAACTAAAAATAGAACTACCATAGAACCCAGCAATCCCACTTCTGGGCATATACCCTGAGAAAACCATAATTCAGAAAGAGTTATGTACGACAATGTTCATTGCAACACTATTTACAACAGTCAGGACATGGAAGCAACCTAAATGTCCACTGACAGATGAATGGATAAAGAAGATGTGGCACATATATACAATGGAATATTACTCAGCCATAAAAAGAAACGAAATTGAGTTATTTGTAGTGAGGTTGTTGGACCTAGCGTCTGTCATACAGAGTGAAGTAAGTCAGAAAGAGGAAAACAAATACCGTATGCTACCACATATATATGGAATCTAAAAAAAAAAAGGGTTCTGAAAAACCTAGGGGCAGGACAGTAGTAAAGCTGCAGACGTAGAGAATGGACTTGAGGATACGGGGAGGGGGAAGGGTAAGGTGGGACAAAGTGAGAGAGTGGCATGGACATATGTACACTACCAAATGTAAAATAGATAGCTAGTGGGAAGCAGCCGCATAGCACAGGGAGATTAGCTCGGTGCTTTGTGTCCAGCTAGAGAGGTGGGATAGGGAGGTTGGGAAGGTGATGCAAGAGGGAAGGGATATGGGGATATATGTGTACATATAGCTGATTCACTTTATTATACAGCAGAAACTAGCACACCATTGTAAAGCAATTATACTCCAATAAAGATGTTAAAAAAAAAAAAAACAAACTTCACCCTGTGCAGGCACACTTTGTTTTGTGCTTCACTTTATTGTGCTTTGCAGATAGTGCATTTTTTTGCAAATTAAAGTTTTGTAGCCACCGTGGGTCAAGCAAGTCTATTGGTGCCATTTTTTGGACAGCTGGTGCTCACTTCCTGTCCTTGTCTCACATTTTGGTAATTCTCACAATATGTCAAACTGTTTCAGTATTTTTTTATATGTTATGATGATCTGTGATCAGTGATCTTTGATGTTATTATTGCAAAAAGATCACAACTAGCTGAAGTCTCAGTTGATGGTTAGCATTTTTTAGCAATAATATTAAGTTATATATGCTTTTTTTAGACATGATGCTATTGCATGCTCAATAGACTACTTTTACATGCACTGGGATACAAAAAAAATTATGACTCATTTTATTGCAATATTCATTTTATTGCAATGGTTTGGAATGGAACCCGCAGTATCTCTGAGGTGTGCCTGTAAAGCCACTTTATGCTAGTCAATCTATAGTGAAGTGTGTATGGTACCTAGTTCAGATGTGGGTTCAGTCATCCCTAATGAATCCTTTAGCTATCTTTGCACACAGCTCCTCTTCAAGATCTCCTGCAGGTTATGTGTGGATCCGGAGTTGGCATACTTTTTCTGTAAGGGGTAAAATAGTAAATATGTTCAGTTTTGCAGGCCATGCAGTCTCTCTCACAACCACTCAACTCTTCCAGTGCAATGTGAAATCAACCACAGACAATATGTAAATGAATGGCTATGGCTGTGTTCCAATAAAACTTTATCTACAAAAGATAAGCAGCAGGTTGTTTGCCAACCCTTGGTATATGACGGGTATTTGTACTAGGTAAGGTGACCAACTCATCCCATTTTGCTCAGGACTGTTTCAGGTTTAGCACTGAAATTCCTATGTTCCATGAAACCCCTCATTCTGAGACAAAGCAGGAAGGTTGGTTAACATGGACTATTAGGTGGGTTCTATTTGTAATTTACAATTACGTCGAGACGTGGAATACACCAAATGTGATAAGAATCACTCTTTTTTCCCTTAAAAATGTTTTGGCTAAGCTTATATCTGTCAGCATAAATTTATAAATTACAAGTGCATTCTGTAACCCCCCACATATCATGTACATACCAGGACAGGCACCAGATCGCAATTTTCCTTTCTTACTTTTGCTTCTATACAGGGATTTCCCACTTCCTCTCATAGTTAGTCCCATCTTCAGACAAAGCTACAATCTGAGTGTTGGCAAGGTGTCTGGACATCTCAGGAGATAAAAGTGAAGTTATAATAGAATTGTCATTCTTGAACTAATTATAATATTATTGTTCCATGTTAGAGCAATCCCCAGAGAGTCTGCTGAACTTTGGGGGATAAACAAGAGAACATCTTCAGCGATTGAGGTAATACAGAGAAAAAGCAACCACACACAGAGCACTAATGGACTGTCTCCAGCTATGCTAGTGGGTGTGTCTATTTCTTCTTTAATAGAAATGTCCAGGAGTTTTAGTTGTACTTAGTGAGAGGAACAGGGAAAAATACATCTAGTCTATCTTCCCCAAAGTGGAAATAACCCTTTCCATGGTTTTTATAATTGAAAAATAACTCCTGGTCTAGAGAATAGAAGCCTAATTTGAATCAAAATGTCATGACTCACTGCCTAATTCCCAGACTGGGTTTCCCTTGAGGACAGGTTTTGGAAAAAAAAAGTCAGAAGTACACATATTGGATCTTTTATCCAACTTTCCTGAAACTATTTATCAGGGTTATTTTTCCCTTAGGAAAGTGAGATACTCAGACGTTTTGAGGATCACTGGACACTAGCTATATGTTACACCAATTCTTGGGAACTCAGTAGACCATGGTTTTCCACTGGTCAGAATATCATCTTACAGGGGTCAACGGAGGTTTGATCCACAAATGCCTCTCATAGTTCTCGTCGGTCACAAACCGTTTTTGTCATCAATTATCTGGTTCATGAGCATAGAGTTGCTACATATATCCTCTATCCTGGATAAACATGCTTTCTATATTTAATATGTTCAGTAAATGGCCAGTTAAATTTGGAAGTCAAGCCTAATGCCCTTAATCAAATAAAGTTTTTGCTGAAAGAAAAACAACCCAGATCACTTAAAAAGTTCAGAATAATACAAACAGCAAATATTTGGCTTTCTAATCAAGGAAGTTGGTAGACTTTGAAGATGATCCTTACAGCCTGTCCCAAAGCTGCAGGAACATATATATATATATATTTTAATTATTAGCACCTTTAATTATTATTTATTTATTTATTTATGGCTGTGTTGGGTCTTCGTTTCTGTACGAGGGCTTCCTCTAGCTGCGGCAAGTGGGGGCCACTCTTCATCACAGTGCGCAGGCCTCTCACTATCGCGGCCTCTCCTGTTGCGGAGCACAGGCTCCAGACGCGCTGGCTCAGTAGTTGTGGCTCACGGGCCTAATTGCTCCGCGGCATGTGGGATCTTCCCAGACCAGGGCTCGAACCCGTGTGCCCTGCATTGGCAGGCAGACTCTCAACCACTGCGCCACCAGGGAAGCCCTGCAGGAAATTTTAAAACTGATTTGCCATTGGGCTTTTCAAGTATGCTTTCTTACTAAAAATTATAAAATTTATACAATTATGATATGTGAAAAATATTTAAAACACCAATGAATGCAGATAGTAATTCACAAATTTTTTTCTTTACTAATGATTTTGTTGGTTTCTTTGAATTGGTTGCTGTATGAGTTTTCTAGGGCTGTCATAACAAAGTACCACCGAGTGGGTGGCTTAAACAATAGAAATTTATTTTTTCATAGTTCTGGAGGCTGGAAGTCCAAGGCCAAGTTATCAACAGGTTTGATTTTTTTCAAAGGCTCCTCTCCTTGGCTTGCAGGTAGCTGTCTTCTCACTGTGCCGGCAAGTTCTTGGTGTTTCTTTGTGTGTTCAAACTTCCTCTTCTTATAAGGACATCAGTCATATTGTATTAGGCCCACCCTAACTGCTTCATTTTAGCTTACTCATTCTTTAAAAGGCCATATCTCCAAATACATTCACATTCTGAGGTATTGGGGGTTAGGACTTCAACATAAGAATGAGGGGCACAATTTAGTCCATAACCATTGCCTATGGCATAAGAATTCGAGTGTGAAATATTTCTTGTTCTACTTTGAATAGAAAATGGTTTAATCAGAGAGAGACAAATATTATTCATTATTTACATAGGTAAAGCCAAAGTTTGGCTTAAGGCTATGGAGTTATTTTGATTTGTTATTAAACATTATTTTGTTAAAAATATTTATTTTGATAATAAACAGTTGGGGCCACTTGTGTAGGATTTGAGTGGGGATTTAAATTACCTAGTGGGAATACAGCCATCTTTTTATTATTTTATATTACATAAGCCTCCATGAAGAAATCAGGAATAGGCTGGCTGATAATTAAGATCTTACAATGTGGTAAAGGACATCATTTTATAGTTATACAGTAGGGTTGATTTACCATCAAGTAATATCATCTCTGTTTCTATCCAAAATATAACTGAAGCACTTTTTAAAAAAGAACAAGAAAGTTAGTGAGAGACAGTTGAAAGACTGTTGTAACTCTACACATGCAGGACCACCAGGCGCTAAAATACTCATGTATGACATTTTGGGTCACCCCAATGATTAAGCACCCCGCAGTTACCTAAGTGCAGCAGAAAGCAAAGAAGACATGGAGTAGTGGGCTGTGGTGTGTTAAGCCATCAATATTACCTACAGTCCAGACCTGTTACAAAGAAAATGACTAGAGCCATTACCCAGAATTTCCTTCCTCATTGTTCCAAGTAAATGTTTTAACTAACTTCCTTATTTTTTGACTGTTTCCACAAACATTGCATATGCATTTGTAATGTCAACTGAAAAAAAACGCACAACCTAAAAGTTGAGAATTATGTTCTATTTGGTGGACAAAAGTGAGGACTTAAGTCTGTGTCAGTCTGAAGAGGTAAGGGAGGAGCCAGGATATACAGGACGTTTTGCAACAAAAACCAAGTAGTCAGAACATCAAAAGATTACTGTTAATTAAAGAAAACCAGACATCTCAAGTTAATGAATTTATCACTTTTCTGTGCATGGAAAGATACAATAGTCTGGGCTTATTGAAATCATTCCTTTGATAGGCACCTCAGCTATCTGAGGCCAGTATCCTGTGTTTTTCCCATCCTGAGTCTCCTCAGGGTGCACCATTAAGGAGTGGCTACAGTGGCTGATGGCTTGATGGCAGGCATCCTGTTTCTATCCTGAGCTCCTTCAGGGTGCACTGTCAGGACACTGTAATGTGATGGCTTGATGACTGCAGCATCTTTTGTTTACTGATATGGCAGGCAACATTTTTTCACTCACAGTAATTAATTTGTGGTTTTTCAATATATCAGAATAAAATTGCTACAAAACCAAAAAAAAAAAAAAAAAAAAAAACCAAAACCGGAATAGATGTTAGCCACAGGTCTTGCGAGCTTGATTAAAAAGGAAAGATTTTATTGGCGTGGTCTGGGGAGAAGAATATTTTTTGTTGTAAAAGGGTGAGTTGTTTTTAAGTTAGGCAGAAGCCTTTTGCCTTTGTGCATTTTGTTTTGCTTTTGTTTTTGAAGTGCAGGTCTGGGAAATGGTAAGGTGGGATGTGGTGGATATGTTTCTCTTGTTTTGGCTACTCATGATTGTAAGAACCTTAACGTTTAAAGGGAATTTCACACTGGGTGTCCTGGTAGGACACCAAGTATGCCTCAGCTCTGCCTGCTAAAGCAGAAGGGTCAAGTACAGTTGAAAGTCATGGCAGTGGGGGAGTGGGCAGGTGATGGAGGTTTAGCCAATAAGATACATGCCACCAAGCTTTTGAATCTTGGCAGAACAATTGCGGGTTTCAGAGTTTTGAGTTGACAGTAGCTGTGGAAGGATGACACTTGTGCTGTCAGTTTGAGTGTCCAAGTGGCAGCCGTGCCAGTAGCAGTGGTCTAACCTAAATTCATCCTATGGTTTGAACTTGCATGTATTTTTTGAACTCAAGTCTTCCTTGGTTTAGCCCTTTTCTGAGCCTGGTTATCTGGCCTTCCTATGAATTTTGATAGTTGCCCCAAATCCTTCCAAATACATTGCTGTTTGCATGAGTTAGCTAAATTCTTCTGCTGTGGCTTCTAGCAATATACTTGACTAATAAACTCTCTTTTAACATTCATTCTCTCATCTTTCCCTCCTATTATACCAAGTAGGAATAATTGGCTAATTCTCCCATCCGGGCCTAGAAATCTTTCTTTTCTACCTTTTCTGGAATTTTCTCACTTTGAGTGTCCTCCTTCCCATACACGTTAGCAAGTGTTGATGCTAAACAACACCTCCTGTTGGCGCTTTCCTCTGCCTTCTGGTATAGGGCGGTCTTTTGGCCCACCCTCTGTGTCTTTGACCTCATTCCTCTGTCTTCATCACCTCCTCATCCTTCCTGTTTACACCCATCTCAGGGCTTCTTCTTCCTTATTCACAAACTCCCTTGTTTATTGAATTGTATATCATCTAAAGCACCTGTTCCAAATGTGATGTCTTTGGCTAACTGCAGCCCTGCTCCAAGGCTCAGCCCAAGACTGGCTGTTCCTCTGTCTCAAAACTCCATCCGAAACCATTCTGTCTCATCAAGATGTCTCTTTTTCTCTGGACCCAACCTCTCTCTTGTGTATTTCAACATAGTTACCATCTTTTCTACAAATATTGATTGTATCATTGTTACCCTAATCCACTTGTACTGAAGTCTCAGAAGCACCTTTGGTACATTCCTAATGCCCACCAAGCTTCACCTTCAACATTTCTCATCTCTATTCCTTCCTTTTCATCTCTCTATCACGTCCTTCTTTCAGACCATCTTCATTTGACATTAGGATAATTTCTAAAATAATTATCTTTCTTCTAATGACCTTTGCTCTAGTTTTTCTTGCACACAGAAAATAAAGATTAATGATCAAGAATACAATGAACACAATATGAATATTTAATAATTAGGTACTCATTTACCTTAAGATAAACATTATCCTTTTTCAAATTATCATGTTATTCCAGCATGAATTACTTTGTGAGAAGCTGATCACTAAGCATCAAGTGTGAATTGATTCTCTCTCTGATACTATTGGGCATAGTAGAGGGAGTTTTTGGAAGTCAAAATTTTGCTATAGAGGACTTTGTTTTATTCAGAGTCAATGGCTAAGACATTCCCCCATAGCTGTGCAGCTGGATTTTAAATTGGAAAGAACCTTAAAGATTGTTTAGGTCAATTGCCTCAATAAGTAAGAAAACTGAAACATAAAAAAGATAGTCATTTGTCAAAAGCAGAGCTAAAATTTAACTCCCCACCACTTGCCTCCTATTCCTTTATTTATTTTTATTGTTTAAATTGTGGTTTAAAAACACATAACATAAAACTATTTTTTTGTCTGTTTCTCTTTTTTCTATTTTTTATTTCTATTTGTTTATTTTTAATTGAATGATTCTTTAAATTCTATAGTGCTTTACAATTTTCAAAAGTCTCACACACATGATTTCATATAGTCCCATAATAATCCTTCTTTTTTCCCACCTACCCCTATATTGCCCCTTCCCCCTTCCCTCTCCCCACTGGTAACCACTAGATTGTTCTCTATGTCTGTGAATCTGCTTTTTTTGTTTTATTCACTAGTTGGTTGTATTTTTTAGATTCCACATATAAGTGATATCATACAGTATTTGTCTTTCTCTACCTGACTTATTTCACTTAGTATAATGCCCTCCAAGTCCATCCATGTTGCGAAAATGGCAAAATTTCATTCTTTTTATGGCTGAGTAGTATTCCATTGTATATGTATATACATATATATGTGATATGTACATACATATATATGTGATACATATATGTGATATATATATGTATATATATCACATCTTCTTTATCCATTCATCAGTTGATGGACACTTAGGTTGCTTCCTTACCTTGGCAATTATAAATAATGCTGCTATAAACATAGTGGTGTATGTATCTTTCCGAATTAGTGGTTTTGTTTCTTTCAGATATATACCCAGGAGTGGAATTCCTGGGTCATATGGTAGCTCTATTTTTAGTTTTTTGAGACACCTCCATACTGTTTTCCACAGTGACTGTACCAATTTATATTCTCACCAACAGTGTACGAGGGTTCTCTTTTCTCCACATCCTACCAACATTTGTTATTTGTGTTTTTTTTTTATGATAGCCATTCTGACTGGTGTGAGGTAATATCTCACTGTGGTTTTGATTTGCATTTCCCTGATGAGTAACGATATTGAACATCTTTTCACATGCCTGTTGTCCATCTGCATTTCCTTTTTGGAAAAATGTCCATTCAGTTCTTCTGTCCATTTTTTATCAGGTTGTTTGGTTTTTTTCTTGATGTTTAGTTGTATGAGCCATTTATACATGTTGGATATTAACCCCTTAACCATCAAATCATTTGCAAAGATTTTCTCCCATTCAGTAGTTGTTCCCTTTGCTGTGCAAAGGCTTTAAAGTTTAATTTGGTCCCATTTGTTTAGTTTTGCTTTTATTTCCTTTACTTTAGGAGATGGATCCAAAGAGATATTGCTGTGATTTATGTCAAAGAGTGTTCTGCCTATGTTTGCCTCTAGTTTTATAGTACCTAGTCTTACATTTAGGTATTTAATCCATTTTTAGCTTATTTTTGTATATGGTGTTAAAGAATGTTCTAGTTTCATTCTTTTACATGTAGTTGTCCAGTTTTCCTGGCACCACTTATTGAAAAGACTGTCTTTTCCCCATTGTATGTTCTTGCTTCCTTTGTCGTAGATTAATTGAGCATAAATATGTGGGTTTATTTCTGGGCTCTCTATTCTGTTCCATTGATATATGTGTCTGTTTTTTTGCCAATACCATATTGTTTTGATTACTGTAGCTTTGTAGTATAGACTGAAGTCAGGGAGTGAGTGATTCTTCCAGCTTTGTTCTTCTTTCTCAAGGTAGTTTTGGCTATTTGGGGTCTTTTGGGTTTCTATACAAATTTTAAAATTATTTGTTCTAGTTCTTTGAAAAGTGTCATTGGTATTTTGATAAGGATTCCATTAATCTGTAGATTGCCTTGGGTAGTATAGTCATTTTGACAATTGATTCTTCCAATCCAAGAACACGGTATATCTTTCCATGTTTGTGTAGTCTTCAATTTCTTTCATCAGTGTCTTATAGTTTTCCAAGTACAGGTCTTTTGCCTCCTTAGGTAGGTTTATTCCTAGGCATTTTATTCTTTTTTATGCAATGGCAAATGGGATTGTTTCCTTAATTTCTCTTTCTGCTAGTGTTGTTAATGTATAGAAATGCAACAGATTTCTGTGTATTAATTTTGTATCCTGCAACTTTACTGAATTCATTGATGAGCTCTAGTAGTTTTCTGGTGGCATCTTTAGGATTCTCTATGTATAGTATCATGTCATCTGCAAACAGTGACTGTTTTACTTCTTCCTTTCCAGTTTGGGTTTATTTTATTTGTTTTTCTTCTCTGATTGCTGTGACTAGGACTTCCAAAACTGTTGAATAAAAGTGGTGAGAGTGGACATCCCTGTCTTGTTCCTGATCTTAGAGAAAATGCTTTCAGGTTTTCACCATTGATTATGATGTTATCTGTGGGTTTGTCATATATGGCCTTTATTACGTTGAGGTATGTTCCCTCTGTGCCCACTTTCTGGAGAGTTTTTATCATATATGAATATTGAACTTTATCAAAACTTTTTCTGCATCTACTGAGATGCTCATATGGTTTTTATTCTTCAATTTGTTGATGTGGTGTATTGAATTGGTTTATCTGTGGATATTGAAAAATCCTTGCATCCCTGGGATAAATTCTACTTGATCATGGTGTATGATCTTTTTAATGTATTGTTGCATTCAATTTGCTAGTATTTTGTTGAGGATTTTTGCATCTATTTTCATCAGTGATATTGGCCTGTAATTTCTTTTTTTGTGGTATCTTTGTCTGGTTTTGTTATCCAGCTGATGCTTATCTCATAGAATGAGTTCAGAAATGTTCCTTCCTCTGAAATTTTTTGGACTATTTTCAGAAGGATAGGTGTTAACTCTTCTCTAAATGTTTGGTAGAATTCACCTGTGAAGCCATCTGGTCCTGGACTTTTTGTTTTTTGGGAGTTTTTAAAATTACTGATTCAATTTCAATACTGGTTATGGTCTGTTCACATTTTCTGTTTCTTCCCAGTTCAGTTTTGGGAGATTATACTTTTCTAAGAATTTACCTGTTTCTTCTAGGTTGCCCATTTTACTGGCATATAGTTGTTCATAGTAGTCTCTTATCCTCCTTTGTATTTCTGTGGTATTGGTTGTGACTTCTCCTTTTTAATTTTGATTTTATTGATTTGGGCCCTCTCCCTTTTTTTTTCTTGATGCATCTGCTAGAGGTTTATCAATTTTCTTTATCTTTTCAAAGAACCAGCTTTTAGTTTTATTGATATTTTCTATTGTTTTTCAGGTCTCTATTTCATTTATTTCTGCTCTGATCTTCATGATTTCTTTCCTTGTACTAACGTTGGGTTTTGTTTGTTCTTCTTTCTCTAGTTTCTTTAGGTATAAGATTAGGTTGTTTAAGTTGAAAAACAGCCAGGAGAATAATACTTCCCTGGTTGTTTTAAGAATTGAAAAAACATGTAAAATAATCTTCTCAAGCTATTTTACTATAAAGTGATATTGATCACAAGACCAAATTAAGTTAGAAAAAATCAGCGAAAATGAGTTTGTCATTTGTCTGTGAGCATGGCTGTATGGAAGAAATAGAGGCCAGAATCAAATCAGAAAAAAGAGAGGGAAGGATTCATTTACTCAGCTGTATAGATTTATTTCAAGTAGACTTCTAGGACAGTGCTTTTCAAACTTTAGTATGCATCACCTGAAGGACTTGTTAAAACACAGATATCTATCACCCTCCTCTCCACCTTTCTGATTCTATAGTTTGGTGTTGGTGCCAGGATTTTTCATTTCAAAGAAGATGAGAGTAATGTTGAGACTGATGATCATAGTACCACAATTTGGGAACCACTGCCATGACAGTGATTCTCAAAGTTGATTGCACATTGGGATCACCTGGGGAGCCTTAAAAGATACTGATGCCTGGGGCCCACCCTCAGAGCTTCTGATTTCATGATCTGAATATCAGGAGTTTTAAAAGTTTCCCAGGTGATTTCAATGTGCAAAAGTTAAAAATAACTTCCCCAGGGAATATCAGTTCTGGTCTATTTTAGAAAAGAGGCATTCAATTATTCATACAATAAATATCAATTTAATATTCACTATAACCCCAGCCCTATGCTAGGTGCTTGGGATACAGACATAAATAAGGCAGGGAGAAATACTGCCACCATGATACCTAATGAAACGACCAGCTATCAATGAACATATGCACAGAGTGTTGCTCAGGACTGTATGCGGAAGGCAATGAGGTTTAAGTGAGAAAACGTTTAAGGACCAGAACCTAGTTTTGAAGAATGAGCATGTTCTATGGGCAGAGAATAGGGGTAAGAACATTTCAAGGCAATTCCTGGTTTGGGAATGGACACTGTGTTCACAGGTGTACTCAGGTAGCCAGAGCCTGGCATAAGTGGTAGGTAAGGAAGTAGGGGAAGTGGTCTAGAATCAGTTTTACATGCTCAGACTTCATTCTATGGGCCTTGGAGAGGTATCTGAAGATTCTAGGAAGAAAGTTATACAAATAGATTTGATCACCAGCTACATGAAGAGGTTGGAAGACCTACCTGAGAAATATATTCCAGATAGAACAATCTCTATTTTGAGATTATATCTAGAATATTCTCCAGATAGACATAATCAAGACACCAGAACAACCTAGAATAATAGAATAATCAAGGCACCGCTTCCTTCTCTTTAGCTAACTCCCAAACTTCTGATTTGACTTTTGAAGGAAAAGAAGGATGCTTTTGTTTCCATTCCAAGTCTACCTGTTTTGCACTTTGAAAATATGGGTAGAAAAAGAGTTAATGGGGAGAAAGAAGACACCAGAAAACAGGAAAAGAGAGGGAAACGGGACGGAAATGATACTGAGGTTTGAACCAGCACAGAAGTGGCTGATAAAAATTAATGCTGTGAAAACAAGTTTCCCATTTGCTCCTGGTCCTCCTCTGAAACCCATACCCCAAGACGGCCAAAGGCCATATCCAGTGGCCTGCACTGCCACCTTCAGGCAGAAGTGCTGAAACAGCGACAATGACTCTCTGCCTGAATTTTATCCTTGGCTTTGGACATAACCAGAATATGCCTTGTATACCATCTGCTTGCCCTCAAGGTGGACCATCATATTATTTCTTAGTTCTTTATATGTCCATCTAGCTTTTAAATGACGATTTTTCATGAATCTTAAAAGGTACTTCTTTCCCCTACATTTTACATTTCTGAAATCAGAATGTGTCTTGGAATTGTCAGTTTAATTGGCAGATTTATTTTCCTTTGTGATACATGAAGGTGCATCTTACAATTGATGTCATCTTATACTTGGAGAAATATGGCAATATTTAGTTTGCATATATCAGAGGTGAGGCCGGGTGGAAAACATGTGGTTTTTTGAGTGTGAAAGATCTGCTGTCACCTTGACTCTCTAATATTTCTTCTTTCTTAAGTTCTGTATCTCTACTATTTACTAGTTATTGGATTTTGGGCAAGTTAATTATCTCTCTGAGTCTCGATTTCTTCATCCTTAATATTATGTATCTTATATGGTTTTGTGAGAATTAAATGAAATAGTATATACAGTCCTTGAATGGTTTCTACCTAGTACATTAAAGTACTCAATAAATAACTATTATCATTTCCAAATTAAATTCTCAAAAACCAATAACTGCTCCTGCTACTATTGAAAAGTATCCAGACAAAAACACTGTTCATTCTCAGAATGTGCTATTGAATCCCAAATGCAATCTGTGCGGTTTAATCCTTGGAATTTATGAGAACTACTGCTGAGCAGCTTGCTTTATGTTGATAACAAAAGGCATGAGAGTGCAGATGGAGTCTATGGGGGCATTTATTTTAAATGCACCAATTTGGATGTTTTAAGTCTTAAGCTGAACTCGGCTATCTTTGCCCACGATAATTCAAAACCTCTTGCCACCAAACTGTGTTTTTCCCTGTGCCCTTAAAACTAACCCACCTGATTTCTGCTTTATTCTGATAAACCTGGAAGTGCAGAGCCCAGCCTTTTAAGTAAAACTGCTTTTCCAGCATTTAAGGCAGCCGAACATAAATGAAATAGAAATTGACAATGATAGCAGGTAATGCTATCACTGCCTGCTGGATGCTGTTTGTAGCTTTCCCTAGCAATCACAGGATAAAATAAAGCCCTGCGTTGGAGGGCAGCTTCTCTAATTGCTGCCACGGGACACAAGCAGCCTGGTCTTGAAGCCTCCGTTAGCTCTGCAGGAGGGCAGCTCTGCGGAGCACCCCGATGGGGATGGAGCTTATAAAGATGTCTTGGAACAGGCTTTCATGTTTGCCAAGTGGCTGCCCCTTGAACTGTCTAATATCTCTTCTTTCTTAAGTGATATGAAATTGTACAGTTCAAGCTCTTAGCACAAGTCCCAAGGAGAGAGAAGCAGCAATAGAAAGGGGAAGAAATCAAAGCTTTTCATGGTGGCTGTCCCACGCTTTATCTTCCTGGTACATCATTGCATTCCCGCAGCTTGTGTTGGGAGGAGGAGCTGAAGGGGGAATGATGGGGATCGTCAAATTCTCCCCCTGCCCAGCCCTGCCTCTCTATGTCGAGCTGCGTCTATCCCTGGCCATCGTTCAATTTTATATCCACAACTTTTTAACGTAGGTATTAAGCTCATTTTATACATTGGAGTCTCAGATAGATTAAGAATCTTGCTAGTATGTAATAAAGTCATGGTTTTAATCCAGGTTGATGGGACATCAACACCTGTGTGTGTGTATGTGTGTGTGTGCTTTTTTTTTAATTGAACAGTCCTGTCTTACCACTTTCCCACTCCAAACAGAAACCACACCTGCATCCATATCCACCCTTCCCTGTAGGCATTTTTGCAGATAGAATACATGTTTATACTATTAAATTAATTATGTTAACATCTGCTCATTTATTTATGCTCTGGAACAGCCTGGTGAGATAAAACCATTGGGCCCATTTATAAATGACCCCAAAGGAGTGAAGAAACTTGTTCAAGGTTAGAGAGATTGCACATAGGGAAGCTCATATCCTAGCCCAGATTTTACAGTGACAAGTCCCACGTGTCACTAATAAGGCACAACATTCTAATTTTCATTCATAAAAAGAACACACAAACATATAATTTCTAGGAATACCATATTTTGGTGGCCAAAAAGGCTAATATTTTAAGGTTCCTTAAAGGTTTATAATAAGCAAGGATGAACTGGTGAGTGGGGAGAGATGGTGATAATTATTTAATAAACTCTGGAATTCCTTTTCACCCAATTTGTGTTCCGATTTAGCAATTTATTTACATCTCTCTGAATGTTTTCCTTCATCTGGATTAAAAATTATGAAAATTTTAATTAAGTACTCCATGAAATTTTCAGGGGGCATCTAACAGGTCTCTGAGGTCTTGTGGGACTCTCTTTTCCCACCTGCTATGATAATGAAATCATAGAAACAGCAGGAAAATGTGTTTAATATACTGCCCTGATCAAGGCTGCTGAGGTATCAGGAGGAGAAAATTTATCATGGCGCTTTTTTTGTAGATATTTATGACAGGGGCAAATCACTATGTTCTTATACTCTCTGAAACACCGATGTGGGCAGTAAAAAATGACATTACCTAATGGCCTCCTGCTACCATGTTCTTCATGGAGAGGCCAAGAGTGTCATGGGAAGAGCTGGAAGAAGGATGGGCAGTCAGAGACCTGGCATTGAATTCCAGTGTGTCCTCTAACTGGGATCATGAGGTCTGGTACTTTCTCTTCTCATTAGTAAAGCCAGTCCAATGGTCTTGACATTGTAGAACGGTTGTGAATATGAAATGAGATAATATTTGGGACAAGCTAGAGCATTTATTCTTCAGAACAACCCCACTTATCATCCCCACTATACAGAAGAGGATAGAAGAGTGTCGGAGAGAATAAAGTCCCTGCTAAAGGCCACACGACTCTAAGTACTGGAGCCAAAATTAGAACCTGGTCATGGTGGCTTAATGCCCATGCCATTTCCATGCTCCGTGCTTGTTGAAATGCCCCATCCATCCTTTGATATTCTTTGCTCTCTTGGAACATTCTGATTCCTAATGAGGTCTTTGGAGCAGATTGTCCATCGAGACGTGGTGGGTGACCCATGCTGGTTACCCGGCCAAATGCAGTACCCACTGCAACTGAGTACATTGGCATTTGCGTTTATGTTTCAGCCTCTCCCGGGTATGGCAAGTGTAAATGACAGCCCCAACCTCAACATCTCTGGCAAAGCTTATAATATCTAGTGGTTGAACCAAAAAACTGAAGACAAGTCCTAGGGGACCCATACTGAGCTCTTCCCTGTATGTTTCCCATGACAGAACTGACGCCGGCTCTTGAAGCATCCACAGTCATCCCACTGGCACTTAACAAGCAGAAATGTGTTACAGACGATGGCAGGAGATAGCTGTTCCTTTTGGTTTGAGAAACATTCATCTTTTGTTTGCATTAGATTAGATAAATATTCTTAAGTATGAGCTAATATTAAGGCAAGTTATGCAAATCCTTTGTGGCAGAAGGCAGTGTAATATTATGTAAATAAATATATTTAGGTAATGAATTCTATTGTCTAGCATCATATCATTTGTTGATCCAGTTATGCACACATATGTATTTTATATACGGTTGTCTAGTATCATAATCTAATAGACATGTATGCACACAGAGACAGACACAGACACACACAGACACACACAGACACACACACATATAGGTGCAGATGAGGCTTGTTATCTGTTTGATTTATAACAGAACTAGAAACCAAAACAAAATTGTCCTGGACCTTCCTCTTTCATGAACTGTGTGACTTCCTGGAAATAAGCCTCAGAGATTTCTGCAGCATAGATAAGCAAAGCAGCAGATCCCGTAAATAAAGGGACTGCTGGAAATTGGGGTCCCCTGAGCAGCATGGACATGGGGCCTGAGTGAAAGTTTGGGCTCCCTGACACTAAGATCCTAAGGGGATGCTGAGGGAGACCGTGGGCCCTAAGGTTCCCTGAGGCTGGGACTTCTCAGGGGCAGAGGGGCTTACTCCAGGTGCCTCAGTGGGAGGTGCACAATGCTTCTGCTTCCACTCTACTAACCTGTGGGGCAGGGTGGCGAGAAACTGCATCATCTCCCATCAATCCTAGAGCCCTTGCCACATGGGGACTTGAAAGGGGGTACCTGAGTCACAGAATGCTGACACAGAAACATTGCAAACCATCTTTTCCATCTCTTCACCATATTTTTCACTCTTCCTTTTCTTTCTACATCTTTCTCATCAGATGGCACTGGAAAAAAAAACCACAATGGTTTATGGGATCTGGCAGAGGGGAGTTTGAATAAGTTTAAGTTTATTTAGTTTAGGCTTAGTGGGATGTATGTCTGTGATTTGTAATGATTTTGTGTTAAGTTATTGGTAATCGGCCCAATGTAGGTAGGACCAGCCTCCAGGAAGCTAACATTGCCTACCACACTCACCCACTCAGCATTTTCTCACTAGATACGGGACCACGGCTTGTACCACACTCTAATCACATCCTACTGTGCCTGGCAAAAAAGAACAAGGGGAGTAGAGGATAAACAAGGTTTGGAATATATGGAGCCAGAACTCAATGTATGGAAACTTCTTCAAATCATCAAACATCAGTATACAATTGATGGTGGAAGATGGGATTTTCATTGAAATATCAAATATAGTCAAAATGATAGTTCTCTCTTCTCAAGCGTTGACAGGAGAATACAGTGTATATGATTACAAAGGCACCGTATTTTTTTTATCATTGCTAGAATTGAATGAAATGCGGATTTTCAGATTTTCTGTTTGAAATCACAGCCATGCAGTGGTCCTGTTGTGAGGGTATTTGTGTCTGAATTCATGTGGTTTACATATCTCAACTATCAGTAATAAAACAATTTTTGATCGACTCTACTAACAGGAAGACTAACTTTTCTTTTTATTCACTCTGTAAAAAATATTATACAATGGCAATTATATTGAGAGGTGATCAGAAAATATGAAGCCAAAAATGTAAGAAAATAAAAACACTATAGAGCAATGTTAAGCAGTCAGTTACTATTGTCATCTTTCTGGATTTGGGGAATGTTTGAGGAATTTGTCAACATATTAAAATTTTTATTCTGTTGTGATTTCTTTTCGGGTTTTGAACAAATATTCAACTTTGTATCTAATTTCATGTTTATGTTTGCATTTTTTCTTAAAAAGTCTTTTAACAGTTAAAATTATATGAAATTTATTCTTCAAACCTGGATCTTACTCTGACAAAAATGTATAAAAACCCTTCAAGTACATATAGGAGGAACTTCCCTGGTGGTGCAGTGGTTAAGAATCCACCTGCCAATGCAGGGGACATGGGTTCGAGCCCTGGTCCAGGAAGATCCCACATGCTGTGGAGCAACTAAGCCCACGCGCCACAACTACTGAAGCCCACGCGCCTAGAGCCCATGTTCTGCAACAAGAGAAGCCACCACAATGAGAAGCCTGCACACTGCAACGAAGAGTAGCCCCTGCTCACTGCAACTAGAAAAAGCCCATGAGCAGCAACAGAGACCCAACGCAGCCAAAAATAAATTAAAAAAAAAAAAGAAAGAACATACAGGAGTCTGTGTACATTTAAGGTGCTAGAATCCTTCTTGGGCAATATAGAATCCTAAAAGCATAAAAGAAAAGATAAGCAAATTTCCCTCTATAAATATTAAGTAAAAACATTTATATGGTAAAAGATGATTTCAACAAAGTCAATAGAAAAATAATAGATTTGGAAAAATATGTTTGCAACCCAGATAGCAGAGAGAGTGTTAATGTCCCATCTATACAAACAGATGTTGAAATTGATAAGAAGGGAGTGCACAGACTAGTAGAAAAAAAATGGCAGAGGATATAAAAAAACAGTGTTTCTTTTAAGCACACGTATTAGGCCAGAAAACACATTTCAGCAATTAATACAGCTTTAATATCATACAGCCCCCAATGTCTGACAACAATAAATTAGAAAATGATGACAGAATAACCAAAAGAACCTCTTTACCTGGAAACATGAAACACACATCTAAATGTTACTGAGTCCAAGCTTGGTCTGCTCACTGCACCACAGGCCAATAAATCGGGAGGTGAGATGTTGAGGCAAGGAATAGTGACTTTATTCAGAAAGCCAGACTTCCGAGAAGATGGCAGACTAGAGTCCTAGAGTACCATCTTATCAGGGTCTGGATGCTAGTTTCTTTTATAGAACAGAGAGCGGGAGGAGGTGAGGAAGTAAAGTAAAAAAGCCGTAAGTCTTACAAAATAACTTCTGGCTTGGCCAGCCTCAGGGCGGGCATGTGTTAATTTCTTCCTTCCTGCAGCCATTCACAGGTGGACAGGGTCAGGATGTTTCCCTGTGAGCTGAACAAAGGCACTTTGATTTAACATTCAGGCAGGGGGGTAAGGTTCCCCAAGGCAGGCCATTATGTATGCTTATAGCTACAGACAGCATCCTTTTAGTGATTATATAACAAAAGCAATGAAAAGCAAAGGTTAAAGTAAAAGAAACAGATCCAACATGGAGTCAGATTTTGTTTTCCCCTGTTACATAAATAGCTCATGGGTCGAAGACTTTATCATGGAAGTTAAGCAATTATTTAGAACTGGGCAGTAATGAAAATACCTCATATTAAAAGTTGTGGGAATGTACATAAAGGTAGAATCTTTATTGGAAAAGTAAGACAGAATGAATGAGCTAAGTGTCCACCTCAAGGAAAATTTTAATAAGGATAACTTACCCAAAGAGATCAGAAGGCAGAAAAAAAATATGAGTACAAATTAATAAAATAGGACACAAAGATAATTGTTCAAAATTCAAAGGTGCTTTATTACTTTACATTGATTAATAAAATGGAAAATTCTGATGCAATCGAGCAACAAAAGAAAGAAAAGGTATGATTAAACAGTATTAGGAACTAGGGAGGGGGCACTATTAGATACAATGCAGATAATAGTAAGAGCACACTATGAATGAATTTATAATAATTAAAAACTGAGATAAATGGATTACTTTTTAGAAATTATCTATTTCTTGTTATATTTATCCAATTTTCTAGTTATATATAAAATTTACAAAAAATGTGATTCAAGAAGAAGTAGAAACCAGAACTGATGTTTAACCACTAAAATTTTTTTAATTCAGTAAATAAAACTTTATCCCCCAAATAATAAAAGTCAATCTGCTGGGTCAGATGTTTCAGGAGGTAATTTCTGCAAAAATCAAGAAATAAATTATCCCCATTTTATACATAATATTTCAGAGTGTAGAGAAAAGAAAGAAAGCTCCTTAACTCATTCTCTGAAGGTAATAATAACTTTGACACCAAGCTAAAAATGAACAGCGTTAAATCTGTTTGCCAATATGGTAGTCTCAGGTTATGTCTAGAAACCAAATACCTTAATTAAAAAGACACTGTACACCAATAGAGCATTCAGCTTACATGCAGTACTGAAGTTACCTTAGCTCAGGATTGGCAAACACGTTTCTTTCTTTTGCCAACCCTAATCTGTTTATTGTGGGCTGCCTGGTGTGTAGTGATGAGAACAGATCTCACTTGGGAAGAACACAGTTACTGAGGTTTGTATCAGGTGGGAACCCTTCCACAGATATGTGCCATGTTTATACTGATTTCTCACCTTGAACATTTTCCTATGGTATGCTAAATGTCCTGAGAACTGAAAATACAAATGCAAAATCTCATCTTAAAAACTGTCTATTTAGTAATGAGTGAGAAAAGTAAGAGGTATCTATTCATAAATAAATGAATGCATACCACATGGCAGGAACTTACATAGGTATTAAAAATTCAGATATGAAGAAAGCAAGAAAAATGTCCTTGTTTGTATAGTTTAATCCTGGGGGTGAAGAGTGGGGAAAGACTCAAAAAATAAACACCAAAACTAAATACACTATATTGTGTGTTAGAAGATGTTAAGTGCAAATGGAAAAAAATTAAAACAGCAGATAGGGGTTCTGTGTGTGTGAGTGGGGAGAGGATTGAAACTAACTAGGATAAAAAACTAGGGGTCAGAATACTTAAAATACTCCATTTAGAAATGGAATAGTTATACACCTGAACCCCCCATCCTTTAATGTTTTACATGACACCTCCACCATGGTGCATTTTCAGGGCCTCTCAGAGGTCCAAAGTCACTGAAAGTATCCCTCCCCATCCCCAGAATAAATTAACATGTAAAATACCTGGTCATTTTTAAAGAAAATCCATATGGGCCACAGATTCTAACCAATTAAAGAATCTACAAACAAAAACACAGCAATTAAATCCCTGCTTTCCAGATGCAAAGTTATTCACCTGCTGGGTTGCAATCTTTCTAGACTAGCAAAACTGGGAAAGTATCCCACGGCTACCACCTGACACTCAGGAGACCACTCACCCAGAGAACCTCAGGGGAATCCAGTGGAGAAGGGCTGAGACACAAGGTAATGCAACTCAAATCCCAAACTCAGAGTGTTGAATGGGGGAGAATTGGAGACAATTTCTCCAATAAAAGGACATAAAACAAGAGAAACTGTTCTCTCCAAACAGAACAGATAGTATGAAAAATAAAGGAAGGTTTCCCAGAAGTGCCTTACATTCGGCAGGTGTCCACAGAATTCACTTAATTTCAATAAAATGTAATCAATTGGTTACAATTACTTTCCTGAGGCAGGTTTTTGCCTAGCTCAAATAGTTCAAGTCCAAAATAGAACAGAAAGTCTTCAGGAAATTTTTGTCACCTAAAAATTGCCTTCTAAATCAGGGTCATGGTGAGGATTCTAAGAATAAATGTTAAAATGAGGAAAAATACTCTTTTAAAAAGCAAAGTGTGAATACAAATAGGTGGATGGGATTTTTGTGCCTGGAATAAGACAGATTGCTTTCTGTAATGGGCTTCTTTGTGATTCAGCGTTTTTGATTCATGGTTAACTTAATAAAATAGATATAAATTAAAATGTCCACAATAATTCTATGCAGCTCAGATGGCAGTCGTCAGAATTTGACTGAAGACTGTCTTCATCTCCAATTTCTAGTGATGAGTCAAGTGGGAACCATATCAAAGTTGGTCTAAATAACTAACAATAACTAAAAAGACGACCCACCGGGTACACCTATTAGTAATGTTCTTTTACCTAGCTAGTGTGTACCTCACAATCTTTTTTGATCTCCACAATGATCTTTCAATGTAAATGAACTCGTGAACTTCTGAAGGGAAAATGCCTTTTGCTCAAGAGGCAAGTTCGTAAAATTGTCATTTATTTAGCAAAGGAAAGCCCTGGGATCAGAGGCCAGGTCTGTTGGTCTCTGTCTTGAACTGTGTGAGCAAAGGGCTGTATTTCTTTGCCTGATGTCATTGTCCCCAAGAGCAGCGGTGCAGACTATTGTATGACCACGATGAATCTGCAGCAAAATGAGACGAAAAAAAATTCTACATAAAACTATTTTTTAAACTATTTTTTTTAATTCTGAGATTTTTATCCTGAAATTAAAGAAATAGTAGCAAGTAAGAGGGTTTTTATGTGAGTGTATGTCTGTACTTGACACAATTCGAATCTGCCTCTTATTTTCATCCTCTAGGGTTTTTTTTTTTTTTTTTTTAAACATATTTTACTGACAAAATCCAAAGTTTAGGAACAACTGGCCTAAAAACATTCATCTCATTCTTTGTTCTCCTTTCAAAACACTAGACCAGACTTCAACTATGAATGATCTAAGTTTTGCAGAAAGTCCCCCCAAAATTAGTAGGATGAAAGATCAAATAACACATCAAAATGTCCAGTTACATCAGTGTGTCAGAGTTTTAAAAAGTTGACTTATATCCCGTGACAGGTGTGCTTTTCCACCATGTCTATTTCCAGGGCAGGATTGAAATTCTCAACTTAGAAAAAGCAAAAGATCTGTAGGGAAATGGTGAAGAATTTGTCATTGCTCAAATCTGGTTCTCAGCCTTGGACTGAATTTAATATTAATCTTGATAGAGGCATGTTTGCAGAGGGACAGAGAATAAGAGAAATGCACCAAGGATTTACTGAGCCTGCTGTAAAACATCCATTTTTGTAGCGCTATTTTTCTTCTGCAATAAATGATTAGGGGAGGAAAAAAAGCAAAGCTTAAAATTGGTGTCAAGCTCTTTATTCCATCCATTGGGGATTAGCTGGAGGATAAATATATCTGTTTATAATGCATCACTTTTGATGAAGTTGAAAAGGTGGAGAGGAAAAAAGTATCAAGCAGGCTGGGGTTTGTGAGGATTTAGCTCGAGTCCTTACACTAAACTTTGTCAAATAGTAATGGACTATCAATGAATTTTTACTGACTGAATTGGATATACAAGCTGAGTACAGTCCCTAACCAACTCTATGAGGAAATAAATGTTACAAAATGAGAATATATCACTCCTTCCTGCCTAAGATTTACAGATAAATGTATTTTTCTCATTTGTTTATGAAACCTATGATACTAGAAAACATTGATCTTTGTCAAATTTGGGGGCTTGTGCTGAATTGCAATTGTGAAATTAGACTAGTAGGCTATTTCTCCCTGTTCCCACACTAATTAAAAGCCATTGTACTACACACATTTTTTAAAAAACAGAGGCTTCAAAAATTGTCCATTGTTCTACCAAGCACTGTGTTGAATAAAGAGGTGTAATTTGAGACAAGATGGTAGCCTAGTGATATTTGCTTCCTTTCAAACTCATTTCTAATTGTCCCCAGGATAGTCCCCTTCTTGTTGTTCTTTGCCGGTGTTTAGTGCTTATCTCTTTGCTTTGCACATGTTAATGCTGCCGGCCTCAGGCAAACCTGTGCATTCAGTGTTGGTGAACTTCTAACAGGGAAGTTACAAGAGAAGAGGAGAGTAGTGGAAGGGGAAATATGTGTTCAAGATCTTGTTTGGTCCTGGGTGTTATGAATATATTATTGGTAATATTTCCCATCCCCCTGAAATGTTCCAGTTTATGTTGCCCCAATAGCACCAATAGACCAGATATATAACATTATAGATGATGTGAGACCCTGCTTGACCACCTCCTCCTCCCTCTCCCCTTCTCTCTTTCCCTCTCCCCTTCTCTCTTTCCCTCCCCCCTCCTCTTCCTCCCCCTCCCCTCTCCCTCCTTCTCCTTCACCTTCCCCTCCCCTTCCCCTCCCCCTTCTTCTCCCTCTTCTCCTTCTCCTTCTTGTTCTTGTTCTTGTTCTTATTGTTGTTGTTCTTCTTCCTCTTCTCCTTCTTCTTCTTCTTCCTCTTCTCCTTCTTCTTTAGAGAGAAGAGAAAAAAACTTTATTCAGGTATAAAATGAAGTAAAACAAAAACTGACTATTATCTGCTTGACTTTTTTGAGCCATGAAAACATTTTTTCACACTTTCCTACACATTAGTGTTTTTAATTTGCATAAATATTTCTGGCTTACTCTTATTTTCATAAATCATCCCTGTACTGTATCTATAACAGAGTCTTTTGAATCCTTTAAGCATCCAGCCTTTAAATTGATGGTGGCTATGTATTTATCCCACAAAGTCCTATGGTTTCCTCTCTATCCCTTTCCATTTAGTTCTTAATGTCTTTTTCAGATTTACCAGAACAACTTCCTTACAGGGAAGATGCTATATATTTAATCATTGCTTTCCAAATCAAGTTCTTTGGAAGCTGGAAGAGCATGTAGAAAATACTTGTTTCCTGAGGTCTATATTAAGTAAATCCATTACTTTTAAGGACTCAGTCTGTTACACACTTATTTATTCCTAAACTTCCAGCCTAGGTCAGTCTAACTTGAATGTTTAGTCAATGAGTTTGCAAAAAATCATCTGGATCATTGAGCAGAGTCGTTCATTATATCTCCTTAGAGCACTGATGTCTTTAGAAATTATGGTTTATAGTCTGTGGCATTGTTTGCCCAACTCCTTCCTAAGCACTCAACTGTTCAAATCAAAACACTATCAGCATCTTACAGAATATAACATATATTACAGACATGCCCCAAGAGTGTTAGTGTCCAGTGTCTTGAACATTGCCCCCCTACTTCAATGTTTCTTGATTGAGGACCCCTTTTTATAAAAAATACTTGTTTTTTAATTTATTTACTGTTTTTTATTTTGGCTGTGCCGAGTCTTAGCTGTGGCACATGGGACCTTCGCTGCGGCACGTGGGATCTTCGTTGTGGCATGTGGGATCTTTTAGTTGTAGTATGGGACTTCTTAGATGCGGCATGTGAACTCTTAGTTGTGGCATGCATGCGAGATCTAGTTCCCCAACGAGGGATCAAACCCGGGTCCCCTGCATTGGGAGCACAGAGTCTTACCCACTGGACCACCAGGGAAGTCCTGAGGACCACTTTTTAACATCAAATATTTCACATGATTTAAGCTATTACCTATTAAGGAGTTTATCAGTTTCTAAGATAATACACATTTCTTAGCCCTGAGGTTGAAAATACTTCATGTGGTTCATATAGTCAGAGGAAATTTCTAGAAGCAATAGATTCTATGACCCTTTCCCCATCCCCACCTACATTCAAACACACACACATGCACTGTTTAAAAGTCTCCCAGACTTCAAAAATGTAGTGCTAGAAAGGGACCTTACTGAATTATTTCCGAATCTGTAGTAAATATAGCAGAAATTATCTTAGTTCAGCAGTTGATTTTAAAGCATTGGAAGAAGGCAGGAGCTATACTTAGGGAACCTTACAATAGGAGGGGTAGGGGAGAAATAAGAGATATTAATGTTATAAGAGCAATATTTCCCACGTAGTGTTACTCTGATGATTTGTGTAGCTTCTTTTGTCATATTCCAAATTTTCTCAATTACAGGTAGTAATTTGGGGTTAACTCAAGATTATTAATTCCATCATAATCTGGCTTAAAATTCCATCTCAGTCTTTCCCTCTCTTGTCTTCCTTCTGACTCCTAACTGGAGTTGCAGTAGCAAGGCAGAAACAAGAGAATCCCTTTGTTCTTATCACAGGCATCACTCACAAGCAAGCTAGCCTCTTGCCTCCAGCAATTAAGGTTTCAAGGAAAGATATTCTTGTAATAACATTCTGAGCCAAAAAATCTAAACAAGATCTATGGGGTGTTGGGCTGAACCTTCTAGGGTCCATGCTGGTATTTATATGTTATGCCCCACCTGCCATTTCAATTGTTCCCCATATTCCCAGTGGCACTGTTAGTGTCTCAGAGACTTCTGCTCTCAAACTTTGCCTGGGATACAGGGCATTTATGCTTCTCACTGTCAACATATCTAAGATCTCAGGAGCTCATCCTTCATTCTCTCTTGTCCCTGCTCTGCCAGGGGGTGAGAGCAAACTGCCAAGTCTCCTACTTTCCGGATGCTACTTCTTCCTCCCTTTCTTTTGTCTCCCTTCACTGCATGTCCACCCCTCAGCCCAAAGATCCTTTTGCATAAGGGAGCGATGAAAGCAAGCCCATTATAAAATCTGTGGACCTTCAAATCTCAATCTCACCCCTGAATTCCTGAGTTGCTACTGTAGAAACTGAGGCTCTCCATGTACTGGTCACTGCATTAAGAAACTGAGGACCTAATTTCTGGGCAGAGGAAAAAATAATGCATACTGTGGATGCTCCAGATTTAAACAGACATAAGAGAGTAGTTGATAGGATAACATGTGGATATCAGGTAACTCAGTTCAAATCTTAGCTCTGCTATCTACAAGTGGTACTTTATCCAATTTGTAATGTATCTAATTTGCCTATGCCTCAGTGTCCCCATCTGTAAAATAAGAGTGATAATGGTTCCTACTTCCTAGGATGCTTTTGAAGATTAAGCACATTTTTATACACAAGACTTTTAACCAAGAGCAACTGATGCATAATAAGTGTTCAGTAACTGTTAGCAATTGTGATTCATCAGTTTTATTACCAACTCATATATCATTCTGCCACACATCTTTACCTTTTTAGCACAAAGCATACCAGATATTTCAAGTTGAAAGGCCAAATGCCATTTAGCAAATCTCAGCATGGACTTAGGTTCCCAAAAACATGTATAAGGAGTACAAATAACTGTAGTATGGATTAGATGTGTAGTATGTGTGGTGTCTTCACATAAGATTGGCGGACAGTGCCACTGGCCTGCCCTCCAGGACATGAGCATCACTCCATAGTCACAGCTGGTCTTTAATATAAAACTGCTGACTGCCTGGCAATCTAGAAATTCCTAAAGTTCAATGGCAGGTATGTTCTTTTGTGAATATTATTTATCCAAACAACTATTTGAAACTTATAAAAAATTGTAGGGGTGGGAGAAGAACTGGAAAGATGTAAGCATGTAAGGGCATATCAGTACAAATTCATGGAAGTGCAATTTAGTGACTGAGCTAAATTTATACCTATGTCCACACACTAAGCATTCACTTTTTGAAAATCTTTAGTCAACCATTCATTTGGAGCCAAAGAATAAATTGCAAAGAGGGAATACATTGCAAAGAGATAACTGTCCTGGATCATCAGCTTTTCCACTGTCAAAATTTATACGAAGAACATTAGAACTTAAATGAATACTCAGGATATTAGAGCTAAAGGGCAGATTGTGTCAGACCAGTAAGCCTACTAGTTTTGGTAGGACATCTTGGCACAAAGATAAAGACTTGACAAAACTCTAATTTGAAAAGATACATGCACCCCAATGTTCATAACAGCACTATTTACAATAGTCAAGACATGGAAACAATATAAATGTTCATAGACAGATGAATGGATAAGGAAGATGTGGTATACACACACACAGACACACACACAGACACACACACACACACACACACAATGGAATATTACTCAGCCATCAAAAAGAATGAAATAATGCCATTTACAGCAACATGGATGGACCTAGAGATTATCATGCTAGGTTAGGTTAGTCAGAAAGAGAAGGACAAATACCATATGATATCATTTATATGTGGAATCTAAAATATGACACAAATGAATTTATTTACAAAACAGAAACAGACTCACAGACATAGAGAACAGACTTGTGGTTGCCAAGGGGGAGGGATGGACTGGGAGTTTGGAATTAGCAGATGTATATATAACTGAATCACTTTGCTGTACACCAGAAACTAACACAACATTGTAAATCAACTATACTCAATAAAATAAAATTTAAAAAAAGACTTGTTTTGTAAGTAACATGAGCATTACGCTTTGCAAGATAATCCATCTTCAAGTTTAGGATCTACTCTATCTCTAACTTCCTTTCATAACTCAGGTGCTTTATTAAAGAAATTATATAAATTTGTACTAAATGTCTACTTTAAATCTAAGATTGAAAAATCAACACTTAAAAATTAATTCTTATAAAATTGTATAATTATAAATAAAATTTTATAAAAAAGGTAAAGCAGTGATCATCACATAATGCATTTCTTCAAAGAAAATTTTTTTTGTCCTCTTTTTCTCTTGTCTTCCCCTTTCTTCTCTTTCTCCCATGTCAGCCTGCCTTCCCCTCCCCTTCCCATATCTCCCTATCCAGGGAAACCATGCTAGCAAAACACATGCCCTTCCATGACTTTCCTCAATGAAATATACAGATATGTGTACACATATCCACATATTTTAAAAATTGTATTCACATGTCTGTATTCCCATCTAATGCCTCAAAACAAGCCCTTAAACTCAAGTGGCATAGGTACCCTTTTTAAAGGCAGCATACTAGTTCATCACGTGGATATACCATAATTTATTCAGCCATAGCCTTATTAACCGAAAGACATTTACTCTGTTTTTAAAAGTTTGCTCCTATAGACTGTGCTACTATAAACATCCTAGTGCATGTACCATACGAACAATGCAAAAAGAGTAATTATTTTCCCCATTTTACAAATGATGAAACTATAGCTAAGAAAAGTGCAAATGGTCACATCATTCATTTTGTTTGACTCTAATCTCATGTTTCACTAAACCATGTGAAACTATTTTGTTCTTACTCTTTTAAAAAAAAGATTTATTTATTATTTATTTATTTATTTTATTTAGTTTTGTCCGTGTCAGGTCTTAGTTGCAGCAGGAGGGATCTTCGTTGAGGCATGTGGGATCTTCATTGCGGTGCGCAGGCTCTTTGTTGTGGAGTGCAGACTTCTCTCTAGTTGTGGCATGCGAGTTTTCTCTCTCTAGTTGTGGCGTACAGGCTTCAGGGTGTGTGGGCTCTGTAGTTGTGGTGTGCGGGGTCCAGAGTGCATGGGCTCTGTAGTTTGCGGCATGCGGGCTCTAGTTGAGGTGGGTGAGCTCAGTAGTTGTGGCACGTGGGTATAGTTGCCCCATGGCATGTGGGAATCCCTGGTCAGGGACCAAACCTGCGTCCCTTGCATTGCAAGGTGGATTCTTTACCACTGGACCACCAGGGAAGTCCCTTATTCTGACTTTTTAAAAATTATAGGTTATTAAATGAAAACACGTGTGACTTCAAGAGAGTCAAGCACCTGGCAGTTAAATAGAACTTTGAAATTTAAGGAGAAAAGATGATTTTACATTTATTTTTATAAGGGGGTCTCTTAAAGTACTATGGTTTATTACAAATTTAGGTTTTGGGGAGGAAGTAGGGCAAACTAGAATTTTTTTAAAAAATTAATTAATTAATTAATTAATTAATTTATGGCTGTGTTGGGTCTTCGTTTCTGTGCGAGGGCTTTCTCTAGTTGTGGCAAGCGGGGGCCACTCTTCATCGCGATGCGCGGGACTCTCACTATCGCGGCCTCTCTTGTTGCGGAGCACAGGCTCCAGACGCACAGTCTCAGTAATTGTGGCTCACGGGCCCAGTTGCTCCACGGCATGTGGGATCTTCCCAGACCAGGGCTCGAACCCGTGTCCCCTGCATTGGCAGGCAGATTCTCAACCACTGCGCCACCAGGGAAGCCCCAAACTAGAATTTTAAATAAACAGTTTCCAATACAGGATACTTCCAGTTGCCAGATCAAACATACTGAGCATCGCACATTTCTGGTTCTGAGACAGATGGATGATTTCTAATGGGACTAAACCTCTCATTGACAAGTCCATACGAAACAACTCTTGGAGCTCAAGGAAGAGAGACTAGCAGAAGCAGGACTAGTATGACCTTGATCTCTGGGAAGAGAGATGCCCACAGGAGGCTCCACATTTATCCTGGCTTTTTCCATGAAGGCATTTTCCCAATTTTCTGTGGAGGAAAACAGAGGCCAGGCAGGAAGTGGCTGTCTGACTAAAGATAGGAAATCAGGATTCCAAGCTGACACACCAGCTGGGATCTCAAGGGCAAAATCCTGGAGAATGGGGAAGTACAGAGAAACTCCCCAGACTTCTAACTCTTATCAAGTCATTGGCTGATTCTTCAGCTAAATATGGCAGGCCATATGGTTAGGATTAGGCATTAATTATATATTGATCCCTCCCCCCAGAAGCCTTTACTTTCTGAACATTAGCAAAGAAAAAAAACAGTACGTATTCTGTATCTAGGAATAAAGGAAGCGGGATAAAAATAGTAAATAATGTGATTTCTTATAACTAATTTGAAAAATGAATTTTTCAAATTATAATACCAAATCAAGGCAGTATGCAGATTATTGAGATAAGTTATTAGGAAATGCCATAAAGAGAAAAGAACAAGTAATATGAAACATGAAAATAATTGCTTACTTCGTTTATATATATTTTTTGATTATTTATTTATTTATTTAAACATCTTTATTGGAGTATAATTGCTTTACAATTGTGTGTTAGTTTCTGCTTTATAACAAAGTGAATCAGTTATACATATACAAATATCCCCATATCTCCTCCCTCTTGTGTCTCCCTCCCACCCTCCCTAACCCACACTTATATTTTTAAAAGCTTCCAAGGTAAGCACAAAATCAGTCTCAGCAAAGATGATATTAACCTAATAACAAAGTTTTCATTTTTCAAATCAGTATCAAATTTTCCAAATTAATCTAAGAAGAGTTTAAACTGTGATTTTAAACTGTCAGAAGAAATGATAAAGTTATGAGAGACTGTCTAAGGGAATTAGTAATTGGGATGTTGGAGATAAACAGATTAATAATGTACAGTGAATGCGCTGAAATTAGTGAATAAACTGATGTTTCAAGTTATTCTTGCTTCATGAGGAAATTTCTATATCTAAATATAAGGTGGTAGCAGTGTTTTCAGTTGCTAGAGATATAGAAGCTAGTATTCACTTTTAGAAGAAAATCGTTTGGGTAATAGATCCACAAGAAAAAAAGAATATGGCAGAGCAAGAGTCCAGAAGTCCAGCAAACTAAGCAACTGGGAGGCCAAATGGAGCAGCAGAGATTCCAGCAACTCCCTGTTGTTGGGGGGACTATGTTTGGAGTTCGATTCCTGACATTTGGAGGGACTTTAAAATACAGTCCAGGCTTTCAGTTGCGATTCCAAAAGAGCCATGAACTAGGAATAAACGCCACAAACTCAGAATAAAGACCACACCTTAGGAGACAGAGCCATGGCTTAGGAATAATCACAAAACTGAAATATAACCACCCCAAACAGTAAAATCAAACATCAACTAAACTACAGTGATCTGCAGTCCCTATGGTCTCCCCAGGAGAAAACCTAACCCTTGTTAGAGGGAGAGGACATCATATATAGACTCTGTACTGTGTCATCTACACTGTCAGAGATCCATTAAAAATTACCTGGAGAATTAAAACCCAGGACCAACCAAAACAATTCTTTTTCAACCATAGAAGCAAACTCAAAAGAAGTTCAGCTAATTAACTTAAGATAACCATGATTAAAATGCTTTAAAAAATGGAGATAAAGATGGAGAATTTCACCAGAAAATGAGTCTTTAAAATTCTAGAACTGAAAAATACTATATCTGACAGCAAGACGTTAATTTATGGTTTTAATAGACAATTAGACACAGCAGAACAGATGATTAGCAAACTGGAAGACAGGTCAGTACAAAATATAAAGATTGAGAGAAAGAAAGAAAAGATTTTTTTAAAAAAGAAAAAAGATGAAACATATGGGACTTGTGTCTAACTAACATAGCCCTATAAGGAACACACTTTAATTAAAAAGAAGCAAATGGGTTAAAATGATGGGAAAAGATATTCCATGCCAATCTTAATCAAGGTAATGCTGAAATGGCTATATTAATACAAGACAAACTAGATTTCAGAGCAAAGATACCAGGGATAAAGAAAGCCATTTTATACTGATAAGAAGGTCAAGTCATCAAGAAGGTTTAACAATCCTAAGTATTTTTGCAGTTAATAATGGAGCTTCAAAATATACGAAGCAAAAACTGATAGAACTGCAAAGAGAAATACACATAGAGGGGAAGAGAGAGAGAGGGAGAGAGAGAGAGAGATCTAATCCCTCTATGTGTGTGTGTCTGTGTCTTCCTCTCTCTCTCTCTCTCCTTCTCTCTCTATGTACATGATAGGACAGGTAGATAGAAAAATCATCAAGAATACAGAAGACTTGCCAACCAACCTGACCTAATTGACCTAATTTATAAAACATTCCAATGAAAAAACAGCAGAATTCACTTTTTTTAATGTGCACATGGACCATTCACCAAAACATACCAAAATTCTGTGCCGTAAAACAAGTCTCAATGTATTTAAAAGGAGTAAGATATACAAAGTATCAATGCATTATTCGATCACAATGGAACTTAATTAGAAATCAATTACCAAACAAAATATCTGAAAGAGCCCCACATATCTGGAAACTAAACTACATACTTCTACATAAACCATAGAACAGAAGAAAAATGAAAGGGAATTTAGAAAGTATTTCGATTTGAACGAAAACAGAAATGCAAATTCTGGTTTCAGCTCTGACATGTAAAGAGCTAGGCAGATGTCACTTGCATCCTTACAACAGAAAAAGCTGAACAAGCCCCATATCAATGACTTTTCTTGGACTAATCACAGATCTGAGGTTGAAAGACAAACTGCCACCCCCAACAGTGTGGAAAAAGGCAAATCCCAAGAGTCACAGCTGAGATATACATACTTGGTGCAGAAGCCACAGGAGCTGTAAACTGGTAAGAACACTTAAAGGGTAATTTGGATGAATGTCTGGAGGCTGGGTGTGGACTAGTGTGAGGGAAAAACTCCTTGGGGCTGCAGGCTTGGGGGAAATCCTAAGATTTACCTCCAGGAACTCCACCAGATTTTCACAGCGAAAAGCCATGCAAGTCCCCTTTGTGACTCTAGCAGGGAAAGGAGAAGAGTAATCATTGTGAATATGTGTAGGAAGTACTCCCTAACAAAGCCCTGCTTCCCAGGGGAAGAAACTTTAGGGAGTTTTGCCTTACCTCAGATGGAGAAAATCATTTCTCCTATTCCAACTCCCTCTTGGCTTTTTGTCTCACCAAGGGTGTGTGAAATGGGAAGGAGGAAACTAGACTTCTGAACAAATGACTGTGAACATCACAGCCCAGAGAAGCATGTCCACCAAAAGGCTGAAAAGTAGTCATGATTATCAAATGCCTCAACTATAGTTGGAGCTTTTAACACTCCCCTCTCAGTGATTGATAGAACAAGCAGACAGAAACAAATGAAGATACAGACGACTTGAATAATTCAACATATATAGAAAATTTTTTTCTTGCTCTTTTAAAAATTTTTTATTTTTTATACAATTTTTAAAGGTTACTCTCCACTTACAGTTATTACAAAGTATTGGCTATTTTCCCTGTGTTGTACAATACATCCTTGTAGCCAATCTTACACCCAGTGGTTTGTACCTCCCTATCCCCTGCCTCTATATTTTCCCTCCACCCCTTCCACTGGTAACCACTAGTTTGTCCTCTGTATCTGTGAGTCTACTTCTTTTTTGTTATAGTTACTAATTTGTGGTAATTTTGATTCCACATATATGTGATATCATACAGTTTTGCCTTTCTCTGATTTATTTCACTTAGCGTAATATTCTCCAAGTCCATCCTCTTTGCTGCAAATGGCAAAATTTCATTCTTTTTTATGGCTGAGTAGTATTTGACAATAAATAGAACACTCTAATGGTCAAACTAAAACCACAAGGAGATACCAGTATACAACAACTAGAATGACTAAAATTAAAAACAAAACCAAACCTTGCCAAAAGTTGTTGGTTGAGGACGTTGAAGCAACTAGAACTCTTATTTATTACCTCTGGGGGGTAATGAAAGATAGTATAACCAACTTGGAAATCACTTTGGCAGTTATTTTTATAAAGCTAAATATAGACGTAAACATATGACCCAGCCATCTAATACCTATTTATTTACCCAAGGAAATGAAAGTGTATGTCCACGTAAAAACTTGTGTGAGAATTTTCATAGCAGCTTTATTCAAAATAACCCAAACTGGAATATCAAAGATGTCTAACAACAAGTGAATAGATTAAAAATTGTGATATATTCATACATCGGAATGTGGTTCAACAATAAAAGAGCACAGAGTACTGACACATACAACAACATAAATGAACCTTAAAAACATTATGCTGAGCCAGAGAAGTTAGACATAAAAGTGTCCATATTGTATGTTTCTATTTACATGATATTCTGCAAAAGACCAAACTAAGTTATTGTGACAGAAAGTGGATCAGTGGGCACCTGAGGCTGGGGTGTCTGAGAGGAACAAAGGCAAAGGCAAATGGGGAAATATTTTTAGTGTTGATGTCCTATATCTTGATATTATTGGTGTTCACATAAGTATATATATATTCGTCATAACTTATTGGACTGTACACAAATGGGTGCATTTCATTGACTGTAAACTAAACCTCAATATAAAGAAAGACAAACATTCATCAAGAATAGAAAGTAAAATTTAAACACTGTATATCCCCTCCAAAGGGTACAAAGAGGCAACAATGAGTATAAATGTTCACAACTACACACCATAATAGGGATGAGTCTTACAAACAAAATATTGAGAGATAGTAGCCAGACACAGAAGAGTTAGTATTTTGGGATTTCAATTATATAAAGTTCAAAAATTTTAAATTGAATTTCTGCTATTAGAAGGCAGGATCGTGTTTACCTTTGAGTGCTGGGTGGTATTAGGAAGAGGATCCTAGCAGGGATTTGAGGTGCTGATAATATTTCTGAATCTGCAGTGTCAAATGCTGGCATAAAATGAGATGTGGTGAAAGTGCTGGTGAGAAGGCAGAGGAGGAAGAACTCACAAGTGTTGCTGATAGAAATGCAAAATGGTGTCATTACTCTGGAAAAACCATTGTAAATGTCTAAATAGTTAACATACAATTACCATGCGACCCAGACATCGCACTTCTTGGTATGTATCCTAGAGAAATGAAACTTGCATTCATTCAAATTCTGTGCATGAATGTTTGTAGCAGCATTATTCATAATTGCTGATTCCTGGGAACAACCCAAATATCTTTCAAGGGATAAAAGTATAAGCAATCTGTGCTACATCCATACAATGAATTTTTTTTTTTTTTTTTTTTTTTTTTTTTTGCCTTTCAGCAATAAAGAAGACCTGAACAACGTGAATTAATCTCAGGTACACTGTGCTAGGTCAAGATTTCTCAACAGTGGGGTTTTTGACTTTGCCGGGCTGGATAATTTGTTGTGGGGCTGTCCTATGTACAGTAGTAATTTAGCAACATCCCTGCCCTCTATCCACTAGATGACAGTGACACCTCCCAAAGTTATAACAACTAAAAGTGTCTTCAGACATTGCTAAGTGTTCCTGATTGAGAACATCTGTGCTGAGGGAAATAACCTACTCTCAAAAGGTTACCTATGATTCCATTTATATGACATTCTGGAAAAGTGAAAAATATAAGAACAGAGAATGGGTCAATCAATGGCTGCCAGCCGTTGAGGGGTGGGAAAGAGAATCTGAATACAACAGGCAGAACAAGGGAATTCTTTGGGATGTTAGAATTGTTCTGTATCTTCTCTCTAGTATAGACTGATAACATTCTGATCTATGCATGTGTAAAAATACACGCAATTCCATGTGTGTAAATACAGTACATAAGTAATTTTTTAAAATTGAAGAAATAAAAGCAAACTAAACAAAAATAAGTGTGGTATAGGGACTTACTTCATGGCGTGAGGTTAAGAATCTGCCTGCCAATGCAGGGGACACAGGTTTGAGCTCTGGTCCGGGAAGATCCCACATGCCGTGGAGCAATTAAGCCTGTGCACCACAACAATGAGCCTGTGCTCTAGAGCCCGTGAACCACAACTACTGAAGCCTGCGCACCACAACTGCTGAAGCCTGCACACCACAACTGCTGAAGCCTGCACGCCTAGAACCCGTGTTCCACAAGAGAAGCCGCCACAATGAGGAGCCCATGCACCACAACAAAGAGTAAGCCCCACTAGCCACAACTAGAGAAAACCAGTGTGCAGCAATGAAGACCAATCGCAGCCAAAAAAAAAAAAAAAAAAGTGTGGTATAAATAGAAAAGTATTTTTTGACTCGCTAATCAGAAGGTGATCTGGACAGAAGGGTTTCCAGTGAGGTTAGTGAGGGTGGCAAGGATGAGTCGATTCTGTAGGGTGACTAGCAAGTTCAAGTTAAGAAGAGTGAGGGGCTTCCCTGGTGGCGCAGTGGTTGAGAATCTGCCTGCCAATGCAGGGGACACAGGTTCGAGCCCTGGTCCGGGAGGATCCCACATGCCGCGGAGCAACTAAGCCCGTGAGCCACAACTACTGAGCCTGCGCGTCTGGAGCCTGTGCTCCGCAACAAGAGAGGCCACGATAGTGAGAGGCCCGCGCACCGCGATGAAGAGTGGCCCCCGCTCGCCACAACTAGAGAAAGCCCTCGCACAGAAACGAAGATCCAACACAGCCATAAATAAATAAATAAATAAAATTAAAAAAAAAAAAAAAAAAAAAAGAAGAGTGAAAGTAGAAGGGCATGCCCTTTTAAGAGTGTACAGTACTCCTATCCTAGACTCTTGCTTTATTGGGACAACAAAAGGATAGTAGAGATGTAAGCCAGCACTCCTAATAGAGCTGAACACAGGCGGGAGCAGGTAAATGCTCTTGTGCTAAGGAGGGGGCAGTCCCAGTGTGGGACTTGAGTAAATCAATGGGGACATTCCCTATAGTAAAGGCATCTAGGAAAATTCATCCTGTCCACAGTGCAATGTGTATCCTAGGTGTGTGCCCCAGTGTGGGACTCTAAGACAGGGCTATTGGGTTGGGTGTTAATGAGCTGTACTCTTCAGAGGTGCCTCCTTAGTTGGTCTCCCCATATTCCATAACCCCTATTTCAGGGTTGTTCCATAGAGCCATTTTTGGATATTTGGATGTCCTGTGCTCTAAGTGTTGCAGAAGCTGTGATTGTTCTTGGACTATCTCTGTTCTGCTATCGGGACAGTAGCTATGTCTGTTCCAAGGCTTTCTAAAGCATCTTAAACTATAGATTGTTCTAGAGACATTGAGTTACGTCAACCTTTCCAGGATCATGAAATATGGGCATATCTGATCTCCTGGGAGCAGAGAATGGTCTCTGGATTAGTTATTTCCTTAGATTCATGATGTTCTGTACTCCGTTTCTTTTCTAGGAGACCACTTGGATATGCATAGGGCAGACGACATGCAGATTGGAACATGGAGCGAGGAGGAGAAGAACAGAGATTGTATCTTTCAGAGGATGGAGATGTCAAAGGTCAATGAGGTCTTCAATCAAAGGGCTAGGGGTCAAAAAGCTAAATTGAGTTAATGAAACCAGCCAAGTGTGAGAAGCAATGGAGGAATGGATATGGAGCACGCTCCTGATTCATTTTGCAGATAAAATTTCAGTTCTAAGACTGGGTCTTTACATAGCCCTAGCCTTTACCAGATTGGAGAAAGCGAGTCATCTGGAGATTTATGGACTGAATTGGACAGATGGACCCAGCTGGAGTTTAAGATCTCATCCCAGGGACTCCTTTTAGCAGGGCACCACATATATCTGTATAGATTTTGACCTGTACAATTCCAATGGCATCGTTCACAAGAATGACACCTCAGGTGTGCTGTGATCAATTGTGGATTACTCCAGGGTCTCTTAGTAGCCAGGTGTCAAGAACATGGGAAGACAGGTGTTAAACATCTTAAGTGATGGCAGGAAATACAGAGAGAGAAGGAGAGTAGGAAGTGGAGGAAAAGAGAAAAGAAGAGAGAGAGAGAGAAAGAGAGAGAAGAAGAAAAAGAAGAAGAAGAAGAAGAAGAAGAAGAAGAAGAAGAAGAAGAAGAAGAAGAAGAAGAAGAAGAAAAAGAAGAAGAAAAAGAAGAAGAAGATGAAGAAGGAGGAGGAGGAGAAAGAAGAAGGAGAAGAAGAAGAAAGAGGAGGAGTTGGGGGAGAGGGAGAGGGAGGAGAAGAAAGAGGAGGAGAAAAAAGAAGATTCTAGTAATAGTTCCAGTGGCTACATTGTTTATTGTCAAAACTGGAATACTTCTGAAAGGAAAAGAGATACTATCAAAACTACACAAGGACAGCATTTAAAACAAGATTATTTTGGGCAAACAGTAATTGTCCATTCACCCCAGAAACAGGGCAAAGTTCTCTTGGCTGCATTTGACCCAGAAGTTATTCTTTTTGCTATTTCTAACCACAGATGGCTGTAAAATGTCACCTAAAGAGGAAGCAGAGGGCGTCTGAGAAGCATGGCAGGGACATGGCTAGGATATACAACTCTAGCCCTTTCTGCATTGCACACATTTGAGGCAGAGCAATTCGTTCTCATTCCTTGTAGGTGCATCTTGTAAATTCTCCACCATCCCCTTGCTGCTTGGATGAGGTGCCATCCAGCAAGGCTTCTCAAAGTCTGATGTGAAGAGTATGTTTTCTTAATTGTCCTGCCCAGGAACAACCACAGATGGATTCTCTTCTCCATCCCTGGTATAATTAACATCATCATGAAGCTTTGGTGATATTTTGCCTTTTCTCCTCTTTTCTGATGTCTTAATGACTAGGACTTATGACTGGCAAAAAGCCTTGCTCTTAATGACTTAATCATTCAAATGCTATTTTGACTGGAGATACTTCCTAGTGTGGGATTATCAGGGCTATCTTTATTTACAATATCAATTAAATGTTTTAATTTAATGTAACCCTTGCATACAGCATGGTACTAGATACATGTCAACTGACTGGCATATCACAGGGACTGCCGTGTTGAAGGTTACTTATCATCTGATATGCTATCAGGCTCAGTGTGCAGGAGACTTAAGGTGCTTGTTTGTCTGCAGATGAGAGCCATTGAAATCATGTGCAAGGTCCTGAACAAACGAGGGCTGTGACCCTCCAACGTGAGTGTGCATCCGAATTGTTTGGAGGGCTTGTTAAAAAGCAGATTGCTGAGCCCTGCCCCCAGAGTTCCTGATTCAATGGATCTGAGGAGGGGCTTAAGGGTTTACATTTCTAGCAAGTTCCTAGGTGATACTGTTGCACTTTTCTAGAGATCTCACTTTGGGAACCACTGTCTTAAAATTACTGATTTAATAATGATGCAACCTACCCACCACAATCACTGTGATTTCTTCCCTCATTTGAAAATGTCAGCAGTTGTCATTCTTTTTTTGAGATAGCAGACTAAATGACAAATTAAACTTATTGTTACCAAAGGTAGAGTCTGGCTGCTCACCGCTCAAAAGCCAGTAAAGAAGCAAGGTTGGTGGAAAGGAAAATTTGCTTTATTTCAGGGGCCAGCAACTGGGGCCAGCATGGGGGACGGGGGCACACTCATGTCCAAAGGCCACCTCCACCCCCCACTGACAATCAGTGAGCAAGAGCTTTTATAGGTGGAGGGAGGGGGCTACAGGCATAAACAGCACAGTCAGCTCTGACAATCATCTTGAAATTGGTCACGTGGTGATCCAATCTGTGTCATTTTGATTGTTTTAAGTACAGTTAGTCTTCAGTTCCAGGGTCGGTTTGTTCCATTTCTTTGAGGCCAGGTCTCAGAACTGTGGCAGCTTATGTCATGGCTACAGTCTGGTCATAATGTAGTTAACTTCTTCCACCGGGTGGGGGCTTAAGTATCTTCAAAACAGCTCAAATGTTATGGCTCAGAATATTACCTATAACCCTTGAACAGGAAAGAGAGGTCCTTGACTTTGTTTAATGACTAAACTATTATTATTTGGTCCTGTTTGTTTTCCTTTGCTTCTGCATTTTCTCACCTCTCTGATTAAACTTACTCTTTGACTAAAGTTTTTCTACAGACAAAAGGCAGGCTGAGGACATGGGGGGAAAGGACCATAGGGTCCTGCTCTTTTTTATTATCATTTAACATGGCACCAACTTAGTAGTGGCAAAAGCAATCCTCAAACTCATGCAGTTTTTGCCAAGCTTACCTCATGAGTGAAATAAACAGTTGAATGAACACATTCAAATAAATCAAAATATTTGTTGAGAACTTACTCTGTGCCAGGCACTGTGGTATGAACCTAAAATGGAGCCAGACATTGTGTGCTCTTAGGGAAACATACAATGTGCATACCATAAATTAGGGCTCCTGCTGAGGGTCACACTAGTAAAATCCTCACACAATGGATGGGATTCACACGAGCTATGGAAGAAAACCAAGATATGGTTAATTATCATGAGGCTGATGACTTTGAGAAAATTTGATACTGTCTCAGTATGATATGGTAGTAAAGGGGAAAGATTATAATATAGAAAGTGAAGCTCTAATCAATTGTATTATCCTCTGGAGAAAGAATGCTTTGACAGGAGGAAGATGGCTAGCACAGATACAGAAGTACCATGACACTGATTCCCTAACTCTGCAATTAGAAGTGTTTTCTCTGCCTTTGACAGATAAAACTTTTTGGTGGAGGTGGATCAATTTAAATAGCATAGGCTGATGCTACTAAATATTTTTGGTCATATAATTTTTACCTTACATACCTCCCCTTAATTCTTATAGACTTCTCACTATACTGATATCTGATCATGCCAGATACTAGTTATTGTAAATTAATAACTTGCCATTCTGTGTACTATTTTTTTTTAACATCTGTATTGGAGTATAATTGCTTTACAATGGTGCGTTAGTTTCTGCTTTATAACAAAGTGAATCAGCTATACATATACATATATCCCTATATCTCCTCCCTCTTGCATCTCCCTCCCACCCTCCCTATCCCACCACTCTAGGTGGTCACAAAGCACCGAGCTGATCTCCCTGTGCTATGTGGCTGCTTCCCACTATCTAGCTCTTTTACATTTGGTAGTATATATAAGTCCATGCCACTCTCTCACTTCGTCCCAGCTTACCCTCTCCCTCCCCGTGTCCTCAAGTCCACTCTCTATGTTTGTGTCTTTACTCCTGTCCTGCCCCTAGGGTCTTCATAACCTTTTTTTTTTTTTTTAGATTCCATATATATGTGTTAGCATATGGTATTTGTTTTTCTCTTTCTGACTTACTTTGTATGACAGACTCTAGGTCCATCCATCTCACGACAAATAACTCAACTTTGTTGCTTTTTATGGCTGAGCAATATTCCATTGTATGTATGTGCCACATCTTCTTTATCCATTCATCTGTCAATGGACAATTAGGTTGCTTCCATGTCCTGCTATTGTATATAGAGCTTCAATCAACATTGTGGTACATGACTCAGGGTATATGCCCAGTAGTGGGATTGCTGGGTCATATGGTAGTTCTATTTTTACTTTTTTAAGGAACCTCCATACTGTTCTCCATAGTGGCTGTATCAATTTACCTTCCCACCAACAGTGCAAGAGGGTTCCCTTTTCTCCACACCCTCTCCAGAATTTATTGTTTGTAGATATTTTAATGATGGCCATTCTGACTGGTGTGAAATGATACCTCATTGTAGTTTTGATTTGCATTTCTCTAATGATTAATGATGTTGAGCATCCTTTCATGTGTTTGTTGGCAATCTGTATATCTTCTTTGGAGAAATGTCTATTTAGGTCTCCTGCCCTTTTTTGGATTGGTTTGTTTGTTTTTTTGATATTGAGCTGCATGAGCTGCTGGTAAATTTTGGAGATTAATCCTTTGTCAGTTGTTTCATTTGCAAATATTTTCTCCCTTTCTGAGGGTTGTCTTTCATCTTGTTTATGGTTTCCTTTGTTGTGCAAAAGCTTTTAAGTTTCATTAGGTCCCATTTGTTTATTTGTGTTTTTATTTCCATTTATCTAGGTGCTGGGTCAAAAAGGATCTTGCTGTGATTTATGTCATAGAGTGTTCTGCCTATGTTTTCCACAAAGAGTTTTATAGAGTCTGGACTTACATTTAGGTCTTTAATCCATTTTGAGTTTATTTTTGTGTATGGTGTTAGGAAGTGTTCTAATTTCATTCTTTTACATGTAGCTGTCGAGTTTCCCAGCACCACTTATTGAAGAGGCTGTCTTTTCTCCATTGTATATCCTTGCTTCCTTTATCAAAGATAAGGTGCCATATGTGCGTGAGCTTATCTCTGGGCTTTCTATCCTGTTCCATAGATCTATATTTCTGTTTTTGTGCCAGTACCATATTGATTACTGTAGCTTTGTAGTATAGTCTGAAGTCAGGGAGCCTGATTCCTCCAGCTCCGTTTTTCTTTCCCAAGATTTCTTTGGCTATTCGGAGTCTTCTGTGTTTCCATACAAATCATGAAATTTTTTGTTCTAGTTCTGTGAAAAATGCCATTGATAGTTTGATAGGGATTGCATTGAATCTGTAGATTGCTTTGGGTAGTATAGTCATTTTCACAATGTTGATTCTTCCAATCCAAGAACATGATGTATCTTTCCATCTGTTTGTATCATCTTCAATTTCTTTATTCAGTGTCTTATAGTTTTCTCCATACAGGTCTTTTGTCTCCTTAGGTAAGTTTATTAGTAGGTATTTTATTCCTTTTTGCAATGGTAAATGGGATTGTTTTCTTAATTTCTCTTTCAGATTTTTCATCATTAGTGTATAGGAATGCAAGAGATTTCTGTGCATTAATTTTGTATCCTGCTACTTTAAAAAATTCATTGATTAGCTCTACTAGTTTTCTGGTAGTCTTTAGGATTCTCTATGTATAGTATCATGTCATCTGCAAACAGTGACTACTATACTTCTTCTTTTCCAATTTGGATTCCTTTTATTTCTTTTTCTTCTCTGATTGCTGTGGCTAAAACTTCCAAAACTATGTTGAATAACAGTGGTGAGAGTGGGCAACCTTGTCTTGTGCCTGATCTTAGTGGAAATGGTTTCAGTTTTTCAACTTTGAGAATGATGTTGGCTCTGGGTTTGTCATATATGGCCTTTATTATGGTGAGGTAAGTTCCCTCTATGCCTACTTTCTGGAGGGTTTTTATCATAAATGGGTGTTGAATTTTGTTGAAAGATTTTTCTGCATGTATTGAGATGATCATATGGTTTTTCTCCTTCAATTTGTTAATATAGTGTATCACATTGATTGATTTGTGTATATTAAAGAATCCTTGCATTTTGGTGATAAACCCCACTTGATCATGGTGTCTTATACTTTTAATGTGCTGTTGGATTCTTTTTTTTTTTTTTAACATCTTTATTGGAGTATATTTGCTTTTCAATGGTGTGTTAGTTTCTGCTTTATAACAAAGTGAATCAGTTATACATATACATATGTCCCCATATCTCTTCCCTCTTGCATCTCCCTTCCTCCCACCCTCTTTATCCCACCCCTCTAGGTGGTCTCAAAGCACTGAGCTGATCTCCCTGTGCTATGCGGCTGATTCCCACTAGCTATCTATTTTACTTTTGGTAGTGTATATATGTCCATGCCACTCTCTCACTTTGTTCCAGCTTACCCTTCCCCATCCCATATCCTCAAGTACATTCTCTAGTAGGTCTGCATCTTTATTCCCGCCTTGCCCTTAGGTTCTTCATGACCATTTTTTTTTTTTAAGATTCCATATATATGTGTTAGCATACGGTATTTGTTTTTCTCTTTCTGACTTACTTCACTCTGAATGACAGTCTCTAGGTCCATCGACCTCACTACAAATAACTCTGTTTCGTTCCTTTTTATGACTGAGTAATATTCCATTGTATGTATGTGCCATATCTTCTTTATCCATTCATCTGTTGATGGACACTTAGGTTGCTTCCATGTCCTGGCTATTGTAAATAGAGCTGCAATGAACATTTTGGTACATGACTCTTTTTGAATTATGGTTTTCTTGGGGTATATGCCCAGGAGTGGGATTGCTGGGTCATATGGTACTTCTATTTTCAGTTTTTTAAAGAACCTCCATACTGTTCTCCATGGTGGCTGTATCAATTTTACCATTACAGCAAAAAGAATAAAATATCTTGGAATAAACATGCCTAAGGAGAGAAAAGACCTGTATGCAGAAAATTATAAGACACTGATGAAAGAAATTAAAGATGATATAAATAGATGGAGAGATATACCATGTTCTTGGATTGGAAGATTCAAGACTGCAAAAATGACTCTACTACCCAAAGCAATCTACGGATTCAATGCAATCCCTATTAAACTACCACTGGCATTTTTCACAGAACTAGAACAAAAAATTTCACAATTTGTATGGAAACACAAAACACCCTGAATAGCCAAAGGAATCTTGAGAAAGAAAATCGGAGCTGGAGGAATCAGACTCCAAGGCTTCAGACTATACTACAAAGCTACAGTAATCAAGACAGTATGGTACTGGCACAGAAACAGAAATATAGATCAATGGAACAGGATAGAAAGCTCAGAGATAAACCCACGCACATATGGCCACCTTATCTTTGATAAAGGAGTCAAGATTATACAGTGGAGAACAGACAGCTTCTTCAATAAGTGGTGCTGGGAAAACTCGACAGCTACATGTAAAAGAATGAAATTAGAACACTCCCTAACACCTTACACAAAAATAAACTCAAAATGGATTAAAGACCTAAATATACAGCCAGACACCATCAAACTCTTAGAGGAAAACATAGGCAGAACACACTGTGACATAAATCACAGCAAGATCCTTTTTGACCCACCTCCTAGAGAAATGGAAATAAGTACAAAAATAAACAAATGGGACCTAATGAAACTTAAAAGCTTTTGCACAGGAAAGGAAACCATAAAAAGACGAAAAGACAACCCTCAGAATGGGAGAAAATATTTGCAAATGAAGCAACTGACAAAGGTTAATCTCCAAAATTTACCAGCAGCTCATGCAGCTGAATATCAAAAAAACAAACAACCCAGTCCAAAAATGGGCAGAAGACCCAAATAGACATTTCTGCAAGGAAGATATACAGATTGCCAACAAACGCATGAAAGAATGCTCAACATCATTAATCATTAGAGAAATGCAAATCAAAACTACAATGAGGTATCATTTCACACCGGTCAGAATGGCCATCATCAAAAACTCTGCAAACAATCATTGCTGGAGAGGGTGTGGAGAAAAGGGAACCCTCTTGCACTGTTTGTGGGAATGTAAATTATGCTGTTGGATTCTGTTTGCTAGTATTTTGTTGAGGATTTTTCATCTATGTTCATCAGTGATGTTGGCCTGTAGTTTTCTTTTTTTTTGACATCTTTGTCTGGTTTTGGTATCAGGGTGATGGTGGTCTCGTAGAATGAATTTGGGAGTGTTCCTCCCTCTGCTATATCTTGGAAGAGTTTGAGAAGGATAGATGTTAACTCTTCTCTAAATGTTTGATAGAATTTGCCTGTGATGCCATCTGGTCCTGGGCTTTTGTTTGTTGGAAGGTTTTTAATCACAGTCTCAATTTCAGTGCTTGTGATTTGTCTGTTTATATTTTCTATTTCTTCCTGGTTCATTCTCAGAAGTTTGTGTTTTTCTAAGAATTTGTCCATATCTTCCAGGTTGTCCATTTTATTGGCATATAGTTTTGCTTGTAGTAATCTCTCATGATCCTTTGTATATCTACACTGTCAGTTGTTACTTCTCCTTTTTCATTTCTAATTCTATTGATTTGAGACTTCTCCCTTTTTTTCTTGATGAGTCTGGCTAATGGTTTATCAATTTTGTTTATCTTCTCAAAGAACCAGCTTTTAGTTGTATTGACCTTTGCTATTGTTTCCTTCATTTCTTTTTCATTTATTTCTGATCTGATCTTTATGATTTCTTTCTTTCTGCTAGCTTTGGGGTTTTTTTTGTTCTTCTTTCTCTAATTACTTTAGGTGTAAGGTTAGGTTGTTTATTTGAGATGTTTCTTGTGTCTTGAGGTATTGCTATAAACTTCCCTCTTAGAATTGCTTTTGCTGCATCCCATAGGTTTTGGGTCATTTGTTTCTAGGTATTCTTTGATTTCCTCTTTGATTTCTTCAGTGATCTCTTGGTTATTAAGTAGTGTATTGTTTAGCCTCCATGTGTTTGTATTCTTTGCAGATTTTTCCCTGTAATTGACATCTAGTCTCATAGCATTGTGGTCGGAAAAGATACTTGATATGATTTCAATTTTCTTAATTTTACCAAGGCTTGATTTGTGACCCAAGATATGATCTATCCTGGAGAATGTTCCATGAGCACTTGAGAAGAAAGTGTAGTCTGTTGTTTTTGGATGGAATGTCCTATAAATATCACTTAAGTCCATCTTGTTTAATGTATCATTTAAAGCTTGTGTTTCCGTATTTATTTTCATTTTGGATGATCTGTCCATTCGTGAAAGTGGGGTGTTAAAGTCCCCTACTATGATTGTGTTACTGTCGATTTCTGTTTTTATGGCTGTTAACATTTGCCTTATGTATTGAGGTGGTCCTATGTTGGGGGCATAGATATTTACAATTGTTATATCTTCTTCTTGGATTTATCCCTTGATCACTATGTATTGTCCTTCTTTTTCCCTTGTAATAGTCTTTATTTTCAAGTCTATTTTGTTTGATATGAGAATTGCTACTCCAGCTTTCTTCTGATTTCCATTTGCATGGAATATCTTTTTCCATCCCCTCACTTTCAGTCTGTATGTGTCCCTAGGTCTGAAGTGGGTCTTTTGTAGACATCATATATACAGGTCTTGTTTTTGTATCCATTCTGCCAGTCTATGTCTGTTGGTTGGAGCATTTAATTCATTTACATTTAAGGTAATTATCAATATGTATGTTCCTATTAGCATTTTCTTAATTGTTTGGGGTTTGTTATTGTAGGTCTTTTCCTTCTCTTGTTTTTCCTCCCTAAAGAAGTTCCTTTAGCATTTGTTGTAAAGCTGGTTGGGTGGTGCTGAATTCTCTTAGCTTTTGTTTGTCTGTAAAGGTTTTAATTTCTCTGTCAAATCTGAATGAGATCCTTGCTGGGTAGAGTAATCTTGGTTTTAGGTTTTTCCTTTTCATCACTGTAAATATGTTCTGCCTCTCCCTTCTGGCTTGCAGAGTTTCTGCTGAAAGATCAGCTGTTAACCTTATGGGGATTCCCTTGTATGTTATTTGTTGTTTTCCCTTGCTGCGTTTAATATTTTTCCTTTGTATTTAATTTTTGATAGTTTGATTAATATGTGTCTTGGCGTGTTTCCCCTTGGATTTACCCTGCATGGGACTCTCCGCACTTCCTGGACTTGATTACCTATTTCCTTTCCCATATTAGGGAACTTTTCAACTATAATCTCTTCAAATATTTTCCCAGTCCCTTTCTTTTTCTCTTCTTCTTCTAGGACCCCTATAATTCGAATGTTGGTGCACTTATTGCTGTACTGGAGGTCTCTGAGACTGTCCTCAATTGTTGTTATTCTTTTTTCTTTAGTGTGCTCTGCAGTAGTTATTTCCACTATTTTATCTTCCAGGTCACTTATCCGTTTTTCTGCCTCAGTTATTCTGCTATTGATTACTTCCAGAGAATTTTTAATTTCATTTATTGTATTGTTCATCATTGTTTGCTCTTTAGTTTTTCTAGGTCCTTGTTAAACAAACGTTTCTTGTATTTTCTCCATTCTATTTCCAAGATTTTGGATGATCTTTACTATCATTACTGTGAATTCTTCTTCAGGTAGACTGCCTATTTTCTCTTCATTTGTTTGGTCTGGTGAGTTTTTACCTTGATCCCTCATCTGCTGTGTGTTTCTTTGTCTTCTCATTTTTCTTAACTTACTGTGCTTGGGGTCTCCTTTTCCCAGGCTGCAGGTTCATAGTTCCCGTTGTTTTTGGTGTCTGCTCCCAGTGGCTAAGGTTGGTTCAGTGGGTTGTGTAGGCTTTCTGGTGGAGGGGACTGGTGCCTGTGTTCTGGTGGATGAGGCTGGAACTTGTCTTTCTGGTGGGCAGGACCACGTCCGGTGGTGTGTTTTGTGGTGTCTGTGACCTCTTTTTGATTTTAGGCAGCCTCTCTGCTAATGGGTGGGGTTGTGTTCCTGTTTTGCTAGTTGTTTGGCATAGGGTGTCCAGCACTGTAGCTTGCTGGTCGTTGAGTGGAGCTTGGTCTTAGCGTTGAGATGGAGATGTCTGGGAGAGCTTTCACTGTTTGATATTACATCGTGCTGGGAGGTCTCTGTTGGACCAATGTCCTGAACTCAGCTCTCCCACCTCAGAGGCACAGGTCTGACACCCGGTGGGAACACAAAGACCCTGTCAGCCACAAGGGTCAGAAGAAAAGGGAGAAAAAGAAAGAAAGAAAGAAAAAATAAAATAAAATAGTTATTGAAATAGAAAATATTAAAAATTTTTAAAAATTAAAAAGTAATTTAAAAAAAGAAAGAAAAAGGAAAGTAAGAAAGAAGAGAGCAACCAAACCAAAAAACAAATCCACCAATGATAACAAGTGCTAAAAATTATGCACAAAACAAAAACAAAAACAAAAAACTGGCAGAAAGAACCCTAGGACAAATGGTAAAAGTAAAACTATACAGACAAAATCACACAAAGAAGCATACACATACACACTCACAAAAAGAGAAAAAGGAAAAAAAAATTATATATCATTGCTCCCAAAGTGCATCGCCTCAGTTTTGGGATGATTTGTTTTCTATTCAGGTATTCCACAGATGCAGGTACATCAAGTTGATTGTGGAGATTTAATCTGCTGCTCCTGAGGCTGCTGGGAGAGATTTCCCTTTCTCTTCTTTGTTCGCACAGCTCCTGGGGTTCAGCTTTGGATTTGGCCCCGCCTCTGCTTGTAGGTCACCTGAGGGCATCTGTTCCTCCCCAGACAGGATGGGGTTAAAGGAGTAGCTGATTAGGGGGCTCTGGCTCACTTAGGCTTGGGGGAGGGAGAGGTATGGAATGCAGGGCGAGTCTGCAGCAGCAGAGGCCAGCAAGACGTTGCAACAGCCTGAGGCACACCATGTGTTCTCCTGGGGAAGTTGTCCCTGGATCATGGGACCCTGGCAGTGGCGGGCTGCACAGCCTCCCAGGAAGGGAGGTGTGGATAGTGACCTGTGCTTGCACACAGGCTTCTTGGTGGCTGAATCAGCAGCTTTAGTGTTTCATGTCTGTCTGTCTCTGGTGTCCCCGCTGTTTGCCGAGGCTCGCGCCCGTCTCTGAAGCTTGTTTAGGCGGTGCTCTGAATCCCCTCTCCTCGTGCATCCTGAAACAATGGTCTCTTGCCTCTTAGGCATGTACAGACTTTTCCCCAGATGCCCTCCCGGCTAGCTGTGGCACACTAGCCCCCTTCAGGCTGTGTTCACGCAGCCAACCCCAGTCCTCTCCCTGGGATCTGACCTTCAAAGCCTGAGCCTCAGCTCCCAGCTCCCACCCGAGTCCCGGCAGGTGAGCAGACAAGCCTCTTGGGCTGGTGAGTGCTGGTTGGCAGCGATCCTCCGTGCAGGAATCTCTCCACTTTGCCCTCTGCCCCCAGTTGCTGCGCTCTCCTCCATGGCTCTGAAGCTTCCCACCTTCCACCCCCCATCTCTGACATTGAAGGGGCTTCCTAGTATGTGGAAACTTTTCCTCCTTCACAGCTCCCTTCTAGTGGTGCAGGTCTCGTCCCTATTCTTTTTTCTCTGTTTTTTCTTTTTCTTTTGCCCTACCCAGGTATGTGGGGAGTTTCTTGTCTTTTGGGAAGTCTGAGGTCTTCTGCCAGCGTTCAGTAGGTGTTCTGTAGGAGTTGTTCCACACGTAGATGTATTTCTAATGTATTTGTGGGAGGAAGGTGATCTCCACATCTTACTCCTCTGCCATCTTGAAGGTCTCCCCTCTGTGTACTTTTTAAAATTTGGTGAAGTTAGTTTGAGAAAGCTTCCCTAAGACTGTATGGTCTGGAATACTTAGAAAATTGGGTTCCCAGGCCTGTGAGGCTGATGACCAGATTCTAGAATGTGTCCATCTAGCTGAGTGTGCAAGAGTGGGAGGTGAACTTGGGAGGCACTTGGCAGTCAGCTTGAAAACTGATAACGTCCCAGCTCTGCCTCATGCTTCTGTGAAAATGAAATCCTGTTCATAAATAGAAAGAAGACACAGACACAGATAGCGATAAGCATTGTAATGGATGTTTACAGTTAAGTGATACACAGACTCAACAGAGAAGATTCGACTGGTTCTGAGTGTCTCTAGACTTAATGTAGAAGTTGGCATTTAAGATGTACCTAAAAGGATGCAACAATTTTCTACAGGCAAAGATTGAGAGGGTAAGATTTCAGACAGAAGGGACAGTTGGGTTCTGATAATTCCATTTGCAGAGAAAAATATTAATGTTAGGTAAAATGGTTGTTTAGTCAATTACATCCTGTGTTCTGGAGGAGTTGGGAAGCCGTCTGCTTGAGGGCTATGGTTTTATCATGAATGATGTCATGGGATCTTTCTGGATGCCTGTATTTTTCCTTGGACACTCCTCAAAGCAATGTGGTTTGGGATGAAGCAGAGAAGGAGAATCTACCAAGAAACTAAGAACCATATAGTCAACTGATCCATTAAGGAAATTGTAGCTACACTTAGAAAGGAGGCATAACAGGAAAGATTTTACTTAGTGACAGAAGCAGATATAAGCTCCTTGTTATATTTCCAACTATAGGACACCAGATATGATGATAGGTCCAAGGAGGTTGGTGTCAATTAAGGGAAAGAACTAAATCATTCACTGAATTCCTCTGGCTTAATTCTTCAGAGATGTGACGATCTCAGCTTGGACCTGCTTTGAGACCAAGACTTGAGGGGTATGATTTAGTGGAAGAACAACTCCAAACTGGCTGAAACTCTCAAATTCTTAAGGATCTTCTGACTCTTTCCTTTGGCTTCTTGCATCATCTTTAGAGGGAAATAGCATGGACCGAGGGATGAGGATCTGTACTCTGAAGTACAGACTATCTGAGTTCAAAACCTTGCTTTACCGTTTATTAGCTATGTGTACTTGGGCAATTTTCTTAACCTTTCTGTGCCTTGGTTTCCTCATCTATAGATGGGATTATAATAGTACTCACCTCAAAGAGTTATTGAATTAAGTAGGGTGATCTGGAATAGGTTGTTATTATCTCAGGGAGAGGGAAGACAGCAGGGATGGCACTGACTGCCCATGAGACTTTGAGCAATTATAGGTCTAGAATCTGCTGGAGCTGACCGGGAGCTAAGAAAGCATTTTGTTCCAGACCTATACTTTGCAGGTGATTAAATGAAGGCCAAAGTCATAGAGATTCTTTTTTTTTTTTAGATTGAAGTATAGTTGATTTACAATGTTGTGTTAGTTTTAGGTGTACAACAAAGAGATTTAGTCACATATATATATATATAATTTTTCAAAATTTCTTCCATTACAGGTTATTACAAGATATTGAATATAGTTCCCTGTGATATACAGTAAGTCCTTTTTGCTTACCTATTTTATGTATAGTAGTTCGTATCTGTTAATCCTATACTCCTAATTTATCCCCCCCGCTTTCCCCTTTGGTAACATAATTTTGTTTTCTATGCCTGTGAGTCTGTTTTTGTTTTGTATATAGATTTATTTATATCAATTTTTAGATTCCACATATAAGTGATATCATATGATATTTGTCCTTCTCTTTCTGACTAACCTCACTTAGTATGATAATAATCTCTAGGTCCATCCATGTTGCTGCAAATGGCATTATTTCATTCTTTTTTATGGCTGAGTAGTATTTCATTGTATATATATATACCACATCTTTATCCATTCATCTGTCGATGGACATTTAGGTTGCTTCCATGTCTTGGCTATTGTAAATAGTGCTGCAATGAACATTGGGGTGCATGTATCTTTTTGTTTTCATCATTTGATGAATTCATTGAGTTTTCATCTTTTCATGGAGATTCTTTATACCTGGGTGAGGACCAATGCTATCCTGCTGAGTAGTGTTCTTTTCAATGCTCAATACCCATTTTGTTAACAGTCCATCTCTTCTAGAAAAATTCTTGGGTTCCTGAGCATGACTGTGTAAATTGATAACTAAAAACTCACAGCCGTTTACAGGTCCCTTCAGTAGCCACCTTCAAACTTTTACTTCTCACCCCCGTCCACCCTGAGCAGACAATTGTGCTTCTGGTGATTATTACGGAGAAAAAACTTGTTTAATCCATGGATGCTTTCACTTTATGCCCTTTAAGTAACCCATCCTGCATTGGCTGCCCTCTTCACCTCTTCCCTTTTAGTGTCCCATGCCCTCTGAGCTTTTCTTCTCTTTTCCGTGAAGGATGGAGTGGACAATAGCACCAAAAGTGGGGGTGAGGGCCTAATATCTAAATATCAACTGTTGGGCTCAGTTATATGGAAGTCTTTGTTCAGTACCTAATTCCCTTCATTTTATTCATCTGCCACTAACGCCTGCTCTTGCTAAACTCTTGGGATCCCTGTTGCAGTCTAACAAACACTTTTCTATCTTAGTTGACCCCTTGGAGGCATTTGACACCATCAACCACCCCCACTTCTCTGAAGCCCTCTTCCCTCCCCATCTCCCCTGTTTTGCTTCTTACTTCTTTGGCTCCTCATTCTCCAGCCCCTTTGCCTCCTCCTTTGTCCGACTCCTTAAATGTCCATCTTCCCCCTGCGCTTCCTCCCCTCCCTTCTCTTTGCACTGTACGTAATATCTATGGCTGGGTCTACCACTCACACCAGGTTAACTTCTACATTCAAATCTCTAGCTCAGCCCTCTCTTTAAATCCCAGACTAGATAGTCCTACATTGGTGCTGCAACATTGCATGCAAGTGTCTCAAAACCATATTTCTATCTGAATTCAGCATCAGCTCGCCTCCCTTTATTTTATTCTTTGGGGGAATGGTACCTTCATTTACTCAGGTGCTCAGCTGGGAGGCGGTAGAGGTAGGCAGAGAAATCACTCTGGGAATTATCTTGGTTTCTTCCCTCTGCCTAACCTTCCACATCCAATCATTCATGCTCCTGCTTGTCCAGCTTGGGAATGTCCATCTCTTCCCCTCCTTCCAATCCCACTGTCAGGACCCCATCACCCATAGGCTGAGTTCTTCTAGTAACGTTTTTGCCTGTGCTTTTTCCTCTGAAGTGGCTTTGTCAAATCCACCTTCACCCGCTTCCTATGTACTCTTTCCATGAGTCGGATTCTGTCCCTTCCTGTGCAAATGTCCCGTGGCTTCCTATAACTCATCTACGTGATGAAATGCCCACTTGTTTGCAGGATCTACAGGATCTTGAATTCTTGGGCAGTTTTTAATTCTTACCCCTGCACTAAAAGCATTACGGCTCAGGAATCAACGAATCCTTACACATTCTCAGCAATAATGTACGTCTGCAAACCTCTGCATCTCTGTGCATTCATGTTCTTTACCTAGAATGGTATTTGGCTTCTATTCCCACAGGTTTGCTGGCAAGTGCCTGGATCTGTATACACTTCCCTGGAAAGCTACTCTCTTCTCACTGGAGAAGACTTATGGGGATCCCTATTTTTTCTTTCTGCTATATTTTGGACATTCTCGCAGGAACTAGATTGCTTTACTTATTGTAACTGCATGCATGTAGTTCACCATTTAACAGCACGCATCCTGAAACAAGGAGGGCTCTTTGAAAAGAAACCTCACTCAGCACACTGCACCCAAACATACAATAACATTGGAATGAATACATGAGTGCAATCTGGCGCCACTGGCTGGCTTGTCACCCAGGGTTCGTTCACGAATCAGGGTGCAGACCAAGTCACCCGGGAGCTCGCATAAATACAGATTCCAAGTATTTCTGAGTTGGGACCCAAGACACAGATTTCTAACAAGCTCCCCAGTTGATTTTAAAGCATCTGGAGGAAAGCGTTTGGGAATCACTAATCCAAACCATCTCAGATGCATGAACGTCTTCTCTTATTCTCAAAGGGATCTGGTGCTCAACTTCCTTGGGTAAAAATTTGCATTTGTTTCTAGCACCAAGATTCCATGACATCACAGATATTGAACTGGCAATGTGACAACTATCCACAGATAGTTAGCCACTGTTAGCAGTCACATATGCACAATTTGATGGATATTTCATTTATATTCTGGGCCTCAGAGCTCTTTTATATGTGTCCTGAAATCTCGAGATAGCTCAGCAGATGGCAACGTTACCTCAAGAAATGATGTTGGGACGCATCAGGGATGTAACCTCAAGGTGGCAGCATTGCACGGTGTTCTGAGTTACCAAAGCCTGCAAATCATGCTTAGACCGTTTCAGCAGTTGAAAAGCCTGGTATCTCTTATTTGATTTAATAGTAAGCATTACCTTCTCATGATGCTAAAGATGATTATTTAAGAGGCAGCATCCACTGTGTTATTTACATTGTTTCGGATAAAACAGTAAACAAGTAAAAGATTTGACGGTTAGTACCTGGTATGTAGGCAGAAACTTTTTATAGCTTGGCTTTCTCATAAAATGAAAAATCTCCACACATAGGATAGGACAATACATCTTCATCAATCATTAGTGATGTGAACGCTAGAAGCAGGTTTTAAAGGCTTTGGAAGGTTTTGAATGATTTGTAAGGCACAGGGTGTGGCAAAATCCATTCCCCAGGGTGACACCTCACTCATGGTCCAAAGACCCCCAGGAGTTGGAGGACTGTGAGATCAGCTCTACCAGAGCCTCCAGGTTTTCAAGAAGATCTGATCATTTTTATGTGAAGTCTCCCAATACTCCAGTATTGGCAACTAATTCAAATCATTTACAGCAGGATAAACAAATCACAATTCTGAGCCCAGTGCAACCTTTGCCTGCCAGCTGTCAGCTCCTGTGTTCCTGGAAGCGTTTGGAAGGGCAGGAGTGAGGCTAGAAGGGGTCAGAAAGGGATGGTGGGGGCCAAGACCACCACAATATTTCCCTCTGGGTTTCCCTCCATGGAAAGCATGTTTAAATAATCTCCAGAACACTTGTTACCAAAAAAGAATGCAGATGTCTATGAAAGAATAATTTTCTTCAAAGAGCATCCCCAAAAGAAGTATTGACTATTTGAATTTTTATATAGTACTCAAACTGCTCCCTTAGATTATTTTATTTTTTTTTGGCTGTATTGGCAGGGAAATCATCCTTCTACTTGTGCCATAGAAATATTTTCATAAATAATACTTGCCATAATATTTCTAGATGACTCAATTTTTGGTTACTATTGGAAATTTATTTGTTATTTTTCCTGATTCTGAAAGTAATATATGCCCTTTGGGGGCAAGAAGTGGGGGGACCTCAAATACTATATGAACACTTCATAAGCCATAAAAAATCAATTTCCTCTCACAATGCTCCCCTCCCCCATCATGGTAGCAGGGTTGAATATGCTTTACAGTCTTTCTTATGCATTTCAATACATCTCAAAAGGAAATAAATATGCATATCTAAGTATTCATAGTTTGTTATACCAAAAATGGATAATACTGGTTTGTAACCCACTTTTTCACACAATAATATAATTTGATAAATAGATTGATATGTTGATTGGATTCTTGGAGATCATTGTCCCCAACAGACAGAGAAAACCTGTGCCCAAATTGTAATCCCACCATTTACTGATAGTCACAGGTGACAGCCTGGTCTTAATGGAAATATTTCTGGTTTTTCACAATTGAGCATAAGACTGGCTTTGGTTTACTATGTGTAGTATTATCATCATGTTGAGGAAGTATTCACTTATTTCTATTTAAAAAATGATTGATTTTATTTTAAATCATGGATGGACATCAGCTCTTATTAAAATTCCCTCTTAACATCTATTGAGACATTAATGATTTTTTTTTTGTTTTACTTTATAATATCATTAATTATTTTAATAGATTTCCTTTTAAGGATCTATCCTTGCATCTTGGTACAAACTTTACTTCACTGTAGCATGTTTTTCTTATAAGGTTCTCCACAATTATCTTTTGTAGGATGTGGGATTGGCCTGTGGTTTTCTTTTCTTCAGGATTTGCTTTTATTGTTATGCTAGTGTGAAAATTAATTGAAGGAAACCTCAACTAAAATTGGAGTGAGGAAGGCCTGTAGAGGGAGCTCTCATGCCCTACCACTCATCAATTACTGCCAAACAGGAAGATGTCAATTACCCCAAGGGGAAGAAGTCAGTTCCCGACCTCAACAGGAAGTACGTTGCACTCCCCAAAAGTAAGTGTAGCTACTTTACTATCCCAGCAGGAGAAAGGAAGCCTTCCTTCTTGCTCAGCAACAAGCCCAGCTAATGGAAAATGCCACAGCTCAGCCAATGAGAAATCATCATCACCTGAGCCTTACTTTCCTCTAATGAATGTCCAGTTTTTTCTTAGTTGATGACTTTCTTTCCTTGTCTAGCCCTTCTTACTATGAAAGCCTTCCCTGTTGTGTAACCCCTCAGAGTATGTGTGCACCAAAAGACATGTCCAAGAAATTCATAGCATCGATACTTATAATAGCCCCAAACTGGAAATAATTCAAATATCCATCAACAGTAGAATAAATACTGACATATATGTGCATACTATACATTCATGAAAACAAATCCAACTGCAAAAATGTGGATGAATCTCACAAATATAATGTTCAATAAAAAACAAAATCCAGGGACAAAGAAAATGTACCTTAGGATTTTTAAAAATGGAGTTCGAAAGCTGGCAATATTAACTAATAGTAGAAATCAAGACAATGGGTGGGTAAGATTAAGAGGGAGCATGAGAGGGGATTGATGTTGGTGGGCGTAATGTTCTATATCTTGATTTGGATTACAACTACGTGGATTTTTTTTTTTTTTATGTTGTGCTCTTTATTGCCAAAAATAAAAAAAAACTTTTAAAAGACAAGTACCGTTAGTAAATATCCCTTCCTCTCTGTACTAGATCTCTGGTTTTCTCCAGGCTTCTCCTGCCAGGCTGCTAATTAACTGCTTTGGGTATGTTCCTACCTACAGGAATTATTGAGTATAATAAGTCTTCCCACAACTTAGTAGTTTAAAACAACAATAATAATTTACTAACTCATAGTTTCTGTGGATCAGGGATTCAGAGAAGGCACAGCAGGAGACTGTGTTTCTGTATAATGTCTGGAGCCTTAACTAGAAAGCTTAAAAGCTGAGGTCTGAAGTCATCTGATGACTTGAGTGGGGCAGGAAGATTGTCTCCAAGGCATAAACCCACAGGGCTGGCGGGTTGGTGCTAGTGAATTGTTTCCCCTACACAGGGCTGCTTGAGTGTCCTTTTATTTATTTATTTTTATTAAAAATTTTTTTCACTTTGTAGGTTTTATTTCATTTAACTTTTTATTATGGCAAATTTTAAACATGTGCATAAGCATAGGGTGTAACAAATACCCATACACATAATCCACCTTCAACAATTAGCAACTCATGGTCAATCTTGCTTCACCTCTACCTCCCATCCAACCCTCCCCCATATCCTTTTGGAGCAAACATCAGATATCATATAATTTAATCCTTAAATTTTTCAATATGTATCTCTAAAAGATAAGGATTTTGAAAAAAGAAATAATTGCTATGGCATTATCACACCCCAAATAAAATTAACAGTAACACCTTAATATCATCAAATATTCAGTGTGTGATCAAATTTCCAACTATTTTATAATATTAAAAGTTTTGCAGTTCGTTTCATTTAGTATTCAAATAATGTCCACACATTGTGATTTGTTGAAATGCCTCTTTATTTTAATCTTCAACTCTCTTTTTTCTCCCCTCTTGCAATTTATTTGTTGAAGAAACTGGGTCATTTGTCCTGTGGTCTTTTCTACAGCCTAGATTTTACTGAGTGCATCCTGTGGTATAGTTTAATATGTTTTTCAGTCCTATGTGTTTCCTGAATATTAGTAGTTGAAAATATGATATCCACATGTAACATCTTTTTTAATTTTTTTATTTTCACATTCACAGATTTTTATTGATTTTTATTAGATTACTTTTTTGTTTTGTTTTTCCTTAAATTTTTATTGAAGTATAGTTGATTTACAATGTTGTTAGTTTCAGTTGTACAGCAAAGTGAATCAGTTACACATATATAATACATATATTCACTCTTTTTAGGATAAATTGGGAGATTGGGATTGACATATACACACTACTATATATAAAATAGATAACTAATAAGGACCTACTGTATAGCACAGGGAACTCTAAGCTCTGAAATTGAATGTCCTTTTAGATTTTTTCTGATTTCTCCCAAGAGACCAAGGCAGAGGTGGCAATATCTTTTATAACCTAGCCTTGGAAGTCACACAATATCCCTTCCAAAGTATTGTATCTGTTATACAGTCCAGCAATAATTCAATATTGATGGGATTACTCAGGGTGTGACTACCAGGAGCCAAGAAGTTAGGGACTTAGTTTTAGAACACAGCTAACCAATAAGGAGTTCACTAAGGTGTTTACTTCCTGCAGTTCCCTGTAAGTATCCCGGATTTCAATACAACATTCACTTGAAATAAATTTTTATTAATGTTATTTAGAAAATAACAGCAATGGGATATACCAAGAGGGTAAGCCTATTCTTAGATGTTTTTGTTATTATTTTGATAGAATGAAACTAAATGAACTCTGTAATCAGCCCAAGCACTTCAATATGGGGATAAAAATAGTACCTACCTCACTGAAATCTTTTGAGGATTAAATAAGTTATTATTCTTATTAGGATATTGGTTCTTTAAAAAAAATTATAATAATAGCAAGAAAACTCAAATACATTTATTAACAAAGGAGAAGGGCTTCCCTGGTGGTGCGGTGGTTAAGAATCTGCCTGCCAATGCAGGGGGCACGGGTTTGAGGCCTGGGCCAGGAAGATCCCACATGCCACGGAGCAACAAAACCCATGCATCACAACTACTGAGCCTGTGCTGTAGAGCCCGTGAGCCCCAACTACTGAAGCCTGTGCACCTAGAGCCCATGTTCCACAACAAGAGAAGCCACTGCAATGAGAAGCTGGTGCACCACAACAAAGAGTAGCCCCTACTCGCTGCAACTAAAGAAAGCCCGCATGCAGCAACAAAGACCCAAGCAGCCAAAAATAAATAAAATAAATAAATTTAAAAAAAACAAAGGAGAAGAAGTATAATGACACATAGAGCAGCTGAGCCACTGCTGTGATAACATAATGGTCAACTCTAATATTTTAAAACAATTTAAATGCATGTTTCTGAAAATATAAACAAAATTAACATAACATTATCAAGGAAACAAAACCTAAATAGAGCAATAAAAGTTGAAAAATAGCTGAAAATTTTGTGAAAATTTTATCTTGAATAAAGTTTTCAACCTGCTGTCTGCCATATCCCCCGATTCCTACAGAACTTTCTTGTTTGTAAATTCTTTTCACGTTCTTTACCTCATTGTCCTCACAAACACGTAGACAGTCAGGCAAGTGGGTATATTTCTCATTTTACTAAGAAGGAAGTAGATGATCAGAGAAGTTAAAAAATTTGTGGACTGTCACAGGTGATAAGTCTCTAAGCATGAACTCTTGTTAAATATCGTATTATATTATTACATTGCCTTCAATAAAACAATGCCAGTTTAGACTTAAATTGTCACAAAAACTTAAATTTATGTTCCAAATGTTATGTATGAAGAAGGCAGCAAAATGCACATATCATTTTAGAAAGATTTAAGGTAAAAATTCATAAGCATTCTTGTAGTGTTAATTGAAATAATTCAGGGTAATTCAAATACTGAAAACTCTCAAAGCTTAACTATTTTCCAGTAACATTTTCAGGGAGAGGGGCTGAATGGTCAACTTAAAATGCTGACAGTTTACGAATTATACTTGAGTTTAATTAAATGAGACTGAAACTGTGATTTTCTAGACCTATCATTTCATACTTGTAGACTAAGGTAGATTTGGTAATTCTCAGTTGTTTTACACCATTAGAAAATGTTATGCTCTTAAGTTGTAATCAGCAATCATCTCAGACATTGCAGAAAATCTGGGCTCAGGAAGATGTTTGTTATATTTTAGACTCTTGAATTTCGTGTAAGCCTTCATTTTTGACTATAAAATTGTATGTGTTTCTCATTCTCTCCTTCTCAGTTTTTCTGGTTTGCTTAAACCAAGCAGCGATTTCTGCATCCACAGAACCCAGCAAGTCTTAACCATGTTTACATTCTTTTCTGCATATTTCTTCACCCAGCAGCGCCTGAGCCCTGAAGAGTGTTCAAGCGTAAACACCATTCTTTATATGGGCTTGAAGAAGAGGTAACCCAAGCAAATATCATGTGACTCCAAGCCTTTGAAAGCTAATATTTAGCAAGCTCTTGTGTTCTTCACTTTCAAAATATTTGTCTCTGGAAATAATGTGAGAATGAGTTTGTCAAGGGGAAGTCAAAGTGGACAAGACCCAGTACTCAAATGTTTCTTTCTCTCGGTGTCTGAGACTTGGACAGATCAAAGGAAGTCCCTCCATCACCTGTGGTGATTCTGCAACCACAAAACATGTAACCTGAGATTCAAACTCTACACCTCAGTCACATGCAGAGGAATGGCAACTTAGGGTTGTAGTTCAGGGAATTTCAAAAATCATAAATAAAAATGTGGCATCAAGGCAAGGGAACACATTGCCAACTTTAAAGCTATTTTCAATGTTGGCGTTGCAAGCTCAATATTTTTAAAGTAAAAATAAACTCTTCGATGAAAATAAAAACAGATCCTGGCTTTCAGATTTGCTTTTTAGTAAATGAAATGTTGATTGTTGATGGTGTGGGTGAAACGAAGCAGACACTTTATGTTTACATCAAATGTTAAGTAACCATTAAAAAAAGGATGATAAGTCCAATAGAACATACTCTTTGAAACACATTTAAAAAGACTTATTAAAAGATCATTAAAGTCTGTTTAAGAGGTTGACAAATTCAAGATTACAGCCAGATATAAGTGATGAATTCTTTGTTTTGAAGAGCTAACTGAACTCAAACCTATTTTTATCATTATTCTTGATAATGAAGAATCAAATACTAGCCACATCTTTAAGGAGAGAATTAGTGATCTTCCTAAATTCCATGCAAGTTTAAAAATTAATAGTAAGCCTCATCTAAATACTTGGTTATTAATATTTCCAATAGAGATATAAGGTATAAGCTAGTATGCTGTTAATCTAAAATTCATGAAAATTCATTTATTCAACAAGTCTTTAATGGGCACCTACTGTAGGTCAGGTTCAATGCAGGGGATTTGGGTAGGGCACTGAATAGGCAGACAAAGTCCCTTTTCTCATGGGCCTGAGCATCTAGCTGGGAGGCATAAATAAGCAGAGAACCATTAGCCAGAGTTAAGTGCTCTGGTAAGACATGGAAAGGACTGACAATGGAGTATACAACCCATCCTGGGGAGTCAGGGAAGCGGTATTCTAGAGGGTTATTCAGACTAGGGGTTGCTAGGAGGTGGCCAGGTGAAGTGGAAAGTGTTTCCATGCTTTATTTCCTTCTCTAGAGGAAAACACCAACTTCACCATTAAGTTCTCTGAATTAGTAAAGAGGTCTCCTCTTAGTGAGGAACTTGGCTTTGTACACTGTCACCCTACTTTAGGTCAAGAAGCATGTTTGGACCTCAGAGAGAGGAGATGGCACAGGAGTCATGTAGGCAAGTTCCAAGATGCCTGGGGTTAGAGGGACCTGTATCCTCCAAGGCTCCTGTCCAGGGCTAAAAAGTAGGCCTCATTCCAGGTGTCCATGTCCCAAGGGGCTTGGACAATTCAATCTCATTCAGGCTGATTGGTGATCAAATGCTGGGGACCGAGAAGTAGATATGTCTTTGTTTCAGTGAAACTCAACACATGGTAAGAGCCTGGTGATCGTGGTATGGCCAACAGTTTGCAGTTGAGAAGGACTGACTGTAGGGAGAAGGCAGAAAGATCTAGACTGTGTAGAGAGGAGGTTATCAAGAGTCATGCAGATGGTCACTGTAACAGATAACCTCACTGGGGTTCAATGGATTTCTCAGTCTAGCCTAGGAAAAAGCCAGTCACCAAGGATGTTTTAAGAACCCCAGGGAATTTGGGCTGGGAGAGAAGGAACTGTTCAAGGAGAGGCTGCTTAACTTCATTCTGCTCAAGCTTCTCTTGAACAAAGGTTTATTTAGCTCTTAAAAAATGTGAAAATCTCACATCTAATTGTTGAGGTATGCCTCTTAATCTGGTCATCCAGTAGCTATGAATCCTTGGGAAATTTAACCTCTTTTGGCTTCGTGTACTCCTGTGAGAATTTAGGTAATAACACCTACCTTACAGGGATGTTGTGAGGATTTCATGAGCAACAGCAGGTAAAGTGATCAGAAAATGCCAGGAAGGCCACCATGTACAGCTGTGTAGATTGGCTACTGTACAACTCTGCTCAAGGGTCTATCTGACGGTGCCCTGCTGAGTTACGAAGTTCAAAATCGGTATGACCTTATATCAGCTCTGGCAGACACAGAATAAGAGGGTAATAATGGTAACCATTGTGTTGATAAGGAGGCAGAAACCTTGCTAATGAGTGAAATAAACACAGTGGAAAAGGGAAAAGGTTGCAACAGTTTGGGGTGGAGTTGGGGAGTATAAAGCTGTCCAGGGTACAACCCAACCACAGCAGTATTGAGCTAGACTAGAATGATGAAATCCAGGACTTGCTGGCTGGTGCATCTGAGCTCAGCTCAAAAGCCGGGTAGGATGGAGTAGTGTTGGTGGTCCTAACTGTTGAGAGGCTCCAGAGCCTGCCTTCAGGGAACCTTCTGCTAATCTTCCTTTGAGGAAATGTCTGGCAGACACTGATGATTTCTATGGAGATTTTAAACCCTAGTAGACAATTTTTTTTTGGAATTGGAAAGCTGGGACAATGGCCTATTTGGCTTTGTGGAGGGAACCCAGACATAGAAGGTGACTCTTGCAAGCCCAATGTCAGTGGGTTAGAATGTCCACCCAGCTTGGAGGTATCAGAGTTGCTAGCGTCATGAGCACTTTGTGGTCGACGCTGGCAGGTTACCAAGGTGACTTGCAGCAGATGCATTAGGTCTTTGCCTAATGACCTGGCTTCTCCTGTAGGGATCAGCAGGGCTCCTCTTGCAAAGCTCTTATTTCAACAGATTATTTCACTCCCAGAACAAATTCACAATGAGTATGAGGAAAAAAGATAAGAAGTGAGGGAATTAACCAAATACTCATAGACTACTTTACATGTATTTGGATTTACATGCATTTGGAAAGTGCCTGACCAATTAATTTGAGACGGTAGGAAAAGAAATAAGATCTATGATGTAATCACTGCTAGTTTTTCATTCTAATATCAGCTTCCACTTCACTGGGCTTTCACACAAAAATTAGAAATGAAACATCACTCTTGCTGAGGTATGGATACTCGTGTGTGTGTGTGTGTGTGTGTGTGTGTGTGTGTATAAAATGCCAACAAGCAGTGACCATTTGAATGTAAGCATGACCTTCTGAGATTATAAAACTTTAAAGAGTAGACTCTTTATAAAACAGTTCTTAAGAAAAGTAAGAAGCAATTATTTTCGTTTCATTGCCATGAAATGACCTTAGATTTGATCCAGTTTAACCCCTTTATTTAAAAATATGAAAACATTAGGTCCAGAAGGGGGAAGAGACTTCTGTAAAGTTAGAGGATTAGAGCTGGTGGGAGATGAGTAAGGCTCTCTCACATTTCGGCACATCTTGTGAGAAGTCATGTTGACTATCTTCATTTTGTACTATTTCAAGGATATTTGTTCAGCAAATGGCCTTGGAAGAAAGAGCTAGTCTCTCCTTCTTGTATAAGGAATATGACATCCTTATTGCCCATTATAAAAGATTCAGATTCCCTCAGCTCAGGGTCCCTCTCCTGTAGCACAACACACAGTGTGTGCATGTAGCCATCTGGTTCCATCTTGCTTTGCCCGCTGGGACTTGGGGAACAAGGGAAAGTGACATGAATATGCTGATGCTCACGCTGCCTGCTGTGTTGGGAGTAATCAAGTCTCTTGTCTCTGACCCGAGAGTCTCGTGTTTTCTTCCCTCATCCGTAAAACTGTGGCAGGCTAACGTGCTCACTTGCAAGTAGGATAAAATCCCAGACCCTTCATTATTGTTGATGAGAGCCAGGGGTTAAAGCAAGAATTCTAATCCAGAATCAGGTGCTGTGGTCTTAGTTAAATATTTGCTAAGTGGTTTGCAAAATGGTGCTTTTCCTAAAGAGTGTTTTCTAAATGAATGAAACACACACGTACACACACACACAGCAAAGTTCTAGCCTCAAATAGGCCTCAGATGGTAAGATTCTGTGTAGAAATTAGGACACATTCAAGCTCATTCTAATACCTTGGGTTGTGAACCAAGCTATAAATTGATCCATGCCAAGTGCTTGTTAAACTTTCGAGAATTTTGTCTTTGGAATTTAATGTTAGGAGCCTGTATGCCTCATCCTTCATATCCACAGCACTGCTATCCTTAACTTTATTCCTATGGTGTGTGTCTCTGTTTTATTTCTCCTTTCCCCTTCACTTACCAAAAACTCATTCTCATGTGTCTTCACATCTAATCCTTTTAAAGTCATTTTTGCTCACAAGGACATGTATCTCCCCCATTTTTCTGTCTTAGCAGTATTTGTTCTGGGTTTTCAGGCTTTCGTGGCTGACCCCTAGGGGACCGCCACCACCATAACTGCTCTGAATGGGAAGGCTCCTCTGTTTCCCTATTCTCCTGAGCACTTCTGCCATAAATCCTGGGGACTTCATTTGCCTTTTATCCTCCCTGACGTGCTGCTTGGTTTTCAGAGCAGCAGACTGGATGCTTTTCTATTTCACTACCTTCATCTGTTCTGCTCAAACAGGGGCATGCACTTTTATCAACATGAATCATGGTTTGTACCCACCCCATCATTTCATCCATGGGCATGGACTTTAACTCAGGAGATCTGACTCATGAGAGAACAAGGAAATCAGAGCTGCCGGGCCAAGGAAAATAAGGGCTCTTGAAGTGATTGCAAGGATCTTCTAGGAATAATGAGGGAAGATTGGATGGTGCACAGGCGACTGTACTCTTTGGCATTCAAGGAACATCTTATTCAGGGCACCCGCACCAGCCCAGACTAATAAACACTTCAGCCACAGTTTCGAGAACAGGAAATAATTCAGGCTCTTGAACCCCAAAGCAAAATCATACCGATGATCACTAGGTTTGGAATCTCTTCGAACCTTTCAAATCCATTTTTGAACAAGAGAACACTTTTATTTTTCTGTCTCTCCTAGGTCTCTTAGGACTCATGAATGTTTAATAAACAGAAAGAAAGTTGAGGATTGCAGATGATGGCAGGACATGGCCACAGATGCCTCAAAATACAGTTTTTACATAAGCCAGGATGTTCCATGGAAAGAAAAGTGAGTTACTTTTCATATATAGTAGTAATTCAGTTCAGTCTGCACATGACTTTTCTCCCCCAAAGGATTGTTCATTCTTTTTGGCAAGAATAGTGTTACAAATATATATTTTGTAAAACCGTCCTGCTATCTCCTTTTGCAAAAGGGAAGCTTAAATAGATGTTGTTGTTAGCCTGGAAAATGGATACACTTTAGGGTCTCCCAGGCTAACCCTGGCAAAGTCCATTGAGGGACATTTTGCTTGTTTCTCAATGACACCCCACTTCTTTCGTGTCTGATAGGTGGGGTGTTCCTGAGGAAAGCAGGGAAATGTGACCCTTCAGGGTTTGCACACAGCAGCCACACAGGTCTCCTGCAACTGCAGACTCTCCTGTTGCAACGAGACCCTCTGAGAGTCTCACTAGGTCTCAACTGCATCAGCTGCCCTTAACTCCCAGGTAGCGAACAATACTCCATAGGACCACAATTCCAAGAGTACATCTTTTTTGCTTTCAGTTATGACATTGTCCCGTCTCTCAATATGTGCATTGATGCTTACCTAGGAGGTCCAGGCTTTTCCTTCCCTCCCTATGCCTGCTGCTCTCCAAGGAGGGTGGGAGGGTGGATTAGACTTTTGAGGGATGTAGTTATAAAAGTTTTCACTATCCGTCTTCCTCCCCTCCACCATACACACACACACACACACACACACACACACACAGAGCTATTGAATTCCAGGCATTTCTGAGGATGAAGCTGAGGTTATTCAGGACCCTTGTGCATAGATTGGGCTTGTGATTTATGGCTTCTCTCCCGCATACCTCCTGGTTAAAACCTCCTATGCATGATTTTATAGAATCATCTGTTTGGAAAGGAATACAAACAGTTATGATTGAACTTTTTCTTCTCCTTTCAGATGAAGAATAGTTTAAGCTATGTCTCCTATGATTTAAGGGGACACCGTGTCATCTCTAGAAGTCCCCTGAAAGAGACTGGGTTATGTTAAAGTTATCTGCTTTATTGGAACACTTGAGCTAGAGTACTTGCATGTCCAAAACAACGTGGGAGAAATGTGCAGTCTCCAAGCAATTGAATCCCTAAGGCAGAGCCTGCCATTTCATCCGTACAATCTCATGGTGATATGCCCAAGGCACCCAGAAAAGAGGGACAGTATCAAACAGACTTTGTAATGAAGAAATCCTCCTTTAGCTTAACCCAATCTCTTCTGTAGTGACCTAAACCCGCTTTTTTTTTTTTTTTTCTCCTGTTCTACACCTACTGGCAATAGAGAACAACTGGCTTGTCTTTTCCTCTTAGAAGTCACTGAGCTTGTGAAGTGGAACATTTTCTCTCTTTGTGCAATTCCAATTCTTCTTTTTCCCAGCTTGGGTGAGCTCCACACCTGGTATTCAGCATCTGGGTGCAAACACCAGTGACTGACAACACTTCTGGTGTCAGGGAGGGGAATTCACCGCTAAACAAGGCTCTCTGCTGGGGTCTTTGGATGTAATGCAGAGTCAAGGGACATAGGACTTCAACAGAAGCCCCTGAGCAGTTCCAGAAAAAGCCCCCTCTGGTAGTTGATTCACACAATTAGTCCTCTACAGCAGCGGTCCCCAACCTTTTTGGCACCATGGACCGGGTTTTGTGGAAGACAATTTTTCCACGGATGGGGTGGGGGATGGTTCAAGCGGTAATGCGAGCAATGGGGAGAGACCGGGAGCAACAGATGAAGCTTCGCTTTCCCGCTGGCCGCCGCTCACCTCCTGCTGTGCAACCCAGTTCCTACCAGGCCACAGACCAGTACCGGTCCGCGGCCCAGGGGTTGGGGACCTCTGCTCTACAGTTTACACATAAGGCATCCCAGGGAACTGCTCTCCCTCTGTGCCTGTTCCCCCTGCATGTATGCCTGCTAACAGAAATCAATAATGCAATTAAGCTGAGGAAAGGCACCTCCACTAGAACACTGTCTGCAGCACGTTTTTTAAAAAATTAATTAATTAATTAATTTATTTATTTTTGGCTGTGTTGGGTCTTCATTTCTGTGCGAGGGCTTTCTCTAGTTGTGGCGAGCGGGGGCCACTCTTCATCGCGGTGCACGGGCCTCTCACTGTCGCAGCCTCTCTTGTTGTGGAGCACAGGCTCCAGACACGCAGGCTCAGTAGTTGTGGCTCACGGGCTTAGCTGCTCCGCGGCATGTGGGATCTTCCCAGACCAGGGCTCGAACCCGTGTCCCCTGCATTGGCAGGCAGACTCTCAACCACTGTGCTACCAGGGAAGCCCATGCAGCACTTTTTTGATTAGCTATTTTTTCTCCTAGATTCTTCCTTTCTCAAAACCTGTCCATGTATAATGATGATTAAGGGTCTCTAACAAAGCTGATCTTCTGCCAAGCAGAGCCCCACCCCAATTCCTAGGTCATGTGTTATATGGAATTACTTCTCTTACTACAGTTTACCTTTTAAGATCTAGTTCAATTATTACCACTTGCATTAACGCTATGTCTCCCAGATCACAATATTTTGTCAAATGTCTCTAGTGTGGAGGATTCTCAAGCTCCTTAATGTGTCTTTTCACTACAATCGTAGGAATACTCTCTTATGTTGAGTCACACTGAGGCCTCCCTAGATCTTTTACATATTGCTTCTAACCTTGCCCTGTTTGCTTTGTAGGTTATTGGAATTTTTTTGGAGCCAATTGCACAACTTTGTGTTTATTATGGTTAAATTTCATCCATTAGATTCAGCAATTCTTGTGTCTAATAGGAGTATAATCCACTCTCAAATTAATTAGCTTTTTCATTTCTCCCGACTCCATGTCATTCACAGGTTTGCTCAACGTGAAGTCGACGTATTTATTTTGTAGTGGATAAAAATGCTGATCAGAACAAGTCTGAGGATGAGTTTAGGGGAGATTTGGAGTTACTCAGCATTGTGGGGACCAGGTGGGAACGAAGGTTAATTACATACAGATACCTACAATGAGAGTTAAAGAAATATGCTAATCATGGTGGTATGGAAGCATCCAGAAGGTTGGGACTTCTGACCTCTGACTATGGGAGGAAAAGACTCCCTTTCTATTATTTCATAAGAGGTTGAAGTGGGAAATTATCCAAGGTTAACAGCACAACAATTAGACTCCAGGGAGGCATCTGTTTGAAGGTTCTCAGAGCCACATTAACATAACCCAAACCTCGAACTTCCAGAGCATGCTTACAGAATGTCATCACAAATTCCTTGCAAAAAAACATCAGCAAAAAAGTTTGGAAAATGCTGGTTTAGGCAAAGTGAGGCAGATTTCTTTCACTGCTAGACTTAAAGTTTTTTTTTTTTTTAAAGGAGTTTGGGGCTTGCAGTGTTGTTTTTTTTTTAATAAATTTTATTTATTTATTTATTTGTTATCATTATTATTATTTTTTGGCTGTGTTGGGTCTTCGTTTCTGTGCGAGGGCTTTCTCTAGTTGCGGCGAGCGGGGGCCACTCTTCATGGCGGTGCGCGGGCCTCTCACTGTTGCGGCCTCTCTTGTTGCGGAGCACAGGCTCCAGACGCGCAGGCTCAATAGTTGTGGCTCACGGGCCTAGTTGCTCCGCGGCATGTGGGATCTTCCCAGACCAGGGCTCGAACCCGTGTCCCCTGCATTGGCAGGCAGATTCTCAAGCACTGCGCCACCAGGGAAGCCCAAGACTTAAAAGTTTTTAATAGGCTCGTGTGCCAAGTAAGTTTCTTAACAATGTATTAATTATGCAAGATTTTAAAATTTATTTGCTGAGAGGACCCATTTTTTCTTAGGAGCACCTTGAAGGGTTCTTGTTCCCCTGGACAGTGCTAAGCAACCAGGGCAGGACTAGGAGGTGGCAAGGGAGCCATCAGCCTTTGCACACCTGAGAGCGAGCACCTCCTGGAATTGTGCACCTAGGGGCCTCACAGCCTCATGCTAGTCCTGACCCTGGCTCTAAACCGTGGGCTGTGGTGCAGGTGGCCAGGGAGAAGATTCTGGGTTTATGCACAAAGCCATGCCACCGGTTGCCACAGGCAACCGGTTGGATACTCAAGCATTTTCCAAACGAATGAATTGAAAATAAAGGGAAGAAGTGTTATCCTTGAACACCAGCATCAGGGAGCAAGCTGGCAATCTGATATCAACAGTTATTTTGTGACAGCCCTTTCCATTCACACTCCGTATGGTGTGTATGTGCATGTGCGCCCCCACACACACACGCATGCAAACACATACACACACACAGCATCTGAAATATCAAATTAAAGTCTTGCCCTGGTCCAGCATGGCCATGGTGACTCTTCCTGTCTAAACACAACCATACCTAACAGAGTGTCTCAGCCCCTACAGGGCTCATGAAGCGTAGAAGGGCTTGAGGAATTATTAGAATTCTGGGTTCAAATTGGGAGGCAATTGCCTCCATCCACAGCACATGTCCTTGGCATCTACTTCCCCATCAGTGGAAGGTGAATCCTCCACAGGGTGCTGCTTTAATACCAGCAGTCTCTGTATCGGGGAGAAGCCCCCTCCTCCACAGTTCTCTATCCCTCTTAACCTTTATGACCTATCCACTCTTTTTTCCTCCACCTCTAGTGGAAATACCTTCTAGCAACTTAAACTTCACAGCCTAATCCAAGGTGTAAAAGTGACACTCCAGGACTTCCCTGGTGGCGCAGTGGTTAAGAATCTGCCTGCCAATGCAGGGGACATGGGTTCAAGCCCTGGTCCGGGAAGATCCCACATGCCGTGGAGCAACTAAGCCCGTATGCCACAACTACTGAGCCTGCGCTCTAGAGCTCGTGCGCCACAACTACTGAGCCTGAATGCCACAACTACTGCAGCCGCGTGCCTAGAGCCTGTGCTCTGCGACAAAGAGAAGCCACCGCAATTTGAAACCCTCGCACTGCAACGAAGAGTAGCCCCTGCTCGTCGCAGCTGGAGAAAGCCTGCGCACAGCCACAAAGACCCAAAGCAGCCAAAAAAATAAATAAATTAATTAATTAAAAAAAAATGACACTCCATGTTTACTCTGCCAAGGTTGCAAATTTGCTCTGTTCCCCAATATTTCATCCCTCCACTCCCTTTGACTTTCCCCCTCCCATCGAAACTCATTAGCTGAATTGACTTGTCTTACTATTCCTGAGGACCCTATCACACGTTTCCAAGTTGATGTTGTAAGTAGCAGAAGAGTTGAATACGTGTGTATACATAATATATACTTTTCCTATTTGAAATGTATATGTGGTCAGTGTGTAGATGTGCATTCTTGGAAAGTTGTAATTGGCTCTTTCTTTCCTGCTCAGAGTGTTATATAGTCAGGGCACCATAAAAGATCGCCTGATTCTCTATTCTAAGTACCATATTGGGAAAGGGACTCTTTAAGGTGTCATGGGTAGTTGAGAAAAAAAAAATCTTGGCTCCTTCCTGGAGATAGTTATTGGAGTATTTATGGCCATTCCTAATCCTATGACACCAGCTATTACAAACCAAATGGGGATTGTGCTCTCTGTACACTGAGTGGCAGCAATTAGGCTGAGAGCCCTCCAATTCCATGTAAATACAGTAAATAAAACCCTTGCATATAGTGAAACACACTCAATGGGATGCTATCATGAAGCCCAAAAGACTCAGCAGAAACAAACTCAAAAGATTCAGCAGCAACAAATTCAAGGAAGAAATCCTGGCCAGTCAAAAGGACCCTAGATGTGTTCCCAGGATAAAAATAATGGGAAACAAGAATTTTATTCAATTAATTCAGTGGTAACAGCGCTGGGATGGAAATTTTCAGTCTTTCTTTTTGCTATTTAAGGGTACCACAAGTAAGCAATACCCAAGATGCTGGAGGGAAAGGAGACCCGTGATCAAGACTAGGAGCTTCTAAATCGACCTCATTAAACTGAATTGAAAATGTCTCCCACAGATTCCTAGGGGAGGAGTCTTGGTTTAGGTACAGTCCTCACTGGATTCAGCCCAATGAACTTAGCTGTACTTCTGAGAAATGAATAGATTTGACATTTGATGCTATATACTAGTATTGGTTCGTTCCGGCCAATGTCTTTATTTCATGCTTAATAGAAACGGCTAAAATATAAATATTACTCAGTTGACTCTTCAAGCATGCAAATTTAACTCATAAAAGGAGATACACTGTAGGAACAGAAGATTACTTAGCTGGGAATCTAAGTATTAGGATCATTTATACAGAGAAAGCATGATGGTGGTGGAATCCAACCTCCTAGCCTGTGATGTCCAAATCTCTTAACTATAATATGAACTGGGAAATTTAGGGCTACTGTATGTTGTGAACATTTCATAAATTTTGTGTTTCAAAACAAAGATATAGCAAAAGAAAACAGATGTTGCTGAGAAAACTTTTCAAAAGCGATCATTTACTCCTTCAGCTTCTGTAGATGAAACTGCCACATCAGTTGTACATGAACAAAGTTTTTTTAAATTGCAGAGTGATCCATTTGTCATATTTAAGACAATGTATTCACTTTATAAATTCAGATATTCTGATTGAAAATTGCTAGTTTTATATTAGTTTATGTATTTAATATTTAACTTTTATGCAATATGTTATCTTTCAATATTGAGAACTATCAATTAATGACAATGATAACAGCTCTCTAATATATCCTTTGGTTAACTTAAATAATTTATTTATGTTCAATAAACATTTTAAAGGTCCAAATACTTTAAATCTCATAAAGTTTTTACTGTATTTTATACACCATATTCTAGACTATTCTTTGCAGGACAAAAATAATCCCCATTTTTTTTCACCCTGTTCTTTTGTGGCACTTGTATATCTAAACTCTATAAGTATCATTAATTTGGCAAAGGTTAGGGTCTGTGACTTTTTCAGAGTTTCCCTCAGGCCCCACAGAAAACAGATTGTACATTCAAATAGAGTGATTTTCAGAGAGCTTAATAAAGAGATGCCTTGTGAAGATACAGGCAAGATGTAGGAAAACATCAAAAGATAGGACAGCATCCTAGGGCAGGTACACCTCTACACCTGAAGTGGCAAGTGGGGCATGCAGTCATGGGATGTGGGGAGAGACAAAGTGGTCTCAAGGGATGAGCTATACAGTCTAAAGTTGCAGCAAGCCCATGAAAGGCAGAGAGCCAAGTGACTAAATGCCTAGTCTTCATTCTCCTTGCCCCCTTGAGTCACCAGCTAGTGTTCCCCACTGGCAAATTCAATGGTAAGCCAACGTTGATTCAGACCATAGAGCAGCCTCCCATCTCTTATCACAGGTTGGGGTTATCCAGGATAAAAACAAAGCTGTCTTGAACATCACATAAATATTCTTCTGTATCTGATCTTGAACTTTTTGTTGCTAAATACTTAATCTAAACATTGTTTGAGATTGCTTGAAGGGTAGGCATTTCATCCATGTTTCCCAATCACTAGCCTTTACCCGTGTATGTGAATTGAAATCTCATGGTGAACTTTACCAAACCTCCACTCTGGACCTGTTAAATCAGAGTCTCTGGTTTGGGTCCTAGGTGTTTGGCTCTCTTGGGGAGTTCTGATATACATTTCAGTCAAGAATCATTGAGTTCGACCTTCTATATATACTTGGATTCATTTTGTCCATAACAGAGATCCATTTATGGATACAGTATTTTTGATATCTCCCCTTCCCCTTCATTTCTTGCCCATCACTCCTCTTCTTCTTCTTCTTCTTCAAAAATAAAAAAAAAATAAAAAAGAATTTCTTTTACTGTATTGTGTTTTGGTACTTGATGGACATGATAAGAAATAGTCTTATGAAAAAGTTTTGTTTGGATATACTATAAAGATATTGAAGACATTGCTCATAGTATCTTCTTTAAATAACCCATGAAAGAAATGCCTCTTTATCTAATTTCTAGGAATAACTAGATTTTTCTTGAGCTTCTATTTTATTTTTGTCATATAATGGCATAGTAATGAGATAGTATTGATTCTCTGAGTCATAGTAATGGTTACACACAATTTTTTTGTTATTTTTATTGTAGTGAAAATTCATAGAACTAAGTTTTGGCCCACCTTAGTTGTACCTATCTGCAATTTTCTGAACATTTTTATCACATTAATTCCATTGAAATATAACCAATTTTATCTTTAGCTGGTATATTGCATGTATGTTTCAAGTAAACCTTAAGTTCTATTCAATTTAATTAATTTAATGTAATCAATTGAAATATTGAAAAATAGCAACTTTGAATGAAGAGAGGGAAGAAATCCTCTGTTTTCCATTCTTTTTAAGGTTGGTTTGCATACACCAACCTTGAATTTTCAAGAATGATTTAAATTTCTCTCTTTATATTCTATGATGCTCTAATAATATTCCTGATGTGTACAGTTAGAATTTACAAAGTACCTTTCTATCTATTATTGCATTATTGCACAAAATTCTGAAATAAGTTGGGTAGCTCATTATTTTGATGATACAGAAAAAATATGTTAAAATGCCTACCTAGAGTATTAGGGAATGTTAATTTTCTTATTTTACTGTTACAGACATGAAATTTCAATTCTTTCCATTCTACTACTATCAACCAGATTTAATGACAAGGGACAGAAATAACCCTCTATTTTCATGTTGTTCTATTTTCCTTCTGGTCCTACACAATGTTGGTTGCAAATATTTTAACATAATGAATTATTAAAGCAGGAAAGGCCAAGGCCCTTCTGGGTTGTGCACAGATTCATCATCAAAGCTTTTTCAGGGTAGGTAGAAAACCATGTTAATATATTTCTTACAATCTCCTACTGCCCAAGGGAAGCCATTTGAATAGGTATTTGATATGTCAAATCTTAAGCACAACAATTTTGGACAAATGTTTCTGATTTAAAGGCCAAATCTCTTCTAAGTCGAAGTCACTCCTACTTCAATCTTACAAATAAAATGTCAACTAGCAAAAGAGTACACAAAATATTTTATAATCGACATAACTGAACTACTGATCCAAGAGTCTTGGGGCTAATGCACTGTGCATTAGTAGAAGAATAGGTAATAATTCAAAGAAAGGGAGCTAGTTAATTTTCAGTGAGTTTATTTCTTGGCAGGCAAACTGCTGATAGTAATTTTTGCAGGTGACCTCCTTCATGCTTTCCTTCTGCCTCTCTGTTAGACAAGTCCAAGACAGCACATGGCATTGGTCAAAGTGACTAAATGAGCTCTTGTTTATGGGTAATGATCCATTATATTTATGATATCCTCTGGCTGGTGCTACATGCTCCTTTGCAGGTATCACTGAATTTTGATCATTGTTATCTCAGTGGGACTGATTAATTCACCTTACGAGAGGAAGATGCTAAGATGAATCACATTAGAAGCACAATAAGACATCAGGTGTTCAGATTAAGATGAGAAAGGCAGAGTTAGTCAATATGTCAATTATAAATGTATTGAAAGAGGAATTTATTGTTATGGAAGAATGGAATCTATTTGTCCCTTTAATCAAAAGGAGATTCCACTAAATATGTTTTAATAAACTATTTTAAAAATTAGAGTCAATATTGTTGTTAGAAAAGACATAGATGCTCTTAAAATACTTGAACATAGTTTAAACTCCTAAAGAATTAGATATCATATATTTATTTATTTACTTTTAAGAAGTCCAGAAGTACACTGAGTTTAGAGCCTGACTACTCAGAGTGGTCCACAGACCAGTGGCATCAATCTCACCTGAGAGTTTGTTAGGAATGTTGACTTGAGTCTCACACTAGATTATGGAATTTTTCTTTCTTCTTCCCCTTCTTTTTACTTTCTGTTTTTCAGGTTGGTAATCTCTATTGCTCTATCTTCAATTTTGATGATTATTTCTTCTGTCATCTCAAAACTGCTATTGAGATCCTTTAGTGAATTTTTATTTCAGTTATTTTACTTTTCAACTCCAGAATTTTTATTTGGTTGTTTTGGTTTTTTAAAAACAATTTCTGTCTTTTTATGGATATTCTCTATTTGATGAGTAATTTTCATTTCACTTTCTTTTAATTCTTTAAAAGTGATTTCCTTTTAGTTCTTTAATCATATTTATAATAGCTGCCTTGAAATATTTGTCTGGTAAGTCTAACATTTGGGTGCTCTCAGATGAGCCACAGTTGTTGCCTGTTTCTTTGCCTATCTTGTAAATTTTTTTGTTGGAAACTGGGCATTTTATATAATTAATTATAGCCACTCTGGATTTTTATCCCTCCCCCCACCCCCCCTGTGACTTGCTGGGGATGGTTGCTGTTTGTTTATTTCTTTTAGGACTCTCCTGGACTAATCTATGGAGTCTGTTCATCTGCAGTGTGTGGCCTTTGAAGTCTCTGATAAACATTTCTTTTATTCTACATTTTATTTTCAAGACTGGCTTTTTTAGGAGTTGCACCTGTGTCAGCATAGTTTAGTGGTCATCAGTGATCAAACAGAGGCTGTGCTCTAATACCTGGAGCCAGTAAGTCTTCCACCCTTTTCTGTTAGATTTGATTGTAGCTTGGTGTATTAGTCATCTATTGCTGTGTAACAACTTAAACATAAAGTTAAGCAGCTTGAAACAACACACATTTATTATCTCAGATTCTGTGGGTGAAGAGTTTGGGCATTTCTGCTTCAGGGGCTCACAAGAATGTAATCAAAGTGTTGGCTAGGGCTGTGGCCTCATCTCAAGACTCAACTGGGGAAAAACACACTTTGAATTTGATGTGCTTATTGGCAGAATTCACTGATTTGTGGGTTATTGCACTGAAGGCCTCAGTTTCTTGCTGACTGTGAGCTGGAGGCTGCCCTCTGTTCCTTGTCACACTGGGCAGTACACACCATAGCAGATTGCTTCATCAAAGCTATCAAGGGAAAGAGTTTACTAGCAAAATAGACATCACAATGTGATGTAACATAACAAGGGAGTGACATTCTGTTGCCTTTTTCATATTCTATTTCTTAGAAGCAATACACATATCCTGCCCACACTCAAAAGAAGAGATTACACAAGGGTGTGAGTACCAGGAGGTGGGGATAATTGAGGTCATCTTGGGGAATGTTTTCAAAGTTCAGGAAGTTTACAAGTGTGCTTTGGTTTATACTTTCTGAATTTGTAAGACCTTATGTTCAGCCACGGATAAGTAGCTCACTAGGGCCTCTCTGGCTTCTCTTAAGCAGGCACAGCCTTGCACATGTGCAAAGATCTCCAGATGATCAGGTGTAGGTAGAACCTTAGCAAGGCTCTTTTTGGTTATCTCATTTCCCTGAATCTCCCTGTTGCATTTCTGGCTGGTGTGCTGTTGTTTTGATTGCTCTAAACAGTATAGACCTCAGGCTCATGTTATCCTCCCCTGATTGTTTAGTACTGATATCTTTATTGTTTTGAACTATAGGGTTGTCCTTTTTTTTTTTTTTTTTTTTAGTGTATTAGTCATCTATTGCTGTGTAACAATTTTTCTTAACCCCTGCCATGCGGCATGTGGGATCTTAGTTCCCTGACCAGGGACTGAACCTGTGCCCTGTGCAGTGGAAGCACAGTCTTAACCACTGGACCACCAGGGAAGTCCCAACTATAGGGTTTTCTACTCTCTGATCCAAATATTTCCAGTCCCCCTCTGATGGGAAGAGAGATTCTAGTCCACTGTTATCTACTATGATCTGTCCCACCTGCCTGGTTAGAACTTCTGCTCCATAGTGCTGGTGGCTGGGAGTGCAGAAATGGGACTTGACTAAAATGCCACAAATTTCCACTGTTCTTACCATTACACTGTAGACATTCTTCAATAAATGTTTCTCAAATTTGTGTATGCCCATTGGTCAATACTTGGAGTCTTTAATAATTTTTAACAACTTTGTCCTTTTTTTAAATATTTAATTAATTAATTTAAATTTTTTTGGGCTGTGTCGGGTCTTAGTTGCCTCACGTGGGCTTCTCTCTAATGGTGGTGTGCGGATTTTCTCCTCTCTGGTTGTGGCGCTCAGGCTCCAGGGCATGTGGGCTCAGTAGTTGTGCTGTGCGGGCTTAGCTGTCCCGCGGCATATGGGAACCTAGTTCCCCCACCAAGGATCGAACCCTGTCCCCTGCATTGGAAGGCAGATTCTTTACCACTGGACCACCAAGGAAGTACCCAACTTTGCCCTGTTTTATCATCACTTTTTGGAAGAGAAAATTTGTTGAGCCCCTCACTCTGCCATTCTGGAAGTCCTGTCTTCCAAACCTACAGAATCAGAAACTACATTTTAACAGTAGTTCCATATGATTTGCATGTGCAATAAAGTTTGAGAGAAGTGGTCTAGGTCATTTCCAGAAATGCTAAATCAGAAGGATTCAAATATGTACTGATACTTGAGATTATCAATTTGAGTGTTTTAGTACTACCTACTGTGGGGTTAAGAAAAATGGAAAACACAGCTACTTGTTTCTAGAATATGAGATAGAAAAGAGTAACTACTTTGTTCATATATTAGGAAAAAATACTATGCATACACCTATCCCAAATATATTTAGTTTTGAAATTGGCCAGGGTGGGAGAAGTTACACCATGGAAATTAGCAAATTCTACAAATGCTTCAATTTCCTTTTCCTTGAAAGTCAGTTTTAAACATTTCCCAACATACCACTGCATGTTTGATTCCCTGCAAAGCTTCCTATGTTACTTGAAAAATCCACAGTACTTCATTAAAATGTTTAGATAAAGTTTCTTTTTTTGGTTCTCTTAGCATCTTTGGTTTTCAGTTAGAGTTCCAGCAGTCTATATAAAAGAGTCTCTGGGATGGTAATCTGATGGAGTTATGGTAGGGGAATAGTCTCAGGCTTGTACTGAAGCACTGTTTGCATAGCATTTTATCTGATTTTGAGGAAACATTCATTGTTCGTATCAAACATTAATATTCTAGAAATGTACATGAAGCAGATTTGCACGTGCTTACAGTTTCCTTTCAAGGACATGGCCACTCCTATAACTTGTAAGAGGATCTGGAAAGGAATACAATCCTGGCTCCTTACAGCATTAGACGAAAGGAGAAAGATGTTTCAAAGTGAGTGAATCATGTGATGCCTGCCATTGTTTTTTACCCTCACAGTCTACACTAGGTACCATAAATCTTGCTTCCACTTAGGGACAAATTGTGCCATATACAAATTCCTGAATAAAGACGTGCATGTCTGATGAGTACAGATTTGTTCTTTGTTCTGTTGAACCTTTAAAAAGACCCTTTTTTTTTCAGAAAACATGTAGAGCGCCTGAAAGACTCCTTTCAACTCTTATTTATGTGCAAATAAATACAATTATTTCTAAAAGATGAAAGTGAAGAGTGTTAATCATGAGGTGGTGGTGGGAGCATAAAATTCAGACTTTAACATGAAGAGAGTTAGGATAATTTGATCCTGGGAAGTCTGGTGCAAAAAAGACCGAACAATGCTATTAACTATATGTAATGAAAGTATAAACTGAATTTTAGTGAGTGATGCAATTTGGTCAGGATATCTTAACTCTCCATAGCATTTGGTGATGGTTATTTCTTCTAACACCAGTACCACCTCTTACCATGGTGATTTTCATGGATACCATGATGAGTAAAAGAAACAAAATCATTTTTTGTTGTTGGCTTCAGGTTCTATTATGTGCATGACCTTTCTACTAACTATCTAACAGTAATAGCTTCAGTGGCTTTGCTTATCTACCTTATACTATTAAATGAATTCAATCAATGATGATTAAAAATAACAAGAATACCTATAAGGGTAGTTATCTCAGCTTTATTTATAATAATTGAGAATTTCAAATGACCTACAACAGTGTCGTCAAACAAGAGGTTAGTTAGCTAAATTATATCACAACACTGTAATGGAATGCATCCTTAAAAAATAGTGATATAGAAGATCATGCAATAATGTGAAAAGATGTTCACAGTATATACTGCTGGGTAAAAATGAGTTAGGATATGTCATATCCCTGTTGGGATGATTATAAAAAGATAAGTGACAGCCAGAGAATAAAACACTAGAAGGATAAATACCAAAATGCTAAATTACCTCTATGGGTTGGGATTATAAATAAGTTATGGTTTATTTGTCGGCTTTTATTACCTGTTTTATTAATTTCTAGATGGACACATTTCATTTTAAAGAAGAGAAACAAGTTACAGAAAAAAGGATAGCCTGTCATTTACATGTACATCATAAAATGAACTGGTTGTTTTATTCATGGGGTTTCTTTCTTTCTTTTTTTTTAAATTTTTTTTGTTTTTGGCTGCGTTGGGCCTTCGTTGCTGCACATGGACTTTCTCTAGTTGTGGTGAGTGGGGGCTTTTCTTGTTGCAAAGCATGGTTGCTGGGCGTGTGGGCTTCAGTAGTTGTGGCTCGTGGGATCTAGAGCACAGGCTCAGTAGTTGTAGTGCAAGGGTTTAGTTGCTCTGCGACATGCGGGATTTTCCCAGACCAGGGATCGAACCTGTGTCCCCTGCATTGGCCGGCAGATTCTTAACCACTCCACTGAGTCATCAGGGAAGTTCCAATTTCTTTCTTTTTAAAAAAAATGTATTGTGGTTGATTTACAACATTGTTAATGTGTTAATTTCTGCTGTACAGCCAAGTGACTCAGTATATTGATATATATAGATAGATATATATTCTTTTCCATTATGGTTTATCATAGGATATTGAATATAGTTCTCTGTGCTATACAGTAGGACCTTGTTGTTTATCCATCCCGTATATAATAGTTTGCATCTGTTAATCCCAAACTCCCACTCCTTCCCTCCCATTCATGGGATTTCTAATCCTACAATAACCCAGCAAGGTAGACACTCTCATCCTAATGTTATAGGTGAGAAAAAGAGCCCCAGGAAATCTTTGTGACTTGTCTCAAGGTATGTGGATGGTGGGTGCTGGAGCTGCCAACTCCAGGCTCTCTCCCTCATGCCCCTTTGGAGTTCCCATGTGTGCTTTTAATGGCTTTCCTCTTTCATCCCTTTTCATCACATAGATGGCATCATCTTCTCCTTCCCTCAGTCTTTTTCAGCCCCTTCCTATTGACTCTCTCACCACTCAGCAAATATTCACTGAACACTAGCTAACCTATATATGCAAGAGATGGAGTTATGTGCCAGTGATATGGAGATAAATTAGACATAAACCCAAGCCTCAGTTGGGTCACAGCACAAACTGATAGATAAACACAGCTTGCTTTGCCAAGTGCTCAGGGGTGGACCGAAGGCTTTGGTACAGGGGAAGGGGCTGGGTGTGTGCCATGAAGTAGGAATCAGATGACTTTATTAGAATTGTGCCTAAAATAAAAGGGAACACATGCTGGGGTCCTCCTAGGCCGGAGTAGGGATAATGGAGTATCTAGGTATCCACCTCAGAGACAACGTTTTAGTAACTTTGGCATCTTGATATTATTGGGCACTACTGTAGTTTTGTTGTGTGGTCTTCCTGTTGAATTTTGCCTTCTTTTGGGCAAATATCGGTTTTCATCATAGTCTAACTGCACCAAATTAAAGGGAATTAAATGTGTGGATAAAAATGATCCCTGAAGGGAATTTGTGAATTCTTACATTTAGAAATAAGTACTTTTTATTATAAATTAGTAAAAGAAAATAAGAGAATTTAAAAAAATTTTAAACAGTCAGAATTATTTCTTGTACTCAAAAACACAAACTTAATCCTTTATAAGTCTTATGAAATATAATACCATCTGTGTTTCAGACTTTATTTTAAAAATAACAGTGATTTCCTTTTTGATAATTTAATTTGCATTTCCTCACAATAGTTACTTCTTTCCAGTCTTTAATTTTCTGATCGGGCTAACATAATGAATCCCTAAAATGTTCACTCTGTTTTCCACAGTTTGAGTTGATTGCTTGGAAATGCCTGGGAAATGCTCCACTTTTTGTTGTTTGTTTTTCTGTGAAACCCACATTGGAGAAAATGCAAATCTCACTATGAAAGTGAAGATAAGGGCTCCATACCGCCTCCATTTAATCATCTCATCTTAATGCCCTATGTAGATTATTATTCAAAGATATTAAAAGATTTGATGATTGTTGAATCATCTGGTTGACATTTAAAATAACACTGCTGAGGAATTATTAATGTTCAATCAATACGTATTGATTAAGGTCTCAGAAATGCCAAGCTTTCAGCTTAAGAAGTCAATCTTTGTTGCAAAAGTTGAGGAAAGTCCAATTTATTTAGAATAACAATTAAAAAAAATTTTCAGTATAACATATTTTAGGAAACTGGCATAACTACATAACAAGCATAACAAGCAGTGTTCTGTGCTTTAAAAATCTCTAACTTATATTCTTCTTATTTTCATCATTTTCCTTTGGTTTCTTAAAAAAATGTGAAAGTGTTCCTTCACAGGAATCTTGAGATATGTTTAACTTGAGCTATTTTTCTTACAACAGAAAATGGCCATTTTCCTTCATTTAGTGTTCATAGTGTATAAACAGTTTCCTGAATTGATGTCCCTCAAAACATTACATATGAGAGAAGCTGAAAGAACACTCTTTGCAATAATACCAGAGGAACTGGGTGCTTACATTTGAAATGCATGATTCTAGTGCTACTATGGCCACGGTGAGGAGGGACAGCATGACAGTAGAGAGTACAGGTACTGAAGTCACACTTGGGTTCAAATCCTACTTCTGCCACTGCTGGCTCTGTGCTTTGGGACCAATCTCTTAACTTCTCTAACACTCAAGTATCTCATCTGTAAAATGGAGAATACAACATTATCTGGCTGTGATTGTGAGGACTGAATGACAGGCTGTAGATAATGCTAGTAGTAGCCTGGAGCCAAGTATATTGTCAACAGCCTTAATCAAAGTCAGCAAATATCATTTTTTTAAAGGAAAGTGGGTAGTTCTGCTGTTTTGTCTATTTTATCCTGCCTCTGTCCCTTACCAGTTACAGGGTTTGGGGCCATGTCACTTCACTTTGTTGATCTTTAATTTTTTTATTGGAAAGATGCAATTACCTAAATTCTGACTGCCTACCTCAGTATTCCTGTTTATCTGCAAGATTCTGTCAAATCTGGATGAAAAGTGACACTCCAGAAAGAAGAGTCCATATCAAGAACCTGGGAGCTGAAGCAGACAGGCAGATGTGCTCTCCAGATCTTGATCAAGCTGTCCAGTTGCAAGGAGAATGGTTATCTGACAGCTGACATCTTGCTATTCTCAAGGGGGGTCCCCCACCAGTGACCTGGCCAGTAAGCCAGCAAGGCAGGGGTGTAGCCAAAGGCAGACCCTTCTTGGGTGGCCCTCAGCCAATGAGTGAGCAAGAGGTGGTGTGAGGGACTGGCCACTTTTGTCCCATGGTGGACCCTCTCGTAGGCATTCTTTGTTTGGAGATGCCCCGAGGGGAGCTGGCAGAGAGAGCAGATCTTCAACATACTAAGACAGCTCCCACTGCCCAACTGGAGAGCCACACTTGAGGCAGGAGCAAAGGGTAAAAACTCAAGATATTCCAAAACAATCATCAGGTTTGGGCAGGATGCTGAGTTGGACACTGAGAATCAGATCAGGGAAGAGGGTCAAGCTAAACTGAAGTCGAGTGGCTCAGCGCCAAGGATCAGCTAAGGCTAAGGTCCGAAGGGTGGGGGGCAGGGGTGGGAAGGAGCACCTCAGAGGGATTCCCCAGTGTGGGTCCTCATAGGGAGCATCAAACCATCCCACTAATTTTAAAAAGCTCTGCACACTCCAAAGTGCTATCCAAATGTAAGCAATTTGGCAATGCCTTGTTCTGCACTCTGGAGCAGCAGGGAACATTTCTAACGAGGTTTTGATGGTATTTGGCAATGTTTGCAGTCTTCCCTCTATTGGCAAAGTTGGTATAATTTTAAAAAGCAGGTCTTGGAGTGTTTGTTCTGCATTTCCTTAAATCTCAGGGGCAAAAGTTGCCAGAGGTGCGCAAGGTTGGGCTCACTTCCAACCTCCAAGCTTTTAGGGGGCGCTCCAACATCTGGTAAGATTGTTCACCGCCTTGTAATCAGCATCTTGCGCCAGAACTGGGACGTCAGGGTGGGGCACAATCCAACTATTATCCCCTAATGTGGACACAGACCTATTGTCTGTATAAGTCGAATGATTCATGCCTAGCTTCTCGTCACAAACTTTACACCTAAGAGTTAATGTGACAGCAATAAAATTCAGAATATATGGAAGGAACACAGCGTCTTTGAGGCACGTGGAGTTCAGGGGTTTTCTCTGGGTTGCAAGCTCCAGATTCTTACCTTAAGGAAAACCACACTTACTTCATTGTTTCAATGACCTGTGTTAATGCAACAGAAGATAAGAATGTAGAATTGTTGGAATTTGCCCTCAAAATAATTCTATCTCTCTGTACTGGACTTTTATGAGGAAGCTTGTTGAAAAAAAACAGATACATTATTAATTGTAGAGCAAGAACAGAACAGATTTATGGCCATCTTATTCAGCCTTAAACTTCAATGAACATTTGGTAAAAGGTACAGGAGAGAAAAACGCCCTGTTATATTTATTATTTTTGAGCTCATGGGCTGGAGACATTCTCTTTTAGCTACATAACTACCTTGGCTTCACTATATATGTAAGATATATATATATGCATTGTTTTTTTTACCCAGGAGCCCCTTTTGTGACCATTTGTATAGAACCTCTCACTTTAAATTTGTAGCAGGACAAATTAGCTATAGAGGTGTGCACCACCCATACTGCTCTGTTTTCCACTATAAAGATACTCCTCAACTCTTTCCACTAAGGACATGAAACATACAGAAATGTTCAAGTCACTGGGACAAAGAAAATCTGTATTATCAGTCTTGGGAAGTATGAAAAGAGGATGAAAATGTTAAGTTTGCTAGTTAGGACATAAAAGTTGTGAAATTTGCTTCAATTATCATATTTGGTATACTAAATTTAGAAGTATAATAACTTTGAAAGATGTTGTTTAGTATAGTATAGGTTTTCCAGTTGAATTTACCTTTTATTAGATTTCATGTTTGTTACAACTGGACTTTTAGTCATATTCTGAGAATCAAAACTGAATTGTAGAATATACCCTGAGGTGTCATAGCTTAAATATCAGTAAATTGCCCTGAATTCTAACCTCTTTCTCTTTATTGTTAATGGGCAAAACACATCCTATGGGTAATGGGAGAAAGTTTAAAAAGAAGAAAAAAATTGGGACTTCCCTGGTGGCACAGTGGTTAAGAATCTGCCTGCCAACGCAGGGGACATGGGTTCTAGCCCTGGTCCAGGAAGATCCCATATGCCACGGAGCAACTAAGCCCACGCGCCACAACTACTGAGCCTGAGCGCTAGAGCTGGCGAGCCACACTACTGAGCCCACGTGCCACAACCACTGAAGCCCACGTGCCTAGAGCCCGTGCTCCACAACAAGAGAAGCCACTGCAGTGAGAAGCCTGCGCACCATGACAAAGAGTAGCCCCCGCTCACCGCAACTAGAGAAAGCCCTCGCACAGCAATGAAGACCCAACACAGCCAAAAATAAATAAATAAATAAATTTATAAAATAAAAAAAAAGGAAAAAAATCCTCAACTTTGCCAACTTTGCTTAATCAGCTGGATTCCGTAGTTAACACTACCAAAAGTTCTTTTTTGACACACTTTATAAAATTGTTGCCAGTTTCTGAAACGCAGGGTTTGATTTGTTAGAGACAAGGTACAGGGGCTGATTTCTATGGGGGCTACACCTAGAATCTAGTTATTAATACCAGTGAGTTCTGTGACCTGGGACCATCTTTGGACCTTACTGTCAATCTCCTTAGGTTTGGATGGAGGAGCTAACACTAGACTGGCTGAAAAAGTCACTTGCTTTAACATGTTATATGTTTCTACACTTCCCCATGCTTGTTATTTCTGAAATCTGTACATTTACAAACACAGATAAAATTTTTCCATGAAACAAAAGCCTGAGGTGTCTGAAGTAAACCAGAAAAGGAATCTGAAACTATTTTATGCTAAATCCCTGCCACTGTGGGGCAGCTACAGTCATAGAGAGACCCCTTAGGAGTTCTAACACCCACTAACATTTGAAAGTAACTTTTGCAGCATCAAATCCTGGGGGTTCCTGCATGTTTCATAATCCCTTCAAAAGCAGTAGAAGTGGAATCTCACTTTCATTACTCTGTGCCTTGAACCTAAGAGATTTGCAGCAGTATGAATTTTGTGACTGTGAAATTATTCTCTTCTCCTAATAGCCTTTTGACTTGGCTGTGGCTGTGCTTTGTACTTGTAAGCAGAGATGCTCTTGGATTCGCTGGGTCATTTGGGAAAGAATGTCTGACAGATGTGCATTGTAGGAGTCAGATATTGTTATTGTTGAAGACATACAATTTTTTTTTCATCTTCAGCAAGTTTGACAGTTGAATCCAAACACATTTTCATTGATTGCAGTATTTGTTATATTTCCATATACTTTAAGAACCCCAATGATGACTGTTCCATAAAGAGTTTCTTTTTCCTTCAGTAAGCACTCATAGGCCAAGGAGCTCCTATAGAGTTGGAATGATGTTGTGTACTCAACTTCTTCTTTTCTTGCTCATTCTTAAAGAAAACTGCTAGAAAAGACAGCCAATAGGTGTTTCCAAACTAAGAAAGAACTGTTTTTTTGTTTTTATTTTTGTTTTTAGTTTCTTAAGTGAAATATTCAATACTCCCTGAAGACCAAAATTCATTTGGCTTTGGAAATCAAGAAGAATATTTTTCTGCTGTGCCTCTTCTACCTAGGGATTATATTGATCTAGTACCATGTATAATTTTCCAGTTGCATGGGGTTATGATATGATTTATATAAATGGCATAAACATGTATTATGCAAATAGCACAAATGCCGAAGACAGCCGCTTACCAACTGTGGGATGTTTGGGTGGTAACTGACCTCCCTAAGACTCAACCTGTGCATCTGTGAACTTGGCCATTGCTGTCCTCTCAACATTCCTGTAGGAATGAAATGAAGGCATGTATGTGAATTTGTAGAGCAGTGCCTGGCAAATACAAATTAAATGATTATTTTGGCATTGAGAAACATCCTATTAACTACATTGTCTGAATCATGTTAACCATTTAAAATAATATTTTATAATCTAACTTAAAAATATTTGTAAGAGGGGGAGTAAAATTTGACAAAATATATTGCTCTGGACATTTTCTTCTTTATTCTGGGAACTATGCACTTTAATGACCAACTGATGAGTGAACTTGGTACAGGTCATTGGAAATGCCATTTTTCCCCCCGTCCTTGGTATTGTATTAGGAAAAGTTTTAAACTGTTTCCTTCTTTTTTTAAAGTATCTTAAAGCAGGTAGTGTAAATTAACTCATTACTTTGTAAATGCTTATTTCCAATGTAATTATGGCTTACTACATTGACGTTAAACATTGAAACGTAACTTCTAAATCCAGTAGCAAGGATAAGAGCCTCCTTCTATGGGTGCCTCTGGGGGAATTACTACATACTAAATAGAAAGAAATCTTAGTTTAAGATTAAAAAAAATCAAGGTACACTCTTAAAGCTAATGTGAATCAGGTATTACCGGAATCAGTGACTCTTCAGTTATTCCACAACACAAGTGACATACTTTCATCTTTATAGACGTGGCAAATTTTAGACAAGCTAAGTTGAAACCTTTATGGATAAACTTTTTCAGGTTTACAAAGTTTCAGCCAATTATAAAAGCTTAAAGGATTATGAGAGAACCACTCCCCTGAAAACATTTCTAGAATAAAGTCTGTCTGTCAAATGTCACTCGGTGATAATGTGTTTAATGTAGGCACAGAAATTTAAGAGGATGACTTGGACACTCATCAGGTAAGGATCAAAGGTGCTATAGGGCTGGGTCTCAGGTGAGGCTGGAGTATAGCAAGGGCAGCTTTTATGGAGTGTACTAAGCAAAGATTCCTTTTAGGAGAGCAAGTATGAAAATAAATTCATTTTTAAGTTACCGTAGTCCCTGATAGAAATTGAGATCATAGGGCAGGATCTGGCTAATGCCCAGTGGTGTGTTGTTAAACACTAAACAACTTGCTTTCTAAGTGGGTAGTGGGGGGGATCTGACTTATAGTGCTTGCTAATTTCTGTAAATAATCCACGTGGCTGGGCTTCCCTGGTGGCGCAGTGGTTGAGAATCTGCCTGCCAATGCAGGGGACATGGGTTCGAGCCCTGGTCTGGGAAGATCCCACATGCCGTGGAGCAACTGGGCTCGTGAGCCACAACTACTGAGCCTGCACGTCTGGAGCCTGTGCTCCACAACAAGAGAGGCCGCGATTATGAGAGGCCCGTGCACCGTGATGAAGAGTGGCCCCCGCTTGCCGCAACTAGAGAAAGCCCTCGCACAGAAACGAAGACTCAACACAGCCAAAAATAAATAAATAAATAAAATAAAAATTTTAAAAAATAAATGAATAAAAATAAAAATAATCCACGTGGCTGATTTCAAGCTACCAGCATGAAGTTGCTGAACACATAGATGATTACAGATAACAAGAATTGGCTCTTGCAAGCTGGTATCATTGGGTTCCAGCACAACATTGACTCTTTGAGTAATGCTGGCCCGTCTGTGCCTTACTTCCTTCTTGGCTTATCATAAAATGGAAACTTAGGGACATAGGAATAAATTTGGTTGAAGTAGATAGATCAGAAGTGGCACATTGTATAACTTGGTGGGGGGGTGCCATTCGTGTCCTAGCCTATGTGAAGGGTGCTCCCTGGAGTTGTGCAGGAAAGAGCCTGCATGGCCATATGTGCATATGGTGGCCCTGCTACAGCTCCATTCACTTGACTTTAACCCCTCCCCACCCCCAAACAAACACCGAGCAACTCATGGAGCATTACATCATATCTACTGCTCTGTGCCAGGCAGCTATGCCAGCCCACTCCCTTCCTCCAATCTAGACTTGACCTGCTTCTGTTTGGGCTCTGGTATTCCTAGTTCTCCTTATGGGCTGTGCGAGCAGGACCTGAAGGGAAATCAAGGTCATGGGGGCATCTGACAGCTGCGTTCAGAGGCTATGTGCAAAGGTGTTCTGGGACACAGCCTGGGAGGGAGGTTGGAGAAACCTCAGGATGCCTACAGCCCTGTCACCGGTCCAGGAACACTCAGGCACAGTGTCCATTATTTGGGGGAGGAAAAAGAATAAATCAGCGTTCTACATGCAGCTAAATTACCCTGAAAAGACCTCACCGCTCAGCTGGCTTCCCCAGCTGAGTCATGACTGCCTGAACAGCCAGGGGGCCTAATGAGCACTCTGTGGGTGGTTCTGCATGGGCAGTCACCCAGGGCTGATCCCCTCTCTGTGGACGTGAGCTTTTAAATAAAAGAACAGCAAGCCCGGTTGATGGATGGTGTTATTTTGACCTTTCTTGAGGGAGAAACTCACTTTGGGAGGATAGGGAAGCAGACTTGCCTCATGGTGCTCAGTGCTTGCAATCCCAGGGATGGTTCTGGAGGGCAGGACATCACGTGCCCAGTCATCTAGGATGTACCTAGGGGAGCACCATCTGGCGGGTGGGGATTCGGGGGGCCTGGCAGCAAGCAGGGCCAGGCACTGCCAAGGGCACAGATCTAAGGGTGGTCTGTGTCTGTGTGCACAATCCCGGCCGGCTCCTCCCCTCCTCCCTGACACACACACTTACACATGCTCAACACTTCTTCCAAGGAGGGGATGCCAAAAATAAACAAAAATGGAGGTGTTAGCACACAATGTCACGGCTACCACGATTTTCCCTGCCAAGATGCCCAATAAAGTGGTCCTTATAATTTTGCTATGAGGTTAGGGATCCTTGAAAGAGAATGTCAAGCTATAAAGGTTTGTAGAATATGTGCACCATACATATTATATAGAAGCTCTTGGTTGCAAGTAACATGAGACTGACTTCGAGGCAGCTTAGGAGAAAGAGCAAAGGCATAATGGGGGTGCCAGTGGTGGAAAAGGCTTATTGGAAGGTTGTGAAGCCATTTCACAGAAACCAAAAGCAGAGAGGCTGCCAGGGCTGTGGACTGCAGCCAGGACTGGAGCTTGGGGGAGCCTGCGTGGTACCAGGTTATGCTTCTCTAGTTATAGATGAGGCCTCTACACATACAGCCACAGAACAGAAAAGGGTGTCCTGAATTTTCCATGTTCCAGTCCAGGCACAAAAGAGATTTCTCTTTCCATCACTGTCTACAAAATTCCCAAGGAAGAAATAGTTTCCTAGCTCAGGCCAGGTGCCACCCCGATAGGTCAATTTTGGGAAGGGAAAGGGGTCTGGGGAAAGATTCTGATTCACCTTGTTGAGGTCTCTGCAGCCTGAAAATGTGAGTTCTGTTTTGCTTTCGGCTGGAATACCTCTTCATCCATGAAAACACACACGAGAGTAGAAAGGCCAAGGGGTTTGAGTCAGGCAAATCTGGGTATAGACCTCGTTTTCCCTCTTATTAGTTGTTTGACTTTGGACAAATAATTGAACCGCTCTGAAATTCAATTCTGGCATTATCCCAACAAGAATCTCCTGTTCTATGGCACAGTGGTCCTCAGAGTGAGTTCTGGTAGCCTCAGCACCAGCCTCCTCTGAGAACCTGTTAGAAAGGCAAATTCTCAGGCTCCGCCCTAGACTGGCTGGGGCGTGGGGCTCACTGACCTGTGTTTTAACAAGACCTCCCTGAGGACGCATGCTGTGGTTTGGGAGCCTCTGCTTTAGGGCTCTGGGGGGAGCCTCTGAGAACCCTCAACAGTGGACCACAGAGCCCTGGATGAGGGCCCATTGGGCTTGCAACCCCCAGCTACCACCTTCTCCCACAACAGTCTGTATAAGCAGACCATGGGCAGGAAACCTCTGGAGTCCAAATTCTTTGTGTACTGGGGAGTCTAGTGTACTTTTCACGGGGAGCAGTGGGGTCTCTCCACCCCAAGTCCAGTGAGGAGTTAAGATTGGAGGTGTTTGAAAGAACAGGGAACTAAGTATCCCCTGGCCGGTGCTTGTTGAGCTACAGAAAATTGCAGGCCCACCCTGATGCTAGCAGGTTTGGAGGAAGTTCTCAGGAAAATGTCTCTGCCCTCCCAGAGCTTCTAGACCCTGAAGGAGGAGGGGAAGCAGAGGGAAATCGCAGACTGTATCTCCTCCTCACCAAAGGAGAGGCAAACCAGACAGGCAAGGAGAGTGAGAGCCTGCAGCTTCAAACAGGACAAGATGAAACTTTACATACTGTGATGACACTGTGCCAGTAACTGGAGGTAAATGGATGTGACCCATATGGCTTTGTAATGGGGAAGAACAGAGTTGACAGCAACTGCTGGAAAAAATAAATGAGGGTGTTTGAGATGCTGTCTGGAAAATACATAAACATCATGGATGCTTGATAAGTAGCTGCCGCTTTTTGAGTGCGTATGTGAGCCAGACTCTTTCTAAAGCAACGACAGAAAGTGACATACAATTTTCACGAACCTTTTGAAGATGTTATTATAATTCCTACATTACAGAGAAGGAAACTAAGGCTCTGAGGAGGGGTGCTCAGTGGCCAAAAGCCACACAGCAAAGTAGCAGAGCCCGGCAGAGTCAGGGCCTCCATGCACGACTCTGACACCAAAGCCATGCTGTAGCTACTGCTTCTTCATGGGAACTATTTTAATAATATGCTATTCCCTAAATCGGGGATAGTACTTGTTTCCTTCTGGGAAGCAATCCCTGAGCTTTGTAAATGGCAGTTCATCAGTCCACATGGATCCCCACACAGGGGTCCTGGCCAGAGAGCCTATGAGACTCACAGATGTGCTGTTTCAGAGCCAGAGGCTGCTTTGCTGAGCTGGCATTTACATGGCTCTGTTTTCCTACTTAAAGTTCAAGGCCAAGACGAAGTCCCAGGGTTAAGTTTTGCTCCTGAGGCAAAGCTCTAGACAGTGTCTAGGAAAGGGCTTTGTCAATGGAAAAGACACAGAGTCACTGGACTCTGTTCAAAATGGCAGCCACCATGGGTCTCTTTGGGGTGCGGTGGATCCTCCAGCCCTGCAAGTAAAATCAGAGCCATTCATTGCCTTGGTCTCTCCCTCACACACACACCCATTTATGAGCATGAATCACGGATTTCCAAATAACAAGCATGAACTATTTTTTTATTTTAACACCCACCGCAAAGCCTAGCTCCTTCTCAGCCTCCCAGCTGCCTGCCTATCAAGTGGATTCTGACTCTCCAAGGGGAGGGGCAGGGCTGGTGGAGATATCCAGCCAGTCCCCAGGAGGTTCAACACTTGCAGCAATTTGTAGTGAAATTACCAGCTGAACTTGATTTAGATCCTGGCTGGAGCCTTCCCTGAAGGGTGTGGTGTGAAAGCCCAGCAGTTTGCTGTGAGTAAAAGTCTTACAGTGGATGCCTGGGCTGAGGATCAGGTTGGGGAAGACAGAAGGGGATGGAGTTTGTACCGGCAAGGCTGTCAGCCCCTAGATGCTGTGCTCGGGGGGTCACGCTAGCTCTTTTTTCAGTCCCTAGAAATATAATGCTGTTCATTCCATAAAACTAGGATATGCACAGGCTGACTGGCTTGCAAAATAGTGCCAAAGCTTCTTGTTTAGGGTAGGGGACCATCTTACAGGTCAAATTTACACAGGGCGTCAGCTTTCTCTCCCTGGGAGATGGAGGAATGGAATCTGCAGCTCAGTTGAGCTCTGGATCCTCCCCTAGATTTAAGTCACTCCTAAAATAGGAATTAACGCTCACACTTCATGCTTGTAATTGTGTAGTTACTGGAGGTGAAATGCTATCTCAAGTACTATTGAAGCCAAATATGGCCTCTGTGCCCTGTCGACTAAAAAAATATATTCACAGTCTAAAAATTGATAGTTATGTTTTATTCCGTGGGAAATTTTAGGACTTCAAGCCTGGGAGGCAGCATCTCAAGTAACTCTGAGAGACCCTCTCTGAGGAGGTGAGGGGGGAGCCAGGATATATAGGAGTTTTGCAACAAAGGGCAGGTAGTCTGAACATCAAAAGATTATTGTTAATTAAAGAAATCCAGATACCTCAAGTTAAGGAATTTAGTGCTTTTCTATGTATGGGAAGAGGTAAGAGACTGGACTCACTGAAATCATTCCTTTGATATGCATCTCAGCTATCTGGGGCCACTATCCTGCGTTTTTACATCCTGAGTTTCCTCAGGGCTCACCATAGGGAGTGGCTGCAGTCTGATGGCTGCTGTATGGCAGGTATTCTTTTCCTTCCTGAGTTCCCTCAGGGCTCACCAGCTCACCAAGGGCTGTGGCTGCAATTGCTGATGACTGTGACATCCTTTGTTTACTGATATGGCAGGAAATATTCCATTTATCAACCCCAACACGGAGTTAAATCTTGGAGACAGAGTTTTGGGTAAAGTAGAAAAGAATACCTTTATTGCTTTGCCAGGCAAAGGGGGCCACAGTGGGCTAATGCCCTCAAAACTGTGTGTCCCAACCTGGAGGAGGTAGTGAGGAGTTTTATAGTAACGGTTCAGAGAGGGTGTGATCAGCTCGTGGACATTCTTCTGGTTGGTTGGTGGTGAGGTAGGTGGGAGTGAGCATTATCAACCTTTTGGTTCCAGCTGGTCTGGGGTCTATGTGCTTGTGGGCAGCATACAGTTAACTTCTCCCACCTGGTGGGGGATTCAGGCTCTGCAAAACAGCTCAAAGATATTGTTATGTGTATCCCTTGAGGGGGAACCAGAACCCTGCCCTAAGGCTGCACTATTGTTTCTTGCCTATTCCTCTCTTGTCTCTCCATTCCCTCCCTTCCCTAATTAGCAACCGTTTGAACCTGCCCCTTGGAACTCAGGGAAGGTCATGTAGGCTGAATGAAGCCTGTTTCCTGTAATAAAGAAATGGGGGACACAGAAAGGCTTTTGTGCCCAGGAGCCCCACGTGGTCCTACTTGGTATCACTATCTCATTTAATATTTATAGCTAACCTAGGTCTGGTGCATGTAAGTCTCATGTGACAAAAGAGCAAAAAAAAAAAAAAAAAATCAAGCATTTGGGCTAGCACAGTAATGGATGGCATTACAATCAGTGTTGAAGGCTTTGTCTAGTATGTTTATCAATATCCCCTAGAAAATATTTCGTGTCAGATCTTTTAAGAATTTATGCTCAGGAAAAAAATCCACAAAAAAGCATCCTTCCTTGCTTGGGAGTCAGTCCCTGTGTCTGATTAAGTGGTCATGCAGCTCATCATGCTTCCCTTTTCCCCCAGGCTGCCAGGAAGACCAGAGCAACAATTAGTGGGCAGTTATTGTAATTAGCCCACATGCTTAGCATTGTTTCTTTCTCCTTTCTTTTAGTTGCTCTGTTTTCTCTATGTAACCTGTTTATATAGAGAGACCTCAGAGTCCTTGAGAATTGGAGGTCAGCTGTGAATAAATGCATGACTATAATAAAAAACAAAGAGAACCATGTAAGTGGCAGGCCCTGGACTGGGCAGATGTCCTGATTCCAAAAGCGGCACATTTTCCACATCACCACACTGCTCATTCTGACAGTTCTGGTGTGATTCTGCTAGAAGATGCCCCGGGAACTAGGCACGTTTTGGTTCCTGAGGGATGGGGTGACAGAGGACGGGGGCCACCATGGTAGCACCGCTGTGCCTTCACCTGCCTGGACAGCAGGGAGCTCTGCCTTATCAGAGCAGGAGGGTCTGGAAGTTGCTGGCTACATGCCATTGATTTTCCCCCTCAAGAACAACCCAGCAGTCTTTCCCTGAGGGGGCAAATTTAATTACAAGAAATTAACAAACATTTGGAAAAAAAAGGTAGAGCAGTTATTCTTCAATTAGAGAAAAGCTGGCTTTAATCACCTTCCTGCCAGATGTCCTCTTGCGGGGCTGGCGCTTGTGCAAATGAATACTGGAGCGGGGAATTAGAAAAGGAGCTTAGGGTCTGAGTGTCTCTCCCACTTGTACTGGCTACCATGTTAAATCCCAGATTCAAGGCTTACTTAGCTATTTTCAGATCTCTAAATCTTCCTTCCGTACATATGATGTTGCTTCAAGTCTGCTGGAGCCAGGGAGCTTCAGCAGAGCCGATTATTTGGTCTGTGGCCACCCTGGGCCAGAACAACAGGAGTGCTCAACTGTCTTCTGCTGGAAAATTCCATACTCCTCACACCCACCTCCTAGGAAAGAATCCTGTGTGTGTGTGTGTTTGAGAGTGTGTTTGCACATGTGTGTGAGTGAGCATGTGTGTGTGAGTGCATGAAGGTGGGTGCATGTTCATATGTGTGTGCATGATGAGGAAATGTGTGTGTGAGTGTGTGGTGGATCCGTCAATGTGTGTGTGTGTGTGTGTGTGTGAGTGAGCATGTGATTGTGTTGATAAATGGAATATTTATAAATGGAATGGAATATTTATAAATGGAATGGAATATTTATAAATGGAATATTTCCTGCCATATCAATAAACAAAGGATGTCACAGTCACCAATGATTGCAGCCCTCCAACGTGAGCTGGTGAGCCCTGAGGAAACTCAGGGCTGAAAAGAATACCTGCCATCTAGCAGCCATCAGACTGCAGCCACTCCCTGTGGTGAGCCCTGAGGAAACTCAGGATGTGAAAATTCAGGCCCCAGATAGCTGAGGTGCATATCATAGGAATGATTTCATTGAGCCCAGATTCTTGCATCTTCTCAGGTACATAGAAAAGTGCTAAATTCCTTAACTTGAGATACCTGATTTTCTTTAATTAACAATAATCTTTTGATGTTCCCAATTACCTGCCCTTTGTTGCAAAACTCCTATATATCCTGGCTCCTTCCCTTGCCTCCTCGGAGCAGCAGTTTCTCAGTTATCTGAAACACTGTCTCCCGGGCTGCAGTCCTCATTTTGCCCCAAATAAAACTTAACTCGCAACTCTCAGGTTGTGGATTCTTTTTAAGTCATCAGTATCTATGTGTGTGTGAGCTTGCATGTACATATGTGTTTGTGTATGTGTGCCTGCGAATTGCATGAGTGTGAATATGTGTGTGTCTGTATGAGTGTGTTTTTGAGTGAGTTTTTGAATGAGCGTGGATGTGAGTGCGTGTGTCAGCATGTGTCTGTGTGTTTGCTGGAGTCCCTCCAGCTGCATTAGTGGGAGGCATGCAGGGAAGAGAGAGCACTGGAACAGTCAGAGTGCTTGACCTTGCCCTGCACTGACAGACAAGAAAGCGTGGCGCTAAAGCAATTGACCTTGAAGGCGATGCCTTCCCATCTCCCTCACACACCCAACTGCCTTAAATAAATAAGGGAAGGCAGACAGACACAGTTCCCTAGAAAATAAGATAATGACATAATCTTCCCAGTAAGCTTCCTACACTGGGCTCCACAGCTAGTCAGGCACATGGAATAGCCCACAGCCAGGTTCCTGATGAATTCTTGGCCGCCCCAGCTTGTTCTGAATTTCATGAATGGGATTCGGGAGCTGGAGTCATTTTAGGGAGCAGCAGGACCAATGACGTCATCTTAGCTGTTAAAGAGTAAAGTCCATGAGAGGGATCTTGTTTCCCTTATAATCTGAGGACACAGAATGAATCCAGAGCAGAGCTGGGGCCAAGATCCAAGCTCTTGGTGTACATGCAGAATGTGACTTATCCTGGTTTCCTCAGAGAGATGCTGCCGTCTCACATCTTGTCCTGCCTTCATGCTAATCCCTTCCTTGCCAGCCCTTCATGTGCCATCTAGCTCATGGCTAGATTATTTACATGGTGTTATGATCGTTCTCCTTTTTTACCTCACTCTATCCATCACTGCCTTCATCAACCTTAAAATTGCCTTGACTGTGTTACTCCCTTGTTGAGAGATATTCAGTGGCTCCCTATTACCTAGATAATAAAATCCAAGATATTTAATTTGCATCCAAGATCCATGGTAGTCTAATTTCTACCTTCCTTATTTCCTATGTACCTTTTCCTTGATCAAAACTGGTTTACTAATTGCATTAATAATGTACTCTATTTATTCTCTCTTTCATTCAACAAATACATATTGAATACTTTCCAAGTCCCAGTCAGTGTGCTAGACACTGTAATAATAACATATACTTAATAAGTACCTACCGTGTGCCAGGTACACTTCTAAATTCTGTAGATGAAACAATGTACAGGCTTCTGCATGTACAACTGCAGGGGGAGCCGTGTACATAGCGGACAATAGATGGTGACTTTTGGGTTTTGCAACACATCAGCCCTATGTGTAATCTTCACAACAACCTTAAAAGAGAAGTGGTTATATTTAACCTACTTTACAGTTGAAGGAACTAAGCCACATTGATATTAAAAGGTATATCCATTATAGAGTAAGTTTCAGTGTGGGCGTTGAAACCTGAGGCTTGGCTTCAGAACCCTTATGCCTGACCTCTATTCCACCATCCCTCCAAATATATATTATCTCATTAAATACTCACAACAATGCAGTGAGGCAGTTGCATCATCATTATATGGATAAAAAAATACAAGGCCAGAAAAGTTAAATGACTTGCCAGATATGTTTCTAGCCCAGATTTGAACCCAGGTTATGTCAGTATTCTAAAGCCAAGATAGAATTATTCTAATTGTAATCAGTGTTTATTCTGGCAAAAACACTAAGTTTGGATCCCAGAGGACATGGGCTAAGACCTTGCCACTGTCCAGCACTGGTGTTCCTTCTCTCTGCAACTTAGTGCCCTCATTATAAATATAATGGGCTTTGACTACACCAGCACTCTCAACCTTGGATGTGCCAGAGGAGGACTTGGGGAGTTTCAAAAAATATGCCTATCTAGGATTAATGTTTTTCTATATTTCCCCAGGGATTTGAAGGTATAATCAGGGTTGAGGCTCTTAGATGTGCCATAATCACCACCTTGGGAGACTGAATCTGTTGCGTCTCCCACTTCAATGTCTTTTCATTCTTGCTCAAGTCAATGTGTGGCTTCTACTTGAAAGGCATTGTTCTTGGACGCTACGTTAGGCAGGATAGGCTAGGTTGTGCTGCAATAACAAATGACCCTGAAATTTATCCTGAGTTCTATTTATCACCCTGAAATTTATCTTACGTATTATTTCTCACTCATTATAGCTTGGCTGAAGTTTCAGTCCATGTTGCTTTCATTCCTGGTCCCCAGCTGACATAACAGCACCTATCTGGAAGATCACCAATAGATGGAAAAGAAAAGATGACAAACCATGTGCATGGAAAAGTGGAGAAACTCTGAGGGTGATAACTACTGGTGATGACTAGAATAGTCAATGTTGTTTGGTAAGTAGTGAAACCACAGACTGGAATTCAGTTCATCCTGATCTCAGAGCTTGAAAATATTACCCCTACCTTCAACAAAAGCTGTTCCAAGCGTACAGCTGTTCCAAAGGAATCCTGTGGGATGCTGAGGGGCCCCAGCTTCTGTTATTTTGATTCAGTGGGACTAAGCAAAGGCCCAGAAATCTACATTTTATTTTTATTTTTTTAAATTAATTTTTATTGGAGTATAGTTGATTTACAATGTTGTGTTAGTTTCTGCTGTACAGCAAAGTGAATCAGTTATACATATATATATATCCACTCTTCTTTTAGATTTTATTCCCATATAGGTCATTACAGAATATTGAGTAGAGTTCCCTGTTGATTACAGTAGGTTCTTATTAGTTATCTATTTTGTATATAGTAGTGTATATATGTCAATCCCAATCTCCTAAATTATTCCTCCCCCCCTTTCCCCATTGGTAACCATAAGTTTGTTTTCTACATCTGTGACTCTATTTCTGTTTTGTAATAGGTTCATTTGTACCATTTTTATTAGACTCCACTTATAACCAATATCATATGATATTTGTCTTTGTCTGACTTCACTCAGTATGACAGTCTCTAGGTCCGTCCATGTTGATGCAAATGGCATGATTTCGTTCTTTTTTTATGGCTGCATAATATTCCATTGTATATATGTACCACATCTTCTTTAAAAGCCTTTCCCCACTCCAGGTGATTCTGATGCAAGTGATTTGAGGACTGCATTTCGAAAAAACTGCTTTACTTCCTTTAAAGAAAGAAGGCAATGCCATTTCTCCTAAGTACTTGGCCTATTTGTCTGCTTATCTAGTCAAATTTCCATTGACATATTATAAGTTCCCACTTTTTTCCTTTTCAGTTTTTCTTATTCTTGTTGGTGAGGATGTTTTTGTGGGTGGATAATCAAATTATAGATCTGTTAATTCTAGAGTCTAGAATTCTAGGGTCTAACCCCTTTTCATGAACTTCTCAGCTCTGTACTAGATCCAATCTCCTTGATCCCCCTCTCACATCCCTTCTCCAATCTGCATGTATAGTCCAGCCCACTGGATGCAGCTAAGTAGACAGGCACAGCCCCAGGACATGGGAGCACATAAAGGAAACCTCCCCTTCTTTTTGTCTTTGGATACATGGAATTCTCTCCCAGACAGCTCAGACCCTCATATCTGTTTCCCAGGAAAGGGGGTTTCTGTCCGCAATTGTGCTTCCCATGATCTACATGATCCTACATGATCTGCTCCCTGGCACCCTCCCAAGGTCATTTTCTAGCATCCTGCCCCCCATTTGCTAAGATGACTGCAACAGCCCTCTTTCTGTATATATTGCAATACATCTAAAGAATTCTCAGTCAGTTTATTGAAAAGACCTTCCCATGCATCAAGTGATCATTGCCCCTTAAGTGAGAGGGGACATGGGATAGCAGAGTTCTTGGGCTTTTAAAGCATATGATGGCTGCTAGCAACAGAGCTGTGAAGTGAGCTTGCCTGGGTGAGAACCCTAGCTTTACTATGTAGTAGCCATAGCAACTTAGATAAATTACTTAGCCTTATGGGGTCCCATTTTTGTCACCCATAAAATACAGATAATGGTAGGACAGTTGCAAGCATTACATGACAACACAGGTAAATATTAGCTGTTATATTCGAAGCCAGGCAGACTTGGATTAAAGATCTCCCTCTGCCGTGTGCTTGAAGTTAACCTCAGAAGTCTCAGATTCCTCGTCGATAAAATAAATGTAAAATTGTCTACCTCCTAGGGCATGATGTGGAGAGAGTACAAATGCTGATGTTTAGAAAATTCCCAGATCATTTCCTGGCACATAGGAAATGCTTCAGAAAGTTAGTTCAGGAGGCTGCATTGCTCACAAACTCAGGGCCTGTTGCCTCCTAGAACCTCAGATGCCCAATGTACCTAGACTGACTGCTAGAGAGAACGTGGTGGGGCACAGGGAAGGCATGCAAAATTTTCACCTACCACACTGACTGTGGAGGTGCCAGGAAAATTTTGCACTTGCTGTAATCAATATGAAGGCTTTTCCCATGGGGGAGGGATAGATTGGGAGTTTGGGTTTGACATGTACACACTGCTATATTTAAAATAGATACTCAACAAAGACCTACTGTATAGCACAGGGAACTCTGCTTAACATTCTGTAATAACCTAAATGGGAAAATAATTTGAAAAAGAATAGATATATATATATATATGTATAACTGAATCACTTTGCTGGACACCTGAAACTAACACAACATTGTTAATCAACTATACTCCAATATAAAATTTTTAAAAAATCAGAAAACTGCTTACAACGTCTTTCAGGAAAATGACCCTCCACTGTGCCTGTCATCCACTCATATTCTTAACAAGGTTGCAAGGGCATGGTGTATGTGTGACTCTCACCCCAGATCATGGTTTCTGGCTGAGTCTATTGACTGTGGCCACAGAATCCTTCTTAACATGGCTCTTCACGACATAGCACTGATTAATTAGTATTTTCAAGCATGCTGAAACCCATTTGCTCTTTCTCCAAGAAGAGATTCCTGAGCTGAACTTAGGCTTCGATCCATCACACACCTTGCCCTGAGATTCTCATCTTAGAGCCCTGACTCTGGGCTTTTGTTGGCTTCACCTTTGTCATGTCTATAGTGATTTTATTACATCACTGTTAACTTCAAATCAGCCAAAACAACTCAGCAGGTCCAATTGAGCCAGAGGTATATTTTCCCCCTTTATCTTCTTCAAAACTTTGTCTAAGAACAGCAACAGGGGGGAAAAAAAAACCAAAAATCCAAACAGAAACAAATCCCTAGGAAGCCCTGGAGCCTTCATCCACATTTATTTTACTGCCTGGATGTAATTTGAGGAGATGCACTAAAAATGTCAAAAATGAACAGATTGGAATGAGTGTTTCAGTCCTCCAGGCATGAGACAAAGTCTCCAGGAAAGTGATCTTTAAAATATTTGGAATTGATCATGTTGTTTTAAACCCTCATAGCAGTGGGTTCTTGTCCTCATCCTTGGATAAAAAACTGCCCACTGTACCTCTTTTCTGTTTCCACCCACACAGCAGAAGCCCCATGGCAGAGGCATCTCTGTTGCCTGTGTGTGCCATTTCTGGGCTTGGTGCTTTCATGTCTTCAAGCCATTTTTCTGTCTGGTCAAGGCTGATTCAGAGGACCCAGTTCCTGACCACTGAGGATGCCCCATGCCAAGCCAGAAAATGTCTCCCTCTGCCCTTGACAAGGGAGTCTGAAAGTTTTGTAAGAACAATATCTCAGCAACATTCCAGCTTTGTCAGCTCATGCTGCTGCCTCCTGTTGCCCTTGAAGTTTCAACTGGACCCAGGATTCCTTTTCACTTCCTGTTCTGAGCCATTGTCCGGTGCTCATTACCCACCAGCTGTGGCCCAGCTGTTACATTCCACATCAAAGGTGGCATCATGCACCTGGCGTGTGAGCTGATTTCCCTTCTGCCTCTTACCATGGTGCATTAAGCCTTCTGGGTCTTTATTTTAAAGTAGCTCTATAAATGTCAAATACTATTAACTGTCCAAGTGAGAGGTGGAAAAGCCAAAAGGCCTTGGGAAGACTGAAGAATGGAATAAAACCTTAAAAATATTTTTTTCTTTTTTCGCCCACCCCTGTTCTTTCCTTTTCTGGCTGCCACTTTAATTTGGATACCCAGACTAGCAATCAAAGCAATGCAATGACCATCCCCATAAATATGTACATTGACACAAATCTGAAACATTAACCAAGAAGAAAACCAAGATGATTATTATTATTATTGCTCACATTAGCAATGATTTTGGCATATAAGATAGAAATGTAGGCAAATGTGGCTTATTATATTTAGAGAGCTTTCAGTCTAATAAGATGAAAAACGAAATCCTCGGTATACGTGGTGTCCATGTGACCACGAATAGTTCTGTTTTCTCTGAGGTGGCAAAGTATGCCAGTGCGTGGATATCCCGTCTTGATCAACATCAGAGCTGTTTTTACAATAATCTTTTAACTCCTTGCTTTTAGTCTCACCCCTTCTGATACATCCTCTCACTTCCAAGTGAAATCCTTCAAATGAAAGTCATATTAGGTCATTTTCTTGTTATTTTTGTTAACACCCTTAGAGGAGATGGAAGAAAGAGCAAAGGCAACTCACTCAAGTTTAAGCAAAATTTTCCTGAATTCACCTTTCAATAGCTAAAAATTCCTTTTAAAAAAAAAAGCTGTGTTAATTTATCTACAAATGGTAGATAATTCAATGGTAGATTGAATGACATGGACAGATAAAAAATATTTGTCTCAAGAGTAGAAAACTTTCAGGAATATATTGATATAATGACTCTTTCCTAAATAAGACTTTTGACTTTTGGAAAAGGTTTTGTGAGTGTGCATGCCTTCCACCAACTAATTTCATTCATTAATAGCTAATATGTCAAACTTAGAAGAATTTATTTATTTTCTTGGTGTTTTGCCTTCCTTGGAATGTAAATATTCAATAACCAAACCTGAGGGAGTATTAATAAATGAATACTGAAAGCTTTCAAAGCTTTCAAAGAGCAAGTGAAAGCTTTCAAAGTGCAAGATGTCACATGTGCACTGGGTTATTTATGTTATTTAGCTGAGTATTAAAACCCATTGGAGCTTTTCCCTTTAATTGATCTCAGCTAAAATCCTGGGGATATCTGGCTGGATTCCAAGCCCACTGGATTAATTTTAGCAGGGCCAGGCTTTTCCCAAAGGGAATGCTTGCTGGTAAGCTAAGATTTATTTACCTCATATGAATTTCTAAACACATTTTCAATATTGATTTCAATAAATGCCATACTTTGAGGTACTATCTAGGTATGATTTACAGTTAAACAAAGGCTTATACTACATAGACTTACTATATTGTATGAGTTTTCTATTGCTGATGTAACAAATTACCACAATTTTAGTGGCTTAAAAAAACAAGTAGGGGCTTCCCTGGTGGCGCAGTGGTTAAGAATCCTCCTGCTACTGCAGGGGACACGGGTTCGAGCCCTGGTCTGGGAAGATCCCACATGCAGTGGAGCAACTAAGCCCGTGCGCCACAGCTACTGAGCCTGGGCTCTAGAGCCCGCGAGCCACAACTACTGAAGCCCGTGCGCCTAGAGCCCGTGCTCCGCAACAAGGGAAGCCACGGCAATGAGAAGCCCATGCACCACAATGAAGAGTAGCCCCTGCTCGCTGCAACTAGCGAAAGCCCGCGCGCAGCAATGAAGACCCAATGAAAAAAAGAAAGTAGGAATTTATTATCTTACAGTTCTGGAGGTCAGAAGTTCCAAACGGGTTTCACTGGGCTAAAATTAAGGTGTCAGCAGGGTTGTGTTGCTTTTTGAGACTCTAGAGGAGAATTCCTTCCCTTGCCTTATCTGGCTTTAAGAAACTTTCTGCATTCCTTGGCTCCTGGCCTCATTCCTCCATCTTCAAAGCCAGCAATGTTGGGCGGAGTCCTTTTTCCTACTGCCATCTCCCTGGTTCTTACTTTTGATTCTTTCTTCCACTTTTAAGGACCCTTGTGATTATATTGGACTTACCTGGATAATCCAGGATAATCTCTCTATATTAAGGTCAGCTAATTAGGAATCTTATATCCATTTGCAACATTAAATCCTCTTTGTCATGTGAGGGAACATGTTCACAGGATCCAGCCATGTGGACAGCTTTCAGGGGCCAATAGTCTTCCTACCATCCTATTAGTAGGCATTGAGGTTTCAAGTCAACCAGTTGGGGAAAAACATCAATCCTTAGTGAAATTCAGCAAAGACTGAAGAATAGGTCTTGAAGTGGATTAAAACAGAATAAGTGTTTGGCATGCTCTGTGAAATCTCAGATCCCAGTGTGAGAGCTGTGCTGTTGACTGTTTGAGAACAAGCATCTACTCAGTACCAGACACTGTTGAATCTGTGTGTAATTTAAAAACAAGTCCCTGCCTGTCCTCAGGGAGCTTGCCAATGGGAGGGAGGGACAAGCATGTCAACAACGTATAAAAGGCAAAAGATGCTGACTACTGTGGTCCAAAGCAAGGACTGCTTCATCCCGGTGATGGAATTTGAAAAGCTCCTCACAGTAAGGGCATGAATGGGGCTGAATATTTATCAATGAATGAATGAATAAAGACATGAATGGAGAAGCATTCATGTTGAGGGAATTATAAGAGCAAAAATTATTAGTCAGGAGAGGATTCAGGTTTTGTGGGGTCTGAAACTTATACAATCTTGGGGACCCTTCTTAAGAAGAATATAAAATCATGAATGCAAAATTAAGCCAAAAAGTAAATATTATTTAGGAAGAGAAAATGTTAGAAAAAACTGGAAAGCACCATAAGCATCACAAAATCTGGAATTATAATATAGTATTAATTAGCCAACTAACAACTAAACTTCTCTAATACATTTTCCCTTTGTTTTTGGCTACATGTCTTTCATCACTACTTCATATGACAATGATTTTACTATATTATGTTTAAAAAATGAGGTATAATTGACATATAACATTATATCAATTTCAGGTGTACATCATGATGATTTGATATATGTATACACTGAGAATTGATCACCACAATAAGTCAGATGCTTTTTCTGCATTTATTGAGATGACCATAGGATAGGATTTTTATCCTTCATTTTTGTTAATGAGGTATATCACACTAATTGATTTGCATATTTGAACCATCCTTGCATTCTTGGAATAAATTCCACTTGATCATGGTGTATGATCATTTTAATGTGTTATTGAATTTGGGTTGCTAATATTTTGTTGAGGATTTTTACATCTAAGTTCATCAGGAGTATTGTCTTGTAATTTTCTTTTCTTGTGGTATCCTTGTCTGTTTTGGGTATCAGGGTAATGCTGGCCTTGTAAAATGAGTTTAGAAGCATTCCCTCTTCCTCTGTTTTTTGGAAGAGTTTGAGAAGGGTTGATACTAATTCTTCTTTGAATGTTTGGTGGAATTCACTAGTGAAGACATCTGGTCCTGGACATTTATATTTTGGGAGGTTTTTGATTACTGATTCAGTCTCCTTACTTGTAATTGGCCTGTTAAGATTTTCTATTTCTTTTTTTTTTTTTGGCCGTGCCACGCAGCTTGCAGGATCTTAGTTCCTCCACAAGGCATGGAACCTGTGCCCCTTGCAGTGGAAATGTGGAGTCCTAACCACTGGATGGCCAGGGAATTCTCAAGATTTTCTATTTCTTCATGATTCAGTTTTGATAGGTTGTATGTTTCTAGGAATTTATCCATTTCTTCTAGGTTGTCAAATTTGTTGGCATATAGTTAGTTGTTCATAGTAGTCTCTTATGATACTTTGTATTTCTGTGGGATCAGTTCTAATGTTTCCTCTTTCATTTCTTATTTTATTTGAGTCCTCTTTCTTTTTTTCTTGGTGAGTCTAGTTAAAGGCTTTTCAGTTTTGTTTAGTTTTTAAAAAAATAGCTCTTATTTTCATTGATCTTTTCTATTTTCTTTTTAGTTCCTACTTCATTTATTTCTCTCTCATCTTTGTTATTTCATTACTTCTAACTTAGGTCTTCATTTGTTCTTCTGTTTCTCATTCCTTGCGGCATAAAGTTAGGTTGTTTATTTGATTTTTAAAATTTGTTTGTTTCCAGAGTTTGGCATTTATCACTATGAACTTCCCTCTTAGAACTGCTTTTGCTGCATCCCATAAATTTTGGTATGTGTATTTCCATTTCTGTTTGTCTGAAGGATACACCCCCACAAACAAACTTGTCTGTAACCTAAAGCTAAATAATTGTTTTTCTTGTCTGTTTTTGCCTCTTTCTTATTGTCATCTTATTCACCAGAACTTAATGTAAGTAGATTTCTTAGAATTGAGATATTTATTGGTTTTGTATTTGTCATCCTTAGAAATGTTAATTAAATATTTTATATTGATAATATAAATGTATGTACAATGTGTGCATGTATGTATTTTAGGGTGTGAAAATGCTATGCTTTGTATATGAAAGTTTCTGTGTCATCATGATAAATATGTCCATTTAGAGAAAAAAAAAAAAACCTAACAAACCTCTCTATAACATTTTGCCTTAATTTTTTGGCTGCATAGTCTTTCACTGCTTCTTCATATTACAATGGTTTTATTATATTACTTTAATAAAAGTATTTGAAAGAATTTTTTTTCTACATGGTTGATATTTTTTCTTTAAATTTCTTAGAATTGGGATGTAAAAAACATGTGATTTCCCACACAGATATATTCTTTGTTTTCGTAGTACCACAAGATATTATACTCAGAATAGGGGAATTTTGTTAAATCATATTTTGTGTAACTCCCATAAAAGAGAGAAGTATAGTGAATGTTTATAATTATATACACTTTTTTATTATATGTATTTATGATAATAGAGAACCACCCAATTTTGACTGGGTATTAGTGAGAAAAAAATCTTCCACTTAAAATTATACATGTTTGAATGAGAGTTTTCCACAGACTATTCTGGCTATTCTGGCTTTGTGTGGTTTATACCTTGTTTCTCCTGCATGGCCATATGCTTCCAGGTCCCAGAGTGTATGTTATTATTGTGACATAGCTGCTGGCTTTATGTCTTGACACTATATAAGCTGTTATAGTGGGTAATATAAAAAACTTGGGAGCTGTTCTTAGGCTGAGATAGCTATAAGTAACTAATCTATACATAATATTGGTTGCAAAGCACATGAATATTTTCCAATAATCCAAAATTACAAGTATTCTCAACTCAAATATGCCTTAGCCAGATCCTCCAAATGCCCATGGCTACTCCAGTGCCACCAACACTAGACAAAATGTAATGGATAAGAAATAAGAATAAAAAGATGTTATCTGTTGCTGCAAAACATATCACCCCCTAAACTTAGTGGCTTGAAACAAACACTATCATTTATTATGTCACGGTTTCTGTGGGTCAAGAATTCAAACAAGGCACAGAAGTGATGGCTTATCTCTGCTCCATGATGTCAAGGTTTCAGCTGGAAGATTTAAGAATTGGGCTGGAGAATCAACTTCCATGTTGGCTCATTCACATGGGGGGCAATTTGGTGCCAACAAATTGGTTTCTCTACACATGGGTCTCTAAATAGGGCTGCCTGAGTGTCATTATATTGTGGCTGGTTTCCCTCTGAGCAATCCAAGAGTGCAAGGTAGAAGCAGCAATGTCTTTTATGACTTGCTCTCAGAAGTCACACCCATTCATTTATGGTTGCAAAGGTAGACACTTATTCATTGTAAAAAAGAGCACATGGGAATAAATACCAAGAGATAAGGATCATTGATGTTATGGACTCAATGTTTGTGTTTCCCCAAATTCCTATGTTGAAGTTCTAATCTCCTTGGGATGGTACAGTATTAGGAGATTGGGCCTTTGGGAGGTGACTCGGTTTGGAGGAAGTCATAAGAATGGGGCCATGATGGGATTAGTGTCCTTACAAGAAGAGGAAGAGAGACCAAAGCTCTCTCTCTTTCCACCATGTGAGAAGGTGGCTATCTACAAGCCAGATCTCCCTAGGAACTGAATCTGGCTGGCACTTTGATCCTAGGCTTTCCAGCCCCCAGAACTATGAGAAATAAATGTTGTTTAAGCCACTTGGTCTTTTGAACTTTGTTATAGCAGCTGGAGGTGACTAAGACATTTGGGAACCACCTTGGAAGCTGGCCAACAAAGGAGATGTGATAATTGTAAACAACTAAAATTAAATTTTCTCATGTTGACATATTCAAACAATTATATGACCATGTGACCACATTGTTATGGTTTCTACCAGAGCTTTAGAAGGGGAAACTGAGAAACTGAATCATAAGGTTTATTTGTTTCTTTTCTGAAAATTCAGCTTTGTGCTGCTATTCAGATCAATTCCCTCAAAATTCTCACTCCTTGAATAGAGTTTCTCACATACAGCAAACTCTATTTTTATTTCTACCATAAGCCTGAGATGCAGGGAAGTCCAGGGTTAATATTAATAATGAGATGCCATAAATTGGTTTACACCATTGAGGTCAATTTTAAAAGAATACCACAGGTAGCCTGAAAGGAGAAAAGAAGTTGGAAGATAGTGGCCTAGAGCTTGAGGCTGGGTGACTGGAAGTCCAAAAGGGCAGTCCAATTTGTGACTGTGAACCTCAGATCTTGTTGTGAACATTATGGCACATGCTGCTAATTATCCTCTAGAATCCATTCTCCTGATCTTGCTTTTAGAATGGAAGACTTACCCTATAAACTGCCTACCACTTTTATCAAAGCACTTGGCTTTTTGGCTACAGATACCACATTGCACTGCTCCCTTGCAGATAGGTGTGTGCTTAAGTTCTAGCCAAAGGAAGATGAGGAGAAGTGATGTGTGTAACATGATGTCATTTCCTTTAAGGAATGTTTGCTATTTCTCCACTTCCTTTCTTTTTTCCTTTCTTCCTTTGGGGAAGGAATGGAGAGAGTCACCTTGGATTCTGGTATGGAAGCCACATGTTGAGGATAAAAGAACCACCCTCTGAGCTCTAGAACTCTCACCTCTGGACCATTTTGTGAGCGGGAGAGAGAAAACTACCTTCTGGTTTATTTAACCCATGGAAATTTGAAGCTTCTTTGTTACAGCTCTTTAGACTGACCCTTCAAATAGTAAAATAAGAAGTTAAAGACTCATTACCCTTCACGGAAACATTTTTTTCTTCATTGGCCAGACACTTGATGGAAAAAGACCCAAAACCAAGGTTGGAATAATCCACAAATCTCCTCTGTGTTCCCATGCTCTGGCCTGGCCTTGTAGAAGTATTCTTTTCTCAGCAGCATCCTCTGAATGTGAAGAGACTATAAGAGTGATTATTTCACTCCTGATGTCTCCTCTCTGCAGATATGTGATTGAATGCTTTGCCTGTGAAATTCTCATGGTGGGCATTTTTGTTATTTTCTCCTGCTCACCTGCTTTTTTTTTTTTTTTTTTTTTTGGATGGCTCAAACCTTGTAGTGGAAGAAAACCTGTCAGCGTGTGTGGGTGACAAGAGTGAGGTGAGAAGTGGATGTATGATCTGAAGTTACAGGAAATGGTTGTTTATGTAGCCTTATTAGTACTCAAGGGATTGCAACATGAGTGTTAAATTCAAATGTTCTGACTCACTATTCTCTTGAGAGAAAGACTTCAGAAAACACAGGTGTGCAGTCTACTGAGCTGCTGGTTTCCTTTACAGTTCATCCCTGTAGAAATAAACTTTGACATTCTACCCCAGAGGTTGCAAAGTTTTGCCTCCCAAAGAGACCCCTGGGGTGATGTGTATTTTAGAAACCTCAGACGTGAACTTGTATTTAAGCAGGATTTACCTTTAGAGACACCACTCTTTGCTGGTTTTCCTTCTTCCTCACTGGATGGTGTTTCCTGGCCTTCACTTTGACTCTTTCTTTTCTTCTGACTATGAATGCTGACTTCTGAATCAGCCTTCATCCTCAACTATAAACTGGGCCCCATGGCTTTAAATATCATCTAGGTTTCAATGACTTCCAAATTTCCACCCCTGACCTCTCCCTGGAATCCCAGACTTATACATTCCAAGTGCTAACAAGGCTTTCTTCTGGTCTAATAGGCATCTCACACCTAACATGACAAAACAAAAAGAAAAATAATAAAACTCTCCCAATTTTGCTTCCCTCTTTCCAAAAACTGCTTCTCATTTTAGTTAAGGTAATGCTGTAAAAACCCATTGATGGCTCAAACACAATAGAAGTGTGTTTATCATTCATTTAGAGCTAAAATCAGGTGTTCCTGATCAGCAGTAGCTCATTTCTAGGTGGTGTTTCAGGTTTCTGAGTTCCAAATCCCATGGTTCTACTATCTTGAACATTTCGTTTCTGAGATCACCACGCCCATCCTTATTAAGGAGACGGAAGAAAAAAAAGCATGAGGACCATGCACGGAAGATGTCTATGGAGAGTGCTAGAGGTGACACGGGTCAATTTTAACTACATTTTCTGACTAAATTTTAAACGGAACTGCAAAAGAGTTTAGGGATGAAGAGAAAATTACTTAGTTTGTGGCATATTTCACACTTTTGGCCGGAAAATACCCATTTCCTCCTTGTCCTCTTACACAAAGCACAGTTCAAAATCCAGGATATCTATCTGTTGTGCATACCTCTTGATCAGATCTGGGGGTGACCTATCAACCACTCTTCCAGTCACGTGGCTCATCCAACTCTGGAAAATCCGCGATCTCTTAATTTTCTATTTACATGTTGGTCTCTGCTTGCGAACAGCCAGTTCTCACCTGAGCTCATCTCTTCTTTGTAATACTTCACTAAAGAGAGTCAGTAGTAACCAATGCATACTAATGCTCTAAATTTTGCCAACCAATTGTCCCAGAGCTACAGGTCAGAAGGCCTTTTTACCAAATGTTTTACAATGCAGAGTGTGAATCTCCATCTTTCTTCTCTCTGCTATCAGGTTCCTCAGTGCCTGCCCATTATGCCAATACTACCTGCCTTTTTTTTTTTCTTATGGTGACTCTCCCTCCTGGAATAATTTCTGTACTGTAGCAAGCACAGTAAAGAAATGTAAAACATTTTGAAAATATTGAGCTTTTTTTCTATCAATAATTTTTTCTTCCTTCCACCCAGTACTTTCTCTGCTTCAAACTCCCCGATAGATTCCTACTGGATTTAAAATAGACTCTATGATGAATTACAAAACTCTCTGTCATGTAGCTGTCATCTACGTTTTCAGCCTCCTCTGGCACCCCTTTTGTCCTATCCCCTATGCCACATTTACTTAGGACCATTTTCTGTTTTATGAACATGTCCAGCTCCTGTCTTTGTATTAGTTGATTCCCTTGCCTATGATGCCCTTCCTTCCTCCCCTCCTTCCTTCCTTCCTTCCTTCCTTCCTTCCTTCTTTCCTTCCTCCCCCCTGTTAAAATGTAAGATACTTGAGACCAAAAATTGATTCAGTTTTATTCAATGACTACTATATTCATAGACAAGAACAGCGCCTGAGCAATCATAATTGTCTAATATATATTTACTGAGTAAATGAATGAACTCTTCTTGAGGAATTGACAGTACTAAATTTTACAATGAATCCTAGAGGTCTAGAACTAGGAGAGATTTTATTGATAATTGAATATGTCCAATTTAATAGGTAAGTAATTGAGTAATCAAGTTGCAAGACTGAGAATATTTGAAACATTGGCTTTTCTACCTATACGTTCTGTGATTATATAAAGTGATTTATTCCAAATATCCAACCAGTTATTCTCAGGGACCAAGAATTACCATATTATAATCCATTTGGAGTCAATGACCAAGTGACAAATGTCACTGTGTACCAGATTTTCTCTCTGCTAAAACTAATTAGTCAATGGGGTCAAAGATAAACTTTTCTAATGACATAGTAACTCTCAGGGGATTTCAATAAAGGTGAGATAGAACATTTTTGCTGTTGAACATTAAGCTCTGTGACTAGTAAATCAGAAGTTGGCACACTGCAGCCCATGAACCAAATGTGGTCCACACATTTTTGTAAGTAAAGCTTTATTGGAACAAAATAATACCTATTCATTTATGTATTGTCTATCGCTGCTTTATACTATAAAGGCAGAACTGAGTAGTTGCTTCAGAGACAGAATGTCCCTCAAAGCCTAAAATATTTATTTTTTTGGCCCTTAAAAGTTTTTGTCCACCCCTGTAAGTAAACTATTGTCCCTGCAACCTCCCTGCCCCAACCCTTATCCACACCCCACAAATATATCTCAACTTATTAAAATATGGAACTTTCTCATTGAGAAATTTTAAAAATACATGCTACCTATTATCCAAAGGCAGAATTATGCTTCCTTTTAACCATTGTATCTAATGCAAAGCATATTTTTTAGGAGGATTCTGACACATAAAGATGCTTCACAAGAAAATTTAGAAAATAACATTGAGACAACTAGAGATCCAATTATAGGTCATATTTATATTTCATTTTTTCTCTTTAGTAATTGGAACTTTTAATTTTAGCTGGATAGGTAGCCATCCTGCTGAAACTGTGTTTTTCTAGCCTCTTTTGAAGCTTGGGACATATCCTTATGTTCTGGCCCATGACATGTGTGCAGAGGGAACGTGGGCAGTTCCTGGACCCTGACTTCCCTTTTCTCTCTCCACTTCCCGCTGACAGGAATGCAGGTACAACGATGGAATTTGAAGCCACCAACTTAGACAATGAGATGGAAGCTTCTTGTTGAGGTTGGCAGAGCGACAGGAAAGGAAGGTGGGGTCCTCACCACTGTGGATCCATCACGTGGGTCTAGGACTGTTGACTAGTATGTCCTAAACTAGTATGGTGCTAGAAGAATAAATAATTATTTAGGCACTGTTATTTTCCAATCTTTGATACAATACTTGAACTATATACTATTTGGGTAATAATTACAGTATTAAAAATTCTCATTCAATTATAAAACACCAAATAGCATGTAAAATGACTCCCTGTATCACTGAAACATCTTTTTAGACATTTTATGAGAGAAAGCTAAGTTCCGAGAAAGAAGTGTGTAGAATACCACATAAACTGGTTGGCACTTGAGAATGATTGCAAAGCAGAGTCTAGAACAGCTGTATTGAAATCCTGACCAAAAGACTGAAGAAAATGAAAATATGGGCAATTTGGTGTCTTTTGGGGTTTTGATTTTTTTTTTTTTTTTGTCACTAGTCATTTAACAGTGATAACAACTGCAAGACCAGTACCATTTATTGAGTATATACAGTGGTATAAGGCTGTGTGAAAGACACTTTATAGTTAACATCTTTTTTAGTTTTCCAACATCTCACTTCTAAAATATAGAAATTGAGGCTATCAACATTTGCGTTGCCAGGGAAACACATTCACTGAGCAGCATGAGTGAGATTTATTTTCAGTCTTTGTTTGTTCCCAAGACTGTAATATTTGCAATCAGTTGTGCTGATCTCACATAGTCAGTCTTCTTTCATGTCAACACCCCATAAAGTGTTTTGAAAACTCTTAGTTTTCCCTCATAAGAAAATGCAACAGGGATCCATGAGAAACAGTTTGAAGTTGGCCACCTTACCCGCTCCTGTTTTCATGTTACATGGTCATTAAGCCCTGATTTCTTTTATTAGTATTAATTCAGAATTACCAGATTCTGAAAGAGATGCACACTCTAATCCCATGTGAGTATGGAAATTATAGTAATTAATCAAAAGTGTGAGGTAAATTTTGTTCCTAACCTTATAGATGGGGAAAGAAAAGAAAAGAGATGCTAAAAAACTTTCTCAAATTTACAAAGGAAGGACTGGTCAGAGCCCCTATTCAGATCAAAGTCAGTATGTTTCTGATGAAAAAATGCTACTTGGGTGGTCCCCAATGGACCAGATCTTCTGGTATTCACTCTCTTGTGTAGTTTCCTCCCACACTGACTGAGCTTGGCCATGAATCTCGCTTTGGTGTAATGCCAGTATAAAGTAAGCTGAGGCTTGGTATGTGTTTGTGCAGTGGGTCCTGTCCTTTTGAACTGCTAGCTCTTGGGACACTCCCTCTCAGAACCCAGGTGTCATTCTGAGGGAAGTCCAACTAGCCATGTGGAGAGACCATATGGAGGAAATTCCAGGCCCAAGCTGAATTCCAGGCCGTCCTCCCAGGGGACAGCCAGCACCAACTTGCCAGCCATGTGCATGAGCAAGTATGATTGAAAGTAGATCTGCTGGCCAGAGTCAAACTGTCCCATTGGATGCTACAAGGAGCAAAGGCTGGAGTGCTAACCAAATCCCTGAATTGTTAGCAAATAAATGTTGTTTTTCTATGTTTAGATCTCTAAGTTTGGGGTGATTTGTTCTCCAGCAATAGATAACCAAAACTTTCTGATGACTTTTTCCACTATATTGCAACGCCCTGGTTCACAGGCAAAATGGCCAAGGTTTTTCATACCAATATCCCATCAACACCTTACCTTTATAGGTCTAGAAAAGCATTAAATCTGATAACATGCATTTTATGTGTTGTTTTATAGGAAAATAATGTAATTCACTCACTGACATTAAGATGTGTTCCTGTCTCTCTCTCTATCATGATGGTAGGAAAAGGTCCCAGAAGCTCCAAAGGAGCCAGGTGGGCACGAGGTTGAATCTGCCCTCCAATCTGCGGCTTTGGCTAAGTCACTGAACCTGTCTGATCATGTGTTTGCACATTTCTAAACTGCCAAAGATGATCACTCTCAAGATGATCACTCTCAGCTTGTAAGGAGGATCAACACAAATGTGTGTGGATGATTCTAGCATCATATTTGTCCTATAGAAGGTCCTTAATATATGGTAGCTGCTATCGCCACTTTTAAGTTATAACTAGTATCTTATAGTTTACTGTCTGCAAAGATATGATCTCCTAGAACTGACCAGCTGTTTAAGATCTACAGTTTATGCCAGGGGGACAGGTTTATTGGTGTAAAGCTCTAGCTCTGATAACAAGAGACAAACAATGCAGCAGTTATTCTAGAAATAGCGAATAGAAGCCAGCCTGGCCAGTGAAACCTTCCTTAGCTTACCCATTCTATACAATGACCCCCTGCAACTTCAGAGCCTGGAAACATGAACGCCAAATTGGAGACTTCTCTTAAAAAGCATTTTCCCCTCAATTACTCCTGCCCTGTCAATTCCATTATGGCATAATTCAGCTCTCAAGATGTGCTAATGATTTCCTCCTTCTTCTCCCTGAAGTGCTGCTGATAGATGGAAACTTTGGGAAGAAAATCCCTGAAGAGGTTTGACATCAGTGAAGTGGATAAAGACATCACCAGAGAACGGTGCAGAATTTGTGCAGGGGACACCCAACAGCCTCAGGATGGTGCATGAAATCACCAGTGATTGTGAAGTGAGATTTTGTGATTCCCTTTGCAAAGTGCTCCTCTTGAAACTCTCCATATTTAAAGAATGCTCTTTCTCTTTACCAGGGAAGTTTAGGGAAAGAAGATACAGCAATGAATAATCAATGCACGCCTCACAGCATGGAATACTAGGAAATGATTGATGTGTGACAGCACTCACATGTCAGGTTCCCCTCCATGACGTTAACATGCAACCTGCAAAAGAAACCCGACTTAAGATGCTCACAGATCAGAGAACAAAGAAAAAAAATATGTATGATACTTTCTACAAAGAGGGAACTTTAGCTCAACTTCTATGGCAGGCAAGAAGAAAACAGGAAATCAAACATTAAATGTTGAAACGTTGGTGACAGCCTGAAGTGAGCAAAAAAAATAATAATATAGCACATATGGAGAGCTTAGTCTAAGATCATTACTGGGCCTGTCTGCTCCTTCCTTCCGTCTCCCTCACCACTTTGTGACAGGCTTGAATCAAGGGGGTTCTACCTTCATTAGGTCAAACCTAGGAATATGATGTAAAAGTGTTCATTGTTCTATGCTGGGCTTTGGAGTGAGCTAGACAACTTATTGGAAATTTGGGACTGAAATTCATAGAGTATATCAGTGAACCAGAGTGAGGAATGGGGCAGGGTGACTGTTCTCCTGCAGAGGTCTGGAGGATACTTGTTTCTGTTGGGGAGTAGTGCAGAGTGTCAGTGACGTAGCTGGGATAAAAACTTAAAATAATGCCCCTAGGTTCTGAATTCAAATAGGTTCCCAGAAGATAAGCCCAGCATTGCATAGAATGTCCTTGAAGGGAGAAGTTATGTGACAATTTGTTGGAAGGAGAGCAGCTTACAGATTGCTATTTTGTCTGAAGTATAGACAGCTGAGGCTTTGTCGATTTATATTTAATTGATGTTTCTTTGCAGTGGATATAAAGGTAAATTGAACTGGATATAATAAATGTTTATTGAGCACCTGCTAAGTGCCTGGTGCTAGGATCAGCTCAAATAATACAGTGGTGATTGCAATGCAACCCCAAGAACAGAGGAGTTCTTGGTTACCACAAAAGGTGGTTCACCTGGGCTTATCAGCTGATCTGCAGCCAGGCTTCAAGGGCATGGTGTTCTCTTGCCCACACTGCCCCTGCTTTGATAGACTCTGGGACCCTTTCTGACCCAGTCACTGCTATCCTCATGGGCAGCACCATTAATGCAGGAGTCAGGATGCCAGTATGCCCCGTGCTCCACCACCAAGTGGAAGAGCAACAAGAGAATGCTTCTCCTTGTGTTTAAAGAGCATTCTAAGCAGGACAGTTCATGTCTCATATTGTAAAGGGATTGATGGAGCAGCGTTACCAGCTTGTACTTTTTGAACTGCCCCATCTGTTTACCACCATTCCCTCCTACTCCAAGTCCCAACACAGATCCTTGAGGCCAGGCTGAAGTCACGTGAGACTGTCAGAAACCACCTTGTGTTCAGAATCACTGATACACTCCAGCAACCAAGATTCAGCTCCAAAGCCAATCCGTTCATGCCTGGTTCCTTCTGTACTTTGAAGTATTTCCCTTGATGTTTTTCTATCCCAGTCCTTGAATGGATGTGCTCCTGGCAGATCCACCCAGCAGACTGCTGTCAGATATGCTTAGATGTGTAAGTCGCCTAGTCATATCTAGGGTTCTTGATACAGAGATATTTGAGGAATGTGTACTTTGAGTACTGTGTAGAAGGACTCTTTCTAACAGCCACTTCTCTATGACCCTTGCCCACCTGTCTAACCTCATTTCCAATGTTTGTCCATATTTGTCCTACCTTCTATCCAACCTACTTGGACTGTGTGTCATGCACTGTTTTACCTCTGTGCATTTCCCTTTGCTGTTCTTGATCACATGTCTTTTCCCCCTTTCTCTACCTGATAAGGACTTTCTTATCCTTTGAGAGTCAGTGGAAATTCTTCTCGATCTCATCATTGCTTCCATAGTGTCTTGTGCACATCTTTATATATCACGGAGCCCATTATAGGCTAAGTATATTTTTACTTGTTTATCCCCTTCTTTAAATTATGAGTTCCTCAAAAACAAAATCTGTCTTATTGTTTTATTCCCTATGCCCAGTACAGAATTTGACATGAGTAACTGCTTGATAGTTGTTGAATGGAAGTCAAGACAGATATTCACGTTTACCTTAAACAAAACAATAGCTGTAAATATTACCTGGAATTATCAATGATACTTGCTGAAAGAGATTGTCCCTCTCTCTTCTGGGAGCTGCATGAAGGAACATAAGTGGGGAATGCATGTTTACATTATTGATTTCAGTTCAGATAGAAGCCAGGGTCCAGAATGTGGGGCTTTATCTGACCCTGAAGAACCACAAGGAAAGCAAAGACAAAAATGACTGTAGCTATCTGTTTCTGAGCCCTGACCTCTTTGAAACTCCTTGGAGACTGTGCAAATCCCTCTTAGCAAATTATAATATTGATAGCCTCTTTATATAAGTAAACTCAGAGTAAAAGTAGACATGTTATGTTGAAATAATCACAAGAAACTTCATTGCAATCTCTTGAGAAATGACCACAACTGTTGAACAAACAAACCACTAAAATGATAAATCAAAACAAAACAGCACAAGGCAAAAACTAATAACCACGCTTTAACAGCATTTTCACAAGAACTAAGGCCTCGCTGAAGCTGTAGGACATGATAAAGGCAGATTCTAATGTCTCATGTGATTCTCCTGTTTTGACGGTGGTGGTTGGAAGTTCTGGGAGACTCATTTCTCCAAGACACAGTCTAGAAAGAATGGTGCTATTTTTGGTCTGGTTGGTGTGGGAAGCCAAATTCCTAGTTCTGAAGTCACCGAGACACTCACACTCAGAGCCTTAAACAAAAGTTTGGCTGTGCCTTTTCACATGTTTCTTCACAATCCCCTGTCTTCAAATCGTGTCACTTATATTCCTCAAATTGCAGATGATGCAATTTTGCTCAAGTGCCTTATATAGGAAAAAAGGGAAAGCACATGCCCATTTTTTTGCTAACCTTTTCTAAAGAGAAGAAATGAGGCTGTTTCTTAATTAAGTTTATGAGTCATGATATTTGTTAACCATAAAACAAATATATGGATTCTCATCTTCTGCAACAAATGATTTCTTGGGTCTATGTAAAGTAATAGTTGCATGTAAAGAATTGCTTTATTTTTTTAACATTTTTTTAAACATTTTTTTAAATGGAAAATTTCAAACATATACAAGAGAAGATATAGGTAGTAAATAAATGCGCATATAATCATCACACAGCTCAACAGTTATCAACTTATGACCAATTTAGCTTCATCTCTCCCTCTACTCACTTTCCCTTTCACACACATATTATTTGAAGCAAATCTAAGACATATTCCACTCTTAAATATTTCAGCATGTATGAGAGTTACTTTAAAATGAAACATTTTTTTAGTTCACTAGATTTAAAAAATAATCTTTAAGCACAAGAGAAAGATTGAACCAAATAAATTAAATAGTCTACTTCCTGTCAGTAATATAGGAGGCCTATTTCTATTTCATTTGATGTTTCCATTCCATTTTATGTATCAATAGTTATCAAAAGAAAGAGTTCTGAAATGAATTATTACCCTTAGATAACATGCTAAGTACCAAATAACCCTTATTCATTCCTGTTTAACCTTTGCTGCTTTAACATTTTCCATTGATTAATTCATTAATTCAGTCATTCATAAAAGGTATACTGAGGACCTATTATGGACCAGGCACCAATGCTTAATTCTGAGAATGCAGAGATTTATTAGGGCTTTTGCCCTCTGGGAACTTAGACCCTTGTGGGGGAGATAGACAAAAAGATAACTGCGATGCAGTGTGAGAACTACTGTGCTATCAGGAGCTGAGGACAAAGCTTTAGGTACCATAGGTCTTATTCTCTTCCTTCTTTGCTTCCTTGAGTTAATAAGGGTTTTCATGAGTCCGTGGGAAGTGGCATCTTAGGGGTATCTCTTTGGTGTTCCTGGCACTTCCCCCTGATTACCTAATAGATAGTCAGACTTCCTGAGGATTTCATGAGAGAGGAAAATTACTCACTCCTCATGTTAGCAATTCCAAAGTATATAGTGTTTTTAGGCTCCTATGAATTTTATACAGTCTGATATGAATTCTCAACCTATTTCTGATAGAGAACAACTATTCTTTCTTTCTTTTTTAGAAGTTATGTACCTTAGTCTTAAGATAAGGCAAGTCTCCCAGGGAAAAACAAAAATAGCTCTTTTACACCCAAGAAAGTGGAAAACGGGCATTGTGCTCCTATGACCTAGCATTTCTAATCTTCAAATTAGGGGCACATAATTTTCACATGATAATGATGTAGACGGTGGTCAAAGGACAATTGTTTTCTCCCAGAAGAAACATCTGGGGATATTTGGGGAGAAAAGAAGAGAAACTTTTTGGGTTTTGGAGGAAGAGAGCAGAATCTTTTGGGAGAAATCTTGGTTGACGCCCAGGAAGAGAGGAGGGGAGAACCCACAGCAGGGAGACATCAGATCAAGGTACCAGCCTCACCTGAGGTCACACGGCTCCAGGAGAAGTACTATGTCACGGAGCATTGCTGGTGTGTGCCCAGGGCCTGGACAAGACCAGAGACTCTCAACAACTAACGATCTAGCTTCCTTATATTTAAAAAAATTAAAAACCTGAAAAAACAAAAGAGTAAAGAGCTTAATGTAGCAAATATTCATAGACCCATGACTCAGAATGAAATAAAAACCAAGTAAATGAAATAATAATTTGCCATGTTCGCTTCATGTATTTGTCTCCAAGATATGCAGCAAATGTGCAACACATATGTAACAATTGTGTAATATAGATGGAGACACTACAGGTGATATTATCCATTCCTCTACTGATAATCATTTTTAAACTATGAGTAAAATCACAACATGACAATTATCGACAACTTATATATCACTAGGTGCCAGTTGTGAGAGCTTCTTCAAGGTATCTTCCAAGCATGGGAATTGACTTCTGGCATAAACAGAATGCATATTTTTAACCTGTCTTCAAGTTTAAGGATTCTTTCCTCTGCATGTCCTGTCTATTGATGATTTGCTTAAAGGTACTCTTCATACCTGTTACTATTTTTTAAAATTTTATTTGTAGCATTCCTTTTGATTCTTCCTTAGAATTTGTACTTCTTTCCTGATATTACCTATCTGGTCTTGCATGTTGTCTACTTTTTCCACTGTATCTTTAAAATATTAATTGTAGTTATTTTAAATTCCCTGTCTCGTGATTTCAACAGCTGTGTCAGATCTAAATCTGGTTCTGATGATTGATTTATCTCTTCAGATTGGTTCTTCTTGGCTTTTGGTATGTATTGTAATTTTTTGTTGAAAGCTGGGCATGTTTTATAGGATAACAGATACTGAGAATCTTTAATGTGAAGATTTATATTATTCTAGCTGGGAGTTAGGCTGTGCTTAACATTTGTTTTATCTATAGGCACCAGAAGCTTCAAATTCCTCTAGTAATCTTGCTTTTTGTCTCCCACCTTGGTTTTGATGCTTCCCTTTTTACTCTTTCAACTGTATTCCACTGTTATTCTGGAGGCTTACTAGTATGGTAGTAGGATGTGGGGGAGAAGGTCATTCTCTAATATTCAGATTAAGTCTCAGACTTTGATGTGCACAGTGGGCCTGTGTCTTGGGAGTGTGGGCTTCATAAGTGTTTCTGAGTCCCCTCTAGGGGTAGAGCCTTATTCCTCTCTGCTGCCCACTCTTTTCCTTGGCTGCAGCATTCCCAGTCTATTTGCTTGGAGTCTTTTTTCTTCTTATCTAACCCACCCCCCCCCCCTCCACTTCTCCTTAAATGAGACAGGAAGGCTGAAGGACTGGAATAAGTTGTGGTTCCTTACCCTTAGCTAAAATGAGATGTCAGTATTTGCCGTTTGTCAAAGTCCTTCTTCTTGAAGATTGAACCTTTGTGAAGGAGACAGTTCTGGGAGGGTTTCAGCATGGCTACTATTCCCCTATACGTGTTAAGGTGGGAGTCGGGTATGAAGAGGGGTTGTTCTCAGATCTTTCCTGTGAGAGTCTGGTGAGATCCTGAAGGAAAAGCTCCCTGAAGTGTGAGGGTATCTATGACTCTGGTCCTTAGTCCACACTTAACCTTCAGCAATTTGTCAAAATTACTAGTTAAGTGTTCCTACTGACTTCTGGCATCCCAGCTTCTGCTCCAGATAAGTCAATCTCATCTCTTGTATCTCTCTGAAGGAAACTTCTCTCCAGATTTTAGTAAGGTCCTTTGCCCTATGGTCTCAGTTATCTGATAGGTCCAAGAAAAGCTATTGAGATTACTTCTATGCTTTTTACATGTCAGAGCTGAAACAGAAAGTAGATGTAAATGTTTTTATCTTAGTGTATTTTTCCAAGTTTTGCAGAGAGCTTAAAAAAGTTTGCACTCCCACAACCTATGAGTAAAATTTCCTGTTTCTTCATTTTCCTCATCCACTTGCCAGCAATTGCTATTATTTTTAAATTTTGCCAAACTGATGGATGAAAAGTGGCTTCTCATTGTGATTTTTAAATTACAAGTGTCTGAACAGTTTTCCTGTGAATTAACTAAACAGAGTTCCACGTATAATTGCCTGTTCAAAACTTTTGACCATTTTTCAATAGTGTTTTTTCCCCTTTTTCTTATTTGTAATTTTTACATGTTTTAGATATTGATTCTTTTCTGCTACACTTTATGGTAACTATATTCTCTCAGTCTTTTTCTTCTTTCTTTTTTTATAACTTTGTTTAAAATTCTTTATTCACTGGAAATTATACAATGAGATGCAGTAAATTTTCAATAATTTTCTTTATGATTTGTGTTTTTGAGTCTTATTAAAAAAAACTTTCTCTAGTCTATGTTCTCTTATGTTTTACTCTAATTGTTTTGAAGTTTTATTTGTCTATGTTTAGGTCTTAATATATGTAGCATGTCTTTTAATTTTTTGGTATTAACTACAAATTATTTTAATATGGTAAAATAGCCAATAATATGTATACAATAATTCATCATTCTCCTGGTGCTTGGATGTTATTATCAAGCAATAACAATAATTTAATCACATATTAAGATCACATGTACATCTCGGGGTCTGTTTTGAGCTTTCTACCATGATCTATTGATCTCTTTCTTTTTCTCTGTCAACACTACATTATTTTTATTATAAATTTATAATGAGATAATATCTGGTAGAACAATTTATCCTACCTCACTCCAATCTACCCTACCCCTACCTTGTTCTTTTTCAGAATTGATTTCACTATTATAGGAATTATATACTCCCATATAAATTTTATAATTAGTCTAAATTCACCAAAAATACCTATTGAAATTTTATTAATTTTATACAGTTATGTGAGATTATTTGGCACTCTAAAATATTAGTTTTTTTTTTTTCCACTCATGGGCATGTTATTTCTTCTAATTTATTCATTTAAATCTTTTGTTTTTACATTCTTCTATATAGGTCTTATATTTTCTGTTTAGGTTTACTCTTAATAGTAGCTTCAATTGCTTGTTTGAATGAGATATTTGTTTTACCTAATACTTTTTCAACTGATTATTTTTTAAGTATAGAAATACTACTATATTTTCCTACAGTTGTCTTTTTATTCAGCATGCTAGCTGAACTCCCTAACTAATTTTATCATTTTGACTACAGATACTCATACCTTCTCTCTGGACAATAATTTGTCTAGGAATAATGTCAGTTTAGTCTCTTTCTGGCCCTTATAACTACACTTTTTTCTTCACTTATTTTGTTGGTTTGGGCACCTAATGCAATTTTGAATAGTAGAGTGATTCCGACTTTGTATCTGACTCAAATTAGTATGCTTCCAAAATTTTATAATACATATGTATATATATTTCTTTTATGTTTTTTTTTTAAATATTCCACATTTTCTTAAAAAAATTTAGAGTTTGTTTTAGTGCAGGATTATGCACATACACACACACATATTGGTACTCAATGCTGGGCACTTGTCTAAGCATCCTGGCATGCATTATTTAATTTTATCTTCAAAACAAATTTATGGAGTAGGCACTATTACTATAGCTATTTTGAAGCAGAAGAAACAAACATACACCTGTGGTAGCATAGCTAGTAAATCAGTGAGCAAGAATTTTAATCTAGTGAGATGTCTTACTCCTAATCTTCTGTTCTCAACCACCACGCAATAATGCCTCTCCTAAATTCACAAATATTTTTATCTGTTTTAGCTAAAGATTGTTAACTGTGTTGACCTTAATATTTGGCTTTCTTGCCCTATTTTTGCCTGTCTTATTTATCATTTTCTGAGAGGAGTGTTAAATCTCTCACTATGATTATGTATGTGTTGATTTTGTCACATAAATCATTTTTTGCTTTATACAATTTGACACTTTATTTTGTAGTGTAGCATTCAGAATTGCTATATTTAGGTGGAGGGTTACACATTGTCACTGACATCTAGCTTTAAGAATTGCTCTTGAGAAATTGCATACCATTCTGATTCTTCACCTGTTGTATGAAATCTGATTTTTTCCTCTCTGGCAGCTTTTAGGATTATTTTGTTTTTCTCTGAAGTACTAAAATTTTAAGATGAAGTGCCTTGGCATGTGTGTGTGTGTATTTTTTTTCCCCATACTACGCATTTCTTTGTTTCAGCTGCAATCTTTCATCTTCTGTTTCTTTTAGCCATTTAATTTATTGCAGGGATTTCGCCAATAACAAGTGATCTACGCTTCATTCCTAAATAAGGAGATATTGAAATGTTGAGTTTAAGCTGTGTGCATGGAAGGATTTGTCAACTGGCGAACTTCATTAGAGGGAAATTGAACACAGATCTAGAAGTTTCTTTTAGGGATGCCTGAATATTAATATCTGTATGGCTTTTCTCTTGGATGATTTTATTTAGCCAAATTAGAATCCTTAAGCACCTTCCCTTAGGGTTTTGAGGCTACAGTCTGGTACTCTAGGAACAAAGAGGAAGAGGAGGAAAAGGGGTCTCACTTTTCAATACACAGGTCTTCCTTACACCCCAATAAATCCATCATAAGCTGAAAAAAAATGTATTCAATAACCTAATCTGCAGAACATCCTAGCTTAGCTTAGTCCACCTTGAATGTGCTCAGAACATTTACGTTAGTCTACAGTTGGGCAAAATCATCTAACACAAAGCCTTTTTTATAATAAAGTGCTGAATATCTCATGTAATGTACTGAATACTGTGCTGAAAGTGAAAAACAGCATGATTATATGGATACAGGATGGTTGTTAAGGGTGTTGGTTGTTTACCCTCGTGATCACGTGGCTGACTGGGAGCCATGCTCGCTGCTCCTGCACAGCGTCAGGAGAGAGTATCCCAGAGCATATTGCTAGTCTGGGAAAAGATTGGAATTCAAAATTTTAAGTATGGTTTGTAATGAATGTGTATTGCTTTTGCACCGTCGTAAAACTAAATCCAACAATGATAAGTCACAGACCATCTCTATAGTTGTTTACTTGACTTGCCTTTTGGTGACTTCAAGGGCACTACACCCCTGCTCTCACCTGCACCTGGAATCCGGGGGTCCAGAGCCTAGAAATATTTATCTTTTCCAGAGAATCATCTTTATATTTTGTTATGGTTGAGGGAATGAGAGGAAGAATGAGGGGGATCTAGGATCTAGATGCTCTTACAGTGCATCACAATCAGTCCTGTTTTCAGATCCATTCCTCCCTCTGCTTTCAGAGATACATGGCATTTCTAATGCCTGAGCTTCCAGAACTCTGAGATGTGAATTAGTTTCTTCTTCTGGTTGTTCTTGTTTAGCACTTAGGTTCTTTATTCATAGTCATCTTGTCATTATTCTTTTTGTACTTGAGGGTTAATATATTTTTAAAAAGTCAGTTTAGTTGGCATTGTGGGTAGAATAGAGATTTAGCTATATTTAGTATATTTAACCAAGAGTCTATTTGATACACTTTCAAATCTGCATTTTATTTTATTCTCTTATTCCATTTATGTGTTCTCAGGTGTCGTTTATATGATTCATTTCTATCTCTCTGAAAATCTTTAACATACTTATTTCTAAGTGACTTTCATGTTGCCACAGGAAGTGAACTGCCCTGTGTTTGGACCAGTAGACTTTCTCTCACAATACAGTTTGCTTCTGGGTTTTGCTTACTGCTTCCTCTGTTGACTTCTCAGATAATCCAATATTTGTCCTTCTTTTTAATAATCAGAGTTTTTTGGGGTGGGGTGGGGTTATTTTCAAGGTTGCGTATTTTTATTTTTATAAATTTTTAAATTTTTATTTTTGGTTTTTCTTTTTTTTTTAGGAATTATTTTGTGTTTTATTTGTATTAAAATGTTTAAGTTACCCCGAATATTATCTGTATCTTTGCAGAATATAAGTAATTTTTTTTTTTTAAATAAATTTATTTATTTATTTATTTATTTATTTTTGGGTGTGTTGGGTCTTCGTTTCTGCGCGAGGGCTTTCCCTAGTTGCGGTGAGCGGGGGCCACTCTTCATCGTGGTGCGCGGGCCTCTCACTGTCGTGGCCTCTCTTGTTGCGGAGCACAGGCTCCAGACGCGCAGGCTCAGTAGTTGTGGCTCACGGGCCCAGTCGCTCCGCGGCATGCGGGATCCTCCCAGACCAGGGCTCGAACCCGTGTCCCCTGCATTGGCAGGCAGACTCTCAACCACTGCGCCACCAGGGAAGCCCAAATATAAATAATTAATATGAAAAATATCTGTAACACTGGAATGTTAGTATCTATTTATTTAATAGGGTCTTTTTAAAAATTGTTTTTGAGTTTTATTTTATTTATTTATTTTTTTATACAGTATGTTCTTATTAGTTATCTATTTAAAAAATATTAGTGTGTACATGTCAATCCCAATCTCCCAGTTCATCCCACCACCAACCCTCCTCCCACTGCTTTCCCCCCTTTTTGTCCATACATTTGTTCTCTACATCTGTGTCTCTATTTCTGCCTTGCAAACCGGTTCATCTGTACCATTTTCCTAGATTCCACATATATGCGTTAATATACGATATTTGTTTTTCTCTTTCTGACTTACTTCACTCTGTATGACAGTCTCGAGGTCCATCCACGTCTCTACAAATGACCCAATTTCGTTCCTTTTTATGGTGAAAAGAAACCATTGTATATATGTGCCACATCTTCTTTATGTATTCATCTGTTGAAAGGCATTTATGTTGCTTCCATGACCTGGCTATTGTAAATAGTGCTGCAATGAACATTGGGGTGCATGTGTCTTTTTGAATTATGGTTTTCTCTGGGTATATGCCCAATAGTGGAATTGCTGGGTCATATGGTAATTCTATTTTTAGTTTTTTAAGCAACCTCCATACTGTTCTCCACAGTGGCTGTATCAATTTATATTCCCACTAACAGTGCAAGAGGGTTCCTTTTTCTCTACACCCTCTCCAGCATTTGTTGTTTGTAGATTTTCTGATGATGCCCATTCTGACTGGTGTGAGGTGATACCTCATTGTAGTTTTGATTTGTATTTCTCTAATAATTAGTGATGTTGAGCAGCTTTTCATGTGCTTCTTGGCCATCTGCATGTCTTCTTTGGAGAAATGTCTATTTAGGTCTTCTGCCCATTTTTGCATTGGTTTGTTTGTTTTTTTAATATTGAGCTGCATGAGTTGTTTATATATTTTAGAGATTAATCCTTTGTCCACCGATTCATTTGCAAATATTTTCTCCCATTCTGAGCATTATCTTTTCATCTTGTTTATGGTTTCCTTTGCTGTGCAAAAGCTTTTAAGTTTCATTAGGTCTCATTTGTTTATTTTTGTTTTTATTTCCATTACTCTAGGAGATGGGTCAAAACAGATCTTGCTGTGATTTATGTCAAAGAGTGTTCTTCCTATGTTTTCCTCTAAGAGTTTTATAGTGTCCGGTCTTACATTTAGGTCTTTAATCCATTTTGAGTTTATTTTTGTGTATGGTGTTAGAAAGTGTTCTAATTTCATTCTTTTACATGGAGCTGTCCAGTTTTCCTAGCACCACTTATTGAAGAGACTGTCTTTTCTCCATTGTATATCCTTGCCTCTTTTGTCATAGATTAGTTGACCATAGGTGCGTGGGTTTATCTCTGGCCTTTCTAACTTGTTCCATTTATCTATATTTCTGTTTTTGTGCCAGTACCATATTGTCTTGATTACTGAAGCTTTGTAGTATAGCTTGAAGTCGGGGAGTCTGATTCCTCTAGCTCTGTTTTCTTTCCCTCAATATTGCTTTGGCTATTCAGGGTCTTTTGTGTCTCCATACAAATTTTAAGATTTTTTGTTCTAGTTCTGTAAGAAATGCCATTGGTAATTTGATAGGGACTGCATTGAATCTGTAGATTGCTTTGAGTAGTATAGTCATTTTCACAATATTGATTCTTCCAATCCAAGAACAATGTATATCTCTCCATCTGTTTGTGTCATCTTTGATTTCTTTCATCAGTGTCTTATATTTTTCTGAGTACAGGTCTTTTACCTCCTTAGGTAGTTTTATTCCTAGGTATTTTATTCTTTTTGTTGCAGTGGGACAAATGGGATTGTTGCAATGGGTGAAGGGGATTGTTTCCTTAATTTCTCTTTCTGATCTTTCATTGTTAGTGTATAGGAATGCAAGAGATTTCTGTGCATTAATTTTGTATCTTGAAACTTTACCAAATTCATTGATTAGCTTTAGTAGTTTTTTGGTGGCATCTTTAGGATTATCTATGTATAGTATCATGTCATCTGCAAACAGTGACAGTTTTACTTCTTCCTTTCCAATTTGTATTCCTTTTATTTCTTGTTCTTCTCTGATTGCCATGCCTAGGACTTCCAAAACTATGTTGAATAATAGTGGTGAGAGTTTTCATCCTTGTCTTGTTCCTGATGTTAGAGGAAATGCTTTCAGTTTTTCACCATTGAGAATGATGTTTGCTGTGGGTTTGTCGTATATGGCCTTTATTGTGTTGAGGTAGCTTCCCTCTGTGTCCACTTTCTGGAGAGTTTTTATCATAAATGGATGTTAAATTTTGTCAGAAGCTTTTTCTGCATCTACTGAGATGATCATATTGTTTTTATTTTTTAATTTGTTAATATGGTGTATCACATTGATTGCTTTGCATATATTGAAGAATCCTTGCATCCCTGGGATAAATCCCACTTGATCATGGTGTATGATCCTTTAATGTGTTGTTGGATTCTGTTAAGGTTGAGTCTTTCAAATTATTGGTTCTTTTTAAACCAGTTTTTACATTAGTTTCTTGGCTACGAGTTTTCTCCACATCCAGTTGGGTGGATTTGGGATTTTTTTAGGTGAAATAATCGATAGAGTTTATCTTTCCCTAACTTATAGATAATCTTAGTGATGAAACATGCCCAGGCTTATTTAGCATTTGTATGGTTTGGTTTTTCAAACATTTTCTTAAGAGAAAATGTACTTGCAGTGCCCCAAGTACAGGAACAAGCTCTGCCATCTCTTTGTCCAGATTCTAACATAGTACCTGGCACATCCTAGTGGGTTACAAATATTTGTTGGATAAGTGGGTGATAAGAAAGGTGGTAGAGGACTAGTGAATAACATTGCTTCAAAAGAGAATGTTGGAGGGAGTGGCCAAAAGAGGAAACTTGGTGATTGGGATTCCAGAGATAAATCTGTCTGTCTACACACTATGTTATTGGACTGAAAAAAAAAAAGAATTAACCAAAGAACAAAAGAAAATTAATTTTAAAATTTTGCATCTGAAAAGATTCTTACCAGTATTACTAACACAACGACAATGTCCTCATTCATGTGTATGTAATGGATATTAATACACATGAGAAGGTCTACACTGCATGCTACTGAGCATCAAGTAAAGAAAACAAGCCAAGGATATTCTACACACAGCCTTCTCTATTAACCCATTCTAAAATGATGGAGAAAAACATTTGATCACAATTTTCAGATCAACTTCCCACCAGTCCTCAAGGGAGCCTCCAAGTTTATCCCATCTCCATTATGTTTCATGGAAAGGCATATGACTCCTTTGTCTCTCACAATAAGAACTAGGCTTCTTAGGCGGATGATGCAAGAGGCAATTATATGCACACCAACTGCCTCCACAGGCAATTGGAAGAGAAGTCACTGGTATCTACACAAGAAATACTGCTTTTCAAAAAGTCTCTCACCCTGGACTGTATTTGATTGCATAAACCTTTCCCCCATTTCCAGTAGATTTTATAATTAAAAGGGAAGGGACAATTAAACAGGTAAATGCCAACTGGGGCAGGTTGAAGCATGTTTTTTGAGGAGCTGTGCAGTTGCAACTTTAGCATAATTTCCTTCTCTCCAATCTAGTGAAGGTGTGGTGAAAATAAATGAAGTGGCACATACGGTGTTAAGTAGATTCGGTCCCTGATACCTTTTCAAATATTTCTACCAGGTTTTCAGAGCAAAGTCTGCTGCCAATCATAGCGATTTACAGGGGAGGAGCTCTAAGAGGGAAAATAAATCATATGCTAATTCTCTAAGTTGGAGGGAGGTAGGGGAAGAAATACCTGGCAGGGAAGGTCAAGGGAATACATTATAAATAAGTAAATTTCTTAATAACTGAAAAACATTTTTGAAAACTTCCAGACTAGCTTATCTTATACAGATTTCCATTTTTTTTCCTCCTACTGAATACTACCATTTCTCTAACATCCTTATTTCCTATAGTAAATTAGTAAAACAGAAATTCTTCTCTGAAGTGAAGTCAGCGTTCAGAGTAAAGAAACCCTAAAGCTGTTTGAAACTAGCTGGAGCTTTGGAAACACACTCAGCACTATTTAGGAAAGTACAGGTCATTGTTCCCATCTTGCAAGCTCTGCAAGGGCTCATGTCCCTCTAGCATCGTAAATTATCTTTCCAGTAAGGGCACTAGTCATGCATTGCAAGTCAAGGACAAAGGGCTGGCCACAGACCCATTTTAAAATAGGTTAAGCTTGTTTCTGGAGCATAGTCTCTGTTTTCTGTCAAGCCTCTGACGTTCCTCTCTAGGTTCCAGAGTCTGTGCTTTGCTGTGTTTAACTGCTGGCCTGGTCCGCCTCCTCCTCTCCACCCCAACCCCAGCTCCCCAAACATGGGCTCCTGTGGGGCCAGTACGATGTTCACTGCAGTGTTAGGGATGTAGATTTCTAGCGATATAGTGTAATGTACATTCTTTTGCCTAAGACCTTATTTTCGATCTGGCTCCCAATCCCCCAGTCAATCATTTACTAGCTCTGTGATCTTGCAGCAACAATAACAATTCTATGAGCCTCATTTTCTCACCCATGAAGAGAAAATGGAGATTATAATAATTATAATTATTCTGTGAGATGCTAAATAGAAAGAGCTCCCTGTCATAGGTTAACTATTTTTCTTTCTTTCTCTCTCCCCTCCCTCCCTCCCTCCCTTCCTTCTTCTTTCTTCTTCTTCATTGTTGTCATCATCACCATCATCATCATCATTATTATTGTTATCTATCTATCTATCTATCTCTCTATCTATAACTATATAATGGGGCACATGACGTGATAATGGGTCAGATTTGAAATTGGGAATGCCTCACAATTTTCAGGGTGTATGGTTGTTGCAGTAATATGAACAATACTCAGCTAATGAACAATGGGTGTGTGTTTATAACATCTATAATTTTAGTGATTTTAGTCATTGAATCCATTTATATATTCCATCATTCAATCAATATTTACTGAGAGCCATCTATTGTCAGGCCTTGAGTTAGATGACAGAGCCACAGAGAAGAACAACCCACAGTTCCTGCCTTTAAAAAATTTATGGTTCCACCATGAAGTCAACAATTCAACAATTTCAATACGAGTCCAATAGTGAATGAACTTGTTAATGCCTGTTAAAATCTTTCCTTGCAGAATCTTGACCCCAGTGACTACACAACTCATCCTTGAAGGAATGTTCTTATAAAGTCGCTCAGCCTCCCCAGAACAATGTTAGCCAGACATCTCTCTGCGTTCTAAGGCTATTAGCACTAGCCACACACACATCTGTCAGGAATACAATCTAATAATCACTGGAGCTCACTCAATATTCTTCAAAGGCTCATTTAAGAGCATGGTTTAAAAAGCTCACAGCTTATGACATCTAACAGTTTTCTAGAACATATTCTTGATTTGAGCCTGATAACCAGAGAATGAGGAATGTGGACTCCATCATAGTAGTTATTCACTGGCTCCAACCCCTTAATATTTGTGCTTAGTCTGCTAGCACTGGCTGACACTGAGGGTTGTGATAAAGATAAAATCTTAGAAAACTGTTATTAGATCAATTAAAAGATAGATTGGTGTTTCACCTTGGACTACTACCTCTTGGCTACAATTTTATCCTCTTCACTACTGCATCATGCCCATAAGCATACAAATATCCATTAGGGATAAAAATAAATATCCTCCCTTGATCACTTATCACTCTCCAGTCACTTGACTGTTTCTCTTGTCTTCAGAGCCAGCCATCTAGAAATAGTCTCTGTGTCCTCACCCCAAGTCAAACCTCCATCTGCTACAGTCTGGCTTTTAGTCTCACCACTAAATGGAAACACATGATTTAAATCATCACAAATCACTTGTGCTATGGTTACCGATTTTCTCTTTGATGCCAAACCATCAAACCCTTTTCTGTTTTCATCTTACTTTACCTCTGGGAGCAGACAACATAATCACCTGCTCTCTTCTTCTTGAAACACTCTCTCCTCTCCATGCTTGGCTTTCCTGATGGCACTCTTCTCTTTTCCCTCCCTTGTTGGTTTCCATTGTTGGTGTCTGCATCTCTACATGAGCTCAAATACTGATTCCTGAGGATTTGGTTCTTGGCCTCTTCCATTGCTATACTTTTTTCTAGGTGATCTCTATTTCCATGGATTTAAGTACTATAGTTAGCGGTTTTTAAAAGCATCTGAAGGTATGTCTGCAAATTCAGAATTATCTCTGAACTGTAGATACTTATCTGTCTTGCACATATCCACCTTGAAATATTTCTCAAATATCTCAAACATAACCAGACTTAGCAGAACTCTTTATTTCCCCCTTATCAGAAAAAATATTTTAACATCCTGTCTTCCCTGTCTTGGCAAATGACTCCACCACTTACCCTGTTACCCAAACCTGAAATGCAATAGCTACTCTTGATCCCTCCCTTTCTCTCCCTCTTACTCTTTCTTTATCAGGTACATCTTATTGATTCTACCACCAGAATATACAGCACATCTGTCTACTCATTTTAGTCTCCCATGTCACCAGGATGATCTGGCCTCATCAGCTCCCATTTGGAATTCTACAACTGGACTCTCTGCTTCCACTCTGCCCATTTCTAACACATTCTCCATAAAACAGAAGTGATCTTCATTGAAGTGAATTGAATCATCTTACTCTACTCCTTAAGTACTCTAGTGGATTCCTGTTCTTATGGAATAACATCTAAATTCTTTACTATGGTCTATAAGGCCATGAATAATTTATCTTCAGACTTTTTTTGACCCACTCTGCTCTTTGAATTCCTCTGGCTAACCCAATGCTTTCCTAACCTTGAGCTTTTGCAGAAGCTCCTACCCATGCTTGAAAAATTCTTACCCTGACACATTACATCTTTTATGTGTTAACTTGAATATCACCTCTTTATAAGCACACTCTATCACCATTCATTTAAAGAATGCCCACATTCTTCCCTGTTCTGCCCACTATTCATGTCTGCTTGACATCTTTTTTTCTTTTTTTAATAAATTTATTTACTTATTTATTTTTGGCTGCATTGGGTCTTCATTGCTGCATGTGGGCTTTTCCCTAGTTGCAGCGAGAGGGGGCTACTCTTTGTTGCAGTGCATGGGCTTCTCATTGTGGTGGTTTCTCTCGTTGCAGAGCATGGGCTCTAGGTGCGCAGGCTTCAGTAGTTGTGGCACGCGGGCTCAGTAGTTGTGGCTCACAGGCTCTAGAACGCAGGCTCAGTAGCTGTGGCACATGGGCTTAGTTGCTCTGTGACATGTGGAGTCTTCCTGGACCAGAGCTTGAACCCATGTCCCCTGCATTGGCAGGCAGATTCTTAACCACTGCACCACCAAGGAAGTCCTGCTTGACTTCTAATGTATTCTTTTCATCTGTGAACTCAATCCTTTCTCCCACGCTGGGAAATTATCTTTTATTGTTTCTGTGATTATTTCCTTTTTCTCACCTTTCTGGTGTTTCTGAAATTTTATTAGACAGATATACTTCCTTTATCCATCTTCCGTATCTTTTAACTTTTTTCATACTAATGCTTGATGTTTGTTTTTAAATTTTTAATCTGTTTTGATAGATTTCCTGGACTTTATGTTTTGGATCACTGATTTGGTTTTCAGAAATTTCTATTCTATTATTTTGCTATTTTGTTATTTTTTTAATTATATTTTTTCATGTTCTCTTAATAGCATTTCCTTATTTTTTAAATTCTGCCTTTTGTGACACTCTGTTCTTGTTTTTATGAAAGACTCAAACTTTTCTCTGAATACTGATTATATTTTTGTTTAGTTTATATTTAGATTATATTTAATGTTTAGTTCTTTTCCATTTTTCTTCTTAGGGCTGTTATTCTTTTTATTCACCTAAATCCTTTTCTTGCAAACCCTTGGTTTTCCTCAAATGCTCTGTGACTTTTGGCTATCTGAGTATATTAAGAACTAGTTTGATTAGTGCACTAGAACTAATGTATCAAGGCAGACTAGTGCATAGAAGGAGTTCTCCCCTCCTCCCCCAATCATATGCATCTGTCTCCAAAATGGGACTCTCTCCTGAACAGGAGAAATAACAGTGAGCTTTACAGAGTTCAACTGTACCTGTTAAAGAGGCAAGCTTCCCTATGTTTTGCATGGGCAGGGAGTAAACAGGTAACTCAGGAGCAAAAAATTGCCTAAGAGAATTAACTCTCTGGTGGGAACATTTAATGTATATCTCTCCTGGGTGTCCAGATCTTATTTTAACTTCATCTGGATCCCCTTTTAAGGTCTTGAGTTATCTCAAGTTCCTCTCTGTTTGTCTTTTAGACCTCAGCACTTATACTAAGAGTCCTCTCTAACATGATGTTTCTAGCTGTTTAGAAAAGAGTTCATAGGATTCTACCTAGTGAGCAAATACTGCAGCCAGCAGCTCTATATATGTCAGTGATGGAAAGGAGTTGTCTTACTCAGCTGTTCTTGAAACAGACCTTTAACCTTGAACTTGAATGATTGCCTCCTGCCCACATCTGCTCTATGTTTGTTAAGCCCAGCTTAGTGTCCCTCAGACCCTTGTTGGGAAGAATATCTCTTTTTTCTGCAGCAGCTTTTGCCTGTGGTTATGCAAGCTGCTGATTTCTCTACCTTGGTTGTATTTTCACTCAACCTCTTTTACTTTCTACCATGAAGACACAGCTCAGAATTTCTGATCCACTAATGGTACCCATTTAAATTTTAGCACACATTTTAATTATATATTTTAAAGTACCTTTACTATTATTTACATTGGAATTTGGGAAGATTAGGAAATGAATACATGAGCTCAATTCTGCCACCATCTATTGGAAGTTTCTCTCATCCTTCAGCTCCATTTCCTTCAACGTGTCTTTCTGTCCTTGGGGTCCAAGACATTGGTTTCACAAGGCTATCCTGCCATTGTGGCACAGTATGAGATATGAGTCAGTTGAAATACACATGAGAAGTGTCGATAGAATCAGGTATGAAAGCTTTCTGGGAAAGTGGGTTAAAGTGACCAGCTGGAGCCATGGATATTCACAGTGGAGCCAGCCCAATAGTCTTAACAAAGGGGATAACTTGAGCTAAATTTTGAAAAGAAAGAAGGTGCTAGGTCACAAGGGAGATGATTCAAGACTGAGAGGACAGGATGTATCAAGGCATAAGGTAGGAAAATACAACACAAGGTGAAATCCATGAATAATTCTATATGGCTGGAGGGGAAGGAGTGTGTAGGGTATGAAGCGGGTTGCAAAATCAGGAGGCAGATCCTGAAAGGCTTTGTCTATTGTGCTAAGCAGTTTGGAATTTACCCCAAAGGCAGCAGTGACTCACTGAAGGATTTTAAACAGGAGGATAACATGATTAATAAAGGCTAACATTTAGTAAGGATGTGCCAGGCAATGTTCTAAATGCTTCATATGGATTAAGTCATTTAAACCTCATGACAGGCTGATGAGGCAGATGCTATTAATATCCTATTTTCCAGTGAAGGAGCAGACTTTGAAACATAAGTTCCTCGAGGACAGGTTATTCATCTCTTTACAGATGGATCCTGAGGTTCTAGCACTGGGACTGGCAAGATGAACATATGTTGAATGAATGAATGAACTAATGAATGAATGAGGAACATAGGTTATACTCAGGAAAAAGCAGAGCCAGAATTAGAAAAGGGGTGGCCTGACCCCAGAGCCATTACATTTAACCACTATCATAATTTCCACATTACAAAGAAACAAAGATAATTTGGGGTGGAAGGAGAAGATACTGGAATCTGATAGATCTGGCAGGAGCTTAACAATAGAATTGAAAGCATTGTAGTGTAACTCAAAGTATAATTGTCGAATGTTAATTTGAGGAAAATCACTGTGAAAAAAAAAGTAAATACTAGTTATTTACTTATTTGTTGTTTTGATTTGTCACTATCTTCTTCCACTGGAATCTATTCTTCATGAGGATGAAGATTTTGTCGACTTGTATACTGTTGTATTTCCAGCACCCCAAAGAGTTTCAGGCACAGAATAGTTGATAAATAAATCTTTGTTGAGTGAATGTATGCACGTAAAGTTACATAAGTTTGAAAACACTGCACACTGGGTCTCCCTTTTGGTGATTCATGACCCATGTTAGCATATTAATGGTAATAAAGAAGGCTGCTTAATTTTTTTAACCTAATGTTCTCAAATTTCATTTACCCTCACACTCTTATTCTTAGAGTTGGTGTTTTTCTTAGAATCAGTATATTGGAATTAGAAAGACTCTGGGGGACCTTCTCTAAGGGAAGTTTCTGCTCAATCTTTTGTTACAGAGTTTAGTTGTTTTATATCCTGCAAAATATCTATATGGTACCCATTGTTCATAAAACAAAGAAACCATCACAGACAATGACATAACAACCCAAATAAAGCAAGCACAGTGTGGTCCATTTGGGTTAAGTCAAGTAAGCAGCACAGTCTGGTAAGTCTGCATGGGTTTTGTAAAGATTCAGTTTCCAAGGGCACCCAGTGTAATGTGAAAAAAAAAAAAAAGAGGTGGACACCTACCATATTAGCATGAGTGTGCATGGATTAATGTATAGGATTAATATGGATTAATCCATTAATATGGATTAATGTATAGGTACCTGTGATGCTACTGGGACTGCTTGATTCACAGATCCCTTGCCTTTTCCCTGCTTTTCCTTGAACCATGGGTGTTTGGAGAGATGTGAATCTGCAGGCTTTGTCTCCCAGATCCCCCTGTCATCTGGCTTCCAGATGGGTTCAGCCAATGGGAGGCACTGACAAGAGGAGGGTGGGAGATGCCAGGACATTTTTCTCCCTTTTTTACTGTCTTAGGTGGCATCTCCAGTAGCAGTGATGTTCCCTCCATTGCTTCCTTTCCTGCTGTACAAGACTGTGGTACCCATTTCTTTAGGATGACATCAGTGCCAGGGATACAGGAACACCACATTCTCTCTTCAACCCTCTTGCCTCAGGATGGTAGTGACTTGATGTTGCTAATTCCCCAGTTGCCTCATTGTTCCCTATTTGGCTTGTGAGCTCCTTCATTGTCTCTGAAACCAATGTTCTATATTAAATTCCCTCTGCTTTGAATACTTAGGGTCTTTTTTGTTTTCTTAATCATGCTCTAAATGGTCACCATGGATGCATGTGGTCCATGCATGGTCAACATCAAAGAAAGAAAAGAGTGCTGTTGGGATCATCTTTCTAATCTGCGAAACAAATGGTTTAGCTGTAAGATGAACTTCCATCTTTGAAATTCTAAGGTTCCATAAATGACATTTATTTTTTAAAGGGTGGTCCAAGGATCACCTGTGTCAGAATTTCCTGAGAAGTTGGCTAAAGAGGCATATTCCTGGACTCATCTTGATGTGGTTGGAGAATCTGAAATTCCAGTCAATTCTCAATGAGATTCTTATAAAAAAATAAAGCTTGAGATCAAAATGTCTACCATCTTTGATCTTCCTGGGAATGTTTTGCAGAGAAATGACATGATGTGTGTATCAAGAGATTCTGAAAGATTTTCATTCACTCTGTTTCAAGAGACGCCATCTGTCAAATCAAGAATTTTAGAAGAATTTGGTTAATTTTTAAAATGTCATATTCTAGGTATCTTCCAGAAATAAACTAAGCCTTAGGCAGGGGTAAATATGTTTCACACACTTCTAAGGAATTTTACCATCCGCAAAATAGGAACATATGAAATATAAAACAATTGTGCAGACTAAAATTTTATGACTTTCTTGCTAGACTAGTGATTGCCAAATCTAATTTTATCATGCCCCAAGGAAAATTAACTTATGTAAGGGGTAGCAAGTATTTTGAATAGCTTTCCAATAAAAATAAGCTTTTAGACATTGCCTAAGATATGCACCATCCAATACTTTCAAGAGAACCTAAACAAATTGTTTGCTTCAATGAAAAAATGTGGTAATAACCTGTTCTTAGCTTAGGTTCTCCTAAGCAAAGCTTGAGGCAAGCACTTGGGTGCAGGCTGTTTGTTTGGGGAAGTGAACTCAAAGAGGAGGAGGTGGGAATTGGGAAGAGAAGAGCCTTCCCAAGAGGGTGCTATCAGCTGATTGTGACTAAGGACAGCAGGGGCTGGATCCCAGCAGGGACATTTTGATGAGACAAATAGAATAAACGTATTTCAAAATTGCTCTCCAGTTGGACAGAAGAGGGGAATATTCAACCATCAGTCCTTGTCCTTCCTTGGTCAAGGATTCCCTAATGCTCCATTGACACCTCATACTTCCAGGCATGTGCATAAGTCAGAATGGCTGGATGGGTCTCTGCACCCCCTCCATGCAGTGGTGGCCAAGTAACCCTGGGCCAAGCTGCCCAGAGTTTATACCTGCACAGAGCTGTTGCTACATGAATGGCTTCTGTAAAAAGCTGGGCAAAATATGACACAGGAGGCCCAAGAGGGACTTCTTATTTTTTACATACTTAATAATCAGAAATGATTCCCCAGGCAAAGGAGTATGGTTTTTTTCAAATACACGAATTATAAATATTTTCTCTCCAGAGATGGTTTTTGTATTTTTAGTCTGGATTATGTTTATGCCCCATCTCTTCTCCTCCTGGCCTGATGGGAAACATTTGTCCCTTTGTAGTTCACGTGCAAAACTTGGAAAGCACCCGTGAAATAAAAGCAGGTTAAAATAAATTCCCTATGAGCTACAGCTTGAAATTGTTTATTTGGGAACTGGAGAGAGTGTGTTGGACACTGAGCAGATTACGAAGTTACCACCAAGAGGACTTCTAAGCATAGGTTGCTTTTAAATCATTTTGATAGTAACGTAAGCTGTGGCATGCTGGAACCATTTGATAAAGTGCAAGACTTGTCCCCTCATGCTTATTTAGAATAAGAACAATGAGTCATTTTTTTTTTTTTTTTTTCTTCTCTGGATGGTCTCAACGTCCTCCATAGCACTTTCTACCCCAACTTTCCCTCTTTGTTTCTCACTGCTCCTCACAATACTCTCTCCTTATTTTCAATATTTTTTGTTAAACAGGAAAGGAAAGAAAGAACATTCTATAACTTTTCTATTATCTCTGCTGGTGTAGATTCATTTTTATTTACCTATATCTGACTCTGCATTCTTCCAGAAACTATTTAGGCTGCCAATGCTGGTTTGTAGCCTGGCTCCTGTATGTTGGTATGAACATAGACCCTGGAGTTTGTCCATCCTGGGTTTGAATCCTGACTCCACCACTTATAAACTGTATGAATTTGAAATGTCCCTTAACTTATTTGAACCATCTGTCCCCTCCTGTGAAATGGGGTTAATACTATCTCTCTTATAAAATTATTGTGAAACCTAAATGAGGTAATAGATGGAAAGGGTTTAACATAGAGTCTGACACATAAGAAACATTTTTGATAAATGGTTACTGTCATCATTATTTAGTGCTGTCCATGATTTGTGTTTTTCATCTGTATCCTTAGATGTTATCTATGAGTTTAACAACATGTGTATGGACAGGATCTCCTGGTAACAAGAACTTGGAAGTCAATCTGTTCTACCAGCTTTAAACTCATGTTCTTTGACCCAGAGTGCTAATGAACTAAATGAGTAGAGAAATGCACATGGAAACAAGACTGAATGCATCTTGTTTAACAAATCTGGCCAGCAGAAATCGTTCTTAGAAGAAACCTCGAGGCAAAACCTTTCGACTTCTGACTCAATTGGGAAAAGGTAATGGAGAGCTGACCTGCCTTGGATGAGAACTTCAAATGTGAATAGCATTTTATTGAATCTCTCCAAGTCAGAAATAGCAATAGGTTTTGTTGCTGTATCTGCAACAATGTAAAAAGTACGTAAGTTTCCAACGAGCAAACAATGAGGAAATTGTTAATGGCCCTATTTTGTGCTCTTCAATCCCACCCAAAGTGCAGTCAGTACCACACAGTACAACATTTTACTCAAGTTGGTGGTTCATATGGGCGATGTGAAGGCAGAAACAATAAGAAAATGAAGCTGTGCTCTGAGATCTAAACTATGAAATTCACTGGAGTGTATGGGCCATACATGTGAGTAAACTTTTATACCAAAGTGGGAAGGAAGGGGACTTCCCTGGTGGTCCAGTGGTTAAGACCCCATGCTCCCAATGCAGGGGGCCCAGGTTTGATCCCTGGTCAGGGAACTAGATCCTGCATGCTGCAACTAAAAGATCCCGTATGCTGCAACTAAGACCCGGCGCAGCCAAATAAATAAATAAATAAATATTTTTAAAAAGAGTGGGGAGGAAGAGCTGGGAACTTCTCAAACTCTTATTAATGTATCTTGCTTGTGATATCAGGAAGACTGGACTAGACTATGATAGGAGGGAGAGCAGGAACCTAATCAATGGCCTTTGATTCTATTTGGAGAGACTATGAGATTAAAAAAGGATGGTCAGCTTGAAACATGGGAAAAGGGAAGTCAGGGAGCCAGAATTTAGGGTTTATCTAGAGACTGCCCAGGAGAGAAAGCCACTGGTGTGATTAGCACGAGTCTTGCTAAACCATAAAGATGTTTTCTTCTGAGGAGGGATGCTAACCTGATTTCATGGGTATATGACAACATTACAGAAATCTCAGCACAGTTTTAAAAACTGGCATTTAAAAATTGCTTGCTAGGGACTTCTCTGGTGGTGCAGTGGTAAAGAATCCGCCTTCCAATGCAGGGGAGGGGGTTTCGATCCCTGTTCGGGGAACTAAGATTCCACATGCCGCGGGGCAAGTAAGCCTGCGCGCCACAACTCTTAAGCTCGCGCGCCTCAAAGAGAGGGCCCACGAGCTGCAAACTACAGAGCCCATGCGCTCTGGAGCCCTCGAGCCACAGCTAGAGTGAAACCGGAACTGACCGTGTGCCCTAACAAAAAGATCCCGCATGCCTCAACAAAGATCCTGTGTGCCACAACTAAGACTGGACGCGGCCAAAAAATATAAGGAAAATAAATAAAATAAAATAAATAAATATTTTAAGAAATGACTTTATCAGCCATTAGAATAGAAAAAAAAAAAAAAGAATTGCTTGCTAGCAGAATTATGGTTAAATTTGAGATGGGATCATCCCAAAGTAAGAAATGAGGTCTTGAAGTTATTGATATTTTGTATAGCAATCTTATCAGAGCATGAACGCTCTAAATTACTAAAATCAAAATATTGGCGTACATGCTGTTCCATCTGCTTGGAATGCACATCTCCAGATCTGCTCAAGGTGGACCCATCATATCCTTTTCATCAACACAGGAAGAATTTCCTAACCAGGAGCTTTAAAGTCATGTCACCTCCATGACACAACCAGCCACATTCCCATCCCATGACCTGAACTCTTTCATTGCCCAGTGTGAATTTCTTTGTAGCAATTTCACTATCTGATATGACCTTATTATTTAGTTTTGCTTGTGTATTATATGTCTTGTACAAAAATTTAAAGTCTGTGAAAGTGAAGGCTCTGCCTATCTTGTTTAAAGTTAAGTCCCCAGTAGTCAGAACAGTGACTGATGCATAGTAGATGACCAATCATAAATATATGTTGACTAAATGAATCAGTGAATAAAAAAAATTGAACTAGATTTGTGGTTGCATTTTTCTACTGTTAACTCAATATCAGCAAGTTAGTTTTAGCAAATCATCATCTTTAAGATTCAGGTATTATTCTTGGTTTCCGAAATATTTTTGTGTATTAATTGTAAATCTCTCCAGTTTTTGTTGTTTTGTTTTACTTATCACAATATATTATACTAAAAATAATTTACACCAATCCTGAGAATACATATCAATGCTTGTCTTTTAAAATTTATTTATTTATTTTTGGCTGCATTGGATCTTTGTTGCTGCACGCGGGCTTTCTCTAGTTGCAGCGAGCGGGGGCTTCTTTCGTTGCGGAGCACAGGCTCTAGGCGCGCGGGCTTCAGTAGTTGTGGTTCACGGGCTCTAGAGCACAGGCTCATTAGTTGTGGCTCACCGGCTTAGTTGCTCCGTGGCATGTGGGATCTTCCCGGACCAGGGCTCGAAACCATGTCCCCTGCATTGGCAGGCGGATTCTTAACCACTGCGCCACCAGGGAAGTCCTGTCTTTCTTTTAAAGGGTGTCTGCGCATTATTCAAGCTTATGTACTCTTAGACAGAAACATCATTTTATGCATTACATATATTCCAGAAGGCTACAACGTAAGACAGGACTCTGGGTAAAAGAATGGAATGAATTTGATAAAATTTCAGGAATCAGGAAGTGCTAGGTGATTTGGGGGGCTGAGGATGGGGACTGGTTTCTCCACCAGTGTTGTCCTGTACCTTAATAACCTGGATGATTTGAAGAAGAGCTTGGAGCTGCTCAGGGTCTAAACACAAACTTCCTCCACCTGTGAAGCAGCCAGCCAGTCATTCATTCACAAAACAAATAAATATTTATCAAATATTTGCTGTGTACCAGGTACTGCTAAAGAAAAAAAAGGAATAGAACTTGATCTTCCTCCTCAGGAATATGCAGTTTATCTTTTGAAGTTTTAATCTCTGATCATGGACTAACTCTTCATTTTAGAGACCCTTGTCTCCCTGGTTTTCCTTCAGGACTTGCTGCTCAAGTGACTCCCTTTTCCTCCGTGATCCTATTCTTCATGTTCTGTCCCACCCTTTGCTGGCAACCAGCTTATACCTGATGAGGAATCTGCTTGATCCTGTACCCATCACTTCTCCACCAGGTTCCCTTTTTCTTCAATTCATCAGTCTCAAGCTACAGCCACTTTCCTCCAGAAGCTCCAACCCCACTGAATTAATCTGGCTTGACATCTGGCAACTCAACCATTATACTCCTTAATACAGTCTTCCCAGTTTATCCCTAAAATGTACCTGCAAGCCCAGTGTTCCTTGAACCTGGTTGGGGAGCCCCATTAGTGGATGACTTTTCTACCACTTTCTGCTGCAGATGGTGAGGGTGATACCAACATCCAGACTTGTCTTGGATGTCATGGTCTCATCCAATCCACACAACCACAAAACGGAGGCGAGGATTATCATCCATGCTTCAGAGATTAGAAGACCCAGCTCCTCAAAAGTAAAATAGTCTGCCCTACATCACCAAGTGGGAGAGTGGCAGGTAGGTCTGTCACTACTGTCACTGTTATTTTGGAAATAACCCGAGTTATTTCCAAAAAATATCTCCACTTGCTATATTGCTTCCCTTGCAATTCAACTCCAGAGTCTTCTTGCCCCAAAAACCTAGAAACATTCCTGTAAGCAAAGCTAAATCAGCACAGCACCTGAGAACATGGCAAAAATGAGTCACTGTCTGTGAAAACTCTTTTCAAACTTAAATACCATAATGAATTTCTCTCTGTCTTCTTAAATATATAATTCAAATTTATTTAGCCTCTCTCCTTAGGTTAGATCTTTTCTGATCATTATGGGAAAACATGCCCCATCATTTTGACCGTTTCACCCATTTAAACATTCTAATATGTTACTTAAACCAAGCCAATTTCCAAAACCTGCACTATCCAAAATGGCATCCACTAACCACCTGGAACTCTTGAACGCTTGAAATGTGGCTGGTCCAAACTGAGGTGTACTCTGAGTGCATCACACTGGACTGTGAAAATTTGTTTACAAAATGAACATATATCTCATTAATAATTTCTTGAGTACATGTGGAAATAATATTTTGGATATATTGGGTTAAGAAAATGCATTATTAAAATTCATTTCACCTAGTTTTTCAGTGTGGTTAGTGGAAAATTATAAGTCACATCCATGGTTCACATTATATTTCTGATGGACAGAGCTGGCCTTAGTAGTCATAGTGATATCAGTTCAACCTATCAGCTTTAATTACATTGTTATACCTAGAGTGTATAATATTCTGTTTTGCACAACTGGAAAATGCCATCCATTTTTTGAACATATACCTAGCAGTGGGTCTTTATGGAATAATGTCCATTAAGAATGGTTGTGTGGCAGAGGGCACTCCAGCTGCTCTGTAGGGTCAGTCCAATGGTCCAGCATTGGGACTTGCTTACAATGGCACATTGTCTATACCAGACTTGGGCTTTCTTGTGTGTTCTGTATTTGTAGCAGCAATTGTGGCTTCCAGGGTCAGGCACTTTCAGGCAATTAATAACCAGTTTGACTAAAAGTCCATCAGCTTTCTGGCCATTCATTAAATGCTAGGAAAGGCTTTACCCCAAGGTCAATACTGCTTAGCTCAGTCATACTTTATGATCGAGAGAAAGAATGCTTTCCTCTTCATTGTCAATAGTATTGATTGGCAGTTCTTTGGGTGGCCCTCGTCATTTTTATTTGCCCCCTGCTTTGTTTTCAACTGCCAAGGGGGTGACATCATCTTTCCTTTTACAATATGGACATTATTGCAATGCCGAAAGCCCAGTACAAGGAGATCCACTGTCAGACATTGGACCTCACCTCTTCATTATTATTGTAAAGTGACTCACAAGGGAAAGGAAATTCAGAGAAGTGAGGAGGCCCATGCTGTAAACTCTACAAGTCACTAGCCTGATAAACTACCATCTTTACCACCAGCCACAATGCTCCCATTAAACTCAAATGGAAGAGTAGGTATGACTAATTTTTCCCTTTACCCGCCAAAAATAAATCACAGCACTGAGCTGGAATGAGACACAGACTTTTCCAGGATGAAGAGTTGAGTTGGAGGCTGAAACATTGGAAACATTTTGAAAAGGAGCCAGGTGGCCTGAGCAGGGGATTGCTGAACAAGCTCCCCAGACCATATCCTTCTATGAAAGCTGAGTTGTTAGAGACAGGATGTGGTGGCATTTATGGAATTTTACTAGATATTAAATATGGATTGTCTTTTTTGATAGCTCACTCATTAATTTATATAAGTCTCTGTCCAAGACCTTCACAAATGTTCATGCTAGGGATTCTAAATCTTCCCAAAAGTCATTTATCTAAATTTCACAGCAGCTTATGTACAAATATTTTGTTTGCATCTGATTCACTGCAGTTCAACTGCATCACTCAATGCAAGCAATGCCTAGGATATAAGAGGTAACAGAAAGAACTTGGGTATTGGGGCCAGACACATGGCAGATTAAACTCTAACATTTCATTTTGTGTTTTGAATTCTTCACTTGTAAAATGAGGCATTAATATGTATATCGTGGGATAAAATATATAAAAGACCTCCTAACAGTGCTAGTGCCTTGTCGATATTACCATAGTGACTGGGGTTAGTCCACAGTGGAATGACAGAGCTGAAGCTTTTTATTACTTTTGATCAGAATCAGTATATTTAGGTGGCTAGCACAGTGATTTACATATAAGAAGCATCAAATAACTGATTCCTTTTATTATTATCATTATTATTGCTTTTATCTAATTCCTGATATTTTTGGAATGCTGTAGTATAATTTACCATCAAAGATGCAGCTTGGAAAATTCATTATTAGGATGGTGAGAATTTATTGGAAAACTTCTTGGTGCTCTCTCAGATCATGCTTCAGCTCCACAATATAGAACCCATCACCGTGGGATAGACAGCTGTTCTTTGGACAGGCTGGAGAGGATGGAGATGGAAAGGGTGTGTTCTGGAGTGAGAAAACTTGAATCTAAATCCTGGTTTCATTCCATAACCATCCTGTCACCTGAGGCAAGTTATTTAACCTCTCCATGCTGAGGCTTGGATTCCTCACCTATGAAACAGAATAACATCTCAAAGAGATATTTGTACACCCATGTTCATAGCATCATTATTCACAATATCTAAAAGGTAAAAGCAACCCAAGTGCCCAACAACAGATGAATGGATAAACAAAATGTGGTCCATGCATATAATGGAATATTAGCCAGCCTTAAAAGAAGGAAATCCTGTCACATGTTACAACATGGATGAACTTAGAAGATGTTAGGCTAAGTGAAATAAGCCAGTCACAAAAAGACAAATATTGTATGATTTTACTTATATAAGTACTCAGAGTAGCCAGATTCATAGAGACAGAAAGTAGAGTGGTTGGGGACTTCCCTGGTGGTCCAGTGGTTAAGACTCCGTGCTTCTACTGCAGGGGGCATGGGTTTGGTCCCTAGTCTGGGAACTAAGATCCCACATGCCACGCAGCATGGCCAAAAAAAAAAAAAAAAATCTGCTCACAGAAAGTAGACTGGTGGGAGGGAAGAATGGGAAGTTGTTTAATGGGTACAGAGTTTCAGTTTTGCAAGATGAAAAGTGTTCTGGAGATGGATGCTATTGACAGTTGTACAACAATGTGATTATATTTACTGCTGCTGAAACTTACACATAAAAATGGTTAAGATGGTAACTTTTGTTATGTATATTTTACCACAATTCAAAAAATTAAAATATTAAAAAAACCCCGAATAACTATCAATTATTTTTACTTTTTTTCACTGAGTGGATTAAATGGAATAATGTCTTTTATGATATACCCTAGTGTGGGGTATCTAAGTACAAGTGAAATACATTGTAGTTAAAAAACAAAAATTACAAAAACAAAACACCAACAACAACCAGCAAAGGAATGTGTGTGAATTCACAGCAGTTAGCTCTGAGCTAAGATTGTTAAGGCTGAAACAGATCAAAGTAGTTCCCCCAAACACGCAGCGAAACAGCGGTTAGAGGCAGGCAAGATGAGGTTCTTAGCAAGACAAGACAGTCAACCTCTGCAAAGGTGAGGGCTGATCTCTTAGATCCCAAGGATGAATCCCAAGTAGAGCCAGCAGGAGGCGACAAAGAGGCGAAGCACAAGGAATTAGGACAGCCCTTGGAAGGAAGGTCGGAGGGAAGTCTCGTGGATGGTTTCCCACTGTGGCGGGAGGTCTCTGGGTGTGCCCCCAGCCGGTCTAAAGTCCAGTCCACTGAACACAGCCCCTGACGCTCAAGTAAGCAGTAATTTTCCCTCATTATATATCCTTTTCACAGGTCTTCACTCACTTGGATGTGTCTTTCCCTGATGCTAACAAGCTTGGCAAACCTGTTCGTCCTAACAAAACAATGTGCCATAAGCAGATTTGTTTTTAATAAAAATATTTCCTAACCCCTTGAAATGGTTCAGTACCTGTTGGGTTAGCAGGGGCTATCTCTTACTAGGGCATGCCCAAGCCCAGTTGGGGCTACCTCAGGTCAGGCCACAGAGATTTTTCTCAAAGTGCTGGATCAGTTTGCTCTTTCGGCCCACTTGCACTATCCCTGCAAATCTGGCCACATTTCCTCCTCCTGATCTCAAATATTCCAGTTTTTAATTAGTTCCAGTCCAGTCAATGTGGCTACCCCATCTGCACAATGCACATGTGCCAATTCAAAGTCTGAAGCCGATGAACTAATAGAGCCAACTGAAGACCTGTTGAAGGAGGCAAATGGAGCCACACCGCTGATGGAAAATTCTCCCAGAGTGCCTGCCAGCACTGGGCCCTTTCCAAGCAATGTCTGAACCACAGGCCAGTTATGAAAGGACCGCTGAATTCCATATTCTGCCTCTGCCTCTCCAGAAACCAAAGGATGATTAAATCATGGGATGCAAACTCCCCATAATCTGGGGCATATATCTCATGATCAATAACTTCCTCGGCTGAGCACTTGTTAGCAGAAGTTAGCAGAAGCAAAGGCCAGCAGAAAGGAGAAATAAACTAATGCAGGTACAGTTCCTTTTCAAAATACAGCCTCATTTGCCCCTGAAATCCAGAGCCAAGCCCATTACATCCAACGCTCAGTTTCACCTGCTCTTCTGTGTTTAATAGCTTTAGAGATTTTTGTGTCTAGTATTGTCCCTTAATAGTATTTCTTTCTACTTAATATATAAAGAAAAAAATATAAACATATAACATACAGGTGTGATATATACATATGTATGTGTTTCTCTCTCTATATATATATATTTATATACAAAATTTCAGTTTGAATCGATACAGTTAAATCCAGTCTGTTTCTTTGTATTGCACTTTAACACAATACAAATGTTTAAATTATACTCCCAGAAATAGAATAATATTATTCATGTGGTAAAATTTCTCATATCAGCAGGAATTATATTTGGTAGAGTTCAATTCAGATTTTATTAGACATGTAATGGATGCTAATTTTTCCCATTTTAAGTACCTTCTAAAAACATACTTTTAATTAATTTATTCTTTTTTCGAGGTGTATTTATCGAGTGTCTACTATGGGTCAGGGTAAATCTACCATTTAGCAGTGAACAATAAAAAATATGTAGACAAAACTCCTTACTTCATGGAACTTATATTTTCATGATATTATTTACCTTCTACTTATTTTCTTTCAAAATAATGAAAATAAAGGCACCCTGAATACTTAAGATTCTGAAATGATTATTGCTAGATCATGGCCATATCATCATGGCTTCTCTTAGCTTTAAGATCATAAATATTTAAACTCTATGGGTTACCTTGGACTTTGACAGTTTCCTGGGTGTCATTCTCCTATCACCTAGCAACCAGCATTGTCCCTTACACCTATGCCATCCTACAATTCCCTGACCCATCCAACGACCCACAAAGCCTCTTTGGAGCTCATAAAGGTTGGATCACACTTTTCATGCTGGGAATATATGCTTTCTGAGCCTGGCATATGTACAGATTCTGGTTGAGATAGTAGGAAAAAGCACAGTCATTTTCAGTGAACTGAATAAAACAAGCAGTCACAAGATGGATCATTGCAAATCCCTCTTAGGGGAAAAGTAAAACAAAAACTCCCTGTGTCCCAGTGACACTGGTGTGCAAACATCAAAGTCTCATGCCCAGTTGGCAGTGCTCTTGTCACTGGCTCTTCAGCATCCTGCGAATTGCTCCTGGACACTGCCCAGGTCCAGGTTTAAGGAGGAAAAATGCCATATTACATCTACCAGGCTTGTTTACAGTAACCGTCTTCCTCAGACTATGTCACAGACTCTTATTTCCCAGTGTTCGACCTAATCCCTTCTTTTACTGCTCCCTGAATAGCCCACCCAATCCCTGGATATCTGGTTTCTAAAGAAGAGTGTCATCACGAAGCAGGAAGTCTTTGGCGAAGAGAATCAGGTACAAGGACGGAAATGTTTTGCCAGTGTTAACCTGTCCCGAAGCAGTAAGGAGAACAAAAGAAAATTGGGGATGAGAGGGAGACTACCTTTTAATTTGGCTTCCCCTAGTCTGGATCAGCCAGGTCTACCTATGACCTGTGGTGTTGACCAGGCCTGTCAGTTAAAACTAAACACATTTCACAGTGGCGGCCAGCCAAAAACATAAATTCTGCCAAAAACTAAACACTGTAGAAGGTCTGCCTAGTTTTAAAACATCTATGCCAGCTGCACAATCCACAGGGTGTTGTGGGTGTGATTTTGCAGAAGCACCAGAGAGGCAGTCTTAAAGCCACCAGCTCCCCGATTTGGGAAAGCGTCTCAGGAGTTTTCTTCATCTCCTATGAAATAACCAAGAGTGGGTGTGGGGAATGACTCATAAAAAGGGCCATTGAATTTGGTAATATGCCCCCTGAATAGCTTCAAGATAGGAAGTTTCCAGAGAGCCCTGGTGGGGGGACTCAGTGGAGGATTGTGGGGAAGTGCAGGGAGTCTGTGTGGAGCTTTCTTTAAAATATCTGAGTTTACAAGGAAGGGCAAAGTATAGGGTGTAAGAAGGTTGAGCTTAAGGGAATGAGGACTGCTGTTTTGTTTTATTGTCTCTTTTAAAATCAGATGAGATCTAAGAATATCTCATACGGCATCCGATTCGCGGAGTCTACATCCCAAGCTAAGAATGGCATGGTGACATTTGGGAACCACATGGCTATATCCATGTGGATATGGACTTGGGAATCCATAAATACAAGGGCATACATTGCCTAAGAATAAACACACGTTCCTATTTTACCGCCTTTGTTTAACAAATAATTTTGAGAGATTTCTGTGTGTTGAGTGCTGAGAATAGAACAACGACCTGTTCTTTCTAAGCACTTACAATTGCATGGGCGATTTAGACAAGTAAGCAGGCAGTTAGGAGGGATGGGGTAAGTACTAGCAGAGGGGTGAGCACAGAGTACCACAGGGGTATACAGAAGGGGCACCGTAATCTTTGGGAGTGTCAAAGAAATCAAAGGAGTTTCTGGAAGGATCTGGAGAATTATGGGAGTCAATTCAGTGAAACCAAAGGGAAGGAAAGTCTTCTATGCACAGGAAATAGTTTCTGGAAAGTGACATCATGGAAATCCTGTTGGATAAGAAGACATTTGAGTTGAGACCTGGAGGAGGCTAGGGAGCACGCTGGTCTCCCAGATTTCCGGAGAAAGGCCTTGAGAATGACTTGCGCTAATGGCCTTGGACTTGCCCTCTCTTATTACCCTATTAAAATGTGCATGATTGCACCTCAGGAGGTGCAGAAATGGCACCTGAAGCTGAGGATACTGACTGTAGGATCTCACTCGATGGAAAGATTTTCTTGAAAATCTGCCAAGTTGATGTAACAGGGTGGTCTAACCAGGGAAGCTATTATCTAGCTTCCAATCTCTAGAAATTGCCTTGATTCATTTGATTTAAAAAAATAATAAATAAAACTACACATTCATCTTTCAAAATGTCAAATAATTCTATCTAAAAATTGTAGTATTTCTTTCACCCATCTAGACCCCAAATTCATGTTTCCCAGGAGCAGCCACATATAACTCTGTAGTTTTTACTCCTGTTATATAACCAACACATTTGATGTTTTCATTTTCAGAAATCATCTATTGTCTTCCACTAAAGATGAGTATTTCAGCATTCTTATACCCCCATCCCAACCAGATACATTTCCTTCCCCTTCTCCACCATTTCCGTTCTCCCAATATGAGTTCCGTGTTTATATTATTATGATAACGTATATTAGCTAATGTTCACAAACAAAATCCTGTAGTATGCTATGATTATATTTCCTTTCTTGTACACAGTTTTGGTTTTCCTGGAGTTTTTTATTTTTTGTTTGCTTAGCTTGCTATGTGCCTCTTAGCAATTCTTCTTCCAAACACTGACAGATATGTAAAACACATTCCTGGTCAGTCAGACACACCAGGTAATCTATGAGTCCCATTTTGCAAATGTTAGAACAGGAAGAAGTTGGAAATGACAATCCTTGTATGTAAAGTAATAAAAAGTTGGGGGCTGGCAGAACAGGCCGCATAAAGTCTCTTTTATGTGTTGCCATTTTTTTATATACCTCTTCCACAGAAAGATAACATTGCTTTTTAAAAAATGTATTCAGGAATAAATGTCCTTGATATAGGAAGAGGGTTAAGCAGTAGCACTTGGTGATTCTTATTCTGTAGATCATTAAAAAAATAGGAGATAAATATCTGCTAGTCAGTTGAAACGCAAAAGAGAAAGTCTCTTAAAATGCCTTCCAGCTTAAACAGGGAGTGTGCCACACTAGACCAGGGAAAACATTATGAACACATTTAATGTATGAACTATGTGAGGATCTATGCCCAGATGATTCTTTCCTGTGTGTGCTCCCATTATGCATTCATAGACACACATGTTAATTCTGATGCATGTAATCCATTCCATTATATAAAAGAAAGTTTCCCAGTTCATGAACAAACATTGCAAAATTCTGCTACCAACACCTGACAGAGCACCAGTAATTAAATATGAAGGCTAATTTAACATGTGAATATAAATGCAAAAATATCAAATGAAAGTCCAGTGTATCAAATATTAAAGAATAACTTATGGGTAACTGTGAGTTATTCCATGAGTTCATATATTTTTAAAGACACTTATCACTAATAATATATTAAATTAATAAGTCAAGTGAGAATAGACATTTGAACAAGTTCATACCCATTCCTGTTTTTTAAGAAGCATATTTTTAAATAGAAATAGATGCGTATTTTAACATGATAAGAAAGACAGTATTTGGGATGTTAATGAGCACCAGAAAAGGAAGGGCTCTGAAAAATGAGGTTTGGGAATACTGTTTAAAACATGTTAAGTAACAGACTGGAAACAGCAACAACTACAACCAGATTTCTTATTTGCAGATCTCAGAAGCTTTTATGTACTACTATGCATGTGACTTTCCAAAAAGCTATTTTTTTATTTAAACATTTAAAAAAATTGTATTGAAGTATAGTTGATTTACAATGTTGTGCTAATTTCTGCCGTACAGCAAAGTGATTCAGTTATACATATATATATTCTTTTCCATTATGATTTATCACAGGATATTGAATATAGTTTCCTGTGCTATACAGTAGGACCTGACCTTGTTGTTTATCCATCCTATATATACTAGTTTGCATCTGCTAACCCCAAACTCCCAGTCCTTCCCTCCCCCACTCCCTCTCCCCCTTGGCAACCAAAAGTCTGTTCTCTATGTCTCTTTTTCCTCTCTTTCTGTTTCCTAGATATGCCAAGAAGCTATTTAATATACAGTTTAACAATTAACCTCCTCCCTCTCCCCATTAACATGCTTTGTGACTCATTTCTTTCATGGCAGGATGTGCATTCTCAATACTATACTATGAATTAATTTTGTTCTGGAAGATCCAGCCAATGCAATATGCCATGAGCAGATATGAGGTTATGAATATTGGAAAGCATAATAATTTATCAATTGTTACAAATGACTCACTAACCCTCTTGATATAACTAAGAGAACAATTAAAATTATGCATACTGGAAAAACAATCTCTTTCCTTCTAGCAAAAATAACAAAATGATACTTCGGCACAACTTCAGCAAAAACTAGGTACAACAATAAAGACACAATATAACTTTACCAAGAAACATAGAGGACCTGGAGAAATAATGTAGATGTTACTGGATAGGAGTAGTACCCAGATGTTTGTTTTCCAAAATTAACTTTAGGTTTAATATCACAAAAATCACATGTTGAAAGGGCAAAAAGAATAAATTTGACTTTATTTGCCTTCATGTCAGATATAAAAATATCTTGCAAAGTTGCCCCAGTTAAATAAAGGGTACTAATACAGGAACAAACAGGCAGAAAAATGGAAATGAATTTGAATTTATAGTATATAAACAGCCTCTTTCGATGCATACATATGTGGATATTGCTAGAATACACAGGAAACCTGCTACCACAAATGACTGAGAAAAGAGGGAAGATTATTTCATTAATTCTGTTGAGGCAACTGATTTACTCTTGGAAAAGTATCAAGAGATTGTCCTTCCTCACAGCCCAAACTGAAATATGCATGTGATGGACTTAATAGTTAAATGTAAAAAAGTGAAACCATACAAGAAGTGGAAGAAAATATAGGTGAAGGTATATCTGATTTGGGGGAGAAAGAGTCTCTCTAAACATAACCCCAAGGAAGGGTACAAACACAGTGATTAATGGGCTTGATTTGAAATCTAAGAAAGAAAACTTCTCAATATATCAGTTGACTTCTTAAGATTAAAGGGCAAATGCACATTGAAAAAACATTGAAAAATACAAAAAACCCTCATCAAAATCAACAATACCAAAAATAAATGTAAATGTGAGTAAACTCATGACTAATTCACCAAAGTGGAAATACAAATAGTAAATACAAACACAAAAGCCCAACTCAGTGATTATCAAAGAAATGCAAATTAAAAAGTAACAGTGATATGGCATGTTCACTAATAAATTAGCAGAGATTAAAAAATGTTTAATTTTTGTAATGGTGCAATGGCAAATATGTGTCAAACATGGCTAGTGAGACCATAAACTGGTATGTTTTTTCTAGAAAGTAATTTAGAAATATATATCAAGAGTCTTGAAATAGTTTGTAATTTTTGACCTGATACTTCTCCTTTCAAGAATGTAACCAGTGCAAGAAGTAAAAAACACAAGGCACTATGTTTTAAAATGTTCATCACTATTTTTATTTATCAGTAAAAATGGGAGGAAAGCAACTACTTCAAAAATGAAGAATGATCACATATATTGTGATGGGTTCAAATAATGAAATATAATATCAACATTAAAAATCATACTTTAAAATATTATTTGATAACATTGGACAAGGTCATGCTAAAATGGTATATAAAAAGGCAAGACACAGAAGTGTATGTGTAGGATAATCCTGAATCATTGTCAAAAAAGAATGACAAAAATAAACCCAATGGTCACATGATTATCAATATATGATTACAAATAATTTTTAAATTCTCAAAGTAATTTTCAGCACTTAAAAGATTCCCTAAAATTAACTTTTATACATTAATTATCAGGTAAACACAGCACATATAATTATTAAAAATTGGAAATATTTGAATGAATGAATGCATTCCTCCTGGCAGCTTTATTCTACTAGAAAGGACCTGGGGAGGCCACAGTGAGTTGTATTTCTGACATGACCTTGTTATTAGTATAGACATTAGTATGACCTTGTTATAGTATAGACTTGGATAAGGAGAAGTCCAAGCCCACTCAGTTTTCAAAAGGGATAAACAGGGTGACTGAGGAAATCTTATTGAACTTATAAAGGGATGTAAAATCAGCTATGCAAATTATAAAGCCCAAATTGTGTAAGTTATATTATTGGTTGGCAAAAAAGTTCATTTGGGTTTTTCATTACCTTGTATGGAAAACCCGAACGAACTTTTTGGTCAACCAGTAGTTTCCCAAAACAATGACCCAAACAGAAAACATACCTTTCACCAAGCTAGATAAACACTTGGGGTTAGATCAACTTATAATGATGTTTCAACCATGATTTTTTATATTCTATCTGCTAATTCATTTGTAAGATCTTATTTATCATCTCAAAACACAGCATTCATCATTTGTTACATAATTCTCTTTTCTTCCATAGTTCAACATTTTATTTATTGTTGGTGGTGATTTCTGGTTGGTTCTGGTTTATCCCTTAAAAAGAGATATTATTTGAAACCAAGGTCAAACAAAATGGATGGTATTATTCCTTCCAAAATGTTGAAGTTTGGGGAAAGATCAAGCAATGGTGATGATGGGGGAAATGTCCTCTTCCTGACATAAAATGTAATTTTAACCACATAATTGGGAACTATTAGCCACATTAATTGGGAAAAAAAGAGTTGAGAAGCAGAACTTTTCTTGGGAAGACAGGTATTTTCTGTTTCTCCAATAAGCCCAATCTTGGCTTTCTTACAGTAATCACAGTAGAGAAGATATCTAAATCTGTTAGATCATTGACATATTCTTTTGGGCTGAGCTTCCCTCCTTCTTCCCATCCATCTTATTTTCTGATCTATTTTTCTAGGAGAAGCTCCATCTGAATAAACTGAAGATCAGCTTCTCTTGTCTGGCTTATTTCTGTAGTTAAGTTTGTATATTTCTCTTTATAGCGGTCCTAATTCGAATAACTCTCAATGTGTTTTATGCTATACGGACACTCAGCTTCCAGGAAGAGTTTTAGGAGGTGGTTTATAAGACTTAAAAATATATATATGATTTAAAAGCTACAAAGGAACCATTGACATCTTGAAGAAGTTCTGAATTTTAGGGAGTAGGTCAGCTTGCCTCACTTTGTCAGGTTTGTCAGTAGAGGTGCCAAAGATGCAGAGAGCCCCCCTGACAAACATCTGTGCCGAAGCACAAAGACTTCTGTCTCTTTGCTCACAGAGAAGAGGAAACATTTCATCTCCAACAAATCAAAGTTTAGAACCTTGCCAAGTCTCAAGGCTCAGGAAGCTGGTGACCCTTTGGTTATCTGCACCAATTCCAGTTCTCTGGAACAGCTGAGCCTCCATATCCCCAAGGCAACAAAAGAAGGGCTTTCTGTTGTCCCTGGCACAGCACGCAGTGCCACGCCCAGAGAGATTCAGAGCTCTGCTGTTCATGTACTTGGTTCCAAGTTGCCTGATAGGAATTGGGCCTCTGGAAAACTATCTTTGTGACTCTGAAACTTCAAAGGCACAGGGATGGTGTTTTATCATTCATTCCCATCTTTCTATTGTATTGGATAATGCCCTCCACATAAAAAAAGAAGGCTACAAATTTTTATAAATTAGTTATAGTAGCCCAGGTCTTAAACAATTTGTGCTCCAACCAATGTTTTTTCATGGCTCTCTGATAATGAAGTCCAGAATTTTGTACATTCTAACATTTATAACATCCATGCATGATAATATCCAGGGCCTGGTTAAAATGTTTATGTGTTATATCAAGTAGCACTTGTATATTAATATTTACAAAATAATTTTTGCAGTGTTTGCTAGCAAAACAAACTCTCTCTCTGTTACATGGGTGTTATATAAATTTTAATCAGTGCTAGTTTGTATTATTTGCGTGGAAATACTAAATAGTTTGATCTGTGTATACAGTTTGCATGTATGTGTGTCTGTATGTTTGTTGGTATGTAATGTAGGTGTGTGTGTTGTGTGTCTGTGTGTATATCACATTTCACTATATTATATCCTATATATATTATATAGTATTTTTTTCCTCAAGCAGGACTTACATTTTTATACCTGACATGATGACTAAACTAGATCCTTTATAAAGGATCACACATGCTACATGACCCTGGTCACTGGTACTCTTTCTTTATCTCCTTTGCTGTTTTGCAAAGGGAACCCAAGGTCTTCAACATTATTCTCTAGTATTACAGTTTGAATGTATCTCAAGGTAGCACAGCGATATTTAAACAGCAACACTTAATCTCTTCAAGTCTGTGAACTGTGTCCTGGTGTTATCAGTGAGGGTGACAGGATGTGCTAATGAAGCCTGTCAGGGGCATTTCAATGGCACGTCTGAAGGACTGACTACTCCTCTCCCTGGATCACAGAAAACTGTGTCACCTCTTAACTGTGGTTAAATATGCTGCACTCCGGGTTACTTTGTATTTCCTGGATTTATAAGGTACAGTACTGGAATACCTGATCTTAGCATATAAACTCCCTAAATTCTCCACAGGGCTGGGGGGAGGGAAGCTGGGACGAAGTGAGAGAGTGGCATGGACATATATATACTACCAAACGTAAAATAGATAGCTAGTGGGAAGCAGCCACAGAGCACAGGGAGATCAGCTCGGTGTTTTGTGACCACCTAGAGGGGTGGGATAGGGAGGGTGGGAGGGAGGCTCAAGAGGGAGGGGATATGGGGATATATGTATGCATATGGTTGATTCACTTTGTTGTACAACAGAAACTAACACAGTATTGTGAAGCAATTATACTCCAGAAAAGATCTATTAAAAAAAAAAAAAGAAACTGCAGGGTGTCTTGAATTTGAGTTTTCAAATGGAACTTCATTTGTGGTGCCAGGACACACTCTTCGAGGTCAAAGTTGACAGGACGGGAGAGGCGTGTTCTGTCCAATCGACTTTCCAAGCCCAGTGCAGATTCCACCCTCAGCGGCCAAAGTCAGCACAGTTGGGAATCATAAACAGGAGGTCTGGAACCGTCCCCTCAAGCTTAGGCAACTGAAATCTGGCAGGAAGTGTCTGACAAGCAATTCAAATAGGTCCCAAAATACATCTGTGGAAGTGAGGAAGGATCTAGCAGAGCCAGTCAAAACCAGCAGGGGGGTTTAGATAGGAAAGGCTGAAAATTGCCCTCCTGGTGCAAAAGTTAACCAACAACACGTGTTAAAAGTGCAAGATGGGCCAAGCACTGTGCCAAGAGGTGTGCAGGAGGGCAGAGGTGGATGTGAGCTTTAGATCGTGACTTCAGAAAGCTTAAATTTAATTGGTTTGTGAGATGAGGGGAAGCTGGGGACCACACACATCGCCTGGGACATCTCTGATTCTTCTGGCACTATTTCTTCATCAATATTAGGAGCTTGATAGGCTTAATTTCAGCCAAATCATATCCAATAATAATTTCCAAACCCCAGACCCGTATCATGTTTAGTAATTGTTGGAGGAGGCTAAGGGAATGCTCAAAATAAAAAGGACAAGAGAAAAGATGGTTAAAATCCCAGCTGTTTCAATTAAAGGGTGAAAGAATTAAGAAATAAGCCCAGAGCAACAATAACAACAAAAACAGTGGACTGAAATGACCCTTGAGGAGGAAAGAAGAGACCGAGGAACTCAGAAAAAGTGTCATCAAAGGGCTAACATTTTAGAGGAAAGTGGTAGAGAGAGAGAGAGAGACTTCCATTTTTAGGAATTTTGTGAGCTGGTTGGTAAACACAGCCATTATTAAAAAAGAAAATATATAAACTTACAATCAAATTAATTATCTTAAAAAAAAATTATCTTAAAAAATTATCTTAAAATTTACCAGCACATCATTGGATTAGGAATTTTGTGAGCTGGTTGGTAAACACAGCCATTATTAAAAAAGAAAATATATAAACTTACAATCAAATTAATTATCTTAAAAAAGGTAATAAATATTCAAAACTCATCATTTCCTAATAATTTTGCTACCTTTATTACATCTATGTTCTGAAAACGATTTGTGTCTGTCCTTTCTGTATGAAGGAAATACTATGTAATGTTGAGCTCCTTTGCCTCTCTTCCCAATTCTACTTCTGAAGATTTCAAATCTGTAGTTTAAAATCAGCTACAGTGGGAGTACTTACACCACAAAAATCAACAAAAGCTAAAAACACTTAAAATACATAAAATTATATATACTGGGGGGCCAGACAGGCAGGCATGTCTTTGCATGAGCTTGATTTATTATTTTGTTGGTTTTCTAGACTTAAGAAAGTGATTGTGGGCAAAGTATTTATAATGCAGATTAAACTTAAAATGTGCCAAGTCTTTATCTATTACTGTGTGAATTGCACAAATAATTAAGAAAATATTTTTTCCAGTATTTGAAAACTATTATCTGATTCAGGAAAAGAATGAAGCACTTCCCTGGTGGTGCAATGGTTGAGAATCCACCTGCCAATGTAGGGGACACAGGTTCTATCCCTGGTCCAGGAAGATCCCACATGCCGCTGAGCAACTAAGCCCGTGCGCCACAACTACCGAGCCTGCACTCTAGAGCCCGCAAGCCACAACTACTGAGCCCGCGTGCTGCAACTACTGAAGCCTGCGTGCCTAGAGCCCATGCTCCTCAACAAGAAAAGCCATCATAATGAGAAGCCTGTGCACTGCAACGAAGAGTAACCCCTGCTCTCTGCAACTAGAGAAAGCCCGTGTGCAGCAATGAAGACCCAACACAGCCAAAAATTAAATAAATAAATAAATAAGTATTAACAGAAAAAGAATGAATAAGCGGAATTTCAATACACATCTTGGTTATTTCACTCTCATATTTCCCACTAAAAGAAAAGAAAACATTTACCAACATTCTTGTTGAAACTACATTTATTCATCCCTATTGCAGTTACAGGTTGGTTATGGATATAAGAGTTCAGAAAAAAAATCAAAAGTATTCTGTGAGAATCAATTAGCAATATGAAATTTATAACAAAGAGTATTTTATATATTTTATATAAGTTGTTTGCTGTATATCATTCATGGAGGTAAAATTCATAATAGGTTTATGTGCATACATACATGTCTACATTTTTTTTTAGTAATAATTTCTGGGTTTTTTTTTTTTTTATATCTTTATTGGAGTATAATTGCTTTACCATGGTGTTTTAGTTTCTGCTTTATAACAAAGTGAATCAGCTATACATATACATATATCTGCATATCTCCTCCCTCTTGCATCTCCCTCCCACCCTCCCTATCCCACCCCTCTAGGTGGTCACAAAACACCGAGCTGATCTCCCTGTGCTCTGCGGCTGCTTCCCACTAGCTACCTGTTTTACATTTCGTAGTATATATATGTCATTGCTACTTTCTCACTTCATCCCAGCTTCCCCTTCCCACCCTGTGTCCTCAAGTCTGTTCTCTACTTCAGTGTCTTTATTCCTGCCCTGCCACGAGGTTCATCAGTACCATTTTTTTAGATTCCATATATGTGTGTTACATATCTACATTTTTAAAGAGAGTTGGTTATTAAACATTTACCAGCACATCATTGGATAGAATCCAACAGGTACCGTGCAGCTGGGGAACTTAGTGGTAAGATTGTAGGAATAGAACCTAAAACCACAATTATCTTTGCCTCCAGACTGGGTAGCAGGTAGTCTCCTCAATAAGCCAAATGCTGGGCCATCTGTATATATGATGGCAATAGTGTAATGAGAACTGGTGGATACTATAGCCAGTGAGAAGTTAGGAGAAATGCCTGGTTTTGTTTTATTTTGTTTTTTTCCCCCTTATCTTTATGGGAGAAGAACTTAATTGTGATTTGACTAATGACTAAGAAATACGTGTGAGCTGTATTTGTGGCTTATAAACTTGCAAATATTATATGTGATAGAGTTAATAAGAGGGAATCTCTCTGTCTCTGTCTCTCTACCACATGAGTTCACTCACACCTTTTGGGGATGAACTGAACAAACAAAGCACTGTTGCTTATAAGTAAATGATGCAGGGAATATCCCTGAGGTCCTGACCAGCACACACTCTTCAGGATTAGAATCCAGATTCTGAAGATGAAGGCATTATGTCCCAGGCTGGGTCCTGGCAAGTCTTACATGAGGCTTAGCAACCATCGGCTTAGATGCCTCTCCAAGGTGACCCCATACTCCAGAAACCCAAGGCTCTAGCACACAGGACTTCCTTTTCTTGGGGCTTCCTTCACTCAAATCTTCAACCCCAACTTCATGTTTTGAGCTTGGGATGAGCAGGCAGCCCAGCTGTCATCCACTGTCAACAACCTGTTTCACAGTAAAAAAAAGAAGTTTGGGAGGAGTTAGATAATGCGGAAATTCTTATCTTCCTTCTCTGATTCAGTCAAGAATCTGGGTCGGTTGGTATCCGTAGTTAGACTCTCTCTCACACACTAGTCTACAGAAACAGGGACGCAAGATTTTCTTGTTTAAACTAATTTTAGGTGAGGTGATTCAGATCCAGTGCCAAAACTCATGATGCAGGTATAGTACACAGCATGTCCAGACAGGAACGAGCCTTATTGGATTCCTGGCCTATGATGGTACTGCACACAACGTGTGTCCATTCTGGACCCTTGTTCTTGATAGGTATCTACAACAATGTTTGAAGGGGTCTGGGGAGCCACAGAAAAGCAAACAAAAGACTATTCAGGAATAGCTCTTGAATAAAAATTCTATCATCTATCCATCTATCTATCTACCTACCTACCTACGGTTTCATCCATAAAGCTAAAGTGACTAAATTATATATATTAGGGAGTCAAACAGGCATGTGTTTGCATAAATTGATTTGCCCAGGAGTTAAATGTGCCCACAAGAAGCACATGTTGTATGTGGACAGCTAAGGCTGCATGCTGAACAGAAGAGAGAGTAGGGAGTAGCAGAGGAAAAATGGGAGTACTGTACACCTTCTTTTGTTTGAATACAGTGCCTGACACATGCATTTATCATTCAACAGGAAAAATTTATCGAGGGTGTACAAAACGACAGGGAGTGTTCTAGACACTTCGGAAGTATTGAAGAACTGCTTTTCAGAAGCTTACACTCTAGTGACATGACACTGATATATATCGCAAGAGGAGGCAGATGGAACAGGGTGAGAAGAACTTATATTACAGTTAGGAAAGGTAGAATCTCCACAGCAATCTGTGTGTCCTTTTGTTTTTGGAATTTTAATCTGATTACGGATTTTTTAAAATGGTGGCCTGTAAAATCTGTGACCTTTTCATGGAAGATTTAGATTTCTCTTCTCTCCCATCCCACCTCTTCAGAAATAAATGACTGAAATGGATGATCAATGGCCAGGATATTAATTAGACCACCTCTGTTAAATTCTTTGGCATTCTCACTCTTTTCTCCTTACTCAAGTCTACTCTAAAATAGGCCTTGGGGTATCTTACTTGAAATTGGGTGCTTTTCCACACTGCAAAGTCTAAATTAGCTCTCATCTCCTTTGTCTTGACATATGTATTTCCTTGCACTCAGCTAGCATGTCTATAGGACCATTAACATACTGAGGATTTAGCCAAATGCATCTTTAGAGGAATGGGTGTGGAATGGGGAAAAGAAAGCTAAGAATTCCTCAGCTTATTTTTTTGCTGTTTTAAGCCACTTAGACATGTCACTAGGTAGGGAAAAGTGAGTCCATTAGTTCATTGGAGTGGACATCAGTTGGCTTCCCGACATTCGTTCCTCCTTTTCCCCATTGTGTAGCAGACAGATGGTCTGAGTAGACTTCATAAATTGTCTAAACCAATCAAGGTAATGCCATCCTCCCCAACCAACCGGCTGGTTCAGGAAATAAAGCCTAGGGCAATATTTGACTAGTTACAAGATGGACCAGTCCATTAAATGCTCAGAAACATTGCTGGGAATGTGAGACACCTGTAGTCTCTCCTCTTTCATAGATGATGTGATACATGGATGAAGCCAAAACTTCGTTATGGGAAGAGTTGAGAGACATATAGAGAAGGAGAGTTAGAACCCTGATAACAATGTGTCTGAAGCTTACCTAATCTCCAGACTTTTTAGTTGCTTAAGCTAATGAATTCTCTGTAATATCTGAGCTAGCTTATTTTATTTAAAAAAATTTTTATTAGAGTACAGTTGATTTACAATGTTGTGTTAGTTTCAGGTGTATAGCAAAGTGATTCAGTTATACATATACATATATTTGTTCTTTGTCAGATTCTTTTTTCATAGAGGTTATCACAGAATATTGAGTACAGTTCCCTGTGCTATACAGTAGGTCCTATCTTATATATACTGTAGTAGTGTGTATGTTCATCCCAAGCTGCTGATTTATCACCCTCTCCCCCACAATGTTTCCCCTTTGATAACCATAAGTTTGTTTTCCATATCTATGTCTTATTTCTGTTTTATAAATGAATTCATTTGTATCACTTTTTTAAAAATTAGATTCCACATATGAGTGATGTCATATGATATTTGTTTTTCTCTGTCTGACTTATTTCACTTAGTATGATAACCTCTAGGTCCATCCTATTTGAGCTAGTTTAAACTAGTTTTTTTTTCTCTTACAACCTGAACCATCTTGACTGACAGTCAGCAAGATGTGACAGTGGGGTTTGGGAAGTACATCAATAACCAAGCACTGTAGCGAAGAGTAAACATTTGCCTGGCCTCATCCTCTGTGCATATTCCTCTTCCCAGGACCATGCTGGTTTCTGGCCATCTCTCAGTCACTTTAGGGGAGAAGACATGAGCAACATTCTCTACTTCCAACATGCCTCTTCTATTGTGACTTCTTGCTCAAACACTGCACAGTTCCTGTACATATTGTCCAAGTAATCACTCAATTTCCCTTTGAAGTAAGAGGGAAAGAGTAGGAGGCAATAGGTGAGGCAGATTAGTCAGATGTATTTTGTGACAATTAACAGAAACATCTGAGCAATTCAAATCCAGCCCTTTCCTGTTAAAGAACACTGGCTGATGATGTATATTAGTTTTATTTTTTCTGACATGTGTTTTTAATAATAATGATGATGATATGAAAGCCCCCCAAAGTTGATAGCAAACAGAAAAATGATAGTATTGACCAGGATTTTTCCCCCTCTAAAGCTGGAGAGTGCATTCTTGGGACAACCTTGGGTCAGTCCCCATCATCAAAATCTTGCTGTTCTGAGCAGTTCTCTTCTAAGGACATTCCTTTAGTGAATAATTATTCCCTTAAAAAAAAAAAAAACCTCTTCTAAGCCTTTACTCTGAATTGTAACCTCATTCATGTAGAAATGTTCTTGATTTTATTTGGGACATTTTCCCCCCACTATTTGCTATACTACCTTATTAAATTGTTCTGTATTCACTGCCATACTTTATTAGTCTTTTCTCAGATAAAGCATTTTGTCAGTTATCAGGAGCCTTGAAAACATGGTCATGTTGAAACAGATGATTACTAAGGAAGATGAAACTGAGGTTTTACAAAAGAACAGAATACAACAAATCTATTCTAGACACTGTATTAGCAGTGTTGATCCTTAACACCTTTTCTCCATACACTTTCTACTATATCTCTCTACCTCTGGGCACGTCCTCAACTCCACACTGCAACCCATCCCTCCAGTTCTGACTCACTCTCTCAGTCTAGGCACCTGTGACTTGGCCTGCCCTCTTCTATAATCTACCAGCACTGGGGGCCAGCCTGGCTCTAATTGGAAGCTACCCTTCAATTCATAATCTGACCTGTACCTCTCACCTATATTCTTCATGAGTCAAACTTTTATGGTATAATAATAACTTAGATCAACTTAAATATTTAAAATCTGTGGATTTTTAAAAAAATACACTTAATGCATGTTTATTGTAGAAAATGTCAACAGGGGAAAATCATACCCCAAATCCCACATTCCAAAGATAACTGCACCTAATAATTAATATATGTACTTCCAAATCTTTGCAAATACTTCTCTATTGTGTGTATAGATATACAGACAAAAACATGGAGAGATATGTTCTAAAACACTCTAATATTCCTATATATTCCAACATAATATATGTGATTATACTATGCATGTAGTTTTATAAGCTACTTTTTCATTTGCCACAAATGAATTGGATTGCCTTTTTGGTAAATATGCATGTACTTCATCGTTGTTAATGATTATAGAGCTGCCAGTTATATTAATATACCATAATTTACTTATGGACATTTTATATAATCCTGTTTTTTCTTATTATGAACGTTGCTGACACGAATATGTTAGTGCTTCATTGTCTGGGATATATTCTTAGAAGTACATTTGCAGTGTAAAAGGATATGGACTCTTTTTAGAGTTTTTGATACATATCCATATTTTGCTCCAGAAATGTTGTACAAATGTACGCTTCTTGCAGTTACTAGGTGAATCAGCTAAAGCTTTGACTGCAGTTGTGCGTTATCACCAGGATAAATGTTTGGAGACATCATGAAGATTTTTTAAATTAGTTGTTACTAGTGAATTACTATTCAAACAGATTAATAGTGGTCATTATCATTATTCTCACCATTGCCTTGGACAGAAAATAGAATTGTTGAAGTTGTCAAGGACCTGAAATCCTTAATAAAATGAAATAAATTAGTACCACATGAACAGGGAATTAAAATAAATCTGACAGAGGATTCATAATATATTTGTAGAGCAAAAAACATGTTAGCAAAAATAGAAAATAACATTTATTTCATATAACTTTTATATCAGAGATACAGCAGTTATTTTCAACACATTCACTTCCCAAACTTGCTACTTCTGTTATGAGTACCATCAAATCTCGTGTTTTCCAGGATCAAAATCTGAGCTGTCTTTAGTGCATCAAAATCATTGTCAACTCTGTTTAATATCCCTGCTTTTCTATTCCACAAAATGAAATATAATTTTCTGAAGAATAGACACTTGCAGTCTCCTTGCTACCTCTGTTTTTCCTATTTCTCATTCACTTGCTGTTTTATGACTAATTAATTTTCCTAAGTTGTGATTCTGACTCAGCTACTCCCCATATCAATGCTATAAATGACTCCTGACTGCTCACTGGATTAAACCCAATTATCATAACCCGGCATTGCATGCCTATGTACAAAGAATATCCAATTCAGCTCTCCAGTGATGGTGCCATATTCTCTCCTACCTCTTCTCCTCATTCTCCAGTCTAGCTAACTTAGATTATTATTGTGTCATATTGCACAAAATGTGGTCTACATTTTTTCTATTCTAAAGATTTGCTCATATTATTCATTGTCCTGGATACTTCCCTTTCCCATCTCCTAGCCCTGTGTCTTCACTATGTACTATAACTTTGGTCTTTAGTGTTTCAGCTCAAAAGAGACATGAGACCTTCTGCTGGTGAATTTCCAGCCCACTTTTATTTAGTGCTCTGGGCATTAATAATAATTTGTTTTCTTATCTTATCCCTATGGTTAGCCTGCTCTGTTGTTTGTGAGCAGAGACTATGACCAACTCTTCTTGGATCTCCTGTAGTTACCCAATGCCTCAAGTGGAGTGTTTGCTCTAAAATAGCTTTTGGGCACCATGAAGACAGGAAAGGTTAGATGGAGAATTTAGTGGGCTAGTACATATTAAAACATGTTTTGATATTACAAAAATATGTAAAAACAATGTTGCTTCACAGTTTGTGAAACTAAAGTCACATTAGCTACTCCAAGTTACATGACATATTTTATACTTAGATATCCCATAATCTAGCAAGTGATAATGGATTTCCCATATGATAGATTAGCTCTGTAATGGAAACTTTTTATTCTAAGTGTCTGTGTTTCAAAGGCTAGTACCGTGATAAGACCTTACTCAATTAACCTCTACAGTGATTGACAAAGCTGTTCAAAAATTGCCCTCTCCTCCAAGCAGCTAGTATGACTGATCTTACCTGAGCTTTGATTTTTTTTCCAAAAGTGAGAGAAAAAATAACTTCCTTTTAAATTTCATTAGTTTCATTTCTCAAAGTCTCACTTTTTGGAACGTTGCAAAACCTTGCCTTTTATAACTGGCATGACCCGAATTGGATAGGTCTCAGAGGAGAGGTAACTTCCATTACTGATCATGCTTCTCCCAGAGCTCCCAGCCCACCAAAAAAAAAAAAAAAAAAGGTGATAAGGCAGCTAAAACCTGTATTATTTTTTTCATTTCCATCCATATTTTTACTCTAATTTTAAAGAAGCTTAAAAACTAGTTTTTACTGGTAATTTCAGTCCCTATCAATCAGTGAAGTTGGATTGATCCATTTTTTTTTAAGGCAGTGAATTTAATAAGAATGCTTATCTTGGATTATTTGACTTTGGGTCTGTGATATAATTTTAATAATGATACTAAGGCACGACACTCAGCTGCTCAAAAATCTCCACTGGTTCCCGCTGTCCCTAACATATAGCTCATGACTGACCTGCTAGTTCCCTTTTATAGTCAAGCCTCAGTATATCGTTCCATCCTTACCTCTAGGTAAAAGAATCCAGGTATGCAAAGCTAGGCTAAACGTTTTGTTTAATCTAATAAGCAGTGGGAATCATTTCCAGCATTTGATATGGGGAGTAAATGAGTCAGAATCATGACTTGGGAAGATTAATTAAGCATCAAGTAGTAAATACAAGCCCTCCTTTAGACAGAGGTGAGCACAGTAACACCTCCTTTTCTTGGATTCCTTTGTTTCACTTTTCTGGAATGCTGATTCCAAAGCTCTAAATCCCACTCATCCTTCAAGGTCCATATTAAATGCATGAAACATTTCCAGGACACATTATTCCCTTTCCAGTCATTCTTTAGCGCAGATTATCTGAGCTACCCATGAGGCATTCAATTTGTTATTGCTTTGCTATATATGATTTTATCATTTAATGGGTTTTTAATGCATGTTATTTGTTTTTTCAACTAGGGTATACGTTTCTTGAGATCTGAAATTATATTGTATGCATCATTGGAGCCAACTAACAACTTTATATAACAATGTATTTACTATAGATACATTACCAATATTTGGCAAATACTGATCATGTATGATAAAGTTAAGTTTGGGAAAGATGGTGCTCAGTTGCCTCTGGCTCCCTCTAGTGATATCCAAAAGATAACTAGGGGCTGCATTTTCTTGTTTCATCCCATCTATTGTAATTTTACACCTTTCAGATGTGACTTAGAGAACAAATGCAGCCACCAGCAAGAAATAGTAATCATAATTATTACAGCCCTAGTGTATCATCTCTTATTGTATGCCAAGAGCTGTTAAAGACATTAGACAAATTATCTCATCTAACCTGCACAAAAACTGTGTGAGATAGTTACTAATGTTCTCCAGTTTACAGATGAGGAGACTGAGGCACAGTCATGTTCAGTGACTTGCCTAAGGTCACACAGTGGGATTTTCCTTCATTTTATTTTATTTTTTTCCAGCTCTACTGAGATATAATTGAAAAATAGTGTTGTGTAAGTTTAAGGTATACAATGTGATGATTTGATATATGTTTGTATTGTGAAATGATTATCACAGTAATGCTGGTTAATATATCCAGAACCTCACATAGTCAGAATGTGTGTATGTGTTGAGAATTTTTAAGATCTACTCTCTTAGCAACTTTCAAATATACAGTATAATATGGTTAACTGTAGTCATCATGCTGTACATTACATCCCTGGCATTAATTCATCTTATAACTGGAAATTTGTACATTTTGACCACCTTCACCCATTTCCTCCACCCCCACCCATGATCCTAGCAACAACCACTCTACTCTCTATTTCTATGTTTGTTTTTTTAAGATTCCACATATAAGTGAGATCATATTGTATTTTTCCTTCTCTGACTTTTAGCGTAATGCTCTCAATTTTCATTCATGTTGTTGAAAATGGCAGGATTTCCTTATTTTTTTATGGTTGAGTAATATTCCATTGTCTACATGCACCACATTTTCTTTATATGTTTATCTGTTGATGGACACTTAGTTGTTTCCATGTCTTGGTTACTGTATCATTTTAGATGAGGTAGTTTGGAGTATTGGGGTCCTTGAATTATTAGGCTATTTGTCTGATGTGCGTTATTCCTAAATCTTATTGTATATCTTAATCAAGAATGTATGGTTCTGGGGCTTCCCTGGTGGCGCAGTGGTTGAGAATCTGCCTGCCAATGCAGGGGACACGGGTTCGAGCCCTGGTCTGGGAAGATCCCACATGCCGCGGAGCGACTGGGCCCGTGAGCCACAATTACTGAGCCTGCGTGTCTGGAGCCTGTGCTCCACAACAAGAGAGGCCGCGATAGTGAAGAGGCCCGTGCACCGCGATGACGAGTGGCCCCCGCTTGCTGCAACTGGAGAAAGCCCACGCACAGAAATGAAGACCCAACACAGCCGTAAATAATTAAATAAATAAGTCATTAAAAAAAAAAAAGTCATTAAAAAAAAAAAAAAAAGAATGTATGGTTCTGACAAATACATGTACCTAGCAGGTAGTACTTAGTTTAGTTTGAAAAGAAGTAAACAACTGCAAATGGCAGTGGAAAAAAGGTAAGAAAAAGCATTATTCAAATGGCCAATGAATTCTCAAATTTCCAGAAGAGAGAACTATATTTTTAAAAAATTTTATTGAAATATAGTTGACTTACAATGCTGTGTTATTTGCAGGTGTACATCACAGTGATTCAGTTTTACATATATCTATAAATCTATTCTTTTTTAGATTCTGTTCCATTATAGGTTATTACAAGATATTGAATATAGTTCCCTGTGCTACACAATAGGTCCTTGTTCGTTATCTGTTTTATATATATTAGTGTGTATATTTTCATCCCAAACTCCTAATTCCCCCCCCCCCCACCTCTTTCCACTTTGGTAACCATAAGTTTGTTATCTATGTCTGTGAATCTATTTCTGTTGTGTAAATAAATTCATTTGTATCATCCTTTTATGCCACATATGAGCAATATCGTATGGTATTAGTCTTTCTCTGTCTCACTTACTTCACTTAGTATGATAATCTCCATGTCCATCTATGTTGCTGTAAATGGCATTATTTCATTCTTTTTTATGGCTGAGTAATATTCCATTGTATATACCACATCTTCTTTATCAAGTCATCTGTCGATGGACATTTAGGGTGCTTCCATGTCTTGGCTATTGCAAATAGTGCTGCTGCGAACACTGGGGTGCATGTATCTTTTCAAATTAATTTTCTCTGGATATATGTACAGGATAGAGAACTATTTTAGAATAGGCATTATTTGGTATCACTTTGCATGTATATAGGCTTAATTTAAAAACTCATTGTTTATATCATTTAAAAATAGTCACCTTTTAAATGTACATTTTTTTTCAGTTAATGACCTGTCATTAGATGAATTTTGTTATAATGGATAATGTTTTGATTTAGAAATAATAACAAGATTGAAATGTATGATTTTTATCAATTGAATGATTTGCATAGTAACAATGAACTTACTTTCCCCTCTATTAGTATCACCATTTAAATTGAATTAAGATTGAAACAGTATCACTTAAAGTGGGAAAAGAGTATATAATGCTAATATTAGAGTTGGTCTCATATCCTAGGGAGAGGGCATCATAGCAACACACAGTGAATAAAATACATAAAAAATATCTTCACATTCCACTTTACATTTTGCAGGGAAGTAAATGATGCAGGTGCCCTTATATGAATCATGGTAGACTTTCAATATAAATATATTTTGGAATTGCACATTGCCCCTAGCTAGACTGCACCAATATTTTAAGAAAAGTAAAACAAAACTTAAAAGTGTCTCTTTCGCTTTCTCTTTTTTTTTAATCCCCCCGAGCATACATTATTATTAACAAGAGGCATCTGGTTCTCATTAACATTAAGAGATCTATCTTAGGAATTATGATTTAAGTTGAATTGCAGGCCAAGAGAATTAGCCATCCCTTCTGCCTCATATGCATTTGTAGCCACGCTAATCACCAGCGGGAACAGAGCTCTCCCTTTCTCTCTCTCTCTTTTGCAAAATGATTTAAATAATGTAAAAGTCACTAAACTACTAAACTGTAGGGCAAGTAAGCCATATGTGTATGTGAGATTCAGAGTATGAGAGAGAGAGAGAGAGAGAGAGAGAGAGAGGGAGTGTATAAGAAAGAGAGAGAGAGACAGAGACAGACACAGAGAGGGAAACAAGTCTTGGAAATAAGCTGTCCTTTTGCCATTCATAGTCGACATTCCAAGAAGGAGATCAGGTCTTACAATTTCTCCATGGTCTTGTGAAAACGACCTTTGGGGATTACCCAGGTGCTTGGAAATGCAGTAAAAAAATGATTTCTCATTAAAAAAAAAAAGAAAGTGGAATTTGAAGTGATGAATGAGAGGGGTCCAGGGGGAACATGGACTGTAAGAGCCAAGAGATACAAAGTGAGCCAGAAGCAGAGCTGTGTAGTGCGCAGAGCCCTGAAACCTCAACAGACAGAACTAGATTTGCAGCCTCTCTCTGCCAGTCACTTGCTGTGTGACCTGGAAAAATTACATAACCTTTTTGAGCCTCCTCTTCCTCACCTGTAAATTAATATTTATTTCACAGGGCTGTGGTGAGGATTAAACTAACTCAAACCCTCTCTTTGAAATGCCTTTAAGAGTACTCAGCCCCACAGTAGAGTTGTATGCTCTCAACACGTTTGTTTCCTTTTTTGGCTTCTTTCATCTTACTTTGGGAAGGCCTCCAGGCTGTGACCTGCTTGAAATATCTGCACAGAGTCACGTTATTCTCACATAATGGCAGATCCTGATTACCTCCGATGAAGTCAGATAAACAGATCAGAAGCTTCAATTACACCTGGACTAATAAAATAATGGCTTGTTCATCTACAATTTGGCCCCTGAGCCAGACAGGTGCCAAATACATTGACCTTGACTTTCCTTAAGGAGATGCTCAGTTCCCTCTGTTGCTAAAGATGGAAAATAAAGGTTGGGTGATAGTTCTCATTTTCTTCTGGCCCAGAATTAGAAAGTATTTGTGTGTGTGTGTGTGTGTGTGTGTGTGTGTGTGTGTGTAGGTTTTCAGATGCTTTCCTTTTCTCCCTTCCTTTCCTAACTCCCTACCCCTTTTCCCACAAAAAAAAAGAGAAAGAAAGAAATAAAAATTTGATGTTAGAAAAGTTTGACTGAGTTTCACATTTTAGTAAAGTAAGCACATGACCTAACTGGGGGAAAAGCGTTTTGAGAAAATAGGTCTCTCTACCTTGCTTATGAAGCTGAAGTCTTGAAGTAGTCTGTCATGGCTGAAGTTTGAAACAAAGCACTGAATGTCCTTTAACAATATTAAGGTAGAGGTTGAGAGGAGGAGAAAGCTGGTCCACAGAAGGCCCATTAGATATTCCCACAGGAAAAATATTGTTATGGTTCTATAACTCTACGCTGTTGAAACCAGTGGATCGCAAAATGCAGAGTGATGAAATAAGGCTTATTTCACACTGTTGCTTCATTAGATTTCAGGTTTGGGAGTGAAGGGTCATAATATGTGGCCAAATGGGCTAGAAAAGCAGTTGAAAGAATAAAAGAGGCATCAAGGAGAGGTCAGAGGTTTCACAGTGAGAAAATTCCCATACAAGCAAATGGAAATAAAAGTTATGCCATGACAGGGTGGAACAGGGGCGAAATGAACCTCGACATTTCCACATTAGACAGGAATTGGTAAATCCTGTGCTCTGCAGATCGTGTTTGTGAGACATTCCCTTGGATGAAGGCCACTGATAAGTATTATCTTTATTTTATTTTATTTTTTAATATGAACTATCATTTATTAAAATCAAATGTATATTAGTTTGCTTAAATCTCTGACAATTTTTATACTAAAAGAAATAAATCTGTTTAACTTCATTTAACTCAGTTTCAAAATTTTCTTTCGACCTAAGAGTAAGTCTCTGATGAAATTAGTGCTCTACCCAATAATTTTTTAAGAAATGCTGTTCCAAAAACCAACAGGAGGACTCCTAATCTTTTTCCTGTTGGGCTGTTTCCGCTGGCAATGGATGAACCAATTCATGATTGAAAGTTTATGTCAAATAGGAGACAGTATCCATTCATGAAAAAGATCAGGGTTCTTGGGACACACTGATACATTTTGTTGTGGGCTCTCATAAATGGGCTTCAAACCCCACCACTCCCTTTTTCTGGGTAGAAATATTTCTTTTTGTGTGAGAAATATTTCTCACTCAGTATTTCACCTCTCTCAGCACTGGCTTCCTTGTCAGTGTAAAAATAATAAAGCCTACTTAAACAGGATTGTTGTAACAATTAGATAAAATGATAATGATTCATAGGAAATGCTCTGTAAAGCCTAATGAGCTATACATGGCATTATTTTAATCTTGATATTCTTTTAAGTAATCTCATGACTTCTTCATGTGTCTTTCCTTTTGATGCTGTAAAACAAATTGCAAAAGGGAAATGTGAATGTTCTGAGGTCTCAAGATTACACTAGTTGTGTGACTAGTTAGGAGAGGAAGTGAGGTCAGCCCCAGGCCTCTCTGGACTCTTACTGTTGGGTCAGGATGGTAAGACGCTTCCTTAACCGGATACATAGTATTTACCTGAAACCAAGTCTTATCATCAGGCCTAACACTGAAACACTAGACTCTAGGAATTCTCACTAACACTTAAACAAGATTCTCATTATTACCATTATTTATTAGTTTTGTTCAGAAAATTCTAAACAACATATAGTTTGAATCATATGAAATTGTTTTTGTGGGTCAAAAATGGGCAGATATCAGTGATTTCCTATGGTTCCACCTAAAACATATCTGAATATCTCTAAAGGACAAATTTAAGGGGCCTCAAGCTATACAAAAATGTATAGCTTGAGTAAGAGGATAATTAGGAAAAAATACAATCTAACTGTCATATTGAAAACTTACAGATATTTTTTTCTTTTTTTGTTCATGAAATTTTAATGATGTGTTTGAGACTATATAGGGAACTGGACCTTTATGGGAGAAACTGCATGACTTCCTCACAAAAAGACAGACCTAACTTGAAGCTCTGCTCACATATAACATTGATTAGGACATGGAGTTTTTCCATCACTCCCTGCCCCATTGTCTAAAATTGATCCTGCTCGATTATAGTTGCTTGTTATAAATATTTGTTAATGAAGTTGTTAAGTGAATGGACTATTGTAATACCAGTGTGTATATTGTAGGTATTTGTATCCAGGACGTTCAAAGCTCCTCACATGTTTGATAATACCCTTCCCAATCCTTGTGATTAAAAATGGGAAGTCCTACTTTACCTACTACTAGCTGTGTAATTTGGAGAAAATTGTTTAACCTTTCCATGTATGACTCCCATGTTTCAAGTGGAAATAAAGACTTAAAATTGAACTTATCTGCACCTTGTACATAGTGGAAATGAAAATCTAATCCCCATCTGCAATATTACACTGTCAAATACTCCTTTAACCAAAGCAACCAAATTGCAACTCCATTTTAGTCCCTTATATGAGGTCCTTTAAACTCTGAGGACAAAAGACAATATCTTGCGGTGCTTTTATTACTCACTCACAGTAGAGGGTGTGGGAACATTAAGAATTTCTGGTTTTCTGGGAGGCCATGGGCAGTAATATGGCTAATGTGATAAGAGTTGCAATTTGTCAGACATTTGCTGTCTGCCAGGTACTGAGGCATGATGCAACACTTTTGTGTTGAGAGAATTACTTTAAATTCATGGAGCAGTCAGAGAAAAGAGGCAGAAGTAGGCAGGGGCTGGATTAAGAAAGGTCTTGGATGGATTGGGCTTAATTGTCAGAGCAGGTGGCAAGACCTCAAGAGAACCCTGCGAGGATTAAGTTGGGGAGTCACGTGGAAAGGTTTGCATTTAAGTGAAATCTCTCTGACTGCAGGGCAGAACAACCTGTAAGAGGGCAGAGACTGGAAATTCCCATGTAGGAGGCTGTTTCTATAATCTAGATGGGAAGAAAGAGGGAAAGGGCTAATATGGGAAGGAAGTAGAGGAGGAGATACCTGAGCAAACCACTCCAAGATGAACCACTCCTTCTGTTGGAGGCAGAAGGAGGCTGCACAGAGAACGCTGTAGAACACGTGAAAAGCATGCTTTCCAAAGATGGCCAGAACAGTATCTTCTAGTCCACGTGCTCTTCTGTAACTTGACCTCCCTCCCACCCACCCTACTAACCCAGACATCCAGAAACAAAGTCAAATTTCCCTACTCTTGACTCTGGGCTGACTTGCTTGTGAAACTAGAATGCAGCAGAATGGCCTCCAAGGCTAGGTCAACTTCTGCCATGGGCTCATGGACTCTCTCAGAGCCCTGCCGCCATGCTCTAGGAAGCCCAAGGCACATGGAAGGGCCATGTGATGGTGCCAGTTGAAAATCCCAGTTGAGCATGACCTTCAAGTTCATGAAGTTCATGAACCAGCCCAGGTTCTCAACGTGTAAGTAGGGAAGTCTCCAGATGATTCCAGCCCCCAGCCGGTTCTGGGACCCCAGCCATTCTCTCATTCTCTTATAGCTGAGGCCCCAGACACTGTGGAGTGGATCAGGTCATCCCCACTGTGCCCTTTTTAAATTTGAGTCCTCCTGAATCATTTGCAAGTGGGTATTAATACTTTCTCTTCCCCAAGAGCCATTGTAGAGAAGTCAGAAACAAGTGGAAGACGGACCTAATTAGAAAGGAAGTCGCTGATCCCAGAGTTTATTTTTCTGTGAGAAAAAGGAACATGGACATGGAAACATTCATTTCAAAGTTGATGGAGTGCTACCTAGAGACTCGTCAGAGAAGAGGGGTCTATCATGCAAAGGGGGAGAATAGACCTCCTTACATCATCCTACATAGAAGAACCCAACCCAGGAGGTATGAATAAATAATCGGGAATCTGGGGCAGGAGGCAAGAATCCCAGAGAGCAAATAGAATCTACATTTTTTAAATAGAGGGAGGATAAATACAAAGTTTCTGGCATGGAATTGCAATGTATTTATTATACAGTCAATTCATGAGATCACCTTGAATGATTGGGTTGGTGGGGAAGGATGAGATGGGAAAGTATGGCTGGAAACAACTAAGTTTCAATCATCCAGAGACTTCTAGATTTTTCCCAAATAAAATTAGGTGATTCTCAGGCTTACATTCAGGAAGCATCTGAATGTAATATAAAATTAGGTCCTGGGGCAAAAATATTTCCAGTGAGAGGTGGCATTATTTCTGATGAGATGTAAGGGAAAGACAAAGAAAGAAACTTTTGTTAAGGACAGTGTCTTTAGAGTTTTGGGTAACTTTCCTGAACCTTTAGTTATCTTTCTTGCCCTTTCTCTATGTTTTCCATTGTTATGTCCTTGATATTCCTGAGGATTCAGCTCAGGTTTTGCTCATTTATTTATTCTCTGGGCATTTGTCAAACACAATTATAGACCAGACATCTTGCATGGTGCTACCTATACAAAGTCAAGTAGCATAGTCCCTGTCTTCAAGGCACTCTTCATCTAATGGGAGAGACACATACATAAATAGACCATTTCAGGACAGAGAATAAGTCTGCAATAATGATCCATGTGCCACAGTCCTACGGAGACAGGGAAGAGAGGTTCTGAGCCTAGACTATGTGTCTCACAAAAGAGCTTCCACAGGAGGTTCTGCTCAGAATGTTCCCTGAAGAATGAAGAGGAGGGAGCAGACAAAATAGTGATGAGAAAGAGGGAAGGTGGGTGAGAAGGGATTATTAACATGTGCAGGTGCCTGAGAGGTGGGAGAGATGAAAGAACAAGAGTGTTCCTGGAATTACTAGTTCTCCTCTTAGGAACACACCTCCGTCCTTCATTTTCACTTTATATGATCCCTCCCATAGATCCTCTCACACTATCAGGTGCTGCACTGTACTCATTACTTGATCAGTCTGTTTCCCTGGCTGATCTATGAGCCCCTTGAAGAGAGGGTTGTGGCATTTATCTGAGCATCCCTAGTACCCACCCAGTTCAGTGCATATTCAGTACACGCCTACTGATCTAGCTCTACCTGCATTTACTGTCAGTGTAAAGGCCCTGTATAAGCAGTATCAGCCAATGCAGCTATTCAATAAAACAAGCCTCTGAACTTGCTTTCCAGCCAAAGGTATCACTGGAATAAAATGTTGATTACCACTGAGCTTATATCACCAACTCATTTCTGAACGTGGTTTCCATTAGGGGTTCACCCACACAACAGCAAGGGAGTTTTGAATCACTCAGACCTGGATTAAACTCTGCTCTGGCCCTGCCCATTGAATGGTCTTGCACACGTTCCACTTCTCTGAATCTTGTGGTTCATATCTGTAAAATAGAGATGACAATACACTCAAAGTTTTGATGTGAGGACTAAGTGAATTAAAGATTGGAAGCTCTTTGTAGTGTTTAGCATGTAGGAGGCACTCAATACAGGCTGGTTGTATTTCCTGTGCTTTCTCCTCCCCTCCTTCCAGCTTCTATACTGTATGGACTGGCCTGAAGGTCATAACTGAAGAAAGATATGAATTATTAATGCAGCTCCCTTTCATCAATTATTTAACCCCAGCTGCTAGGTCTTCCTATATACCACGTCTCATCCTTTTAGAGCACAGCTGGAGAGGCCCCACCCCTGGTTCCCAAGTGAAAGGACTGAGATCATTTGCCCCCTGTCACACGGGACTGATCTAGAATTGAACCCAGGAAGTGGGTTTTCAAGGGTCTGAGAGCTGATTGCTAAGTTTTCCAAAATTCTGTGAGCCAGCTGTTAAGCAGAGCTATTGTGCAAATTAAAGTATAATAACTTCAGAATTATTAAAAACAAAAGTGAAAATACTTAAAATTCATCACTTCCTAATTATTTCCTACATTTTACTATTATCTATGTTGGGAGTCAGCAAACTACAGCCCACTGGTGAAGTCTGCTCCATCAACTATTTTTTGTAAATAATGTTTTATTGGAACAGAACCAGGCCCATTTGTTTTATCTGTAGCTGGTTTCCACTAAAATTGTGAAGTTGAATGGTTGTGACAGAGATTATATGGCCTAAAAAAACTGACTAAAGTATTTACAGTCTGGCCCTGACCAATGCCTGACTGAGCTCTTGAGGTCATTTGCATTCATTTTATCTGTAGGTTGGAAACACTACATAATGGTGTGCTACTGCACATCACTTCCCAATTCTGCATTCAGTGATATCACATCAGTAGCTTGAAAGTGGCCATGGTGTGGGTATTTACACCGTGAAAATTGGCAAACATCACAAATCAGAATTTCTTTTTGTTTCTTGTTTGTTTCTGGAGAGCCAATTTTTGAGCAGTTACCAGTATGTCACTGAACCCAGGTCTCTTAAACTTGATTCCTCAGTGTAGTCAAGATACAACCAGGGAAGAAAAACCATGATAGGTAGCTAGAATGATCTTTGTAAGACTGTTGTACAAATGTGTCCCATTTGACATTGGAAAAACCTTCCAAACTGAGCAAGTAAATATTCTTAAATGAGGCAAGACAATATTTGTAAGACTGTTGGCTTTGTGTTTAATGCTGGAACTTCGAATTCCCAGGACAGGCGGTTAGGAGGGGTGGGTGGGTGTAAAGTTGGGGAGGAAGGGCAAATTGGAACCCACAGGCACAGGCTTGAGCTCCTGAGGAAGGACTGAAACCTGTGACAGTTCTTGTTGCCTCTGAACTTGGTGAGACTGTCCTTCAGAAGCCGGGTCCTTCATCACAGAGCTGAGCACACAAACCCAGCCCAGGAGTTAGAGAAGCTGAAGGAGGATTCAGTGGAAGGTGGAGCAGGTGCAGGCCCAGCTACCATTTCATGCCATTGAGACATGTTTCTACTGATCATATGTAAGCTAAAAAATGGCTACTACTTCACTTCTTCCTTCCAAATCTTGCCCAGTAATTTCTCCTGTGACCCACTCTAATAGGAAATATACAGAGAAGAGAATTCTTGGAAAAAGAAACCTAGTCAAGTTGACATATCTCAAAGCCACTGTACCTTTCCAGTGTATTTCTTTGGAAATGTTTAACTCAGTGAAAGCTTAGAGAAAGAAAAGAAAGTCCTCCATAGGCTATGCTTTGCAGTTGGATCTGGGTGAATAATACCCCTAATACTGATCTGTATTCCAGTAAAAGATAACCCATTCAATAATAATATTTACTTGCTTGATTTGGAAGGTTTTTTTCCATTGTCCAAGTTTAAATCAATGTCAAATGGGAAACACATGGTTTACATTATTTACCAATAGAAATTATCAACTTTATAAGGAGTCAGCTGATCATTTATAGTACATTTCATTTGCCATTCTGCTGAAAAAGTTAACCCACAATTACGTCCTGTGGATCCACTCACTAAATTCAGCATACAGATTCCTTCCCACCAGTATACTCAATTACTGGTGACAGCGAGAATTGATCACCTTCTTGTGATGACACATAAGGTTTGAGAAGAATCCAAAAATGTACAACCAGTGTACCTGGTTAAGATTTACTATCCAGAAACACTTAAAAATCCACATGGTTTTACAACAATGATGATGTTGACCTACAATAATGGAAGTATTCCTGTGCATGTGGTTTTCTCCAGTTACGGGAGTGGTGTTTTACAAAGTGACAGATGTTGTTTTGCACAGTATGATCAATATGGCAAGTTGTTCAGTGGCCCAAGTCCAGTATACCCAGCATATTTGGTGGTGAAACCAGCCTAAGACTATAGAGCAGTTGAATTAGGAGCTGCAGACAGGAACAGAAGAGAGCAGAGGGGAAGGGCATTTGTGGAGGGTCTGTTATGTGCCAGATGCTTTATATATGATATGCATTCTCACTTTGTCAGCCTAATGTTGTGTTAAGAGGATAGCATCCGACCACCTGGGGTTTAATTTATGCTTAGTGCTAACTTGTCAAATGTGACCTTGGGCAAGTTATTTAACTGCCCCGTGTCTCAGTTTTCTCCACCGGTACCTTGTGCAGAAGGTCTTTGGAAGATCGGACAAGAAACTGCGTTCAGGGACTTCCCTGGTGGTCCAGTGGTTAAGACTCTGTGCTTCCACTGCAGGGGGCATGGGTTTGATCACTGGTCAGGGAACTAAGATCCCCACATGCCGTGCCACGCGGCCAAAAAATAAAAATAAATCAATAGCTTAAAAAAAAAAGAAACTGCTTTCAGAGAACTTAGAAGAATTTGAGGCACTGAAAAGGGGACAACAAATGTTATGATTATGATTATTATTTGGTCGTCTCCATTAGGTGGTGGGTCAAAAATCATCCCAGGACTGGCCAGGAAATTGAAAGGGAAATTAAATGACTCATCAAAGTTTACTAGGTACAGTAATCCAGTCTTTCCAACATTAGAACCCTTGCCATTTCCAATAACCCTTGCAGGGTCTAAATGACAGAACACCCACAAGGGACCAGGCACTCTGCTGGGCCCAGTTGATTGGACACTGGGCTTTTAGAAGGAAAACAGATGGAAATTGGGATGAACAAGGTTATTTGAACTATAATATAGAGGTTTTTGTTTTTTGTTTTTCTTTAATACCAGAAAGAGAAGCATGTACTCTGTTTGGAAAGCACTGTCGAGTTATCAAAAGTTTTTGAGCAGGGCAGAGACGTGACTTGTTCTGCCATATCCTGTAGGAATCTGCTCCCTAATCAAGCAAAAGTTGGTCATGTTAGGTGACTATGAAATAACTCATTTGTGAGAAAGATCCAGCTATTTCCTGTGTAACTCACAGGGCAGTCTGACTGGACCTTGGCTAACCAGGGCATATCTCTGTTGGTGTCATCCTGGTCCACATGGCTCGCCAAGCTAGACCCCCTGGAATCATTTTCTACTCCTTCCTCTCCATCACCCCCACATCTTAATCAATTAAGCAAGTCCTGCCAACTACTGTACCTTAAAGCTTTCTCCTGCTCTCTGGTGCCCCTGAAAATACCTTCCTTCCCAGCCCTGACGGTCTCTCACTGTGTCTGGTAGTATAGCAAAGGGGTTGCAGCTCTGGCTCTGGACCCACCAGACTTCCTGGAGTGATGACCCTTCTCTGCCAGGAACTGGCTGCGACCCCTTGGGCAAGGTACTTAAACATTCTGACTCATAGTACTGTTGAGGAATTTAAAGAGTTCATAGTAGTGTAGGCTTAAAAAAATGCACAACGTGAGAGTTGCGAGTTAAGTTTTATTTGGGGCAAAATGAGGACTGCAGCCCAAGAGACAGCATTTCAGATAGCTCTGAGAAACTGCTCCGAGGAGGTGAGAGGAGAGCTAGGATATATAGGAGTTTTGCAACAAAGGGCAAGTAGTCCGGAACGTCAGAAGGACCGGATATCCCAAGTTAAGGAATTTAGCGCTTTTCTATGTAAGGGAAGATGCAAGAGTCGGGGGCTCACTGAAATCATTCCTTTGATATGCACCTCAGCTATCCGGGGCCAGTATCCTGCGTTTTCACATCCTGAGTTTCCTCAGGGCTCACCGTTGGGAGTGGCTGCTGATGGACGCTAGATGGCAGGTATTCTTTCCTTCCTGAGTTTCCTCAGAGCTCACCAGCTCACGTGGGAGGGCTGCAATTGCTGATGACTGTGACATCCTTTGTTTACTGATATGGCAGGAAATATTCCATTTCTCAGTAGTAATGCGCTTTAAACAGTTCCTTAAACGTAAGAGGAATTCAATGACTGCAGCTGCTGCTGTTGATTATGATGTCCACAACGAGGACGGTATCTTATAACCCAATGTCTGTGGATCCAGAGCCTCCCCACTCGAAAGCAATGTCCTTGGTTGTATTTCTAAGATACTTGTCTCATCTTCACCTTCACTCCACCACCTGCATACCATCCCTTAATGATTGCACTGCTGGTCTTAGCTATGTTACTTACATGAATGTTATGAAGTGTGCACAAGAATGTCCCTCGTTATATAGCCCTACATACCTTCAGGAGTTTCATGACTTTTTACTCTCCTGCCAATTTATGCTCCATCAAAGACCAAGTACTTATGGTCCCTGGAACACATCACATTGTGTCTGTTCAAATTCATGTCTTATAAGAAATGTCTCATCCTTAGAGAGATCATTCTAGACCACCATGGTAAGCTCTCTTTTTCCTAACCATTATTCTCATCCCTCTTATGCTGATTTATTTTTCTCTATAGCACTTGTATATTATACGTTGACTTGCATATTTATTCCTAATCTGTATCCCCTACAAAAAAGAACATCAGGCAGACTATTTGTCATGCTCGTCACTGTATTGCTCGCACCTAGAACGGTGCCCGCCTAATAGTATGTGCTAACTCTTTGTGGAAGAAAAGAACAAAGAATAAGCGAAGGAACAAATAAACGGATGTCTCACACCTCTGTGCTTTCAGAGGCTAGTCTCTGGTACAAAAGCCTTTCCCCACCTGTCTTCCCTGGGCACTCTGATTTGTGCATTGAAATCTATCTCAATCTAACTCCACTGTAAAGCCTCCCTTGATTTTCAAGTTAAGGTGAAACTCTTCGCTTCTCCTGTCTTTGTGAATTGGATTTATAATTATCATAACATGTGCAAATATTTAACAAGTTGTCCCAATGTAGACTTTAAGACCCCTGGGACAGAGGTGGGACTTTGATGGGGCCAGCATAGGTTTTCATAGGCATTTGTAAGACCCTAGGTAGACAGTTTTTGAATTGAACTGTGTGCCCCCAGAGGTCTTTTAATGGCTTGTTGATGATTAACATTGTCAGGGGCATGCCAGTCTAGAATCTCCTTGGTTAGAAACTGAGAGCCCCCGGGGGCACAACGCAGACTCAGTTGCCCATATAGCTCACGGACCTTGCCCTTGGGGATCTACAGCTCAGTTGCAAAAGGATCAGAGGAAGCAGATGTGAATGATGACCTGTGTTTGTGTTTGGTAAGGAAAATTCTGGGACCTTGAATGAAAAATCAGGCCACTTGCCCAGCTCATGACAACCTACCAATTCTGTCTACTGGCCTCCCATATCCATCCTTTATAGGTTTTGAAAAAGTCAGAGGAAGTTTAGAGATTCTAAAATAATTCCCAGTGCAAAGAAATTTGTGTGCCAGAAACAACTTTTGTCTCTTCGAGTTAGGCCATTCTTTTTATTTTTTTATGTCACATGTAGAAAGTGGATTGAATAACTGGAAAAATGAGTTTGGGTGTACAAAGCCCCAGTGACATGGTGGACAAAAGCCAGTCTTGAGGGGAGTTAGTACTGTGAGGAAAAGAAATTGATAAAAGTTGAACCTTTCACGTTCAAGGTTGGTTCTGACCAGAGATACAAAAACCAGATATTTTTTCATACCTCAACTTGGGACACAGTTTGGATTATTGTTTCTAAGATTGTTCTAACACTTCTGTGTAGCTTCTAAAGGAACCCCTGATTATATACACACGCACACACAAACACACACACACACATCTCTCATCCTCTATTCTTGTCTTCAGTTAATTTCTTTGATTTTGTCTTCCCTGAAACTATATTCTTATAGCAGACTAAAGACTGGCCATGTTGAACATTTTCTTGCAAAAAATAAAGCACTAGGAAAAAAAAAAAGCCACCTTTTAGACTGAGCTGCAATCACTAGCAGCAAACTGCCACTATCCAATATCTGGATAGGAAAAGTAAATCTGACAGGATGTGTCTGAGGACAATTTGCCAAAAGCAGGGACTATTGTGAGAGCACAGAGGGCTTCTATAAAAGACAAGTTTTCATTCAAATATAAAAAGCATTTCATGCAGACAGAATGGGGGGGAAAATCCCATTTTTCTCTTGCTTTCTGTTCCCTGTGAGAATCAGAGAGTGCACAAAACCGTGAAAACAATAGGCCCAGCTGCAGGGGCAATAAGACAATTTATTAGGGATACGACATTTTTAATGAGAAACACTTGCTGGAAGAGAACAAAAGGGCTTGTTTGGTCAGAAGGATGCTCTTGAATCTCTTCTGAAGTGCATGAAAAAGTAATTTCATTTATGCATCATACCCTGAGCAGTGGAATTTCCTCAGGCTCCAGATGTTGTCCGGCACAGATGCTGAACAAATGGAATGCATGTCCTGTGAGTTTTTTATAAAACGTAACTCAAGGGAATTTTAGGAGTTTTGTGGCTGAGAAAATCATTAGCAAATAATGAGCCTAAGCAAGGAAGGCTGAGGTTGGCAGTATGTTACTGGATATACAGAATTATTCATAATTATCTGAAATTGAATAGGGAGATCAGTTTTCAACTTAAAGAAATAGAAATCGTGGGTGTAGCTGCTGTAGCTTAGACTTCCTCATTGGCCTCTGAAAATGAATTCGTAAATACTGTTTTGGCTGGATTTCCAAAATGATTATAAATAATCTATTTATAGTTTGAAACTTGAAAATTTCAAACAAAGATTATTACTGTACAGTAGTAATTCAAAAGTCTCCCAAAAGGGCAATGCCACTATTTGCTCTTGAATTCCCCTCTGAGGAGTGTTCACTGTATCCTCCTTCAGACCAGGTGAAGAAGATGCATCCAGTGATAGCTTTCCAGAAGAAGGAGAGAAGCATCGAGGTACCTCTCTTATCTAACTATAGGGTTGAGGGAACACAGGTTGCCGTGTTCCCTGGAGAGCCACCAGGAATTCTCTGTGGGTTTTTCCAAGCCAAGTCCCTCACCAGCTCTGACAGAGGCCTGTATGAGTGGCTTTGGAAGACCATGGTTCTTGTAGGATGTTTTATTTAGCTAGAATCTGAGGACCAACTGTGTTTAAAAATTAAGAACAAAATAAGCCTTTGATTCAAGTGTCAAATCTGTTCATAGGACCCAAGTCATGGGTCCGACTTCAGTTGGAAGAACTCCCATTAGGAGAATTCACAAAGATGCAGGTACACAGTCTATGGGGCAGCCGGGGGCATGAGGGTAGAAGGAGCTGAAAGACTGTTGCACTGCTACTCATGGCCTAAGAGGGTCATGTGTCTTCTAAATGTCTCACCAACCCCCTGCATAAGAGGACATTAAGCTCCTTGACATTACCAGCACGACTGCCATTTCATCATCATGGCAACAACAATGTTTTTTGTCAGCACTTACCATCTAACCATGCACTGGTCATTATCTATAGCTATTCATAACCTTTAATCCTCACCTATTCTCAACAGAGCAAATCCATCCCCATATTTTAGGAAAGAGACACCGAAGCTCAAAAAGGTTAGGTAAGTTGTCACAGGTCACACATCTAATTAGCGATAGGAAAGGTGCCATGGGTCCTCAGCAGTTGATAATCTGCCCATGCATAAATTCATGGGCCACATTTATAACATTTGGCCCCAGCAAGGGATGAGGGGAAACTGTAAAATAGGGGAAGCAGGCATTCAACCCTGTATTTAGAGATCTGGTTGGGGTATTGCAGCTCTCTCTGGCTCCAGGAAGTGGTTTTTAAATAAACCTCTTCAAAGCAGTAAATCATCTTCCATCTCTTAAGCAGATGGGTGATAAACAAAGTCAGTGAAGTAATGCCCATATATATATTAACCTAGAGATTGAAATGTGTGTGGGGGAATCTTTAATCTGTCAATGAGATTGAGTAGGAATGCAGCAAGCCAAGGTCAAAGCTCTTTATTACCCTATATCAGGGCGGCTCTCACTGTTGTCTGTTTGTTGACATTGTCTACCTGGCATTGGCTCAGTCATGAGGCAGAAAATGACTAGGATCAAGACCAACTAACACATTTCCCGCAGATGTTTATTGCTATCTGCAGTGAAGACAGCATCTGAGGAGTTCCCGGCAGCCGATATTCCTTTTACAAGCAAAAAGCAGCCCTCCCAGTGGAGAAATCAGGTTGGCCTTAAGCCAACAAGGGTGATAGTGCTTTCAACAACAAAGGACAATCAGGGCTTTTTATCCTAAAATGACTGAGTTCTGATCAATGTTTTAGAATAATGAAATTGGCCAAGAAATACAATTTCACTGGTCTCCACCTACCTAGTGCTTATAAATGAGCACAGGGAATGACTTTTCCAGAACCCAAATCTAGAAAGGTCATTTCAAATTAAAAACTGCACTATTATATTAATGGCAATTAGCTATTGAAGACATGCTATGCTCTACCAGGCAAGATATGCATGCTATGCATTTTCCCTTTTATTCTTCCTAGTCACTCTACAGAGAAGTTACTATTGTTTTCCCTTTCAACACATTAGGAAATTGAGGCTCTAACAGTTTGTTCAAGGTTACACAGCTGTCAGAAATGGATTCAGAGTTTCACACAGGTCTGTCTGAATCCAAAGCTAGTAATCTCAACCAGTTAATTTTTCAGTAAAATAAGACAATTTACTTGTTCCAAAAATCAACCAAAATGACCAACGACAACCTAAAGAGAACATCTGAATAGCAGAGGCTAGATTATGAGTTTGGGGGTGAAAATAGGGTTGTTTTGAGAGGGTGATGTTGAGTTTTGGGTAAAGTAACACAAAACCACTCAAACTAGCTTGAGCAAGATATGGGGAGGAATTAGGGCTAGTTTGTGGTCCTGAAACGCAGAGAGTGACTCTGACCTTCAAAAGGGATTATGTATGGATGTAGAAGCCATCAGCATATTTCTCCACCCTTTCTTTCCTTTGTCACCTGGTCTCATCTCTGCCACCTTCTGCCTGTCTGCTCCTTTGTCATTGCCTTTTGAGACCAGCTTCCCCCTACATGGCTGCCTAATACCTCTACTTCAAACAACTACTCCAGGGTGACAAAAATCACAGCTTAGCAATCAGAATTGATTAACTCAGATTGGGTTAAGTGTCTATGACATCCTGCTACTTCTTTCCAATTTCATCCAACCCCCACCATCACTTGGAGGCCAAGTTCCCTTCTCCTGATATGAGGGTACACTACAGAGAACAGCAATTATCATACTTGTGCAGCCATTCCTATAATTTTTGAACTAGTCCATTGGCTTATTTGAGTGGAACTTCCTAATATTTAAGAGTTTGGGTTTTAGAGTCAGAGTGAATAGACTGTATGGCTCTTACTAGCTCAACTGCTTACCAACTCTGTAACTGTACAAACTACTGCACCGTGCTCTCAGCTTCCTCCTCTTAAAAGGGGGACCAATCGTCATAATTACTTCATGGTATTGTGAAAATTGAATGAAATCTAACAGTAGCACAATGCTCACTGAGTCCTGGCAATTAATATCTTAAGTGTTAGCAGAATAAATTCTTTGCTAAGGTGAACAAGGGTGGAGGGGGTGGGGAACATTATCCATATTTGATGTATGCAGAAACTGAGGTTCAGGGAGTTTCAAAGATTGCCCAATTTTTGCATTAAATGTAAGCAATTGAACTGAGACTAGATACCAGAGTGCTTCCAATATACCATATTTTTCATGTAGGAAACTCTAGCAGAGAGAAATCACCCGTATAGAGGTAGAGGCAAATGGTAAGCAGGGCCTAGAGGTAGGATGGGGTGGATCTCCAGCAAACTCCCAAATAGACTCACACTATTCCAAAATTCTCTCAGAGGTGAAGACTTTGGGATGCCTCCTCCTCTGCTGCTCTTCCATCGTAGATGTCAGTATGGGCCCTAGGCCATAGGCTGTTGGGACAAAATTATATGCTCTAAAGGGACAAATTGAAAGAATTGCAAAGAATACATTTTTCATGTAGAGGTCAACCAATTCTCATGTCTCATCTTTTCCAAGTGAATTTCTAAAATAAACACTGACAAGTGAGCTCAGTAACATTGAGCAAATGTAAGGAAACGAGGGAGTGAGGATTTGAAATTCTTCAAACATTCTTCCAAGGAATTTTGAGAACTTTAAAGGAAACAGTCAAATAATTTAAATGGAGTAGTCCTGTGTTAGGGGAATCACATACCTGCCTCATCTTCATGGTTCTTCCGTCCATTCATTCATCTCCTCTACCCCCCATGCTCTGGAGGAGAGCAGGATGAAGCAGTGGGGGCAGGGAGGAAAGGAGAAGATGCTGAGGATATGAGTCAAGTAGACACTTGCCTCACACTCACAGTTCAGCACCAACCCAATGGGAAATTAAACTATATTTGCTGTTTATGTAAACATCTGTGTCATAATTTACCAGGCCTGAGAATTAGGAGAAAGCTGTGAAGTATTATATCTAAATACGTGGCTATGAGTCATTCAGAGTCCTAAACACTAGACCAGTGATGAAATGGAGGATGTCAGGACATTTGAGGATCTGTGCGGACCTCCCTTTTGGATTGAAGGAAGAATTCAAATGTCAGTGTACTAAGGGTTGTGCAAAGTCAGGCTGGATACATTCAGTGCCAAAGGTCAGATGAGTCCAAATTTGTGGTTGGGAAGACAGTTGGAAGCTTCTAGCCTGGGCAATGTCCTTTACTCTGGCAGTGTCTGCAGAGTAATTCCAGTGAGAGGTGGCCAGTCTTCTTCAGGACTAACTGAGGAATAAGATGGGATTGGTGCCATAGGTGAAGAAGTCTGTTGTAAAGGAGAGATCCTGAGAAAAGCAGGAACATTAGGGACTAAAGACAATATATGCACAAAATAGAATTAAGGAGGCACAAAGCCTAATACACTTAGAAAAGTATGCATTTGCATACCATGCAAATTGGAAGTTCTACTGTGCTTTTGGTCTTGGTGCGGTGGTCATTGGGTTGTTCTAGTTTTCCTTCTGGGTACATGGGAGGATAGCACGTCTCTGTCCCCACTGAAGCTGGGTATAGCCACGTGATTTGTTTTGGCTAATGAAAGGACTAATGTGATGTGCGTCACATATGAACAAAGCTTTAAGAGCCACATTTCCCTCCCACTGCTGTGGAGATGGTAGAAGTACATGTTGCGATGTTGAGCACATCAGCTTGGGTCCCTGAGGCACCATGATGAGCAAAACCCCCCTGATGATCTGCACTGGATATCTATTATAATTCAGAATTTAGTTTTGTTGTATTATCTGCTAGGTTTGGGGAATTATATGATTCTGAAGCATAACCTAACCTAGACTGACTGATGCTCTTGCAACTGCTAATATGTCTGGAGGTATTTGGAAGGCTGTTTCAGATTCCTGAAGTACATGACTAGCTGCAAACACCACAGCCCCAGTAGATTTGACATAGGAAGCAAATGGACATGTTCTAGCTTGTCAATCACATCTGTGTTCCTGGATTAAGCTCCCTCTTCACTCATCCTATCTTCTGCCTCTTACCTTTGTCCCTAGTTAAATTAGACTATAACTTCAAGATGGCTTTCTTTCTTTGTGCAGCCCATAGAGCTCTCCTAATATGCCCTCCTACATGGAGATTGTCCACAAAAGAAGCTGGGAAATGCTTTTCTAACTCCACATGGATGGGCTCAGAAAACCATGAAAGAATAGGTCTCCCCTAAATCAGATCTGAGGGCTGTCTGGTTACAGCACTGGATTTGAAATTAAAATACTGGCTCATGTGCAACTCTAATTTTCAGTAAAGACAACATGGATTATTTGGAAAAGCACCAACTTTGGAATCAGAAAATATGTTTCTAACATAGAGGCGTCTTTGATGAGATTGGTTGAACTCAGGATTTGAAACTGTTTTCTGAGGATCCTTAGGGCTCCTAGGGAATAGTTGAGAGGGAGAGGGGGACCAGAACATAGGGAGCACTGGTCTCCATCTACATTTCCTCAGAGCCCCTCTGCCTTTAATGTCTTTATTTTGCGTCTCAGGAACATAGCCATTAAGAGAAGTTTATTTTGCTCTGATATTTTATGATTTAATTATTTTACCCCAACCTGTGAGAAGCGTTTTTCTGATCCTGAGTCACCATGTCTTTCTACCCCTTCTTTGGGAGCAGACAGGAACATGGGGTTTTGAATCAGAACTGTTGAATTTGAATCCCAATTCTCCTTTGGTTAAATTACTTAATGTTCCTCATTCTATAAAATGAAGAAAATAGTACTTTATAGCTTTTTTTTAGATGGAAATTTATGTGACCTGTGAAGCACTTAGCCGAAGTTTAGTGCTCAGTAAATATTACTTCACTTTTCTATCGTTCCTCTTAACTCAATCTTTTTCCAATATGACTGAGTTCAGAGGGTCTTAGACCAGCATTCCCCTCTGTCAAATAAGCATAACTAAATGACTACTTTTTTAAATAACTGAGGTGATTGCAAATGTACATTTTTAAAAAAATAAATAAATTTATTTATTTATTTTTGGTTGCGTTGGGTCTTCGTTGCTGCGCGTGGGCTTTCTCTAGTTGCAGCGAGCAGGGACTACTCTTTGTTGCGGTACGGGCTTCTCACTGCGGTGGATTCTCTTGTGGAGCATGGGCTCTAGGCACGCGGGCTTCAGTAGTTGTGGCTCGTGGGCTCTAGAGAGCAGGCTCAGTAGTTGTGGCACACGAGCTTAGTTGCTCCGTGGCATGTGGGATCTTCCCGGACCAGAGCTTGAACCCGTGTGCCCTGCATTGGCAGGCAGATTCTTAACCACTGTGCCACCAGGGAAATCTGCAAACGTACATTTTTTAACAGAATGATCTTGCATTACTTAGGAACGTTTTACTCTTTTGCATAGGAATTAAGATGGTCTATATACTACTCCTGAAGTCTCACATACCAGCAAACATCATCACTCCATAGCTAAAACTCTGCCACAATATTTATTGCTTTTTATGAAAGAGTAGTGTAGTTGTAGAAAACCTTTCAGAAGGAATTTCCATAGGAATCTTATATATAAATATATATATACATATATGTGTATATATATATGTATACTTATAATTTTTTCTAAGATATTAAGGTTGGTTAGTTTACTAAGGAAAAAGTTGTAAGATTTTGAAATGAGCCAAAACAGAAAAAGAATGAGAGTCCTGTCATGCTCACCCATCCAAGTTATCTCAACCTTTCATTGTCTTCGAACAATTTTACAATTCTCTAAGTTGTATAAAACTGATAATATTGCAAATTATTCTTGAAAATCAATCATGTCTAATGGAATGCAACTGATTATTGCCCTGTAGATAGGCCAGTTTTGCATCAATTTGTAAATTCATTTCAGAATTCCCAGTTCCCTATATACGTCTCTGCTCTTGGAGATCTCCTTTAAACCAGTGATAACATTTTACCTGTCTTTGACATGCATTTGCTTTATATCTGTACAAGAGGCACGATTATACAATCTCTTAAATATTATCCTTTAATAGTTTTAAAGACAGTTTGCTCTTCTGGCTTTGGGGAAAAGGGAAGAAAAAAAATAAAGCACAGTATGTTTTTTATAAGGCTCTTGAATCCAAAGAACCATCACAGATTGCCATTTTCATTTCCCCACCTCTAACAAGCATAGAAAATAAAACCTTAGGGAAAATCTCAAATTGGATCTTTTGGTTTATAATAAAGATGGCTGAGATCAAGAAAAGAAAGATATTATACAATTAAAGTTTCCAGGAAAATCATGACTTTAAAAATGTTTTAGTTTTGCATATCTTAAAAACCTAAGTATAGAGGGTTTACTTTGTGAGTCAAGTATTTATTCCTTATTTAGGTTCAGGCTCTCGATCATTTTCTTATAGGAGCTCACTGGACCATAGTTGTATAAGTGGATTAGTGGAGGACATCTGGTGTAGCAGAGCAGGATGGTCCAATATGATTTCCTCAAACAAGGCAGGCAGCCAGCCTCACTGTGGATCTTTCCATTATCAGTAGTGTCTCTCTTGCTCAATGGTGTGCAGCTGAAGGGATTGTTTGGGAGAAATGAGACCCTGGGGAAAGCAAAAGGAAATTCAGCATTGTAAATTAAGAGACATTCATGGTCTTTTAAACCAATGAGAATAAATAAACAGGGTCATGATAAGAATACAAAAATTTGCTTGGAAAATCCAATATATTCCCAGAAATGTCATTTTCTTCCAAAAGATTGATGGATTAACTAATTCTCCAATATATTAACAGACATGTTAATATAAAACTTCATAGAATTAAATTTATTTCTTAAAGGAGATAGAAACTTTTAAAAATTACATATTTGTAAATGGAAAAGTATAAGGGTATATGGAAAGGGAACAAAGAAATGAGGTAAAACTCTATCAGAGGAAGAAATTGTAAGCAAAGAAAAAATTTTCATTGCATATTAGTTTTTATGTTAGACCAGAGAAATGACAGCTGTATTCTAAGATGTGATATTTGTACCAGGAGTCCTATATTTCATTATTCTTTTACTTCATATTTCCTCTGTTAAATCCAGGATGTTAAACTATCTTTAAAATAATTGATCACTAATGGCAAGTGAAAACACATGTAGTATTCCTAATGATGTATTTGATATATACAACTTGTTGAGTTTGGAGGTGTGTACCTGTGAAACCATCACAGAAATCTATGCCATAAACATACCCATCCTCTCCAAAAGTTTTTTCCCAACCTCTTTAATTATTATTTTTATTATTAGTTTTATGCATGTGATAAGGACACAACATAAGATCTACTATTTTAGCAAAATTTTAAGTATATAATACAATATTGTTTAGTATAGACCTTATTCTGTACAGTAGATCTTCAGGACATATTTGTTTTATAAAACTGAAACTTTGTATCTTTGGGTCAAACTACCTCCCATTTCCTTTTCCCATAAGCCCCTGACACACAGCATTCTACTCTCTGCTTCTATGAATTTCACTATTTCAGGTAGCTCATATAAGTGCTATCATATAGTGTTTGATCTTTGGTGTCTGATTTGTTCCACTTAGCAAAATGTCCCCCAGGTTCATCTATGTTGTTGCAAATTGCAGGATTTCCTTTCCTTCTTTTTCAAGGCAGAATAATATTCCATTGTATGTGTATACCATATTTTGCTTACTCATTCATCCTTCCATGTCTTGGGTATTGTGAATAATGCTGCAATAAACATGGGAGTGTAGAAATCTCTTTAAAATCCTGATTTCAATCCTTTTGAACATATACTCCAAAGTGGGATTGCTGGATCATATGGTAGTTCTATTTTTATTTTTTGTGAGGAAATTTCGTACTATTTTCCATAGTGGCTGCACCAATTTAACATTCCCACCAACAGTGCCCAAGGGTTCCTTTTCTCCACATTCTCACTAATACTTATAATATTTTTTGACAATAGCCTTTCTAACAGGTATGAAGTGATATCTCATTGTGGCTTTGATTTTTATTTCCCTGATAACTAGTGATGTTGAGCATTTTTCATGTGCTTATTGGCCATTTGTGTGCTTTCTTTGGAGAGATGTCTATTCAAGTTCTTAGTCCATTTTTAGTTGGATTATTAGTTTACCTTTGTTGAAGATCAGTTGACCCTAAATATATGGGTTTATTTCTGGGCTCTCTATTCTGTTCCATTAGTCTTTATGTCTGTTTTTATGCTAGTACCATGCTATTTTGAGAACTAGCTTTGTAATTTATTTTGAAATCAGGAGGTATGATGCCTTCAGCATTGATCTTCTTGCTCAAAATTGCACAAGTCTTTTTTTGGTTCCATATGACTTTTAGGATATTTTTTTCCTATTTCTGAGATTTTGGCCTTTGGGATTTTGATTGGGATTGCATTGAATCTGGAGATCGCCTTGGGTAATATGGACATTTTAACAATATTAATTCTTCCAATCCATGAATGTGGGATACTTTTCTATTTATTTGTAACTTTAAAATTTTCTTTTATCAATGTTTTATAGTTTTTGATGTACAAGTCTTTCACCTCCTTTGTTAAATATATCCCTAAGTATTTTATTCTCTTTATGCTAATGTGCATGGGATTGTTTTCATGATTTCCTTTTTAGATAGTTTATTGTTAGTGTATAGAACTACCACTAATTTTTGTATGTTGATTTTGTAACATGTAACATTACTGAGTTTCTTTTTTAGTTCTAACAGTTTGTGTGTGTGTGTGTGTGTGTGTATGTGCGGAGTATTTAGGGTTTTTTTACATTTAAAATCATGTCATCTGCAAACAGATAATTTTACTTCTTCCTTTCCAATTTGGATTACTTTTATTTTTCTTTTACATGCCTAATTGCTCTGGCTAAGACATCCAGAACAGTATTGAATAGAAGTGGCAAGAGTAGGCATCCTTGCCTTGTTCCAGATCTTAGAAGAAAAGCTTTCAGTTTTTCTCCATTAAGTATGAAATTAGCTATGGGTGTTTCATATATTGCCTTTATTGTATTAAGTTCCTTCTATACCTAATTTGTTGAGAGTTTTTATCATGAAAGGGCATTGAATTTTTCCCAATGATTTTCTTATATCTATTGAGAGGATCATATGATTATTATTCTTCATTCTGTTAATGTGGCATATCACATTGATTGATTTGTGTTATGCTCAACCATCCTTCCATCTCAGGGATAAGTCCTACTTGGTCATGGTGCATGATCCTTTTAATGTGCTGTTGAATTTGGTTTGCTAATATTTTCTTAAGGATTTTTTTCATCTACATTCATCAGGGATATTGGCCTACAGTTTTCTTTTCTTGTGGTGTCTTTGGCTTTGGTACTAGGATGATGCTGGCCTCATAAAATGAGCTCAGAAGTATTCTCCCTTCTAATTTGGAAGAGTTTAAGAAGCATTGGCATTAATTCTTCTTTAAAGATTTGGTAGAATTCATCTGTGAAGGCATTTGGTTGGGTTTTTCTATGTTGGGAGGATTTTGACTACTGATTCAATTTCATTATTGGTATGTTCAAGCTTTCCATTTCTGCTTAAGTCTTGGTAGGCTGTATGCTTCTGGGAATTTATCCATTTCTTATAAGTTGTCCAGTTTGTTGGAGTGTAATTGTTTATTATAGTCCTTTATGATCTTTTGTACTTCTGTGGCATCAGTTGTAATGTTTCCGCTTCCATTTCTGGTTTTATTTATTTGAGTTTTCTCTTTCTTCTTAGCAAGTCTTGATAGGGTTTTGCCAATTTTGTTTATCTTTTCAAATAACCAACTCTTAGTTTTTAAAAATTTTTCTTCTATTGCTTTTCTATTTTCTATATTGTTTTGCTGATTTTTCTATTGTTTCTCTGTTTTCTATATCATTTATTTTTGTTCTTATTTTTATTATTTCCTTCCTTATGCTAATTTTGTGGTTAGTTTGTTCTAATTTTTCTTGTTCCTTGAGGTGTAAAATTATGTTGTTTATTTGAGATCTTTCTTCTTTTTTAATGTAGGCATTTATCACTATAAATTTCCCTACTAGTACTATTTTTGCTGCATCCCATAAATTTTGACATGTTATGGTTTCATTTTCATTTGTTTCAAGATATTCTCTAATTTCCTTTTTTGATTTCTTCAATGACTCAATGATTATTCAAGAGTGTGTTTTTAAATTTCTATATAGTTTTTGAAATTTCCCATTTTTTTGTAATTGATTTCTAGTTTCATTCTATTATGGTTGGAAAAGATACTTGGGATGATTTCAATCTTCTTATATTTTTTAGGACTTCTTTTATGACCTAGCATGTGATCTATCCTGGAGAATGCCAAAATGTGTGTGCTGGAGAAGAATGTGTGTCCTGTGCTGTAGAATAAAATGTTTTGTATATGTCTGTTAGGTTTATTTAGTCAATAGTGTTGTTCAAGTCTGCTGTTTCCCTATTTATTTTAAAGTTATAAGCATGTGTGATTGTACTCATATAATATAGATATTGTAAAATAACATATTAGAAATGTTTAAAGGATTTGATAAAATGAAAATATTTAGAAATTCAATGCTTTACCTTGAACCCCAATGCAGTCTTGCAAATTCCTGGAGTATGCACCTCCCATGTGGAGACAACTGTGTTGCACCACCTTATCAAGGATGTTATTATACTGTCTTGTGCACAGTGTGCTATCACTTGTAAAGTTGTTTAACTACTGAGTCCTTTTATACTGTTATCATCCTACAGGTAAAATTGGCTAAATATAAATGCTAATAAAAAGTGCTTTACTGGTGACATCAAATTCCTGACCATCACCCTCAAGCAGATCAATTAATGGTGACTGAAACTCATTCAGTCTCTTGCTCATATGTCAGACCTTATCCACTCTCCTCAGAACACAACACCTCTGCCCACTCTTTATTCTCAAGTAATGACCTATTTCTCTGAGAAAAAAAAAAAAAAGCAATAAAAGGGGAAGCTCTCTGCATGTGTCTCCACCTCACCCACCTATCTGTGCCCTCAGCCCTCAGACTCAGCCTGCCTTCCAGTTACCATGGGTTGAAACTTCTGTGCTCTTAGAAAAAGCCAAATAATCACAGAAGTAAGGATATTGCTTTCACATCTCTTTCTCTACTACTAGCAAAGAAACCTACTCTCACTTCCCCTATTTAAAAAAAAACACCTCGACCCCATTTCTCCCTTCAATGACTGTGTCACTCCTCTCGTCCCCTATATAATAACACTTAAAATTTATTTTTACTTGCTATTTATAATTTCTTCTTCCCATTATCTCTTAAACCGTCTCCAATCAGCTCTTTGCCCCCTAATCTTCACTGAAAATGCTCTTGTCAGTTGCATGGGTTGGTGAATTCCTCGTCCTTCCTACCTGGCCCATCAGCACATTTGACAGAGTTCACTGTTCTCTGTTCCTTGCAGCTCTTTCATCCATTTACCCCTCTCTACTGCTTTTCCTTCCATCTCACTGTCTGATCCCCCTCAGTCATTTTTTCTTTCTTTGCTTGTGTTACTGACCTTTGCTCTGTAGAACATCTGGGGATGCAATCTTTGGGCTTCATTTCTTCTCTATCTATAACAATTCCCTGAGTGAACTTGTTTATTTCATGATTTCAGGTTTTATCAAGTTGCCAGTGTGCTTTGTTTCTGGTAAGGACCCTGTTTCTGTCTTGCATGTTGTTACCTTCTCACTGTATTCTTACATGGCCTTTTCTTGGTAGGTGCACATGCAGAGATCTCTCTCTCTCTCTTCCTCTTTTTATAAAACCAAAAATACTATCATATTAGAATCCCATCTTTATGACCTCATTTAACTTTTATGACCTCCTAAAAGCCCTATCTCCACAACTGTCACATTGAGGGTGAGGGATTCAACGTACGAATTTTGGGAAGACACAGTTCAGTTCATAGCAGGAACATCTAATCCCAGACTTTCCTTGCTACCTGAAATCCAGCCAAGATTTTGCATCCCCACCCTCTACTCCTTTCCCAGGGACTGGAAGAACAAAATTCCACATGCTGGGATTTATGCAAACAGAAATGTTAATGGAAACAGAAATGGAAATGGAAATGTTTAATGGAAACAGAGTTAGCCTTTCAGAGCTGTAGGACAATGAAGGAACTGGTTGGGGTTGCCAGGGTCAGGGCCTATAGGTATATGTGTCACCACGCCATCAGAGACCTGACCTCTGGTTTCCCTTTCCAGCTTGAACTCTGGAGGTCAGATGCTACATCTATGACAACTGAAAAACAGTGAGAAGTTAAAGAGTTCCTTGGAGCTGTTCTATAGTCTTCCAGCCCACAGCCAGGACCCTCATCCTTTCAGCTGACACACACACACAATTCCAACTATAACAAATACCCTTTCAGTTAAAAGTAATAAATCTCCTTTTGTTTAAGAAGTAGTCTTCTGGGATTTCTGCTTTTGCTCTCAGCAAACTCATATGAGGAAAATTGAATCCACATGGCCTGGAGAGAAGAAGATAAGCTAAGTAATTAGATGGGACCCAACTGCTTAGCAGCCAGGCTAAAGATAGGAAAGGAGGTTTGTGCTTTGTATTAGAAACTCTTCATTTTCTTGGGACTACCGAAGACCCAGAAATTGTCCATTCTTTCCTATTTGTGTTTATTTCCTGGGCCTTGCCATACCTATTTCCCAGAGCCCCTGGTCCTGTGTTTAATTATGCCAGGGTCTCATTCTCAGTTGGCAAATACCTTATCCCAAGTGTTAACCACTCAAGGTTTAACATAAGTGTGTTCTCAATAAAAAAGGGGACAGGACTCTATAGAACTAAATTTCTAGTAGTAGTTAAATAGTAAAAAAGTGTTTTAATGAAAGTAAATATATATAAATACACATTTTTTAACAGAGACCACTTTTTGTGTCCTATAAGTCATATAATACATAGAGGTTATTTTTGTCACCTATAAGTTTGACCTACATTTGAACTCTCATTAAATATTAAGTCTAATTCTCTCTCTTTCAACAGTACAGAAAAATGATTAAGTGTGAGACAGCTACACTGTTATGAGAGTTCAATGCCTCTACTGCTTGATGATCATTGGACAATTTACTTAACATCACTAAATCTAGGTTTTCTGGCCTATAAAATAGACACCATATAGTACTTAACTAATAAATATACACAGAGACCTAGAGTTAATTTATATTTAGCAATTATCGTGGTGCCTGCTAGGTAGTAAATGCTCAATAAACGTTGTTATTATGATTATTTTTACATTTTCACGAACATATTCCAGACCTGTAAAATGGGGATAATATTTATACTTACATCACAGGTTGCTGTATGATTACATGAGTATATGTACATGTACAAGTATCTAAAACATTTTCTGACTCATAGTATATATTCGATAAGAATTAGATATTATTCTTCTCCTACCTCACCTGTTTTCAGCCAACCAATTCATCAGCTTTTAATGTACTCTTTTTCTCTTAGACAATTATGAAAGGAAAATGTTTTCCATAATTAAAGGGCCAGTCAGGTTTCTTTTCTCAGATCTCTCCAAGGCAATGAATATAAAACCTAAGTGTTATTGACTAATGATAATAACTAACATTTCTTGCTTTGGACATAATTTGGGAGAATGATCCCCATAACAAGCCCTCACTCCTACCCCCATAGGCTTACATTGGACATTGCCTGTCTCACACAGATTATACTAAAATTACAATGAATTTTCATGCCTTGAGGGCACAATTCACCAAGTATAATTGGAAAGACAATTTTGGGAATTATTAAGGACAGAGTATCTACTTCCCTATTAAAATGCCTATACTTCAAAAAAAAAAAAGTGTTTTCGTGAAACAGTTTTAGAGTGCCTCTAAACAAGAATCAACTTTATTTAATCTTTCTAACTTAACTGGCTTTCTATTACTAATTTTTGGATATTGCAACAAATTGGTTTTAAATTCATGAAGCTAAAGCAGGCAAATTGGTTATTGTTTCTACTGGAAGGCAAATATGGCAGGATTGGCTAGGTGTGGCAGATGGATTCTATTAAATTTACAAGTCTAAGTGAAACTGGCTAGTTACAATGGAAAACCTTAATAACTGGAATTATAAATGATGTTTGATGGTTGTTTTGTCAACCATGGATGAAAAGGAATTCCTTTTCATAAATAGAACATAAATAGTCTTAAAGAATCACCACCATCTAAAGAGCCATGGACTGGTGCATTAGTATGTTTAAACATTGATTCTAGATGTCTACCACAGACAAACTACAGTATTTCAATAATCTTGAATCTCTACCATTTTCTGAATGCCCCTGACTTGACTGGCAGAGTCAGGGAAGGGTGATGGTCAGTCTGTTAGGTGCTCCACAGAGTCAGGACTAGGGTCAAGTTTTACCTAAAACCATGGGCAATTCTCCAAGTGTCCTTACAAAGTAGAGAGTCAAGTAGAAATCTAAGGTCAGTAATTCAGAAGAGGATTCTGAATGGATCACTCAGTCAAAGAGATGGACCAGATGTCAATATTTAACCTAAAATACAGAGATAAGGGTCATATATTTAGGGAGTTGAAGAAGCAGAGAGCAACATGTCAGGCAGGAGAGCTGGGTTGTATGAAATATGAGATGTGCCATTACCTGTGTCTGGCTTCTAGTGTTTTACATGACTCTCACATGTTTAATAAACCAGAAATGGAACAGAGACCAGATTGTAATGTAATCCCCTGAATGGTGGATGTACTGTGTCCATGTTCTAACCAGGAACTGTTACGACCACATCTTTTAACTATATTCAGTTCTATTATAAATATTAAGAATTGGTTATGGACACACACAAAAAAGAAAAAAAAATTATAAAATTATACATATTGTTAATCACCTCTCCTGTCATCTTCATTTCATAAAACATTCTTTTCCCAAGCTCCCTAAAGGTAGGGACTGTGATATATTCACCTATGTAGACAACACAGTCCTAAACAGTATCTAAATTGGATTTCTTAAATGGATGAAGAATAGTTATAGATGGTAGGAATGAGTTATCAGTGTCAGTGAACAAATCATTATTTTTATTGTGCAAGTTATTATTTTTTTTGTTGAACATATACTAGAATCTTTGCATGAAACACACAGCATATACAAAATTCAATATATATAAAATATATACTAGTCAAAATTTTTAAGAACTACCTTGAAAATACTGTTACAGTTATCTAATAGATTTCTGCTTCCCATTATAGTCAATCCATAAACTTATGTGTGGGCGACTTAGAGAGAATAACTTCTGGGAGAACATAGATTTTTGTGGTCTATGTTGCCTTGAGCTGGAGAAGGTTTTTCTAACTTGACATGGGAAAGCTTTCCTGAAAATGACAACAGTAATGTGAGTCCATGACTGAGTGAGATTCCCACGTATAAGAAAGAGACATAATGAGCAAGTGACAAGTCATATGGGAAGCTGAGTTAATTGATTACATTCATATGGGACAGAGTGAAAACTAAATTTATTTTGAAAAATTCAAATTTTAATGATAGCCAAGAAACTAAACATTTAGCTGTTAACTTTCTATTGTGATTTTTAAAATTCCTCTTTGTTATGTACAAATATTATTTTACCCTAAAATTACTTTTCTCTCTGTTTCTTAATAGGGACCTGGATTCTTTACGGACTCATGGGATCACTACTCTTCTGATAAAACGAAGCAAGGAGAGAGAGAGAGGAGTATGGACTCTTTCTCCTCATTTCTCAGTCCCATTTCCAGATCACTGAACATTATGCTCTTTCTCCTATTCAGCATTTAAGTCTTATTAGTACCATCATCTTTAATATACTGATGATCTCATTTTCTGTCAGGAAGTATTTCCACAAAATAAATTACAGCAAATAATTCTTCATGTTACCCCCTTCCCTTTCATCAGGCCTCTGGGTTCAACTCCCACATTTGAAAACACATAGAATTCTTTGACTTAATTCCTCATTCTTCCCCATTAATTTTGTTTCCTACCCATCCTTCAACATTTATTCTATACTCTGAACATGTAGGACTCCTCTCCATCCTGAAAACATACAATCTTACTTCTGAATTGACACACTTTCTCATCATTATTCCACTTAACTCCTTTTTCAAATTTTCCCCTACAACATCTTCTATCTCTGCTTGAACAGCCATAACTTCCTCCTCCTCTGAATACCTACACTCTCATACAGATATCCATCAATAAACAGTGAGAGACTTACTAGCTTAAAGTGCTTGAGCACAACCTCTGACTAATCATTGACTGAACACTAACATAGTACTAGGAAGTCAGGCTCAAAATATACACTTATAAGTAAATATTTAAAAAAGTAAATGGAGCAGAGACATTAGTGACTGCACAATATGGGGAGGGGTGTGGTAGGGTTCACAGATTTAGTCCATTCAAGTTGCAAAGCAAAACAACAACAACTCTCAGAGAAAAAAGACAGAATCCAGAGTTGAAACAGTATACTACTGAGAATGTCCAGAATTCAAATAAAAATTATAAGATACACAAAGAAACAAAAAAGTGTGACTATATTTAGGAAACAATTGTAAATAGAAACAGTCTGAGCGTCACAGATATTGAATTTTTCAGACAAAGACTACAAAACAGCTACTTTAAATATGTTCAAAAAATTAAGGAAACAACATTTAAAGAATTAAAGGAAAGTATGATAACAATGATTTACGAACTAGGAAGTTTCAATAAAGATACAGAAATAAAAAAGAGCCAAGTGGAAATTTAGGTTGTATAGAGAAATATAGGTATACAACATAAGGTGGTATAGAGCAATAGTTATAACACTGTATTGTTGTGTTTAAAACATCTATAGAGATATAATATATGAAACCAGTAGCATAAAAGATAGTGGAGGGAAAAGACATATAGAGGAATAAAGTTTCTATAATTTAGCAGAATTTAGATGAATATTATAATAACTATAATGGAAAACTTAGTAAAGGGACTCTACAAAAATTTTGATATGGCAGAAGAAAGAATCATTAAATTCAAAGGTAGATCAATAAAAAATACCCAATCTAAAGAACATAAAACAAAAGAATAAAGAAAACTAAACAGAGCCTTGAAAACCTTTGGCACAGCATCAAGAATAACAATTTGCATATAATGTTATTTTTAGAAGAAAAGAAGAGAGAGAAAGAAGCAGAAAAAATATTTGAACAACTAGTGATTGAAAATTGTCCATATTTGATAAAATTACTAGTCTATAGATACAAGAAGTACAAAGGTCTTATGTAAGAAAAACACAAAAACAATCATATATAGATATCACATAGTCAAACAAAAGACAAAGACAAAGAGAAAATGTTAAAAGCAATGAGAGGAAAGTCACTCATCATGTACAGAGGAACAACTATATGATTAACAGTTAACTTTGTCAATTAAGGATTCTATATCCAGCAAAATAATATTTTTTATAAAATGAAGGTGAAATAAAAGCAACCCCAGATAAAGACTGAGAGAATTTATCATTTATAGACCTGATTTACCAGAAAAATACTAAAGGAAGTCTTCAGCCTTAACAAAGTGACACCAGACACAAATTCATATCCAAAGGAGGAAATGAAGAGCAATAAATATAGTAAATATGTAGGTAAACATATTTTTAATTATTTTTTCTCATTTTTTAGAGACTTTAAAAAGGCATAATTATATAATTATAAATATAAATTATATTTATATAATGTTGTATAAAGCACAACTATAACGCTGTATTGTTGGATTTGTAATATATAGACGTATAATACATATAACAGTAATAACAGAAAAGGAAGGTAGAGGAACAAGAGATATAGTAAAGTTTCTATATTTTACCAAAAATAAGTATTATTTTGAAAGACATTGGGATAAGTTAAGATATATATTGTAATCCTTAGAGCATCCATTAAGAAAAAACTAAAAACTACAGTTTAAAAATCGACATGAATTAAATTTGTACACTAAAAGTTTTTATTTAACAAAAGGAAGGCAGTAAACCAGAAACAGAGGAACAAAAAAGACAAGGAATAAATAGAAAGCAGGTAGCAAAGTGGCAGATGTAAATTCAACCATGCCAATAAATATATTAAGTGTGAATGTACTAAGAACTGAACATAATTGGTAGAGAGTGTCAGACTGAATTTAAAAAAATCCAACTGTATACTGTCTAAAAAAAGAATACTTTACATAAAAAGTAAAATAATGGAAAAAGATATACCATGCAAGTAGTAAGCATAAGAATACTGAAATGGCTCATTAATATCAGATAAAAAAAACTTTATAACAAGAAATATTTCTAGAGACAAAGAGGGATATTTTGTATTGATAAAATACAAAGGACCTAGAATAATAAAACCAACTTTGAGAAAGAAAAACGAAGTTGGAAGACTTATACTATCTGATTTCAAAACTTATGATAATGAAATAGCAATCAAGAGAGTATTGTAGGGCTTCCCTGGTGGTACAGTGGTTAAGAATCCACCTGCCAATGCAGGGGAAACATGTTTGAGCCCTGGTCCTAGAAGATCCCACATGTTGCACCACAACTACTGAGCCAGCCCTCTAGAGCCCGCAAGCCACAACTACTGAAGCCTGCGTGCCTAGAGCCCATGCTCCACAACAAGAGAAACCATGCACACCCCAACGAAGAGTAGTCCCCACTCGCCGCAACTAAAGAAAGCCCGCTCACAGCAATGAAGACCCAAGGCAGCCAAAAATAAAATAAATTAAGTAAATTAAAAACCAAGTGAGTATTGTAGATTTAAAAAAAGGTAGTATTGTATTAGCTCAATGATAATCATAGAGATCAAATAAACATAATTGAGAGTTAAAAAACCAAACCTTTAAATTTATGGACAACTTATTATTATTATTTTATTTAAATCTCAGCTAAGCTTTTATGGATAGTAAACAGCAGAGTCATGATTTTTCTCCCACCCTCATAACTTTCCAAGAAAAAGAGGAAATGCAGTTTCCATTGCAAATCTGAAAAAGTCACAAGCTTTAGGCAAAAATATTTTTCTTGGTGAAACATAAACAAAATTCCTCTGCAGAAAGAAAGTAAAGATGGGCACCACTGTCTACTACTACTCTTTTTTTTTTTTAAACATCTTTATTGGAGTATAATTGCTTTAAAATGGTGTGTTAGTTTCTGCTTTATAACAAAGTGAATCAGTTATACATAAACATGTGTCTCCATATCTCTTCCTCTTGCGTCTCCCTCCCTCCCACCCTCCTTATCCCATGCCTCTAGGTGGTCACAAAGCACCGAGCTGATCTCCCTCTCCTATGCAGTTGCTTCCCACTAGCTATCTATTTTATGTTTGGTAGTGTATATATGTCCATGCCACTCTCTCACTTTGTCCCAGCTTACCCTTCCCTCTCCCTGTATCCTCAAGTCCATTCTCTAGTAGGTCTGAGTCTTTATTCCTATCTTGCCCCTAGGTTCTTCAAGACCATTTTTTTTTTTTTTTTTTAGATTCCATATATATGTGTTAGCATATGGTATTTGTTTTTCTCTTTCTGACTTACTTCACTCTGTATGACAGACGCTAGGTCCATCCACCTCACTACAAATAACTCAATTTCGTTTCTTTTTATGGCTGAGTAATATTCCATTGTATATATGTGCCATATCTTCTTTATCCATTCATTTGTTGATGGGCACTTAGGTTGCTTCCATGTCCTGGCTATTGTAAATAGAGCTGCAATGAACATTTTGGTACATGACTCTTTTTGAATTATGGGTTTCTCAGGGTATATGCCCAGTAGTGGGATTGCTGGGTCTTATGGTAGTTCTATTTTTAGTTTTTTAAGGAACCTCCATACTGTTCTCCATAGTGGCTGTATCAATTCACATTCCCACCAACATTGCAAGAGGGCTCCCTTTTCCCACACCCTCTCCAGCATTTATTGTTTGTAGATTTTTTTGATGATGGCCATTCTGACTGGTGTGAGATGATATCTCGTTGTAGTTTTGATTTGCATTTCTCTAATGATTAATGATGTTGAGCATTCTTTCATGTGTTTGTTGGCAATCTGTGTATCTTCTTTGGAGAAATGTCTATTTAAGTCTTCTGCCCATTTTTGGATTGGGTTTTCTGTTTTTTTGATATTGAGCTGCATGAGCTGCTTGTAAATTTTGGAGATTAATCCTTTGTCAGTTGCTCATTTGCAAATATTTTCTCCCATTCTGAGGGTTGGACAACTTATTTTTCACAGAGATGCCAAAACATTTCAAAGAGGAAAGGATAGTTTTTCAACAAATAGTGCTAGGACAATTGACTATCCACACACACACACACACACACACACACACACAAAAAATAGCAGGCCCTTATCTGATACCACATAAAAAATAATCCCAAACGGATTGCCCAAATATAAGAGCTGATTTTATAGCTCTAAACTTTTAGGAAAAAAAATACAAGAGAAAACCTTTGTGATTTTGGACAAAGAGTTCTTTGGCATGGCACCAAAAGTGCAAACCATTAAAGAAAAAATTGATAAATCAGATTTCAATAAAATTAAAATCTTTCACAGTTCAATTAAGAAATTGAAAAGATAACCCACAGAATAGGAGAAAATATTTGCAAGTCATATATCTGATAAAGAACTTGTATCCAGAATATATAAAGAACACTTACAGCTCAACAACAAAAAGCTGAATAACACAAATAAAAAATGGGCAAAGAATCTAAATAGATGTTTCTCCAAAGAATATGTACAAATAACCAATAAACCCATGAAAAATGCTCAAAATCGTTAGTCATTAGAGAAATGCAAATCACAACCACAGTGAGATGCCACTTCACATCCACTAGGATCATCATAATAAAAAAAAAAAAAACAGACAATGACAAGTGTTGGTGAGGATCCCTTATCCTTGTTGGTAGGAATATTAAATGATCCAGCCAATTTGAATAACAGTTTCTTAAAATGATAAATATAAACTTATATCACCCAGCAATTCCACTCCCAGAGTTCTATCCAAGAGAAATGAAAACATATAAAACATATGTTAACACAAAGGCTTGTACATAAATGTTTGCAGCAGTATTATCATAGTCAAAAACTAGAAACAATTCAAATGTCTATCAACTGCTAAATGGATACATGGTATCCATACAATAATATGGTTCATCTATACAATGGAATACTATTCATCAATAAAAATGAATGAAATATTAATGCATGCTATAACATGTGTGAACCTCAAAACTATTGTTTTTAATTGAAAGAAGTCAAGCACAAATGATCACACATTGTATGTTCTAAATATTTATATAAAATAACCAGAAAATGCAAATTTGTAGAGACAGAAGCAGATCAATCAGTTTTTGCCTGTGGGTTCAGGTGGGACCACAGATTGACTGCAAACAGTCTGGGGGGACTATTTTGGGAATATAGAAAGGTTCTAAAACTGGATCGTGTTGATGGTTTCATAGCCCTATAAATTTACTAAGAATCATTGAATAACAAATTGGATAAATTTTATAGTTTGTAAATTCTACTTCCATTAACTGTTTAAAAATGTGCAACATAGATGATGTTGGATTTTTCCCATTGCAACCAATAGGGGCACAAGATTTCTGTTTTCCCTGTTGTTTTATTTGATCTTTTGGTCAGGTGGTACCTACTAGATTTATCCACTGTAAGAAACCGTTTTCTTGCATAATTAACACGTAATCTATGGGGTGATATTTTGATACTATGGGAATACCATGTTCCCACTAAAATTCTTGCTATCTAATTTTAAAAATTTCTTCTTCAACTTCCCCCTCCACCCAATTAGAACTTTAAAGAGTGCTGAGTTTATTAATGAGTATTTCCCATAAGTGCTGGTGAGATGAAATCTCATCATAATTATCTGGGGACACTTGAGAGTCCTGTGACGGATGTGCTGATGAACCAAAGTGACAAGGAGAAGGACTCTGGCTCGAGCTGGCATTGTTCCATTGGGTAGCATTTGTAGATCCACTACATAGTCAGATTCACTCTCTCCAACTGTAAAAATAATTACTTGCTTCCTAAGAGTTCCGGGAAAATTAATTTCCTAATGACTTTAAAGATGTTTAAAGATCAAAAGTTCTACGTATATGCTAATCTTATTATCTCAAATCGTTCTCTTGTTCCAGACTGAAACTGAGATGATGGCTAAATCACAGCATCCTAATGAAACCACGTGATTCACAATCACTTTAACGCTCAAGCAGCACAAATCTAAATGGTGGCACCCCAGCAAGAATATGCAAGAATCAGGGTAGCACAAGTGGTTCCCTGATTCTTAAAGCCTAGGTGTGCATTTAATTGAACCAACATTCATTGACTCTCCAACCATGTCTATTTCCCTGTGGGTAAAATATTGGACTTGGTCCCACTCTCAGATTCAATTTCTATTTATTACTTTCTATTATTAATTCTGAATTTGTGAAAATCTCTCTCAGAGAGAAAATAAAAGTATGCAAAGGAGATAATTATGTCGTGCTGAAGAGATGCTGATATAGGCAATGAGGAGACCTGGGCTCAAGTCCTGTTAATAATGGGGTCTGACCCTAGGTGAGGGATCACCTCTCTGTGACTCTGGTCACCAGTCGCACTGAGAAGTGGCTGTGGCTCTAGCTGCATAAGTTATTGGTAATGCATGAAGAGCTGCAGAGACCATAGCAAAGGCCAGGCTATAATGAGCAAGTGAAAGAGGGGGAGGCAGGAATGCGTGCCCTGTAGAGGGTGATGCTCCAACCCTCTATGGGTCAGTATTTAGTTTTCAGCTACCTACATAGTTATGAGCATAGATAGATAGAGAAAGGAGATTTGGTACTAACTGAGGTTTTGTAGATTGTTTACAAAGGTGGCTGCAATAATTCTACCCTCCTCTGTGTGCAAGCCCCTTTGCAATGTGATCTTGCCACACCACCTATTTAAAAAAATGGGATTTTTCTCATCTCATGTATCTGGGCTCACCTTGGGATTTACTTGGACCAAGAGAATTTGTTTCAGGAGATATTGTGTAACTCCTGAGCCTTGGACTTAAGAGGTATTGCAGTTTCTTTTCTCACTTGTTGGAATCTGAGACAACTGTGCTGTGATGGAGACCAGGAGAAAAGTCCACATGGGGAAAGACCCAGCTGTCACACCAGTCCTACAATCCCCCAGGGTTGAGCCCCCGCTATATGAATGAGCTGTGGCAGGGTCAGCAGAGGAGCCACCTGGGCAACTCACAAACTCATGAGAAATGACAACTCTTGATAACATACTCAAATACCAACAATAAATTGTTAAGGGCTGGAGTGGTGGAAATAGAAAACTGAAACCAAAGGTCTCTAACAGAGATGTCTATTGAGCACTTAACTATGAGCAGGTACTTGGAATCCTCTTAATAACCCTATGGGTTAAACACTATTCTTACTTTTATTTAACAGATGGGGAAACTGAGTCAGAGAGGGCTTAACAATTTACCAATGCTTTTGCATATACTAAGTGGTACAGCCAGGATTCAATGCCATGTAGTTTTTGCTCCAAAGTCTATGTCTTAATCCTTCCACAAGGCTGCATATTGTGGGCATTTTCCCCATGGCCTGTAGGGCATCCCTTTGGTTTCTGAATTTTTACAGGTGGAATTAGGCATGTGCAGCAGTAACCTTTCACTCACTAAAGGCTGTCCAGCAGTCTCATGTCAAAAGAAACCATGAAACCTCCTTTCAGAAGGCTGTAGGACTATGGGTGTGTTTTTAGAATGTTAAAAGACCATTATCAAGCCTGAGTATCCATTCTTGATACACACTTCAGTTAGGAGAGGCCGTGGGGTCATAGGGTCCAGACATGCAGTTCTGGGTAAAAACGAAGACAGAGTTTGTATTGCCAAACTTGTTTATTGGGAGTTCAGAGCTGGACACCTTAAAGCAGTGAGCTGGTAAAGCTGGGAACAGCCACTCATTTCCCCAATGTACGGACCAGAGAGGAAGTCACAGCTGTAATGTGATCTGATCTGACAACAGTACAAATGAAGTGTCAAAAGCAATTACCTTCTGTACACAAGCAGATAAACAATCATCATCTGCCCTCAGTCTTGGATCCAGGCAATCAAGAAAAGGGGATACTGAAAGAAATGTGATTCTAAAATGTCAAATCTGGACACTGAGTTTCTTTCTTAAGGCAATAACAAAAACAGCTCTTGACAAAGAATGAAATCAACATTGTGTTAGGATCATTGTGATGAGTAATATCTCCCTCTTCATTGAAATATCCACGGGCATCAATTTATATAGAGCGGAAAATATAATTGCAGAATTGACCTGGACTGGAAATGTGAAGAAGCTAAAGTTAAAGACTGATTTATTTGGAAAAACTTTCATTATTTATTGATGGGAGTTAATAACCACGAAGTGTTTTCACATCCTCTGTAATATCTCTTAAAGTAACAGTGGAACATTTATCGGATGCAATTTTAACTTCTCAAGGAATCACTCTGATTAATATTTTTAAAGTCTCATCATTTAGGGTTTTACTTTAAAGATTGAAAACACTTTCAAAGACAGAAATTGAAGAGTTAAGCAAAAAATAGATGCATCAGCAAGAATATTTCCAGCCTGCCCCGTACATTGTAATTCTGTATGGTAGTAATAAGGAAACTCTAGATCTCTATGTGCATATGACTGTGTGGAAAGATACCTCCAGCTCAGAAAGGATTCTATGTGGCATTAACTCTAGCTTTTCCTTAAGAATCTTTGAAATTATGGATGTCAGGGTAAACACTGGGAGAAGTGAATGAAAATGACAGTAGCCAGAAGTTATCAAGGGCTTATTTACTATCTGGTAAGCAAAATTAATAATATCTTACAGTTCTTAGAACAGCCTAATCAGGTAGGCACATTCTGCATTGTTGCAACAAAACAGGCTCAGAGAATAAGGAAGTTCTAGAAGTTCAGAGCAGGTACCGTTTGGACTTGACACTCCTACATTCTTAGGATATGTGTAGGAAACTGGGTTCTTTGGACCCATACCAAATCAACACTCCAGGTGTGGCTCAAAATACCTCCACAATAATCACATCTTGGCTTCTTTGTGGCTCCCTCCCAAGTCACCAACAATGTCCATTATGGGCCCAGTCCTATTTTGCCTTTGTTAAAGAACAGGGAATTTGGTAGCAAATTTAGTCCACTGTATTGAGAGGTGTGGAAATAATCTCATTTCCATCTATTGAGGAACTGACACATTGCTTACGTCTCCTGTGTTTTCACTTTATCATTCATTTAAATTTTTTAATTGAGCACTTACTACGTACAAGGTGAAATGTTATGCATTAATGAATCAACAACGGACAAGATGTAAATGCTTCCTACTTTAAACATGGAATCACAGACGCAAATATGAAATACAAATTGGTATTAAGTCCTACAAAACAGAAGTCTATGAAGCTATAGAGCTGCCTTGTCCAATATAGTAGCCACTAGCCAACTATGGCTATTTAAATTTAAATTAACTAAACTAAATTAATTTTGTCACACCAACTACATTTTTTAACATGCTCAGTAGCTACTTGTGGCTACTGCTTCCACAATGGGAAGCACAGATATAGAACAATCTTATTATTGCAGGAGATTCTATTGGACTGCTCAGCTATAATCCCTTGTATTTTCATCATAAAATTTATAACTCTCTAGTTTACTTATATGGATTTATCTGTTTCATATCTGTCTATTCCACTAGAATGTAAACCCAGTGAAGGCAGGGCTTTGTTCTCTTTATCATTTTTCCCTCAGTGCCTAGCACATAGTAGGCACATGACAAATTTATTGAATAAATGAAGTAATGAACTAATAAACTAAGCTGGAAAAGCTTTTAGGAATTCAGTTTTGAATTACTTAGAAGAGGAACTGGGGAAGGAAGAACATTCTAGAGAGGCTAAGTGAAGGACCTGATACCCCTTGAGGAAAAGAAGATGATTCCCTGTCCTTAGAGCTTAGCAGTGAATGAGCAAATGCAGGAAACCATAATGTGAGATGAGCTGGCCAGGTGGTGGCACCTGATCATGGAGGGTCTTGTGAAAAGTGGTCTTCCTCTTTCTCTATTTCTGCTCTGTTGGTCCAGTCTGGACAATATGGGACTGGACCACATAGTTCCCATGTCTGGAATTTTAATTTCTTCCTGTTGCCAGAGGTTTACTCTAAACCCAGGCTGGCTTGACCAGAGCCTGAGACCCTACCTTCCCCCTGCCTGATGCTTCCTTTGCCCACAGTCCTTTGTGTACTCTGACAGAGCAGTGCTCCTTTTTTGCCAAAACCTTCATCAGTGTGGGTTTCCCTTTCTTGTCATTACCAGCAATTGCCTAAAGTATATTTGAGCTCACTACAAATTTTTGGATAGCTTAGCTCCCCATGAAAGTCATCCCCTGGAGTTCGTACTTTCTCTAGCTCATGCCCAACTCACACTATACCTTCTCCTTCCTGTTTCCTGCCAGTCAGTTGTGCTGAAGTCCCAGCACACCTCGCCCCTGAGATTGTCTGGCTTATAAACACATCCGGCACGTCCACCTGTGTGCTTTCCAGTGACACAGTGAGGACGCACAAGTGTACCTCAGATACGTCTCATTTTGGAAGTCAGTGAGCTGAACCCTTCATTCTAAACTCTGTTCATCTCTTCGGGGATAAATGAGATGTCTCTGCTCTGAGAAGCCCAATGGAGAGGGTAGAGAATTGAAATCAATAGGAAATCAACAGAGGTCCTCTAAGAAGTAGCACCTTGTGCCTAATGACCACTAAATAATGCTGATTTTAGCTGTGATGGACTGTGTTATACTAATTTACAGTTTTAGTAATTTAGGCACTTGGCATAAGACTTTAAGAAAACAATTTGGAAATATAGAAAACTAGCAGTAAATATATGACAGCAACCTAATTTGTATGTATGTACTTATATAATGTATGTTACATATGTATGTATGTGTGGATAGATAGATAGATAGATAGATAGATAATGAATGTTCCTATCCTCTTTTCTCTGTGCTAAGAAGAATACCCTTTCCCCCACTCAACTTTCCCTACTCTGACTGTTTCCAGGGAGCTTTTGGCAGGTCATCTCTGGGCCTCTTAATAGATTCAGACGAGGTAAGAGCTGGATTTAGGAAGATTAGAAAGTCATTGACAGGAGAGTTAGGGGATGATAACACAAGCTTCTATGGAAGGAATTAGATGGGAAAGGGGGAGGAGGATTGGAATAGGAAGAAGAGAGCTTGAGTTGGTGGTAAGTATGTGTGTGGATGAGGAGGGAGACATGGATTTGTGAAAAGAAGATATTAAGTTTTGCTTCTTAACAGAATATTAAAAAAATAATGCAGTAAGCATTTATACCTCTTTCAGTTATTTTTCTATGCTGAGCTGATTTTTTTATTTTTTCAAACTGGGTACTGTGCTAAGATAGGATTATAAGAAATGCTTTACACGGGTGTATTTCAAATGTTTAGCTGATAATTTTGCCCTGAAAAATTCAAAGTCAAAGAAAAGTTATATGCACAAAAATATACATCTAAGCATTCCTAATGATATCAGAAATCAGGAGACATTCATGTTGCCACCAAATAGGAAGAGGATCCAGTAAATTGTGGTTCTCAACTGGCTAGAAACATCATCAACAATAATACTGCTTAACCTTTATTGGACTCCTTGTATGTGCAATTTTCCAAGCCCTTTGCATATAATAACCCATTTAGTTTTCACAGTAACATTATGAGATAGATGTTTCTCATTGTCCATTTTCAGATGGGGATGCTGAGGCATAAACAAGTTAAGCAACTTGACCAAGGTTACAAAGCTAGTGAGTAGCAGAGCATTTCAAAACCAGCCAGTCTTATTTCAGGGTCAGTACTGATTGAGTATGTCATACTGCTGTTAATATTGTGCATGATGCAGACTAAGCAATAAATGAGAAAAAGTCACAGACTTATATAAAAATGCAGAACCTGGGAATTCCCTGGCAGTCCAGTGGTTAGGACTCTGTTCTTCCACTGGAGGGGGCATGGGTTCGATCCCTGGCCGGGGAACTAAGATCCAAAAAAAAAACCAGAACCGAAATTTTATGAGATGTTATAATCACAGATACTCACAAATCTATGTGTTTGTGAGTTAGGTCTGGAAAGGAGTCATGTTGTAGTGAGATCATGGCTGACCTACTTGATTATTTTGAACTTTCAGGATATTATAATAATGATTTTTACAAACAAAAGCACAAAACCGGGATAATTAAACAAATGCAAATTTGAAAGCCTGTTCCAATGATTTTCTTTTCCTCCATATGCTTAATTTTATATATTTATTTGAACATGATTCTCCTTGCTACTTTCTCTCTTTTAGAGAGCTGCTCTTTTTTAAATTTTTATTTATTTATTTATTTATGGCTGTGTTGGGTCTTCGTTTCTGTGTGAGGGCTTTCTCTAGTTGCGGCAAGTTGGGGCCACTCTTCATCGCAGTGCGCAGGCCTCTCACTGTCGTGGCCTCTCTTGTTGCGGAGCACAGGCTCCAGACGCACAGGCTCAGTAATTGTGGCTCACGGGCCTAGTTGCTCCTCGGCATGTGGGATCTTCCCAGACCAGGGCTCGAACCCGTGTCCCCTGCATTGGCAGGCGAATTCTCAACCACTGCGCCACCAGGGAAGTCCTACTTTCTCTTTTTTAAAAAAACTGTCACATCCCTCTTCTTTGGTAGAATTTTTAAAGATGGTAATTAAAGCCACATATAAACATACGGTTATGTCTACTTACATAATTAATGTTAATATATGGCATGTAATTATCATCTAATTTGAATTATATAGAATGTGGTGACATAATTATAACATGTAATGATGGAAAGTTCATTATTTAAGCCAAGTGAAATGACTACACTTGGAACTGGATGACTCTTAAATTACAATTTCCCAGTTGCTCTAAGGGCCCTTCAGGGACAGGGACCTGCGGAGCTCTGCTTATTGTTATGAGGAAAAAAGAAAACAATTTAAATACATGAGAAAATAAGATAATGTGAAGTGTGATGTTTCTTGTTTTAATCAGACAGAAGAGAAAGATTAGCCAACTGTTATTTTTATATGATTTGTTAAATAAAAATTACTTTCAAGCTGAGACAAAAAAATATATTACTTCAGGCTGCCATTTATGTGCATTGGTCCACAGAGAGCACATCCATTAATCATGGAACAGGGCGCAGAATGAAACTACTGCCATCCTGGTTATCTTTACCGCCCCCCACTCCATGTCACCCCTTCACTCTGGTCCCTCATGACTGTTTTTCTGGGCCAGGCATCCTGTTACAAATGTCTCATCCTTTGCAGAGTGTTCTGCTTCTGGAAAGGGCAAAAGATGACAACCTCATCTTGCGGCCATAATTGAAAGGAGGGACGTGAACTCCCCTTCACTCTGGAGAAAGTAATGAAAGTTCCCGAGGCTCTGGCTAATGACAGGAAACGCATAAGTGGACAAAGTATCAGGTATCAAGAAATGAGTCTGGGAGTAATAAAACAAATTAGGGAAGAAAAAAATGTAAGCTAAACATGGAAGTGTCCCCTTGAGCCGACCTGTATTAAGTTGTGGAATCATCTGCCAAGGAGAACGCTCTGAGCCGCCCACGTTTAATAATTGAAAACCCCACAGGTTTACACACTGGAGATGAGACGCGGCATGATCTGCTATGGAATATTTTTGTTTTGCTCTGATTCACTGAAACCTCAAGAACTGCCTCAGCACTGGGGCCCAGAGACTTGGAATGGATGCCCTTGATTCAGAAGTTGTTTTTGCTTCTTACTTTAAATGTACTGCCAGAAACTCATTCAGAAAACCCATCGTTCTTGCAGAGCCCTGTTTAGCAACCCCAGCCTTCCCTGCAGGGTACCCTCCCCAGAATCTGAGTGGTGAGGCGGAACCCAGCTACCCAGGGTGGTAGAGTCATGGCTCCATCCCTGACCTTGTCTATTATAGAGGATGAGTCACTTTATCCCTCTAGATTATTTATTCATATGTCAGATGAAGGTGTGAACTAGACAAGCTCAATGCTACCTTAGGGTAAAAATAGACCTTTCCTGTTAGAAGCCCCTATGATTCAAGTGCTGAGCCATCAGAAAGGTCGGCATTATCTCAAGGGCCTGATGGCAGCATCAACCTCCACGTCAGCCCTGGGATTCCAGCCTCTGGCTATGTTAAGCTCCTCACAATAACATTTGCTCAACCCACAGGCTTAAGCCAAACCAGGACTAGCACCAAACCAGAAGAAAAAGTGGGACGTGACTTGAGCCCATGCCGAAATAGGAATTGTCATGATCTCATGTCCCGGCAGGTCAAAGTTTGGGAACCCCATCCCACCCAGGACCAAGCCAACCCAAGGGAGTGCAATTGCTGTTAGTCATTTTCTGCTTTATTTGGGTGCCTCTAAGCATGGCCCTGACCACTGCAGCTCTCCCTTCGGGTCCCTAGAAGTTAGAAGAGCCATTCTGACCCTCAGTCGGGCTCTTCTGAGAATGAGCAGGGAAGGCAGAAGGGGTTGTCCTCCAGGTTCCTGGGGATGCAAGGGCTGAAAGAGCAGGGGCTCTAGACATTCCTGGGGGGCTGCTGTTCCCTGTTTGCCACCATGAAGATGACCCTTTCCAGAGGCAGGGGTAAACTGGACTTGAGAGGATGAGAGAAGGGTGACAATGGTATAGGTCTGCCCTTGGTTTTCCCAGGCATCCAGGTCCTACCAGCCCTGGTGTAGTGGGGTCCCAGTTAGTATCCTAGATCAGGCCCCACGTGCATCAGAGGGTAGACCCTGGATCCCCTCTAATTCATCCCAGCTTGTTCTGGGAGCCCCAGTAGATATCTTACATGTTCTAAGGAAGTCAGCCTTCCTGGCAACCATTTCCCTTCTCCTGATGTTGTCATCATCTTCATGGGGGCCCCTGGGTTGTGGTCCAAATACAGACTTGTCTGCTCGTGGGTTAAGACACCACCCTCTGTTCCTGCTGCAGCTCCCCCCTTCAGATATATGAGGAATTCTGTCTTTTCATGCTTCTCTGCTCCATTGTCCTCTGACTGTGGATTTGCTGAAGAGCATCAAACATGGTGCATCATCTAACAGCTACACAAAGAAACAGCCACACACCTGGTCCTTTATCCACATGTTAGCGATGCTCTTTTTCTGTGTACTTGTCACTTGTTCTTTTAACACAAACCTTCTCCCCTCCACTGGCCATGAAACAGAGCAGGACGCTATGGTCCTTTCCTCCCATGTCCTCAGCCTGCCTTTTGTCTGTGAATAAAACTTTAGGCAAAGAATAAGTTTAATCAGGGAAGTGAGAAAAGGCAAAAACAAAAGAAAACTGTCTGATGAGACTAAATAATAATAGTTTAGTCATTAGGAATAGCTTAGGACCTTTTAGTTCCTCCTCAAGGGATGTAGATACTATTCTGAGCCATATCCTGTGAGCTGTCTTGTAGATACTGAAACCCCACCAGGTGGAAGAAGTTAACTACATGATGACCAGACTGTAGCCATGGCACAAGCTGCCACAATTCTGAGAACTGGCCTCAAAGAAATGGAAACAAACCAACCCCAGAACTGAAGATTAACTGTACTTAAAGCAATCAAGATGACGCTGGTCAGACCACCGATGACCAATTTCAAGATGACTGTCGGAGCTGACTGTGCTGTTTCTACATGTAGCCCCTCCCTCTGTCTATAGAAGCTCTTGTGCCCTGTCTCGGGGGGTGGTGTGGAGTCGGCCTTTGGACAGGAGTCCACCCTCCCCTCCTTACCCCCCTGGTTGCTGGCATCCAAAATAAAGCAAATTTTCCTTTCCACCAACCTGGCCTCTTTATTGGCTTTCGAGTGGCGAGCAGCCGAACCCCACTTTCGGTTACAGCCATGTGCTTAAATTTATAGGGGCCGGGGATGGAAAGCAATCTAAGACTGACACATTTTCCTTCAGGCCCCAAGTATCTCTATTATTTGAATACATGGTTTCTGGAACAAGCTCTATGCATGGCCCCTCAAGCATGGAGATGCCTGCTGGGCTGCCCTGGAGCTGTTCCAGGCTCAATGAAGAAAACCTGTACGTCTCAGCAGGAACACGACTTAGGGCAGATTCTGGGCCTCCAGGTCCAAGGGTCAAGCAAATGACAAAACTGTTCCTGTGTGTTGTGTGTATTCACATGATAATAAAATTGACATTTTATTCAGGCACAGTAGACACAGCACACCCATTTGAGATTCCAGGATAAAATGTGAATTTTCAAAATAAGTAAGCTAGAGCTCATTGCACAACTCTTGGGCCCTTCAGAGTCCCCTTTTCCAGTCCAAGGCTATAAAAGCATTGAAGAAATTACAGAAATAAAATTTTGGTGATGGATTTTTGGAGAAAGCTGTGGAATCTTGTCAGTACCTCTTCCCGCCCCATTCTCAGGCCAAGTCAAGGGCACTGTCCCCTATGTAAACTCTAGTAGCAGGAAATTCAGCAGACCACTTGGAGAGTGATACATGCTCTGACTGCAAGGGGTGAGGAAGAAAGAGAGAAGATGGAAGAAAGAGAAGTAGCGGCAAGAAGAGAGAAGATTTCACATTAATTTTTTCAAGACTAATTTTTTAGAGCACTTTTAGGTTCACAGCAAACTTGAGGGGCAAGGCACAGAGATATCCCACATAACCCCTGCCCCCAGACATGCATAGTCACCTTCATTATCAACATCCCCACCAGAATGGTACATTTGTTATAACTGATGTACCTGTATTGACACATCACAACCACTCAAGGTCCATAGTTCACATTAGTTTTAACTCTTGATTGTTTCACATTCCATGGGCTTGGACAAATGTATAATGGCATGTCTCCATCATTATAGTATCATACAGAGTATTTTCACTGCCCTAACTTTTCTCTGTGCTCCATCTATTCTCCCCGACCCCTGGCAATGACTGATCTTTTTGCTGTCTTCTTAGTTCTGCCTTTTCCAGAATGTCATGTAGTTGGAATAAATACAGTATGTAGCCTTTTCAGATTGGTTCCTTTCACTTACTAATATGAATTTAAGATTCCTCCATGCCTTTTCAGAGCTTGATAGCTCATTTCTTTTCAGCTCTGAATAATATGCCATTGTGTGGAAGTATCACAGTTTACTTACCCATTCACCTATTGAAGGAAAAGTTGGTTGCTTCCAATTTTTGGCAATTATGAATAAAGCTGCTATAAACTTTCATGGACAGGTTTTTGTGTGGATATAAGCTCTCCACTCCTTTGGGTAAATCCCAAGGGGCACAATTGCTGGGTTGTATGATAAGAATGTGTTTAGTTTTGTAAGAAACTTCTAAAGTGGCTGAACAATTTTGTGAGATCTAGTTTTGATATATCAATTTCTGAATAGAAACCATATTTGCTATTTGAAGTGACCTGCATGCCTGTCTCTCTTTTTTTTTTTTAACATCTTTATTGGAGTATAATTGCTTTACAATGGTGTGTTAGTTTCTGCTTTATAACGTGCCTGTCTCTTGCCTAAGAACAGAGCAAGACACAGAACTTGCCAAACCAGTGGGAGATGATAAATAAGTCATTAAGTAAACTAAACTTGTCCAGCTCCTGTTTGTATGACATTTACATTGCACAGCAGGCAGCACCTACTAGAAACCACTTGTTACCCAGGTCACATGAATGGTCCAGGCAGTGTAGACTGGGGTTTGAATTCTGCTCTTGTTATAGTCCTTAGAAAAATGTCTTACCTTTCTAAGCCTCAGTTTATCCATCTGTCAAACAGAGATTATAGTGCCTGCTTTTAAAGTTATCATACGGACTACATGAATCAAATCAGCAAAGTACAGTCACTTAACTCACGGTCTGGCATACAGCTAAGTAGTCAATAAATGCGAATTCTTCTTTTTTTTTTTTTTTTGGAAAGGGAGAAAATCATTTTAGAATAAAAGCTGAAAAGTTTTAGAACCAAAGAATTCAGCATGGAGCTTCTTAGAATAACTAAAGCTTGGGAACCCTTTCATTGCTTTGAACAATTAGATTGAACACATGACTGAGGACACAAATAAGAACAAATATGGATTCAAAGCCCAACTCTGTGGGAAAAGATATGTATCCTCATGAATTTTTCAATTAGGAAAGGAGGCCACCTCAGAACTTCCATTTAACAGCTGTAACGAGAGCTCAATTTTATTGAGCACTTTATACATGCTATTGTTCTTACCGCTTTATTTACAGGTGTCATTACTTCCTCCACCTTCACAGAGGAAGAGACTGAGGCACAGAGCAGTCTGATCACCTGCCCAAGGCAGTTACTCTGTGACAGAAGCAGGTTTTGCATTGAGATGAGCCCCTGCTCTAATCTACTGCGGTGCAGACCTGCCTTTTGAGACCTACCGGACGGGGAACTGGCTCTTCCTAAAATGCCAAGCGAACGAGGCCTTGGGAAATTGTTTAGCAGTGACAGGCACATCCCAGGAACGGCTGCTGAATAGAAACAGGGACAGCCAGACAGCTGCTTCCTGATCTAATGGCCTCCCTTTCTTAGGGCTGGCTTCTACATCTTTTACGTGGATCAAATTTGAAAGCAGGGCTATGTTTCTTCTAGATCCAGGCAGCGACCTTGAATACAGAAAACACTTAGCTATTTATCGCTGTCATAAATTTCTGTGGTGTGCTGTGAAAAGCTGAGGATGTTGCCAAGCAGGAATCTATCAATACGGTCAAAAAAGGTCCTCACCGCATCCCAGCCCCAATCTGTACATTGATTCTATTTTTATAAAAGCAGTAAAAACAAGTTTAAACAAATTTTTTAAAAAATGAAGCGTATTGCTACTCACTAAAGATATGTATGTGTATGTGTGTTTAATATATCAATTTATAGTTGAAAGCCAGACTGTGTCTTCAACCATATAGTAATTTGTCCTCAGAAGGAAAACTGATACATACTCATGCCTAGCCATGGAATAGCAGAATTGGCAATGTGATTGTTTTATTCGTAATTTAGGCCATTTATGCCACAAATAAATAAAAAATATTTTAAAACCAACCGGGAAGAACTCATGTTTCGTAATAGTATTACAAACTAGCATCTGTGCATTACACACCTAATTTAAAAAGGCTAAATTATTGGCTGGCAATTCAAGGGCAGTATCTCTTGTGTGGAATTATTTGCTTTGGCTGTTTGATCAGGATTTTATGTTTTAGCCCTATACCAGATTAATTTTTTATTTTGATCAGCCCAACTCTAATATCACTGACTATCACAAGCATTCACTCATACATTTTCTAGTTTTTGCTTATTTTGGTAATGATAAAGAATTTAACAAATAAAAATGTTTTTCAAAAACAGAGCTTTTTTTGGTGTTGTTGATACAATTTTTTTACTGTGTAATTCTGACTACATTATACACATACAACTAATGATGTTCTTGGATTCCTTCATTGAGTCATTCATTAAACATATGTTTATTAAGCCAAAATATATGCCAGGAACTGTGTTAGCTACAAGAGGATAAAATGATGGGCAAAATGGACACACTTTTTTTTAATGGTGCTTATGGTCTTGAGTAAGAGTTGGCAAACTTTTCTTTAGGCTCTGGGGACCATACAGTTTCTATTGCAACTGCTTAACTCTGCTATTACAGTGCAAAGAAAGCCATGAGCAATATTCAAAAGAATAAGCACGTCTGTGTTCTGGTAAAACTTTACAAAAACAGGCAAGAGTCTGGACTTGGATCTCGAGCTGTAGCTTTCCAACCCCTGGTCTAGAGGGAAAGCTGAATATTTATCAAATGATCAGGCAGATTACTTGCAAAGGTAAGCTTGCAAACTGTAAAACTGTATTTGGCTAAGGGCCATGGATGAGAGATGCATTTGATGGTCAGCGTGAACAACTGACCGTCTGGACTGGTTCCATGGTCTGATAGGTCTTTCCTGGGAGAAGGACAGTTGAGCTGACACCAGAATGATGGAACAGAAGTTATTTGGCAAAAAAGAAGAGTGCTCCATGCAGAGGTAACAGGATATGCAACAGCCTTGCAATACAAAGGTGTTTTAGCTTTAGGAAGTGAAGGAAGGCCATCGAAAGATGCAGAGGTGGGCAAAGCTTTTCAGATGACCGCATGGAGAATTATGCCAAGGCCAAGGGTGCTTTATTAGTTGCCTCCAAGTGGCCAACTCTGAACTTCCACTTGTAAGTGTGAACTGGGAGCCCAAAGCTTGGTCGTTGCCCCCAAACCCAAGGTGAGGCTGTGTGGTTGTCATATGTCTCCTGAAAGTATAAACTTGACCTTTACTCACCTACTGCTCCAAGCTCAGTGAGGGTGGGCACAGGGCTGGAGGCAGTCTGGTACAAAGGAGACGTGCTGGGGTACGGTGGGCATCCAAAGACTCACTTGGAGTCTCAGCTCCTGTTAATGTGATCTCCAAGAAATCATGGATATCCATGATGTAAGAAATTTAGAGACCACCCAGCTCTTTGGTTTTCACATTGGGTTCTGCAGAGGTACTTTGGAGGACCCAGGTGAGTGGGGAGGACACAGTGGGCTGCCAGGGCTTTAAACCAATCTGTTCCATGTGATCTATGAAAAGAGACTTAACCGCTGAATAATATTCCAGTTTAATAAATGTGTCTAAAGGGAGAAAAAGATTGAACTGTATTACACCATTACTACTTACTTTCTTGGGTGAGGAAAGCGAGGCCCCAGGAGGTTAGACAATTTGCTCATTAAGAACTGACCCTTAGGCTGCTCTCTTTCCACTTTCATATGACTCCAGGCCTGTCACAAAGCCTGGTTAACACTTGTCCAAGCAACAATTTCCTTACCCGGAAACGACTGTTGTAATACATGTAGCCAAGGGGATGGAGTGGAGGACAGCAAGGTACTTTCAAACTGCCTGAGCTGGCATGGAAACAAGATGAACTGAAAAGGAATGTTCATGGAATTTAGGCGCTTTGAGGGCTTAGATGCCTCATAAAATCCTAGTGGAGGTGCAATAAGCAGGACCAGAGATGCATAGAGGCCCAGGAGCCTGCGTATGAAATTAGAGATGAGGTATGGTCCATGGTGAGAGGAAACAGGAGTGATGGGAAAAGTGGGGAACCAGCCGTCCCTGGGAGAAAGAACAGAGACTGGGAAAGAATTTCTCAGGCAGTCATTGACTGCTGTGGAACCTCTTGGAAAAGCTTGGGCCTCTGTGGGCTGGCCGTGTATTGTAGACCCTGAACCTGCCCTCTGAAATAGGCGTGGGTCCACCCTGCCTTCTTCACAGGGCTGTGGTCCTGTCCAAGGAGCCAGTTGGGTACCTGAAGTAACTCTGAGCTCTGAACTGCAAATTGTAATTGGGAAATGGAAACAGGATTGCCCCGTTGTACCTAATTCAACTATTGTTTCCCGATCCCTACTCTCCAGTCTGGCTCTAGGGTTCAATATTCAAACTGGAAAATTCCCATCATTTTGAAGTAGTATAAATTTTACTGAAATCAGTAGGGTTCCATTCTTCTTTGTCTCTTCACTCCACTGGTTTCATGCCATCCCACATTACAGGTGGCATTCTCATCATGTTTCTGCTTATGCTTCCTTTGGATTTAGTACATTGCTTCCAGATCCATGTCTTTTGCTGCACAGACCTGCAAAGGCTTGTATCTACTTGTGAATGCCAGCTTCAGATTGACTCTGGTGAATAAAAGATCAAGCTCTTATTCCTGAGGTTGGGCTCAGCTACACTAAACTTGGTTTGTTCCAATTTGGAAATGCATTAACTCTAAGGACAGTTCCCTCTATCCTAGTCTTTTGACTTCTATTGGCAAATGTCCCATTGAACAAGCAGCAGACAGCTCTGACTTTTCCAAGTCCTTTTAACCAGAAACTGCCTTAGAGCAGGGACCATCAAAGTACACAAGTGGCCCAGTGGTTTTAGCTGTTTGGCACTTCAAATTTATGCAGACTTTTTCTCCAGTTCTTCAACTGAGCATATGGAAGACAGACAGAAGATGTCCTAATAGCCTCTGTCATTAAAATCTCCGTCTGTGTGAGCTCACAAAGCCCCTTGTCTCTATTTCAGGATGGGCTCCTGCATTTCAGCTTTGCTGTTGGCAGCGAGACAGAGTCAGATCCCTGCAGCTGGTCTTCAAATGTGCTGTGTTCTTCTCTCTCGGTAGGGGAATTGAACTGGATTGTCATGATAAAGAGCATCTGCTATTTGGACTCCCACAAGGCAATATTATAAAGTATCTGCTTGTCAAATTTTATGTGGGTTGATTATACATTTATCCATTACTCCCCCACTGCCCTCAAGAAAGGGTAAAAAAATAAAATAAGCCTATTTGATTGAATTTTAAAATAATTAACCATGTGGGTGTTCTTTTTAAATTTATGAGACTAATTTCAAATATTAAAGCTTTAGGGTAAGGAGAATAAAGACCCTAGTCTGCAGAAAGGGAGAAAAGCATAATGAGAATGCAGTTTCAAAGAATTTTTAAACTGCTGCTAATGGGAAAAGTGAAATGAGGCAAGTGGGGATAAAAAGCCTGTTTTTGAGATTGATCTTTAAAGAGAGAGACTTCTAATGACTGCAGAAATGTGTATTCCAGAGACAAGAGAAGTGGATTTATTAATTGTGTAAAATCTGTCATTTTCGATCAGCATCAAACACTAATGTGATGTCTGAGATTCATATTGTTACACCAGAAATGGTTTCAGTATGTGGCTTTTAGATGCAGCAAGGTGTTACACTGTAGAGAGGGAAGTTCACAATGGGTCAGTGGATGTTTCTTAGTCAAGATGCAACATGGACCAGAGCTAAGAATTAACAAAAAAAATGACATTTAAAAACTAGGCACAGTGTACCAAGTACTTTGCATGTATTCTCAACATCTTATAACATATGATCATCCTCTTTACGTAGGAAGGACTATTAAGGAACAGTGGCATGTCAGAGTCAACTTTCACTAGCTCATGAGAGTGGGTTCTTAGTTTTCAGGAATTTTTCAAGTCAATTGTTAAATATAGCCATTATTTTTAAAAAAGAATATAAGCTTACTTTTAAAGAAATCATAATTAAAAAGGCAATACTCAAAACATCAAGTCCTATCTTACTACATTTTACTAATATTTATGCTCTTAGGAATATATATGTAACTATTGCAACTGCATGCTGCAAATATTATAGATTGCTGTGATGATGTGCATCTCTTCCTACCTCCACATTGAGTGGGGTCATCTTGTTGCGTGAAATAGACCACAATGGAAATATTTACACCACAAAAGTCAGCAAATGCTATAAACAATAGCGTAACTTAGGCTCTTGTGTTGCTCGTCTAGACCTAAGAAGTTTATGGAGATAATATTAATGATTCAGATTAAATTTTAAAAAATATTGTGTTCACAGCCATCAGATTATGACTAGCACACAAGTTAATAAACTATCCTTTCAGCCCTCAAAAACTGTCATCTGATTCTGCAACAAGGTCACTTGGGGCACTGATAAACAAATGAAATTCTCCCACATATCTTTATTGTTTCACTTTCATTTTGTAAAGGTAAACTTGACATCAACCAACATTCATTTCAGAACTATACTCGTTAGTCAAATGCAACCACACATTGGCTGTGAGTATAAGAATTTGGCAAAAATCAATGAAAGTATTCCATGATAAGCAATTGGCTCCAGGGAATCTATAATAAGAGTGTTATATGTTTATTATTATTTAGAAAATGCATGCTACACATCTTTTATATCAGTAAAATTTATACTAAGCATATGCATGTATATACATGCATTTTTTTAAACATCTTTATTGAAGTATAATTGCTTTTACAATGGTGTGTTAGTTTCTGCTTTATAACAAAGTGAATCAGCTATACATATACATATATCCCCATATCTCCTCCCTCTTGTGTTTCCTTCCCACCCTCCCTATCCCACACCTCTAGGTGGTCACAAAGCACCGAGCTGATCTCCCTGTGCGGTGTGGCTGCTTCCCACTAGCTATCTATTTTACATTTGGTAGTGTATATATGTCCATGCCACTCTCTCACTTCATCCCAGCTTACCCTTCCCCCTCCCCATGTCCTGAAGTTCATTCTCTATGTCTGCGTCTTTATTCCTGTCCTGCCCCTAGCTTCTTCAGAACCATTTTTTTTTTTTTTTTTTTAGATTCCATATATATGTGTTAGCATATGGTATTTGTTTTTCTCTTTCTGACTTACTTCACTCTGTATGACACACTCTAGGTCCATCCACCTCACTACAAATAACTCAATTTCGTTGCATTTTATGGCTGGGTAATATTCCATTGTATATATGTGCCACACCTTCTTTATCCATTCATCTGTTGATGGACACTTAGATTGCTTCCATGTCCAGGCTATTGTAAATAGAGCTGCAGTGAACATTGTGGTACATGACTCTTTTTGAATTATGGTTTTCTCAGGGTATATGCCCAGGAGTGGGATTGCTGGGTCGTATGGTAGTTCTATTTTTAGTTTTTTAAGGAACCTCCATACTGTTCTCCATAGTGGCTGTATCAATTTACATTCCCACCAACAATGCAAGAAGGTTCCTTTTTCTCCGCACCCTCTCCAGCATTTATTGTTTGTAGATTTTTTGATGATGGCCATTCTGACTGGTGTGAGATGATATCTCGTTGTAGTTTTGATTTGCATTTCTCTAATGATTAATGATGTTGAGCATTCTTTCATGTGTTTGTTGGCAATCTGTATATCTTCTTTGGGGAAATGTCTATTTAGGTCTTCTGCCCATTTTTGGAATGGGTTGTTTGTTTTTTTGATATTGAGCTGCATGAGCTGTTTGTAAATTTTGGAGATTAATCCATTGTCAGTTGCTTCATTTGCAAATATTTTCTCCCTTTCTGAGTGTTGCTTTGTGTCTTGTTTATGGTTTCCTTTGCTGTGCAAAACCTTTTAAGTTTCATTAGGTCCCATTTGTTAATTTTTGTTTTCATTTCCATTTCTCTAGGAGGTGGGTCAAAAAGGAAATTGCTGTGATTTATGTCATAGAGTGTTCTGCCTATATTTTCCTCTAAGAGTTTAATACTGTCTGGCCTTACATTTAGGTCTTTAATCCCTTGTGAGTTTATTTTTGTGTATGATGTTAGGGAGTGTTCTAATTTCATTCTTTTACATGTAGCTGTCCAGTTTTCCCAGCACCACTTATTGAACAGGATGTCTTTTCTCCACTGTATATTCTTGCCTCCTTTATCAAAAATAAGATGACCATATGTGCGTGGGTTTATCTCTAGGCTTTCTATCTTGTTCCATTTATCTATATTTCTGTTTTTGTGCCAGTACCATACTGTCTTGATTACTATATCTTTGTAGCATAGTCTGAAGTCAGGGAGCCTGATTCCTCCAGCTCTGTTTTTCTTTCTCAAGATAGCTTTGGCAATTCGGGGTGTTTTGTGTTTCCATACAGATTGTGAAATGTTTTGTTCTAGTTCTGTGAAAAATGCCATTGGTAATTTCATGGGGATTGCATTGAATCTGTAGATTGCTTTGGGTAGTATAGTCGTTTTCACAATGTTGATTCTTCCAATTCAAGAACATGCTATATCTCCCCATCTGTTTGTATCATCTTTAATTTCTTTCATCAGTGTCTTATAGTTTTCTGAATACAGGTCTTTTGTCTCCTTCGGTAGGCTTATTCCTAGGTATTTTATTCTTTTTGTTGCAATGGTAAATGTGAGTGTTTCCTTAATTTTTCTTTCAGATTTTTCATCATCAGTATATAGGAATGCAAGAGATTTCTGTGCATTAATTTCGTATTCTGCTACTTTACCAAATTCATTGATTAGCTCTAATAGTTTTCTGGTAGCATCTTTGGGATTCTCTATGTATAGTATCATGTCATCTGCAAATAGTGACAGCTTTACTTCTTCTTTTCCGATTTGGATTCCTTTTATTTCTTTGTCTTCTCTGATTGCTGTGGCTAAACCTCCAAAACTATGTTGAATAATAGTGGTGAGAGTGGACAACCTTGTCTTGTTCCTGATCTTAGTGGAAATGGTTTCAGTTTTTCACCATTGAGAATGATGTTACCTGTGGGTTTGTCATATGTGGCCTTTATGATGTAGAGGTAAGTTCTGTCTATGCCTACTCTCTGGAGGGTTTTTATCATAAATGGGTGTTGAATTTTGTCAAAAGTGTTTTCTGCATTTATTGAGATGATCATATGGTCTTTCTCTTTCAATTTGTTAATATGGTTTATCACATTGATTGATATGCATATACAAGAATCCTTGCGTTACTGGAATAAACCCCACTTGATCATGGTGTATGACCCTTTTAATGTGCTGTTGGATTCTGTTTGCTAGTATTTTCTTGTGGATTTTTGCATCTATATTCATCAGTGATATTAGCCTGCAGTTTTCTTTCTTTGTGACATCTTTGTCTGGTTTTGTTATCAGGGTGATGGTGGCTTTGTAGAATGAGTTTGGGAGTGTTCCTCCCTCTGCTATATTTTGAAGAGTTTGAGAAGGATAGGGATTATTTCTTCTCTAAATGTTTGATAGAATTTGCCTGCTATCTGGTCCTGGGCTTTTGTTTGTTAGAAGATTTTTAATCACAGTCTCAATTTTAGTGCTTGTGATTGGTTTGTTTATATTTTCTATTTCTTCCTGGTTCAGCCTTGGAAGTTTATGCTTTTCTAAGAATTTGTCCATTTCCTCCTGGTGGTCCATTTTATCGGCATATAGTTGCTTGTAGTAATCTCTCATGATCCTTTGTATTTCTGCAGTGCCAGTTGTTAATTCTCTTTGTTTCATTTCTAATTCTATTGATTTGAATCTTCTCCCTTTTTTCCTTGATGAGTCTGGCTAAAGGTTTATCAATTTTATTTATCTTCTCAAAGAACCAGCTGTTAGTTTTATTGATAGTTGCTATTGTTTCCTTCATCTATTTTTCATTTATTTCTGTTCTGATCTTTATGATTTCTTCCCTTCTGCTAATTTGAGGTTTTTTTGTCCTTCGTTCTCTAATTGCTTTAGGTGTAAGTTTAGATTGTTTATTTAAGATGTTTCTTGTTTCTTGAAGTAGGATTGTATTGCTATAATCTTCCCTCTTATAACTGATTTTGCTGTATCCCATAGGTTTTGGATCATCGTGTTTTCATTGTCACTTGTTTCTAGGTATTTTTTGATTTCCTCAGTGATCTCTTGGTCATTAAGTAGTGTATTGTTTAACGTCCATGTGTTGTACTTTTTACAGATATTTTCCTGTAATTGATATCTAGTCTCATAGCGTTGTGGTTGGAAAGATACTTGATATGATTTCAATTTTCTTAAATTTACCAAGGCTTGATTTGTGACCCAAGATATGATCTATCCTGGAGAATGTTCTATGAGCACTTGAGAAAAAAGTGTATTCTGTTGTTTTTGGATGGAATGTCTATAAATATCACTTAAGTCCGTCTTGCTTAATGTATCATTTAAAGCTTGTGTTTCCTTATTTATTTTCATTTTGGATGATCTGTCCATTAGTGAAAGTGGGGTGTTAAAGTTCCCTACTATTATTGTGTTACTGTCGATTTCCCCTTTTATGGCTGTTAACATTTGCCTTATGTATTGAGGTGCTTCTATGTTGGGTGTGTAAATATTTACAATTGTTATATCTTCTTCTTGGATTGATCCCTTGACCATTATGTAGTGCCCTTCTTTGTCTCTTGTAATAGTCTTTACTTTAAAGTCTATTTTGTCTGTTATGAGAATTGTTACTCCAGCTTTCTTTTGATTTCCATTTGTATGGAATATCTTTTTCCATTCCCTCACTTTCAGTCTGTATGTGTCCCTAGATCTGAAGTGGGTCTCTTGTAGACAGCATATTTATGGGTCTTCTTTTTGTATCCATTCAGCCAGTCTTTGTCTTTTGCTTGGAGCATTTAATCCATTTACATTTAAGGTAACTATCAATATGTATGTTCCTATTAGCATTTTCTTAATTGTTTTAGGTTTGTTATTGTAGGTCTTTTCCTTCTCTTGTGTTTGCTGCATAGAGAAGTTCCTTTAACATTTGTTGTAAAGCTGGTTTGGTGGTGCTGAATTCTCTTAGCTTTTGCTTGTCTGTAAAGCTTTTAATTTCTCTGTCGAATCTGAATGAGGTCCTTGCTGGGTAGAGTAATCTTGGTTGTACGTTTTTCCCTTTCATCACTTTAAATATGTCCTGCCACTCCCTTCTGGCTTGCAGAGTTTCTGCTAAAAGATCAGCTGTTAACCTTATGGGGATTCCCTTGTATGTTCTTTGTTGTTTTTCCCTTCTGCGTTTAATATTAATTCTTTGTATTTAATTTTTGATTGTTTGATTAATATGTGTCTTGGCATGTTTCTCCTTGGATTTATCCTGTATGGGACTCTCTGCACTTCCTGGACTTGATTGACTGTTTCCTGTCCCACGTTAGGGGAGTTTTCAACTATAATCTCTTCAAATATTTTCTCAGTCCCTTTCTTTTTCTCTTCTTCTTCTGGGACCCCTATCATTCAAATGTTGGTGCTTATAATGTTGTCTCAGAGGTCTCTGAGACTGTCCTCAATTCTTTTCATTCTTTTTTCTTTATTCTGCTCTGTGGTATTTATTTCCACCATTTTATCTTCCAGGTCACTTATCCTTTCTTCTGCTTCAGTTATTCTGCTATGGATTCCTTCTAGAGAATTTTTAATTTCATTTATTGTGTTGTTCATCAATGTTTGTTTGCTCTTTAGTTCTTCTAGGTCCTTGTTAAACGTTTCTTGTATTTTCTCCATTCTATTTCCAAGATTTTGGATCAACTTTACTATCATTACTCTGAATTCTTTTTCAGGTAGACCGCCTATTTCCTCTTCATTTGTTTGGTCTGGTGGGTTTTTACCTTGCTCCTTCATCTGCTGTGTGTTTCCCTGTCTTATCATTTTGCCTAACTTACTGTGTTTGTGGTGTCTTTTTTGCAGGCTGCAGGTTCGTAGTTCCTGTTGTTTTTGGTGTCTGCCCCCAGTGGCTAAGGTTGGTTCAGTGGGTTGTTTAGGCTTCCTGGTGGAGGGGACTAGTGTCTGTTTTCTGGTGGATGAGGCTGGATCTTGTCTTTCTGGTGCTCGGGACCTGGTCCATTGGTGTGTTTTGGGGTGTCTGTGACCTCTTTTTGATTTTAGGCAGCCTCTCTGCTAATGGGTGGGGTTGTGTTCCTGTCTTGCTAGTTGTTTGGCATAGTGTGTCCAGCACTGTAGCTTGCTGGTCATTGAGTGGAACTTGGTCTTAGTGTTGAGATGGAGATTTCTGGGAGAGCTTTCGCCATTTTATATTACATGGAGCCAGGAGGTCTCTGGTGGATCAATGTCCTGAACTTGGCTCTCCCACCTCAGAGGCACAGGACTGACACCCAGCTGGAGCATCAAGACCCTGTCAGCCACACAGCTCAGAAAAATAGGGAGAAAAATAAATAAATTAAATAAAATAATAAAGTTATTAAAATAAAAAATAATTATTAAAAATAAAAAATTTAAAAAGTAGTAAAAAAAAAAAAAAAGAAAAAAAACAGAAGGAAAGTAGATAGCAACCAAACCAAAAAACAACTCCACCAATGATAGCAAGAGCTAAAAACTATACTAAAAAAAGAAAAAAAAAAAAAAAAATGGACAGGCCGAACCCTAGGACAAATGGTAAAAACAAAGCTATACAGAAAAAAATCACACAAAGAATCCTACACACACACACTCACAAAAAGAGAAAAAGGAAAAAATATCTATGTATAAAAAAAAAAGGAGGAAGAGAGCAACCAAATCAATAAACAAATCTACCAGCGATAATAAACTCTAAATACTAAACTAAGATAAACATAAAACCAGAAACAAATTAGATGCAGAAACCAAACCCCAAGTCTACAGTTGCTCCCAAAGTCCACCGCCACAGTTTTGGGATGTTTCATTGTCTATTCAGGTATTCCACAGATGCAGGGTACATCAATTTGATTGTGGATATTTAATCTGCTGCTCCTGAGGCTGCTGGGAGAAATTTCCCTTTCTCTTATTTGTTCGCACAGCTCCTGGGGTTCAGCTTTGGATTTTGCCCCGCCTCTGCCTGTAGGTCACCTGAGGGCGTCTGTTCCCACTCAGACAGGACAGGGTTAAAGTAGCAGCTGATTCAGGGGCTCTGGCTCACTAGGCCGGGGGGAGGGAGCGGTACAGAATGCAGGGCAAGCCTGCAATGGCAGAGGCCAGTGTGACACTGCAACAGCCTGAGGTGCGCTGTGTGTTCTCCCAGAGAAGTTGTCCCTGGATCACAGGACCCTGGCACTGGTGGGCTGCACAGGCTCCCGGGAGGGGAGATGTCAATTGTGACCTGTGCTTGCACACAGGATTCTTGGTGGCTGCAGAAGCAGCCTTAGCGTCTCATGCCCGTCTCTGGTGTCCACGCTGATAGTTGCAACTCGCGCCTGTCTCTGGAGCTCGTTTAGGAGGTGCTCTGAATGCCCTCTCCTTGCACACCCTGAAGCAATGGTCTCTTGCCTCTTAGGCATTTCCAGAATTTTCCCAGACTCCCTCCTGGCTAGCTGTGGCGCACGAGTCCCCTTCAGGCTGTGTTCACACAGCCATCTGCTGTCACCTCCCTGTGATCCGACCTCCGAAGCTGGAGCCTCAGCTCCCAGCCCCCACCCACCCCAGTGGGTGAGCAGACAAGCCTCTCGGGCTGGTGAGTGCTGGTCGGCACCAGTCCTCTGTGGGGGAATCTCTCTGCTTTGCCCTGTTTATCCCTGTTGCTGTGCTCTCCTCCGTGGCTCCAAAGCTTCCCCACCACCACGCCCCATCTCTGCCAGTGAAGGGGCTTCCCAGTGTGTGGAAACTTCCTCCTTCATGGCTCCCTCCCAGAGGTGCAGGTCCCATCCCTATTCTTTTGTCTCTGTTTTTTCTTTTTTTCTTTTGCCCTACCCAGGTACGTGGGGAGTTTCTTGCTTTTGGGAAGTCTGAGGTCTTCTGCCAGCAGTCGGTAGGTGTTCTGTAGGAATTGTTCCACATGTAGATGTAATTCTGATGTATATGTAGGGAGGAAGGTTATCTCCACGTCTTACTCCTCCGCCATCTTGAAGGTCTCTTGCATATTTTTTAAAAAATATTTACCAGTGTACTACTGAACAAGGCTCAGAGAGACTATATTGTCCAAGAGCACATGGTGAGCATCTGCTATGGGACTGAGGGTGGGGATGAGAAGTAGCACATGTCAGAGGAGGTGGGATATTTTCTCTCCAGGTCTTATTCTCACTTGTTCTCTAATGCCTTTCTTTTGAGACCCCACATCTATTTTCTACACAATCTCTTGTTTTTGTTTCCTGGTAGTTATTGAAAAGGGTTGGTCTCATAAAAACACAACCCCAACTCAATATTGACCCTCCTTCTTTAGATTCTACAATTAAATATGCACAAACCTAACCAAATCAGGTGTATGTGGGTCTTTCCTCATTTATTTCCCCAAGATTCATCATTGTCAACCCTCTGTTTCTTTCTCTTTCCAATGAGTGCTCTTTCAGTAATTTCCTACCATAGGAGTTACCAATTAGAACAAGTGGGTGATCATTGGCTTCTCCCTTACCATATAACAGTAATAAGAAAATGAAAAGAGCTTTTATTTTTACAGAACTTTAAGCTTTATAATGTGCACTACCACTACTGTATCTTTTGGTCTTCATAATAGTGGTGAGATATGTAGGATAGATCTCATTTAACCTAAGAGGAAATTGAGGCTCTGGAAGATGAAAGGATGTCTCTACAGTTATGGCTCTATTACATTATAACTCAGGTCTTATTTTCTGTCATCACAGCATTGCACACCCTGTAGTGGAAATGTGAACAAAATCCCTCAGCTTTATTGAGCAAAGCAAGGCAGTAAAGAAGGGTTATGGAGTCCAAATAAATTGAGCAGCAAAAAACCCATCAATTCCTCACTAGAGAAATAAGAGCAATTGGAAAGGAGAGAACAGACATTGGAGGTAATGTTCCTTCCAAGTTATTTTTCTTACAGAAATAAAATTTTCAGCTAATTGCAGAAAATCCCATTAAATCTTGATGTAAATTCACATCACACATGAGCTGATTCATTTATGATAGAATCAGTAGAATGGAAAGTCATTGAAAAGGTAACATGTATTAGGTCATGTATATGAGCAGTCACCATATGCCAGATATTTTACTTAGTGTTTTAAGTCCATCACACATTAACTCCTCAAAATATTCCTATGAGATGCTTGCTGTGATCATTCCAGTTTGTAGATGAGGAAACCGAGGCTTAGAAAGATTAAATAATTTGCCTAAGATCACTCAGGTAGCAAGTCTCAAACCTTAGATTTGAACCCAGGTTTGTCTAACTCTAGAACCTGTACTCTTAAAATCCCTATGATAATCTGGAAAGAAAGAGAATTGCTTGTTTCCTCTTCTGACTGGTCAGTCAATGTTCACTTGACAGGAAATTATGTAACTCCAGGGGCAACATGAGCTCAGGCATGAGCTCTAAAACATCTGTGTGGAGCTGTGTGTTGGGACCAATTCAGTCTACAAGAGGAACCCAAGGTTTGTGTGGATTGGCTCTGTTTTCTAGGACAAAGGACACCGTCTTTGAGCCCCAGTTTCTTCATTATGGTATATGCACTTTTGAGAGGAATCACTGAGATAAAATGTATTTATTATATTGCTTAGTACTGGAACGCTCACAGTGCTTGAGAAATGCGACTGCATCCTTGCCCATTTTGGTCTTGTGTCATAGGGTTGCTCACACCACAAAGGTTCAGGTGAAATACCCTATGTGCAAAGTGGACCCTGAGCAGAATACACCTCTGATAGTTGGTGGAGAGCTGCACAGAAAGGGAGAGGGCAGATCTCTACTGTGTTCCATATTCCACACCTAACAAGCATGGAAATGGCATTGCATGGTGTGTATGTGGAATCATTCAGAGATAAAAGTATGCATTTGTCTCCACTTCCTCCCTGAGACCTCCATGATTTCATGCTCTATGAAGACTTCCATAGCTATGGTCTGAACGCTATTGAAACTCAGCATTTTTCACAGTCATTTCTTCTTTCCAAAGGTAAGAAGATCTTACAGGGAAACCCAAACGAACTTCTTGGCCAACCCTATAATTTTCCTCTACTTCATTGCCTCAAAATTAAAATTAATTCATCCTAGTGGGAAGGAGAAATCAGTGTGAATGTAACTTAACAGACTGAAATTCAGGTTACCTGGATTATTGCTTCATTTTCTTACTTGGTATTTTGACCCTCAGCCTCCCCCCATTCAGGTTCATTGTCCATGATGATCTTTCTAAAACTCAAATATCATCTTGCTAATATTCCTTAATTGGCAGATGCTGTCTTAAAGGTAAAGTCCAAACCACATCGTCTTTAGAGCTTCAGTACCTTATCTCATCTCCAGTATGGCTTCCTGCCACTTTAATCACATCTATGATTCTCTTTACTTGCACTGAATTATTTGCAGTTTTGCTAATTCAAGTCTTTGCACATGTTATGTCTACCACTTTATTTTTCAAACCAGAAGAGTATCACGATGTCCTGGGTAAACTCAGGCTGAGAGGCAGTCGTTGTCTTTGGTGGTTCTTTACACACTTTACCACAGCTTTTACCGGACAAGGTTATAACTGGGTTACTTATCTCTCTTTTCCTCTAGCCTAGGAGCTCCTGAACACCAGAAACTGTGCATTTCTTTCTCGATTCTCAGCATCTTCTAGGGCTTTGTCCATAGGAGGGAATTTGTAAATGTGTATTAAACAAATGCATCTTACATATTGAAATATAATATTCTCAGATTTAGAAATATGTACAGTCATAACTATATCTGTATCAATCTTTGCAATTTTAAAATAATGATCTACAAATAGCAACTGAAAATCAGAAAATGTAGGTTTTAGTCCCATCTCTGCTACTTAGAAGCTATGAGAATTTGGACAAATTCATGAGCCTTTTTGGTTCTTCATCTGTAAAATGAATTAATAGTTCCATTCTACTTATCCCATAGAGTATATTATGATTAATGTAATTGGACAGTGGATCTGGTCATATCCCAGTCACTTACAAATATGACTTATGATGCTGCTCTTTCTGCTGAATTTGAGGTCATGGATGAAAATGTACCTTGTCAAAAGATGTTCCTTTGGGTAGACTAGGTACAAAAGGAGCACTTCCCACTTCATAGACATCCCTCTGCTGGGGCCCCCAGGGTGGATCTCAGCCCCCTTGACCCCTGAATATGGCATCTTCAAGAATGAAAAACTTACAGTCCATGCAGCAGCCTCATTTGTAGCTCCACTCATTTCTTCAAAGCTAGATAAATAACATGTAGATTCATCAATGCATTAGAGCCTATAATAGCATGAGAAGTAGATATCCTGCACTTTATAAGTGAGGTGCAGAGTGACAGCCCTATTCAAGGTTACTTTACTTGTGATTGGAAAGCAAGAACTTGAACCTCAGATTCTTGATTCCTGACCTGTATTCCTCTAGCACTACATGTTATGGTGGATTTTGTTGTGTTTTTATTTGCTTCTTGTCATAAGTAGAAGCATTATGAGATCAATGTAAGTATTTTCTAAGGACTCTTTGATTATTAATAAAGTGTTATAATGATTAGGTGCCTTAAATGTGTATAGCACTTTGGAACTACAGTGTTTTCATAAACCTACCTATCTCAGGTTGGGATCCCTGTGGAACAGAGACGTTCACGCAGAAGGTATGTTGCAGACTGTTCCTGAGATCACTCTCTGGAGAAGAGAATGAAAGGCAGCAGGACTGGGGAGAGGAAGTGGAGCTGTGAGACCATCTCAGACTCAATGAGAAGTTCTGGAGATGATACGGCATTTCAGAGTTGTCCCAAGTCTGCTCATGGAGCCCAGGACTTTGTACTCTCACAATGGTCAGTCATTGAAAAAGAGCTTTTCTGGAAAAAGGGAGTCATCTTGATCAAGGCACTCCCTGTAGAGGCAGATGGCTAAGCGTTCTCTGCTGCCAGCCTTCCCAACACTTGGATAAATAGACCCTTTGCTCCAAAAGAGGGACAAAATGAAGACCATCCAATTTGCCTCCCTTCACAAGTCAAAAAAATTATCAAAGATGTTAATCAAATCTCCACCAAAGAGTCCTTCTGAGTTACAGAATCTTCATGAAGTCTTCTTTTGATAATACAGGTAACACCAAACTTTTATAGTCTAAGACTTATAGTTGTGTTACCTCATTCAATCCTTTCAAAAATCCTATGAGGTAGGAGGTAAATAGAATACTAGGACTTAATAAGAGGTTAAGGATCTTTCCCAAAATCTCACAGCTGGTGAGCAGCAGAGCTGGCTTTGGCACCAAGCTGAAACTAGGACTTCACTCTGTTCTATGACTTACCTTCCAATGAATTACATCGGAAATAAAATACAGTTATTACATCATTTATATCACTTATATCATTGTATATCAGTATTAGTAGAGTAATTATGATACTCTATTAGACAAAAGTGTGTTATCTCTGAGGTAATGCAGAGGACAGGGCCTATGACAAAACATTTTTTACAATCTGCATAATCAAATTGATGGTTTTTAAACTACAGTGTGCATAGAAATCACATGGCAATGCAAACTCCAGGGCCCTACACTCAAGGAGGTTTCAGATAGGTCTAGAAATATGCATCTTAGCAAGATACTCAAAAGATTCTTAATGTAAATTAATCTTGATCCACATTTTGAGAGACTGATCTAGTTTTGAGGCCTAACATTTGAAATACACACTCAACTGTAATGCTTGCTGTAATCCTATTAAAAACAAAAGTTAGCATTAGATACGTAACTGTGATTATTATCTTGTCTCTATGACATTTTAGATTTGACTTACACTGTTTTTATTTACAACAAGTTTAGTGTCTATAAGTAAGAGATATATGCCTGATGTAATGATATATGTGAACAATGTAGCATGTATTATGCGCAAGGTGCTTTCCTACCTTATTTCTAACCCTTACATCAACCCTATGGTTCCTATAAATCAGGAGATTGAGATTCAGAAGGTTAAAAAATTGTTCCATATTATATAGCTCATAAATGCCCAGACTAAGATTTAGACACAAGTCCAGTGAATTGAATGGCTAATATTGCTTCCACCAAGTCATGCCTTTTCCCAATCACAGTCCTTAAACCTGTTGAGTTGCTTCATGACTTCTAACAGATAACTCAAGTCTAAAGTCCTTAAAGATAGAGTCTGGAGATAGAAATATTGGGATCATCTCGTGGTAAGTCCACTTCAAACCAATCACATTTAACTTCTCTTTATTTAGAAACAGGAAATACTCCCAATTTCCTTGTAGAGAAGAGACAGACTAATTGTGTGACCATCTCAGATAAACAACACCCCCAACTGCTACCACCCAACAATAAAGGAAAGGTTAAAAAAAAAAAAAGAAAAGAAAAAAGAAAGAGAAGGAGAAAAAGGAGAAAGGTTAAGGTATTTATTATTTAGATTGGTGAATTAAAACATGTCTTCAGAATCTAGCACTTTTCCTTTTTTTTTTTTAATTTTTAATTTTTAATGGTTGGTGGGCAGGATTGTGCTGGACTTGTCTAGGCATATCTTACAAAATTATGTGGCATAGTAGGTACAACCCACATCTCCCTGCTTCTTGATCTATTTCTTGGTCTATTTCTTCCCATTCCCACAGGAGCAGTTTTCTGAGAATTGCTAATTTATTGAGGATGCTGAAGAGGACAGGGCCTATGCCAATGACTATCATTTTTTTCAAATATAGTCGAGAGTGGACTAGAGAACTTCTTTGATTGAATCCCATTACATACAACCTCCTACTCTCTGCAAACTAGTTTTGGAAGCAGGCAGACCTCTCCAGGAGAGACAGTTCTTGTCAGAGGGTTGGGAACCACACCAGAAAAACTATTTCACCCCATTTCTGACTAAGATACTTCCTGCCCAGCCTGGAATTGGATGTTGCCAAGACAGCTGCGGGAAAAAAATGAAGAAAAACCCAACTTTTCAAAAGTAAACTTCTACTATTTAAATGAGCATTAATCAAGTAGTTGAATTTGGACAAAGATTGTGGTTCCTGTGAAGAAAAAGCAACATGATTGCACAATACAACCAGCAAGTTGGTTCCCAATGCCAAAGCACCTAGTGGCTAAATTTAATGACTCTGACTGGGTGGATCTGGGGAATGGGCTAGGCATTAGTTACATCCAGACTCTGCAAATTCTTTTAGGGGTTCACCTGGATGACATCACCAAAGCAGCCAGGTTGGGGCAGAGTGAAATCTAAAATGCATTTCATTTCCTTTCGTATTTTTTAAACTAATAAATAGTCAATTTTTACTGTACTTTTATTTGTGCTGATTATAGAGGCATTGGATAATTATAACAGAAAAGTAGAAAATTTAAGAAAGCATTAATGGAAAAAGCCTTCCGAGACTTACCATCCAGAAATAATGATTATAAAAATTAATGTACTTTAATTCAGATGAGGAAACATACTCTTGCTACCTATGATTGATATATATATAGTGATATATATATCACATTATATAATCTTTTAATGCAACTTTTCTACTTTATATTAGGCTCTTAAAATTATTTACAAATGTTATCATTTGCAGTTCTGATTTCTTTAATTTTCTCTCAAGTTATTTCTCTGTATAACTGTAATAGTAATAATATTTAACATTTACTGAGTGCTCACAATAAGTGCTTTATATTCTGTACTAGTTTAATACAGTAAAATTAATTTACATATGGGGAAATTGAGACGCAGAAGTGAGATAACTTGGCTAATGCCACACAGCTAGAAAGAGGTAGAGCCAGGACTTAAACCAAGTGATAAGACTAAAAGCTCACACTCACTCTATATACCTTTTATCTCTATACAACCCATTGTTCCTTAAAAAGAAAGAAAGATACATCTTATCATGCAGTAATTGTCCTCCTACTCCAATATTTTGGGGGGTTATCAGTCATTCAATAAATAATCATTGAGTTTCTACACTATGCTAGATCTTGTGCTAGCTATTGGAAAATAAAAAAGTTAAAGAAGACAGCTTGGACTCACTCATTTCTTTGTTAAAAAACTATGTACTATGTCCCAGATGTGGACGTTGTTCCAGGTGCTAGAGATAAAACAAGGAAAAAAAAAATGAAAGACATCTAGTTTCATGGAGCTTACATGCTCACTGAGCAGACAAAAAATAAACGCTAAGCAAACAAAGATACACTATAATGTCAGGTAGTGACTGGCACTATGGGGGAAAAACAGGCAGAGGGGAAGGCCTGGAGGATGAGTGACATTTGAACAGAGATGTGCAAGAAGTGAAGGAACAAAGCATGCAGATATTTGGGAGAGGGCGGAGGTAACATGTTACAACCTGGAGAGGAATACAGACACAGACATAAGTAATCCATATGGAAGGAAGAGCAAGAGCAAGGCCGTGGAAGCAAGAACATAACCATGACATGGTCCTGGAAGTGTGGCCCTCACATGTGGCAGGAGGATGCCTGAGAGGTCAGGTATCGTGGCTCGGAAGTCGGTGGGAATCACATCATCATGAATGTGAATGTCAGAGATTGCCTTGATCCCAATTAGAAACAGCATAAATCAGAAGTCTGATTGTCAAGAACACATTGAAAAAAGTTTTGACGGTCAACATCCTAAAGAAGCACAAAAGTAATATTAGTCTTTTCCTGGACTCTTAAAGCAATGGAAGAGGCCACATCATATACTTCATATACAGGACACCACAAAACTTCTTAAGTTTTCAGAAATTTCTCTCTCTTCAGAAATGTCTGCTTCCCCACAGCCTCACACCACACAACAGTGGCTCTGTTCTGCCTGCTTCCTCCTGATTCACGGAGGCCCCGCCGTCACAGGGCTTCTCATTCACACCTGTCTCTTGCCTGCACCCCTCTCACGAACGCTATCATTTTAAGGGATTGCACAGTCAACCTGGGGCATTTTCCACCTTGGGAAGTGTAATCCTCTCTCACTATATTTTTTCCAAGAGAAAGTATTCTTTTTGTGGTCGTTGTATTGATTGATTGATTGAAGTATAGTTGATTTATAATGTTGTGTTAGTTTCAGGTGTACAGCAAAGTGATTCAGATATATATACTTTTTCAGATTCTTTTCCCTTATAGGTTATTACAAAATGCTGAGTATAGTTCCTGAGAAGATACTCTTGTCAAAATTTTTTTCTACTCCACCGAAGAAAAAAATTATCTTTATTAATTTTATACATTCACAGAAATGTTGCTCATAGCATCATCTAAAACATCTAACCAAAAAGGATCCTGGTCCCTAAGACTGTAAATTCAATTTCTCAAGAGCCACCACAGTTTCTCTCCAATTTTGACTTGGAATGGAGAGGACCAGACAATTCTGTTTTAATTGTGTCCTGATCCAGCAGCCGGGCCATCAAGGTGAATGTACATTCTTTGCTGCACTAGAAGATATATGAAGACTGGACCTTAAGCCCCCAGTTCCTTATAGGAGACTCTGAAATATGATTCCAATTTACAATAGCCAGGACATGGAAGCAACCTAAATGTCCATTGACAGAAGAATGGATAAAGAAGGTGTAGCACATATATACAATGGAATATTACTCAGCCATAAAAAGAATGAAATAATGCCATTTGCAGTGACATGGAGGGACCTAGAGATTGTCATACTGAGTGAAGTAAGTCAGAGAAAGACAAATATCATATGATATTGCTTATATGCGGAATCTAAAAAAAACTGATGCAAAGGAACCATTTACAAAACAGAAATAGAGTCAAATGAACCTATTTACAAAACAGAAATAGAGTCATAGATGTAGAAAACAAACTTATGGTTACCAAGGGGGAAGGAGGGGGCAGGGATAAATTGGGAGATTGGGGTTGACATATATACATTACTATATATAAAATAGATAACTAATAAGGACGTACCGTATAGCACAGGGAACTCTACTCAATACTCTGTAATGACCTATATGGGAAAAGAATCTAAAAAAGAGTGGATATATGTATATATATGTATAACTGATTCACTTTGCTGTACAGCAGAAACTAACACAACGTTGTAAATCAACTATATTCCAGTAAAAATTAATTAAAAAAATTAAAAACTAATGGCCAGATTTACCACGCTATTGCATTCAGAGGAAATGAAGTAAATTAATTGCTTTTTTGAAAAGGTAATATAAGTCTTTACAGCAGTTGTCTTATGAATAAGCAAAGACAGGCAATTACATCGTACAACACACAGCACAATTTCTTATTAAATCTCTCTCTCTCTCTCACACACACCCACACACACAGCTTTTCCAGTCTCTCCTTCTTTCCCTGTCCGTCACCACCTTGCTCTCTCTTCTCCTCCTGCTCAGCACAACTCTGATTATGTTCCACCCTTTTGAAAATCCTGTGTCCTTGACAGGCCTCCTTGAGGCTGGAAGGACACTGGGAAGTGGCATTGGTGGCCTGCTCTGATGACGACTTGCAGGAGGTAGCATCCCACTGAATCCGCTGAAGAAATGTCTTCTGCATAATGGCCAATGTAGCATTAATGTCAGCATTTTGAAAACAACAACAACGAGAAATCATGGTTATCTTTAATAACTTTAACTAGATCAAATGAAATAGACATTTTAACCACAATATTTTTGAAGGAAAAACACAATAAATAGAATCCTGTAGCATGGGTGAAATGGTAAGGACATCTAAGACTATTCTCTTGACCTGAACAGACCCTTCCTTGGGTGTCTGGGGTTTGGCTTTTATTCCAAATCTCTTAAATTGCCTTAAGATCCAGTCATAGTTCCTGGGCCACCTGCCTCATTATTCTTCTAACTCCTCCATGAAACGTTTTTGTTTCCAAACCTTAAATAACTTTTTTGGATATTTTTTTATGATTATAAAGGAAATAAAGGCTCATTATGAAAAGCTGAGAGTATATAAAACTTTAAAGAAATAATAAAAAATACTATCGCCACCAGCAATGACATTTGTTAACAATTTGGTATATCCCATTCAAGAAAATGTGTGTGTGTGTGTGTATAAATATAGACACACTTTTTTGTTATTGCAAACAGTTTTTCATGTGAATAATATATATCTACATTATATTTATTTTTTCTCTTTAAAAAATTTCTATGATCGAATGTCTTTGAAATTAAAAATTAGTGCATGTTCATTGTAATAAGTGAGACAATCCAAAGAGGTGAAAAAAAAATTAATAATCTCCTCTACTTTTTTTATTCCGTGTCTTCTGAGTCAAGCCAATTAAAAATAAATCCTGAAAATGAAGCTTTTCAATGAGCTGCCCAACCGTCAAATAGCGATGATTATTGATTATCTGGGTGTGGGGTATTTGGGGTGCTCTAAACCCATTCAGTTACCTTCAGTGACTTTTAGGGTGTTGGTTTTCAAATCTCTCCTGAGGCAGGGGAGAGATGGGGTTAGGTCAAGTTGTAGGTCCACATTGTTCTTACCAAAATCTAGCCATTATTCTTCAGATGGTAACAAGCCTTTATTTCATTTCCAGAATTCTGAAAAAAGGTTATTTTGACAGTTTTTGACAATATTCTCATTGCTTTTCTGAAAAAGTGGATTTTCTTAAGCTCCTTACTCCACCATTCCGGTGGTCAGAAGCCTTCAGTAATTTTTTAATAAAAATTGTAAAGACATTTTTTTTTTCTGAATACAGTTTAGCTGTGTCCTAAATATTTTAGCATGGAGTGCTTTTCTATCTGTTACTTTAAGTAATTTATATTCATTATTGAACCTGGGCTTATTTGGGGGAAGTGCTTCAGATTTTCCATGTATATACTCTCTTGATCTCTTTATTTTAGTTTTATTGTATTAAGGAAAAGCTATGACTTTGTCAGTCTTTCCTTCTGTGTGTTTATTAAGGTTTTCTTTGTGGACACTTCCATGAATAATTTTTGTACATGTCTCTGGAAATACAGTTGTATATTTTTCTGTGTATAAATATAATGACATCAATATTATCAATTGAATAATACTATCAGAATATTAGTCAAAGACAATATATTGTTGACTATATGATATAAACTTCCCATTTAATTCATATTATAAAAATTTATTTACCTTTATAGGAGATTTTTCTTTTTGTTTAGTACATAAAGATTTTAAAAGTTTGTGTCTACCTGAGACATTTCTTTCATAAAACCTCTTATACTTTCATGTTTCCTGCTTTGGCCCTTGGGGATTCTCCTGCATCAAATATGCATCTAATATTACTATTGCCACTCTTGCTTTCTTAATTGTATTGGTCAGGTATATATTTGCTAATCCTTTATTTCCAATCTTTATTGTTCATAGTTTTCTCTTGCCAAAGTTTTAACCTATTTGCTGACAGATTTTTAGCTCTTTCATTCACCTTTTGTTTTTAATAATGCCATCAAAGAAATGTATACTAAGTAACAAAACAATAAATCTTTAGGTCCCCTTAAGGCACCAAAGAAAGCAAAGTCCTGGACTTGCTATCTCAAGATTTTTATATAAATTAAACTCTATTGCTAAATTTAAAAAAACCTCAAATAGAACTGGATTGCAAATCCAAGAAGTTAGTGGCCAGCAGAAAAAATGGGGCAATTGGAACACCTTTATTAAGCTGAAAAATGATATTATAAATCACAAGTTTCGTTATCAACTTGGTTGTTTTGTTTAAGGTCTGAAAAGTAATTTATTGAGAATGCTATTAATGGCTCCATGCTAAGTATTTTACTAAGATTATTTCATTTAATTCTCACAAAAAGGTGATAATACATGGGAAGTATGTGGGCTGGTGTATGTTAAATATTCAATAAATGTTAGCCAATTTTATTACTACTAATAATAATTTATGATTAAGAGCATCCTGTGAAGAAGGTTATCATTCCCTGAGAAGAGGGTAAGTGACTCGATCTGGTTCATTTGTTTAGTTAGTAGCAGAGGAAGAATTCAAGTTCTGTCTATCTTATTCCAAACCCAATTCTTTCCCTTCCTTGTTTTGCTACTTTACAAGAAAAAAAAATGTAAAATATAGAAAAGTCAATGAGGCCCATTTTGCCGCATAATCACTACAATTGCTAAAGAATCCTCATATATAAAGGAAAATGCTTCTGATTGTTTATTTTGAATGAGTCTAAACAACCCTTATTCACTCTTCTGACTGTGTGAATGTACTATTTCCCAATGGTTATGACAGGACTTCTGTGTAGTATGTTGTATTCTGACAACTCGCAGGACTGCTTTAAACAATGAACTCTTTCCAGCGAGAAGACAGTTATATCTATCACTCTGAGACGAAACACGCAATCCTGCGATGGGAGCTACTATTTCCACCACTTTCAGGAGTCTCCCTGCTCTTCTAGAGCTGTCCTAGAAGATGCTTCTCCAAAAAACCAACTCACTTGCAAATCTTTTATAAATCCTTCCCTGAGATCTCAAGGTCACACTAAGTTTTATCCTATCTCATCCTCCAGAAGACTTTCTCATCTGCACAGCAGAGACTTGAACTGATCTCCAAACATTCTGCTATATTCCATCCAAATACATCTTTCTTTTCCTCTCCACCCCATCCCTGGTCTAATTCCACAAAGCCTGATTTAATCTCCCTTATTTGATGAGAACTTCTCTAACCCTTTTGGCCCACATCAATCTCTGATGTGTGAACAAGTCATATTATATTTTTGTATTCTATCACCCCAAATAGAATGTAATCTTCACAAACAGGAACTGCCATATGTATTTTATCACCCCACAAGAATTAATATAGTTCAGGACACAGAGTAGTTCCAAACTAAAATTTCTTAAGTTAAAAAAATAAGTTTAGGGCTTCCCTGGTGGCACAGTGGTTGAGAATCTGCCTGCCAGTGCAGGGGACACGGGTTCGAGCCCTGGTCTGGGAAGATCCCACATGCCGCGGAGCAACTGGGCCCGTGAGCCACAATTGCTGAGCCTGCACGTCTGGAGCCTGTGCTCCGCAACAAGAGAGGCCGCGACAGTGAGAGTCCCGCGCACCGCGATTAAGAGGGGCCCCCACTTGCCGCAACTAGAGAAAGCCCTCGCACAGAAAAGAAGACCCAACACAGCCAAAAATAAATAAATAAATAAATAAATAAAATTAAAAAAAAAAGTTTAAAGAGCACTTGGCATAGTATGACGGCTAAGTTTAAACATGTTCTATAGATTTGGGGTAGCTGTATTTTTGCACAAACAATTTTTGGTATTTTATATGATAGTCTGTGTAATTATTAAATGCAATAAAAATCAACAAAAGGAACAAAATCTATGTGAACATTTTTTAACTTTACACAAATTTCATTTAAGAGTTTAAATATCATTAAATGTCAAACCAGAGCTTTGCCTCCTCACTAGTCAAAGTGAAAAGGAGAATTGAGACCATTTCCTTTAATTATACAGAATTTTCAACCTGGTTTTCTATTAGTTCTGTATTTATTATAAAAAAAAGAGATATTATAAAATAAGCATATAACTAATTTTATTTGCAATTACTCTATTTAAGTGATTGGCCAACCATTTAGATCAAAATATAAAGAAACATAGATATTTTAATAGAAAATACATCATATACCTACCTTCAAAATCATTGTATAACTTCATCCAAGTTTCATTCCTAAATTTTAATAGGTTTCTGGTTTCTAAACAACCTTAATCAATTGGCTTATAGTCCCAAACTTTTGTAGTAAAGCCAGGATTTGAACTCTAGAACTTTAGTTCTTAATATAGACTGATGACTTGTGAGCCCCCAAATCATATGTTTCAACTTAATCCTCAATGTGATGGCATTAAGAGGTGGGACCTTTGAGAGGTGATAAGGTCCTGAGGTGGGACCCCTCATGAATGGGATTAGTGTCCTTATAAAACAGACCCCAGAATGCTCTCTCAGCCTTCTGATGTGTGGGGACATACGGAGAAGACAGCCGTCTATGAATCGGGAAGCTCGTTCTCACCAGGCACCAGATCTGCTGGGGTCTTGATTTTGAACTTTCTAGCCTCTAGAACTGTGAGAAATAAATTTTTGTTGTTTGTAAGCCATCCAGTTTATGGTATTGTGTTATAGTAGCCTCAACAGACTAGGACAGAAAGCCTGATATAAAAATCTGATGTATGTGGGCTCATTGTATACTTTTATATTTTTTACTAAAAGAAGTCTTTATCTCTCTGATTTTAATTGATATGAAAATAGCCCATTCTGATATCACATCTACTTCTTTTCCTTTGTGTCCTAACAGTAAGAGAAAATAAGTACTATTGGTTTCTTTTCAATTCCTCTTTTCCATCCAAATTTCTCTGTGTGTTTGTTCACGTTATGTAACCACATTTGTAGATGTCTTCACTATTTTGACAAGACTTTATTTCTTTTCATTCTTTTAAAATTTCTAAATATACCAACATCTTTAAACAACACTATAAAATGATTTTATGTTAATAATTCTACCATTCCACTGTTCTTGAAACATTTGGGAAAATACTTGGTCCTGCCATGCCTCCAGTTTTCCTCATTTAATCTGATACACAAAGAGTTCTGAACACCTGCTATGTGCCAATTACTGGTAAGAGACCATTTGTTTCAAATGCACATGCTTTCCCATGGAAGAGCTTGGCATGCACTATTCTCGATGTTTCCAAAACCTTTGTCATTGTGGAAATACCATTTGTTCTCAGCCCAAAAAGATGCTGTGAAAATGTTTTAGTCAAAATATAAAAATCAAAGGTGTTTTGTTTCCTTAAAGACTCTCTAGTCTGTGGCAATCTGAACATCTTACCTTCCAGGTGCTGGGTGACTCTGCTGCTGGGTGATTTTAGGAGACTTGCCCATCCTTGCCTGTTCACACTGCCTTTCTAGCTTCTGAAGATGCAATTTTATTATATGTCTAGACTGTCCAATGAGTTAGTGGCAAGAGGTCCTTTTAAGTGACAGCATCCTAGTTCAACAGTAATAATTGATCTGATCTGAAGAAACAAACTATTGGAGTTTTTAGGATCAGCAATTATAAATCTGTGTGTAACTCGCCAACAAAGACTGGCCCTTGAACTCCCTTTTTGGGAGCACTCTGCAGGTCAGAAAGGGGACCTAGCAGTAACCAAAGAGCAAATGGCATGGAGAGGGGTTATTTAAGCAGCACTCTCTGATGCTACAGCAATCTGGGATTCATCTGTGTTGACACATGTAGTGTTCCTTTAGTTAACAGGAAGACTCCTCCCCTTGTTAAAATGGCATCTAGTTTGGGATTATTAATTTATTACCTCTCTCCTCCCTGCAGCGTACTCACGAGAGATAAAGCGATCCCAATCGCATGTCTGGTGAGGAGGGAGTTGGTCAAATGCTAAGATGGGACCTAAGACCCCAGCAGCAGATCAGGAATATTCCTGAAATATTGTGTGAAGATTCTTCAGATCTTGAAGTGATTAAATATCTATTAACTATGTATTATGAATGTTTAAAGTAAATATGATTAATCAACAAATATAAAGTGTAAAAATACTCATTTAGTTTATATTTTAAATTCTAATGAGGTTATAAATGCAGTTATGTTTAGGACTCAGGAGTCATACATTTGTTTCCAATAATCACACTACTGATGAAAACATGAAAGTAATGTTAACACAGGATGAAAAAGAATCAGAAGAGTGCTGAGACTACAAGTTTCAGGGAAGAGATTCCAAAAGATTCTTAATCACCTTATGTGTGGCCACTCATTTAAAACATTTTAAATAAATATTTTTATCGCATAAATGTTCAAATGGTCCATCTTGAGAAATGTCGAGATGCTAAGAATAGCTTTATGTCTACACCGGCACTTTAGAAGTGCTTAGGTACAGTTTTCCTTGAGAGTGTACTGAAAGGAAGAAAGCTTCTAGGGAGCTAGACTATCTCTGTGGAAACCTAGATATACCCTAGACAGATGGCCTTTGCTCTACTTCTATAGTTGTCTCTCTGGGATTAATTTTTTAGTGGACTTTATGACTTTTCAACAATGTGAATTCTCATCTGTTGTTAATCACCACACAGATTAATGTGTACTTTGACTTCAGTAACTATTTTTCATCTCTGTGAAAAACAACACAAGGGAACAAGGAGAGTGAAGAATGGAGAAAGTGGAAAATATTCAGGAGGATTTCTGTGAATTTTTATAAAGTGAAAAAAATAATGCTCCAAATGTTATTTTGAGTTATCTTGTATTTGTGTTAGAAAAAGTAGAATAAAATAAGCAGATAATTCTTGGAGGCAGTATTTGTGACAGTCTTATACATCCATGAAATAATGGATATAAGTAGAAATGCTGAGAAGTCATACAGTACACTGAATTCTGCACTCCTTGATATTCTCCATTCTGTAGAAAACCTCTTTGTAATCAAAATGGGACAATACTTGGTTTGGTTGGTTAATTTTTTTTTTTTAATATTTATTTATTTATTTATTTATTTATTTTTGGCTGTGTTGGGTCTTCTGTGCGAGTTGGGTTTCTGTGCGAGGGCTTTCTCTAGTTTGTGGCAAGTGAGGGCCCCTCTTCATCGCGGTGCGCGGGCCTCTCACTGTCGCGGCCTCTCTTGTTGCGGAGCACAAGCTCCAGAGGCGCAGGCTCAGTAGCTGTGGCTCACGGGCCTAGTGGCTCCGCGGCATGTGGAATCTTCCCAGACTAGGGCTCGAGCGCGTGTTCCCCGCATTGGCAGGCAGATTCTCAACCACTGCGCCACCAGGGAAGCCCCCTGGTTAGTTAATTTTAAAATTGGAATGAAGTAGGAAATCATTTAAAAATGGCCTGTGCATGTCTTAGAAAATGTACTTTAAATTAATATATATTAATGTAAATGTTTGCACAATAGTTGATATAGGACTAGAGCCTATTTGCATGTGTGTGAGTGTGTGTGTGTGTGTGTGTGTGTGCATGTGTGTTTCCTTTGGATGTCAGCTCTTTTGTATAAATTATATCCATGCCTCATTATATAAGATCTCCAGTTTTGGTTTCCTTAAAAGATGTCTGGTATTTAAAGACCGGAGCAAAGCTATCTGAGTGCAGAATTGTCCTAGATTTAAATTTTTTCCTCATTCATTCTCACTTAATAAGATTTTTTAATTAATTGCCTTTGTCAGGTTTTTGCCAAAGCATTTAACTTAGTCTCATGAAAACAAATTTCCTTCCACACTCATATTTTATCACTTTGAATACATATTGACATCAAGTAATTAAAATAACAAATATAGCCTCCACAAACAACCTTGGAAGAGAAAAAACAAAACCCCCAAACTATCCCTTGGTGTGAAAAGAAGTGTGTCGACATGCAGTGTACTCTGACCATCTTTGAAGTGCCATTCTGGGAGGTGTTTAAGTGAAGGTCACTTACGAGAGCTTTCTATCATATGTAGCATGAGAAATGAAGAGCAAAACATTCTAAAATATAGTCGGTGGGGCAAACTTTGTAAACAACGATATTCTATCCTCCCAACCCCAAAAGGGAAAATTCTTCCCATCAAAGATTTTGTTATTTTCTCTGTTATTAATTAAATGCTAATAATACTGAGTGGAAAAATCAGACATTGTTGCAAGAAGGTATGACAAGGTGACTTAGCATGCTAATTTAGGAGACTTCATCTAACATAATCTTGAATAGGTAGCTGGCGACTTATTACTAAATGTCCATTATATTATCTCTATAGATTTATAGATAGATTCATCTAAGAGCAGTGCTCTTTATTCATCTAACTATAAATTCTTATTAATGGGAAATTGTGACTCAAATATAAAGAGAGGTTGATACAATGATGTCAAAAAAACACTTAAATTGTGGTAATACTTAGTTAGGGTAAAAATGAGGAAAAATGCCCAGAGTCATAGAGTGTTAATGGAGCATAATTTGGTAACTCTTCTTCAAGGAAAATCTAGGAATGTTCATTAAAAATGTCTAATTAAAATTTCTAATAAAAATGACTAAATAAAAGTGTCGAATTCTAAAAGTAGAGACAACCTAATATCTCATCAATTTTTAAATCTGGCAAAATGTCTGAACTTTATGGGTTGATATTCCCTCTTGTGCTTTGTTGGTATTCCATTTAAATATTGTAAAACTTTGGAATAATGCTACCTTTATCACCTCAATCACTACCAATACAAAATAGTAGTAGAAGTATGAGGGAAAGAGGAGATAAATTAATTCAAATAAATATTACAATTTAAAAATCAAGAGAAAAAATTTGTGTAGAGACTACATTCTTTGTTTATGCAGCTGATCCTACCTATTGCTCACTCTATGTTCACTGATGTTCAGCCAGCATCTCAACTGGCCAGAGCTCTTTGCCAGGTAGAATAACACAAAACTTACTTTACGGAGGATCATGTTAAATAATTTAGAATCCAGCAGAGTCCAGAAGTAAGACAAAAAGTGTGTCATACAGAATTGTTACTTACCCAATGATGATAGAACATTGTTCCCAAACCCTGGATGTTTCTTCTGTGATTCACCTAGTAGTATAGGTTTCACAGATCATCCTGAACCACCATCAAAATTCCATTTGTCATTGTTTTTACTCAACCTTAAATGGCCAACTAATGTTATCATTTGCACTGAAGTCCTGGACCACCCAGAGAGATTTTTCTTTCTTAGGTTCCACTCAAAACTAGCAGATTTTCAAGACACTTGCAAATATTCAGGCAGCACACCAAAATCTCAGGACCCTCACACTTTGCACAGAGGTGGTAGAGGTTTTTGAAAATTGTTATTGAGGTATAGTCGATTTACAATGTTGTGTTTGTTTCAGGCGTACAGCAAAGTGATTCAGTGATATACACATAATCTTTTCCATTATAGTTTATTACAAGATATTGAGTATAGTCCCCTGTGTTATACAGTAGGTCCTGTTGGTTATCTATTTATTCTAGAGTAGTGTGTGTATCAGCTAATCCCAAACTCCTAATTTATCCCTCCCCCCCTCCCCTTTGGTAATCATAAGTTTGTTTCCTATGTCTGTGAGTCTGTTTTTGCTTGATAAATAAATTCATTTGTATCTTTTTTTTTTTTAGATTCCACATATAAGTGATATCATATGATATTTGTCTTTCTCTGTCTGACTTTACTTCACTTAGTATGATAATCTCTAGGTCCATCGATGTTTCTGAAAATGGCATTATTTCATTCTTTTTATGGCTGACTAATATTCCATTCTGTATATATATATATATATATATATATATATATATACACACATATATATATATTTATATATATATAGTATATATACCACATCCTTTTTTAAAATTTATTTTATTGAAGTATAGTTAATTTACAATGTGTTAATTTCTATTGTACAGCAAAGTGATTCAGTTTTACATATATATTCTTTTTCATATTCTTTCCCATTATGGTTTATCACAGGATATTGAATTTAGTTCCTGGTACCACATCTTCTTTATCCATTCATCTCTTGATGGACACTTAGATTGCTTCTATGTCTTGGCTATTGTAAGGAGTGATAGATGTTAGTATTTTCTCATTTTTTTTCCTGTCTGCTTCCAATGGAAAACATGTTTTAACAGGGTACCTAATGTCCCTGCTATAATAACTTCCTACATACTATGACATGATTTCACTGATTTAATGTAAAAGTATGATGGGCTGTGAGATAATGAGTGTATAATAGCATCACTTTCTAGAGACAACTTATCTATGAGTTAAGAAGGTGAAGATACTGATGTTCTTGTCAGATGAAAGTAAACTTCTGGTGCTTTCTAATTATAAGAATGGAGAAGGATAAAATCATTTGCCGGATTGGAAGTTGTATACCAGGTGAAAGGAGCTTGTGGATTATATTTTTTACATAAATATTTGATGTTTTTGGTCAAAGCATGAACAGAAGTTACTTCTGAGGAGAAGCTTTAAGAGTCAGCCTGTAGTTTACCATCTTCTCTTTTTACTACCTCTCTTTATGGTAGCATATGGAAAGATGGTTTATCGGCCTGGGTTCCCTGATAGGAAACTTTTCTATAAATGAGGGAAGGAAGGAAGGAGTGAGGAAGGAAGGGTTTCTATGACAAGTTCAGAGGACTTGCTTCTTTGACAAAGGAAGGCTCACTATGTGAATGTGTGGACGTTTTAGAGGTGTTTGAAGATTTAGGGTACCATTAAAACTCTGAATACTCCCAGATTTTCCCAATTTATTATTGAGATCCCATCTTACTCTTTATCAGTCAATAGCTTTCACATAAGAGACTAGACATGTTTTTATTTCAATAAATATTGTAACTCAACAACAAACAGGTTCAATCTCAGAATGCTCTTTGGTGATGTCAAAGCTGGGGCTACGTGAATCTTGTAGCATCATCTGAGAAATTCATGAGATTTAGTCTGTACCTTGAAATAAGAACTTAGGTTGTGAACTTCTTGGCTTTGAGCTACCCAACGTTATCAGAAACACCCATCCTACCATGGAACTCCCCCACCCCCCCACAATTTCTTCTAAATTTTATCTTTTTACATGGTAGTAGTCAACCAGTTTCCCAGTGGCTGCCCAAAGAATAAGAAGTTCTTAGTGACCAATTATTAGACTAGTAGCCTAATTAACTATTTTGTCATAAAATTTCTCAGGCAGCTAAATATATTTTGTAGACTATGAAGAGAAGTTTCATTCCATGTCTATTGCTAGTAATTCATTTTCTTGTATGTATTTCTCTACAAGTGAGGTTCTATGGTAGAAAGTAATGACAACTGTGGCTAATTGACACAAAATACAGTCCATCGGAAAGACATTAGTATCTTAAATGGGCAAGATGGAGAACGCAGGCAGCCACAGAAGGCTGGCCATTGGAACTATGGGAATGGTAGCTCAGCAGGAACACCTGGTCTGAACATTACCACTGGTAAACTTGACCACATACCACTTTTCCAATCTGCTAAAACTCAATGGAAAAAGAATCCAGTGGCCTTGTTTAGTTCTTGGGCTTGTCCCCTGACAAGAAAAGGGAAAGGCACTTGATGTACAGTTTCACCAGACTGTGTATCAAGGGAAAAGGGTATTTTTCTCAAGAGGAATTATTGGCAATGGATGATGGAAACCTAAAAATTAAAAAAGAACACAAACATTAACAAAATGATATTATTAATAACATGTCATAATTTTCTTAATATAGTGTTAAGTATATGTAATATATATTCCATATAATAATGTGTATATTATATTAACAACAGTTATCACTAGTTGGTAGGATTATCAGTACATTGTATTTTTCCTTTGTACTTTTTTGAATTTCATAAATTTCAATAAAAACGTGTTAGTTGGAAAATTTGCCCAAAAAAACCAAAATAAATGTAAACATTTTTAAAATGAAGGGAAATTGAAAGTAGTACTAGATTACAAAAGAGCTGATCATATATCAGTTATGCATATTTCAGACAATTTGCTTCCCCTCTTCTCCTTTTTCTGAGTTTTGGTACAAAACCTGAGAAGTGTCATGGGAGAGGAATATAACTGACAATAAAAATAATATTAGCTCATTTTAACAAGTACTCATTGGACTAGTTTTGGACTCAGTATTTTGCTAAATGCTTCATATGGTGTAGGTATTATAATTATTCCCATTTTATAGATGAAGTATTTGCTGCCCAGAGATGTTAAGTAATTTAGCTCAGGTGATGTAAATAAGTAAATGAAATGAAATTTGAATGTACTTTTCTTTCATCTCCTTAGGACTTTTGAGGGAGGATAAGAAATGTCTGTGCCTACTGTTTAATCCATGATCTTTCATGTATACATTTGGAATGTTTTTTCTTTTTGAAGATATATAGGAATGGGTCCTGAGTAACAAGTAATTTTTAGGTTCACGCTTCAAATATTGAGTGAGCATTCCCTATGTGCCAAGACCTCTAAGGTCTTTGTTCTTGAAGGCAAACGTGCTGCTTCTCTAGGTCAGTCCATAGAAAACATTTATTCTTGGTTGCTCTAATTATTTAAATATGATAATGTTTTCATTTTAGATGCAGGAAAACAAATGTCACAAAGCTGCACTTTGATATATTCCATTAGAGATTTGGACTCAATTTGTGGGTTTTTTTTTTTTTTTTTTTTTAATTTGTCTCATCTGACAACTCAAGACTTTCCGTGAACCTGCAATAAGCAAAATAAATAAATTATCTAAATAAGGAATACATTTAGAGTATAGGGAAATAAATTTAGAATATAGGGTAAAGTGTCTCCAGAGGGCTATATAGGATATTTTGGTGTCCATATTTTTGCAGGGTTCAAAAGTCAATGTACAGTCATAATACCATGGCCATAATTTTGCTTCAGTTTTCCCACATCAAAAGCAACTTACAGGGCTTCCCTGGTGGTGCAGTGGTTGAGAGTCTGCCTGCCAATGCAGGGGACACAGGTTCGAGCCCTAGTCTGGGAGAATCCCACATGCCGCGGAACAACTAGGCCCGTGAGCCACAGCTACTGAGCCTGCGCGTCTGGAGCTTGTGCTCCGCAACAAGAGAGGCCGCGACAGTGAGAGGCCCGTGCACCGCGATGAAGAGTGGCCCCCGCTCGCCCCAACTAGAGAAAGCCCTGGCATAGAAAACGAAGACCCAACACAGCCAAAAATAAATTAATTAATTTAAAAAAAGAGTGTTTTATATTAAAAACAAAAGCAAAAAACCAACTTACAAGGATGAACTTTAAATCTGATTTCTCTTGGTCAGTTGACCATTTCCCAAACACTTCAGCACTTCTCTATACTTTATAAGATTCATCCCTTTTCCAATGAAATAATAATTTCAACGAATTTGTGAGCTGACATTTCCATCCATATGCTGGGATTTCACTTCTCCCTGACATTTAGATGTTCCTTTGCTGAGAATATATAAACAAGACAACAGTTCAGTCTTAATCCAGGAAGGAAGGGAAAATACTTCAGTGAAATAAATGTCATTACCTTTAAGCTAAAACACGTTATACTGAGCTTAATTTTGCAGAATCCTGTGGTTTTCAAAATGCTTTTCTATATTTTAGATAAAACAACAAACAAGTGTAAAGAACCTCCCAAGTGCCAGGCACTTTGCAAGGCATTGGCTTTGCTCACAGATCTGCATGATGCCACTCCAATCCACCTTCCCACTCCCTCACGATTGAACTAAAAAATTCCCTTAGGTTACTGTGAGGAGTTTACAGTTGGGAAAGGCTGGAGCAGGGAAACAAGTATAACCGGGGACAAATTATGATGGTCGGCATCAATGTGGTAATAGTAAAAATAAATGGAAGGGGATAGATTCAAGAAATAGTTAAGAGCTGGAGATGACAACCATTGGATTTATTTTGGAAGTCTGAGTAAGAGGCGGGAGTTAAGTCAAGAATAAATCTCAGTTTATTTTTGGTTTGTGTTTTAGAGTCTGCAAATGGGTTGAAAATTATGCCATTTCTTGTTCAGGATATGCTATTTCTTTAGGCAGGATAAGTTTGACGGATAGTCAGAGGGATATGTCTGGATATAATTGGATCATAGTTCAGAAGAAAAACTGGATTGGAAATACAAATTTGTGAGCAATTAACCTGTAATGAAAGTGAGTGGATCACCCCAGGGGATCTCGTGCAGTGATAGTGAGGAGAGATCAGAAAAGACCCCAGTGCCTATAAAAGTGCCTGGCACAGACATAGTTGTTAGTTAACAAGTGCATGAAATAATTAATAAAAGGATGAATAGACGTGGAGACAGACATCTCTTTCTATCAGATAGATGTATAAGCCAGTAATGATCATTCCATGTGTTATGAATAAAGTTCTATGGAAGTAAAATGAAATGTCTCCTACAGTAATTCATTAAACTTTGCAATAAATACAGGGGACTAGGCATGGAAAATGTTATTCTTATTTTAATCACAAGACACTTGAGGCTAAGAAGGGTGCTTTTGTCCATGGCTACAAGGATGCAATTCATAACGATAGAACCAGGAGTATAACCAGTTTTTTTTTTAAATACATTGAATGAGGCATTGTTAAAATGCAGGTTTTATTTGTTATGTTGGAATCAGAAGAGAGGATGGGGATAAAGGAAAGAGAATTTGCTCCTTCAACTATGATGCAAAATCACAAGAGTCGGAATGCAGTTTTGCAAATTGAAACCATCTGAAGGAAGTGGAAGAGGATTAGGGAAAAGTGGTCCTTTCTGCCTTTCTCAAAGCCAGTTGTGCCCCGTTCTCTACCACTCAACAGAGGTCCCAGAATGGACTCCTTTCCTCTTAGATTTACAAAGTCCTGGGTCTGTGTCCCATCACTGCAAACACAGCAAGATTTGTATTAATAATCCCATTCCCCAAATGCATGACCCCAAATTCCTTTTAGATACTCAGGTTGTTGATAGAAATTTTGTTTGAATTTAAAATGCATTACAAAGCAAGGCCCCCTTTGCCCTCTTATCAGAAAGCCTCTCTAGAGTGGTTTGGATTCTCTGAGTTTCATTAATGGGTGTTTTAATATGTCAGAAAGGCAAATATTCTCAATGTAAGTAATTATTCTTTTTTCATCCATCAACTAGCAACTCACTTCCAAACATTTCTTTTGCTTGTACATGTGTGTGCCTCTCTCCACCTACTTGAAGAATGTGGGGTTAGGTGAAAAGGGGGGAGCAATTTCTTTCTCAGTATAATTAATCAGTCTGCCCCAGGGACCTCTAATGGGTTAGGTTATATCGGACTTTAAAACATATTTCTCTTCTGTTCTCACTGGGCATTTCATTTTTATAGAGAGTGAGTTGGACCAATGTTTCCATCCCAATGATACTCAGTGTGAAGTCATTATGTTTTCAAGAGAGACATAGGATTGCCTTTCAGGAATCCTTAGGGTGGGGATGTCAAGTAAAAAATCAAACAAGTAATGAGAATTCACAATAAAGTACTGCCCAAAGGGGGAAAATATTTAAAATGGAGTGCTGTCATTGACACTGTTCTAATGGTCCAGGCCAAGGGAGAAAGTGCTCAGATTTAGGGAACCACTCCCAATTGCTCAGAACTAAATATCACGAGGTATTTATTCAGGGATCTTAGCTATGGATATATTTCTTCAGAACATCCACTTCCCTTTTATCTAGTTCTTGGTGCAATGAGCAAATATCTGACTTACTATTTTATCTCCTGGGTTGACTTACTAGGAGAAAAGTTTCCTTGAGCAAATGATTCAGGCCAGTTATCTTCATAGTTACATCCTCTAGTGTACGTTAAGGTATACTCTTTTGATTTATTCATGACCATTGTGATTAGATTCATAGCAACAAGGTCTGAGCCTAATAAATGCAGGGTGAACTGGTAAAATAGTTTTCTTAGCCAATAAATCAGTGAGCCAAACCTGAACCTTGGGCCTTCATCCAGGAGTAGCAGAATCCCTTGTTGCAAAGACAAGGGAATTTAGATCCAAGCAATCATGGTTTGAGCTCTGTTTTTCACTTGGCAGAAAGTTATTTAATCTCAGGATTCTGAATTTTCTCATTTAACAAATAGAGATAATATCAGCCCTGAAAGTTTCATATAAGATTAGAGGTAATGTCCTGAAACGATAAAACTCCTAGAGAAAAACTTAGGCGATAATCTCCTTGACATTGGTCTTAGCAATGACTTTTTTGGGTTTGACACCAAAAGCAAAAGCAACACAAAAATCAACGAGTGGTACTACCTCAGACTAAAAAGCTTCTGCACAGCAAAGGAAACCATCAACAAAATGAAAAGGTGACCTACTGAATGGGAGAAAATATTAGCTAATCATATATCTGATAAGAGGTGAATATCTAAAATGTATAAACAACTCAATGGCCCAAAAAAAGGCAGCTTGATTAGAAATGGGCAAATGATCTGAATACATATTTTTCCAAAGAAGACACATAGATGGCCAACAGTGACATGAAAAGATGTTCAACATCATTAATCATCAGGCAAATGCAAATCAAAACCACAATAAGATATTGCCTCACACCTGTTAGAATGGCTATTATCAAAAAGACAAGAAATAAGTGTTGATGAGGATATGGAGAAAAGGAAACCTTTGCACACTGTTGGTAGGAATGTCACTTGGTGCAGGCACTATGAAAAACAATGTGTAGATTCCTCAAAAAATTAAAAATAGAACCATCATATGATCCAGCAATTCTACTTTGAGTATTTATCCAAAGAAAATGAAAACATTAACTTAAAATGATATATGCACCCCCATGTTCATTGAGGCATTATTTACAATAGTCCAAGATATGGAAATAACCTAAATGTCTGACAGATGAATAGATCAATAAAATGTGAGATACACACACACGCACACGCACACACACACACACAGGAATATTATTCAGCCATAAAAAAGAATGAAATCTTGCCTCTTGCAACAACATGCATGCACTTAGAGAATATTATGCTTAGTGAAATAAGTCAGACAGAAAGACTAATACTGTACTATCTCACTTATATGTGGAATCTAAAAACAACACAAAACAAAAACAAGCTTTTCATTAGAAAACAGATTGGTGGTTGCCAGAGGCTGGGGTGTGGGAGGTGGGTGAAGTCAAAAGGTACAAACTTCTAGCTATAAAATAAATGTTATGGGGACATACTGTACAACATGACAACTATAGTTAATAATACTGTATTGCATATTTAAAAGTTGCTAAGAAAGTATCTCTTAAAATTCTCATCACAGGAAAAAAATTCTCTAACTATGTATGGTGACAAATGTTAACTAGACTTATCATGATCATTTCACAGTATATACAAATATAGAATCATTATGTTGTACACATGAAACTAATATAATGATATAATGTTACATGCCAAATATACCTCAATAAAAATATTTTCTAAGAAAATAAAAGATTAGAGGTAATGTATATGAACTATCTGGTATGAGTATTATCAATCTCTTAATTGTAATATTGTTATGCAATCTATCAAGGAATATCTCTGCTCAGGGTCCCTGTCTGTACAGCCAACCTGTATTTCTCTTTTTCATAGCTCTTCTTCTAGAGCTGAAGTATATTAATGTATCATTCCTTTCCCTAAATGTGTCAGTCTGGGTCTTAAAGCAGCAGCAGCAATGGCCACAGAAACTTACATCCCAAGATTTAGGAATGCACACTGTCTCCTAACCAATCTGCTAGACAGTCCTCTGGGCATGTTGGTGTCATTGTATTTTAAAAGGGAAAAAAATTTGTGGAGACACTTTTGGCAGAAGCCTGTGCAGGGGGGACTGAAGCCATGTTTTCTACTCTGAATTGTCATTGGTTTCTTGAAGGTGGTCCCATACAGTCTGGAAACTAAGAAATTTCAGTTAAAAACTCCTGGATGGAGTAAAATATGTCTTTCTTTGATTAAGCATCTCCTAGATGTGAACCAAAGTAGGTCACTATGTTTGTAAGCTATGGCTCTTTATAGGCTGAAAGTTCCATGCATAAGAGATAGGCTGAACCAGCTGGGGAGTGTCAGTAGGGAAAAAATGGGGATAATTTCATAGGCTAATTGTAGATGAGGTAGTTTGCAGCCTATTTTATGGTATCCATTCCCTTAGACCGAACAACCAATTTTCCATTTCTGCTGTACATCTTCTGGAGACCATCACAAAGCAGGTGGGATTAAAGTTTGATTAGAAAGGTAAATTTCATTTCAATTATTTTTTAGCAGAAATTCAGCTCTGTCACGTGAAAATGGATCTTGTCAAACAGATGTCCATGCTGCTGTGAGCATAGATGTACTCAGAAAATGTAACAGGACTGTTATGGAGTGAATTGTATTCCCCCAAATTTATGCAATGAAGTCCTAGCCCTCAATGTGACTCAATTTGGAGGTAGGACCCTTAAAGGTAATTAAGGTTTAGTGAGGTCATAAGCGTTGGGCTGTAATTCACTAGGATTGGTGTCATGATAAGAAGAGGAAGAGCCACCATGAATGCACGTGCATATAAAGAAAAGGCCATGCAAGGACATGGGGAGAAGGTGGCCATCTACAAGCCAGGAAGAGAGGTCTCACAGAAAGCAGTCTACACAAGCATGTGTAGAGTGCTTTTCTGTGTCTCACCACTAGATGATAAAACTTTGCAGGGTGAAGAACAATACCCTTGTGTCATTTCTTTTTTCTTTAAATTGAAGTAGAGTTGATTTACAGTTTTGCTAGTTTCAGGTATACAGCAAAGTTATACATACACTCATATGTATGTATATACATATATGTATTTTATATATATAATATTTTTCATATTCTTTTCCCTTATAAGTTATTACAAAATACTGAGTAGAGTTCCCTGTGCTATACAGTAGGTCCTTGTTTATCTATTTTATATACAGTAGTGTGTATATGTTAATCCCAAACTAATTTATTCCTCCCCCACCTTTCCCCTTTGGTAACCATAAGTTTGTTTTCTATGTCTGTGAGTCTATTTCTGTTTTGTAAATAAGTTCATTGATATTATTATTTTAGATTCCACATATAAGTGATATCCTATGGTACTTGCCTTTCTCTGTCTGACTGACTTCACTTCCTGTGATAACCTCTAGATCCATCCATGTTGCTGCAAATGGCATTGTTTCATTCTTTGTTATAACTGAGAAGTAATTCATTGTATATATGCACCACATCTTCTTTATCCATTCCTCTGTCGATGGACATTTAGGTTGCTACCATGTCTTGGCTATTGGAAATAATGTTGCAATGAACACTGGGGGTGAAGAGCAATCTGAGCTTGTGTCCTTTCATGAGACTTGCTTCATAACGGGTGGCTAGTGGTGCTTCATGTTCCCTGGACCCTGTCTCTAAGCCCTTCCTCTTCTCAGTTGCCCTTCGCTGACCTCCTCCTGTCATGATATTTATGTGCTAGGAACTGTGCTAAAGGTTTTCTATATAATACATAGTCTTTTGAATCCTCACAGGTCCATGAAACAATTATTATTATGCTCACATTCTCTCATGTCCTTCCCCTCTCACCTCTAACCTTAAAGGAAAGCACTTAATTTTGGCTCAGAAAGAAGCAGGAGGCTATGAGTTTGAGTGCAAGCCAGAATGCTATCTGCTTTTGGAGCCACTCCACTGGGCATGCTGACAAGAGATGCCCCTCTCTAGACAAATATGGGGCTCTCTGCATTGCCCCAATTTCCAGTAATTTCTTCAGCTCCTCAGGACGAGGTGGGCATTGGCAGAGGTAAGAAGTACCTGACTTTTCTTTCCTAGGCTCAGGAAAGGCAGTTGTAAGTTGCTTTTGACAGGTTTAAGCAGGTCAGAGGAGCTCTTCTCAGATTTGGGGAATGCCTAAATGTTTTTTTTTTTTCTTCTCATTTTTAAACTATGTAAGGGTATCCTCAAATTCCCACTTTTCAGGGCTCTGTTCATATAGAATATTTTTTCCTGATGTTATATCAGAAGCTGGAAATTTTAAGGCTTATACTGTTCTGTCAGGGCACTCTGAGTAGAACTTAAAAACTTGGCTTGGAACTTCTCACATAGATTTGGTAGTTTTCACCCAGTTAATCTATGGAAAGGTGTTCTGCAAAGAGGATTCTGCGATCCCTCAAATGTAGAGTTGCCAGATAAAATACAAGATGTTCAGTTAAATCTGAATTTCAGGTAAACTGCTTGTAATTTTTAGTATAAGTATGGTCCATGTAAGTTGGGACATGCTTATACTAGAAAATCACTTGTTTTTCTGAAATTCAAATTTAACTGAGCTTTCTGTATTTTCCTTTGTTAAAGCTGCCAGACCTACCCAAATGTTTATGATTAACGGCACAGGTGAAAACTCCAAATGAGGAATGTGACTTAATATTTTCCAAGGACTGTGTTAATATAGTTTCACTGAATCCTTATAATCTAAATAGACATTTCTCCAAAGAAGACATACAGATGGCCAAAAAGCACATGAAAAGATGCTCAACATTGCTAATCATTAGAGAAATGCAAATCAAAACTACAGTAAGGTATCACCTCACACTGGTCAGAATGGCCATCATCAAAATGTCTACAACCAATAAATGCTGGAGAGAGTGTGGAGAAAATGTAACCCTCTTGAACTGTTGGTGGGAATGTAGATTGGTACAGCCACTATGGAGAACAGTATGGAGGTTCCTTAAAAAACTAAAAATAGAACTACCACATCATCCAACAATCCCACTCCTGGGCAGATATCTAGAGAAAGCCATAACTTGAAAATATACACACACCACAATGTCCATTGCAGCACTCTTTACAATAGCCAAGATATGGAAGCATCCTAAATGACCATTAACAGATGAATGGATAAAAAAGATATGGTGCATATATACAGTGGAATATTACTCAGCAATTAAAAAAATGAAAAATGCCATTTGCAGCAACATGGATGGACCTAGAGATTAACATACTAGGTGAATGAAGTCAGACAGAGAAAGATAAATATCATATGAAATCACTTATACATGGAATCTAAAAACTGATACAAGTGAGCTTATTTACAAAACAGAAACAGACTCACAAACTTTGAAAACAAACATGGTTACCAAAGCGGAAAGGTTGGGGAGAGGGATAAATTAGGAGTTTGGGATTAACATATACACACTACTATATATAAAATAGATAATCAACAAGGACCTACTGTATAGCACAGGGAACTCTACTCAATGCTCTGTAATATGTATAACTGAATCACTTTGCTGTACATCTGAAAGTAACATAAGATTGTAAATCAACTATGCTCCAATATAAAATAAAAATTAAAAAACATAATAATTCCTATTTAATAGAAATGAGAAATTAGCCTCAGAGAGTTTAAGAATCTTTCCCCAAATCTCACTACCAGTCAGTGGCAGAGCTGTGAGTGAAAGACAGGTCACCTGGGACTTCCCTGGCGGTCCAGTGGTTGAGACTCTGTGCTCCCACTGCAGAGGCCATGGGTTCTATCCCTGCTCCAGGAATTAAGATTCCACATGCCAAGTGGCCAGAAAGAAAGAAAGAAAGAAAGAGAGAGAGAAAGAAAGAAAGACAGGCCACCTGACTCCGAAACCCACTGTCATTGCAACACATCTAAGGCATTGAAAATGTGTTAGGAACATGCAGTGACCCTCCCACCTCAATGGAGGGAGCAAATACCTAGAAAGCTGACCTCAGGTGAAGTTCACATAGTAATTATGGCATTCAAAGCAGACGTAAGCCTCATCATACCAAGTAAGCCTATCAGGTTCTCCAGGGAGGCTGCTCCAAGCTCAGAATTTCATGAATAGCTCTGAAAACAGGCATTTTCTCTTCACTTAGTGAAGAGAGAGTGAAGAAGTCTCAGGACAAAAGGAGGCGGTGGGTTGATGCCACTAAGGGGCCACTTTTGAGGGCTGACCGCACCTGCTTACGTGACCCTGGAAAAGATTGTCAGGCCCACTGCACAGTCCTGTAGAGTCAATGGCATCCGTCTTATTGAATCTTTCCTGGCACTCCTCCCAAAGCAGAGAGGCAACTGTTTGTTGTACTGTGTTTTGTTTGGTCCTTCTCACCTCATTAATGATGAGTCTGTTTAAAAAGAATTTATTACCCTTTCCAAAAGTGGTAGAATTGGCTCTGATTCGAGTCCGTTTTCTCCCTTCTTGTTAACCCAGGACACAGACTATCTGATGAAAAAGAAAATAATTCAGATAGCACTGGTTGAATGACCTTTCAGCAGAGTTTTACATTCTAAGTGGTCTTATGGCTAAAGCAACCCCAAACAGTACATCACTGGCACCCCTCTCACCACCAGCATCATCACTGGCCCCTCCAACCCCTCTAAGGATAGCATGTGGGGAATATACCATGGTGTTGTCAAATGTTATTGCTGACCTTCTCTCTCTGAAACTTATTTTTCTTAGGTTATGAGGGCTGACACTGAAAACATCTTAAACAGGAAGTAGCTTGCCAATTAGCCACACAGATGAGAATTATCTGGCAACCTTTTGGTTCCTGACAAAACCAACAGACACGATGAGCACTAAATATCTGCCAGGCATTATTCAGCTCCCCTTTTATTTCATTTGATCCTTGCTAGAGATCAACAAAATATAGCCTCCTAGACAAATCTAGCCTGTGACCTGTTTTAGTTCCTGAGCTGATTTTTTTTTTTTTTTTACACCTTTTAAAGGTTGAAAGAAAAAGAAAGCGAGAGGGAGAAGAAGGAAGAGAAGAAGACTATGTGACAGAGACCATATGCAGTGGCAAAGCTTAAAATAGCCGTGATCTGGCCCTTTACAGAATAAGTTTGCTCACTCCTGCTGCAGATCTTACCTGGATCAGAAATCATACAAGTAAATATTCTCAGTATTGGCTATAGTGTGTTGTTATGGGTTGGATTATGTTCCCCACAAAGATATGTTAAAATTCTAACCCTTGGTACCTGTGACTGTGATCTTACTTGGAAATGGGGTCATTGCAGATGTGATCAAGCTAAGATGAGGTCATACTGAATTAGGGTGGATCCTAATCCAGTAAGACTACTGTCCTTTATAAGAAGCAGTGAAGAGACACAGACACAGGCACACAGTGGTACCCAGGATTTGTTTCAATCAGCTATGGCAAGACACACAAACATGGAAATGACCATCATAAAGAAAGACATTCATACACACAGTTCCACAGAAGTAGGAGACACAGGGTGCCCTACATGCAGAAGCACCTGGATTGTTACGAGATAGAAGGAGCAAGAGAAAAATGTGGGTAGGAGCCTTTATTGTGGTTTCTATAAGAAAGAATGGGTGAGACATGGTAACCAGTTTAGGATTAGCTAGTTTCAATAGTTTTAGGGGGCTCTCCAGCACAGGGACTGTCTCTAATTGTCTGGTGGCTGGCGCTGGGGTGATTTTGATTAAGGCAGGTAGATAGTGGATGTGTGTGTGAAAGCCCCATATAGGAGGGGCAGTCCCTAGAGGGTCGGCAAGGCCCCCCCGATGTCAAAGCATCAGATACAGAAAATAAGACACATGGTTAATATGCCATATGATGACAGAGACAGAGATTGAAGTGATGCATCTACAAGCCAAGGGACACCTTTGATGTCTGGTAACCACGAGAAGCTAGGAAGAGGCAAGGAAGGATTCTACACAGAATCTCAGGAAGTATGGCGCTACTGACATCTTGATTTTAGACTTTTAACCTCCAAACTGACAGAATAAATGTCTGTTGTTTAAGATACCTAGTTTGTGGTGTGTTTTATGACAGTCCTAGGAAACTAATACGACCATTGAATATAATGTCAGATTTATCTTAGCATGTGAATGTTTACTAACAGTGGGCATTTAAGTGTGTTTGAACTTAGAAACACTTGAAAATGATTTTAAAGACCCTCTGTGACCCTCCAGCTCATGTGAGGTTCACTACTGTAGTGGAAAGAGAACTAGAACCCTGGACTTGGCCCCAGAATTTTTGTTTCTAGTAGATCCAGCAGCTGTTATGTACAAGTCTGGCACCATCTGGGCACCCAATTTAAGGGATTTTACTTTCCTTAAAATAAAGGGGTTAGATTGAATGAACCTGAGGATCTAGAGATGTGTATCATTCTATAAGACATAAAAAGATTCCTAGACATAGCCCAAAGCAGAGTGTGGATGTCTTGGTCTGCATTCTCCAGGGAGCCTGCAGTCAAGACTTCCCCAGGATCTCTTTATTAGGGAGGAGGAGTGAGGGATGAGGCAGTGAGGCAGCAAGGAGGGCGAGCCAAACTGAGGATGGGGGACTGGACCAGTAGCCACTAACTGCTCTATCCTGTCATACTGTCGTCTTAGAAGTATCCTGTGATACTTGGCCTTAGAACCAAGTCTTGGACAGTGTTAAGGGGGGAAGAAAGGGGAAAAATTCATCTCCTAGCTGCTGCCTCCCAGTGAGCAGAACTTCACCCATTAGAGTGCTATGTCCTTGCAGTTCTGAGTTGTAGATGCACCTGAACTGGTATCACTAGTTGTGGTGTCAAAAGGGCAACCCTGGCAGAGGAGCCTGGAGGAACAAGGGGAGCACCACCCAGGGTGAAGTCAGCTTGTGCCTGTGGGAAACAAGTTGGGGCCCATGAAAGGCTGGTCACCAGAGCAATGGTTGGAACAGGGGACATGTGGGGTGGCTGAAAATGTTGACTAAGTATAAAGGACATATCTGACAATATGGCTCCTGGAAAACTTAGAGTTAGTAGGATGACACAATTATAACTACTATTATGAGTAACAAGCATAACAAACAGCATTTATTGAGCATTTACCATGGGCCAGGAACTGTGCTATGTCTTTTGGATCAATGCTTCTCAAACTGTGGTCAAGGACCAAGTCTATTGCTTTCTGTCCCCAATTCTTTTGTAAAATACAATAAAAATGAATTCCTAAAAGTTAGCTGAAATAAAAAGCAGGCATTCAAAACACATGTTCATTTGAAAAATTATTTGATTCAACAAACATAAAATTACTTTGTCAAATTTCCATAGAAGTTTCTGAGCACTCTCAACTTTTGTATTCATTTCATCATGGACTGCTAAAAATCAGGCTGTGGATTACACTCGGGAATGCCCTTCTCTGTATGCAATATATTGTTTGATTTCTCCACAACCCTATGGGCAAAGTGTTATGATAATCCCCATTTCACAGGTGAGACAACTGAGGTTTATTCATTTTAAGTAACTTATCTAACCTCTCACAGCTTGTAGGGGGTAAAACCAAGCCAGCCTAACTCCTAATGCCACACTGTGAACCATTTTCCTGTGCTACCTTCTCCAACTGTTTGAAGAAGGAGAATGGTTTATAGTTTGTAGATTAAAAACTAAAGGGATTCTTTTGATTTTTACCTTTTATATTAGTTAACCAAAGTTTGAAGATATGTTTATATATGTTACAAGTACATATGTATATATATATATATATATATATATATATATATATACATTTATAGATGAAGATAAATGATTAATACAACCAAATTAACATATGTTCATATATGCATGCATAGATAGATAGATAGATAGATAGATAGATAGATAGATAGATAGATACACACATATATCCCCTCCTGCATTCATACCTTTTTGGAATATTGAAAATGCATATTTTTTACTTTGCTCTTTATTTCCTGGATAAGTAATACTTTGGAACCTGTGTGATTGTTTAAACTGCTGAGCATTCTGTCTCATACTAAGAGGGAGTTTCAACCCTCCTACATCCTGGGCTGTCCTTCTGAATTTATTTTAGTATGGCATTAGCATCCATCGTCACCACTAATTGTTATTTACTAAGGAATCACATGGTGCCATGTAATCAGAGACCCCTGATAGAGCTTATTCTTTGCTAGGAGGCAGGAGGAAGAAATATGAATTCGCTTCTTTTCATGCATGTGAAGATGCTTGCCCATCCTTCCCTACCTCCCAGAAATACTGCCAGTGCAGAATGCCCTGAAATCCTGATCTATTAGTACCAAGTCACATTATAAAGCTGACACGAATATAAATGATAGGGTACAGTTGACACCTCCTGGTATTAATGTCAAGAGTTTGTGTAGTCACCAAAAAACAAAGGATTAACCACTTCTCTTTTGGGAATCTTGTTCCATCACTCCTCATGCTGACATTCACCTGCAGAAAAATGAGATTTGGAATTTAGAGTGTATGATTCCCTGGAGGGTGATCAGTACACAACAAAATGCCTTCCCTCTAGAAAGCCCTGGATGTTCAGGGTTCAGTCAGTGCCCTTGATTGCTCTCACTCTCTCTCTTTGTTGGTTGGGTTTTTGTTGTTGTTGTTGTTGTTCCTAATAATTCCGAGCCTTCTGGCCTTTTCAAATTGCACAGGTTTATCCTGCACGTAAAATGCATGCATATCTGAATGTATAATATACATTTATTGGGGAGTTGTCATCTCTTTAATGGAGTAATTCTTTCTTCTCCATCTTTATTAAGGTATAATTGACAAATGAAAATTGTATATATTTAAGGTATACAACTTGATGTTTTAATATATGTATACATTGTTAAATGATTAACACAGCCAAGCTAATTAACATATCCATCATCTGACTTAGCTACTTTTTTTGTGGTGAGAACACTTAGGATCTACCCCTCTAGAAATTTCAAGTGTACAATACAGTATTAACTATAAGATCTCCAGAAATTAAGATCTCCAGAACTTATTCATCTTTGTGCCCCTGGAGTAATATTCCCCCCATTTCCTCCACCCCCAGCTCCTGACAACCACCATTCTACACCCTACTTCTAAGAATTCGACTATTTTAGATTCCTCATACAAGTGGAATCAGGCAGTGTTTGCCTTTCTGTGTCTGGCTGTTTCACTTAGCATAATGTCTTCCAGGTTCATTCATGTTGTCACAAAATGCATGATCTCCTTCTTGTTTAAGGCTAAATAATATTCTAGTGTGTGTGTGTATGTGTGTGTGTCTGTGTGTGTGTGTGTGTCTGTGTCTGTGTGTATCACATTTTCTTTATTCTTAATTTTTCCAAACACCTTGACTGGATTCTCTTGAGGAGTGATGAAAAGTATCAGACTTAATATGGGGAAATACAGACCTTAGGCCCAATGTACAATGAACTCGTGGTACCATGCACGATGCACAGAAAAGTAAACACACGCAGCACCAGCCTTCATGACAATCATGATGGTAGCTGAAACTGATTTAGGACTTGCTATGGCCATGCATGTGCTAGGGGCTTTGCATGGATTATCATCAATGGGACCACACATGGCCTCTGAGGTGCCTCAGAAATATAACCAGCCTCCCTTATTCAATGATGTAATTACCAAACATTTCTAGTGGGTGTGCAGTATGTAACATAAACATTAGGAAATTGGAAAAATATCTTTAATTTATTTAGGTCATGGAGAAGTGTAAAATGAATAAGATTATGGTCTCTGGAGCCAGAGTACTTGGAATCACATTCTGGCTCTAGCAAGGACTAGCTGTGTGACCTTGGGCAAGTAACTTAACTACTCTGCGCCTGCTTTGCCACATCTTTAAAGTGGAGAAATAAATGTTTTGGGGGATAAAACAAGTTAATAGATGCAAAACGTTTAGAACAATTCTTGGCTTATTGTCATTGCCAAATAAAAGTTAGATTATAGCTACATGTCAATGTTTTAGTAAAGAAATGTAGACCAAATGGGAAATCTTGATTTTACATGTTACACTCTCCTTGCATTGCTATAATAATCTCTACTTGACCATTAAGTATTGTTTTTAAATGTACTGCTGCAATCTGTTAATAGTTATATTAACAAAAGATGCTAATATCACATATTTTATGATATTCTATGAAATTATATTTTACAGTGTGATATTTATAATAGTCATTAAAAAGTTGTTTCTGTATTTTTCTTTGTGTGTGTAACCTTTATCAGGCTTTGGTAAAAATTAAATGCTCATTTCATAAGAAGCATTTGGAACTTTTTTCTTCATCTATGGCTATAGAATAATTTAAATAATGTTATTATGATCTACTCTTTAAAGGTTGGTATAATCCCCCTGATTTTTTCTCAGGGTAATTCTCTGACACCTCTTATCTGTGTCTATTTTAGAAATTGGACTTATGTTTTATAGCCCTTCTGGAGTAAGATTTAGCAATTTCACTAAAAATATTCCATTTCATAATTATTTTATCTGTTTGCATAAAGTTGCATAGTATCATTTTTATGATTCTTTTGATTTCTCCTTTTCTTGTTACCCCATATTATTTTTATTTTGTGTATTTATATTTTTTTGTCTTGATGGGTTAGTGGATAATCTATTGAAATCATCTTGTGCATTGTTAGTTTTACTTCTTTTTAAGACTGATTTCTAATGTTTTAATTTCTTAGTTTATTTTTATTGGTCCCTTCTGCTTTCCTTAAGTTCATTTTTTTTGTCTTTTCTAATGTCTCACTTCAGATATTTAGTCTTTTGTGTTTAGTGATAAATATAGTGAGACATATGTGCTTTCTCTGAGCTCTAGGTGTCTCCCACATGCTGTTTAGATTTTTATAATTTTCTAGGTAGGCTGTGATTATGCGCTATATATTTTCTTGGTACCAACGATTTATTAAAATATCATTTATAAACTTTCAAGCTGGTGGAGTATTTGTTTTCTGATTGTAGTTAATAGTTTTATTGAATTATAATGACATAAGGCTCTCTGAATATTTATTATTTGGAATTTTATTATGCTTTATTTCATGACAATATATAGGCAATTTTTGTGTATGATCTGTCAGCAAAGTATATTCTCTCTTATTGCACAAAGTCTGATAAATATCGATCAGGTCTACTTTTTAAATTAGGTTATTTAGAGATTCTGTATCTTTGCTTATTTTTTGTCTACTTTAACTATCATGAAACAACAGATGAATTCAATTACCTTTCTTTTTTTAATCTTTTTTACATTTGTTTTATTTAAAAAATTTTTTATTGAAGTATAGTTGATTTGCAATGTTGTGTTAGTTTCAGGTGTACAGCAAACTGATTCATTTGTATGTATATGTGTATATATACACATATATATATTCTTTTTCAGATTCTTTTCCTTTATAGGTTATTACAAAACATTGAGTATAGTTCCCTGTGCTATACAGTATGTCTTTGTTGGTTATCTATTTTATATATATATAGTAGTGTGTATATGTTAATTCCAACCTCCTAATTTATCTCTCCTCCACCCCTTTTCCCCTTTGGTAAGCATAAGTTTGTTTTCTATGTCTGTGGGTCTATTTCTGTTTCATAAATAAGTTCATTTGTATCTTTGTTTTTTTTTTTTTTTAGATTCCACATATAAGAGATATCATATGATATTTGTCTTTCTCTGTCTGGCTTACTTCACTTAGTATGATAATCTCTAGGTCCATCTGTCAATTATCTTTCTAATAATCTTCTGTTTCTTTACATAGTTGTTATTAGTTACTTGCTATGAGCAATAATAAATTTTAATACACTTATTTTTCTCTTAAATGCTCTATTAGTTTTATTTTTTAAATATTTCTTTTTCTTTTCTTTTTTTGGCTCTGTTGGGTCTTAGCTGCAACACACGGGATCTTTGTTGAGGCGTGCGGGATCTTTTCGTTACGGCATGCAGTCTGCTCGGGTTTCTCTCTAGTTGTGATGTGCAGGTTTTTTCTCTCTAGCTGTGACGTGCAGGGCTCCAGGGTGTGTGGGCTCTGTAGCTGTGGTATACGGGCTGTGTAGTTTGTGGCATGTGGGCTCTCTTGTTGAGGTGCGTGAGCTCAGTAGTTGTGGTGCACGGGCTTAGTTGCTCTGTGGCATGTGGGATCTTAGTTCGCCAACCCAACCCAGGAGAATCCTTCCTGCGTTGGAAGGCAGATTCTTTACCACTGGACCACCAGGGAAGTTCCTCTATTAGCTTTAAATAAAGTTATTTCTAACTCAGTTATTATTGAAATAATCAGTGCACCTTCTTTACCTCTCACCTTCCTTTTCCTACCAAGTTGTGCCTGTTGGATCACTTCTGCATCATCAGGACATATCACATGTTCTTCCTCTCTCCTATGCCCCTCTATTTTAGCCTTCCTTTTCCACTCAGATGTACTGAATGTATTGACTACCTACAACTCCTTTGCTCTCCCCTCCCAGTCATTGCTTGGTTCCTTGCAGTTTGTTTCTTTTTTTTTTAACTTTTTATTTGACTTTGGAGTATAGCTGGTTAACCATGTTGTGATAGTTTTAGGTGCACAGCAAAGCGACTCAGCCATACATATACATGTATCCATTCTCCCCCAAACTCCCCTCCCACAGTTTGTTTCTTATTAGTTTTGTCAAGAAGGACTCATGGGTCAATGTTTTCTGAGATTTTTCATGTTGAAAATTGTCTGTGAACTGTACGCATAAAGAAAGTGTAGTTGGGTATGAAATTCTTGCCTTACACTTTCTTTCCTTCAGCATCTTGTAGGTGTTGCTCCATTGTTTTCTGTCAATGAATGTTGCTTGTGATACAACTGAAGTCAGCTTGATTTTTGTTTCTTTTTGAAAGTGACTTGATCTTTTTGTCTTGTTTGTCATAGGAATTATTCCTTTTATTGAGAAGATCAATAATGTCCCTGGAGTAATCACAGTATTAACAATTCTATTGGTATTAACTGTTAACTCTTCCCTGGTATGTCATGTGCCCTTTCAATAGGTATGTTCATAGCCTTTATGTGTCAGGAAGTATTTTTGTATTTTCTATTTGAATATTTGTTTCATTTGTAGTTTGACTTCTTTCAGGACTTAAAAGATATGCATGTTAGATATCCTTTGTCTGTATTATATAGTGTATTATTTCTTTCTAAACATTTTAAACATTTATTTTTATGTTTGATTTTTCCTTTCTTCTATGTCTTTACCATGACTCCCTCTGTGTTTTGTCTCTCTCATATGCCTTTCAACTTTGTCTTGATTTCTATAATGATTTTATTTTCCATTTATTTCTTTCCTGAAATTTGCCAGCTCACATTTTAGGTCTCCCTGCTAAATTTGTCATCTCTTCTCTGAATTCTTGTATTTTGGCTTCACAATCTTCCTTATGGAGCTTATTATTCTTTAGGATTTTAAAATTTGTATCAAACCTATTTGGTCATAACTCATCTATTCCATGACAAATTAGAGTGTGTGTGTGTGCATGCACACGTGCATGTGTGTTTTTAGTTTGTGTTTCTCTTTTTCTTCTTTCTGTTTTCTTTTAAATCTTTGTATCAATGCTGTGTTAGCTTTTTTGGTTAGTCATCATTGAATAAACTGTATTTTGTGGGCAAGCTATTTTGAAGAGTTTCTTGTAGGAAGGAACCCGGGTACTGTTCTAGTGTAGTCAGCTTTCATAATTCAAAGGTTCTTTTCTTTGAATTATAAACTTCCAGAAAATATGGCCAACCTCCTTCTCTGAGTCATCTTGCTTCCTTGGCTTCTTTGAACCAAACTTGTCCACGAAGACTTTTTCATCAGCCCAGTTCACCCCATTCCTACACTTAATATTGCAAATAAGAGAGTCAAGTTACGCACCTCAGGGTTTTGCCCTTCCTTTAGAAAGCATGTTTGTGTTGCTACTTTCTAAGAGCAATCAAGGCCAAGGGCTCTTACCGCTGAGATCTCTCCTATTACTTCTTTATTCTGCTCTTCTGGCATGGCTTCTCCTCAACATCAGCTGCTTTTTACAACCCGTAGAAGTATTTTGAGGAATTATATGAATAATATATTTCTAGTTTCACTGAACATAGTGTTCAAGGTTTGTGTTCTTTTTTTTTTTTTTTCAGAGTCTTTCAGTTGATTTCCAGGAGGAGAAGGGAATAAATAGACTTATTCACGCTCAAAGTTCATACCATACTCTGAGCTTTTTGCAATCCAAGATTCCTAATGTAGACCAGTTAACAATTGACATTCTATAAATGTTTGGTGAGTAGCCCAATATTGCTGAACAGGTTAGCATAAACAGCAGAATTACTAAGTTAGTGTATATAATGTCTGTTATGTTTATAATTTATGGCGTTTTCTTAATTTTTCTAAATATAAATATTTCATAGAAGTATATTTGAATATAAAAATTATGGAATCTTGAGTGATTCTGTGTTTTAAAAATCCTCTTCTGAGTTTCTTAAAAGCACATATAAACCTTTTCTAGATAGTATCATATATTTTTAATTCATGTTTGAATATTGTTGAGACAAAATGAAGAATCTTATTTTCAACCAAAATAATCAGAAGTTTTATCAGTTTAGCAATTAGAGATTGAACTACAAAGCAAGGAAAGTAAGGCTACCTTTCAAGGTCCGACTGTATATAGTGGTTTAATGTTTATTTCTTTGGCATCATGTTCTTTCTATAAGAAAATGTGTTGGAAGATTAAGTACACAAAATTTATTGCTTGACATGTTATACTTCAACATGCTGCTAATTAGCACAAATACTCACTCCAGCAAGTGAGATCATTACTTTCCCTTGGTTGTATCTGAGAGATTCTTTGTGATGGAGAAAAAGCCCAGGTGTTTGGCTTCAAATAGGAATTACCACCCAGGTGTCTATCTTAATAACAACAAAATGCCTGGGCTAAAAATCCAAGAAGAGGAAGGGAACTGCTTCATTCTTTCTATTTTTAATGACATTCACAATACTTATTAGTAAATAAATTAGTTATCTATTGCTACATAAGAAAATTACCCCAAAACACAGCAGCTTAAAAAAACAAACATTTCTTATCTCATGTTGTTTCTGAGGGCCAGGAATCTGGGATCAGCTTAGATAGTGGTTCAGGCTCTTTGTCTCTGGGTCTCTTGTGAAGTTTCAGTCAAGCTGTTGCCTGGGGCTGCAGCCACCCCATAGCTTGGCTGGGTGGAAGGATCTTGTTGCAAGATCACTCAAGTGGCTGTTGGTGGGAGGCCTCAGTTCCTTTCCATGTGGGCTTCTTCATAGGACTGCTCAAAACTTGACAGCTGGTTTCTACTAGAGTTAGTGGAGAAACAGAATGACAGAGAGACAGAGAGAGAGATGGAAATTGCAGTGTCTTTTATAACCCATTCTCAGAAGTGTAATATCATCTCTTCTACCATATTCTAATGGTCATACAGACCAACTCTGGCACAGCATGGCAAGGCACTGTACAAGAGTATGAATGTCAGGAAATAGAGATCACTGGGGCCATCTTGGAGGCTGGTAACTACAGGTACTAAACTTGTTCCAGGGAATACACCAAGCATAAGGGACTCATCTATTAATAGAACCATTTATATATCCCTTCACTTGGTTTCATGATCAATAGAACATATATTCAACATCTACCATGTACCAAGATCTGTGTTATATACAAGAGATTATAAAGTAAAAAAGACAAGACCTTATACTTACATTCTGGCAAGAGAGATAAATATGTAAGACATGACGATGATGTTCCACTTTAGCATAAAAGAGGCTTGAACCAAATACGATAGGGGTTTTGTAGAAAGAGAGATTGTTTTTGTTTAGGTAATGTACAGCAAAGTTGAGCAACCAGCATTGTAGTTAGTCTTAAAAAGCAAGCAGGAGTTGAGTAAGGTAGGAGTGATTGGCATTTCAGGAGGAAGAGATAGTATGCATGTGGAAGATTTTATTTTCTAAAAATGGGCACAAAATATATCCTATGTTCTCTTCTGCTGTGTGACCTTGACATCTCCCCATTTAGAGATGGAGTCTGTTTCTTCACCTTCTTAAATCTGAGGGGGCCTGTGACTACTTTCACCAATAAATTATAGTGGAAGTGTTGCCTTGCCACTTTCTATCATAGTTCTAAACTAGCTGTGCAGTTTCTACCGCCTGTTTCTCTGAATCCAGCCCCTACGGAAAAAGTGAAACTTCCTTTAAATATCCATGCTGCAAGAAGCTAAGCCAAGGGAAGAAACCCTGCAGAACCGGAAGCCACACGAGAGAGGCCAAGGAGCTCTGATACACCAGAATGTGAGTAAAGACGCCATTTTGGAAGAAGATTCTCCCACCCCGACCAATGCAGTGTTGATCAGAAATGACCACAAAGTCAAACCATTCCTGCATTCATGAGCAAAATAAAAATGGTTGCTTTTAGCCACTGAATTTTGGGGCAGTTGGTTATGCTGCAAGAAATAACTAAAATAATGAGCATATTGCATTACATGTTCAGTAAGTCATTTGATGAAGCTAGCTGCTAAATTGAAGAGTAAGGCAGGAAAGCATAAGCTGGCACAGAATCCAAAGTATAAAATATTTGGCGTGCTCTCGTAAATGTTGTTTAGGAAAAGGTGGACATTCTGGACTCTTCTGCATGGCAGAGTAATAGAATTCAATTTGTGATTGGAGATAGTCATTCTGGGGAAAATGTGGAAGATGAGCAACAGAGAAGAGAAGCTAGAGGAAGGCAGACCATTTGTATTTTCCCTTGAAACTAACTGTACAGCAATCACGAAAGCAGAAGTATGGAAGTGTTACATCATGAAGGAGAATGGAACATTTACTGATTAGAATTACATCTCTTTGGCTGGTGGGAAGGAGCTAGATAACAATTATTACATATGATTCTTGAATGTCTAGCCATTATCTAAGACAGAAAACACCAGAGAAGAAGCAAGCGATGTTTAATGAGTTTGGTTTTAGTTGTGTTGAATTCAAGGTGCCCATGGGATTTTTAATGATTGCAGTCAAGTCCTAGAAGAGCAATTGTACTTTGCTTTCACTGTACCATAATTTTCACCTTTCTTTCACACTTCCTAATTATTTTTAATAGAGGGCAGCAATCCAAGAGATGTTGGTTACTACTGAGTTCCCGCTAAAAGCTCCACACAGATTCTTACACAGTAATAGTCCTAACATCCCACTAACCCAGTTTTCCCATTTGGTTTTTTTATGATCCCTAATTACAGGCATAAGATCCAGGTAATGACTGGGTTACATTTTCCGCTAGACAAATTATGTACATAATTAAAGGCACATGTTCACTGAGATATTGAAGCATCTGATGCTTCTGCAGAGAAGATAATTGTCAACCTTTGCACTGTAATTAAGTCTAAATGGGAATCCTAATCATTTTCCAAATGAGCAAACAGTAAGCTAGTCTTGATTGACTGATTGGCTGTGCCATGGCAGCAAATGAAACAGATTTGCTGCCCAGGTTAATTAGTCATCTATGAATGTCACCACCCTCAGAAACCCCACATTAGATCTGAGCATTAGAGCTAATTAGCAGTACATTGTTGAAATTTTGTATGATTTTTACCTGGCTTGTCTTTGGAATTCAAAATCTCACAGTTCTTTTTTTCCCCTGAACCTGTCTTCTCATAGTGACTCATATCAAGTCATTTGAATGCTCTACCCACTAGTTCCAGCACAGGCATGAGAGGGCAGATGGAGCGAGGATTTAGGGTGAGTCAGAGCTGGATTCAAATCCCACAGAAATTTCATTCTTAGAGTGAAATCTGTTTCCTCTTCATCTCTCTATTTCAGTAGTTCATCTGTAAACTACATGTGATTCATTTTACTATCTAGAACATTAAGATCACTCCAGCAGGTTTCCCCATGCCCCTTTCCAGTCAAACTCCACCACACCCCTCCAGAGACAAGCATTATGATATTTTTCCATTAGCTTTGCCCATTCTAGAATATCGTGTGAATGTCATAATGTAGTCTGTAACACTTTTACATAAGGCTTTTTTCAGTCAGCATTATGTGTTTGAGGTCCACCCGTGTTGCCATGTCAGTACATCCTTCTTGCTAGAAAAACTAATAAACCTTGATATTTCTGTCACTTCATATAATAGAAATGTATTTCTCACTCATATCAGAGTACTGTATGGGTATTCCTGGTTCAAAGACAGCTTTCCCAGATGTAGGGGACTTGGTGACCTTGGGCATCTGATGTTTCACCTTTTCCTAAACCTTGGTACATCTGTACCTGACAGCTGATGCAGAGAAAGGAAAGAGGTCAGACGGTAACCTCCACTGCTTAAAAATCCAGCCCAGAAGTGTCACACATCACTCCTATGCATATACCATTGGTGAGGGCAGACCACGTGGCCATATGTGTATACAGATGGGAAGCGTCGGCTCTGGGTGGGCAGCCTCGTTCTTGCACTCACCCCACACCATGGAAGGAAGGATGTACTTTTTGATGGAAAGCTAGTTATCTCTGCTACAATGTCTGAACTCCAGTCCCATGACCTGCCGCCACCCCCCACCCACACACACACACAACTAAGCTCTTTACTATCTCTGTAAGACAAGAAGCACAAACTCTACAAACCAACAAAATAGTGTACACAGATGCTACACTTCTTGGCTCTTGAGGTGGAGTCCTATCTCTCCTGCTGCAATTGCCTTAAAAACTAGCCTTGTCAATGACCATTTTGCTGCTTCTATGGGCTACCAGGTGGCTGGCAAGGTTCTTTTAAACCTTCCTTTCTCTTCTTTATTCAGATCTTGCTCTCCTCTGCTAATTTTTTCAAACATTAGCTATGAGAAACCATTTGCTTAGGTAAGGATTTTCCTGGTACCTTGAAGCCACTTTCAAGAAAAGTTCTTTTCTTTTCCAAGTCATTGTTAACAAGGCTCCTGCACATGTATTGAAAGATTTACTATATGTCTGGTCCTTTGCTAAGGATTTCCACATATATTATCTCAATTAATCTTTAAAATACATTATAAGACATGCATTATTATTTTTATTCTAGGATGTCAGAAACTAAGGTCCAGACGTTAACTAGTGGTGTCCCAAGACATAGAATTAAAGAATGACATGGAATTTGAATCCAGAGAATGTGCATCTTATGACCAGAAAGGAATTTACAGATTATCTGTCTAATTCTTTCCTTTCACAGGTAAGGAAATAGAGGCTTAAAGCACTCAGGTGATTTGTCTAGTGTCTGAGAGCTGGAAAGCAGCAGAACCAGGCAGAGTCTAAAGCTTCTAAATATCTATCACGTGGTTCTATTTTTTTAAAATAAAATTTTGTCACACATCTAGCTGACTCCTGCACTATGCCTGAACGTATTCCTAGCTGACAGTCACTAGTCAACTATCACAATATTTTCAGCTTCCACCTGAATGCTGATGTTATGTCAAACCAGCTATTTTCCTGAAATGATCAAACTTACTCTGCCTTTGCTAAACACTTTTCTTTTGAAGTCTCCCCAGAACCTGTTTAGCAGAGGCAAAATGCCTTTGACAAAATTATTCCCCCGTTCAGTGGTATGAATTCACTGTGTCTGATTATGCATCCGTGAATTGAAAGTGTTTGCTGCCTCAAGGATCAGCCTCTGATATTTCCTTACTAACTTTGTTTTTATGGTCTGTGAAAAAATCAACTTGGCTTAGTACTGACGACTGTGTCGTATTTAACTACTGTATACGTTTTCTTCATCACCGCGCGTCTTTTATTTACTGTAATAAATGTGATCGAACAGTGTAGGTTAAGCATCACCTATAGACTGAAAATGAAATACAATTTCTGCCTAGAAAATAAAATATTTTTTGAAGGCAACATGTCATTGCTTTTGTGTTTTCCTGGTTGGGGGCCTTGTAAACACCCAGCTGGAGGTCCCTGGGTCCAAACCTGGGATGAGAAATATAAAGTGAGTGGGAATAACAGAGGAAAAGAAATCTATTTGACCACTGAAGAACAATGAAGTACAATCCCATGAACTAGTCAACAAACACTTTAGGAAGATTGCACTTGCTGGAATGATATATAATTTGTGGGACGCCACTAATTACAACTTCTATAACATGGCTTTAAATCCTTCCAGAAAAGTACCCTGCTTATTCAAATTGAGGCATTTAAAATCTGTCAAGCTGCCAAGACCTGTTCCCTGAGGTGAATGGCATGCTTCTGTCCTGGGGAGACGGTCGGTTTAACTGCTTATATTGACGATTGGACTTAAGTGTCCCATGGGGATAGTGGAGATGTTGACCGATACTAAAGTGTAGACTACTAAAAAAAAAAAAACCTACATTCTACGTTTATGGATTATACCTGTAATGGAAAGGACCTGCTAGCTATCTTGTAGAAATAAATAAATAAATGAATAAATAAGTGCCAGAATACCGCCTGCTTCCTAGAAGTCAATTAATACATAGTTTTTGAATGATAAGTATAGTAGTTACCACTTGATGAGAACATGCCACGTATCCAGCACTTAGTAACGCATTCCTTATAGGGCCCATAAGGCCATCCACATTCAGGCCAAGCCTGACCTATGTATTTTTCTTAGACCCCTCTGGGGTTTCTTGGAATTTTTCAGGCCTTCACTCACACTGTATGTTCTCCCCTCTTTGTCCTCTCCCAAATCTCTGCTCTTCAGTTTTTGGCACTCAACTGAAATGTTTGGTAACAGGTGAATCAGGGATTTCCTACTTTGGCAATTGGACATGTCCCCTGAATTTGTATATTGTGACAATTTCCTTCCATGACCCCAGATTATGTTGATGTCATGCTATGGATTCCTAAAACATGCTTCACTTTTTCTTTCATGACACTTAGCACAATTGTAGTTGTTTACATCCTCTTGATAGGAGCCCCAGAAAGAGGTGAAGAACATCCTTGTCTTGCTCATGTTAATATCTTCTTCCCTTGGTTCAATTCCTAGAAGTGTTTAAAAGTATTTGCAGAATGAATGAATCTTTAGTTCATTCTCACATCAATTCCTTAAGGTAGAAGTTATTATCTTTAATTTACACATGAGAACGCTGATGATCAGAGAACAAACTCTCTAAGATCCTTACTGTAATAAATAATAGAATGCGTCTACCTTACTCCAAAACCCTTGCTTTCAAGTCCTATGAAACATGGTCTTATGCTTTAAAAGAAACTCGTACTACGTGAATGTAGGCTGTAAAAGTGAAAACAGTACAAAAAATGCAAAAAAAAGTTAAGTGAAATTTATATATGAAACTTAAGGTTAGTGGGTGGTGGCAGTTTTAGTGTGCTTAAACTTATATTTTCTACTTTGGAACACCATGAACGTTAGATCAAGATCCAGCAGTTCCTGAAGACACATCATGATTTCCTAAATGGAAGATGGGAGATTAGGAATGAAAGGAGACCAAGCTTTGTTTTCCTATCCAACCCCAGAATTTGAAATCTCTAGGAGTGACCTCACCAATTATGTCAGGACTCAAATCAACCACAAAGAGGGAGGGGTGTGTCACTCTAATGGGGACAAACAATCACCACAACCCACCTCTACTCTCCTTTTGGTTTGGGCTGTGGCTATTGCAACCAGAAGTAATAAAATTATAAACATGTAGAACCACTTCAAAAGATGACATCCTCTGGAAGACCTATGATGGGTGATTTCACAGCATAGGACGTCTGGTTAACTCTTTATAAGTATTCAGAATGGCTTAGGAAAGCTATAAACTGGTAGGATAATGTGGTTAAAACAATATTGCTATTTTCTATTCTAGAATGCTTGTGAGCAGAACATGCAGGGAGGGATACCCAGAGGTGCATCAAGAGGTACATAGACTTTGTGGAAGAGGTTCACAGCTTCAAGTGGGTGCTGACTCCTCTGAGAGTTAAAAGTAAGAAAAGTCATTGAATTTTCATTGCCTGACATCTCACCATGCTGTCAATCTCATTAAAAAGAATAAATGAATCTTTATCTGAAACTTAATAATGAACAAGTTTGTAAGTAGGAAAGTGTGCAGTTGCTCAAGAAGTCTGTTTCTCAGATTTCTAGATCAGAGATAGAGCCAAAAGAAACACAAAGTCCCTGAAGTTTGAACCAGACTTTCCATGACACTGCCAGCTTTGATGAATTTAATTCTGAACCCCCAGAACTGGTGTTATCCCAAGATATGGAAGGCATGGCTGAGAGGTGGCTTGAACAACCAGTTGAGCAAGAAGTAGGCTCCAGGGGGATTTGTTGAGCTAAAGATGAGAGGGGTAGAAGAAAAGATGGATAAGCCTGGAAGACTGGGATAAAGTTACAGGAGGAGCATAAACCCCATGGCCAGGAACTAATTTTATTCAAGTGTTAAATAAGCACGGGTGACACATTCTTATAAACCAGTTTCAGGAATATTGCTAAATCTCAGGAATATGAAAAAAGAATTCCACAAGGTAATTAATGTATTATTTCTCTCCATGGCAATCTCTTACTTTAGAGAAGGATTCAGTTATGTGGAGAGATATTTATATTAGTGTAGAGGTATTCACATGATGACATGGATATACAGCACAGAGAGAGATACCAACTCACAAACTGGAGAATTTCTAAAAGAAGTTATTCAAACAAAGTGACCCTAGAAGAATATTATTCTGAATGTTAGTTATATAATACACTGGAATAGGCCACTGCTGAAGGTAGGAAAATATCCAGAATGCTATCATAGCAATCCAGGTTCCAATGGGGTAATATTTGAAGAAATAATATTTGGCATTAGAAACTGACTTTATGAGCATTCAAGGAGAAATTTGCTTTCCTGTCCATTGTCTTGCAGGGCTCACCCTCTCTCATGGTCTGCAATCACCTCATAGACTGAGACTCTTAGAGATATAGCCCGAGTTCTAGCGTTTCACAGAAGTATATATTGGTTCACCACAACTATTTATTAATCATTTATTGTTTTCCAGGAACTAAACTAAGAACTATCAGAACAGAAGTGGATAATATAAGGGTATATATATATATATATACACAATAGGTACCAATAGTTGTTTGACTTTTTACTTTCCTAAACTTTAGCCTAAATTGGCCAAAGCCTGACAGTATCTAATCTCTTCTGCTATGATGTCATGTTGGGGGATACTGTGATGATGTGAAAAGAGCATGGCCGATCTAGACACTGAGTCTCAAACTGGAGCATATATCAGAATCACTTGGAAGGTTAAAACAAGGTTTGCTAGACTCACTCCAGAGCTGCTGATTTAGTAAGTCTGGGGGGAGCCTGAGAATTTCAATTATAACATGTTTTCCAGAAGATGCTGTTAGTCCAGGGACCACATTTTCAGAACCTCTGGAGACAGACTAGTTTCCTACATATTTTGTCCCACTACTTTAGCTCAAAGGAGCTGCCCTTCCTTTTCAATGCTAGTGACATCAAAGGTTGAATTTTATATGGTCTGGCTTTCTGCCTAATAGGTGGACTTTACTCTCCATAGCACTGAGCAGGAAACTATTTAATTTCTATGACTTTGTTTCTTGCTGAGGGGTAGATAGTCATTCAATTGTAGCTGATCTATGAAATGTCATGGTCTCTAGACCCAGGGGAAGAGAGGCAGCCTCTTAGATGAGGGTAGGGAAGTTCAGTAGCAAACTTCCATTGGGCATTTGCCAGATGACAGTGCTGTACAGTGACCTGGAGAGATGTACCCTGGGAAAGAGACAGTCTTTATCCAAGGGCTTTATGCCCGACAAGTTCAAAAGGAGCTTCAATGTTTAGAATGTGAAAAAGACTTAGGACAATAGAAAATGTATTCATTATGGAAGAAAGTGAAATTTAAATCTCCAGTTCACCAAAATAACCACAGAAAAGAAAGCTTGCGCCTTCAACCTTAGAATAATCACTAGTGAACTACATGAATCTCTTAGTGCTATTAATCAAGTGATCAGCTAGCTGGTGCCAGCAGAGCAGCCTCTCATAGCCAGGCAGTAAGCTCACATAATTGGGGAGCATATAAAGAAAGACTTACTATCTTAGTTTGCATGCATTTGCAATTTGAGGTCAAAATTCCAATGTGTAAGTTGAAAAGAAAGACATTAATTAGCACAATTTCTTGCAGGACTATTTGGCTTAGAAAAATAGCAGTTTAGGCTCAGTTTAAGTGTGCCTAGGTGATCTCCCTCAGCACAAGTCTGTCTAGATCCAGTAAACCTCATCATGCTCACATATCAGAGAAATCAAGCGCTATTCCAACATATATCTGAGGATTCCTTTACTGCATGTGCATAAAACTGAAGCATTGTGGGGAGAAGGCACATTGCATTTAGCCAAGCTCTGAGAGAGTGGGGAAAGGAAGTGGGGGGACTTTGCTTAAGCAAGGTGTCCACTTTAGAAGAGTGTGGATACAGAAGTTCCTACTTGAATTATCCATCTCCAGCCCAGTGCTTGGCACATGAGAAGCAGTTCATAAGTACTTTTGAACGTGGAATTTAGTAGAGAGGTAAAGAGCCAAGATTTGTTGGGTTTTACTCATGAACCTGCAATTCATTTTGGCCTCAAAACATTCCCCAGTAAAAAGGCTATAGTCTTGGCCATTCATGTATATTTCTCTTAACTTTCCATGATAAGTCCTTAGCAAGTGTAAAGTTGTAGAAAATTGAACATTGTGGTGTCCTGTGGAGGAACTATCTTAAATAAGAAGTCATTTTCCAAGACGCTTAGTGACTCTAAACATCATGAGGACTAACTGTAAAGCCTTGCTTTTCCAGATGGTGAATGGATGTGAAAAATTTTACAAGCACTTCTTTTCCAAAGAGTGAAGTTTAATGTTTTCTTGTTATAAAATGTTGATGCTCCTGCCATTGAAAATAGTGCAATATAAAAACTTGTTCATCTGTTCTTTGTCAAGAGAAGAAAACAAATTGTTTGGCACCAGACATTGATTTTCCAGCAATACGAGCAATAAAGGGACTAAATTCTTAGAAAAGTTCCAAATCCAACCCCACCTGCCTGATGTTTCCAGAAGATCTTGCATATTCAGCTCAGAGTCTGGAAACATTTATAATTTGCTGTTCTTAACAAACTGATGGAAAGATGAAAGAAGATGTTGATAATTTCTACATTTTATAAGCTATAGGTATATTCACCTCCTAAGTAATTATGAGCAAAATATTTTAACTCTTGGCCTCGATCTACCCAACTATAAAGTAGGTAAACCAAACAGCCCGCTTCTCTAAATATTTAACAAGTAATAGTAAGGATGATAATAAGAACCCTTCTTTGAATGTTATCACTTTGTACCTGTCAGGAATTATATTAAGACCCTTACTTGAATTAGCTCATTTTATTTTTACTATAAGCCTAACATATGCTATATAATCTCCACTTAACAGGTAACACAAACTGAGGTGTTTAGCAGATAAACAACTTTCCCAAGTCAATAAAAACAGACATTAGATCAAAATTTAAGTCTTCTAACTAAAAACTAGTGTTCAAAAACACTTTCTTAAGTGATAAATGGACTCTCAAATTAAATATCCTTATTCTTCTTTTTACAAAACTTACAGGGTCACATTTGAAGCAATAAAGGATAGATAGGTAGCTAGCTAGCTAAGGTATAAACACACACACACACACAAACATTTTTTAAATTTTAAATTCTAACAGGCTATTCTGTTCTTTCCATAACCTAGAATATATTCTTTCTGTAACTCTGGATAAATGAATCCATTTCATAGCTCAGGGGGAGGGGGAGAAAAAGAAAAAAAACCTTGGTCACTTTTAGACATAAAATGACTTATTTCCACAATTAATATGTTCAGTGAAATAATAAAAATTCAAACTTTTCCTTCCCCTAGCTAAGAACAAATCCAAGTTTTGTGGGCCTACAGCATATATCTTAGGGGAGGATCTATTTACAAAAGAGGAAACACAACTTCAAAAGTAATATTAAGCACAAAAACGAATAGTTATTGTGACATCAGCAAGGTGGTGAACTAGACTAGTATGTTCCAGTTCTTCATTTCCCCAAAGAAACATCAAATAAACAGCTAGAAATTGACTAATAGCTTTATGGAGCCCTGGAAACCGTCAGAAATCTACAGAACGAAGCAGATACACAAATTTTAAAAAGGCGCATTCAAAGTGATAAGAAATCTTGTGGCATTTTTATTCATCATTGCTCCATCTCCTTCTTGGCATGGCATGGCATGGTTGGGAGGAAGTAGACCAATTCTCACTTTCTTCTTGGTTGAGAGGACAAAGTGGAATTACTTTGCAACATTGTGATCTATCTGTGGGTTGCCTGAGGAATCGATTTCTTTCTCACCTGACTCAGAGCTCAGAAGATAGTTTGGATCTCAGGCTGGAAGCAGCAGAAGGCAGTAGTGGACACTGTGGCACATAAAAGCTGTAGGAAGACTGCAGACACAAGGAAGCCAATCTGCAGAGGTTGGAAGAAGTAACTGTTTTCCAATGCACAAATCTGAACAAAAGATAACAAGGCATACAAACAAAGAAATATGACCCATTGAAAGGATCAAAATAAATCTCCAGAAAATGACTCTAAGAATTTCTGGATTTGGACTTTAAAGAAAAAGACTTTAAAACAGCTGTCTTCTTCTTCTTCTTCTTCTTTTTTTATACAGCAGCTTTTTATTCATTATTTATTTTATACATATTAGTGTATATTTGTCAATCCCAATCTCCCAATTCATCTCACCACCACCACCACCATCCTTGCGTTCCCCCCTTCGTGTCCATACGTTTGTTCTCTACATTTGTGTCTCTATTTCTGCCTTGCAAAACGGTTCATCTGTACCATTTTCCTAGATTCCACATATATGCGTTAATATACGATAATTGTTTTCTCTTTCTGACTCACTTCACTCTGTATAACAGTCTCTAGGTCCATCCACATCTCTACAAATGACCCAGTTTTGTTTCTTTTTATGGCTGAGTAATATTCCATTGTTATATGTACCACATCTTCTTTATCCATTCATCTGTCCATGGGCATTTAGGTTGCTTCCATGACCTGGTTATTGTAAATAGTGCTGCAATGCACATTGGGGTGCATGTGTGTTTTTGAATTATGGTTTTCTTTGGGTATATGCCCAGTAGAGGGATTGCTGGGTCATATGGTAATTCTATTTTTAGTTTTTTAAGGAACCTCCATACTGTTCTCCATAGTGGCTGTATCAATTTACATTCCCACCAACAGTGCAAGAGGGTACCCTTTTCTCCACACCCTCTCCAGCATTTGTTGTTTGTAGATTTTCTGATGATGCCCATTCTAACTGGTGTGAGGTGATACCTCGTGGTAGTTTTGATTTGAATTTCTCTAAAAATTAGTGATGTTGAGCAGTTTATCATGTGCCTCTTCTCCATCTGTATGTCTTATTTGGAGAAATGCCTATTTAGGTCTTCTGCCCAGTTTTTCATTGGGTTGTTTGTTTTTTTAATATTGAGCTGCATGAGCTGTTTATATATTTTAGAAATTAATCCTTTGTTGATTCATTTGCAAGTATTTTGTCTCATTCTGAGAGTTGTCTTTTCATCTTTTTTATAGTTTGCTGTGCAAAAGTTTTTAACTTTTGTTAGTTCCCATTTGTTTATTTTGTTTTTATTTCCATTACTGTAGGAGGTGGGTCAAAAAAGGTCTTGCTGTGATTAATGTCATAGAGTGTTCTCCCTGTTTTCCTCTAAGAGTTTTATAGTGTCCGGTCTTACATATAGGTCTTTAATCCATTTTGAGTTTATTTTTGTGTATGGTGTTAGAAAGTGTTCTAATTTCATTGTTTTACATGGAGCTGTCCAGTTTTCCTAGCACCACTTATTGAAGAGACTGTCTTTTCGCCATGGTATATCCTTGCCTCCTTTGTCATGGATTAGTTGACCATAGGTGTGTGGGTTTACCTCTGGGCTTTCTATCCTGTTCCATTGATTTGTATTTCTGTTTTTGTGCCAGTACCATATTGCCTTGATTACTGTAGCTTTGTAGTATAGTCAGAAGTCAGGGAGTCTGATTCCTCCAGCTCTGCATTTTAACTTCAAGATTGCTTTCGCCATTTGGGGTCTTTTGTGTCTCCATACAAATTTTAAGATTTTTGTTCTAGTGCAGTAAAAAATGCCATTGGTAATTTAATAGGGATTGTGCTGAATCTGTAGATTGTTTTGGGGAGTATAGTCATTTTCACAAAATTGATTCTTACAAACAAAGAACATGGTATATCTCTCCATCTATTTGTGTCATCTTTGATTTCTTTCATCAGTGTCTTATATTTTTCTGAGTACAGGTCTTTTACCTCCTTAGGTAGGTTTATGCCTAGGTTTTTTATTCTTTTTGTTGCAGTGGTGAATGGGATTGCTTCCTTAATTTCTCTTTCTGATCTTTTGTTGTTAGTGTATAGGAATGCAAGAGATTTCTGTGCATTCATTTTGAATCCTGAAACTTTACCAGATTCACTGATTAGATCTAGTAGTCTTCTGGTGGCATCTTTTAGGATTATCTATGTATAGTATCATGTCATCTGCAAACAGTGACTGTATTACCTCTTCTTTTCCAATTTGTATTCTTTTTATTTCTTGTTCTTCTCTGATTGCCGTGGCTAGGACTTCCAAAACTATGTTGAATAATAGTGGTGAGAGTGGACATCCTTGTCTGTCTTGTTCCTGATCTTAGAGGAAATGCTTTCAGTTTTTCACCATTGAGAATGATGTTTGCTGTGGGTTTGTCATATATGGCCTTTATTAGGTTGAGCTAGTTTCCCTCTATGCCCACTTTCTGGAAGTGATTATCAAGGGATCAATCCAAGAAGAAGATATAACAATTATAAATATATATGCACCCAACATAGGAGCACCTCAATACATAAGGCAACTGCTAACAGCTATAAAAGAGGAAATCAACAGTAACACAGTAATAGTGGGGAACTTTAACACCTCACACAAATGGACAGATCATCCATAGAGAAAATTAATAATAAAAAACAAGCTTTAAATGACATATTAGACCAGAGAGATTTAACTGATATTCTTAGGACATTCCATCCAAAATCAGCAGATTACACTTTCTTCTCAAGTGCACACGGAACATTCTCCAGGATTGATCACATCTTGGGCCACAAATCAAGCCTCAATAAATTTAAGAAAATTGAAGTCATATCAAGCATCTTTTCTGATGACAATGCTATGAGATTAGAAATCAACTACAGGGGAAAAAATCGTAAAAAACACAAACAGAAGGAGGTTAAACTGTACGTTACTATATAACCAAGAGATCACTGAAGAAATCAAAAAGGAAATCAAAAACTACCTAGAGACAAATGACAACTAAAACACAATGATCCAAAACCTATGGGATGCAGCCAAAGCAGTTCTAAGAGGGAAGTTTTTAGCGATACAAGCCTATCTCAAATAAACAATCTAACCTTACACCTAAAGGAACAAGAGAAAGAAAAACAAAAAAACCCCAAAGTTAGCAGGAGAAAAGGAATCATAAAGATCAGAGCAGAAATAAATGAAATAGAAACCAAGAAAACAATAAAAAAGATCAATAAAACTAAAAGCCCGTTCTTTGAGAAGATAAACAAAATTGATAAACCATTAGCCAGAATCATCAAGAAAAAGAGGGAGAGGACTCAAATCAATAATATTAGAAATGAAAAAGGAGAAGTTACAACAGACACCGCAGAAATACAAAGCATCCTAAGAGACTACTACAAGCAACTCTATGCCAATAAAATGGACAACCTGGAAGAAATGGACAAATTCTTAGAAAGGTATAATCTTCCAAGACTGAACCAGGAAGAAAAAGAAAACATTAAGAGACCAATCACAAATAATGCAATTGAAACTGTGATTTAAAATCTTCCAACAAACAAAAGTCCAGGACCAGATGGCTTCACAGGTGAATTCTATCAAACATTTAGAGAAGAGCTAACACCCATCCTTCTCAAACTCTTCCAAAACATTGCAGAGGAAGGAAGACTCCCAAACTCATTCTATGAGACCAAAATCACCCTGATACCAAAACCAGAAAATGATATACAAAAAAAAGAAAATTATAGACCAATATCACTGATGAATATAGACGCAAAAATCCTCAACAAAATACTAGCAAACAGAATCCAACAACACATTAAAAGGATCATACACCATGATAAAGTGGGATTTATTCAAGGGATGCAAGGATTCTTCAATATATGCAAATCAATCAGTGTGATTCACCATATTAACAAATTGAAGAAAAAAAAACATATGATCATCTCAATAGATGCAGAAAAACTTTTGACAGAATTCAACACCCATTTATGATAAAAACTCTCCAGAAAGTCGGCATAGAGGGAACCTATCTCAACATCATAAAGGCCATATATGACAAACCCACAGCAAACATCATTCTCAATGGTGAAAAACTGAAAGCATTTCCTCTAAGAACAGGAACAAGACAAGGACATCCACTTTCACCACTATTATTCAACATAGTTTTGGAAGTCCTACTCACGGCAATCAGAGAAGAAAAAGAAATAAAAGGAATACCAATGGGAAAAGAAGGAGTAAAACTGTCACTGTTTGCAGATGATATGATACTATACATAGAGAATCCTAAAGATGCCACCAGAAAACTACTAGAGCTAATCACTGAATTTGGTAAAGTTGCAGGATACAAAATTATTGCACAGAAATCACTTGCATTCCTATACACTAATGATGAAAAATCTGACAGAGAAATTAAGGAAACATTCCCATTTACCACTGCAACAAAAAGAATAAAATACCTTGGAATAAACCTACCTAGGGAGACACTGATGAAATAAATTAAAGTTGATACAAACAGATGGAGAGATATACCATGTTCTTGGATTGGAAGAATCAGTATTGTGAAAATGACTATACTGCCTAAAGCAGTACACAGATTCAATGCAATCCCTATCAACTTACCAATGGCATTTTTTGCAGAACTAGAACATAAAATCTTAAAATTTGTATGGAGACACAAAAGACCCCAAATAGCAAAAGCATCTTGAGGGAAAAAAACGGAGCTGGAGGAATCAGACTCCCTGACTTTAGGCTATACTAGAAAGCTACAGTAATCACGACAATATGGTACTGGCACAGAAGCAGAAATATTGATCAATGGAACAGGAGAGAAAACCCAGAGATAAACCCATGTACATATGGTCAACTAATCTATGACAAAGGAGGCAAGGATATACAATGGAGAAAAGACAGTCTCTTCAATAAGTGGTGCTGGGAAAACTGGACAGCTACATGTAAAAGAATGAAATTAGAACACTCCCTAACACCATACACAAAAATAAACTCAAAATGGATTAAATACCTAAATGTAAGACTGGACAATATTAAACTCTTAGAGGAAAACATAGGGAGAACACTCTATGACATAAATCACAGCAAGATCTTTTTTGATCCACCTCCTAGAGTAATGGAAATAAAAACAAAAATAAACAAATGGGACCTAATGAAACTTAAAAGCTTTTGCAAAGCAAAGGAAACTACAAATAAGATGAAAAGACAGCCCTCAGAATGGGAGAAAATATTTTCAAAAGAATCATCAGACAGAGGATTAATCTCCAAAATATATAAACAGCTCATGCAGCTCAATATTAAAAAAACAAACACCCCAATCCAAAAATGGGCAGAAGACCTAAATAGACATTTCTCCAAAGAAGACATACAGATGGCCAAGAAGTACATGAAAAGCTGCTCAACATCACTAATTATTAGAGAAATACAAATCAAAACTACAATGAGGTATCACCTCACACCAGTTAGAATGGGCATCATCAGAAAATCTACAAACAACAAATGCTGGAGAAGGTGTGGAGAAAAGGGAACCCTCTTGCACTGTTGGTGGGAATGTAAATTGATACAGCTACTATGGAGAACAGTATGGAGATTCCTTAAAAAACTAAAAATAGAATTACCATATGACCCAGGAATCCCACTACTGGGCATATATCCAGAGAAAACCATAATTCAAAAACACACATGCACCCCAATGTGCATTGCAGCACTATTTACAATAGCCAGTTCATGGAATCAACCTAAATGCCCATCGACAGACAAATGGATAAAGAAGATGTGGTACATATATACAATGGAGTATTACTCAGCTGTAAAGAGGATCGAAATTGGGTCATTTGTAGAGACATGGATGGATCTAGAGACTGTCATACAGAGTGAAGTAAGTCAGAAAGAGAAAAACAAATATCGTATATTAACGCATATATGTGGAACCTGGAAAAATGGTACAGATGAACCAGTTTGCAGGGCAGAAATAGAGACACATATGTAGAGAACAAGAGTATGGACACCAAGGGGGGAATGTGGCAGGGTGGTGGTGGTGGTGTGATGAATTGGGAGATTGGGATTGACATATATACACTAATATGTATAAAATGGATAACTAATAAGAACCTGCTGTATAAAAAAATAAATAAAATAAAATTCAAAACAAAAATTAGGTACCACACACACAAATAAAAGACAACAATAATGTCATAATATGTTTGTGGTTTTATCTTATATTACTCTGATTAAATGAACATTTTTACTTATGGTTATCACCATTCATATTGCTTTTCTGAGAAATGCCTGATCATGACTTTTGCCCATTTTTCTATTTGGTCATTTATCTTTTTTGTGATTTGTCATTTATTTATCTTAAATAGATTATATTATTTTTACTTGTTTCATGCTCCAGTCTGATAAAAGAGCTCTTATTTTCACAAAGTTAAATTTGTCAGTCTTTTTTTTATAGTTAAAAGTTTTACTTTCATGTTTAAGAATTCTTCTTTGTCTCGAGGATAAGAAGTAAAATTTGATTTTGTTTTAATTTTTGCCATTAGATAGGAGGGGTTCAGGATGAATCTATGTTTCTAGCTTGGATAACTGGATAACTGGATGCAAGGTAATTCTATCCACAGAGAAAGAGCACACTAAGTGAAGAACATATTTTAGGAAAGGCAAGGAGAATTATAAACTTAGCTTTGGTCATGTTTGGTTTAAAGTGCATTTGAGCCTTCTATGGTTGATACATAAAGAGAGAAGTTGGTTATATGAATCTGGTGCCCATAGGAGATATCAGAGGTAGAGGTGCTACTTATGAATTATTTGTGTGATGGTGGTAAATGAAGCTATAAACATGAATAAGCTCACTTAAGAAGAGAGTAGAGCAGTGGCTCTCAACTTGAGGAGATTTTGTCCCTCCATCCCTCCCCCACTTCCCAGGATACTTAACAATGTCTGGAGACATTTTTGGTTGCCATGATTGGGGGGATGCATCTAGACTATAGAGGTCAGGTATTGTGCTCAGCAAAGCACAACACACAATATAGATAGTCCCCTCTCTCCCTCCTAAAATAAATTATCCAGCCTCAAATATCAATAGTGCCAAAGTTGAGAAATTTTGGGGAAGAGAAAAGAGGCCCTTGGCCAAATTTTGTGCAGCACTTCGTGGTTGTATAGCAGAATGCAAACTTTCAAATGACACCTAGAAGGAGCAGTCAGTGATTTAGGAGGAAAACCAAGAGTATTAAATCATGGAAGCCAAGAGGAAAATATTATCAATGGTGTCAAATGCCACTGAGTTCATCTAAATTGAGGAATACAAAGTATCATTTAGACAAACAGAGTGAAAATGAAGGTTTTTGGTGATGCGGTTCTGTGGAATTATGAAGGCAAGAGAGGAGCAGATGTCAGATTAGAGTCTGTTGAAGAGTGAGTGGGAGATAATGAAATGAAGTTAGCAAGAATAGGTAGCTTTTTCAAGATAGTTGGCTGTGAATGAAAGAAGAAAGAGAAGGTATGGAGTGGAGTGAAATTCATTTTTCAAGGGAGGGATTTATGGATATTTAAAAGTCAATAAAGTAGACCCAAAGAAGGAGAAAGGGAGAAATGGATGAGCGATGCTGATAGTACATGAATGAAGATGATGTGTGAGAATTCAAGGCTTGGGGGAAAAGATGACTTTAGGCAGAAGAAGAATGGCTCCCCTAGTGTAACAAGGGAGAAGGAAGGTAGAATGTGTGTATATGCAGGTGTAAGTGTACAGGTTAAAGATGAAGACTGCCAATCTAACAGCTTCAATTTTTATTCTAAAGTAGGAGGCAAGTTCAATTGCTGAGAACTGGGAAAGAGGGTGGAGTGAGATATCCAGACTGAAGATAGCTTGAAGTATACGTTGTGTTTAATAGAAGAGTTGGATGATCTGAGAAGTGTAACAAGATCACCCATCTTTCTGTCTTCTCTCTCTCTCTCTCTCATCTCTCAGTTTACCAACCTGGAGCACAAATACCTAATACCCAAGTGATATTTGAGTTCCCTCCTTAACATCAACTATAGATGTTTATGACACACAGGACATTATACAGAGGACCTTTCAGTAGAATATTTGTTCTTTGTTTGTTTTTTCTTCTATTTTAGGACTACATCTCTACACTAAATTTCTAACCTATTTTACAGTGATCAGGAATATGTTCGTGCAAATTCTATCTAAACCCTCTCTTTTATCCTCTCACTGCTTCATAAATTACCTGACAAGAATGAGAATATACTTTTTCAAAAATTCTTTGCTCATTTATACTCCTCAGCAACCAATGGTGTTCTCATGGTCACCACTGAATTATAAGCTTAGTGAGGTCAGCATTGACCTCAGTTCTGATTCCTTTCAACTACAATCTGTGTGAATAAACTGAGGCACTTAATTAAACCTGAGCCTTTGTTGATTCATCATTAAATGGATATTGTGACAATTGTCTTTCACAGGGATTGTGAAGATTAACTGCCTGTACATTTGAAGTGATCATACTTCCTGGTTCAGGCTAGTTGTCCTGGTGTGATTATTAACCATGTCTCCTTTCATTCCTTTCCCTCCCTCTTTTCACTTAAGTGTCACCCCTTAGGGTCAGTGGTATGTTTATAAATGTTTAGCAGTCGACTCTCCAGGGAGGTAAAAAACTGATTTGCCAATTACCATGGTGAAAATACTCCCACTGTGATCAATTTCAAATTACCAATATGTTTAACTCACAAAGTTCCTGAAAATATACTGGCTTTTATGAGCATATAAGAGCTGGCTCCAGCCACTACTGAGAATGGTTCTCAATCTTGGCTACACATTGTAAAAACGTATGTAGCTTTAAATATAGCAGATCCCATCCTCAGAGATTCTGATGTACAGGTCTTGCATGAGGCCTCAGTATTAGGATTTTTTAAAGCTTCCCTGGTGATTCTGACATACAGCCAATGTTGAGAAACATATCCTGTATCTACCCAGACTGCAATAGGTGATCAATAAATGGTGGCCGTTTTCATTGTATGGGATAATCCTGTGATAATTTTCTCTTCAATTACTCTCTATTCTTTAAAAAAAAATTTTTTTTTTAATTTATTTGTTTTATTTATTTATTTTTGGCTGCATTGGATCTTCGTTGTGGTATGCGGGCTTCTCATTGCGGTGGCTTCTCTTGTTGCAGAGCACAGGCTGTAGGCACGTGGGCTTCAGTAGCTGTGGCTCGCAGGCTCAGTAGTTGTGGTGCACTGGCTTAGTTTCTCCGCGGCATGTGGGATCTTCCCGGGCCAGGGCTTGAACCTGCGTCCCCTGCACTGGCAGGCGGATTCTTAACCACTGTGCCACCAGGGAAGTCCACTCTCTCTTCTTTTGCTCAGACTTTGATGTAAATGTTAATTTGTAAATTGAAAAGACTACTTGGAAACAAAATTCTGAAAGACTTTTTGATTTCCATTTCAGGTTTTTCTTCCTGGATTATTCCCTATCCTAAAACAAATTTGTTCTTCTTTCAAGCGTTATGTTAGTCCCCTATTCTCACTATCCCTCCTTTTCTTACTTTTTAACATTACCCCTTCTGCAACTCTCCCCTTGGATGTCTTTCACAGAACTTGTAATATGAGAGCAAGAAAGAAAAAATATGAAGGTGACCCAAATGAATAGCAGGGTCATGACTGGGACAAGGCACAAGGGAGAGTCCATGCCATGGGTACTGAGGATGAGAAGAAAGCAGTAATTCAACCACAAGCAAGAGAAGGCAAACCACCCTAATGAACTGAGGCCATCTGAAGGGGGCAGGGACACCTTGTAATTGATCAGGAAACTTTTGGATATTTAAGAGGATCTAAGCTAGGTGTTGGAAAATGTCTATTCAACGAGAGAAGGCAGTCAATGTTTTGCTGACCAGCTCACTGAGGAGAAGTCACAATAAATTCTAAGAGAAAAGATTTACATTTTAAAATACTTAAAACTCCCTTTCTTCACTTTAGAGATAGACAATTAGTCCCCACTACATTTTTTTCCTTAAGCTTTATAAATTACTTTCCTAGTGAAGACATACTGTCTATAAAGTTTTCTGGATATTTCCATAAAATACCGATTTTAGGAAAAAACCGATAAAAGCGGACTACCTTGAAGGTTGGATATATGAGGTTAACAACCCAAGGTTTGGGAGATTTCACATCCCAGGCAGTCAGGAAACCAGCAACATCAATATCACCTGTTAACTTGTTAGAGATGCAAATTCTAGAGCCCCACCTTAGATGTATTGAATCAGAATTTTTAGGGGTAGTGCCAAAGAATCTGCATTTTACCTAAACCTTCAGGGGATTCTGGTACATGCTAAAGTTTCAGAAATGCAGTTTACACAGTTGCAGTGCATTAGGAAACTTCTCTAAAGATCTATTCAATTGTGAACTACTGACATATTTTAGGCAACCACTTACCTGGTGTTCTGAGCCATACTAAGTTATCCCCATCCAAGATAAAGGTATCTCATAGGTAGAAAGCTGTGACATTTGATGCTCTTACACAAAGAGAAATACTGAGTTATCAGTGTCCTTCCCCCAAAGGCCTGATACTAACTTCTGTCATATTTAGATCTCCACTGCCTTGTCATGGCAACCAAGATATTATTTAAAAACTTCAACCTAGCTTTGCAAACATAAAAAAACCAAAGATATAAATTCTTGAGAAACTTTCTGTGGTATAAACAAGGGAGCTTGGCTTATATCAATAATCAGTATAGGAAAAAACAGGGTAAGAAAATGACATTTATTATTTATCAGAAATTGGTGATTTAGTTCATTGATTTTGTAATTCAATCTTCCCCACAACCTTTGGAGTAGATGTTACTGTTCCCATTGAGCAGGTTAAAAAGTTGAGGTTATGCATAGAGTAATTGGCAGAGCCAAGATGAAAACCCAAGTTGTTCTCTTTCAATGAAACGTAATGACTTCATGTAGCCCCAGTTAAATTAATACATGAGGCTTTTGAGGGAGAAGCAATTCCAGCTATCGAAACATTGACTCCAGAGTTTAAAAACTGAGTGTGTTTTCATTCTTCTGTTATTCTTCCTTTGTAATGCTGAACACAGCAGGAACCACAAATTATTTCTAGTATGGTCCCCACTCTCAAGCAACAAGTGTTGGTTTAAAATGAACTAGAAGACAATACAAAATAATTGAAACAAGTTCCCAAATGTGTGACACAGATGCAAAGGACTTGGGAAATCTGGAAAGGAGAAAGAGGTCAGTGTGGCCTAAAGGCCTTGAGGCAGGATTTGTGGAGGAAGTAGGAATAAGACAGGGTTTTGGAGCTAAGAAATATTTAGACAGCTGGAGGAAGGCAGGCCCTGAGAGCTGCTTCTTGGCTAGGCAGATTTGTAATACAGCAGATCTTGTTCAATCTGGAGATGATGAGATTAGGTGATTATTTCCTTCCTTCCAAGGGGAATTTATTGAAAGATGGACTCCTGCAACTTCTCAGGATGCGAGATACTGCACAGGTTCTACTTGGACCATTAACAACACACAAGTTAATTCTCCGAGTAGAGAGGTGAGTTAAGATTGTTCAATGACCATCCTTTGAAAGGAGTCAGAATTACATTTCTTTTGATTCATGTTTCATTCTTAACAGAAATGTAATGTTAGGAAAGCTAACACATTCTGTTTTTCAGTATCAAGTGGACGTCTTCTAGCTGGATCTATTTATCTGTTTTATTTAAAATTTTCCTGCATACCTATGTTATTCTCAGGATAGAAAAATATAGTACAAAGAGCAAGGTCTTTGAAGTCATGTAGAATTAATAGTAGTCACAGCCATTGACTTTAACTTCTAGTCTGCTAGACACCATGCTGAGTGGAAACTGAGGCTGCAAAGGACAAGTCACTTGTCCCAGAGCACGCAGTGGCAATTCCAGGTTCAAACAGGCTTACTTAAAATCCCTTAACCACTATTCTAACTTCTCTGCATGATTCCAGACATCAATGTTGGGTGAGCTTAGGCAAGTAAGTCAACTAAGCTTCAGTTTTATCATCTGGTTGGTGAAGACACACGAAACCTTCTCAAATGACTCTGAGAATCATGTGAGAAAATATGGGCAAATCTCCTCATCCAGTTACCTGCTTACAGATACTTAGTGAGGGAGCATCTAATTCTCCCTGCATCGTCACCTTCTCCCGCATGGACCAGATAACTGGTTTACCCAGCTGATGCCATCAGAGAATGACATCTTCTTTGCTTCTAAACTTAGTGGCCCAGAAATAAAGGAAGGGTTGCTCTGACATGTTATCTCTTTGATTTTATTTTACTTCAGGGAGTAAAAATAATGACCATACATTATGGTAATATCAAATGGGGGGGGGATACATTTCCTATGAACTTCCATTTCTCTTAGATTCTCAGGCTTTCAAGATTTATTCCTAAAATGTGAGCTTTTATATTTTATCAGCCCTTCAGACACTTACTCATCAAGGGTCTCTAAAGAACATTCCTCACCAGGAGTTAAGTTATTTTTTATAAAACTACATTGCTAATTTTTCTACTGTGGGATATAGAAAAGAAAAAGTCCAGTTCTTTTTTCTTTTTAGAGCAGCTGTGTCCCTACACCACTGGCAGCTGCTTTCCAAATTGCCCAGCCATTAAGTAATTATTTCCTCATCATAAGAGCAGCTGGGAGAGATAGCCTCCCTCCCTAATACAACCCCCACTTCCTTCTGCTTCCACCTCCACCCTGCCTTGAGATGGGTCAGGCCTATAGAAGTATAGTATTGGTTTTCTTCTTATAATTGAAGGTTGTGACTAAGCATTCTGATTGCTTATTATTTTTCAACAGTCCTTAAAGGCACCAAAGGAATGACTTAGCAGTGTGAGATGCTAGATCTGGAAGCAACAGGATATATTATCTAGGACACTTCCTTTCTTTTGTTGGAAAGGAACTTAAGTTCAGAGAAGAGGTTTGTTCAAGGTCTTACTTAGCAAGTGGCAGAGCTGAGTCTTGGATTCAAGTCTTAACGTTTCATTGGAGTGTTTTCTCCACTACTCCATGGAAGTGGGTGTGGACCATGAACTTGCTTCACCTTCCTAATAGACATCTACTCTCTGATGTCAGAAGAAATATATACAATGAGTAATGTTTTTTCTTTTTGTAGAAAGGAGGAGGATAATGTTGAGATTTTCAAATCTACATATACTTTTTTTGGATAATTGACATATAACATTGTTAGTTTCTGGTATACAACATAATGATTCGATATTTGTGTACATTATGAAATGATCACCACAACAAACCTAATTAATATCCATCACCACATATAGTTACAATTTTTTTTTTCTTGTAATGAGAACTTTTAAGATTTACTCTATCAGCAACTTTCAAGTATACAATACAATATTGTTAACTATAGTCAAAATGCTGTACATTACAGTCCCATGATTTATTTATTTTATAACTAGAAGTTTATACCTTTTGACTACCTTCACCCATTTTGCTCACTCCCTTCTCCCCACCTCTGGCAACTACCAATCTATTCTCTGTACCTATGATTCGTTTTGTTGGTTTTTTTTTTTTTTAATTACACATGTGAGTGAGATCATATAGTATTTATCTTTCTCTGATGTACTTCATTTAGCATAATAGCCTCAAATATATCCATGTCATCCCAAAGAGGATTTTCTTCCTCTTTATGGCTTAATAATAGTCCATGGAATATTATATATATTATATACACATATTTTTTATATATATATATATATATATATATATATATATATATATATACACACACCACATTTTCTTTATTCATCCATCCATTGATGGGCAGTTAGGTTGTTTCCATATATTGGCTATTGTGAATAATGCTGCAATAAATATGGGAGTACAGATATCTTTTTGAGTTAGTGTTTTAATTTCCCTCAGATTAAATACCCAGAAGTGAAATTGCTGGATAACATGGTAGTTTCATTTTTAACTTTTTACTTGTACTCAAAGATATCATCAATATCCATATCATCAACTCACCCCCAAACCCAGTCAAAGTCAAGTAAATTTCACATTTTACAGGTAAACAGAAAACTTTAGAACATTCTTCCAACCACTTCCAACAACTACTAGCTGCCTGTATTTGGAGTTCAATCAACTTTAAGTTCCTCTGCTACCAATCCCTTTTCTATCTCAATATTTTTACTTCCACACTCCTTCAAAATAGTGATTTCTCAATGTATGCCAATTATTTCTCAATAAAACTGGAAAAAATTTACTAAATAATTTTAAAAAGTAGTGATTTCTCCCTTGGATGCCTTTCACATTGGTCTGATCCAGGGTTCATAGTATATGGTCCACAGAGCCATGGCATGTATTCTAAGGATCCAAGAGTGGGGATGGAGCTTGTTTAAAATGCAGATTTGGGGGCAGAGTCAAGATGGTGGTGTGGGAAGATGCGGAGTTCGTGTCTCCCCACAACTAGGGCGCCTGCTGGTGGGGGACCTCAACACCCAAGAAGATGGGAGGAACCCTCAAGTAAACCAGTAGGATGTCGAGAGACTGGTGGGGGAGGAGAAGTGGAGGCAGGACAGGACCAGCACCCATGAGGGGTGGCTGAGAGGGGAGAGGGGTTCCCATGCCTAGAGGGACCTTCAGGGGCTCAGATCAGGGGGCACCATGCCCAGCGTTTCCCCTGCCCAATCGGCCAGGGAAGTCTGCCTGGCTCTCAGGCCAGGTCCTACATCCACAGAGGCCCCCTCCAGGCCGTGCTGGTCCTGGGGGCATAGGAGGGAGGCCAGGGGAGAGCAAGAGAGGCAGGTGGGAAGGGCCCTCCAGGACCAGAGGAGTGGGAGAGGAGCAGAGGGCATTGGCCCCACCCACTTGAGCTTGGAAAACCTACTGAGCTCCCTGGCTGGGTCTCCCGCCCTCCAAGGCCACCCCTGCATTTGTCCTGGGGGCATAGGAGGGAGGCAGAGGGAGAGCAGGAGAAGTAGGTGGGAGGGGTCCTCCAGGACTGGAGGAGCAGGAGAGGAGTGGAGGACGTTTGCCTCACCCATTGAAGGCTGGGAAGCCTGCTGGGCTCACAGGTGGGGTCTTTTGCCCTCTGAGAACAGAGGTGGGAGGTACACCAGGGCCCCTTCTGTTCCATTGAGCCTAAGCCCCAATCCCCACACCTCCCAGGGCCTTTTCCAGCCCTGTGGGTCCTAAGCATAGGCCCCACCACCACCTGAACCCTGTCCCTGCTTAGGCTCCACCCTCCACAGCCAAGGCCTTTTCTACCTTTTTGTTTTTGCCTCCTCCTCTTTTTTACTATTGTGGTTCTGTTTTACTTTCCAGTTGTTGTTTCATCTACATTTTTACTTTTATATTTTTTCTAACATACCTGTTAATTTCCTAGTCTAATTTTAGTTTTTACTTTGTTATTGTTCTCCTTTTTTAAGTTATTTTATTTTTGGCCACCCTGCATGGCTTGCGGGATCTTGGCTCACAAGCCAGGGGTCAGGCTTCAGCCTGTGGTGGGAGCTCTGAGTCTGAACCACTGGACTAACAGAGAACCTCAGACCCCAGGGAATATTCATTGGAGTGAGGCCTCCCAAGGTCCTCATCTTGACACCAAGACCCAGCTCTACTTAACAGTCTACAGACTCCAATGTTGGAAGCCTCAGGCCAACCAACCAGTAAGTCAAGAAAACAATGCCACTCATTAAAAAAAAAAAAAAAAAAGAGAGACGTCAAAAAATATGTCACAATGAAGGACCAAGGTAAAAACCTTCAAGACCAAATAAATGAAGAGGAAATAGGCAACCTACCTGAAAAAGAATTCAGAGTAATGATAGTAAAGATGATCCAGAATCTCGGAAATAGAATGGAGGCACAGATTGAGAAAATACAAGAAATGTTTAACAAAGATCTAGAAGAATGAAAGAACAAACAAACAGAGGTGAACAACACAATAACTGAAATGAAAAATACACTAGAAGGAATCAATAGTAGAATAACTGAGGCAGAAGAATGAATAAGTGAGCTGGAAGACAAAATGGTGGAAATAACTGCCTAGGAGCAGAATAAAGAAAAAAGAATGAGAAGAATTGAAGACAATCTCAGAGACCTCTGGGACAATACTAAACACACCAATGTTCGAATTATAGGGATCCCAGAAGAAGAAGAGAAAAAGAAAGGGCCTGAGAAAATATTTGAAGAGATGATAGTGTAAAACTTCCCTAACATGGGAAAGGTAATAGTCACCTAAGTCCAGGAAGTATAGAGAGTCCCATAGAGGATAAATTCTAGGAGAAACACACCAAGACACATATTAATCAAACTAACAAAAATTAAATTCAAAGAAAAAATATTAAAAGCAGCAAGGGAAAAACAAAAAATAACATACAATGGAATTCCCATAAGGCTATCAGCTGATTTTTCAACAGAAACTCTGCAGGCCAGAAGGACGTGGCAGGATATACTTAAAGTGAAAAAGAGAAAAACCTACAACCAAGATTGCTCTACCCAGCAAGGATCTCAGACTCGATGGAGAAATCAAAAGCTTTTCAGACAAGCAAAAGCTAAGAGAATTCAGCACCACCAAACCAGCTTTACAACAAATGCTAAGGAACTTCTCTAGGCAGGAAACACAAGAGAAGGAAAAGACCTACAATAACAAACCCAAAACAATTAAGAAAATGGTAATAGGAACATACATATTGATAATTACCTTAAATATAAATGGATTAAATGCCCCAACCAAAATACACAGACTGGATGAATGGATACAAAAACAAGACTCATATATATGCTGTGTACAAGAGACCCACTTCAGACCTACGGACACATACAGACTGAAAGTGAGGGGATGGAGAAAGATATTCCATGCAAAAGGAAATCAAAAGAAATCTGGAGTAGCAATACTTATATCAGATAAAATAGACTTTAAAATAAAGACTGTTACAAGATACAAGGAAGGACACTACATAATGATCAAGGGGTCAATCCAAGAAGAAGATATAACAATTATAAATGTTTATGCACCCAACATAGGAGCACCTCAATACATAAGGCAAATGTTAACACCCATGAAAGGGGAAACTGACAGTAACACAATAATAGTAGGGGACTTAAACACCCCACTTACACCAATGGACAGATCATCAAAACAGAAAATAAATAAGGAAACACAAGCCTTAAATGACACAATAGACCAGATAGACTTAATTGATATTTATAGAACATTTCACCTGAAAGTGGCAGAATACACTTCCTTCTCAAGTGCACATGGAACATTCTCCAGGATAGATCACAACTTGGGTCACAAATCAAGCCTCGGATATTTTAAGAAAATTGAAATTGTATCAAGCATCTTTTCTGACCACAACGCTATGAGATTGGAAATTAATTACAGGAAAATAACTGTAAAAAACACAAATACATGGAGGCTAAACAGTACGCTACTAAATAACCAAGAGATCACTGAAGAAGTCAGAGAAGAAAATTAAAAAATAAATAGAAAAAACTGACAACAAAAATGCAACGACTCAAAACCTATGGGATGCAGCAAAAGCAGTTCTAAGGGGGAAGCTTATAGCAATTCAATCTCACCTCAAGAAACAAGAAAAATCTCAAATAAACAATCAAAACCCTCAAATTGTTTTGAATCTCAAAAACAATCAAAAGCAACTAGAGAAAGAAGAACAAAGAAAACCCGAAGTCAGTAGAAGTAAAGAAATCATAAAGATCAGAGCGGAAATAAATGAAATAGAAACAAAGAAAATAATAGCAAAGATCAACAAAACTAAAAGCTGGTTCTTTGAGGAGATAAATAAAATTGATAAACCCTTACCAGAGTCATCAAGAAAAAAAGGGAGAGGATGCGAATCAATAAAATTAGAAATGGAAAATGAGAAATCACAAATGACACCACAAAAATACAAAAGATTATAAGAGACTACTACAAACAACTGTATGCCAATAAAATGGACAACCACAAAGACATGGACAAGATCTTGGAAAGGTACAATTTTCCAAGACCGAATCAGGAAGAATTAGAAAATATAAACAGACCTATCACAAGTAATGAAATTGAAACTGTAATTTAAAATCTTCCAACAAACTAAGGTTCAGGACCAGGTGGCTTCACAAGTGAATTCTAACAAACTTTTAGAAAAGAGCTAACACTGATCCTTCTCAAACTCTTCCAAAAAATTGCAGAGGGAGGAACACTCCCAAATTCATTCTATGAAGCCACGATCACCCTGATACCAAAATCAGAAAAAGATATCACCAAAAAAGAAAATTATAGACCATTATCACTGATGAACATAGATGCAAAAATCCTCAACATAATACTAGCAAACAGAATACAACAGCACATTAAAAGGAGCATACACCATGATCAAGTGAGATTTACCCCGGACATGCAAGGATTCTTCAGTATATGCAAATCAATCAATATGATACACCATATTAACAAATTAAGGAATGAAAACCACATGATCATCTCAATAGATGCAGAAAAAACTTTTGACGAAATTCAGCACCCATTTATGATAAAAACTCTCCAGAAAATGGACATAGAGGGAACCTACCTCAACATAATAAAGGCCATATATGAGAAACCCACAGCAAACATCATACTCAGTGGTGAAAAAACTGAAAGCATTTCCACAAAGATCAGGAAGAAGACAAGGATGTCCACTCTCACCACTCTTATTCAGCATAGTTTTGAAAGTCCTAGCCACAGCAATCACAGAAGAAAAAGAAATAAAAGGAATACAAATTGGAAAAGAAGAAGTAAAACAGTCACTGTTTGCAGATGACATGATACTATACATCAAAAATCCTAAAGATACCTCCAGAAAATTAGTAGAACTAATCAATGAATTTAGTAAGTTTGCAGGATACAAAATTAATGCACAGAAATCTCTGGCATTCCTATGCACTAGCAATGAAATATCAGAAAGAGAAATTAGGGAAACAATACCATTTACCATCACAACAAAAAGAATAAAATATCTAGGAATAAACCTACCTAAGGAGGTGAAAAACTTGTACTCAGAAAATTATACAGATGGAGAAATATACCATGTTCTTGATTGGAAGAATCAGTATTGTGAAAATGACTTTACTACCCAAAGTGATCTACAGATTCAGTGCAATCCCCATCAAACTACCAATGGCATTCTTCACAGATTTAGAACAAAAAATTTTACAATTCATATGGAAACACAAAAGAACCCTAATAGCCAAAGAAATCATGAGAAAGAAAAATGGAGCTGGAGGAATCAGGCTCCCAGACTTCAAATTATACTACAAAGCTACAGTAATCAAGACAGTATGGCATTGGCACAAAAACAGAAATATAGCTCAATGGTACAGGATAGAGACATGTACCACAATGCTCATTGCAGCACTATTTACAATAGCCAGGACTTGGAAGCAACCTAACTGTCCATCGACAGATGAATAGATAAAGAAGATGTGGCACATATATTCAATGGAATATTACTCAGCCATAAAAAGAAACAAAATTGAGTTATTTGTTGTGAGGTGGATGGACCTAGAGTCTGTCATACAGAGTGAAGTAAGCCAGAAAGAGAAAAACAAATACCATATGCTAACACATATATATGGAATCTAAAAAAAAAAAAAATTGGTTCTGATGAACCTAGGGGCAGGACAGGAATAAAGACACAGATGTAGAGAATGGACTTGAGGACACAGGGAGGAGGAAGTGTAAGCTGGGATGAAATGGGAGAGTAGCATTGACATATATACACTACCAAAGGTAAAACAGATAGCTAGTGGGAAGCAGCTGCATAGCACAAGGAGATCAGCTCAGTGCTTTGTGACCATCTAGAGGGGTGGGATAGGGAGGGTGAGAGGGAGGCTCAAGAGGGAGGAGCTATGGGGATATATGTATGCATATAGCTGATTCACGTTGTTGTACAACAGAAACTAACACAGTATTGTGAAGCAATTATGCTCCAATAAAGATCTATTAAAAAGAAAGTGGATAAGGGGGGACTTCCCTGGTGGTTCAGTGGTGAAGAATCTTCCTGCCAATGCAGGGGACACGGCTTTGATCCCTGGTCCACAAAGACTCCACGTGCCATGGAGCAACTAAGCCCGTGCACCACAACTACTGAAGCCCACACACCTAGAGCCCATGCTCCACAACAAGAGAATCCACCACAATGAGAAGCCCACACAGAGCAACAAAGACCCTATGCAGCCAAAAAATAAAAATAAAATAGAATTCAGATTCCCAGGCATCTCCCAGACATACTGAATTCTGATTTCTGGGCTGTGGAGGGGACAAGTCAGAAACAGGAATAGGTGTAAATTTTCCCTTCTGCATCTCCCTCCATAACTTCAGGTAACCCACCTATAACTATAAATGAGGTAGCTTTAATGCTAAAAAGACAATCAGCTAGATCCAATGGTCCCTCTGCATCTTTGTACAACACTTCATGACTCCCCACTCACTACAAATCCCCAGGTACTTTGAGTGCTTTGGGATCCAACAACTAGTCCTCATAGGGTCTTCTATCAATATTTTGGTTTCTACATGCATGCCCACTCCTACAAAACACTTGTAGACAGCATCTCTCCATGAGAACATCTCTGCTTTGCCCAAAGTACCTACTCCTGATGGTCTCGTAAGTGTGAGAACCCCCAGGTGTTCCAGTGACACTATACTCCCTTCTGCCATCACCATATGGCAAGGTTCATGACGAAGGATCCTGTCTACAGCTTGGGGTTGCACATTGTTACTGAGCTCAGGTTTTTCACTCCTGGTCCCTGGGTTTCACAAAGTCCCTTGTAAGAATAACTTGCTGGGACTTCCCTCATGTCCAGTGGGTAAGACTCCATGCTCCTAATACAGGGAGCCCAGGTTCAATCCCTGGTCGGGGAACTAGATCCCACGTGCATGCTGCGACTAAGTTCGCATGTCACAACTAAAAGACCCCGCATGCCGCAGCAAAGATCCCGTGTGCTGCAACTAAGACCCAGCACAGACAAATAAATAAATATTAAAAAAAAAAAAAAAGGAATAACTTGCTCAGCTTCCATGCCTAGCCCTTCCTCTCTATAGGGCTCTGACTGGAGTCAAGGAGCATGCTTTCCTATTTGCCCATAGCTCAACCTTTGGTCCCAACACAAAACCACAACCACAAATGTCCTTTTTCGGATCCCTTTCCCCCACACGTAGAACTCCTCCATACAGATACATGGCTTTTCCATAGACCCAGAACTCAGCAGAAAGAGTGAATCCTAGTTAATGAAATATTCCACTCTATCATCTTCACTTGCAGAGTTTCATTATTTAAAAAATTGCCTTGTGCCTTATATCCCCATTTTATTTATATATATTTACTATTACATACATTTGGGTGAAATGTGGAACAAAATACTGACAGAATAGGAGAAATATAACAGGAATATGTAAAAGGACAGATACAAAATCAAGAACATGAGCCAATTCTAAGCAACAACAATAAAAGAATAGAGAAATAGAACCAGAAGTACTGAATAAACATGTGGATAGAATAAGTCAACAAGAAAGCGTGAAAAGAGATAGGGAACAGGCAAAAGCATAATGATAAAATTAGCTAATATTTACTAAGCAATATCAGACCCTGTGCTATGTGCTTTACCTGCAAATCTTAGTTAAGCACCACAAAAACTGTATCAAATTAACACTATCTTGATCTCCATTTTGTATTAGGCAAGTGAAACTCAGTCAGGCTTGGTGCACACAGTTTACTGCTATTAAGATATCAAAATACTGCCATGTTTGATGCCAGTGGTGCTACTTGACATTCTCCTGTATTCCCACTGCTCAAGGCCCGACCCTGGGTCACTTCCCCTTTGACCCCTGTTGGCCCCTTCCCTTCTATGCTTTTCCGTGATCCAGTAACTCAAAGTTTAATGCTCTGCACGGCAGGAATCTTCAGTATCTGCTCCTGGGTTATGCTGCTATCTGGTCATGCCTCACCTATTTTATACATTTTAATCATCAGCCTCACTAGAAGTTAAATTTTCCAGCTGCTATGTGGTAAACTAGGATTTGAACTAAGACAGGCAGATTACTGGCAAAAACAAAAGCCAGATGGAGTATGTTCAACAAAACAATAGAAATGATGAACTGAATTTTTTAAAAAAATTTTAAAATAGTTGTGTGATGACCATTTTTGTTTTTTGAAAAGTCAGAGTGTCAGGTAGAAACTAGGAAATGAACAGCGACCCCTCCCCCATTCTTTTCAGCCAATGAGAAAACAGATTCCATGGTTTTCCCAGTCATCCCACTGGGTATGCCAAGGCTAGAGACTGTCAAATGTCCCTTCTCTACTCTCTCCAGCCTTATGAGGACTAGGAAATTATTTTCCATACGGTGTTGATAATCAATGGCAGAGACCATGATAGTAACATACTAGAAAAAAGAGCAATTGAAATAAATGCAAATGCAGCAGATGTGCTTAAATTAAAGACACGACAATAAAAAATTGCGGTAGAAAATATTAAGCCTTAGTTACAGCACCAAAAAATTTATATACTTCCCCCCAACCTGCAAATCTAGGTCTTTAAGTGTGAGAAATACATTATGCAGACCTGATAATGAAAATCTGTTTTCCATAATTTGCAACCTCCTGGCTACGTTATGCCAAGTGCATGTTAAACAAGGCATTCTTCACCGTAATTGCACGTGATTTCTCCCCATTCTAATTGCATTTTGAAAATACATCTTTCTATCTCACTAATGCACACCCAGATCACTTTGCTTTTCCCCTAAAGCGTAGCAGTAAAACACAGTCAAACTGATGAGTTTTTATTTTTCTGTGCACCCAGGAATCCTGAATGGAAATATAATGGGGACTGGCAAGCACTTTTTTCTGTGACGTCCCATGTCAGATATTAGGATTTCTTACTTGTTTCCAAGGTTAGGATTGCAAAAAACAGAAACATGACACACAAAGATAAATGTTTAAGACAGTGATTCTCCACCAAGGGTGATTTTGCCCACCTCTCCAGGGGACATCTGGCAATATCTGGTGACATTTTTGGTTGTCCAAATGGGAGGAGGCTACTGGCATGTGGTGAGTAAAGACCAGAGATGCTGACAACTATCATACAATGCTCAGGACAGTCCCTCCAAAAACAGAAATATTCTGCCTCAAATGTTAATAGTAATAGTGTCTAAGTTAAGAAACTCTGGTCTAAGGTACTATTAAAAGCCAATTGGTTAAACTCATCCATCATGACACATTGCTCGTACCCTCGTACATGAAAAGTCAAAGAATTTTATTTGAAAAGACTATTGTTTTATGTGAAGAAAATATATACAGTGTATCCTTGTCTATGGGAGCCTTAACTGATTTCTATCAGTGCCCTCGCTACATGAATCGTAGCCCTAGATATCATGGTGGTCTCCTCTACTTGGAAAGCTGAGATCAGTACTTAAACATGCGTCTGGAGGCCAAGCCAGGGCAAAGATAGCCTAGTCAAGTCAACAGCAGAAGGAGGTAGTGGCAGCAGAGTCCTTAGAGAGTGTCAAGAGGAACAGGTTGATATCTCAAATTCAAAGGAGCAGGAAAAGTTCAAAGATGGGTGTGTGAGTGGCAAGGCCAAGGGTTCTGAACATGATCAAACCAGTGTGGAATGAGGACAGTCTGCAGCAATCAAACGCTTTGAGACAGCTAGCCATATAACATATGTATTGCATATATAATTATAACAATAATATAATATAATAAAGTAATCAGTATAATTATATTTATATTTTATATTTCAGTTTTATAGAGGAGGAAACCAAAGCTCAGAGAACTTAAATTTTTTTCATAAGGTTACAAAGTTATTATGAGGCAGTAAATATTTTACTACCATGAAATGAGAAAGACCTTCCCTCCCTTTAAGCTCTAGCACTTTGTTAACATGCTCATTTAGCTTATTATCATATTCTTCATGTGGCCATTTGTCTCCCATTTCATCTTTTTTGTATTTTTTTCAAAAACACCTACCACATCTTCCTTGCCTCAGTTACCTGTGTCTGTTCCTTATGCGAAGGAGGATGCCCGTCCTATACTGTGTGTGTCCCTCTTCAGGGCCGGCATTGACCAAATGGAATTGAAAAGTGAGCTTTTTGACAGCAGAAATACAAATAAAAATAAATGTGTACCTGGGTAACATACAGTTACATTCTTTTTTATACATTAATCCTGGTATTTATCATATTCTCTTCATTTTTTTTTCTCCAAAGGAAATTGGAAAAAATAAGCAAGAAATTCTAAAACATTATTTTGCTGGGAAATTATTATTTAATTTTTTTTTTAAATTTTAATTTTATACAGAGCTTTTTGGATGGGTACAGCTACAGGAAAAATGATCAAAATGATGAGTGAGGATACATTTGATATGGGTTTCTACTCAGACTTCACTATTTGAGTCCCCTGGGCTCTTAGAGGCTCAGAGCAACCCAGGATGGAAAGAAACTGGATAAATTCAGTGAATGTAATTGCACTGTGAGGTGACTTTTCTCCCAAACGAATGGCATTTAAAAAGTATTCCTAATGTCAGTAACTTTTACCCTAAAGGACTTATTCACAGCAGAATTCCAAGGACTTAGGTAGAGGAAACATTTGGGAGGAAGAGAAATTTTTTTATTAAGGTCCCAAACTCACTTTTTGTGTATGAGCTATTAAACAATGAAAGAACATGGAGCAATCTTAAATGCACATTACTAAGTGAGAGAAGCCAATCCGAAAAGGCTACATACTGTAGGATTCCAATATGACATTCTGGAAAAGGCAAAATTATGAAGACAGTAAAAAGATGAGCGGTTGCCAGGTGTTGAGTCAAGGGAGGGATGAAGAGGTGGAGCACAGAGAACTTTTAGGGCAGTGAAATACTATGCATGATTCCATAATGATGGATACATGTCATTATACTTTTGTCCAAACCCATAGCATGTACAACAATGAGTCAACCCTAATGTAAACTATGTACTTTGGATGGTTATAATGTGCCAATGTAGGTTCATCAGTTGTAACAAATGTACCACTCTGGTGAAGGATGTTGGTAACAGGGGAGGCTATTGCATGGGGGGCAGGGGGAATACGGGAAATCTCTGTACCTTCCCCTCAAATTTTCTGTGAATCTAAACTGCTCTTTAAAAGAAGTCCTAATAATTGTTTTAAAAGAATAGCTTGTGGGGGAATTGGACAGAAGCAGGAATACAAATTAGGAGGCTGGTACAATAATGCAGGCAAGAGTCAAGGTGTTTGGCTCAGACGAGGAGTTTCTAAGTGTTTGGATTCTATTGAAAGGCTTAAAAGCCTTCACCTTTGTACTATTACAAAATGTCCCCAAACCAATTCCTCACTCCAGTTCCCTCCCATATATCCTTCTCCATGCTCTCTGGGACATGGATCAAAAGCATAGTTATGATGCCACCTCACCTTTGCTTTAGCATGCCTAGAGGTCTCTAAGATGAAGACTAAACTTTGTAGCCCACTCCATAGAGCCCTCCAATGTGGTGCCAACTACACTTCTCCATGAGAGGCTGCCCTGCCCCTCTCAGACCCTTCCAGTCACAATAAACCATGGCTCATCCCTAAGTGGTCGGTGCCTTGTGGGTCTCCTATGTCTCTTGATGCTGTCATTTCTGTAGCTTCTACACATTCCCTCTGCTCTCCACCCAGAAAATTTCTGCTTCCCTGCAAGATACAGCTCAAATGTTGTCAGCTCATTTCCCAGACATCCAAGCCCAGTAAGGGACTCCCTCCCTTTTGTTCACATAGTAATTTACATATTTGTAATTTATTAATTTCTAAATGTATATGTAAATATTCTTAGCTCAGGCTGCTATAACAAATGACCACAGACTGGGTGGTTTAAACAACAAGCATTCATTTCTCACAGTTCTGGAGGCTGAAAGTCCAAGGTCAGGGTGCCAGCATGATTGGGTTCTTGGGGGGTGAGTACCCTCTTCTTGGTTCATAGATGACTGTCTTCTTGCTGTATCTTCACATGGTGGATAGAGAGCCAGCTAGCTCACTGGCCTTTGCTTATAAAGGCCCAAATCTCATTTATGAGGTTTCTGCCCACATGACAATTATCTCCCTAACATCCCACCTCCAAATATCATCACCACAGGATTAGGGTTTCAATATATAAATCTGGGGGAGATACAAACATTAAGTCCATTGCATATTTTATTTAATCATATGTTTATTTGTCTTTTTCCACTGAAAACTATACTGTGACTTAATGGCACAAAATTATGTCTTTTTCACCCTCCTGGAATAGGGTTTAACTTATTACTATGCACTTGATGAAAGGGAAATACAGTTTTTCCTAGCATTAAGCTTTGTGCTATGGAAGTACCACTGCAAGAAGATAAGAAAGTGACTGACTTAAGTTAACTCTCAATATAGTAAGGAAGAGCCCAGAAATGAGTTATATTGTTAAGCATTTTGGTCTAAAATTACTAAAGCCAGTGATTTGAAAATTATTTTGGGTGAGATGAAAGTAAGAGTTTAATAAACTCTTTAGGATATTAAGTCTTCCATATTATATAATCGGGGTGCAGGCAAATCAAGAGACAAAGGATAAAAGATAAGTCACTGCAAAAAAAGTGTTGCCTCCAAGGGTTAATAAGGATATTAGCATATTGGAGTGTATGTGCTTAGTTCTTCTCATTGCTATAGTAAGCAATTCATTTTTAGGCCATTTCCATCTTTTATTACCATTTTTATCAGGACTATCAAACACCAGGAGGGTAATGCTTTTTCTGTCTGAATATTGTGTTCAATATTGTTGATTTTTTCCAGTATTCTACAGTTTGCCTTTTCAATTCTCATTGATTTGCCATTTTATGAGCCTTCAGGTGAAAAGGAGGCTTTGAACAGTTTTTTCCAAGAACACAGAAGAAGAAGAAGAAGAATGAGATCCTATCTCAAATTGGTGAGGAATACTTTTAGGATACGTTTCTGAAACAACTATCTAACAATTGAGAGCCAAATGAAGGTAAATCTTTACCTCATATCTTATATAAAACTTAATTACCAATGAATCAAACATAAATATATAAAAGGATTTAAATAACTATTAGTGAATTTTTTCATAAATTTGAAAGGCCAATGCAGATTTAAAAATAAAAATATTTATGAATTAAAATACGTATATTAAAATATTTCTATGCAAGACACCGTGATAATATAAAATGCAAGGGGCATAGTTAGAAACAGGAGAGATACACGGGAGGGTGATGGGGAAGAAACTCTTCTTGGTTTATAGGCAGCTGCCTTCTTGCTGTATCCTCACATGGCTGAAGAAGAGCCAGCTAGTTCTCTGATCTCTTCTTATAAAGGTATTAATCCTATTTATGAGGGTTTGAGAGGGTGGAAGAGTCAGAGGGAAGAGGGGAGAAGGAGAGAGAGAGAGAAAGAGAGAGAACAGAAAATCTTTTCAAAAAGTTTGTACAGAGAGAGAGAGAGAAATAGAGTGGTCTTTCAAGGAGGATATGGAAGGTGAAAGTTTTTTTTTTTAAAAGAAAAGTCTTAATTCTTAAAAGTCAAATGGGAGGATGCAGTCGAGAGGCTGAAGAACACATCATCACATCACATCTAATGAGACCTCTTCATTCCTCATCTTACCTGACCAAAGCATTTGACACAGTTCATTCTTCTTCTGGAAAAACTTTCCTTGGCTTCCATGGCATGACACTCTCCATCTTTCCTTTCATCCTCTAGATACTCTTTCTCAGCAGCCTTGGCAGGCTCACCCTCCTGCACTTAGCTGACCTGATGGAGTTCCTCCAAGCTGTGTCCAAGGTCCTGTCTTTCCTCACGACCACTCTCTGAGACAATCGTATCAGCATCTCTAGCTTCAGGTACCACCTAAATGCTGATGACTTAGGGATGTCTGTCTTTCATCCAGAGCCTCTTCTCTGAACTTCACAACGATGTATTCAACTAGCTATTCAAAATCTCCATTTGGAGACGTGTATGCCACATGGATGTTATTATGTCCAAAGGCAAGACCAAGCTTTGAATTTCTCTACACCCCAACCCAGCCCTCTTCTGGTGCTATTTCTGTTAATGGCACTTGAATCCATCAATTGCATAGGCCAGAAAACTAGGAATCATATTTGTTATTTTAATTTCCTCCAACTCTATACCCAATTCATCACTAGGTGCTGTTGATTTTGTCTCCTAAACAGCCTTGATATCCATCCAAGCATCTCCATCTGCACTGCCAATAACACAGTTAAAGCTATCAACTACTCTTGCTTGAACAGCCAATAATAATCATGGGTTTTGCCACCAAGTCCTTGTCCATCTGGCCACCAGCATGTCTCTATAACAATTTCCCATTGCTCTGAGAATCATGACAAAATTCTTAAGGTGGCCCTGTGCGATCTGCAACTTAACCCATTTCTACATTTGCCTCTTGCTTCATTCTCCAAATTGTTCTCTGATCTCAGCCACACCGTCCTTGTTTCAGTTCTTTAGAAATGACATAATCCCTCCAACTAAGAAGGTTTTTCATGTGCTGGACCATCTGTCTAGAAAGCTCTTCCCCTATTCAACCCTCTTGGTCTTTCTGACTTTTAATCAACGTTCAGGTCTTAGGTTCATCATCACCTCTCAATGACCTGGTGAGGGTAAGTCATGTTCTTATGTGATGTGCTCTCCAAAAACACATCACATTCCTTCACATTGTTTATCTCAGTCTGTGAGTATTTAATTATTGCTGTGATTACTTACAAACTCTACTCCACTAGTGTATGAATTCCATGAGAGGAAGAGCTGTGTTTGTATTTCTAATAAATATATGCCAGGCATGTAATACAGTGAACTGCACAAAATAAGATTGCAGTAAATGATGAATGCATGAATCTCTTTCTTATTCATCTATATGCAGAATCATGGAGAAGAGAAAATGAGAAGATACAATGTAAAAGCACATTGTAAGCACATTTCACTTAAATTGACATGCTGCTGATGGCTTGTCTCCCATCCTTCCCTCTCCATGTAGCACAGTTGACTGAACTCCAAGCAAACATTATCAGTTGACAATTGCACAGGCTGATCTCAGTGACCCTGACTTCTTTCACAACATTCACTTTTTAGATTTTAAGGTTTAATATGATGCTTAGAACAATGAATACCTGGTTGATTTGATCGTTCTTAACCTTTTTCAATGTTTAGAGTAAGCAGAGTTCACAAGCTTAAAATCCTGTTCAGTCTAGGGAATAGAATCTTATTCCATAAGACAGTTTGTTTTAATGTCAGGGTGTGGAGCAGACAGAGCTGAATGTTTAAGGCCAAGGCCATGTGTGTGTTTTAGGATCTAGTACTTGTGTTTGAACACTCACACTCTGACACACACATATTCACACCCCAAAGTAAGGAGAAGACAGTAAACTCTGGGTGGCCCTAGTGCTTGGTGATTAAATAATATGAGCACCTTCTGAATGCTACCACCAGGTGACCTTGCCTTTTTGAAGGTGCTGACAATGATTTAGGGAAAAGGAGTTAGTATTTTAGCAAAGAAATGCTGATGTTTCCTTGTCTTTCTGTCTCTATTCTTTAGCTTTGAGCCACACCTACAGCAAAGTTATTAGATCTCAAAATAGCCATAAGAAACACATCAGAGGGATATGTAGAGGCCGGGAACAATAAAGACAACAATGGAAAAGTTGGAGGGTTTTCACAAACGTGTGCTCTATGGCAAGGACTAAGAGGAAGGCCCTTGGGTGAAGGGGTTTGAACCCCACCCATCCCCACCCTTGGCCAGAGCTGTCCAGTGGACCAATGATGTGAATTATTCAGTGGCTCACCAGATTTCAGCTAGTGTGATTCTGCATCTGCAATTAATTGGAAATGTAAAATCTATCCCCCACCTCTCCCTTTTCCACAGCAAACACAAACCATTTAATTAGCAAGAAGGGAAAGGCAGACAGAAATTCTCTGCTGTGTTTGGTTAATTTTGTTGGTATAGTCAAATTATCAAAAAAACTAGATGGGGGTTCTGTGGTATTTGTGACCAAGAGAGCAGGTTTGAAAGTGTAGATGAGCTTTCCTTAAATTTTAAAAAGATTTTACTTGGTAAAGATATTATATATTCTGCATAAAATATTTTATACAAATATTGCATAAAAATATGCACCATATTTTTTAAGTCCATAATTGAAGTACTCCAGTAATATCTGTTAACACTATTTACAATAGCCAAGACATGAAAGCAACCTAAATGTCCATTGACAGATGAATGTATAAAAAAATGTGGTATATATACAATGGAATACTACTCAGTCATAAGAAAATGAAATAATGCCATTTGTAGCAAAATATAGGGACTTAGAGATTGTCATACTAAGTCAAGTAAGTCAGACAGAAAAAGACAAATATCATATGATATCACTTATATGTGGAATCTAAAAAGATGATACAAATGAACTTATTTACAAAACAGAAACACTCACAGACATAGAAAACATACTTATGGTTACCAAAGGGGAAAGGTAGTAGGGAGGGATAAATTAGGAATTTGGGAATAACATATACACACTACTATATATAAAATAGATAAATAACAAGGACCTACTCTATAGCACAGGGAACTATACTCAATATTTTTAAATAACCTGTATGGGAAAATAATCCAAAAAAGAAAATATATATATATATATATACCTATGTATATATATATTTAGTTATATATTTATATATAACTGAGTCACTTTGCTGTACACCTGAAACTAACAACACTGTAAATCAACTATACTTCAATAAAAAAATCAAAAATAAATAATTAAAAATAAAAAAATAAAAAAGTTACAAACATAGTGGATATTAATCTAAGTATAAAATACAAGACCCAACTATATGTTTGTCATGAGAAATCCACTTTAAACGTAAAGACACAGATTGGTTAAAAGTAAAAGGATGGGGAAAGATATACCATGCTGATAGCAATTAAATAGAAGCTGGGGTAACTATATTAATTCCAAATAAAGATTACTTCAGAGCAAGAAAAATTATCAGGGATAAAGAGAAACATTATTTAATGATATTATCAGTGATAGATGAATTTTCCAGGAAGATGTCACAATGCTGAATGCATATGCTTCTAACAACAGAGCATCAAAATATGTGAGGCAAAACTGATAAAACTACATAAAGAAATAGACAACTCCATTATTATAGTTGGAGATTTCAACACCCCTCTTTTGGTAATTGATAGGTTGATCAGGCAGAATACCAGTGAGCTAGAACAGCACTATCAATCAACTTGATCTAATTGACATTTATAAAATATTCATCTAAAGAGAGCAGAATACACATTCTTCTCAAGTTCACATAAAACATTCACCAAGATAGACCACATTTTGGGTCATAAAATATACCTTAATAATTTAAAATAATAGAAACCATACAAAAGATGTTTTCAGACCACAATGGAATTAAACTAGAAAGTAATAACATAAACATAGCTGGAAAACTTTCAAATATTTATAGATTAAACCACAAACACTTAAATAACACATTAGTCAAAGAAGTCTCGAGAGAAATTTTTAAATATTTTAACTAAATAAAAGTGAAAATACAATTTATAAAAATTTGTGGGATGCAGCAAAAGCAGTGCTAAGAGGGAAATTTATGGCATTAAATACACATATTAGAAAAGAAAAATGATCTTAAGTCAGTAATCTAAGCTTTCACCTGAGGACACTAGAGAAAAAAGAACAATTTAAACCTAAAGGAAGCAGAAGCAAAAAATAATAAAATTTAGAGTAAAAGCAATTAAATTGAAAACTGAAAGCAATAGAGAAAATCAACAAAACCAAAAGCTGGTTCTTGAAAAGGTCAATCTTTCTTATGCTTAATGTTGGGAGCTTTACCCCAAACCTTCTATTCTCATTTACTATGAGTCCTGTTGTTTTTTCTCTATTGGCAACAGTCTGATGGCAGGAAGGAGGATTTAATAAGTGGATTTCTACTCTTCTCTTTTTCTGCTCTTCTCCTCATTAAATGCTCCATACCAGTGTTGACTCACGCTTATTGGAATTTTACTCCACCCTGTGTGGGGTTACTGTGAATCTTCGTGTAGTTCCACCAACTTCTGAAAGATTTAAGACATTGCTTTCATTGCACAATCTGATGAAAGGCTGTTCCTACCCCATCTCAACTTTCTTCCCGGTAAGTGAATTTTGGCCTGTTAGTAAAAGTCCACAGAGTTGAGAGAGGTACCTCCTGCTGCCTCCCAAGATTAGGTCTTATATATGTTATCTTTTATATTCTGACTGTCTTATTTATTGTCAGATATAGTTAGTTCTGAGCATTTGTGACTTTTATGCCACTGTTTTCTTCTCAGCATCAAGAAACCAAATGGCCAACACCAAAGATTGCTGCTACCTCTAGGTGGCCCTGGAGGTTGAATGGAGTTGAGGAACTTTTAATTTCATGGATATTTTTCATCTCATTATCTACATATCTCCAAACTAGAGAAGCAATGAAATTTTGTTTTCAAAATGTGGTTGATGTTTCTGATCACTTTTAGTGCTTTTGTGGGTGGTAAAGTTGGGAACTATGTGGTGGGGCACCTCATGAAACTATGTATTCTGTGAAGCTTGGCTTCTCTTTCAATGACCACAGAGCCAACATCCACCAACCTTTCCTTTCTACTGGTGTATTTTTTGTTATATTTAAAAGACCCATCTAAGACACTGATTTTTAGGTCTTGGAAAAAGGGAAATTTTGAGATTTGGCTTCTCTCTGGCATCCTAACTCACTCAGTCGGAAACACATTAACATTTTAAAAGTTTATCCTCTCTTTGTGGATCATATATGGTCTATGGTCATTGTATCACAGAGAAATGTTGGGGGAAGCTAATATTTACTAAATAAATCATCCATGGCAGAGTCTAATAATTATGGGTACTTTACATCCATTATTTTATTTAAACTTCACACAATCTGTTTGGTGAGTATTCTTACAATTGTCCTTGTTTTAAGGACAAGACCATAACGGCTAAAAGAGACTAAGGAAGATGTCAACCTTCTATACAGCCAGTGAACAAGGATTAAAACCCAGGGCTATGTGACTTTATGTAACTACTGTTTCTACCCACTAGGACCTTTTTGCTAACCTAAATGTCATGGGCATCTGATTAAAATGAGGTAATGAAATCATGTTGTATCTATCTGAGCATTGCCAACTCTCACCATGAAGATATATATTTCATCCATTCTACTCACTAGAGATCATTTCAGGGTCATTTAATGTCAAAAAAAAGTATCTTTCTGGTAAAATAATCCAAAGTGAAAAGGAGTGAGAAAGGAAATTTCAATCATACTATGCATGACAACTGAAGGAATGAGTGATGAAGTGGGCAATCTTTCAGGCAGTTTCTAGCAGCTAGAGCTGACTGCCTTTGACTTCAGTCTACATATTCAGAACAATAGCTGTGAATAGAGATGTTTGCAATGCCAAGCAGAACAGTGTTGGTTTCAAGCGTTCCTTCCTTGGTGAATGATGGCAAAGATGGTAGGGGAGGGCAGTTTGCAAAGTATAAAATCTATGTGACCAGCCAAAAGTTTAGCTCACATGGGATAATTTTTCAGCCTGGCACCACAGGACTGTCATTTTTATTGTTCACAGATCCTGGATCTTCTGCTTCGAAGAAAGGTTAAGCTTTGGCCAAATGGGGTGCTATTAGCACAGAGAGTGAAGGTCACTGGCATTAGAGTTTCCATCACTGCTCTTGTCAGCAGAAGCACTCTTTTCCATACACACCTCTAAGTTGTCTCTGGGTTTCAGGAGAAAAAGTACTGCATTAATCACCAAGGCAAGTTGGTGACCGTGAGCTCTGGTTGTTTTCCTGATTTTGGTCCTCAGGGTTAAAATGAAGCCAGACACTGTGGAATGAACCCTAATCCCTCAGAGTATGGATAGTTGTTTATGTAGAATTTACTGCTGACTCAACATATAGGTACCAACATATTCCTTAAGGGGAGAAGGTGGACAAAAGGAAAAGTTGATTTAAGCACTTATGAAAAACTTCAAAGCCTTTCTCTATTTATACAAGAATATGTAGAAAACCAATATAAGTCCAACATATTTCTCCAAACAAATATTATGAAGGGTTTCCATAATTTTAATTCCATTGTAAGAATGCATATTGAAATATAAGGTACTTCTCTCTGGGTTGTGAGATTACGGGCAATTCTACTTTCCCTTTGCATAAGTATTTTCCAAATTTTCTGCAATAATATTACTTATAGAAGGGTGAAAGAGGAGGAAGGTAATGGGAGGAGAATCAGGTAACTTCACACCTCACTGCCCAAAACTCCCCAATTCTAACTTAATGGCTAAAGCTGGACATCCATTATTGTATTTTTCCAAAGACCTTTTGGTTGACAAGACTGAAAATTTAAAAAATACATACATACATACATACATACATACATACATACATGATAATGAGAATTTGCTCTTCAATTTTGATAGCAAGAAGAAAAACAAGATGTTAAGCAAATGAAAGAGCCTAAATATACAATACCAGGGAAGAGTGGAAAAAACAAGCCCAGAGAGGTAATAGAGGAAACAGTGTTTGACTCACCAGTAGCTATTCCGGCCTATATGTCTAAACCAATCATGGCATTTCTACCCCCTTGTCTGTAACTGGCTCAGGAATGGGTCTCCAGTCCAATTCTGACATAGAGACTAGACTCTACCAGCCTAGCTGGAGGCTAACTTCCAGGTTGGCAGAGCAGAGACCTTTAAAGAGTTATGCTATCAGACAAGCTCCGATCAACCATCTGCCTTCCTGTTATGTGTAATAATGCCTGTCATCATTGTCTGAGCACATTTAAGGTGTGCTTTCTGTTACTTCCTGTCCAAAGTGTCTTATCAACATGAATGCAAAGCAAACTTTCTTCATAATTTTACTTAAGGTGTGGGCTTACTTTGCCACCCTATCATACTAGCACTTTTTCCCTTTTGTGAAAATTGAGGTATTGGTTCCTATATCTTGATAATTTGTCCCCACTTATGTTTTTATATTTGTTAATGTTCTTCAAGATAAAGTTCCACTTCTAGATTTTCTTATGTCTGTGTGCTGCACATTGTAAAAACATAACAATGTGATTTAGGCCTTTAGTTAAAGGATTATGTACATAAACCACATAATAGCACATTCACTTATTTTAGCCACTTGAGTACACTGAAAGGGAATTTTCATTTATTTGAAGAATCATGTGCCAATCTTGCTTTAGAAAAAAAATACTGGCATGCAATCTAGCAAGAAGGGTACACACACACACATGCATGCACACACAGATAATACTTTTTCACTGTTTCCTTGCCAATTTTAAAATTTTATTTAATGAAATACAGAAAAGTACAGAGAAAAGTGTAAAATCTACTTGCATGCTCAGATGAACAAATATTAACATTTTGCCCGTTTTAAGTGTTTTGTGTTAAACATAGTGTTTTACATTTTTTTTTTTTTTTTTTTTTACATTAAAGAAATAGGGGATTAAGTTTAAAGTTGAAGTTTATTCCTCCCTGGACCCATTTTTCTTTTTTCCTTCCCAAAAGTAGCTATAACGAAGTACATATTTTAATGTATATATATGTCCATATGAATGAATTATAGCATCACTTGATTTCTCTTCTACTTATTGATACATGAAAGTTTTTTAATGCGAATACTAATCTTTAATCTGCTGTATGTGTTGTACATATATTCTTCCAGCTGGTAATTGTCTTTGAAGTTTGATTATAGTGCCTTTCTTTCCTTCTTTCTTCCTGTCTTTCTTCCTTTCTTCCTTCCTTCCTTCCTTTCTTTCTTTCTTTCTTCCTTCTTTCCTTCCTCCCTCCCTCTCTTTCTCTCTTTCTCCACAGAGACATATTTATCTTTTATTTTATTTTTTTAACATCTTTATTGGAGTATAATTGCTTTACAATGTTGTGTTAGTTTCTGCTGTATCACAAAGTGAAGCAGCTATACGTATACATATATCCCCATATCCCCTCCCTCTTGCATCTCCCTCCCACCCTCTCTATCCCACCCCTCTAGGTGGTCACAAAGCACCTAGCTGATCTCTCTGTGCTCTGTGGCCAATGCATGTGCCAACAGCAAGAACTGTCATTGCCAACAAGTCCTGCTGCCAAGGTTTCCCCTTGACCCATCTGACATTGATATTGGCTGGTCCAGACTGGATTAGCTTTGGGATCCTCTGGCAAAGGGATGTCCTTTCTATTCTGACTAGTTCACACTCTCCTTTTCTCTGGACCAATGTGTCTCCCTCCTGCCTTCTCTGCAGGGACTCCCAGCAGGTCATATGATGAAGGCGACCCTAGTCCTTGTTTGCACAGGATATAGGACCAAGACAGTCTCAGGCAAAGCAAAATGGTTCGGGACCCTACTTAGGGCCAAGAATATTGGTGCAAAATGGACCAAGGCCTTTTTTACCTTCAACAGGTAAAGCCAGTTGGTAGCCAAGCATCTCTCCTTTCATGTCCTACACCCAACTATTTAAGCACCTGTTGCTGCTTAGGGAGGCAAGTCTCAGCCTTGACTGCAAATATAATCACCTGAAAAACTTTTAAAATCCCTGCTACATAAGCCACACCCTAGAACAATTACATCAGAATCTTTTGGATTAGAACCAGGTATGCCATATATTTTTTAAGCATCCTATATGATTCCAATATATAGCCAAGGGGAAAACCACTGGCTTAGAGCAATAGCAGTGATTAACTATGATATTACAGTAATACAACCATCACCTTGATTTGACTCTAATTTGGAGAGACTGTAGTGTTTTTAACCTTGATACTTTAACACATATGCCTCCATATAAGGGTCATCAGTATTTGGGTTTGTCAGTATTTTGGAAATGAGGGCCATTAATCAAGAGTTAAAACTAAACTAAAATTAGATGTAGAAACACTTTCTTTCCAGCATCCATATGCCTCTGGCTTTTGTCTGCATAGATTCCTTTTTGGCAGGTTAGAACTGATGGAACTGGGCTGTCTCGATTGCAGGAGTTTCATCCCATGAAGAGGATCTCAGATTTAAAATCAACCAGTAACACTTAAAACTAATGGTTCACTGCTGCTAGCAGCTGGTAGACCTCTCTGAAGTCGGTATGAGTGATCTAAAATCATTCCCCTCAATAATCTTCCCTGCGGTGTGCCTCAAGTTGTCCCTGGGGATGCTGTCACCATTTGGAAGGATTACCCAACCATCTGAATGGTTAGCATGCATGGACATGCTTGCTAACATATGAAAGGAATCAAAAAAAAATTTAGTTTGAAGCTGAAGTGCAGATTCACACAAAAATGTTAGTTTTCAGAGCATCTATGAAAGGTATTAAGTAGGCATTGGACTTAGGCCCACTGAATATTTCTAGGACCTTCTATAAAGTCACTTTTATAAGCATTTTGCTTTTAATTATCTAATGATAACCTAAAACAAATAAAAAAGAAGCAACCTCAGCCCCCTATAACCACAAATATATTGAGTCTGATTTGAAGTGTACTTAAAAATCTTTTTCCTAAGGCTAGTCTTTCACCAATGGGTCTCAAGTGGAAAAACAACATAGTTATGCTGTCTCCTATGAAGAGGAAAAACATGACTATTTTGTAATGAGAATGATACTTTGAAAACCCTCAACTGCTGCATTTACTCCTGGGACATCCCTAGTTCCTGGTTGTCTCTTGGTTTTCTGTGAACAACTAGTCTGGAGTACGCAGATTATATGCCTATGAAGGAGAGCCCACGAGGCCTCCTGTCCTAAGGAACACAGCATTTCAGAGCATTTCTGAATATACTAGAAGAAATAAGTAGAAAATCTGCCCCTGCTGATCACTGAATGTGTAAAAAGTAAGGGAGACAGATGTGAGGCAAATCAAGAGGTCCTGTGTCCTTACGCCCCTCCGGCCAGAATCCTGGATGGGGTGGGACCCTAGTTAGGGTCTGAGTCAAGTCACAGTACTTCCTTTCAGAGTCACATGGTCAGTGTCAAGGGCCTAATTAGCCCTGAGAATTGTGGATGATAGAGAGTGGGAGAGCTCCAAGGGACTATTAAAGTCTTGGCCTATGTACTTTTTGGCTTATAGAAGTGGTTATTTCTTGTAATAGAAGCCACATTGCTGATTATAAAGGTTCATCAGAGCTATATCCTGTATGAGTCTCCATAACCATTAGGGTGTATTAAATCCAGAGTATGTAGGGCAGGGCCAACATCATGTAATATAATATAACGCAGGCAGTCCTGGCCCCTGTTCCATATGGGATGTTCACAGGACACCCTGACCAGGCATACAAAGGACAACACTTTGGAGACCAGCAGACCCAGAGGACAGCACTGGAGCCCAAGCACATAGAGCTGGACATCTTTGCCATCACTCCTATGAGGTGGAGTGCACCCAGCCTTCCATGGATCCTGGGTGTCAGCTTTGGTAGAACAGTGGAAAGGGGAGGGAATTTAAAAGGCTGAGTAATTATCTAAAAGGAGACTGGGTTATCTGAATGGAACTGTTTAAACCCGAAGAGATTGAGATATATTCATGATCAAATTAGTACTTCTGACTGCTGTGACCGCTCCCTGCCCCAAGCTCACCCCAACTAGGATTCAGTGAGGTATGAGAAAGGTGAGATCAGTTATAAGAAATAAAATGTACACCTTTAACAGAAGCAGCAGAGAATGACTTCTCCGTCTCTCACTATGTGACTTTGGGCAAGTCATCCATGTACTTATTCACAAATGCCCTGTTCCAGGTGCGGTGCTGGGCACTAAGAATGCAGTGAAGAAAGACAGTGTCTTCAGATAGGGCAACCACTGTCTCTGCTTCCCACAATCTCCTTTTTTTCTTCCTATACTTAGGGCCTGCAGTCAACAAATATTACTTTTCTTACCCTTTCTCTGCCTCAAAAAAGTTTTTTTTTAAAAACTTTGAAAGAGATAGGGCAAAACTTACCTCACTGTCATTGTTAAGAATTAAATGAAAGGATGGCCACAAATATAGGTAAGATTACGGATGGTTTTGGTGAGTCTAATTTTTCATCCAGAAAAAAAAATCAATGAACTTGTTTTGAAAATAAGCTCCCCCCAGATATGTAGCCCACATATCAGCATTTCCACTCCCCACGGGCACTCTTCCTGTCCCATATGTGGGATCGGGAGAGTCTCGTTTCTTCTTCTTGCGCTGCTGGCCGCACTGGCTCCACATCGTGGTCTTCTGTACCTTCCCCTTCATCTTCCCATGAACCATCACTCACCTTTCCCTGCACAGTACTTGGATCCTTGATCCTTGTTCCTTGGATCTTTTCTCCCAGATGCCACTAAGCCAAAACTGTATGCAGCTTACATAATTTATTGTAAGACTGGGAATAACTAGAAAGATGGAGCAGAGAGGACATTGAAGCATTTTATTAGAAGCCTGTTTTCATTCACCCCCCCCCCTCAAATATTAGCATTGCATCTCCGTGTTGAAATTTATCCTTACTCACTCTCTATCAGAGAGCCATACTCTTCAAATTTTAACTCTATGATTTCTTACCCTCTTTAGAAAAGTACCAGCGCCTATCCAGGGAGATTTTTTTTCTAGTATCCATTTTACTCTTCGAATCAAGGAAATTCCCTAAAATACATTTCCCCAATTGCCAATTATTCAGCTTGTTTTAATAAAATGTGCAGAGGGTTGGTCATGATCGATGCATTAGCACTCCAAGTCCAGCAGCACTTTCCAGGAAAACGTCCATGATCTAGGGTTATGTTTTTCTCTACTCTTGTAATAAGGACTTACATCCCCTTCATGCCTTCCTCAGGAACTCCTTCAGTCTCCTCTCTTTAATTTCTAGAAAAAATGGACACATACAATGCTATGTGCATGCATAGGTCCCTCTCACTAATTTTTGGAAATGACACACACACACACACACACACACATGCACATACACACAACTATGCATACATACACAAGAATACAGATACATTTTAAGGACATACACCTTCCAAGGGCAAACAATGATCCCCAGAGAAAAATTCAATTTCCAGTTAGGATGAAAAGAATGCAAAGGACTTTTACTTCCAAGGAAGCAACAAGTAACAGGATGAGAAAAATGATCAGTTTTCTACAGAACAATCAAAGAATGAGGATTAAAGGAAGTCTTGACGATTCCAGAGGACAAGCCTTTCTTAGGCAAGAGAGACATAAGGCAGTTCCATCCCTGGGGGCGATAGTCTGATATGCCCTAGCCAAAAACTAAAAACAACCCAAATGCCCATTAGAGGAGAATGTGTAAATACATTGTAATATAATTATACAATGGAATATTATTCAGCATCAAAAAATGAAGTACTGATGCCTGTGAAAATATGGATGAATGTCAGATCCATTATGTTGAGTGAGAGAAGCCAGACACAAGAGGGCATTGTGTATAATTCCACTTTTATGAAATGCAGAAACAGATAAAACTCCTTTATATTGATAGAAATCAGAAGAGTGGTTGCCTGTGTTTCATGGGGATAAACTAGAAGGAGACCTGAGGAACTTTATGGTTTGACAGAATTTTTTAATGTTTCATTTGAGGTATCAGTGTTTAATTTATCAAAATTTATCAAATTGTACTTAAGGTCCGTGCATGTCACGCTACGTCAGTTTTGCTTCAGTTAAAACAAATACACAGGGGCTACCCTGGTGGCGCAGTGGTTGAGAATCTGCCTGCCGATGCAGGGGACACGGGTTCGAGCCCTGGTCTGGGAAGATCCCACATGCCGCGGAGCGACTAGGCCTGTGAGCCACAACTGCTGAGCCTGCGCGTCTGGAGCCTGTGCTCGGCAACAAGAGAGGCCACGATAGTGAGAGGCCCGCGCACCGCGATGAAGAGTGGCCCCCGCTTGCCACAACCAGAGAAAGCCCTTGCACAGAAACGAAGACCCAACACAGCCATAAATAAATAAATAAAATTAAAAGTATGTGTCACATTAAAAATAAAATTTATAAAAAACAAACAAAAAAAACCAAATACACAGAAATATATCAAACTGCATGCTTAGTATCTGTATGTTTCACTGTAAGTAAATTATACCTCTAATTTAAAAAAGATATTTGAAAATCCATAACTTTTCCCTAGATTTATAATATTCTCTAAATTAATTAAAGGAACATATTTATCATTATACCTTAGGTAGTGTTGTGAAAGACCTGTTATAAATACTTACCAGGTATACCAAAACACACACATGCACACACACACACAGCCTTTCTGGTCTGACATCCATCATGGCATTTCTGACCCCATGCCCTCCTTGAGTGGACAAGTGTGGTGAGGCCAATGGTTCCACTTTTAGAACCACAGATGCAGGAAAGGCTGAAATGAAGCCTGGTCACTTACTGCAGGCACTTCCCTAGGTATCCATGATGACAACCAAGATTTAAAGGGTAGAAGATTTTCATTAAGCTTAAAATTTAGCTGAGTTGATGTCCCCACACCCCAGTTTCCTGATTAAAGAGACAAAGTCATTGCAATCTCAGATAAACCAATGGCTCAGAGACACCCACTTGCTCTGTAAAAACTCCAAATCTGACACACATGATAAAACAGGGTATAGCCATAAAAGTTGAATGTTTCCTGATAAGTAGAACTGGATGCTCTGATTCTTCTCTGCTCTGTGTTTTCTAGAGGTGAGACCTAGGAACACCAAACAGAAAGGACCAGAAATAATTCTTCAGCAGGCTTGTATGGTTGTCTGAACAGTCAGGCTAGACTTGCTACATTTGACAGATACACTATTTCCTCTGTGAGAAGTGGCCCATAAATGTAATAAATCTTCTCTTAATCCAATGACAAGGGGTTGAGTATGAACTTTGGGTTTCAGTCTCTCAAACAAAAGTTCATGGAATTCCATATGGCCTGAAGGGAAAAGAATAGCAGTCAGGCAGGAGGTGAGGAGACATTGACTGGGAATGTTTTCTCACTTGTCTGAGATATTTTCCAGAAGTAACCCTTTCTCCAATGCTCTGAACATCCAAATGCACAAATACGAGCTAGAAATGCCCCAGTCTTCATGCTCAGCTTGAGGCTGATGCCAGTACATGGAGAAAGGCATAGCCAAGAGAAGCACAGAGAAATAGGACCAGACAGTTAGATTAAGTCCTCCCTAGAGCCTACTCTTCTGTATCTCTAATCATGTGAGCCAAGAAGGTCCCTTATTGTTTATGCAATTCTGACTTGGGCTTTTGGCTACTAGGGGCCAAAGAACCCTACTTGATATCCTGCTGAATATATTTGTTGAAATCACGTATGGCATTTTCCTGAAAAGTCACAGTTACCTTTTGGGAAAAGTTGATCATAATTGTCATATAATGCTATAGATTTGCTCTCTTATGTATTGTCTGCAGAACGATATATATATATATTTTTTACAGTAGTTCCTTGTTGGTTATCTATTTTAAATATAGCAGTATGTACATGTCAATCCCAAACTCCCAATCTATCCCTATCCCCTTCCTTCCCCCCTGGTAACCATAACAGAACGGTATTTTTAAACCAATACATTTAAACAACAATAACCTTATGTTCAGAGGAAGCACAAGAAAGAATGTGAGGATTAATTCCTAAGCATCTTATATAAGAACTTTGCTAATGAGCTTGCCAGAATTACCGAAAACTATATTAGTGACATCTAATCTTTAATTATGGTTCTTGGAAAACCCTTGCAGGTTATATCAACTGGTCATTCACTGACTGTAATCATATGGTCTCTCTTTGAGAAAGAGTTGTTCTTGCAAACCCTGCAAGAATGAAGATGGCAGAGGGGATCAGGAAAACCCATCACCTTGGTGCATATGGAAGCTATCCCAGGCACCCCAACTGCAGTGTCTGTTTTTCACAGCATGAGTTCACTTCCCTTAATCATACTTTCTGCTCTCCAAAGATAATGTGGAGGAAGCATACGTTATGTACTTAAAGATATACCATCTGTTTTCCTTCTCTGCCAAGAGAGGAATTCCTTATTAAAATGAAAGCCTTGGGTCATCATAGGAAGCAGAAAGCTAAGATAAATGTCTTTTCTTTTTTTCCTCCCAAAGCACATGTATGTACAAAACGTTTCCCATGGCCACTCAATGGAACAGGTGGATACACTTAACTTTCACACACAGGCTGTTAACTGAATGCAAACCCACAGCCTGAGATTCTTTAACATAAAGGTAGTAGGTCTGATGCAACAATAGGAACAAAAGTTGAAATGTGGAAATCTCAGCCAATAGACTACGGTGTCCCTTAGGGCTAAAATCTTTGGATCTCCCAAGCCCACCCAGGCATGGAGCAGGTACAGCAAATATTTGCCAAATGCATATAAATACAAAGAACCACATCATTAACCCAGTGATCTCAAACACTGCACATTAAAATCACCTAATGTTATTTTAAAATCACCACTCTGCTAAGTGGCTAAGATTCTCCCCAGGTTATTAAAATCAGAATGCCAAACTCCACAGGTGAGCCTGACAAAGCGATCGTCTGTATATTTAGCTTATACTGAAGCAAAACATTTAAAAACAATAACTTTTGTAGTCTATCCTCTTCTAGTCCTTTGCCGACATATCAAGGAAAAGTTTTGGTTCAGTAATAGAATCAAATCTCAATTTTTAAAATAAATTGGATATTGGTGATAGAAGTGTGAGAAATAATTTTGAAGTTGAATTAAAAAAAAAAAAAAAACCTTTCCTAAATAAATTTCAGCAAAGATTTCAGCGAAACTCAGGAATGCCGTGAAAATCAATATATGTCCAACCCCCTCAGGTTAAACCTCAAATAGAGGATATGTAATGAAACTAATTGGTTTTATAAGATTTCCAGACCAGGAATGCTAATTCTGGGAGACTTCATAGGTATTCAAATTGTTGAGTTTTCACCCATCCTGAAAATGACTCTTTTAACTAAGACTTCTGAGAACAAATTCTGGTTTATTACACCAAACATGTCTCTCGACTAGAACATCTTGTCTTTTTCTCTGAAAATAAAATGACTCCTGGTAGTCAGTGCTGTGCTCTGAGCCATACCTACCGAATTAGAACCTGAGTTTTAACAAGATTTGGGGCTACACATGTGCACATGAAGGGCTGAGAAGCGCTGGTCCAGGGTAAGTGGATCCAGACCGCGGGCCATCTCAGGACCTCGGCAGTAACAATTCCGTGCATAGGAGGAACTGTGGCCATGTGAATTGCTTGGAACTCAGCAAAAGCTGCATTCTTAAATTGAGGCCCTTAAAATTTAAAAAAAAAATTGCCTTTACTTCACCTGTGTTAAGACCAGTATTCAGTTGGAGGCTCACAGTCTCAGGGATATTTCATGTCTGGAGAAACAGACATCTTTTTCCCATTGTGCTCTTGGCTGGGGAGCGACTACCCTGCCTTATGTTGTGTGAAGGTCTAGCGTGGATGGCTGGGACTGAGATCATAGGTCCATGCACCCATCTGGACAGTAGGTGAGAGCCCTTCTTGCTCTGAAATGAATAAGGAGGGAATGCCCCGTATGATCTCTTGGGGGAAAGACCAATGAGGATGGGGAAACAACATGTTTAGGCTGAAACATTTCCCCTTTTCAAACTATGGGCTTAGCTCCTTTAGAGAATCTTCTCCAGCATAAAGAGCCCTGTTAAGAAACATGAATTTCCAAGGTTAACAAGGTAAACAACAGACCTATTCTGCCCTTTTCACCCTTCAAAACCTACTCTATGAGAGAAATCAGAATTGTCCCTTCTGTACCCACCATTTCCTAAGCCATCTCCCCAAATCCCAGCACTCAACAAGTTTTAGTAGGTCTCTAATGCTTTCAAAAAATACTCTTTGCTCATCTGTAGAATATCACCTGCCAAAATGGTATTATTTCTTTGAGTGTGTAAGAATGAATGGTTTTGAGCTACAGATATGAACATAATATTGATACAAAATATGAGGAAATTTCTATATTCCAAAAGAGAAGATCAATTCATCCCTGAAATATACATAGCAGAGTCTGAGTCTTAATTGCTCCTGAGTATCTAGCTGTACACATATTTGTGACAAATACTCTGTTAGCAGTGCCACATGGAATGAAGTAGCAAAATGTGCTTAAATCTACTATACACAGATGCTCCATCACCCACAAAAAGAATATCTTTATGCTATTATGTCAGAACCTTTGTAATTAGAATATGTTGGGTTCTGAACATGTTAAGACATTCCTTTCTTTTCCCTCCATGCTTATAATATACACCAGTTATTAACTTGCGTGAATTAAATGAGATAACAAGTACCATACTCCCAGCATAAATCCTGGTACAAAGCTGGAGATCAATAAATGTTGCCCCACCTCCCTTCTTTCTCAAACGTAGAGGATCAAGAAGAATTTCATGGAGGAAAGGGCCTTTTAGTGAAAACTTGAAAGAAAGAAGGGTGTGAATAGTTGGAGAAGTTGAGGATGGAGGGGATTCCTTGCTGAGACAGGAATAAGCAAATTCAAATATTATGGAAGTAAGCAGAGACCAGCAGGAAGTATCATGTAACAAAATGCATTGAGAAATATAGTGAGAAATTACTCTGGTAAGACAGGCTGGAGGGAATTTGTGAAGAAAACGTCTCTTTCAGTAAAACAATCTTGAATCAAACTATATATAATGATGATGAGTAATTTTTACATTCTGAGAATATATGGAATATCCCAAAGTCATCTTTTTTTATGCTCTGAAAATTCATATTCAGGGATTTCAGTTTGCCGAAGAAAATGGAGAACCATTATTTAGGGTTGAGCAGGTCTATTCTGTAACAGGGGACTGCTTTTTGGGTCACCTTCCCGTGAGTTTAGGAGCTGAAAAACCCATCAGTGATTGTTATCTCACCTCAAGGCTGTTCTTTTTCACAGAGCTTGCTACTCTTAGGGATATTTGATAAAACAATATGAAACAGAACAAGTACTGGACAAGCACAGACCAGGACCTAGCATATACAAAGTGTTTAGTAATTTATATTCTTTGACATAAACTTGATTTTAGTCCTGATCTAGCAGTCCTGGCCCATCCTTATAACTAATTGCCTGAATGCCTTTGGGCAAGTCTTGTAATAAATCTCGAAGTCTCAACTTCTCATTTGAAAAAAGGGATTATAATCTGTCCTACATAAGTATGATGAAAGAATATTAGATGGAATATATGAAAGAGCCAATCCCAATCTCTGTCTGTAGGGGGTGGGCAGACAATAAAAGCTGACTGGTTCATGATCCCAAGGTGAAGCAAAGCTGTGAGTTGGAGCTCCTATCTGACCCATTACATCAAATCACAAACAGATGAATTTTAAGGATCTTTAAGGATTCTGTCAAGATAAAAAGTTTTCTTTTAATCATTTTCTCTTTTTGATCTGAACGTTGGTGATGAGTCTCTTTTGTGAATTCATTCTTTCTGACCTAGCTCAGAGAAAGGACAAATGATGAAATAAGGAATCTGTGCAAACATCCCCTCATTCTATTGGGAAGATCTGTATTTTTAGCCTCTATTTTCTCATCTGTAAAGTGGGAAGTACAATCAAGTGGGTGCCGAACCACCCTTCCATTTCTAATTCTCTGAACCACATTTTGTGGTAGACAAGATATCTACATATGTGATACCTTGTGCATATTTATATAGTTACTCTACTGTCAAAAATATATTTTCATTTAGCTTCATACTTTTCATCTTATTTATTGCTCCTAAAAACCTTGTAGGGAGGTATTTGCAATCTCCACTTGTTTTAGATAAAGAAACTGAGACTCAGAGAGGTTAAGTAGTTTGCCTAAGGTCACACGTGAAATGAGAAACAGAGCAAGAACACGGATGTAGATAATCTGACCAAAATTCTTTCTTCTCTTCTTTACTAGGTGTCCCTGGAACTCAACATTCTGGGACCATTTGCTCAAGAACATTTTGCAGTTTTAAGAAGTTGCTGTGAATGAAGAGTTCTCAGGTCTAGTTTTTTGTTTGTTTTTATAATTTTTATATATCTCTTCCTTCCTGTCAGTGTGACAACTATCATTTTTCTTTGTTATCAGTATGCCCACCTCTGACAGTCACCTCTCTCTTATCTTCTTTTTAAACTACTGTGGCTTTAAAAACTGCCAAACAGAAGTTGTCAGAAGTGCATGAAGAATGATGGGTCTGGGAGGCAGGGCCTGGGATTTCTCCTGGAGTAAAGTGCACAGACTTCGACTTCCTCAGACCTTCACTGAGAAGGCTCAGAAGTCCATTTTCATTCCTTGATGCTCAGAATAAATTAGATTCATGGATGGGGAATTCTTGGTAGATGAGGTTTCGTTGTAAAATGATTGGTCCTGTGGTTGTTTGTTTTATTTATTTTGATACTGCTTTTCCTCCTTTGGAAACACTAGACTGTAACCTCATTCAGAATGTGCCTGTCCGTCACCTCTTTCTCTCTCCTGCCTGGCACAGAGACAGCAGATGTTTATTCATTCACTCATTCATTCAACATACATATTTTAAGAGTCTGTTACATGCCAGGCACTATGCAAGATATTGAAGATGCCTGGATTGAGACTCAGATACTGACCTCAAACTGATGACAATTTAGTAGAGCCGTGGAAAGAAAAATAGGCACAAAAAAGAAATGGGCTCTGTGCATAGTCAAGATACATCTTGAAGATACTAGGAGGGCTGCTAATATCTCATCAAGAGAGTCTTGCATCTTGTATTGAAACAGGTGTTTTTCAGGAACACAATGTAAAAGAAAATGTTTCAGGCAGAGCAAGCATCACATGCACAAATGGGAGACCTCAGGGAATGAGGCTTGTATGATCTGGAACTACAATTAAGTTGGTATCACTAGAGTGTAAACCAGCAGTGTGCTGGCAAACAGTCTTTCTGAAAGAAAAAGCCTTGATTTGCAGTGATTGCTGCTATCCAAGGGGCAAATCTTCCCACTATGGTCAATTTCAAGCTACCTATGGTTTGACAACTAACCACCTTGCAAAATTCCTGAGTACTTAACAATTATCTCTTGAGTTGGGTTCCAATGGTGTGCTCACCATTGAAAAAAACAAAAAATCATTGTCTCCAAAGAGAGTAAAACAAAGTTGTCCCATATTATCCTATATTCTGTGGGAAGTCCAATGACTTACCCTGGTTTATAACCCCCTCAGGGCCCTAGCCTTTGACACTGCTCCACAAGGACATACAAGGAATTCCGCCCTCTTCCTTTTTTTTCCCCCCAAAACAGTACACTCACAGCATTTATAAATATAGGGATTTGTATTGAAGATTTGGAGTTCACTTGCAGGAAGGCAAATAACCTAGAACTGGGTATATTCGACCTTGTTCTTTACAAGTCCATCGGCCACCCTGACTGATGAACGTGCTGGGTACGTTTCTCTGTGACCTCCCGGCACCTTGCCCATCTCTCAGCTCTCTCTCCACAGGACTGAGTGGGTTCCCTTATTTGAGATTCCAGTAGCAAGTCCATCTCCCCAACTCTATCAAATAGAGCATTTTACCTCCCTTCCTGTCCTGCCCTCATGGCTTACTGTGCATCCTCAGAGGCACAATTATAAATTTTGCTGAACAAGGGGTTTTTCTGTTGCCTCCCACCAGCTAGCAATACAGAAGCAAGGATTTTGAATGCAATCTTCCCTTGCTCATTCCTTCCCCAGTCTCTGTACCTGGAAGGGTGATTTTTTTTTTTTTTTTTTTTAAAGAAGGGTTTCCCACTGATAAAAATGATCTCATACTTCACACATTAAGTCCATCATGTTTATAAGCAATAAATTCTTATCCACTATTAACATCACTTGACCCTGCTGAAAGTACAAGGCAGTGAGTACCAAATGAAAAAGTGAATGGGTATGTAAGAATACCGTAGACTTGAGTAAATATTTGCTAGATGTACTACCTGTTGCTGGGCTGCTAGAGAGGGTCTTATAAAAAAAAAGCTAACTATGAACTTAGCCAGTGCCCGTCCCATTAACAACAAAAAAGCGTTTTAATTTCATTTTGTTCTGGGCACTTCCTGCAGACATGATAAGAGAAAACACTGATTTAAAGGGGCATTTCCATTTTACTTACAAAGAGATGGGACTCGATCAGAGGAAAAGAGGGTTCTTTAGCGGGTAGAACTTCGTCTAAAAACCCCAAAGCAGTGCTCAGTGAGATGCTTGCATGGACATACACAATAAACCGTTGCTTTGGGGCTAAGAGGTTGGTTTCTCCATGAACTTTCCACACTTAGCAAACCCAAAGAGTAAAATGAATTCCAAACAAAAGTAAAGGCATGCTTGGGAAGCTCTGCGCTGTGCCTTAGTTCCTGGTGACATTTATGGAGCTATCTGGGAAAAGGGAGAAGCTTGGCATTTGGGCTGGATGTGCTCTGGGTCCTCCCACTTGGGCTGTGTCTGGTGCTCGCACACACACGGGTGGCCTCGTGCACACACGTTTCTTCCACAGGCGCACACGTTTACAGAGCGCATTGCGAAATAAGGCGCTTTGCTTGGCTGCTGGAGCCCTGAAGCAGAGCCAGGACACAGCGCAGTTCAGATGGCTTTTCCTCCGGCTGGAGAAGCAATCCCTTCTAAATTAAATGCCAGGTGTGAAACAGGTTTTCTTCTTTATGCTCCTCGACTGTGAATAAACAGAAATTCCAGGGCAAGTGCAAGATAATCCGCACATAATTCATCCCGGGGCTCCGTTTTCCAGATGTTCAGCCACTACCGGATTCCTATGTCTGCGGGGCTTTGTTTCTTGGAAGACGCAAGAGTCCATGAGGCCGGATCCCACTCTGGATCTGACTCCCGGCACCCCAACCAGGCCGCCTCACCTTCGCCCCAGCTCCCCGGTGAGCTGCTGTCTGAGAGCCTCTGCTCTTTGGCCGCATGGACTTTACATGCTTCACTTTGTATGCTTCAAAACTCAAACTGAATTTACCTTTATAAAGGAAACGTTTCTTCTTTAACGTGGAGGATTTGTAGTTCCCTCTTGCTCGCCTGTGAAAGATCTCTTCTAATATTGAGAAGCAACTTCTGAAGTTTTTAAGATTATGCTGTATTGTTTATTGTGATAGAAAGGAGCTAAAGAACTGGCTTTTCCCCACCCGCGTTTTTGGGCCTCCTATGAGTCAGGCAGAGCTCAGCACTTCACACGTCACTTACTGGAGTCTTTCCGGACGACCAACGTCAAACGCTTACTCAGGGCTGCTCAGCGTCCTGTCCAACTTTCTAGTGAATGACTTGGGATAGGATCACAGAATTTGCTGAAGACTATGTGGGTCTATTCTGCTGCCCCAGTGCTCTCTAGCTGTGTGACCTCAGGAAGCTAAGCTAACCTATCCGTGCTTCTTTTTCCTCACCTGTAACATGAGAGCTGCAAGCGTTGTTATGAGGGTCAAAAGAATATCTATAAAGTGCTTAAAGCAGTGCCTGGCAATAGTAAATAATAGTAAATAATTCATAATAATTCATAAATATTGCTATTGCTATTTTATCCTATTTAGTCAGCACTGAAAGTTGTTATTTGTATCCTTATTTTCAGCTATAAAAACACTGAGTCTTGGATTGATCTCATGTCTTAAACTAGGATTCCAGCTAAATTCATAGGCATTATGTCTGAATTCAAATCCTGTGGACTTCGTGCTACTCTACACCACCGTTCTCTCTGCCTTTACCTTCCATAAATGAACCTTGGAAATACTGTGTTATTTCCAGGTTGGCAAGGAAAGCAACAACGAAATAAGCTGTATTCAGAATATAATTTTCATCACTGCAACATCTGTCTCATTGGGTTGGGTGTGTAGTTATTCTTCTAGCATCTGGGCAATTTAAATAATATTTTGTTTGTTTGTATCAAACATTTTCATGCCTTTCCAAAGCAAGGTCAATCCTAGTAAAATTAAATTGTTTGCCTGGACAAATTTTTCATTATTTCACCTGGATATCTCAGGTGTCATTTCAAAGGGACACTAGCCTAGTACAATTATTCAGTTCATCCTTCCTGGCAATAATCATAGATATCAATTTGGCATTACTCTATTGATGACCACTTCTAATCTTTAACTTCTCTCCGCCTGGTGACCTTTGCATTCCTGATTCTATGCCATTTGTTTCAGATGTACTCTTTGACTTTCTAGCAACTGGTACATGAAATGATTCTGTGTACAGAAAGTCTGCTGGAAACCAATGGGGTCACCTACCATCACTCCCCTCAGACTGGTTTCACTTTCAATTGATGAAGCGGAGCTTCATAAGAATCAACATTGCCCAGGCTATATAATGCTATACAATGCTATACAAATATAATGTATCAGAAATACTTAACTTTATACAAAAGAAAATTGTTCACATGAGTCTCTGAATGAAAATTCACAACAATTTTATGATGTTTAGTTTATTCCCATTCCGTTAATTAGAAAACTGGGATCCAGAGACACTTGGTGCACTGGCAATTACCCACAGCTATACCATGTGGCAGAGGGGGCCCCAGTCAGTCTGTCTCCAGTTCCACGTTCTCCCTTCATGAGAGTATTACTCATTAAGGTGGTGGGTTTAACATGGGCTTCATCATTTTAAAACATGACCAAATGTTTGATTTCATGAATAAGGAAGGTAAGAATTCCAAAACCTGTAGGAAAGGGAGGAAGGGAGTCTCTGCTTTTTTTATTTTACAGATAGATGGTGAGAAAGACTGCCTTCTACTAGAGAAAGTAAAGAGGGGTGGGGCCTTCATCCCTCAAACAAAAATATAGTATTATGTTTACAAGTGGACACTGCCTCAATAAAATCAAAGAAGAGGAATCTCCTGCATCACACAGGGAGGTCCCTTGACCTCTGGGAATGCAGGAAGGCAGAAAGAGCCTACAGTTTGGAGCCAGATGAACTTCCTTCCTTATGTTATTGCTGTAAGTCAATGAACTCCTCTGATTTTGTGTATAAAATGTGAGTAATACTACTTAACTCTAAGAACTGATAGATGAATTAAATGAAATAATATGTAAAGTACCTGGCATAAAGTAGCCACTCAATATTTTTAATTTCTTGTAACTGTGACTTGCCTAGAGTCCTGAAGATGCTGTCTGCAATGTAATCAGTTTGGTCTTCTGACTCAAGGCACTGAACACCATCTTGCCATCAACCATTACTATTTGTCAAAACTATTGACCTCTCTGCACAGAAGACTTTTCCAGCCACTATGGAGAACAGTATGGAGGTTCCTTAAAAAACTAAAAATAGAATTACCATATGACCCAGCAATCTCACTACTGGGCATATACCCAGAGGAAACCATAATTCAAAAAGACACATGCATGCCAGTGTTGATTGCAGCACTATTTACAATAGCCAGGTCTTGGAAGCAACCTAAATGCCCATCGACAGATGAATGGATAAAGAAGATGTGGTACATATATACAATGGAATATTACTCAGCCATAAAACGGAACAAAACTGGGTCTTTTGTAGAGACGTGGATGGACCTAGAGACTATCATACAGAGTGAAGTAAGTCAGGAACAGAAAAACAAATATAATATATAAACGCATATATGTGGAATCTAGAAAAATGGTACAGATGAACGAGTTTGCAAGGCAGACATAGAGACACAGTCGTAGAGAACAAACGTATGAACACCAAGGGGGGAAGGGGCGTGGGATGACTAGGGAGATTGGGATTGACATATATACACTAATATGTATAAAATAGATAACTCATGAGAACCTGCTATATAGCACAGGGAACTCCATCCACTTCGCTGTACAGTAGAAACTAACACAATATTGTAAAACAACTATACCCCAATAAAAAAATATTTAAAAAAGAAGACTTTTCCGGGAAATGTTCTTTTCCGCACTCTAACCTTGTGATTCGAATGGGATAGTCTGTTGTTTGGGCCAAGGATGCAAATTTACTCAAAACAGAGTACTTCTCTGTGATTTTGAACTTGGGATCAGAGGGAGCAAATCTCAGACTACTGCTGGTGGTGAGGCTGGCAGACAGAAAGGGGAGGAACTGATGTCGTTGGTACCATATTTTCCCCCATGTACAAAAAGTGGGACTGAGAGTTGAAGCAAAGACAAGCCTGGGAGTGAATCCCTGAGACCAGCTACCCCCTGCCTTTTCTTGCTTTCTGAAAACTTCCAGTACCTCATAATCCCTCCTCCTCTCCCAAATCCTTGCATAACCTAGTTCAAATTTGGTTTCTTTAACACGCAACCAAAGGAATCTTAAAACAATATTTCCCCCTAATCATTTAAGATAGATATTATTTTTGTTTACTCAATGGAAATACAAGCCCAGAGGGGTTGAATGATGGATGGAGGTCAAGAAACTAGTCAGAGGCAGAGCTAGGGTTACTCTTGGAAGCCAGAGGCCAGGCTGCCTACACTCATGCTCAGAAAACTTCAGTTCACCAAGAGGCCCAAGAACTGGTCTAACTTGTATTCTTGGCTTTCCAGGGGCTCCATCTGTTGCTGAACTCAGGTTCGGCTACTCACTGCTCGAAAGCCAATACTTGAGAGACAAGTGTTGGTAGGAAAGGAAAGGCTTGCTTTATTTCAGAGTCTGGAAACTGGGAGACAAGGTGGACTTGTGTCTAAAAGCCAATTCCCCACTGCTGATCAGGGAGCAAGAGCTTTTAAAGGGGAGTTTCAGGGGTGTATATGCAAAGGCTAGGGGGCTGCATGCAGAACAGCACAGTCAGCTCTGACAGTCATCTTGAAATTGGTCACTTGGTGGTCTGATCAGTGTCATCTTGATTTTTTTAAGTACAGTTAATCTTTAGTTCCAGGGTCAGTTTGTTCCCACTTTCTTTGAGGCCAGTTCTCAGAATTGTGCAAGATGGAGCATCTTATGTCATGGCCACAGCCTGGTCATCATGTAGTTAACTTCTTCCACCTGGTGGGGGTTACAGTATCTATAAGACAGCTCACAGGATATCGCTCAGAATATTGAGGAGGAACTAAAAGTCCTTGACTTTCTTTAATGACTAAACTATTGTTATTTTGTCCTGTTTGACTGCTTTTCTTTGCTTCTACATTTTCTAATTTCTATGATTAATTTTCCTCTTTGGCTAAAGTTTTTCTACAGACAAAAGGCAGGTGGAGGATATGGGTGGAGGGGGTGGTCTGTCCTGGGAAGGCCCCATAGGGTCCTGCTCTGTTACACATCCACCCTTGCTACAAGTCCCTTTCTTCTGTAATTCCTGACTACTCTGGCTGTACCTACCAGGCCAACCCACACTCACATTAGCCTCGCTAGCTCTTATTAATCTGGTCTAACATCCTGTTCTGACATTGGAGTCTGATCAGGTTCATCTCTGTTCTGAGAATGTGAGAGGGGCTTTTTATTCTGCTCCTCCCTAGACCAGGAACTTCTTGAGGGCAGAGATGGTCCCTTATTCCTTTTTGCTTCTCTGAGGGCTGGCATATGTGTTTGTGCAATATCTTTCATTGAATGAAAGAAACAAACCAGACAGGTGATGTTACTGTGAGATAGAAAGAGGGGGAAAGATGCCTCCTCAATTTTGAGCAGTAAGGAGTGATGGATAGGAAGACTGTCTGCTAAAGTTAACAGAACCCATTATGTGAGGTCTTTTCTTGTGCATCCCACCATCCCCTAACATTTCAGTAACGTCCTCCCAACTTCTGAGCAGGATCAGAATAGACAAGACTTTATCTCAACTTCAAACTCCTATTCTCCCAGAAGGAAAGTCCACTGCGACAATTTTATTCTTCTTTATTTCTCCTCTGCACTACTATATGTGGGACAAGTAGGGTGAAATAAGGACAGACTTAGAAACAACCAAATTTAATGTAGGACTCCCGTATTGGAAAACTGAGTAAAAGACATGTAAAATTCTTTTGGGTCCCTGAACCCAGGTCCAATGTGAGTGTTGGCAGCGGGGTGGGGGTAGGGGCTTGTTCCCACACAACACCAAGCAATTCTCAGACACCAGCAGGGTGTCTAAATTCTGACACTATCTACCCAGAGATAGCATCAGATTCCACGGGTTAAGGGCTCAGTCTCACATGACTGACCCCACTCACTTCACTGCAGACACTAGTCTCAATCCCAGATTGTCACCTGTGCTTCCGACCTACCTACCCGCTACAAACTGAAGATTCCAGTGATCCCCTCCTTAGGTTCAATTAGTTTGCTAGAGCAGCTCACAGAACTCAGAGAAACATCTTACTTACTAGATTAACACTTTATTATAAAAAGATATAATGCAGGAACAACCAGATGGAAGAGATGCATAAGACAAGGGATGGGGAAAGGGTGTGGAGCTTCCGTGCTTTCTGTCAGCACCACTCTCCCCATCTCTCCAAAATGCCATGTGTTCGCCAACCCGGAATCTCTCTGAACCCTATCCTCTGGGGTTTTTGTGGAGGCTTCATTACATAGGCATGATTGATTAAATCATTGGTCATTGGCAATTAACTAAACCTCCAGCCCCTATCCTCTCACTCCTCCCCGGAGGTGAGGGGTGGGACTGAAAGTTCAAACCCTCTAATCCCATGGTTTGTTCTCCTGGCAACCAGCCCCCATCCTTAGGAGGGATCCAAATACTTTAGAAATTCTGCTCCAGAAAAGGCAATGAAGACCATATATATATATGTCTTATTATACATCACAACATCATAAAAATGCCTGTGTGTTGAGTGTCTTGTGGGTACCAGTTTTCTTGCTAATGATACTGTCTGAAAGGCATTTTGAGATCTTCACCTTAAAGTTCTCGAACATTATATATTAAGGGATCCAGATGAAAAGCAGAGGTTCCTCTATTTCTTGAAATCCAGATTCCTCACTGAGAAGTCAGAACTAGCTGCGGTCCACCTTTTATGATGCCTTTGACTTGTGCTGATTTGAGGGAAGCTCTCCAACTAACGATGCAGGAGAAGGATTCAGTTTGGAACTGCAGCACCTTGAAGAGAAGGGTCACCTCCCTCTGCTCTCATTGGCTTCATCTTTGTCAGGACCTCCTGGTGCTTGCTCTCCAGGCATGTTCTCTTTATCTCAAGTACAGCTAATTCATTGCCTGAATATTAATATTGCCCACAACACAAAATTTCAAGGGGAGAAAACTAAGAAGGTGGATGGGGGAAGGAATGACATGACAAACTACACAGAGCTGACTTCCTGTGGAAAAGGTGCCCTTGGAGGGAAATTTTAAATAGAAATCTATAGTCTGGCAACAAAGTGAACATACATCATTTTGTAATTAATTTGGAGAGTTGAGAAGAAACATTAACTATTGATTCCAATTAGCTTTGGGGGCTAAATTCCTCAGACAATGGCCCAGAAGTAAGGGCAAAAGCAATGCCTGCAGTATGGAATTACTGGCTCAGAGGATTCCTTCATCTGATTTTGCAACTGCTTTTCTGATTGCCAACCCATTCAATGATATTTCTTCATGAAGTGCAAAAAGACTCAGGCATCTTAGGCCATGCCGTGGTCACAGTTCCAGCCAAAGGCCAGCATTTTCAAAGTCATTTAGCAGTTAGTGGCTTTTGCCATTTATAGAAAATTAGCACCTGAGGGTTAGTGATTATTGCAGTTAGATGGTTATGAAACACCCTTTCTTACTCTCTAGGCTTTTAAAAAGAAAAAAAACCTATATTGGGGGGAAGATCTAGGAATCTGGTGTCTTGAGACATGGTGGACTTAATTTGTCCCCTTGGTTCCAGGTATGAAGTTCACCCTGCCCACTGAGGCCCCTTGAGTTTTACTCACTTATTCCTACAGCCACTCCTCAAGCCCACTGACCTCATCTACTACAGTGAGTCTCTTCCAGAGGCCTTTATTTATGGTTTACAATTGCACATGTGTCTCCTCTCCTGTTTACTAGTCAAGGATCTTTTCCACTTCACTGTTGTCAAGACAATAAGTTGGTCCCAGACATAGAAAATAAGCAGATATTGACACTCATCACTTGCTTTTTTTTTTTAACTTTTAATTTTATATTGGAGTATGGTTAATTAACAATGTTGTATTAGTTTCAGGTGTACAGCAAAGTGATTCAGTTATACATATACATGTATCTATTCTTTTTCAAATTCTTTTCCCAATTAGGTTGTTACAGAATGTTGAGCAGAGTTCCCTGTGCTATACAGCAGGTCCTTGTTGTTTATCCATTTTAAATATAGCAGTGTGTACATGTCAATCAAATACTTAGCTTTGTTAAGGGGAAAACAGGTTTTCTTAGCACTTCTAAGGCTGATCATTTTATAGTAGGTACCAAGGCAGAAAACCAGAACAAAGAGGTTATATATATATTTATACATAGAGGTTTTATATATGTTTATATATATATATAAACAAATAAATCTGAGGCATGAGATATTAGCTTCTTGCCACATTGGGGAACACCCTTCATGATCCTCAAGGGAAAACCCAAGAGCCAGGGAGAGAAGGAGGAGGGCAATTGTTCCAAACTGAGTGTGCCGGCTTCCCCTTCAGAATTGAAGCACAGCCTGTAAGGGCCTTGCTTCTTTGGGCCTGGGCTGCTAGTAAAGACAGAGGGACTTCCAGAGAAGGCATGGTTTCACCTCCAGTAGGGTGCCCAATGGAAACATGGCAATGGTTGATGGAGTTTCTTGGGCCAGTGGGCCTTAGGCAGCAACATAGGGGGAAACAACCCTGCTTGTTTCTCTGTAATACAGAAAAAAGTCACCCAGAGTTACTGAGACCAAGGAAAACACAGAAGGACTAAGTAGGCTTATGGACTGGAATGGGGCTGGAGTTGCCATGGGAGACCACAGAGCATGGGGATCTTTCAGCCAGAGGCAGTAGCAAAAGTGGCCGTCATCGGTAGGAGTCACCTACCCCATGCCCAGCTACACATCAGCAGATGGAGCCAGTATGGAGGTTGAGGGCTAGAAACAAAGGGAATAAAACACCTCAACTAGAGGCTGGCAGGACCGGATGCCTCTTTTCCGATATCCAGGAATTTGAATCACCCAAGGGAAAAAGGCAGGAAAACAACAGTCAGAAGGAATCCTGCAGTCAAGTATTTATTAAGAGTTACTAAAAACAGAACTGGGAAGTGGATGTGTTCATATATATTAATTTGCTGAAGAATAAGCATAAACCAGCTGTCTTTCTCAAGGATGGATATTCCAAGGCCTCAAGGGGAAGGTCAAACACAGGCAGAGGAGGGTTTACCAAGAAGCCCATGAGGCTTAACCCTTGGGGCCTCACTTGCTCAGGCCCCACTGAGGGCTTCTGCCTCATTCTATGCTTGTCATTTTATATTGTTTTCCTTCAGGAGGGCTTCCCCAAATCATGATCAGTCTCTGAGCTCAGATGCAGAAATTAAAGAAATGTAATTTTTTTCAGTGTATAAAGTGGGACCCCACTTCCTATCTGTAACACTCGATTGAGAACCTCAGGTTGTCTTGGTTCCTGTACCATGAGCTTCATGAAGTCAGAGACTCTGATTTGTCTATGTTTGTCCCTGTGCCTTGAACAGTACACAATCCTCAGTACATAGAAGCTCAAATGAGTCCTAAAGGAAGAAGCCAGACTTGGGCAGAGCAGTCAAAAATGGTTTCTTGGAAGAGAAAGGCTTAAGTCAGTTTTGATATTGGTATTCAGACACCTGAGAATTAGCACAGAACACAGGTAGAGGTACTAACAAATTCAGGGAGGGGCATGCAACTGGCCAGAATGGGAGGTTCTAAATAAATGTCCTGTAGTCATGATAAGATGTACTCTTAATAAAGTATCATATTCTGGAGCTTAATGTGGTCAGAAAGGAGACTGATCCCAAGACAGATCCATAGTATACATAATCTACTTAAGATAAGATGACAGAGAAGCCTTAAAATTCCTCTCTAATGTCTCTTTATTTGGGTCACTCAAAGAAAATCATTCAATAATTTTCCCTGGGGAAGCAAAATAAAAAAGACAAATGAAATACCTAGAAATCTTTTTCAAAAGTAGACTTTGTTTTATTAAGGAAAAAAAATGTGTTGCATACAAAGCAAATATCCAGGTGACAGGTTTATGTTTCCTTCCAAATTATAAAATAACTAAAATTCAAAAGGATATCATATGTTTCAATATATTAAATTGTTTAACTTTGCTGACAGCCATGCTGGAGATTCATCAGCATGTTCAAGAGGGTTCTCACCTCCTGTGTAACTGACCAGGGCAAGCCGAGACCCATGGCCTGAGTGACAGGCCACAAGCAGGGCTGTGCCACTCATGGCCAAGTGTGCCCCTCTTTGCAATGATACAATTTTATTTATTAGTCCATATCAGAGATAAAAGGTAAGTTTTCTCAAAGAAGAGCAGGATCCAAACCTATTGTTCAACTCTTGAACTTAGTGGGGCCCACAATTTAGCTCTAAGTAAATCCTAGGAGATTTGAAAGGCGCCTTTCCTGCTTCTCCATAGAGTGCATTTGAGGAGATTATAGTTGGCATTCAGATAGAAAAAAGTTCCCAGCAGCGCAAATGGAGAAAAGTGTGTGTGATTGTGTGCTGAAAGTCTACATGCCATATCTAAGATACATATAATGTTTTTGCTCCAAGGGACTCAAGGCAATCATTTTATATTACAGAAAACAAAAATGATACTGTGTCCTGTTTCCAATATCACTAAATCCCTCACATGTCACAATCAGGAAAAAAACAAAAACAAAACCAAAATACCAAAAAACATTTTGTCCTCTGAGAACTCTGAGATAAACCAAAAATAACAGGGTCACTCTGACTGGTTCTGTTTCCCCAAATAATAAACCTTTGACTATCTCCCATTAACCCAAACTCAATCATCATATAAATCAGTTGCTCTTTGTTTTACTGTGAAAAGACTAAAATCATTATAATAACCTTGGAAATTTAACAACTTTTCCTCTAAATACTTTTTTTTTTTTTTTAATTTGGTGATGGAAGATTTTAGTCTTTTCCAAAATCTTGCTTTCTTGAACACACTGAAAATAAACTTTCTTAATATTTTTGACTCTCTGGCTTCCTTTTACAGTGACTTCTGGAGATTTCATGAGATAAAGTCTACCTGAGTGCAACAAGTAATAATGTATCCTCTTTCCTATCAAGATATTATTGGATACAGGTGATTCGTAAATATAACCAAGGCTCAAATTTTATTTAAATGTCAGGCATGCTCACTATTAAGGAATAAGGAACACATGTAGCTATTGTATCTATAAAGTACTCCAGGAAAAATTATCCACTGTGTAGAATAGCTACCTAGAATAACTTTGGATTAGGCTTTTTTTCATAATGGAAAACTTTTATTTTTCTAGTTAAAAATGTATTGCAAGTGCATCTTTAAGTTAGAGAACACAGAATCATGTTTTTTAAACTATAAACCACAACTAGATAAACATGAGTCCCATGTTTATAAAATCTACTCAGAGGTGGTAAAGAATGTCATTCCCTGACAGTCCAGGAAAATGAACAAACATGGGGGTCCCAGGGAAGAAGGACATCACTGCACTTAGAGGTATGCAGGTATAACCTACAGTGGTCAGTGAGATAGTTCTTGGTTCCTAATCTCAATAAAGCTGATATGGCCAGTACAATACTTCTGACACATAAAGGTAAATTATAAATCCAGGGCCTTTTTAAACTTCCAGACAGAAATTAACTTCTAAGTTTCTTGTCATATGTCCCTAGTTTGTTAATGATACAAAAAGTATGTAATCATTAATCAGCATTTCTTGTTACCTTTATATTTTAGAAAACTATTCAAGAATCACAGTATCAATTTAATGATACAAAATCAAAACATTTCTAAACAACTTTTGTGGTCAAATGCATATGTTGATGGCAGGAAATTGACTGCCAGAAGGGTTTGTAGAAGAAAAAAGCGATACATGTACTGCTTTCTATATGGCTAAGAAATTCAAAAACCATGGGTAGGCAAAAAATAAGGCATTTTGTACCTGAGATCAACCAAATATAGCAGGGTCACCCTGGCTTGGTCTGGACCACAAATAATAAAACCTTTACTGTAACCCTTAAATCCTTTACAGAAGTATTTTTATTCCTTATGCTTGCAATGCTGATGTCTCAAGATACATCTTGACATCTGTTAAAATGATAATTGGGTAAGAAAACTGGTTTGTTTTTTTTTTTTTTTTTTTGCCTTGAGCAGATAAATGTGTCTTGGAAACCAGGATATTTTGGGATTTTCCCTTTTAATTTCTGGTAGCGATTTTTAAATTTTCTGAGCCACGCCTTTTGAAGTCTAACTCCCTTATACTCATTTATGCAATTATAAGCTCAAGTATTTATTGAATGACTATTTAAATGGAATCACCAATTATCCACTGTGTAGAATAGCTACCTAGAATAATTTTGGATTAGGCTATTTTTCATAATGGGAAACTTATTTTTCTAGTTAAAAATGTATTGCAAGTGCATCTTTAGAGAACACAGAATCATTTTTTTAAAACTATAAACCACAACTAGATAAAAATCACTGATATATATATATAATATATTGAGATATATTTAATAGACATACACTGATATACATATAGTATATCTGATCTCAGGTGGCCTTGGCCTGCAGTGGCTTGAAGCAAGATTTTGTTCCCGGCCAGAGATTAAGGTCGGGCAGCGGCCGTGAGAGCACTGAATCCTAGCCACTAGACCACCAGGGATGAGTGACCAGTGACAAGGCCCCGGCCCATCAGCTGTGTAGAAATGAATTTCCACATAGAGATGGAAAGTAGTGAAGCAACTAAAGTGTTTATTAGGAGGAAAAATAGTACAGTACACATGGATAGACACATAGAGAGAGAGTCACGCCCTCATGGTAGTTTGAATCACTTTTATGGGGCATTTCTTCTGGGTTTCCTTTGACCAATCATCTTGCTTTGCCTGGTTCTGAGTCTGTATTTGATATATCTCAGTGTCCTCCCCTGTGTGTGCACATCTCTTAGCCAAGATGGATTCTAGTAGAGAGGCCCATGGGTAGGTTGACATCACTTACTATGGGGTGGCACCCCCTCCACTTTTGACCTTCAAGGAGCCTTTCTGTGCATGTGTGGTTGGGAAGGTCTCCTTGACTTAAAGAATGAGGAATATGTGATCTTTTATCTCTTATCTGGGCAGGGCCCAGCCTCCTCCATAATGTTGCTTTTATGGAGTTTCTGCTATTATGGAGTTTCTGTCCACAGGGGAGAAACAGTTCAGCCTGGGGCCCATCTGCCTCATATCTATACACTATATATATTGATATATAGAGAATATATATAAGGAATATATATATATATATATTTTTTATTTAGCAAATTCAGATTGATGTACCCTTAAACGTTGTGTTCAAATTTTTACTGTAATAAATTAGGCTATTATTAATTCTTATGTATCTGAAAGTTTTCTCCCACTCTTCATTATTTGCTTAAGTAAAATTTCAAGAAATAGAATTGCTGAGACAGTATTCACAGTTAGAGTATTTGAAACATATTGTCAAATTATCCTGCCTAAAGATAAAGGTTGTGCCAATTTACACAATTTATGAAATATTATGTTTCCCCATCTTTACATTATTAAGATAAGAAATGTAAATTATTTTTACAGTTATATGGAACCTGTTTAAATAAATTATTATGACACAAACTTTTTTTTTTAATTTTTTTATTTCTTTAATTTTTATTTATTTTTATTTTATTTATTTATGGCTGTGTTGGGTCTTCGTTTCTGTGAGAGGGCTTTCTCTAGTTGCGGCAAGTGGGGGCCACTCTTCATCGCGGTGTGCGGGCCTCTCACTATCGCGGCCTCTCTCGTTGCGGAGCACAGGCTCCAGACGTGCAGGCTCATTAATTGTGGCTCACGGGCCCAGCTGCTCTGCGGCATGTGGGATCTTCCCAGACCAGGGCTTGAACCCATGTCCCCTGCATTGGCAGGCAGATTCTCAACCACTGCGCCACCAGGGAAGCCCGACAGAAACTTTTTAATGCTAGTATTTGACTGTACTAGAAAAAACTTTAAAACATTTATGTTTGGTTTTATTTATGTCTATTGTCAAAATTTATTATAAATAAATCTCTTACATTGATTGGTAGTGTTAGCACTCAAACTCTTGACTGTTCAATACCTAAGATTTAATATTTTCAAACATACTTACAGAAATTCCAACATATTTACCAAAAAATGTTATAACTACTAATAAATACATTAAGTCATTGTGACTATCATTTAGGGAAACAATTATCTTTTGGAATAGAAGTTTTAATCAAAACCACATGTGTGAATTTGCAATTTATTCTTTTTTACTGTGTAGACCAATTGCCACTTGATTTTTAGCTCTGACATATATTAAACAATATATATTCCCCTTATAAATACACAAATCATAGTCACAGTAATACCAAGTCAATGCTGAATTTCAATTCTCTAGGGATTTAGCTTTGTAGCTGGAGTCCATATTTGGGCTAAAAGTCATGTGAGTATGGGCTCAAGTAATAAATATTAACTCAATTTCCTGGTTGCCCCTCTTGTACTAAAGACCTGTTGATAACTGCTCAACTTAGAGGCACCTTGGTGCTCTACTATTTCAGTAAGGCATCGTCCCTTTTCACTCATCCCATACTAATACACACAAGCCACTTAAACATGAACCAGATGTGGAGTGCATGGCTGGGGGCCTCAGGCAGAGACTTCACCTTCTGGAGGTTTGCTTAATGAGGTGTCCCACAGTTTTAGAAGGGGCAATTAATTTCCTCGTGGCACTATGCAGTATACCACAAAATGCCAGGGAATAGGATGGTTTTCTTTCTCTGCAATCCTACATCCACATGTTTTATCAATTATGACTTTAATAAAAAACATTACAATGTGACAGCCATGGTCAGTAAGTCATCCAGAGGTACACAGGTAAATTCAGATTCTATTTTGGGCATGGATGTGCCCCGGGCCGGGGAATAGGGTCAGTTAGTGGACTCGCTGAGAAGCATGGGAAGATGAAGGGCATGTGGAGCCCTCTCTTACGCACTGGCACTTTGATTTTTTTTTTTTCTAAGTCTCCTAAGTGGTTCCCTAAAAAAGAAAATTAAATCTTAATTGAAATGTGAGAAGAACCCCAGAGACACACTGAAAGGCTAGATTAAAGTAGTCATATTTGACTTATAGATGCTTCACACTGATCAATTAACTGCAAAATAAATATAACCTAATCATGAGGAACAAATATGTTGCAACTTTAATGACACAGAGGGCATTCCTACTGTGAAATAGAGAATTGTGCTCCTCCTTGATGGGAGTTTTGAAAAAAATTTTTACTTGTATTCTTTTAAAAAATCTTCTTCTCTTTTTCTTTTATTTTTACTCTATGGCAGGTTCTTAGTAAGGAATACATTATTTCCTTCTAGGTTTGGCATAGCTCCTTGCTCTCTTGCTCTGGGTGAGGGATCAGTAAATATTGCTTCTTGCATTTGAAGATAGTGTTTACCCCTGCTTCCTATTATAGGGCTCAGGGAGTCTCTGGAACAGCTTTCTCTCTCTGTTTCTCTCTCTCTCTCTCTCTCTCTCTCTCTCTCTCTCTCTCAGACAAACACACGCACACACACTCAGTCCTCTATCATTACTTGACATTTACTTGGAAAGTATTAGATATATTGTTTACTCTTACACATTCTACAAGATAAGCTAAGAATTTTTTTAAGTTTATTGATAACTCCAGGGTTATTCAAGGTTGTAAGGTTAAGCTGTTACCTATCAAGCGTAGGCTCTTAAACCTGATACCCAAGATGCTTCAAGATGGAGCCTGCAACCTTTTCCAGACTTGACCTTCATCACCTGGTGAATTGGATACCTCCGTTGCCCACAGTTGTGGTTCCTCAGACACTCCTTTCCTTGTCATAGAGCTGTCAGTCTGGAAAGCCCTCATTCTCTCTGCAAAAGCACTGTGTGATGTTCACCCCTCTCAGGAGCCCCAGTCTTGTACTCCCAAGGGCACATCTCATGGTGCCAAGGCATCTGAGACTTGACAAGTCCCAGACTAAAATGACGACCTTCCCCCCAAATCTGAACGTGCTCATCCCTTCTATGGTCCCTTACGCTGTGCTCTGGTCCTACCTCCCTCTACAGGTGCACTCCCTGCAAATTTCCAGGCCATTCCACCCTCTGGCCTGATGAAATTCTGGATACCTTCAGAATAGGCCACAATGTTAGAGAGTTTGCCCCTCCCTGTAGTCTATGGGATGGGGAACACCTGGCTATCTAACCGTTCTCACCACCAGGACTTCCCTGTCTTCTCTTGGTGACTTGACTGAGCTTCCAACTCAAATTGGTATCTCACCTATGACATGGCATGCCTTTGTTGGCATATTTCTGTTACCTTCTGGAGAGTGCTCTCTGCAAGAACAGACCATGTCTTATTTATGTTTGTATTTCCAGCACCAACACCATGCTGTCACTTACAAAATGATCCAGAAGGATCCTTGCAGTTTTTCTTTAACCTTCTAGTCTTTCCTTCGCTGAGCTCCAAAGGGTGAGTAGGAGGTCTTAATATTCTATTCACAGCTGCTTTATATTAGAGTTTATTGTACACCTGTTGGTCAAGAGAACAGCAAACTCACTCTCATAAGGCTTAGCATAACGTCTTGCTTATCTGTAAAATGACGAATTAGAAGTATTACGTCTTACCATTGTTTTGGGTAGTAGAGATGCTATGTGAGAGAAGACATCCTGTAAAATGTATAATAAAGCACTGATTAAATAATTAATTAATTACATTATTGATCAATAAATTATTTATTAGTAAGTGAAATACTTTATAAATTAGCTTTATAATTGGGTATTGTTACTGTTCTCCCAGGAGCTATTTCAAAAATATTATTTTGTTCAAATAGAGAAAAGGAAGCTACATATTATTTATTCATTCAAAAAGGTATTTTGTGTGCCTCTGTTAAGTGTCAGCTTCTCGACACTGGGGAAACAGTAGTGAATGATTCAGAACCAACCCTGCTCCAGGGATAGTGGGAGACTGTTTAGAAAACCAGGACATTATGATACCATGTACTCAGATTAATGGAAACAGACAAGAGGAGCATAAACCTAGGTTTGGGTGGTCAGAAGTGACATTAAGTTAAATCTTTGAAGTGTGAGAGGATGAAAATCTGGCACTTGGAAAAACAACAGCCAACTCTGAGGAAGTCCAGATTTCCAAGATTGCTGGTCCAAACTATATATCTTTCAGTTGACTATACAGTACCCAAAGCAAGTTAGATCAGAGCAAATATTCAGCAACAAGTGAACTCCTCACATATGTGTCTGCCTGACTTCAAGTATCTTTCAGGTATGTTTGCACCACAACTACCTTTAGACCTTGAAGAAACTAACGGAATAAATCATCTAAAAAAAGCACGCTCTTTAATAGGATACTATTTCCATTTGCATTGTTATGGAGGTAAAAGCAATAATAAATATTTTTGCATGTGTTATTTCACCTGAGTGGTACAATTCTATCTTGTCACTTTTAAAATGCCCTTGTTTAAGATCATACAGATGGCTAGTAGCAGCATCAGGACTTATACCCAGGCCTGTCTGATCCCAAAGCCAGTGTTTTTTAGCCTGCATACTATAGTGCCTCCTGCTAGTGAATGGGAGTTGTGACTTGCTCCCTCTCATTCAATGCATACTCAAAGATCAATATGTTAAAAAAAATAAGTCAAGATGTTCAAATACACATTTAATATTTAAATAGGATATTGAAACAAGGCCTAAAATTTTTGCGACTTAACAATTGTAATTCACTAACATGACTTATATTATGGTTTAACCTCAAATATATTTGCTGTAAATAACTCAAATCAGGAAAACATATCACCTAAATCCTATTAGAGTTTGAGAACTTTAGCTATGTCAATTGTGACATAATAAGAAATAAACATTTGTTCTCTGCCCCTGGTTCCTGGCACAGAGTTCTAAAAACTCTTGTAATTTCCTGAGCAATAGGGGTTCTAAGAGCATCTTTTGTTCTAATGTCTGATCTTTGATCCCAGTTCCTGACACAGAGCTCTTAAACCCTTTGGATTTCCTGGGTGATAGGAGTATCTTGTGGTCTAATAAGGCAACTCTCGGTGGGCTTCAGGATGGGGGCTAGTCACCAGAAAGACCAAGCCATGATTAGAAGCTTAAAACTTTTAACCCCACTTTCCATACTACAGGGAAAGAAGAGAAGAAGATTGAGTTAATACCTGATTATGCCTACGTGATGCAGACTTTGATAAAAATCCCAAAGTACAGGGTCGGAGAGCTTCTGGGTTGGTGTACACATCTGCATTCCAGGAGGGTGCCATACCCTGGCTCCACAGGGTCAGACACTCCTGTGCTCAGGACGTTTACAGACCTCACCCTATGTACCTCTGTCTATTCATCTGTATCTTTTGTAATATCCTTTATAAACTGGTAAACATAAGTAAATGTTTACCTGAGTTTTGTGAGCTGTTATAGAAAATTATCAAACCTGAGGAGGGAGTTGAGGAAACCCTTGATTTAGTTATTATTTACTTTGACCTAGCCATCCCCGTTCCAGGAATATATCCCAAAATACATGGCCAAAAATATGAAGTATGTGCATGGGTATTCATTGCAGCCTATTTGCAATAGCAAAACATTGGAAACTTTTCAAGCGTTCATCACTAGCGGGCAACAAACTATGGATCAATCACAAATGGAGTACTCTACCCTCATAAAAAGGAGTGAGGACTATCCTATATCCTTGTAGGAAATAACCTCTGGAATATCTTGTTGAATGGAAAGACAAAGTGAAGAAAAATGTTATAGAATGAAACTATTCATCTAAAAGGAGGGGCAAGAGATTATTTTCTTATATTTACATATATTTATTTTAACACAGTTCATAATATTTTAATATCTCTTATATTCACAGTTCATAAATTATATATTCTTATAGTAAACCTAAAATACATACACATAGTTTCTTTTATTAACATAAAACATATTAAATATAAAATAATAAAAAGATTAAAAAATTAATAAATTACTACATTTGGGAAGGTAGAGAAATGAATGAAGGGAACAGAGAGAATATAACTGACTATATTTTGTTTTGTAGATTTGGAATCATTTAATATTTTGTATAATTGTAAAAATTGAAAGCAAAAAAGTGTATCAATTTGGTGACATAATCACCCAGAGAAATTTAATTATTTGACTATTCATCTCTAGTGCGATATTCCCTAAGAACTGATTTTAAAAAAGTCTTAACATGTTTACAGAAAACATTGATGGTGGTAGTGTTTATATTATAATTTTGAGACTGTGGCATGTACCCCTTTGGACAAAACAGATGAGAAATCATGTCAGTTTCTTTGGTAACTAGGATTTTCAGTATAGGTGCACCTGTCATATTGATGAGGTTAAGAAAAGTGTTAGTGGTTCTGAATGTGAATTGGCAGTATAAGTATGAACCCATGAAGTATTTTATTTTAAAAACATTTCATATCTCAGTTCACTGAAAAACAATAGAAAACCATGACCAATTCAGTAGCAAGGAGTACCCTAGCTCTTCAAATGTGGTCTCTAAATAGGAAACCAGAGTTCCTTGGATGAACAGCTGATTAAGAATAACAAAACCTAAGAGGTATACACACACACACACACACACACACACACACACACAGACACACCATACGCATAATATTAGGAAGAAAAAAGAGACATAATTACAGGTATAAAAGATATTTTTTAAATACCACGAGAGAATATTTTTAACACTTCATGCCAATAATATTTTAGTAAATTATACTTTACCAAAATTAACTCTAACTTATTTATTTATTTAACATTTATTTATTTATTTATTTATTTTTGGCTGCATTGGGTCTTCATTGCTGAGCACAGGCTTTCTCTAGTTGTGGCGAGTGGGGGGTACTCTTCATTGTGGTGCGCGGACTTCTCACTGCAGCGGCTTCTCTTGTAGCGGAGCACAGGCTCTAGGTGCACAGGCTTCAGTAGTTGTGGCACGCAGGCTTCAGTAGTTGTGGCTCGTGGGCTCTAGAGTGCAGGCTCAGTAGTTGTGGTGCTCAGGCTTAGTTACTCCGTGGCATGTGGGATCTTCCCGGACCAGGGCTTGAACCCGTGTCCCCAGCATTGGCAGGCAGATTCTTAACCACTGCGCCACCAGGGAAACCCCAAATTAACTCTAATTAAAAAAAAAAAAAACCTGAATAGACTAAAAAAATATACTTCATGTAGTCAAAAACCAGCTATTTAATTCAAAACTATAAGGATATACCTTAAAATATAGATTATTAACCTACACATGGTAAGATTATGGGTGGTTTTTATATGCCTCTTTTTGCCTAGAGGCACTTTTCATATATATACACATATGTATATATGTATATATAACATATATATAAGTATGTGTACGTATCTATACATATATACACACACAGGTATATGTATATACGCGTATATACACACATACAGGTATATGTATATATGTGTATATATACACATACATACATATATGATGTCAAGAATAAGTAAATCAAAATAATAGAAATAATTTTTAAGACATTTTTTGATTTAATTTTGTTCCTTGTATTTTCTTAACTTATGCTATTTCTATGGTTTGGTTCACAACAGCCTATCCACAAGAAAGACATTATTTGTCTCTCCTGGAACCTCAACCATGTTTAAACTTCTATCTGACAAGATTGTCCCACTTCATCCAGATGGTCCTGGCTCTCCACTCGTCTTAGACACCTAGAACACCATCCTGCTGGTCTCCCAGTTCACGTCTCACCTGGGAGTTCTGTCCTCCCTAACCCTGGAGAAGGTGGCTTTCCCACCTCTGTTCTTCATTAGCTGTGGGACCTTAGCCCACTTCCTCACTTGTCCAAACCTCAGTTTCCTCACTTTCAAAAAGAGACAGCAACCTATGGCGAAGACAGGGTTTTCTGTAAAGCAACTAGCGTCTTTCCTGGTACAAACTAGATACGGACTATACTGTGGTTAATTTCATTCTTGGCTTCAAAGGGGCACAAGAGAGCATTTAGCACAGGCACCCTGACCAATCGTTAGCTGAACAAAGTGTCACAGAGACACTTAAAGTGAAGATTATTGAGAAATACCAAAGCTAGAGGAAACATATTTTTTCTTATCGCAATGGCAGAACTTCCTTCCTACTTTTGTGAACCAGTATTGCATGGAGAATCACCGAGTGTGAGTGTGTGTGCATGTGTGCATGTGTGTGTAAGCACATTCTTGAGCAAGCATCACACTCTCCCTCATCTAAAGATCCCTCATACCATGCGGCGAGGCCAAAAAAATAAAAAAAATAAATCTGCTTCCACACTTCCCCTCACCATTCACCCTATATCAGGGAAAAGTTGGAGGCCAATGATAAGAAAAAGTTTACCTACATTAGAAACATTTGACCCCATCATTACATCAGCAAAAATAAAACAAGGCCAGCCCACTGCATGCCCTCTCCCTGGAGCCCCGGACAATCTGCGTGTGGTAACAAAGCCTGATAAAAAATTGACAGCACGCCACCTAGTTATGATTGCTCAGAGAAAACATCCCTTTCATAATAATCTTATTAGGACAAGAGAGTGGATTTTTTTTGTCTCTCCTTTGTGAGGAGCAATTTATTTTTATGGATAGCAAAAAGAAATAAATTTTCCTGAAATGGTTCTTTGGTGGATCGGTGTTCATGCAGCTCATTCTGCGTTTATAGATAAGCAAAAGGTCAACTGAGTGTTACATCTTTTATGGTGAGTCAGTTAGGCGTTGCACCATGTGGTGTGGGGAGGAAGCTAGTTGGCAAATTCAACTGCTCTTCTACTTTCCTTTAGAGACTGGTTTGAGGGGAGATTTCTGTGCCAGGGACTGTCAGGGGAAACACCTATCAATCACCTGTCACAAGGCATTTGTTTTTGTGATGGGATTTGATATTCTGTAGGAGATTAGGATGTATTGCTTTTGTCACCTGTGGAAAATATACAGATGATTTTTCAAGTACGTGTTTGACAGATTCCAAAGGAGTGGCATATGTGTCTCTGATTAATGACTTCCTCCTGTGTTCCTGAGGCCACTGCAACATTTCATTAAACTGTAAAAGCAGGGACCTGTTTGGAGATAGTGGAGAGAATCTGGGTCCAGAGTCCGTTCTGGGAGAGAATGAGGGTTTCAGACCCAATTCCTCTCCAGACACACACGGTGTAAAATTGCAGTCAGCCCTCACTTGGCAGTGCCCTTGCTTTCCCAATGACATTTCTCATTTGTTCAACAAATATTTAATTAGTAGGCACCATGCACAAGACTCTACATGCAGGACCCAGAAAGACCCTGCCCTTAAAATGTTTAATTTCTAATAGAGACAGGAAGGAGGGTTAATTCAATAAGCATTTGAGTGTCTTTTGTACGCTAACTCACTAACTACTGAAAATCTAATAGGGAAAGAAGCAGGAGAGGACATTAATATTTAGCAAGCACCTATAATGGTCCAGACAATATATTAAGCATCGAACAAGATTTTTCTCAATTTTATCATTGTAAATATTTTATTTCCGTTCCCCGCCCCGCCCCCATTCCCAGGTAAGAAAATTGAGACTCAAAGAGATCTTGGCAATAAATGACGATATCAAAATCCAAACCCACATCATCTGGTCGCCACTGAAAGAGAAGGAAGGAGGTGGGATGAGGGCAGAAGGTAGGGATGGAATGTGGGTCAGAGGTGGGCATGCACAGAAAGAGCGTCTCGGAGGAAGTGGAGTTGAACTGAGGGCTAGACAGGAACAGCATAGAAAAGGAAACCTTAGATAGGCTCTGAGGAAATGGAAAAGGTGAAGTTGTTCTGGGCAGACAGCAGTGACCGTCTCTACACCCAGCCCGCGTGCTTTTTAATGTGGCAGAGAAACTAGTGTGAGGGAGCACTTTTCCCTCCGCCAGACCCCGCCCAGTCTCAGGAAGGGATACAGGGTGTGATGGAGAGACCCTAGACAGAGGGCTAATAGGCGGCAGTGCCGACTACTCCTTTCTGAGCTCTTTTTGGTGGCCTCTGTAGTTGTCACTTCCTTCACCGTGGTCTTTTTTGATGTTTCTGCTGCCTCTCCCCTGTGGGGTCCCCAAGCCCAAGGCCAGCCGCAGCCTTCTGACTCAGCAACCTTTGGCACCACCTCCGTTCAGCCCTACCCAGGTGATCTCCAAACCTCTCTTCCGGCTTCACCTCCCGCTCCTGACTTCCTGAAATGTCAGTTCTGACTATGAGTCACTCGTGCGGGCTCTCCTTCTTACACATTCCTGTTCCTCCAGTTTAGTTCAAGCCCGAATTCCATCCCACCTGGACTACAGTGGTTCGTTAATAGCCCCTCCTTCTGGTTCCTTCTTAAATGGTGGCCAAACTGCATTCACATGCACCTCTCATACTATTCTGAGAGCTCCTATAGACCATCGCTGGCGCGGTTCCTCTTTGCGTTACAAGCATCTATCGCTCTCTAAACTCTCGGTGAGGGCTTCCCTGGTGGCGCAGTGGTTGAGAGTCTGCCTGCCAATGCAGGGGACACGGGTTCGAGCCCTGGTCTGGGAAGATCCCACATGCCGCGGAGCAACTAGGCCCGTGAGCCACAATTACTGAGCCTGCGCGTCTGGAGCCTGTGCTCTGCAACAAGAGAGGTCACGATAGTGAGAGGCCCACGCACCGCGATGAAGAGTGGCCCCCGCTTGCCGCAACTGGAGAAAGCCCTCACACAGAAACGAAGACCCAACACAGCCATAAAAATAAAAAAATAAATAAATAATAAACTCTCGGTGACACTTGTGGGATGGATAGCTCATACTATGCCCTCCAATCTGTTCTGCGCACATCTGCAAATTCAACCACCTTTATAGACAGAATAAAGCTTAAATTCCATAGCCTTCCATTTGAGGCCACTCACAAACTGGCCCTGGTTAACCCTTCCAGTCCTGTCTCTTTCCACTCTCCAAAAGTAACTCATTATTACAGCAAGTTTTGCCCCACCCCTTGCCCATCACACCTGTGGTTTCTCACCTCCTCTGCTGTATCCTCTCCTCCTCTCTTCCGAATAAAATCTCACTCATTTTACAAAGCAAAATTATAATCCCATCTCATCCACCAGCATTTCTAGATTTCCCTAGCCTTAAATCATCACTTCCTTTTCTGAACCCTATTGGCATTTAAGGTCTAAAATGCCATGCATCTTTCCCCAGCTGCCCTTTCCTGTGAAGCATCCTCTGTGGGGCTCAGGCTTTTTTCTCTACTTGACTGTACATACTGTGAGAACCAGACCCCTGGCCTTCATGATATTTGCACCTCTGATGTGCTCTGCATGTACAGGAAACTGAAGAGAGCTATCCTTGTATTATCATCTCCCAGAATTCACAAACGATAATTCTTTGGAATGTACCCTTTCCTTCTTGCATGAGTCAGATTCCAGTCATTATTCAACACACATGTACAATGCAAGTCAACTCAGATCCCGCAAACCAAGCCCTTGCAAGGCTTCTTTTGAGGTGGCCGTGTCTGTAGGGCACATACCTACTCTAACTAGCAAATGGGCTGGGTGTGTGACATTTCAACAGCAGGTTCAGTTGCGGACTGCGATTCAATTACAGGCTTTGACACCTGTAACGGGAGCCACTTGTTCTCTTTGAGTGACTTTTGGGAAAAAAACAAAAAAAACAAAAAAAAACAGCCTTCTTGTAATCAGAAGGTCTTCTGAGTCAGCACTTGCCTCACTCTCCATTTATGTCATACCATTTCATACTAAAACTCATTTTATACTTTTGATACATTGTGGCTCAGAGAGTAAATGGTTTATGCCAGAACATGCTACCTGATGGATGGTACACTGACTTTCTCAGCTTAATTAAATATCTACCTGGAGGGATTACTGCCAAGCAGTGGCTGAAGCTTGAAATCCTACCCACCTGCTTCTGCATACTTCCTGCACCTGAATGGCCGGGCTGAAATGCCCCCAAAGAAAGAAGGCTGTTGTTGTGAAAAGAGGTTGCATTACCTGCCTGTCCAGTGGAGTGAATTTTCATCATGCTGAAAATCTTAAGCTGAACAAGACTCTGGGATCCTTGCAAGGGGAGAAAGATGACTGGAAATTTCCACCCACTTTGCAAACTAATCCCTCCCCTGAACACTGATACAGGAGCAAACTGTCCCCTTACCTGTCTTAAGAAGAAATACAGGAATTATGAAAGAGGCTGAAATTTCAATCTTAGCCGCTTTGCTTTTAACTCTTCAGGTACCTGCATAATTTCTCCCAGACAATGACCTTGTGTTTCAGAGACTCATGTCAGCATCAGTTGGCTCTCAAAGATTTTCAGATGCATGGACAGTTTGCTTACTGAAGGACCAGTCCCTAGTTCCCACATGTTCACTTACTTTGCCTTCCAAGAGGCCACTGGCAGCACCCTGGCCATGACAGTTTTCCCAGGGTGACACACAAGGAACTTGCTACCTTAAGATATGGGCAATTAAATTTAATATTAAGGTCAAATGTATAACTCCAAGAAACTGTGTAATCATATACTGTTCCTAAATGAAAGATATTTTCACTCAAATTACAAATTGCCCCAAATCTTGCCAGATGTTCAGGTCCATGATAACCAAATCTATATCCTGCATCCACTTTTACTGATGGCTCAGTAACAATTTTGGCAAAGGTCATGATGATTGGGATCAGATGAACCAGACAGAATTCAAATCTGACACATGAGCCTTTGGAGATGTCCCTTGCTGTCTTCATTTTCTCCTCTATATAAAGGGGAAATAATACCTGATTCCCAGGACTGTGGTGAAAATTAGGGAGACAATGGTTTCACAGTGCTTTGTACCATGCCTGGCACATAGTAGGTTTAAACAAATGGTGCTTAATTTCTTCTTTCTTCCCCAGCATCGAATTAGATTGTGTTCATATACTGCCAAAGGAGCTTGTTAATTTAGTTTGTAAACATTCCAATAATTTATTACCAATAAGTAACAAAAGGAAAAATCATGGCTCACATGGCATATGGCTTATTCAGAACACAATCAATTGCTGAATTTTTGCCTGGCTGTTGTATCAGGAAGCCATAATTTGTGAAGAGATCAGAGAGACCGCTAAACAAAAAGTAAAAGCTTTGCATCGAATCTCTTTTTTCATTGAAGAAACTGGTGTTTTCTAAGTCAGTGCACACGTGTGTTTATTCACCATCCTTCTTTAATTTCATCACATCTGTCTTTCTCAATTGCTCAGCTGCAACCTAGTCTCAAATATTTTATGATACTTAATTTCAAGAAAATTGTTTCACCATGGTAGCAAAATAACAAGTGTAATGGAAAATATATTAAATATAATTTGTTACTGCACAGAACTTTGTCATCAATATTTATATAAAGTGTAAGTGGAAAATCAAAGATAACTGAGACTGAGGCAGGGGACATATATCAATACATACAGGGTTCCTTCCTGAGAGAGGGATTTTCCCTGCTTAAATTAGAAGAAAATATTTTGGGTTGTTTCTCTAATACAACATTTCTCCAACATATCTGAAAATTGCTCTCTAACCCAAATGCAACCCATTTTTCCCCATTAGATCAATTATTCTTACATTTGTTTAGTTAGAATATTTTATTTTTTTAATTAATTTTTATTGGAGTATAGTTGCTTTACAATGCTGTGTTAGCTTCTACTGCACAAGAAGACATACAGATGACCAACAAACACATGAAAAGATGCTCGACATCACTAATTATTAGAGAAATGCAAATCAAAGCTGCAATGAGGTATCACCTCACACAAGCCAGAATGGCCATCATCAAAAAATCTACAACCAATAAATGCTGGAGAGGGTGTGGAGAAAAGGGAACCCCCTTGCACTGTTGGTGGGAATGTAAATTGGTACAGCCACTATGGAGAACAGTATGGAAGTTCCTTAAAAAACTAAAAATAGAATTACTTACATTTTTAAAACAAGGTTGCCTTAGGCTACATTATCATGGTATAACAAATATGAAATATCAAAGAAGAGTGTCAGGGAGGAATAGGACCAAAAATTAAGGTCTCTTATACAGGTATTCGACTGTAATTATAAAAGAGGAATCATTGGGTAAAAAACTGAGTTAAACTTTTGTTGACTCATAGTGAGTTGGTAAGGCCTTTTTCCATAACAGCTATTGAGACTCCAGACTACTTGTCACAAAGTAGTATCTTTGAAATCATCAACACTGGAGGAAAATGTATTATTTTGATAATGTTATGTTAAACCACCATTGACATCTTGGGCCCAGACTCAAGTTCTGACCTATTTAAGTCACCCACTTTGTGCCTGCCACTGTGACATTTGTTTGCTTTCAGTTAAGACAGGAAACATGTGTTCATCTCAATTTCTAAATCACAAAGTATGCACTGAAACAAGTTTCTTCTTTACCAATCTATTTAATATGTTGTCTGGAATTAAGGTAAGTAATGAGATTGCAGAACACTGCTAGTGGATAAGAATCCATCCCTCCACTTTCCAAAGCAGGAATCATGATCAACATTTATTGGGCAGCAACTATGCTTGGCATTTTCCATACATCACTTCATTTCCCATACATCACTTCATTTCCCCCTTGCAACAGCTGTTTGAGATACAAATTACCGTACCATTTTACAGCTTAAAAAGCTGAAGTTTAGCAATGTTATGGAACTTGTCAAATGTCACACAAGAAGTAGCAGAGGACTTCCCTGGTAGCACAGTGGTTATAAATCTACCTGCCAATGCAGGGGACACGGGTTCGAACGCTGGTCCAGAAAGATCCCACATGCCACGGAGCAACTAAGCCTGTGCGCCACAACTACTGAAGCCGGATCGCTTAGAGCCTGTGCTCCACAACAAGAGAAGCCACCGCAGTGAAATGCCCGCACACCACAACAAAGAGTAGCCCCCGCTCGCTGCAACTGGAGAAAGCCCGTGCGCAGCAATGAAGACCCAATGCAGCCAAAAATAAATAAACTAATTAACTAAAAAAAATCTACTACATCTGATTCCTGTTAAAAAAAAAAAAAAAAGAAGGAGCAGAATCCGGATTCAAGCAGAGGCATATTCAACTACAGAACCCTCATTCTTTCTCCTCCATCTGGCCACCTCTCTCAGAATTATTACAATGCACTTCATATGGACAAAAGACTCCTCAGACAGCTGTTGATGGTTTATTTTCCCCGATGGCATTCCAGGGAATCTGCTCCAGAAATAGTTTTTTAAAGTAAACATACATTTATAGCAAAGAGGTGTTACATGAAGTATTTTCATTTGGAGAATGAAGACTACTTATGTTTACTCTGCCATTCCAGTCTGGTCCTGCATTGTCTTTTCTTTTTCTCTACGTAGAAAAATTAGGACTAGTCTGTGATCTCTGCAGCCACCAGTTTCCTAAAACTGTAACTCCTCGAGAAGATGAATCACATCAAACATTGCTGACTGCCAGCCTTTTAATCTCAGAATCAGTGCCTCAATTTCAGTAGTTGCCAAGACAAGAAAGAAGAAACACGAAGACTTTAGGGGAAAAGGTCATCGCCAGTGTTGCCAAGAGCTGAGTTCGCAAGCAGTGTTCATAAATAAGCTCAATTATGTTTCACCTCCTCTGCACAGCTGGGTCATTCCACTGAGCGATGTTCCCCTCACCAGATGTGCCGATTCCTCAGTGCAATGAGTAGCTCACAGTTTATCTGACACACATGTATTTAGTTCTGAGGGTCACTGCTCTCCCAGGTCAGCATTTTTCTCACTTCTCAAGTAAATCAGGCATGACAAACCAGTGTGTCATCCTTGCTTTTCTTTCTCCCAAATACGCTATTCAATCAATACCAATTCCCAGTCGGTTACAACAAGGGCGAATGCTTTCACTCTGGGCTGGTGTGCTCCCTGCCTGGAGGCCTAATGATGGTTGAACAACATTGAAGGGGTGTGTTAGAAGTAACACATCTCCCTAATGGGATACACTGGGAAATACTCATCTTCCTTGAAGAGATACAAGCCCAGGAAGCGTAGGATGCAGCCCACACTCTTATAGAATATTTTCCCGCCTAGTCTTTCATAGGCCCTCAGAAATATTTCTCAACAATTAGGTTGTAACTTACAGTTTTCTAACTAGATGGCACAATAGAATATTGACTTGAAATTGTTTGAATTAAATGTAACTGCTTTGCATCTGAATAAGAATCCTTTAATAATTGAGATCTATTCATAAATGCCCCCAGAAATGTAGGTAGTATAAATAGTTACCTATTAGCAACTGGCTTATTAAATCATCAAAAATATCAGAGATTTTGTACATCATACCTGAAACTAGTCCCAGCCACATCTAAAAAGTGGAATTGCAAATTATCGTGTTCCCTTTTGCAAAGATTTTTTTTATCATTATATGTCATTGTTACACACTGCATCTTTGCATTCCCCTGCAAATCCATACATTGAAGGCCCAACCTCCAACGTGATGGTACTTGGAGATGGGGCTTTTAGGAGGTGATCAGGTTACATTAAGTCATGAGGGTGGGGCCCTCTTGATGGGGTTATTAGCCCTAAAAGGAGGAAGAGAGATCCCTCTTTCTCCATGTGTACCCGCTGAAAAGATGACAAGTGAGGAATTAGAGAGAAGTCAGCCGTCTGCTGGAAGAAGGTCCTCACCAGGAACCAAATAGGCCAGCACCTTGATCTTAGACTTCCAGCTTCCAGAACTGGGAGAAATAAATCTTTGTTTAAGCCATCTAGTCTATGGTATATTTTTGTGGCAGCCTGAGCTAGGACAGTCATAATATCCCTTCTAATCAAATTTAGCGAATACTATTTCCCACAAATAAGTGAAAAATTTTGAAGCAATGGGGTGAAGAGCTGTGTAAGGTCATGGTCCAGGCGGGGCCAGATTTAGAATGCTCAGTTGTCTCTTGATCATAGCAGAGCCCCTGAAAATGATTCTCACCACATTACATCCCCAATTATATTTCTGTTCCAGAGCAGGAACAAATGTAGTGGGGTAGGTTTGGGGTAGAAATGCATGTCAAGTGACTGTGTCTGATGAAATCAGATTGAGAAGTCGTGGCCAGACAGATGTACTTCTGGGAGCCGTAGGACAGAAAGATCAAATTCAGGACAAGAGTGCACAGCCATTGTAATTATTATGCATGCAAAACTTTTTTTCTTCCCTTTCTTCCCAAAACGTGTGTGTGAACATGAATGTACTCAACACTCTTTAACCTGAAAGTCACCAAAACTCATTTGCCGCAGCTTAAACACCTCCCAGAAAGTGCTGGAGTGTGGTTTCAGGCATGCCACACCTGGACACTGTCTCCATGTCCTGGGTGCTTTTATCCCACCAGCCTTCAGTTCCATTTCCCCTGTGTGTTTTATTATCAGGCAACTTCTCCCCCAGTGGATGGAGAGAAGGGTACCAGAAGCCTCAGGTTTACAATCCAGACATAAGGGAGTGAGAGATTAGGGGTGGGTGGTCATTGGCCAGGCTGGGTCATATGCACCCCTGACCAAGCCTGAGTAACCATGGGACAAATCTTGGACCTGTCCCTACCCAATAGGCTGGGGTTTGAGGACAGCCGCCCTGACAGTCTAGGAGAGGGGCAGTTCCCACAGAAAAGTGGTGCTATCCCCGTGTGGGAGGAAAGCTGCTTCAATTACATACCAACAGATGGCTATCACTTAACCTCTTTCTGTTTAAGGTGCTTTGTTTGATTGTATTATATGCATCTTATCTGAATTCTGTATAGTCTTCTAACATTGAATATCATGTAAAACTGTATGATGTGCTACAAACTCCATTCAAAATACATTAGGTTAAGCTGTAATGAAAGCTCTAAAATACCCGTTAAAAACTGCTCCACTGAATGTTTAAATGTACGCTTTTCTCATCAAAATGTACACCTTCCTATGTAAATTTATATGTATATTTGTGTACATATGTGTGTGTATCTAGGTACACATAGATACCATAGCACTTGCTAGAAAACAAGCTTCCTCCTTTCCCCGCCCCTCTCCTGTCGCTCTTCCATCCTTCCCGACCAGCCACTGTTCTAAGAGCTGGGAATACAGCCTTGAACCAGAGAGACGAACGCCTTGCCTCATGTAACTTGCTTTATGGAGGTAGAAGTGGAGAAGCAAATAAACAAACTAGAATTTATGAGGAATGTCATCTGGTGTCTGTCTCCCATAAAGCTGCTATCCAAGGTTTTTAAAAAGTCTGGCCTCACTGGTGGTGGGGGTCCCCTGCGTGTGTTGTGGACGGAGGGGAATCCAGGCATTCTTCTCCCACTCCTGGAGCTCCTTCTCCTGGGCAGCTACTCCCCCCAACCCAGGGCGCTGTGCCTATGCTCGCCCAGCAGCCTTCCTCTTCCCTTGAACAAGCTTCACTTTTAAGGATACTGCATCAGCTTTAAACCAACCTCAGGATGCAAGGTCTTTCTACTTAAAAACTGCCCTGGTTGAGTAACTGTCCTGCATTCTTGTTAGATATGATGTTTATTTGCTCCATCCGAAATAAATTCTCTAAATTGTTTTTTGTGTCTTTTCATCGTTTTACACCTCCGCATTTGTTGTTGTCATTGTTGTTTTGGACTGAACCAAAAAGCTAAGACTGTGGACATGACTAAATTACTAACATACAGCCTAAAGTCAGTGCAGAGTTAGTCGGCAGGGGCTTTGCCTGTTTTGTGGATAAGTGTACCCAAGCGGTAAGAATGATCCTCAAGGGACTTCCCTGGTGGTCTGGTGGTTAAGACTTCGCCTTCCAGTGCTGGGGGTGCGGGTTCAATCCCTGGCCGGGGAGCTAAGATCCCACATGCCTTGCGGCCAAAAAACCAAAACATAAAACAGAAGCAATATTGTAACAAATTCAATAAAGACTTTAAAAATAATCCACATCAAAACATCTTAAAAAAAAAAAAAATGCTCCTCAACGTTTGTAGAATGAATGAACTACCGAAAGTCCCCAGTGATGAAAATATGACTTTCAGCTGCAACTTTAATGACTTATGATAATTCTGCACTTGATGAAGTTGAACCCACTCCCTCCCTGCCCACATCCTTCTTCATCACAGTCACCCCCTTAATGCTAGTTCCCCTGGTGGCTGCTTTCCCCACTCCCTCTGGCTAGGGGTTTGCAAAGCTGCTGCCTCCAGTACTATTATTTGAAAATGTATACAAATATAAATATATGTGTGCATCAGAGCTGTTTGTTGTATTCAAATCCCCTTCCATGTTTGTGCATAGTGTCGTATATATCCTATAAGGCTTCAGAGTATGATTTTTGATGCTTTTCTGTTTCAATTCATTGTATCATTACATTTTAATCTCCAGGAAGAATTCAGAATCTCTGGGGGGGAAAAAGGCATAGAAAACAATATAAGTCTCAGAACCTTGTGAGGTTTGCTGTATATATCTCACAACACCACAGTCTTCAGAATAATGCAGCTAAGCCTTTATCAATGCTTTTTCAGGTTTTTGCAGTTTGAGCATAATCTCCCTGGAATGTGCTAAATCTTATCCTCCACATGACCTTGTAAGAAACCAGAGTATTCACAGATTCAGCACGGGAGGTGCTCGGCAACCTGTTTCAAAAGCTCTGGGTAGAAATTTGCAGGGATTAAAAGGAGTAGGTGATTTCAATTAAATGGTCCTCAGAAGCTGGTGTTAGCCATGTATCTTCAGGATCAAAATATAGCAGTTATTACACACACACACACACACACACACACAGCCTACTTGGTATATCACAAAAAGGAGATAAAACCTTAGATTTCTACTGTGGCCACTTTCCTCCCTCTCTGCTCCCACCTGGGGAAGAGAGCTTCATCTTTCAGATCGTGCCTGTCTAGGGCTACACTTTCTGGACTTCCTTCCCAGGTCTGAGAACTTGGCTAGTTACTACCTTTATTTCTCAGCTTCCTCATTGTTAAAATGGGGTTAATCACAACCTGTATCTCAGAGAGTTGTCAGGATTAAATGAGCAAATTCACATGAAAGGGCTTAGCACATAGTGAGCCTGGACCCTCAGCACCCAGGAAGACTTCAACAGATGCAAAGCCTTTGTAGTTGTAATGAAAACCTTCCCTCTTCTCCGAGAACTAATGTGCAGAGTTTGGGATGAGGGACGTAGGAGGTTTTATGGGGAGAATAATCTGGAAACTGGATGTGATTAAAAATCTAAAAGTAATAATTTGGTGGTAAAATAGTTCTGGACTAAGAGTCAAGAGGTCTGGATTTAGTTCTGGCTCTATGGCTGATTAATTGTGTGACTTGAGCTGAACAAATATCTTCTGGGCACTTACCATTTGCCAGATACTGAGGATTCAGAGGCCAATAAAACACCATCCCTGTGCTCCAGACATTCACAGACTTGTAGAAGAGAAAATTATGTGAACGCTGAAATAAAATACTATGTGATTCACACAATCAAACGGTTATAGAAAAGGGAATAATTTTTTTATTCCCTGGAGTTAACAGATGTGAACACAACTTAGAGGGTGGAGTCAGATACATATGGGTTAAAAACTCAAACCAACAACTTAGAGTCAAGTGAAACTGGGTAAATTATTTACCCTGCTTTGAGCCTCGGTTTCCTTTTTTGTAAACTACCTGTTCTGTAGGATTCTTAGACATTAGAAATAATACATATAAAGCATCCGGCCAGGATTGTTAACGTAAGTTAAGTGTTGGGCACATGGTAGAAACACAGATGAATGTCCTTTCCCCTCTTAAATCTTTTTCAGCCCTCACACTCTAAGTCTCTATGCATCAGGCCCAAAGGAATGTTATATTGTCACCTCCAAGTGCAGTTTTAGAAGCTGCTATGAACTTTACTGGAACTGAAAGTTTAATGTGGAAAGTTTCATGAATAGTTGTTGGTTCAGGTAGAGAGCCTGGGTGAATAAAGACATGAATATATTTCTAAATTTCACCAGCTTTTCTTCTAAGGCAAGGCAAAAGTTAGTCATTTGTTCTGCCTTTTACTTCTCTTTCATTTCTTGTGGGAAGTTATTCCAACCAACAAATTATCATCAATGCTATTTTCTCCTTCTTGGTGGGAGAGACATACCACCCCTCAGGATAAGCCTGATGAGATAACATTGTCTCTCTCTAGAGAAATTCTCTCACCCCACCCAAACCAAGGGAGGCTCCCTTCCCTGAATTGGGAAACCAAAATTCCAAACTGTTGTCTTATTCACAGACTCTTGCCAGTTTGAAAACTCAACTGGATTGCAGAAAGGAGCCCACATTCTACCATCATAGAACTATAAAGGAGAAGTATGCTCATTGATCATTTGGTCCTTCCTATCCCTGCAAATGAGGAAACCCAGACCAGGAGAGATGCAATGACTTGTCTCATGGTTAGCTTAGCAACAGGGTCAGGAATTTGAACTCCAGACTCCTAGACAGTACTCTCCCCCCACACACTCAGTCTTTTCAAATAAGCAAATCAACGTAAAGGCCAACATAAAAATCCAAATGTAATCAAACACATTTAGTCTTCCAATCGCATTTTCTGGAAACCTCTGATAAATGCAAAACTAACACAGAGGAGGAGAAAAAAAAAAAGCAAATTAAAAACAAATGTACATGAGGTTAAGTCATATGTTCCCTCTAGGAAGATGTTCGCTATTTTTCATTAATTTCCATGAAGCCCATGAACATCATGGGGTTTGGGATTAGATAAATATTAATTATGAGAAAAGTGGAAGTGTTCTGGGATTGTGAAGAGGATGAAATGTTATTTCCCTTCATCTCAGTGACAATATAAAATATAAAGAGACATTAGGTAAAAACTAAGAAAATCTGAATAAATTATGGACTTTAGTTAATAATAATGTATCAATATTTGTTCATTAATTGTGACAAATGTGCCATACTAATTTAAGATGTTAATAATAGGGGAAACTGGATGTAGGGCATATTGAAACTCTTTGTACTCTCTTTTCCATTTTTCTATAAATCTAAAACTGTTCTAAAAGTAAAGCTTATTTTAAAAAATAAACTATAAAACAAACAAGCAGAAAAACTTCCACATGTCTTCCACCATGCTCTTAGATCTTGGACCATCACAATTAATGTTAAGTTAGAATGGAAACTTAGGAGTGCTTAAATGGCATGAGAGATCATATATACATGGATTTGTATTTCAGGCTATATGCAAGGTAAATGCAGGTGAATTCTGGGTATCTGTTGTACTTCTAGCCTCAGTCCATCACAGTATATTGGATGGAGTGAAGTTCCGTCCTTCAGGATGCTGAGCACTTTATGTACAAGTTTTCCCTAATCCTCAGGACAACTTTCTGAGGTATACATTATCATCCTTATTTTGTCGGTGAAAAAATTATGTTCAGAGAAGGCAGGAGATCTGCTTAAAATTTTTCAGGTACAATAAAGTTTATTCAAGATTTGTTTCCCATCTCCAGATTACTTTCCCTAAACATTTAATGTCCTTTCCTCTTTTTACTGTCAATGAACATAGACACCATTTTCTAAAGAGCTGGCCAAAATATGAGATAGCTGTTAATAGTTTTTAGTCATGATGTCTCTTTAGAACCTTCCTGGATGTGAGTTTCTCAGAGCTGCTTTTGTTTTTTCTAAAGACCTTGACGATATTGAAAAGTAATGATAAGGCAGTTTGTAGAATGTCTCTTGACTGGGATTGGGATTTGTCTGATGTTTCTCTCATGATTATAATGGGTTTATGGGTTTTGGGAAGGAAGGCCACACAGATGATAACATGCCATTTTCATTATGTCATCGTATCAAAGGTACTTACTATCAACTTGATGTATTACTACTGATGTTGACCTTGATCACCTGGTTGAGGTAGTATTCATCAGCTTTCTCCACTGTAAAGTGACTCGTTTTCCCTTTCTCTATATGGTGCTCTTTGGAAAAAATAACCACATGCAACCTGCTCTTGAGTGGGATTTATGCGCCACACACTTGAGGATAGAATATCTATATAAATTATTTGGAATTCTTCAATATAGGAGATTTATGTATTCTTTATTTATTTTTTTATTTTTTAAGATTGATTTATTGATTGATTGATTGATTGATTGCCATGTTGGGTCTTCGTTTCTGTGCTAGGGCTTTCTCTAGTTGCAGCGAGCAGGGGCCACTCTTCATCACGGTGCACGGGCCTCTCACTATCGCGGCCTCTCTTGTTGGGGAGCACAGGCTCCAGACGCGCAGGCTCAGTAGTTGTGGCTCATGGGCCTAGTTGCTCCACAGCATGTGGGATCTTCCCAGACCAGGGCTCGAACCCGTGTCCCCTGCATTAGCAGGCAGATTCTCAACCACTGTGCCACCAGGGAAGCCCGGAGATTTATGTATTCTTAATCATTTATTTATTTATGCCATCATTTATTTATATCAGTATGAAGTCATGGATATTTAGTTTACACTTGGGTTATAATCCAATACTACTTTATTTTGTTGCTCAAATAATCCCAGCTGTGCCATGGGGAGCTCTTTCAGTAGGCTTACATGTCTTTTCAAATAATCCCCATATTGTGATTTCTTTTTTCTTTTTGACAATTTTCTTACTTTTTGGTATTACAAGATGTTCTAGGCTTGTCTTGTATATTTCCTGCCCCAGAAACTAGAATTTTCTCTTTCTACAAGAAACCCTGGTTCCTTTCTTTGGAGAATGTTATTAGAAACAAAGACCTGGCTACTAGGTGTATCCTAACTAGTGCATATATGCATATCCATAAATATTTCTATATGTGACCATAAGCTAAACATGAGTTCATACTGATGTCTCCAACTCCATTCCACTTTCATGTCCATTATGACATGGTTCATTCTAGCATGCTCCCCTTGCTTTTCTATAAACTCCCAGTTGAACAGTGAGAAGCCTGGCTTTCACCGGCCACCACCCATTTACTTAATTATGCAAATCCAGGATACATGTATAGTGGTATCAGAATTGTTAATACCTACCCCAATGGAAACCAACTTTATCAACTAGAGCACAGCAGTTGTGTATGGTTTCTTTTGCCCTTAGTCTTACAGACTCCACTTATTTCCATCATTATTTAGGTCAGCACTTTCCTCCCACAACCTTCAGTGATGTTGCTTCACACATTTGTAATACGGTTAGATTCTTTTGTCACTTTCTGTATTCTATCCTGGGATCCTCTGGCTTCCTAAATGATCTATTTTTAAGGTGCATGCATGAAGATCTGTTTCTTGTGCTGTAAAGTACTATGGTTTTGACAAAAGTATAGTGTGGTTTCATTGTTCTAAAAAATCTCTTATATTTCACATATTTAACACACCACCGCCCACTCCATCCTCCCCCAGCCTGGAATCCCTGGAAACCTCTGATCTTTTAACTGTCACTGTGGTATTGTCTTTTCAATTGCCGTATAATTGGAACCACAAAGTACTTAGCCTTTTCACACTGGATTCTTTAATTTAGCAATCTGCATGTAACGTTCCTCTGTGTGGCTCTTTTTGTAGCTTAATAGCTCATTTATTTTTATTGCTGAGTAATATTTCATTGTGTGAATGTTTGTTATCTGCTCACCTATTGGAGACATTTTAGTTTCAGGCAATTATGAATAATGCTATTATACATATTTGTATGCAGGTGTTTGTGTGGGCATAAATTTTCAAATCAGTTGGGTAAATACCAGGGAGCAGGATTTCTGTATCATAACCTAAGACGATAACTTTATAAGAAATTGCCAAACTATCCTCCAAAATGGCTGTATCATTTTGCATTTCCAGTAACAATAAATGATATTTCCTCTTGATTTGTATCCTCTGCAGCATTTGGTATTTTCATTTTTTTGGATTTTAGCCAATTTAATAGGTATGTAATGGTAGCTCACTGTCGTTTTAATTCACAGTTCTCTGATGATACATGATGATTTCTGTTACTGATCTCTAGTTTAATTCCATCGTCATCTGAGGACATATTTTGTGTGGTTTCTGCTTTAAAAAAAATTAATGTGTGTTTTATGGCCTAGAATGTGGTCTATTTGGTGAATGGTCCATGTGAGCCTGACAAGAATGTTTATTCTGCTGTCGTTACATGGCATATTCTGTAAATGTCAATTAGATTAAGTTGATTGATAGTGCTGTTAAGGTCAACTTGCTGATTTTGTGCCTTTTTGATTTATCATTATTGAAAAAGGGATGTTGAAGTCTACAGCTATAATAGTGAATTTGTACACTTCACCTCAAAGTTCTGTCATTTTTTCACCTCACATATATTGATTCTCTGTTATTAGGCACATACATGTTCAGAATTGTTATACCTTCTTGGAGATTTAACCCATTTATCATTGTGTAACACTTCTCTTTATCCCTGATAACTTTCCTTATTCTGAAGTTTGCTTTGTCTGAAATTAATACAGATACTCTGGCTTTCTTTTAATTGGTGTTAGCATGGTATGTCATTAGCATGGTATATTTTCTTCCATCCCTTTACTTTTAACATTTTGGTGTCTTTATACTTAAAGTGGGTTTCTTGGAGATGACATGTAGTTGTATCTTGTTTTTTTATCCACTCTGGAAGCATATATCTTTAAGTTGAAGAATTCAGATGATTCAAATTTTATATTATTATTGATACAGTTGGATTGATAACTATCATATTTGTAACTGTTTTCCATTTGTTCTTTATTTCTCTTTCCCTTAATTTTCTGCCTTCTCTGGTTTTAATTGGGCATTTTATATGACCTTAGAATGGGAACTTCACTCACCTAATTGGAAACCTAAATACAACAAGAATAGTGGATCCTGGGGTAGCAGGGGCCAAATGGCAACAATCAACACCAAAGGCAAAGAGGGTATGGTTACTGTAATGGGCAGCAGAGTCAGAGCAGCAATCAGAAGGGCTTGGATGTGGGGGAGTAAAGTGATAACAAAGAGACATGGAAAATTTTTAGGGGATGAAACTCTTCTGTATCTTTCTTGTGGATGTGAGCATATAACTGTATACATTTGTCAAAACTCACTGGACTCTACACTTTAAAGAGGTAAATTTTTCTGTATGTAAACTATAATTCAATAAGCCAGACTTTTAAAAACCACACAGATAAAAGTGGTGCAAAGGAAATAAAATAACTTTAGGATTCAGAAATACTTGAGTGCGGTTACCAGCCTCTCTGCTTATGACCTCTGTCATTTGACCATTCATCTACTGATTCATCTATCCATCCTTCTATTCAATCAAAAATTTAAAAATATTCTATGTGTTGGGGATAATTAATTAACTAGGACAAGGAAAATCATTGCCCTCTAGATCTAGTATATTTGAACTGATGTCTGAATAATGAGAAGGAGCAACCCAGGGGACCACCTTGGAAATGCATTATAGGCAAAGATAAGAACAAGCAGTGGAAAGAGGCGGGAGCAAACATAACATGTCTGAAAGTTGTATAGAGCACCAGTGTGGCTATAATGAATGAGCTAAGAAGTGGAAGGAGATGATATCACAGAAGATGTAGTTACCAGACCAGAACAGAGATGCATCCATGGGCTCTGATAAACCAGGGTTTTATTCTGAGAACAATGGTAAGCCACTAAAAGACATTAAGCCAGATAGGTCACATGTTCAGATATATGTTTTAAAATAGAATATTCTAGCAAATGTATGGAGAATTGCTTGTGGCAGGTGGACAAAGGACACCTTTGGAAGTAGGGATAGAATGAAAATTGATGGATTGGACAGGATAAGTGAGAAAAAAAGAGGATGTCTTAAGATTCTTCACTGAACCTACTTGAATTTTTTTTAATTTTATTAAATGAAACCAGTAATATGTATTTCACAATCTTATTGAGAGGATTACTTGGAACAATAAAAGTAAAATATTGAGTCTACCTCAGATTAGGTGCCCAAAAATTATTTGCTAATTTTTGTCCATCAGTAGTTTATCAATATGAATATCGATAAGATCTCTGTCCTTTAGAAAACATTCAAGAACCTAGTGTTTTATTTACTGCCAAATCTCAGGTTCTGGTGCCCTAGTTCTCTAGGGCCTAAATATCATCCAATTTGAAATAAGTAAATAATAGCTAAATAGAATTGAAGGATTGGCTTCTAGGCGGTGGGCAGATATCCCTTGTATTCGATCAGAAATGGGTGTCTTTTTTCTAAAGACAAGAGCTATTTCATACAGCCCCACTTCTCACTTAGTACTTATTAAAATGTAAATACTGCTCTGGTGTCTAATTCTTTCATTTAAAAAAAGGCAAATTAAACTTTATATATGGAGAAACTAGTAAAAATAAATATCATCAATGTCTTATATATTAGATTTTCCTCCTGAGAACATTTTACTTTTTTAGTATAAATCTGTATATATATATATATATATATATATATATATATATATATATATATATACTTAATTCCACAGAATCATAACCAGGTTCTGATAATTTGATTTTCAGTGTAATAGCCTTATGATCATGATGAAGGGCTTACCAATTTCTCCCAGACATGGTTGATTTACTCTCTAAAGTTTCTGAAGCAACAGATGCCTTCAGTAATTTTCTACACATTTATTTATTCATTACTGCAATCCTGGTTCTATTTATAGGATATTTCTGAGGGTCAGTGAAATGATCCATTAGGATGACTAGATCAATAAAGCCTCAAGTAGCAAATGGATATAATAAATGTTATATTACTTGAGTTGATGAAGAAAAAAACAGCAAACTTGTAGATTCATAGAGATTATGCCATCTGATAAATGGAAGGAAAATAAGAATAACATATTAACAAAGAATCAGAGAAATATTGGGCACCATTAGAACAACAAATCTACATAAATGGAGTCACAGATGGAGAAGAGAGGGAAAAGAGAAGGAAAATTACTTAAAGAAATAATAACTGAAAATGTCCAGATCTGATGAAAAATATTAATCTTCATACCCAAAAAGTTCAATGAACTCCAAGTAGGATAAATGCAAAGAAAGTCACACCCACACACATCATAGTAAAAATGTTTAAAGTCAAAGACAAAGAGAAAATCTTGAAAACAGCAAGAGAAAAAAGATTCATCACATACAAGGAAATCCCAATGAGGTCAACAGCTGACTTCTCAAGAAAAATGGAGGCCAGAACACAATAGGATAACATTTTCTGAAGTGATGCAGGAAATGGAAAACTGTCAACCAAGAATTATATCCAGCAAAATAATGTTTTAAAAAATTAAAGCCAAATAAAAATATTCTGAGGTAAATTAAAAACTGAGAAAATGCATTGATAGCAGATCAATCTTACAAGAAATACTAAAGGAATTTCTTCAGTCTGAAAGCGAATAACACCAGAGAAAAAATTGAATTCACATGAAAAAAGAAAGTGCATCAGTTAATGTAACTGTGCAAATAATTGTAAAATACAATATAATTGCATAATACACTATAATTGCATATTTATTCTCCTTTTTTGTCTTATTTGATTTAAAAATCAATTCCTTAAACAACAATAACACTGTTGGTTCTATAACATACATAAAAGTAATATATCAGAAGAAAGTACAAAGGAAACAGATGGGAACAAATTTGTCCTGAAGTAATAAAATGACACTGTACAGTAATTCAAATTCATTTAATATAACAGAACTATAAATATATCCTTGGTACATTTTCTTGCCTCAGCTTCTTTGATATACTTAAAACTATATAGAGTGATAAACATAATGTACTGATGGGTTTATTTTATATGTAGATATAATATCTATAACAATACCAACAAAAAAAGAAAGGAAGAGGAAGGAATAGAGCAATAGAAATACCAGACAATATAAACTTTAAAATTTTTAAAAGATCATTGGAGAGAAATAGGAATATTTTATAATGAAAACCTGGCCAATCAATCAGGACAATATAACAATAATATATAGATGTGCACATTTTAAAAGGGCCTCAAAATACATTAAGCAATACTGAAAGAATTGAAAAAAGAATTAGAAAATTCAACAATAACAGTGGGTTACTAAAATGCCCCAGTTTCAATAATGCATAGAACAACTAGAGAGAAAACTAACAAGGAAATGGGAGACTTGAAACACACTGTAAACCAAATAGACATAACAGACATCTATAAAACAACTATACTTAAGAACAACAGACTAAACATTCTTCTCAAGTGCACTTGGACATTCTCCAGGATAGCCCCTATCCTAGGACATAAAACAAGTCCCAATAAATTGGAAAAGATTGAAATAATGCAAAACATGTTCTCCAACTGCAATGGAATAAAATTAGAAATACATGACAGGACTGCAGTGTACAGCATGACTATGAGGAGCTCCATGGACCCAGTAAAACTGAGGAAAATTATTTTTAAAAAAAAATTCAGAGCTCTAGAAATTCTCCTAAGGCATATAGCAAATGAAAAAAAAAATTAAGAAACTCTATTAAAATTTAGTAAGAACAGCAAGAGTCTCTGGTATCTAAGTAGAGACCCACTCTTTTCTGAATGCTCTCCTGACTCAGTGAGAAAGTCTGCTTCAGACTGGAGTTCCCTCTCACTCCAGCTCTCAGTCAGAGGTATCTTCCAGGGAGAGGGCAAGACATCAGCATTTCTCCCTCTGCCCCCAGTTACCAGTGCTGAGGCCAAGTTCTGGGTGGGTGCATGTTGTAACACATTAGTCCATAATGAATCTCAAAAATAGAGGGAGAAAGAGAGAGAGGAAGGGAAACCAAAAGCTATTCTTTGCAGAGAAAGCCAGGTAATAAAGGCAAAATAAATGCTAGAATTGAAAACTCATTCTGCTTGAACCACCAAAGTAATAATGAATTGGGCAAGGAACATCAGTGGATAATAAAACCATTCTGTGAAATGTTGTTGGAGAACATTAGAGTCAGATGGTGACATAAATCATCCCACAGATTACTTATTAATTTGAAAGAGGGAAATAAAAGGACTTTACAATGAGGAACCTTGTCAGTCACTACATTTTAACAAAATATGCTAAACTGAGGCTCAGTAAGGTGAGAAATCTCACATCAGGACCTCACCTAAGAAAATACAGCATCACCTAAGAATGCTTTTGCCAAAATATGTTCAATCTAAGGCAAAGCAAGCTTCAAGACCTCACTTTCATTTATGGAAAATACAGAGATTGAAGAGTAAATAAAATGATAGATGGGTGAAATAATGAGAACCAGACTGTGAGTCATTTTATATGATGAAAGGTTTGGACCCAAAAAAAAGTCAATGTTAAAGAAAATGTAGAGGGAATATCCCAGAATAAAAGCAGTTAAAGAAATATTAGAAGCAAATGAAATATGTGAACTTTGATGGCATACTGGTTAAAAAAATCTCAACTATAAAATGTATTTGGGGGACATTGGAACATTTCAATAAAGACTAAATCCTAGTGTATACTGTATATTATTGCAATAATTTTACTTAAGTGCATTAACAATATTGTTATAAAGTAGGTAAAGAATGTCATCATTTTCAGAAGATACAGACTTAAGTATTTAGAGAAGAGGTGCCATGATATCGTCAACATAATTAACAAGGTTTAACAATTTTGCCAGAAATAGATATAAATAGAAAGAGAGAGGAAAAAAACAGTTGTGAAAGCATGTTTACAATTATTGAATCTAGGAGTAGGGCATGTGGGAATTCATTCTACTGTTTTTTCTAAATAGTCTGTACAAATGGAAATTTTCATAATATAAAGTTGAGAGAATTGCATATGTTTGAAATGTTAGAAAACAGACTTATAAATAACTCAAGTAATAAATCACAAAGGAAATTAGAAAAATACTTAGAACTGATTGATACCAAAACCAATACTGAGCAGTAAGAACAAGAAAATTACTGTTCCCCTGCAGGCTGGCATCTCCTAACAGAGGTTGGTTGCATGCAAAGCTCTAGAAAACTGCCCAGGCTCAGAACTTTAGGCCAACCAGGGTTCAGGTCCCAGTCCCAGAATTATGCCCAAGGAAGAACTGGTGCTTACCCAGCCATGAGCATGGAAAAGGCAAGATAGGGCTGGAGAATGGGTCCTCCCATATCATATTGCTATTGAGTCCCAGCTCCTAATCCCAACAGTGTAAGAGCCAGTACTTTCCTAGTTTGCATACCCAAGACTTGGGTTCCCCCTCCCGGATTGTGACATCTGAGCCTTCCAGATTGCTGTGAGCAGCGCCGGGAGGGGATACGGATGTGAGAAACCTGCCTTCCTGATCCTATCCTGCCCGATGATTTTTTCCAAATGTGCACAGTCCTGCAGCCTGACATACATGCTGCTTGGCCATTACTTTCATGAAAGGTATTAAAATTTATGAGATAGAGCTAATGCAATATTTAAAGGAAATGTATAGCTTGAGCAGATTGTATTAAAGCAAAACCTGAGACAGAGGACCTTCAAGATGGCAGAGGAGTAAGACGTGGAGATCAACTTCCTCCCCACAAACACATCAAATATACATCTACATGTGGAACTATTCCTACAGAACACCTACTGAACACTGCCAAGACCTCAGACTTCCCCAAAGGCAAGAAAATCCCCACGTACCTGGGTAGGACAAAAGAAAAAAGAAAAAACAGAGATGAAAGAATAGGGACAGGACCTGCACCTCTGGGATGGAGCTGTGAAGGAGGAAAAGTTTCCAAACAGTAGGAAGCCCCTTTACCGGCGGAGATGGTGGGGGGAAGCTTCAGAGCCAAGGAGAAGAGTGCAGCAACAGGGGTGCAGAGGGCAAAGTGGAGAGATTCCCGCACAGAGGATTGGTGCTGACTCGCACTCACCAGCCAGAGACGCTTGTCTGCTCACTGCCAGGGTGGGTGGGGGCTGAGAGCTGAGGCTCAGGCTTCGGGGTTCAGATCCCAGGGAGAGTACTGGGGTTGGCTGCATGAACACAGCCTGAAGCGGGCTAGTGCACCACAGCTAACTGAGAGGGAGTCCGGGAAAAAGTTTGGAACTGTCTAAGAGTCAAGAGACCATTGTTTCAGGGTGCACGAGGAGAGGAGATTCAGAACACCATCTAAACGAGCTTCAGAGATGGGCGCAAGCTGCAGCTATCAGCACGGACACCAGAGATGGGCATGAAATGCTAAGGCTGCTCCTGCACCCACCAAGAATACTGTGTGCAAGCACAGGTCACTATCCACACCTCCCCTCCTGAGAGCCTGAGCAGCCTGCCACTGCCAGGGTCCTGTGATCCAGGGACAACTTCCCAGGAGAACACACAGCATGCCTCAGGCTGTTGCAATGTCATGCTGGTCTCTGGTGCCACAGGCTTGCCCCACATTCTGTACCCATCCCTCCCCCTGGCCTGAGTGAGCCAGAGCCCCCTAATCAGCCACGCCTTTAACTCCCTCCTGTCTGAATGAAGAACAGATGACAGAGGGCGACCTACATGCAGAGGCAGGGCCAAACCCAAAGCTGAACCCCAGGAGCTGTGCGAACAAAGAAAGGAAAGGGAAATTTCTCCTTGCAGACTCAGGAGCAGTGGATTAAATCTCCACAATCAACTTGACGTACTCTGCATCTGTGGAATACCTGAATAGACAAAGAATCATCCCACAATTGAGACAGTGGACTTTGGGAGCAACTTTAGACTTGGGGTTTGCTGTCTGTGACAGACTAGTTTCTGATTTTTGTGTTTATCTGAGTATAGTTTTTAGCACTTGTTATCATTGGTGGATTTGTTTACTGGCTTCATTGCTCTTTTTTTTTATTACTTTTAAATTTTTTTATTTTAATAAATTTTTTGATTTTAGTAACTACTTTATTTATTTATTTTTCTTTCTTTTTTTTCTCCTTTTATTCTAAGCTGTGTGACTGACAGGGTCTTGGTGTGCTGGCCGGGTGTCAGGCCTGAGCCTCTGAGGTGGGAGAGCTGAGTTCAGGACATTGGACCACCAGAGAATTTCCAGCCACAAGTAATATCAATCAACGAAAACTATCCCGGAGATCTGCTTCTCAACGTAAAGACCCAGCTCCACTCAACAACCAGCAAGCTCCAGCGCTGGACACCACATGAAAAACAAATAGCAAGACAAGAACACAACGCCACCCATTAGCAGGGGGGGGTGCCTAAAATCATACTAAGTTCACAGGCACCCCAAAACACACCACCTGACGTGGTCTTGCCCACCAGAAAGACAAGATCCAGCCTCATCCACCAGAACACAGGCACCAGGCCCCTCCACCAGGAAGCCTACACAACCCATTGAAACAACCTTAACCACTGGGGGCAGACACCAAAAACAACGGGAATTTTGCTCCTGCAGCCTGCAAAAATGAGACCCCAAACACAGTAAGTTAAGCAAAATGAGAAGACAGAGAAATACACAGCAGATGAAGAGACAGAGTAAAAACCCAGCAGACCAAACAAATGAAGAGGAAATAGGCAGTCTACTTGAAAAAGAATTCAGAGTAACGACAGTAAAGATGATCCAAAATCTTGGAAATAGAATGGAGAAACTACAAGAAACATTTAACAAGGATCTAGAAGGACTAAAGAGCAAACAAACAATGATGAACAACACAATAAATGAAATTAAAAATTCTCTAGAAGGAATCAATAGCAGAATAACTGAGGCAGAAGAACGGATAAATGACCTGAAAGATAAAATAGTGTAAATAACTACTGCAGAACAGAATAAAGAAAGAAGAATGAAAAGAATTGAGGACATTCTCAGAGACCTCTGGGACAATATTAAACGCACCAACATTCGAATTATAAGGGTCCCAGAAGAAGAAAAAAAGAACGTGACTAAGAAAATATTTGAAGAGCTTATAGTTGAAAACTTCCCTAATATGGGAAAGGAAATAGTTAATCAAGTCCAGGAAGCACAGAGAGTCCCATACAGAATAAATCAAAGGAGAAACATGCAAAGACATGTATTGATCACACTATCAAAAATTAAATACCAAGAAAAAATATTAAAAGCAACAAGGGAAAAGCAAAAAATAACATACAAGGGAATCCCCATAAGGTTAACAGCTGATCTTTCGTGAGAAACTCTGTAAGCCAGAAGGGAGTGGCAGGACATATTTAAAGTGACAAAAGGGAAAAACCTACAACCAAGATTACTCTACCCAGCAAGGATCTCATTCAGATTCGACAGAGAAATTAAAATCTTTACAGACAAGCAAAAGCTAAGAGAATTCAGTACCACCAAACCAGCTTTACAACAAATGGTAAAGGAACTTCTCTAGGCAGGAAACACAAGAGAAGGAAAAGACCTACAATAACAAACCCAAAACAATTAAGAAAATGGTAATAGGAACATACATATCGATAATTACCTTATATATAAATGGATTAAATGTCCAAACCAAAAGACATAGACTGCCTGAATGGATCCAAAAACAAGACTCATATATATGCTGTCTACAAGAGACCCACTTCAGACCTAGGGACACATACAGACTGAAAGTGAGGGGTTGGAAAAAGATATTCCATGCACATGGAAATCAAAAGAAAGCTGGAGTAGCAATTCTCATATCAGACAAAATCGGCTTTAAAATAAAGACTATTACAAGAGACAAAGAAGGACACTACATGATGATCAAGGAATAAATCCAAGAAGAAGATACAACAATTGTAAATATTTATGCACCCAATATAGGAGCACCTCAATACATAAGGCAAATGCTAAAAGCCATAAAAGAGGAAATCGACAGTAGCATAATCATAGTAGGGAACTTTAACAGCCCACTTTCACCAGTGGACAGATCATCCAAAGAGAAGATAAATAAGGAAACACAAGCTTTAAATGACACATAAAACAAGATGGACTTAGCTGATATTTATAGGGCATTCCATCCAAAAACAACAGAATACACTTTCTTCTCAAGTGCTCCAGGATAGGTTATATCTTGGGTCACAAATCAGGCCTTGATAAATTTAAGAAAATTGAAATTGCATCAAGTATCTTTTCTGACCACAACGCTATGAGGGTAGATACCAATTACAGGAAAAAAAACTTTAAAAAATACAAACATATGGAGGCTAAACAATACACTACTAAATAACCAAGAGATCACTGAAGAAATCAAAGGGGAAATAAAAAAAAACCTAGAAACATATGACAATGAAAACCCGATGAACCAAAACCTATGGGATGCAGCAAAAGCAGTTCTAAGAGGGAAGTTTATAGCAATACAATCCTAACTCAGGAAACAAGAAAAATCTCAAATATAAACCTAACCTTCCACCTAAAGCAATTAGAGAAAGAAGAACAAAAAAAACCCCAAGTTAGCAGAAGGAAAGAAATCATAAAAATCAGATCAGAAATAAATGAAAAAGAAATGAAGGAAACAATAGCAAAGATCAAAAAAACTAAAAGCTGGTTCTTTAAGAAGATAAACAAAACTGATAAAGCATTAGCCAGACCTATGAAGAAAAAAAGGGAAAAGACTCAAATCACCAGAATTAGAAATAAAAAAGGAGAAGTAACAACAGACACTGCAGAAATACAAAGAATCATGAGAGATTACTGCAAGCAATGATATGTCAATAAAATGGACAACCTGGAAGAAATAGACAGATTCTTAGAAAAGCACAACCTTCCAAGACTGAACCAGGAAAAAATAGAAAATATAAACAGACCAATCACAAACACTGAAATTGAGACTGGGATTAAAAATCTTCCAACAAACAAAAGCCCAGGACCAGATGGCTTCACAGGCAAATTCTATCAAACAATTAGAAAAGAGCTAACACCTGTCCTTCTCAAAGTCTTCCAAAGTATAGCAGAGGGAGGAACACTCCCAAACTATTTCTACGAGGCCACCATCACCCTGATACCAAAACCAGGCAAAGATGTCACAAAGAAAGAAAACTACAGGCCAATATCACGGATGAACATAGATGCAAAAATCCTCAACAAAATAGTAGCAAACAGAATCCAACAGCACTTTAAAAAGATCATACACCATGATCAACTGGGGTTTATCCCAGGAATGCATGGATTCTTCAATATATGCAAATCAACTAATGTGATATACCATATTAACTAGTTAAGTAATAAAAACCATATGATAATCTCAATAGATGTAGGAAAAGCTTCTGACAACATTCAGCACCGATTTATGATAAAAACTTTCCTGAAAGTAGACATAGAGGAAACTTACCTCAACATAATAAAAGCCATATATGACAAACCCACAGCCAACTTCATTCTCAATGGTGAAAAATTGAAACCATTTCCACTAAGATCAGGAACAAGACAAGGTTGCCCACTCTCACCACTACTATTCAACATAGTTTTGGAAGTTTTAGTGACAGCAATCAGAGAAGAAAAAGAAATAAAAGTAATCCAAATTGGAAGAGTAAAAGCAAAACTGTCACTGTTTTCAGATGACATGATACTATACATAGACAATCCTAAGGATGTTACCAGAAAACTACTCAGGCTAATCAATGAATTTGGTAAAGTAGCAGGATACAAAACTAATGCACAGAAATCTCTTGTATTCCTATACACTAAAGATGAAAAATCTGAAAGAGAAATTAAGGAAACACTCCCACTTACCATTGCAACAAAAAGAATAAAATACCTAGGAATAAACCTACCTAAGGAGACAAAAGACCTGTATGCAGAAAAGTGTAAGACATTGGTGAAAGAAATTAAAGATGATACAAACAGATGGAGAGATATACCATGTTGTTGGATAGGAAGAATCAACACTGTGAAAATGACTATACCACCCAAAGCAGTCCACAGACTCAATGCAATCCCTATCAAACTACCAATGGCATTTGTCACAGAACTAGAACAAAAACTTTTACAATTTTTATGGAAACACAAAAGACCCCGAACAGCCAAAGCAATCTTGAGAAAGAAAAACAGAGCTGGAGGAATCAGGCTCCCTGCCTTTAGACTATACTACAAAGCTACAGTAATCAAGACAATATGATACTGGCACAAAAACAGAAATATAGATCAATGGAACAGAATAGAAAGCCCAGAGATAAACCCACGCACATATGGTCACCTTATTTTTGATAAAGGAGGTAAGAATATACAATGGAGAACAGATGGTCTCTTCAATATGTGGAGCTGGGAAAACTGGACAGCTACATGTAAAAGAATGAAATTAGAACACTCCCTAACACCACACACAAAAATAAACTCAAAATAGATTAAAGATCTAAATGCAAGGCCACACACTATAAAACTCTTAGAGGAAAACATAGGCAGAACACTCTATGACATAAATCACAGCAAGATCCTTTTTGACCCAACTCCTAGGGAAATGGAAATAAAGGCACAAATAAACAAATGGGACCTAATGAAACTTAAAAGCTTTTGCACAGCAAAGGAAACCATAAACAAGACAAAAAGGCAACCCTCAGAATGGGAGAAAATATTTGGAAATGAAACACTGGACAAAGGATCAAACTCCAAAATATACAAACAGCTCATGGAGCTCAATATCAAAAAAACAAACAACCTAATCCAAAAATGGGCAGAAGAGCTAATAGACATTTCTCCAAAGAAGATATACAGATTGCCAACAAACATATAAAAGGATGCTCAACATCACTAATCATTAGAGAAATGCAAATCAAAACCACAGTGAGGTATCACCTCATACCGGTCAGAAAGGCTATCAACAAAAAATCTACAAACAACAAATGCTGGAGAGGGTGTGGAGAAAAGGGAACCCTCTTGCACTATTGGTGGGAATGTAAATTGATACAGCCACTATGGAGAACAGTTTGGAGGTTCCTTAAAAAACTAATAATAGAACTACCATATGACCCAGCAATCCCACTACTGGGCACTTACCCTAAGAAAACCATAATTCAAACATAATCATGTACCACAATGTTCACTGCAGCTCTATTCACAATAGCCAGGACATGGAAGCAACCTAAGTGTCCATCAACAGATGAATGGATAAAGAAGATGTGGCACATATATACAATGGATATTGGCCATAAAATGAAACAAAACTGAGTTATTTGTAGTGAGGTGGATGAACCTAGAGTCTGTCATACAGAGTGAAATAAGTCAGAAAGAGAAAAAGAAATACTGTAGGCTAAAACGTATACATGGTATCTAAAAAAAAAATGGTTCTGAAGAACCTAGGGGAAGTACAGCAATAAAGACAAAGACGTAGAGAATGGACTTGTGGACATGGGGAGGGGGAAGGGTAAGCTGGGACGAAGTGAGACAGTGACATTGACATATATACACTACCAAATGTAAAATAGATAGCTAGTGGGAAGCAGCCGCATAGCACAGGGAGATCAGCTTGGTGCTTTGTGACCACCTAGAGAGGTGGGATAGGGAGTGTGGGAGGGAGGCGCAGGAGGGACGGGATATGGGATATTTGTATACATATAGCTGATTCACTTTGTTATACAGCCGAAACTAACACAACATTGTAAAGCAATTATACTCCAATAAAGATGTTTTAAAAAATTAAGAAAATAAATAAAATATGTTTCCAAAAAAACCAAACCCCCCCAAAAACCTGGTAATTAATGATTTAGACAAAACAAATTACCAAATCATAGAAAAGAGAAAATAAACACAGAAAAGTAGACAAAAGGGTAATAAGATGAGAGAAGAAATGAATAAACACAAAATATCAATATACTATAGGGGATTAACACTGTCAAAGTTATTTCCTTGAGAAGAATAATAAAATATAAGACCCCTCCAAGAGTGATTTAAAAAAGGAGAGTCACAATAAGATATTATTACTATACAATTTATAAATGTAGTGCAAATTACTGATAGAACATTTTTTAAAAATTCCACACCAATAAAATTGACTATTTACATAAATGGGCAAATCCTTTGAAAAGTATGATTTATCGAGATCACTTAAGAAGAAATATTTAAAAGCAGCATCATATTATAGCCTTTAAATAAGTCAAATCATCAGTCACAGATTCTCCCACAAATACAGTCCAGATGATATTAGGAAGTTCTGTTAAATATTCAAGAGACAAACAATTTGAATATTATGTGAAATATTTCAGAAAAATTTAAAAGGTACAAAATTCTTTATCCAATCTTAATAGGTGCAGAAGAAACATTTGATAAAATTTGACAACTACTTATGACAAATCTCTTAACAAACTGAGAGTGGAAGTGGATCCATAATAAATCTACAGCAAACAGCTGAGCCAATGATGAAACATTAAAAGCACTCCTTTTAAAATCAGAAAGAAAATAAAATGACTGCCATTATCCCTCCTATTCCACAGGAAACTGAAGGGCCTGGATAATTCAATAAGACATAAAGAAACAAAACATACAGAGAGTGAAAAGTAAGAAGCAAAACTTTCAATATTGGAAAAAGATATGATTACTTATATAGTGAAATCTCCACTAAAAAGTAAGTACAAATTATTAAAATTCACAAGAGTTTAGACAGATTGCTTAATATATAAAAATAAGGCAACTGCATTTTATTCAATAGGAAAAAATAATTAGAAAATTCAATTTTAAGTGAAGCAGCATTTATCAGAGCAACATAGAGTAAGGTGATTAAGAATAAATCTAATGTAGGATGTGCAAGACCGTTTTGTGGAAAATTATAAAATTTTATTAAAGTACATTTAAAAGACAAACAGAGAGGCTAAGCCACAATACCCTAAATATGTTGGTTCTCCCCAGTTGAATTCAATGCAATTCCAATAAATAATCCAATCTTTCCTTTTCATGGATCTTAATAATTCTCAAATTTATATCAAAGAACAAAGAACCAAGATTAGCAAGATATCCCCAAAGAAGAATAAACTGGAAGAAATTTCCCTATCAATAATCAAGACCCTGATGAAACTTACAGTCATAACAAAAATGCGTTATTTGTGCAGGAATATACAAATGGGTCAATGGAAAATAGCCTCAAAACACACACACACACACACACACACACACATATATACACACATAAGCACACACACACATAATCTGGTATATGACACAGTGGAATTGGAGATCAGCGGGGAAAGATAGATTATTTAATAAATGATGCTGGGACAACTAAATTATCTATGTGAAGATATAAAATTGGGCTTCTACCATATATCATACACAATTAAGGTTTAAGTCAGATTTCTAGTACTTATATATTAACTCATTTTAAACTCGAACTACAGTCTGATAGAGGTTATAATTATCCTTACTTTACAAATGATAAGTTAAGAAATAGAGAGCTCTAGTAACTTGTCCAGGATGAAATTTGTTCAGGTAAAAATTTGCATAGGCTGAAATTTACCAATTAAATGATAAGAATGGTGACTCAAAACTCAGATGGCCTGATTTTAAAATCATTGCTCTGAATCACACTGTGTTCCATCAATTCCAGAGAGATTAAGAACTTAAATGGAAAAATCTAACTTTATAACTTTTAGAAAAAATATATAGAAATATCTTCATGATACTGAGGTTATAAAGAATTTCTAAATGAAATGCAAAAAGCACACATCTTAGAGGAAAAATGATGAATTCACCAGCAATAAACTTCAGTTCATCAAAGATACTTTAAAGAGATAAAAACATGAGCCATACAACTGGGAGATGATATGTGCAACATTTATAGCCCAAAAAGGATTAGTATTCAGATTTTTAAAATATAATTTAATTATCCTTTATTGAAAGAAAAATACATAGAAAGAAAGACATTTACTAAATCAAAGTCAAATCAATACTATTTGATGAGTGCTTATCATATAATAAGACAAGACCTGGCGATACCTTAAAAAAAAAAAAAACAAAGAAACCCATATAAGGCAAAATAGATGAATAGTTATTCATTCAATTGTACTTTTATTCTGTTGACCAAAAGGGGAAAAAGTTTGTTTTGCTTTATGCATATGGTCATCTAAAGTTCTATATTCAAAGTTATAAACTTCTACAGATAAGAAGGGCTTAATAACACTTTGTTATAATAGATATTTTATGAATGTTCATGATCATGGTTTACCAATATATCTCATATGTGTTTCACTTTGTTTATAGCTTTATCCAAGATGCATAATAAATCCTTTAGTATTTCTTTTTTTTTTTTCTTGTGCATGGCTCTGCACAGATTTATTTTATTTTACTTTAAAACTCTTCCGAGACAATAATGAAAAGATAAAACATCCCATTTCAATGAACAAAAGGTATAATAGTCATTTCTTGTATAAGAATTTCATAAAAGAAGAACCAAGAGTTGTCAAAACACTCAAACTCAAAATGCTGTAACCCATTAGTAGTCAGGAAAATGCAAAGTAAAACCAAGATTAGATTCCATTCCATACCCACTAAATTGGTAAAAATTAAGGAGATCTATAATATTAAGTGTTGGCAAGGATGCAGAGTGAGAAATACCCTATACACAGCTGATCAGAATATAACTTTGACAAACTACTTTAGGTACAATTTGCACTGCCCAATAAAGGGAAAAATACACATATCTCTCTACACAGCAATTCCACTCCTAAGCCATATACAGGAATGTTGTCGTCAGCATTGCTTAGAATCACACAAAAATTTTCTTTTAAACACAAAAAGGCTTTTCAAATATGGAGCAGATGTATAAATTTAGATATATTCATGCATTAAATATCATCTAACAGTGGGAATAAAATAGATACATCTATGCATCAACATGAATGGATCTCAAAAATTCAGATTTAGTGAAAAAAAAAAAAAACAAATATAAAACAACACATACAGCATGATTCCATTTATTAAAGATCAAAAACAGACAAAACTTATCAATGTGTTGCTTGAGAATACATACATAAGTATATAGCGAAACTGTAAGTGAAAGCAAGGAATGATGAACACAAAGATAAAATGATGGTCACGCCTGAGGGTGCCACAGGGGTATGTACTGGGGGAAGGTGCACAAGAATACAGAGGTTCCTGGATTGATCTCTTTTTAAACTGCATGGTGGGCACCAACGTGATTATTTTATCATTATTCTCCAAACTATATACATACACAATATATACTATTAAAAATGTGTGATATACATTTAAAGTGTATGATTAATATTTAAAAGTTTTTAAAAAGGAATGTAAGACATAAAACAAGTCTGGATGGGGGCAAAGAAAGCTGTTAAGAGCTTGTTATTGTTTTCATGTGTATTTAGGGTCAGAAGAGAGTTCCACATTTTTTTTTTCTTTGCTTTTGTATCATTTTTTCCCCCCCACAATCCCAAATTAGTTTTAGATTTAAAAATAAGAACAATAATGCTTCAATAGGAATGTTTGTCTATGGTTAGGATAAATTCTTCAGCATTTCAAGAAAGAGTAAGTTAAACAAAACCAAACCAAATGTCCTTCAGTGGGTGAATGAATAAACAAAGAGTGGTGCATCCATTGGGAACACTACTTAACAATGAAAAGGAACTGATAGGTATTGATACGTGCAACAACTCAAGAGCACCGTTTTGAGTAAAAGAAAGCAGTCTCAAGAGGTTACAAACTACATGATTCCATTTTTATGATATTCTCAAAAATTTAAAATTATAGTGAACTACAGTAGAGAACAGAACAGTGGTTGCCAGGGAGAAAGGGTGGGAGAAGTGAGGGGACTTTTAAGGGAGGTGGAGCTATCTGTAAACAGACTATGGTAGTGGTTTTCTAACACATGTGTTAAAAATCATGCAACCATTTGTTTATTTTTGTTTTTATGTCCCTTTCTCTGGGAGGTGGGTCAAAAAGGATCTTGCTGTGATTTATGTCATAGAGTGTTCTGCCTGTTTTCCTATAAGTGTTTTATAGTGTGTGGCCTTACATTTAGATCTTTAATCCATTTTGAATTTATTTTTATGTATGGTGTTAGGAAGTGTTCTAATTTCATTCTTTTACATGTAGCTGTCCAGTTTTCCCAGCACCACTTATTTAAGATGCTGTGTTTTCTCCACTGTATATTCTTGCCTCCTGTATCAAAGATAAGGTGACCATATGTGCATGGGTTTATTTCTGGGCTTTCTATTCTGTTCCATTGATCTATATTTCTGTTTCTGTGCCAGTACCATACTGTCTTGATTACTATAGCTTTGTAGTATAGTCCGAAGTCAGGGAGCCTGATTCCTCCAACTCCATTTTTCTTTCTCAAGATTGCTTTGGCTATTAGGGGTCTAGTGAAACTTGAAAGCTTTTGCACAGCAAAGGAAACCATAAACAAGATGAAAAGACAACCCTCAGAATGGGAGAAAATATTTGCAAATGAAGCAACTGACAAAGGAGTAATCTCCAAAATATATAAGCAGCTCAATATCACAAAAACAAAAAACCCAATCCAAAAAAGGGCCTAAATAGACATTTCTTCAAAGAAGATATACAGATTGCCAACAAACACACGAAAGGATGCTCAACATCACTAATCATTAGAAAAATGCACATCAAAAGCACAATGAGGTATCACCTCACACCAGTCAGAATGGTCATCATCAAAAAATATACAAACAATAAATGCTGGAGAGGGTGTGGAGAAAAGGGAACCCTCTTGCACTGTTGGTGGGAATGTGAATTGATACAGCCACTATGGAGAACAGTATGAAGGTTCCTTAAAAAACTAAAAATAGAAATACCATATGACCCAGCAATCCCACTACTGGGCATTTACCCTGAGAAAACCATAATTCAAAAAGAGACATGTACCACAATGTTCATTGCAGCACTATTTACAATAGCTAGAACATGGAAGCAACCTAAGTGTCCATCAACAGATGAATGGATAAAGAAGATGTGGCACATATATACAATGGAATATTACTCAACCATAAAAAGAAAAGAAATTAAGTTTTTTGTAGTGAGGTGGATGGACCTAGTGTCTGTCATACAGAGTGAAATAAGTCAGAAAGAGAAAAACAAATACCATATGCTAACACATATATATGGAATCTAAAAAAACTTGGTTCTGATGAACCTAGGGGCAAGACAGAAATAAAAACACAGACGTAGAGAATGGACTTGGGGACACGGGGAGGGGGAAGGGTAAACTGGGATGAAGTGAGTGAGTAGCATGGACATAAATACCCTACCAAATGTAAAATAGATAGCTAGTGGGAAGCAGCTGCACAACACAGGAAGATCAGCTCAATGCTTTGTGACGGCCTTGAAGGATGGGATAGGGAGGGTGGGAAGGAGACGCAAGAGGGAGGAGATATGGGGATATATGTATATGTATAGCTGATTCACTTTGTTATACAGCAGAAACTAACACAACATTGTAAAGCACTTATACTCCAATAAAGAGGTTAAAAGAAAAAGTAAAGGTTTGATTTGATTCAAAAAAAAAAATTCATGCAACCATACATCACCCGACACACACACACACACACACACACACACACACACACACACACACGTTAATTTTACTATATAATTAGAAGAAAGGGAGGGAAGGAGAGAGACAGATAGACAGAGGGATGGAGGGGAAAAAAATCTATGTTTAAGTGCAATCCAGAAAAGTCAAAAACTCTAATTCAAAAAGATACATGCACCACAATGTTCATAGCAGCACTATATATAATAACAAAACAAGGCAGTAACTTCAGTGTCCATCAACAGATGAATGGATAAAGAAGATATGATATATATGTGATGGAATGTTACTCAGACATAAAATGAATGAAATAATGCCATTTGCAGCAACATGGGTAGGTCTAGAGATTATCATACTAAGTGAATTAAGTTGGACAGATAAAGACAAATATCATATGACATCACCTATATGTAGACTCTAAAAAAATGATACAAATGAACGTACTTATAAAACAGAAATAGACTCATAGACTAGAAAACAAACTGATAATTACCAAAGGGGAAAACAGGGGTGGGGATAAATTAAGAGTTTGGGATTAAAAGATACACACTACTATACATAAAATAGATAAACAAGGACCTACTGTGTAGCACAGGGAAGTATATTCAATATCTTATAATAACTTATAATGTAAGAGAATCTGAAAAAGAATATGTATGAAGTCTAAATAAAGTCTGCAGTGTCATTAATAGTAGTGTACTGATTTTAATTTCTTAGTCTTCACAGATGAACCACAGGAATGTAAGATGTTAACATTACTAGAAACTGGGTAAAGGGTATAGAGAAACTCTGTGTTACCTTTGTAACTGTTCAGTAAACCTAAAATTATCCCCCCCAATTATTTAGTTTTTAAAAATCCAGAGAAAAGTGTAGATGCTCTAATTTTTATTTTAAAAAGTGAAGACAGGAACATATCTGTGTACTTGTTTGTATGGTCCATAAGTATCTCTAGAGAAAAAAAACACAGGAAACAATACTGGTTGTTTCTACAGTTGGGGAAGTCGATCTTTAGAGGACAGAGTGTGAGAGATTTTTAATTATGTATTTGTTTTTAATATTTTCAAATTTGAATCATGTGAAAATGTTTACTATTTAAAAATAAAATTAAATTAAAAAAAAAATTCCCAGGTGTTGAATTGGTTGGCCAAAGCTGCGTGTCATTTACACTCTGATATCCACAGTCAGATTGCCTGGGGAGAATTTTCTCCTGAATTGATAAGGAAATAGCCCAGGTTCATTTCCACTAGTTTCCTTAGTTCACAGTAACAGTTGTGTAATTCATTATTAATCTTCAATTGTTTCAATGCTTCTAGCAGCTTCTAATCTCTGAAATCTGAGCCATACCCAGCTCAGGGCAGCCCTGTCAGGGCACTCAGGTTGCAGAAATAGAACTCTCCTAGGAGGGAGTTATGATTTGAGGACACCAATGAGACTGCTATATTATAGGATAAAGATCGTCTGCCCCTGTAGATGGCATTTGTCATTGACTAGCAACATCCACAGAGAAAAAGAATCACTAACCCTATTAGGTGCTTCTATGAAAACAATGGACTCTTCCTGCAGAAGCTCCAAAAGGGAAGAAGTCAGTGGGGGGAATCTGGCCTTGCAATCAGCAGTCCTTTCTGCAGGAGATGGGAGGGGCAGTTTTCTCCCCCAGTGGGAAAATCATTTAGTAAACTTCCTGTGTTTATGACACCAATTCATATTCACATTCACCTTAGAAAAAGGAGAAGAAAAAAAATCCTGGTAGTTATCTTCTAAAGTGGTTTTATTATTCAGTTTTTAAATCTTCACTTTTGACAGAGCCATCCATAAGTTTCAAGTGCCAGAGAGTGACTAAATAGCCTTTAAATACCTTTTCCTTATCTCTAAAAGTGGAATATAAATGAGACATTTCTTTGCTGCTTATAAAGCAACCCAGACTTCAGTCCTTCTATTGGGAATTGATTGCACACCCACTGGGGGTTTTATTCAAAGGGACCAGGGAATCACTCCTTCAGTTCTAATAATACGTGTTTCTGTGTTTCTCACTCTGCAGGGTGGCTGCCCATGGCTGTGCTGATTGTGCATTGGCAAAATGCCAGGGAGAGTACTTCACAAAAACTAGGATATGAATAACAGCCCCTAGAGTTGTGGAAAATTCCATTCCTGCTACCTGTGTGCATTGTCTGAGAACAGACAGTGAAAGGAATATGAAAGAAGCCTGCCGTAGATGTCACGTTTCATATTCCATGGATGACGTGAACGGATATTGCATCCTAAAGCATAAAGCTCTTCCAAAGGCAAAAGCTGTCAGAGCAAGTGTCCATTGATCCGATGGAAATGGGAGAGGCACAGTGTGATTCAATGTAATTATGTTTTTTATACCTTTGATTTCTTTCAAAGTTTATATATTTTTCAAAAGCAGTTTCTCACGCTGCTTTCAGGATTCCTATGCAGAAGATACAAAACAACAATTTCACTTGTTAGTTCGCCATTACTGAAAAAAGACAATCACCTAGCTTGCCACAAGAGGTTTTCAGTGATTGTGACAAAATGGACTTTGCTCAAATCATCTGGGATACAAGAAGCCCTGTGTAGCAGAGGAATAGGTGTAACCAAGGGTGAATGTGGAAGGTGGGATGCAACTTGCTGATGGGCCAGGCATCTTGTTGCGCTGTGCTTGGAGGAGTGTTTATAGAAGGAGGAGCTTTTAAAAGGATATATAACATTGAAAGGGATACAGAGAGAAGAGAGAAGCAGAACATATAGGGAAAGGATAGAGGATCTTTTCAGAGAAATCCAAGAACAGAGGTTAACTAGTAAAATCCTCAGGGATAACCAGGCTACCTGTAAAGGTATGAATTTAACCTGAATCCAAAAGGGGACTTTGAAAGGAAAAAGGACCCTGTGTTCTTTGTCACAAGCAACAGAGACAGGTTCTAGCTAACTCAGGCTAAAAAGTAATGAATAAAAGACTACTGGGTAGGAAGGGAGGCTGTAAGACCAGGCTTGGAAGATGGGCAGAAAGCCTGGACATCAGAGGTAGAGTCAAGGGCACATGCAAGGGGCAGAATGGCTAGAATAATATCACTAGCACCACTGACGTGGTCACTAAGTGCTTCCAGGGCTTCAGTCTTGACCCCATGACTTCTACTATGAATATTTGGGCAACAATCCCTGTGTTTTTGTGTCAGTCATTTAAGCATAACAGTCCCAGGTGGAAGCATCCAACTGGCCAACCTGGACTATATGCCCATGTTCTAGTTGCCAGGGGACAGCCAAAGAGAGAAACTGGCTCCTAGTTTGGATAACTTTAGGAAAAGGCAAGGCTCTGCCTCCCAGCAAGACTCTCTGTCAGTGTCAGGGATTTTCTGAATAGGAAAGATATTGGTTGTTAGATAGCCAAAACAAACAAATTGGTAAGCAAACTAATGCCCATAAAGACCTTCATTACTTTGTAGAAGAATAGGAGACAGGGACATGAAGGATGGGAAAGAGTTGAAGGAAAAGAGTTGGAAATAAGAAATATGAAAAACCTAGACCAGAGGAAAGAATTGGGATGATGACTCTTAAAGATTCTGTAGGCTGCTTAAAAGAGAGGCAAAATCAAACCTTAACTGAGGAGGTCTTATCTTGGACTCTACCCTGGTCCCCAAAAGCAGAGTCTAGAACAGGGCTTGCATGTATTTAGTTCATTTGAAGAAGTGACCAGAGAAGTAGAATGGGGACCTGGGAAGAGTAAAAGAGAGAAGGAGAAAGAAAGGTGTAGACCTGATGGGTCTATGCTGTGGGCAGCTAAGCTCACCCCCAAGTACACACTCCGAGGAGCTGAGTAGAATTACTCACCCGAGTGATGGAACAGAGTGGCAGTCATCCACCTGCTCCAGTCTCCCATTGGCCAAGATCACCCTATGGACACTAACTCCCTTGCATTTATGAATTCCGGAAGCTTCCTGTTAGGAACCCCATACTACAGAGACCAGAAAGCAAAGCGAATAGGGTAGAGCTGAAGTAGGATCCTGCAATAAGGATAGTTTATGGCAACAGTGATCACCAGGGGAGCTGTTCCTCTGTTGGCTGCTCTGTTTAGGCAGAGCCCATTCAATCATTATAATGGAGAGGGGAATAAAAGATCTTGGCTTCTAGAACTTTCTAACATGGACCATGGCCCTCTGGTCATCATGGGCACCAGATACATTTTTTAGATGAGGTAATCCCATTCTGACTTCACAAAATTGAATGTGGGAAGACATAAAGCCAATATATATTCATTCCATCTCTAAGAAAGGATACTATGGAATCTACCTATAGAGCCTAGTGTGGGGGATGAAGCTCTTTTTGTGAGCAAACCTCAGCCACAAGCAGATTCATAAATGGTTCTGGCAGTGCAGACACTGCACACTTAGAACATTAAAGAAGGAGATTGTTAACAAGCCCATAAAGAAGACTGTGTAGCAAGGGTCAGGCATGGAGGTGGAGATATAGGAGAAGTGTGTCCTGGAACCCAGGGGGAGGAGGGCTTCAAAAATCAGTCAAGTGCCAGATGTTGCTGGTTCCTTGGATTTGTGGAACCATCTGTTCTCCATGGAGTCCTTTCCTCTGTTCACTCAATGCCATCAGATGCATGCAGCCCCTCCCATGCCAGTGTGGCCTTCTACTGTCCTTCATTCATAGACAGTCAAGTGAGAAAGATGAAACATAGAGGATGATTCAACATCTCCATGGAAAAAGCAACAGCTGACATTTGCCTAGCTTTTGAGAAAGATATTGTCCCTTCTTTTGTTCTCACTGTTTATTATAACCCCTTCTCTCTAGGACATAGGTAGGAGTCTTTCCAGAATGGACTGTAGGACAGTCTAAATAACCCACACAATGCTGGTCTCAAAACTAGTTTTTCCCAGTGACTAACCTTGTTATCTTGGATTATGACTGTGCATCTCAATTTTTTCCTTACTCAGTGAATTCTCCACAAGTCTCTGCAAGCTGATAGATCTTACCAAACAGATCCCCAGACAAAGCTTGAAAACATAAGTATTTAGAGGGAATACTCAGTAGTGAACCACCAATGGGACCCATGTTGCACCAAGAGTACTTAGTCCAGTGAATACACTCATTTTATATAAACCTTCTTTTTTAAATAAGGAGAGGAGAGGAAATGTGGCTAGGATTTAAATGGTAATGCAATGATTCCTCTCGGCATGGATTGAATGGCAAAAACAAGGTGTATAGCTTCCGGGTTAATGTACCTGAGTGCCATGTTACTACAAAGGAGCAGGAGAAGAGGGAAGATGAGGGGAAAGAAGGAGAAAGAAAATATCTGAAAGAAACAGAACTGGGGGGCTTCCCTGGTGGCGCAGTGGTTGAGAGTCTGCCTGCTGGTGCAGGGGACACGGGTTCGAGCCCTGGTCTGGGAGGATCCCACATGCCGTGGAGCAACTGGGCCCGTGGGCCACAGCTGCTGAGCCTGCGTGTCTGGAGCCTGTGCTCCGCAACAAGAGAGGCCGCGACAGTGAGAGGCCCGCGCACCGCGATGAAGAGTGGCCCCCACTTGCCGCAGCTAGAGAAAGCCCTAGCACAGAAACGAAGACCCAACATAGCAATCAATCAATCAATCAATCAATAAATCTTTAAAAAAAAAAAAAAAAGAAAAGAAAAAAGAAACAGAACTGGACAAGCTTCCTTTTCCTCTAATGTTACTCAAAAGAATAGAGTTCATGAAGAATAACTTTCTTCCTCCACACACCAAAATGCAATTGTTTCTTCAAATTGTTCAGATCTCAGAAATTGAACAGCATGCTTTTCAATGACACTTTTCCTAAAAGAGCACTATAGTGGTTCGTAAACCCACTGACTGGCAGCATGCATTATTCATCAGGTCTGGAAAAAGCCTAATCATCCATTCTATTGTTAATAGCCTGTAAATAGTTGCTTTTGACAAGAACATTTAACATCAGCAAGAAAGGGGTTCAAGGAGCAAAGAAGACACAAAACTTGAAATAACAGGGTCAAGAAACAGTTTGGAGCTTACTTACTATGGTAGCTGGAAGCTGCTGCTAGAAAGGCAGCCTCTCAGCCTAAAGCTCATGGCAGATTAGGTGAATGGTGCCCTTGAATGACTGGAGAGAGTCAACCATCCCCATGACAGAAAATGAGACTATGTCTGTAGTGATGCCTCCTGGGGGAACAGGTACAAAGGCCACTCATGGTATTGGGTAGAGATATCCCTAGGCTTCATCTCATGCTCTCTCTGGGCACACCCCTCCCTCTTTACTCCTCTATCCCTCTTGCATCCCTGGAGCTTCGCAAGAGCAGACTGTCTTTCCCTTTTGAGTTTCTCCATAACCTCCAGCATCTTATTCGTGTTCAGTAGAATGCAGAGGAAAGGGATTACCTGGTTTTTCTTCAGAGCTGTCGCTGGTCAGTCTCTCTCAGAAAAGGTGCTTCTGAGTCTCAGTTTCCACTTTTGGTCCAGGGGATAAATAATACCGATCTCTCAAGATGGGCATGATGCTTGAATGGGAAAAAGCAGGTAAAATTTCTGATATCATGCTCATCACTTATTAATATGCTCATCACATATTAAGAATGCATTTGGTTCTTAATCAATGTTAGTATCCTTGCCCTTTTCCCTCATCAGCGAGTCAGAAAGCACACCTGTTTTGGAGGCTGGTGGTGAAGGTTTAGAGGAGATGATGTTTGAGAGAGCAACACAGGGTTTTGTCTATGTGGAGTAATTTTTTTTTTTTTAAATAAAGTCTAGACCTTTGTTAAGAATAGAGTTTTCTATATTTATTTCTCTAAAAATGGAAGAAGCCCATGACTGGAAATATGGAATTAACATATGGCACACAAAGTCCTGATGAAAGAGCAAAGAAGTAAGTAAGCAGCATTGCCCAAACATCACCCATCTACAGACAGTTTTAACAGATTCATTCACGTTTCCCTGGAATGTGGCTCCTGCCTGCAGGTTGTCAGACTTCCAGCTCCTCACACAGTCTCTCCTCTCTGTTTTCTGGAGGTCCTTGGATTGTTCCACAAGTACTCACAAATCATCCTCTGTTCTGCCCCAGGCTTCTTGCTGATGTCATTTCCCGAGAATCTAGGGTCTTCCTTGAGAAAACTGACTTTCATAATAAATTTTCCATCCCCTTGGACCTCCCAAAGTCACCAATACAAATAGTGATTCTTTTCCCTTGGTTTTTGCCATATGGGAGACAAGATGTTTCCAAGAAGGTAGAATACTTTCTTCTCAACTCCTTTGTCTCCTGGACCTTGCTGTGTCCCAAGTCTCAAAGGGACCCTAGGGAAAAATGTTTTACCTCAGTCTCCTGTCTGCCTCCTTCCAAAGAGCCCAGCCTCAGTCCAAGGAGATCTTCCTGAAAACATTGAGTATACAGGGCTCTCCATTTCCCAGCACTGCCCCACTCCACTCCCCCATCTTTGTCTTCAAGCATCTATGAATGAAGCTCCTCTCAGGGCCCTCCTCCTTCCACATTATGCAAACAAATCCAAATTCATGCAAATAGTGCCTACAGCTTAACAATGCCACCAGCTCACAAATGTTTGAACACCCTTCTGCTGCAACCACAGGACACACACACACACACTTTATTTAAACCCACAAGATAAAAACTGATTCACATTCACACAGGGAGATTCTTCCTGTTACTCATTTTCACCTTCTTTTCTCTTTTTTTTTTCTCCTTTTTTTTTTTTTTTTTTTTGCATACAGACCCTATCCCTTTGCAGTGGCTGTCATATTGCCCATTCTGCCCCTATTTTTATTTATTTATTTATTTATTTATTTATTTATTTATTTATTTATTTATTCTTGGCTGTGTTGGGTCTTCATTTCTGTGCGTGGGCTTTCTCTAGTTGCGGCGAGCGGGGGCCACTCTTCATCGTGGCACGCGGGCCTCTCACTGTCGCGGCCTCTCTTGTTGCGGAGCACAAGCTCCAGACGTGCAGGCTCAGTAGTTGTGGCTCATGGGCCCAGTTGCTCCGCGGCATGTGGGATCTTCCCAGACCAGAGCTTGGACCCGTGTCCCCTGCATTGGCAGGCAGACTCTCAACCACTGCGCCACCAGGGAAGTCCGCCTTCTTTGCTCTTAAAAAGTAATTCAAGTGAAGAGTCTCTCTCCTCCCATACATGGCTGGGACATTTTTTAAAAAACAAAGTTAATTCTATACAATCTAATTTAGTTTCAAAGTAATAGCTACTTAACCCTCTTTCCTTATTGTTGGCTTCCCAGATAGCAGGTATGGATGCCTTGAAATGACTCCATCCAGTGAGTCAACTCCAGGGAGTAGTTGTGACATGTCTAATGGGGACAGTCCAGATCTGCAGTGTAGACAGCCAATCTGCTCCTTCCAATCTACTTTTTTTTTTTCCAGCTAAACCAAGCAAAAGCAGGCTTGGTGCCCATTTGACTCAAAATGCTGCCATATTGTGGATCTAGCAACCAAACTTAATTGGAGCTGAATGGCTCCCTATGGAGATAAACTAAGGGAAAGTCAGAAAGCAAAAATTATAGGATTTATATTCATTTGCTTAATCACCACTCATAGCTCCTTGGTGCATGAAAGTATCAATAATAGACATCTTATTGTATTCCTGTCTGTATCTATGTTTACAGCTTTATCTTACTCTTCACCTGCATTACATTTCAATTCGCCATTTCTTTCCTTGCAGTACCTGCACAGTGAGAAGTTCTCTCCCTGATCTCCTCTCAAGGTTGTATCAGATCATTTAGATGAAGAGCACTCTATGAAACGAAATTAGGGGCTGTGTACTGCACATCTGTATTTTTTCTCCAAACAGTTCACATTTTGCTCTTTATGACACCTTCAGTTTCAGTAATTGGAGGATAAATATTTCTTTTTTTAAAAAAAGGGAGTCTTAATCCACCTTTTAGAGGGAAAAACTGCCTCTGGAAAGCTTTTACAATAAAAATAATAGAATAACAGAGATCTGAGATGAGAAAGATAAATGTGCTTATTTGGTCCTCCGTCTGAGGCAAAATGCTATTTAATTCCTTAGGAATCTCAAATGTTGGAGCCTGTGTCCTTGGCTTTCATAAACAATTTCTCAGTTAACTAGTGAACATATACGGGAAAATCACATTTTTTATTGTGATGCAATATACATAACATAAAATTTATTATTTTAACTATTTTTAAGTGTACAGCTCAACAGCATTAAGTACCTCCACATTGTTGTGCAAACATCACCACCATCCATCTCCAGAACATTTTTATCTTCCCCAACTGAAATTCTGTACCCGTTAAACAATAACTCCCCATTTCTCCCCTACCCAACCCCTGGCAGCCACCATTCTATTTTCTGTCTCTATGAATTTGACTATTCTAGGTACCTCATATAAGTGGAATTATACAGTATTTGTCTTTTTGTGTGTCTGGCTTAGTTCAAACATCACAATTTTTAACTTGAGGGCAACAGAGGTAGTTTGTCAAGGAGATAGTTGACATTTTTAAAGATACAGTCCTGGGTTTAAATTCCACCTCTGCAGCTTAATACCTCTGTATTCTCAGGGAAATTCCTCTAAACATGTTTCTTTATCAGCTCCAGATGATGGTATTAATAATGCTGGGTTGTGTGACTGTCAGGAAGATATGTATGTCCACAGTATGGCATAGGATATAGAGTGAATACTCAATCGACATCATTTCTTATTCCAGCTACTAAACCTGAGAAATTTGAGATAAATCTGAATGTCTAACTTCCAAGTTAAACTAACACTTCTGTGCTTTTCAGAAATACACTGAAATTGACGTTCTTTAAAATGAGAATACATATCTTCCCCAAAAGTTTATTGTGGTAATAAAATTAGATTAAATATGAGAGTTCGATATATAAAATTCAATAACAGTTGGTCCAATCTCAATGGGAGGGATTCCAGAATGGCATCAGATGATCTCTGATCCAAATGATGAAAGTGATACAGTTGTCGGCATCCCCAAGACCAGAGGGAAGAAAAGATGATGCAGCATTTGTAGCTTAAAAGGAGAGGGGTATGGACTCATAAAAAGCCCTGTATTTCCTGAAATAAAAATACTGTTGATTAGAAACACATGTTTGATAGAATCTTTTTATTTTATTGTTGGAATAAAAGCTAAAGGTCATCTACCCCAGTATTATTATTTCCCTCAACTGGTAACAGCTATTGCTGTATGTCCCTAACTCTTTTTTCACCAATAGACTGCCATTTTAAAAAATATAACCCTGAAAAATGAGCCTTGTTCTTGCCTTCCAGCTAGTGCAATGAAACTTTCTCTTGAGATAGCATATTCTTATTATTGAGCTCCAGTCTGCTTCTGCCATATCTGAGAGGGCTCGATCTCTGAGAAACTAGGCTGAAACGTAGAGTTAGCAGAACATTCCAACTCATGGAGTTAAAAGATTCTGAACCTGTTACCCATGACAGGGAAAAAGCAAGATATCTGTATTTTCAGCTGGTGTACTTGTGAATCCTTATCTACAACAAACTTTGCATTGAATCCAGTCAAGCAAAATATTTACTTTTATATATATTTAAAAATTTAAAATGAATTGACCCATAAAATCACAGAAAATATGTATACAAACAAAGATATGTATGTGATTCAGACCTTAAGAGAGGAATTTAGGAATTCAGCAGTGTATTAGGCTGAATAATGGCCCTCAAAGATATTGGGTCCTACTCTCTGAAACCTGTCAGTGTTACTTTATTTTGGAAAAAGGGTCTTTACAGATGTGATTAAGTTTAGAATCTAGAGATGGGAAGATTATCCGAGATTATTTGGGTGGCCCTAAATGCAATCACGAGTGTCCTTACAAAAGGAAGGCAACGAGAGATCTGACATGCACAGAGAAGGTGGCAATGGGAGAAGGAACAAAAAGAGATTTGGAGTTGCTGGCCTTGAGAATTGTAATGATGTAGCTGAAAACCAGGGAATGCTGGCAACCATCAGAAGCTGAGAGAGGGAAGACAGGGATTATCTCCTTGAGCTTCTGGATGGTGGGAAGCCCTGCTGATACCTTGATTTAGACGCAGTGATACTGATTTCAGACTTCTGGCCTCTAGAGCTGTCAGAGGCCACCATGTCATGTAAGCCACCAATTTATGGTAAAAGTTTTAAGAGTAATAGGAAATTAATACAGGCAATATAAAATAGGAAATTAATACAAGCAGTATGAAAAAGACAGCATGGATCTGGATCTCTTCTCTCATGGATCTTATAGTCTCAAAGAGAAGATAAAAAATTAAACAAATTAAACTGACAATAATATATGGTGGGGGATATGATGAGAAAGGACAGGGTATTTTGAGAACATATTAGCAGGGAGACAAATCCAGCTTTGGAGGTCAGGGAGGGCCATTCTGAGAGTGTTTACAATGAGATCTAGAGATCTAAATTTAGTAGGAGGTATATGGGAAGATACAAGGCAGTCATGGTAGTCCTCTTAGGAGCCAAGAGGTTATGGAGAGCATTCCACATTTTAGCCCTGAAAACAGTACAGTGTGGAGTGAATTGAGTGATAGAGATGAGGCAGTGAGGCAGGCAAAAACCATATTATGCAAGTATTTATAACCATGGTAAGGAGTATAGAGATTTTTAAAAAATTGTTATTGGAATATAGTTGATTTACAATGTTGTGTTAGTTTCTGCTGTACAGCAAAGTGAGTCAGTTATACATATACATATATCTACTATTTTTTAGATTCTATTCCCATATAGGTCATTACAAATTACCGAGTAGAGTTCCCTGTGCTATACATTAGGTTCTTATTAGTTATCTATTTTATATATAGTATATATAGTGTGTGTGTGTATATATATATATATATATATATATATACAAACATAGTGTATATATCAATCCCAATCTCCCAATTTATCCCTCCCCCACCTTTCCCCCTTGGTAACCATAAGTTTGTTTTCTACAACTGCAACTCCACTTCTCTTTTATAAATAGAGATTATTTTTAAAGCAATAGGAAGTCACTCAAGGTTCCCAAGTCAGAGGATGGTGTATCGGATTTCCTTTTAAATGGATAATTTTCGTGTCACTACAAAGAATGAATACAGTTGGACTGGATCAGAACCAGTTGAGGAGGCCATAGCTGTGATGGTTGTGATCTGCACCAAGACCAAGGACAATGGCAGGGAGTCTAGAGAAGAGGAGTGAACACTGGCAAGAAATGTTTACTTGGTGGATGGAATGGGACTCTGCAGTTGATTGGATATGAGGTGGGTGACAAAGCAAAGAGTCGGGCTGGCTTTGTTTGATGAGATAGGGAATGCTGACATCTTGGGGGGGGAGGTAATTATGAGTTTGGTTTGGGACATGTTGACTTTGATGTACTGGTAGAAATATAAATGGAACTATTGGCTTGGCAACTGGAAATACAGATGTGAAACTCAGAGTGTCAGTCTAGCCCATAGAGGCAGAAGTGAGATTTACTTCCGAGGAAGAAAGAAAAGGATAAGGAAAGAGGAAAAGGGCTTGGATAGAGACAAGAGGAACACTCAGTAAATGCCATAGTGAGTGTCAGTCCCTGAAAAGCATCACCACGATGAGGGGCGCTATCCATCAGACAACCTGTCCATGACTCAAAAACTTCCTGATTCTAGGCTGAAGTCTTTTTCAACTTTTACTCTTCAATTGCTTGATTCGACAGTTCACTTCTTTTTCACTTAAACACATTCCTGCAGACATTTTTTTGAACTATTAAAGAATATAGGGCTTCCCTGGTGGCGCAGTGGTTGGGAGTCTGCCTGCCGGTGCAGGGGACACGGGTTCAAGCCCTGGTCTGGGAGGATCCCACATGCCGCGGAGCAACTGGGCCCGTGAGCCACAACTGCTGAGCCTGCGCGCCTGGAGCCTGTGCTCCGCAACAGGAGAGGCCGCGACAGTGAGAGGCCCGCGCACCGTCATGGGGAGTGGCCCCCACTTGCCGCAACTGGAGAAAGCCCTCGCACAGAAACGAAGACCCAACACAGCCATAAATAAAATAAATAAATAAAATTAAAAAAAAAAAAAGAAAAGAAAATGCTCCCTATTTCACACACACACACACACAAAAGAATATAGTTACATCCTTCTTGGAAAATATGTTACTAAAGTAAGAGCTGAATTTTTCAAGGTCAAAGTAGTCAGAAGAAGAAGGATGAGGAGGAAGACAGGGAGTATGTGAGATAACACATAAAGGTGATAACTGCAATGATATCATATTAGAAAAATACTATAATTCACAACAATTTAACTTAATACACCTATCCTAATTTTGTAATATAGCATCTCCAAATAGAAAATTGGATTATTTAATATACCTCCAGGATATTTCAGGTTAAAAGAAAAATAATTTTCACCTATAAAATGTAGAAAATTGACCCAATGATTAATTTGGATTGAATGTTCTATAAATATGGCTAAATTTCCTGCTTTTATTTCTTCATTTAAATTGCTCCATTCGCCACAAGGAAAAGTGGATTTCTTAAATAACATGCTTACACAGTGCCTCACAAATCAATTAATCTTTTTTTCACTTAACAATGAGATGACAGGCACTGCAGAAATGAAAAGAAAAAAATATTAATAACTGCCTTCATTGTTCAAAATATTAAAAATAAATATGCTAGATATTGTACACCAGTGCAGTAATATCCGTGTTAACTGATGTGGCTGATATTTACTGAGTGCCTATTATGTGTTAGGTATTTTATTTGACCTTCAGATTGTAGCATTGAACAAGATAGACAAGGATCCTATACTCAATGAGTTTATCTTCTAAACAAAGTATTTTAACATATCACGTGATCCTTTTGTAATGTATAGAAATATCGGATCATTGTGTTGTGCAACTAGAACAAACATAGTGCTGTATGTCAATTATATTTCAATTAAAAATTATGTAGACCCTGAGAGGAAATCAAAATGCTAATGATGGTTACCCTTGGCAGGTGGGGATTGTTAGTTTTTACTTTATGCTTTTATGTATTTCTAGTTGTCTGCCATGAACATGTACTACTTGTAAAATTAGAAAGAAAATAATAAATGTCATTAATTTTTTTTTTAAAAACCAGCAAAGTATTTTAAGAGCAGAGAGAAGAGAGTAAATACTGGATAATTTGCATGAAAGATTAAGGGAGCCATATTTTCTACCAAGCCAGAATAGTGGTTGGAGAAATTGGAGAAGGTTGCTCAGACAAGGTGACATTAGCTTTGAAGTTTGACAGGTACAGAGGAATTCACCAGCTAATGGTAGAGGAGGGCATAGAAGGCAGGACACTTGATAAAATAACAATACAGAGGTGAGAAAGTACCTAACATCTTCAGAGAATGAGGAACCAACAGATATAGCTAAAGAATTGGAGATTGAGGGCAGATTATGGGTAATATTCAACACCATGCAAAATGGTTTGAACTCCAAGTATTTACAACCAACCAAGAATGAAAAAAAAAAAAATGGTTTTAATCTGTTAATAGCCATATAGAGCAGAACACTCATGTCATAGATCATTTGATTAACCAGTTTAAGCCGTGCTCAATCTCCAGAATAAGCAATTTAAAGAAATAAAATGGGTTTGTGTTATGGAATGAGATTTATTCTTTAACTAAAAACTTCTGGCTAGTGAACGATTACACCAGGAAATGAAGTAGATTTTCCATCCCTGGCGTTGTAAGGCTTTGAGAAAATTTCAGGCTGGTCTTGCCTAAATCTGTGAAGCCAATCTATATGATCACTTTAGTCTCTCTGGAGCTCAGGATTTTTATGATTGTGAGACCTTTAAATGTGCAGCACATTTAAAGGACAAGCTGAAATTAGATTGCTGAGGTAAAACCAAAATAATGAAAGATTTTGTTTTATATGGATGTTCACATTTATGTCTCCTTTAAAACTTGTGGCTTTTGCAGAACCTTGGAATCAAGCAAGGATAAGATAGCTTTTGTGGTTTCTCAACTAATTATTTTATCAGCCATCCAGCAACACAGCCTCAAGCTTCTATAATATACTTGCTAAGTCCTAATTAATATAAACCTTTCACCATTATTTTCATAGTGAAGGATTAGACCATTGTCATATATCAAACAATAGAAAATTAATTTTGTTTGTTACTGCTTTCTGTTAAAGCAACTATTGTATTTCTCTCCAAGTAGATTATTTACTCGGGAGTATTTTTACAGCTACATATAGCCATAATCTTTCTACAGAATGATGAATTTCAAAGGCCAAGACTTATATGATAAATTCCCACTATATAATTTAATGATCTAAAAGAATAGTTCTACCATCATTGAATTTATAGACTCTTTGTGTATTAAGAAGCAGACATGAGCTCAGACTTTGCTAGTGATGAATAGCTGCAAGGGCATGAACAGTAACTATTCATTTAAGGCCAGGATCTCCTCAAGTCATTCCATCTTTGGGTTGAGATGTCCACAGACTCTTGCAAATTCTCTCATCACCTATTAAAAATGTAAACACTATGAGGTGGCAAAGTCCATAGCTTAAAAGAAGGAAGTTTCATGGCTTCTTATCCTGAGCCAGCAGACCCTTAGTAGTATGATGTAATCTTGGGCACAAACTGGTTTTTAATGTGATGTAGGTCACAATCCAAGCAGACTATGTAGAGGTCCAAGGGCACAGGTTATGGGACATCTTTCACTGTCAAGGCTTGGTTCAAGATTGATGGTATGACCAGCGTGGCTCTGGGGATTTGGGAAAGAATGACAGTGGGCTGTGAACAATAACACCTGAAGCTGTTTTAAATTCAGGTGCTTTGCGTTTAGAAAGCATCAATTCTACTCTTTTTCATTCTGTGATGTCTATCTGTCAGTCTATTTGTTTCTGGGAACAGCTCTAGGAACAGGGTGAAAACAAAGAAACATAACACTGCCTCAAGATAAGCAGCCTATAAATGAAAAAACTCAATGAATATGTTGATTTACTGCATCTACACAAGGTCAAATTAAAAAGCAGGATGAAAAGCTAGAGAGGACAATTATCTTAAATCTCTACAAGGGAAAGTGATCAGAATGAAAATGACATAATCAGAGACCAAAAGCCAAACACCAAAGAATGCCCTCCCAAGTGATATTTAAAGTCACATTTGCCTCCTTATTTTCATAACTTGGGTAAAAGCTATCAGAAAGGCAGAGGAGGTGAGTGAGGTGTGGACCAAAACAAAGAGGCACATAGAGAAGGGAAGGGAATACAAAGTAACTGGCATTTGTTGCTCAACAAGTATTTGTGCCAGTGATTGTGCCACATGTACATAATTTCCCACACAAAATAGCTCCATGAAATGGTATTACTTTTTATAGTAAGTGATGGAGTCAGGATGCAAATGCAGGTGTGTCCGGTAGGAAAGCCACTGCTCTTTCCCAGTGTTTCATGCTGCCTCCCCCCCCCCCCCCCACCTTCTGCTCATCTGAGTTCTACTCCAGCTGAAGGCGGGGAGAGATGGAGAGTGTGGGGTTACAGAGAAGATCCACCAAGTGCAAACTCTGTTTCTCACCTGTGAGATTACATTTGGCAGGCATTCAGCGCACGCTGGGCTTTCCCCCAAATTCCTCCTCTTTGACATTGCGCAGGTGCCATCTCTGAGCTCTTCCCAGAACTGCTTGCTTCTCAGTGATGCTTCTTCAGAGCACAGTCAGAGAGAAGTCAAGGATGAGGTGAGGGAGCACAGAAGGAATTTGCTGGCATTTAACACATCCTGAACGGACTCTAACTGAAGACATATTTTCATGCTTACAAAAAAAAAAAAAAAAAGCCACCAATTTTTTCAAGTTTGGTAAGAAACGAACTTAAAGAAAAACAGAATCCCTGGAGATAAAATAAGATAACCTATTTTTATTAAAAAGCTTAGAAAAAGCTTTAGAAAAAGCTTTCAGCATTTGCATTTTCTGATAAATTAATGAAGAATTCCGTAAAGCAAGACTTATTTAAACTGGAAGGACTACACCAAAACATTTGCAGATTTTTTCTCTAGTTAAAAAAATAGGCTTTTTCAAATTTCTTTAGTGTTACCTTTTCTAAAATGAGCCTATATTGCTTTTAAATGGAAAAATGGAAACAAACTTCAGTTTAAAAAGCAGGAGGGGAAAAGTTTCTGCTCTGACAAGCTTATCCTGAAAGTACTTATTGGAGATATTGTGATAGATGTGCCATGCGATCTGGCTTTTAAGATTATCTCTGACATAGATTGAGTTACCTTAGTCAATAAATTTCAGTTCAGGGAGGAATTTTCTTCGAGGCTTCTTGGTAGGAATTCTGCATATTTTCCCCTTTCCCCAGAATCCTGGACAGGGCTCTTCCTCATTTGTTCCTATCTACTAATTTCTCATATTTGACAGAGATGCCACACAGACAAAAATTCAGCTAATTTCAACCCAAGCTGCCCCAAGCCATCTAATGCAACTCCTTCTAAATCACAGAAAAATGTCTGAAAAAGTCAAGAAGACTTCAAATAAGGGACAGAGAGGAAATCATCCTGATAGAAATTTAAACAGCGAAGTCAATCATGTTTAAATTCTTCTTAATTTTAGAATAGTTTTAGATTTATAGGAAAAAATTGCAAAGAGAAGACAGAGAGTTCCAACATAGCTTATACCCAGCTTCCACTAGTATTGATATTTTACAATAGTGTTGTACATTTGTCATAATAAATAAACCGATATTAATACCTTTTATTAATTAAAGTCTGTACTTTATTCAGATATCCTCAGTTTTTATTTAATGCCCTTTTCTGTTTCAGGATCTCCTCCAGGGTCCACATTACATTTAGTCATCGTGTGTCTTTAGGCTCAGGTTGACTGTGACAGTTTGTCAATTACATTGTAATCTTTCGAAAACTGGAAGAGATAAAAGGATGTCGCTATTGTTCGAACACTTTACAAACTTATGTATGGCTAGATATTCCCAGGAAGGTATCTGAATCCCTAAGGTGTGTATAAGCTACCAATATTCATCCAAGTGCTAAGCAAAATGGAAAATAAAAGAAGTTTGCCAGCATATTTACAGAAGATAAGTGTCCTTTATTTCATGCAGCTGCCTGTGAAATGTAAGGGAGAGGAAGCCCATCTGGTTGACATCCAGTGCTTTTTAACAAGTAGAATTCAAAGACAGGGTCCACTCCAAGGAATAAAACAGAAATCAGCCAAATAACTAATGCGGTAAAGGAAACCGCATACGTAGTGTCATCTGGCACACAGCACCTAGCATGGTGCCTGGCATATGTGTTGAATGGATGAACATAAATGAATGAATGAGGTCCTAAAATTGACTGAGGATAGGACCCCCGGACAGCAGAATTTAGTTTCAAAGGGTGAAACAATTCATGTGCAAAGTCAAATCTACCATCTACTCTAGAAGAATTTAAACCAAACTCAGAACACTAATTTTTTTTTAAATTCAAGCTTTTGATTTTAAAAAGACAGACACCATGGGGGTATGAAGGGCATATCTTGAATTGCTTCTGTTTACTAGTTGTGGAGTCTTTACGAGAGTTATTTAAACTCTTTAAGAGTTAGTTTTCTCATTTGTGTAATGCAGATAGTAATAGATCCTATATAGATTTCCTGAGAGAACTAAGTAAGTAAGACAATGTCTGTTATAAGAGTAGAAACTTGGCAAGTGGTGATGAAACATCATCTTCATCAACATGTTCATTTTTATTGCTACCCAAAGGTATCACATGCAAAATAGGAACTACTCTTCTATTTACAATTGACCCTTGAATAACACAGGTTTGAATTGTGCAGATCCACGTACATGTTGATTTTTTCAAGAGTAAACGCTGTAGTACTTACTACATGTGTTGTTGGTTGAATGAATGCAAAACCAGGGATATGGAGGAACCGCAAAGAGGGAGGGTCGATTCTAAATTACACATGGATTCGACTGTGTGAAGGGTGGCACCCCTAACCCCTGTGCTGTTGAAGGATCCACTATCCTTTCTCCTCCCCGCCACCTCTCTCCAGCATGGAATTCTCACCTCTGAAGCAGCCACATTATATTCTGTGACCTGTCTGGCAAATTCCTAACCATTTTTTGAGATGCACCTCAAAAAGCATCTCCCTGAAAAGCGTTTCCATGCCCCTCTTTGTGCCTCCCTACTATCAAGTTAATATCTCGATAAAACTCTTGTTTGAGATACTGAAATCTTGGTTCCTATCCCAGCCACATGTGTTCATCTCAGTATAACTAGCACCCAGCATACAGTGAATATTATTTTTCCAGGACTGTTGTAACTTGATGGCTTAAAACAACAAAACGTATTGTCTCACAGTTCTAGAAACTTGAAGCCCAAAATCATGGTGTCATTAGGGCTATGCTTGCTCTGAAGTCTCTAGGAAGGAATGCTTCCAAGACTCTTCAGGGCTTCTCAAGTTGATGACACTCCTTGGTTTTCTTTGACTTGTAGTGGCATCACTCCAATCTCTGCATCCATCTTCACAAGGCCCTCTTCCCTCTGTGTGTCTGTGTCTTCGTTTGCCATTCTCCTCTGTGTGTGTCTATCTCTGGGTCTCTTTTCCTTTTGTTATAAGGGCACCAGTCATGTTGGATTAAGTGCCCACCCTATTTCAGTGTGACCTATCTTAATTTACATCTTAATTACATCTACAAAGACCCTATTTCCAAATAAGGTCACATTCACCCATCCCAGGGGTTAGGATTAGAACTTATCTATTTAGGGGATACAATGCAACCAACAACACTGTCCAACACGCAACAGGTGCCCTATGATGAGGAAATGGGATCAATGACTAAGTAAACAAATTCTACTCTCCTAGAGACCAGGTGCAGACATACAGGTGGTAGCTCATTCTTCTGTAACCACTATGTTTTAAAATTCTGCAGTTTCTTGGGACCCACAGAATTCTGCTTTTTCAAATCCATAATTAAATAATCCCATGCTAAATCTCACAGTAATTCCCTTCTAGGGTTTTGTATTTGTATCCAATTATGGAAAACCCAAGCCAGAGCCTCAAAGGCATAATTTTAAAACCGTTTTTTTGGCTTCTGGGTTAGCTGCTGCAGCAGCCAACATACTAATTGCATGTCTCCTTTCACCTGTATAATATTAATAACTTGAAGATGTAACAGTTCTTTGCAACCACATCCTATTTAGGGGGCCAAGGAAACTGACATTGTTTGGGACAGAAGTTTGCTGCTAGTTCTTTCCAACCCCTGACTTTTTAGCATATGTAACCAACGTCTTAATTTTCTCACTTTTTCTTCTCCACTAGAGCAAAATGAAAATACTGCAGAACATACAAAACCCTACATTTTGGGGTGTACTGGATTCTGACTTTCACATTTCGATTTTCCTCATCTTTCTCCAAAACTATAGAGAGATGTCAGTGGCTTCCAAGGTATTGAGTCCTCATTAGATGTTTCACTTTCTTTGTTAACATTACTCCTTTCCTGGACCCTTACTGACTTACCTCACCAAGGAAAAAAAAAGTAAGTGACTTTTCCTTAAGCCAGTAAACAAAGAACACAGTGAGCCTACTTGCTAATTCTCCTAGTTCTTCACACCACTCAGCTAGCATGTTATGTTAAATCAAATTATCTGCTTGCAGCCTGGGGAGACATGAAGAAAAAAAAGGAAAGGACACTAACGTGGGATTAAAGAAATGATAAAAGCCACAGGCAACTTCATGCACATTTACTTGTACTTATACAAATAACAAATAGCAAAGTGTGACATCCTTGGAAATGTTTGCAACCCTTCTCTTACGGAGGATGAGAAACACAAATGAGGCAGTGTGGGAGAAGGAATAGCCAGAGTTTGCAAAAACAAAAACAAAAACAAAAACAACAAAAAAACAAAAAAAACACAACATAATTCTGATGGACTCTTTCTCCAGAATGTTAAATGCTAGTCTCTTGGAATGTTGTAGGTTATGGTTCCACCCAACCTGGTAAAGGGAGAAAGGTCCTTGGTCCAAAATATCAACAAGAAGCCTAGTTCTATCACTTGCCTGGATTTAAAAATAAGTGATAATACATTTCTAGACATAAATATAACTTGGAATAACACCATTTAAGAATTAAAAAACAACTTCTTCCCTCCTTTTTGGAGTGACATAAATTATATGTCAGACTCTGGGCTTAAGATTTTAGGTATAATATTCATTTGCTCCTGTGAACTACTTTTTTTTTCAATTCACATTTCAAAGATGAGAAAATCAGAGTTCAGGGAATTTAATTACCTTATGACAAATGACACAAATAATAAGTGGAAGATCCCAGCTTCTAATCCACATTCGTGTGATCCAAATGCACAAATTCTTTGTTAAGAATTTGTTATATATAGGATACATTCCCATGGCTCAAAAGGATAAGAGCAGGATGACCACAGTGAACGGAAGACATACACAGCAGAGGCAATTCTGCAATCTGATTGGGCACCTGTCATAATGACCCTTATCTTTGGGACATGGGGCAGGGGTGTGGGTGTTCCTAGGATACACCCCAATTCTTCTCTCTGGAAGGGGCCCTTTAGTCTTTTGCTCTTCTTGATCTTTGGCCATTCACTGTGGAAAGAACAAAGTTCTTTCTTTTCCATCATCTTCCCTGCCCACATTAGTAGACATGAGAGATTCAGCTCTCCTAGGGGTTAAACATCTTTCTCAGTCAGCCTCCCAGTCAAGGGATTTGGGCACTGAAGGGTTGTTTTGAGTGTTAAATAATCCAACATTCTGGTCCAGTGTCGTAACGGTGTAACTCACAAACACATAGAGTTTTTAATCTGTTGACTCCAGTCTATTCCATGTGCCAATAGCCACACCCATCATTCTTTTCTATACATATTTTAAATATTTACCATATATCTTTATCACCACCAGGTCTTGCTGTCTTTTATTTCCAGTTACCATGAGCTTACAAAACATTAATGGGAGAGCCAGACGTTGAGCATCATTAACCTTAGACATTTTGTCTAGGTACAAGGTTAAGTGGATGCCACCTCCCCTTGAATTTTTACTATGAGATACCTTAATCCATTAATTTGTCTCTTGTTGAAAGAATGAATTTAATTGATCATTTTCTACTCTGTATTTTATCTTTTACCATTCAAGGTGAAAAAAATGGCTACAAGTCTCTAAAATACCCTTTCCCATTTTATTCTTGCTTGTAAATTAGTTGTTTCTTTTCTGAGTTCATCCTTTCCTTAGGATAACTTACCAGATGCAGCCAACAGCACTTATCACACAGTATTGGTTCAAACCTCTCCCACTAGAGCCACAACTTCATTACTTATGTGATTTGTCCCCAGTTTTAGTAAAACGTCCACCATAATATCATACAACACACCATCTTTCAAGTCTCAAATAAAGTCTTTACCAACAGCCAAATAGCCACCAAGTCAATATCTCAAATTAAGATTTCCATCAAGGCAGTGTCCCATTGCTTTATTTCTTTTCTTCTTTTTGTTGAAGTATAGTTCACTTACAATATTATACTCATTTCATGTTTGCAAATAGTGATTTGATATTTTTATAGATTATATTCCATATAAAGTTATTTTAAAATATTGACATATTCCCTGTGCTGTATATTACAACCTGTATCATACTTATTTTTTTTCCAAGAAGAGATTAGTTTTATTAAAAGAAAACAAAAACAAATTTATACAATTAAGATATCAAACCTTTTAAAAAATCGATCAATATGTTTCATAAAAGAAGGTGAAGTTACAGAAAATCAAGTGGGCACTAAATTAACAATCTCAGTTATTGATACATCGTGTATCATATTTTATACGTAGTAGTTTGTACCTCTTAATCCTTTTCCCCAATCTTGTCCCCCACCCCTCTCCCCACTGGTAACCACTAGTTTGTTTTCTGTATCTGTGAGTTTATTTCTATTTTGTTATATTTGTTTGTTTGCTTTATTTTTCAGATTCCACATATAAGTGAAAACATACAGTATTTATCTTTCTCTGTCTGACTTAACTTCACTAAGCATAATACCCTCCAGGTCCATCCATGTTGTTGCAAATGGCAAAAATTCATTTTTTTATGGATGACTAATAGTCCATTGTGTGTGTGTGTGTGTGTATAATACAATATTATATTATATACATGTGGTGAATATATATATACATATATATATCGCAACTTCTTTATCAGTTCATCTGTTGATGGACACTTAGGTTGCTTCCACATCTTGTCTGTTGTAAATAATGCTGCTATGAAAAGTCAGGTGCATATATCTTTTCTAATTAGTGTTTTTGTTTACTTTGAATATATACCCATGAGTGGAATTGCTGGATCATACAGTAGTTTTATTTTTAATTTTTGAGGGACTTGCATACTGTTTTCCATGGTGGCTTCACCACTTTACATTCTCATGAACACTGTACTAGGGTTCCCTTTCTCCACATCCTCATCAACACTTGTTATTTGGTGTCTTTTTGATAATAGCAATTCTGACAAGTGTAAGGTGAATCTCATTGTGGTTTTGATTTGAATTTCTCTAATGATTTGTGGTGTTGAGCATCTTTTCATGTGTCTGTTGGCCATATGTATGTCTTCTTTGGAAAAATGCCTATTTTAAAATAGTCTTCTTTATTTTATTTTTTTGATATTGAGGTGTATAAGTGCTTTATATATTTTGGATATTAACCCTTATCAGACATATTATTTACAAATATCTTCTCCCATTCAGTAGGTTGCCTTTTTGTTTTGTTGATGGTTTCCTTAGCTGTGCAAAAGTTTTTAAGTCCTATATATATGTGTGTGTGTGTATGTGTGTGTGTATGTATATATGATAGATAGATAGATAGAAAGATAGATAGATAGATAGATAGAGCTAAGATCTAAGTCAGAAAGTATACTGTATATGTTTTCATATAGGAGTTTTATGGCTTCCAGTCTTACATTTAGGTCTTTATATATTTTGAGTTTTTTGTATATGGTTTGAGAAAATGTTCTAATTTCATTCTTTTACATGTAGCTAGCTGCCCAATTTTGTCAATACCACTTATTGAAAAGACTGTCTTTTCTCCATCGTATATTCTTGCCTCCTTTGTCATAGAGTAATTGGCCATAAGTGTGTGGGTTTATTTCTGGGCTCTCTACTCTGTTCCATTGATCCATATGTCTGTTTTTGTACTAGTACGATGCTGTTTTGATTACTGTAGCTTTGTAGTATAGTCCACAGTCAGGGATTGTGATACCTTCAGCTTGTTCTTTGTTCTCAAAATTATTTTGGCAATTAGGGGTCTTTTGTGGTTCCATACAGGTTTTAGGATTATTTGTTCTAGTTCTGTGAAAAATGTAATGTGTATTTTGGTAGGTATTACATTCAATCTGTAGATTTCTTTGGATAGTATGGACATTTAAACAATACTAATTCTTCAATTCATGAACATGGAATATCTTTCCATTTATATGTATCATCTTTAATTTCCTTCAACAATGTTTTATAGTTTTCATAGTATAGGTCTTTCCTCTTCTTGGTTAAATTTGTTCCTAGGTATTTTATTCTTTTTGATATGATTTTAAATGGGATTGTTTTCTTGATTTCTCTTTCTGATAGTTCATTATTAGTGTATAGAAAAGCAAACAGATTTCTGTATATTAACCTTGTATCCTGCAACTTTACTGAATGTATTTATTAGTTCTAATAGAGTTTTGGTAGAGACTTTAGAGTTTTCTATGTATAGTAACATGTCACCTGCAAATAATGACCATTTATGTCTTCTCTTCCAATTTGGATACATTTTTTTTCCTTTTTCTTATCGATTGCTGTGACTAGGACTTTCAATACTATGTTAAATAGAAATGGTGAGAGTGGGCATCCTTGTCTTATTCCCTGGCTTATAGGAAAAGCTTTCAGCAGTAGTAAAATAGTGTGAAACTGGCAAGATATTAAAGGGGGTCATGGAATAATGAAAAACACCTAATCCAGAGGAGACCAAAAAAAAAAAAAAAAAAAAAAAGAGGACTATATAACAGATGAGATAAATAACAGCAAGAATAAGATGGTAAATATAAAATCAAACATATAAATACTTTTCTTAAATAAAGATAGACTCTTTCATTGGGGCTTTTACACTGGATAAGCCTTCTGACTGGAACACACTTCTCCCTGATAATCAGGTGGTTAACACCTTCAAATCTTTCAAGTATTTGCTCAAATGTCATCTTCACAGAGATCCTTATCCTGACCATCATATTGAAAATTGAACATTCTCTCATAGACACTCCTGATCCCTTCTTCATGTTCGGATTTTCCACTTTCCCATGGTGTTTACACCTTTTAATATTCCATATAATTTATTATTTTTGTAGTTATTTTTGTTTTCTGTTTCCTCCTAGAAATAGTCCTTGGGAGCCAAGATCTCTATTTTATTCACTTTCTCCCAAGTGCCTAGAGCAGTGCCTGACCCTTGTGAGACAGGCAGTCATTTAAAAAAATGTTAAATTAACACACAAATAACTACATGGGTAACAAACATTCAAAATTAAGAATTCCGAATAGTGTTAAAAATGTGAGGGAAAATTGATTAAAGAAACACACACAGGCAAGGCACACCATATTTTTGATTTTAGAATCTGTGTTATTTGAGTTAACCTCCCCACAGATCAGGGATGAATGTCTGGCCACTGATCCATGGTGGAGATTTTCACTTCTAAAACCATCAAGGGAAAGAAAAAAAAAAGTATTTATAATAGTTTGTTGCCACAGGGGTTCTCCAAAACCTAGTTTGGATGAATCAAAAATCAAATTTCAGCATCACAAGGCACCAACCATAATTCTCAGGATGTAAGGATGTTTAAAACAAACTAATTTGATACGGAATAAAATCCAAGCCTCCATCTGAAATAATCCTCATTAAATAATGTTCTGACACATTTCCCCTAAGTCTTTATTTTCTCACAAAGGATTTTTTCCTATTGCATCTTGCAATTTTCTAAAGGTTTTTCTTTCTATTCCCCCCTGTTCAGTACCTCTTACCAGATTAGAAAGGGATGACCCAGGGACTTAAACAATTCAAAGAATTAATCAAAATGTCATGTGCATCTGAAGTAATCCCAGTAGCCCCATCTCTTTTATAAGGCATTTTCTCTGAGATGCCTTATAAGATGACTCTCTGAGAGGCATTTTCTCCCAAGTATTTCCTTTTCTGCAGTTAGGAAGGAAAGAAAGGAGGGAGGGAGGAAAGCAGGGAAGAAGGAAGGGAGGAAACCAACTCTAATTGAATTAGGCACTATTCAGAGGTTTCACACAAACCATTTCATTTACCTTTTGTAGTTGGCTTGTGATATCAATATTTTGTCCTCATTTCTCTGACAAAGGAACTGAGGCTCACTGGGGCAAGTAACTGGCCCAGGAACACAGAACTAGTTAGTGAAGATGCTCATATTTGAATCCAGATCCGTTTGCATGCAAATCTAGATTAAAGATCTTCTTTCTTGCTTTAAGAACCATAAACAAGAATTTCCTCCTCATTGTAAAGGCCGGGAGGCTTAGGACCAGGTGTTATCTTCAACTGCATTCACAGGTTTGACTATTAGGTTTGGTATATTATAGATTTTTTCTTATAATCACTTGTATATTTTATTCCTTTCATATTAATCTTATTATACGATCTGTTTGAGTGCATTTTTGCATGCATGTTCACTGGTCATGAGGCTCAGGGAACACTTCAAGTTTGGTCCTTCCACTCTTGCCAAGCACTCCAGAAATACCTGAAATATCAGACAAACATTGTGTGTCACAGTTTTATCATAAGACACATAATGAATGGACAATATTACCTACACTTAGACAAAGGTTGTGTTTGCAAGTAGCATACAGAGAATAACAATTCCTGTCAAATGCTCACTCATCTTAGGCAGGCCCCTGGACTGGCAAGCTAAAGCTTGGGTGTGTGTATCACTCACATCTGTGTCATAGCTTTGGAGGGTTTTATACAGTTCCTCAGCATGTGCTCTTTTCTGCTTCCTCTTAAACCTGAGTGGAGGAACTCAGTGGTGCAAATGTATTAATCAGGATAGGCCAGGTTATATCATGGTAACGATTTTTCAAAGGCTTATTTCTCTCCCATACAACACGTACCTCATGGATTCACTGGAAGCTCTGTTCCCATCACCCCACCCTTTAACCCAGGCTAACAGAGCAGCCGCCACTGGAGACATTGCCCATCAATACTGTGGAGGAGAAGGGAAAGTGTGGTGAATCCTGGTCTCTGATAGTTTCTGTCTGGATAGGGTACATGTCACCTTCACTCACATTCAGCTGACCAAAGCAAGTCAAATGACCACCACTGTCTTCTAAGGGTTGAGGAAGCCCAGTGCTACCAAGTGCACAAGATCACTGGAAGAATGTGGTGAAAGCAGTGTGACTGCCACACTGAGTGAGGTCACAGTCTTTGTCTTCATCTCTCCTGGCTCATGTCAGCCCCTTGGCATTTTTTCATTTGCTGTGTTTGACACAGATCCTGGCATTAGCTTGCCCGGGTTGTCATAACTAAATATCACCAACTTGGTGGCTTAACCAACAGACATTTATTTTTTTCACAGTTCGGGAGGTTGGAAGTCCAAGATCAAGGTGTTGGTAGGTTTGGTTTCTCTGAGGCTTGCGGATGGCCACCTTCTCCCTGTGTCTTCACATGGTCTTCCCTCTGCATCTGCGTGTGTCTGTTGTCTCTCTGAGTGTTCAGATGGATTTCCTCTTCTTTTAAGGACACCAGTCATATTGAGTGAGGTTTCACTCTAAATATTTTATTTTACCTTAGTCACCTCTTTAAAGGAATTATCTCCAAATATGGTCACGTTCTGAGGAACTGGGAATTAGGCCTTCAACATATGAATTTGGGGGAGACACAATTCAGCCCTTAATAGTCAGTCCCTCACTCACTGTCATTATTTGTTCTCTCTAGGTGGGGATCTGCTTTCTCCTTCTCTCATCCCTTTTCTGCACAGCAGCTCTGAGATTGTTGTTGTACAGTGTTCAGGAGAACACCTACAAGCAACTTTTGGTGCCAGCTGGCACTTAATGCCAGAAGGGTCAGTAAAGCATGCAGGTACCCCGTTCTCCCAGCATATTGAGGAGAAGCAGATGGGACTGGGTGTGGCTGGACACATCGGCTTCCTTTTTTATGGAGCAAGTCTGAAAGCAGTCGTGCATGAGGGGAATAAACCTTGTGGTTTATGCATCCAGCAATTTGAGCTTATGTGCCAGATGTTTAGAGGAGTGCTAGGAAATGCCAGAAACCTAGCAACCAGAATAGCTTGCAGGACCCTGTCTTAGAGAGAGGGGGAGCTCTGGTCCAACTATATTAGACAATCTTCACTTCTTGCTCCATAGTAATCAGTTAGAAACACAAATTTAATTCCATTTCCAAAACATGCCAGAGGTTTCACATTGTTCCTAGAAAACTCTAACCATGACCTTGGCCAAAGTATGGTCCTAACAGTGATCTTCAAGGCCCTGCATAAACTGGTCCCCATCCACCTCTCCAGGGTCCTCTTGAACCTCTCCCTCTCCCCTGCTCATTATGGTCCAGGCACACTGGTCCTCTTTAATGTCCTTGACTACCTTGCATTTTTCCCTGCCTTGATGCAGTCACGAATAGTCGTTCCTGGACCTGGAACGCCCTCCCCATGCTCTTCATATTGTTATTTCCTTCTCATGCTTCAGGTCTTGGTTTCAATGTCACCTCCTTAGAGAGTCCTCCCTGGCTCCTTGATATAAAGGATGTCTCCCCAAATTAGCCCTGCTGAATTTTAAACACCTTATTTGTTAGATTCATAGCACTCATCACTATTATAATAGCAATTATATCTACACACACACACACACACACACACACACTGAGACACACTTGTATGTTATATGATTTTTCTCTCAAATATTTGGTACTCCAATATACCTCAACATATAGCAGAGTACCTGGCCCATGTGGTAAGTAATTAATATGATAGGTTTGTTGTGATATTTGATGTCTATGGAATCCTTTTTTTTTAAATTTTTTTTTAAATATACATTTTTTAAAATTTATTTATTTATTTTCGGCTGTGTTGGGTCTTCGTTTCTGTGCGAGGGCTTTCTCTAGTTGCAGCAAGTGGGGGCCACTCTTCATCGCAGTGCGCGGGCTTCTCATTGTCGCGGCCTCTCCCGTTGCGGAGCACAGGCTCCAGACGCGCAGGCTCAGTAGTTGTGGCTCACAGGCTTAGTTGCTCCGCAGCATGTGGGATCTTCCCAGACCAGGGCTCGAACTCGTGTCCCCTGCATTGGCAGGCAGACTCCCAACCACTGCGCCACCAGGGAAGCCCCTGGAATCCTTTTTTAAAAACAATAAAATGCCATGCAGCTATCAGCTGTTATTATTTCTATTAATTATCTGAGCCACACTGGCTTAAGACCATTTCCAGAATAGGAGAAGTCATGGGAAGAAGGGGAGGACAGAAAGGTAAGGCCAACATTACAGATTCTTCACTGTCACAACGACTTGCTAAGCCCAGACTCTTTGCTCTGGCTAAATCAATGAGGCTGAGTTGTCTGATGGCTAAGCCACTAATGGCCACACGGCTTGCTCATGACCCAACTGAAGGCAGTGGCCATTTGGTGCTGGCAACTTGCCAGAGAGTGATGGCTGGAGGGAGTCTATAGCTTTACTGAGGGGCTGGAAGGAGGGTGAGGTACCAAAAGGTATAGAGTGCCTGGCAGGTGTCATTACTTCATCCAGTCCTCAGGGACAGGAACTAAATACAACTTTGCTCATTTTATTGATGAGAACACCAAGAAATGTTAACCACTCTTGCCTTCTGTACTTTTAGGATGGACCCTACAGCAATGGGTACCTGCCTCTCACTGGTAAGATTTGACTGGAAGAGAAGCTGACCATGTGCCATTGATTCAGTTGAGCAAATCTGTTCCTGCTACCTGGAATTGAGATTGATCTTACTATGTTTCTGTTGTACCAGAACAGAAAGAATCTGCCAGGAGTCCTGGAATATCCACATTCTGCCACGTGTGCCAAAAAACACATGAACTGGTATGTAGAGAAGAAGGTTGAAGATGCTTTGTTCAAAGAGTAATGGATAAGAGATGCCCCCAGCCACCACCACCAGAAGGAAATAGAAGTGAACCCAGAGAAAGACAGAGATAGCCCAGAAAGAGGCAGAAATCAATACACCTGGGGGGATCGCTCTCCCACAAGAGAGCTTCATACCTTCCAATATAATTTCCCTTTGGCTCAGCCTAGGTTTAGTATGTCTTGTTTCTCTCAACCATCCCTGACGATGTTTTAAAATAGCAGCCATTCATAGGATGCACTCATTTGTTCTGTCCCCAAATACCTCTCGGGTGGAAATTTAAACACCTAGTTTAGGTAAATGTCTTCCTCCATGACTTTCAACCAGATTGTGAGCTGTCTAAAAGCAACAATTAAGTCCTTCTCATTCCCAGGTCCATCACTTGTTCAGTAGCGTCTGTGGGGTTTAATTCACGTTGCAATGATGAGGCTATATCTCCTTGGGGCCAGAAAAGGAAACTGCAGGTCTCAATGCCCCTGAGTCATTTGCCTTCTAATTAAATTGAGAATTAAGGGATGTTTTCCTATGCATTAACAATAGGACAGGAGATATTTTGGTAATTTATACTTCAGTATAATTGAGAGAAGTAAATCTCTCTCTAGGAAGTGATTGGAGTCAAGCAGACACCACAGCTCACTTAAGCAGCAATTTATTCTTGTCATTTTTTATGCCAGCATATTTCTTCTAGAAAATTTGGTTGCGCTAATAGCAATGAGAGAAGTAGTAGAACTGGATAAAATAAGTGAGAGAAAAAAAAAGTGTGAGCAAATATCATTATGATTAAACTGGTATTTATAATTAGAACTATTCTTTGGCATTCTCTGATAAATGAGTGAGAAGTTCCATCATGACCTTGTCTTAGAGTTTTCTAGTACCTGTCATTCACATAATATTCATGTTATGTTTGGTGCTATATACAGCAGAAAGAGGTAGAAGACAGTTTTTCTCTTGAAAGTCATTGATCGTCAGAAAAAGTGCCAACACCATCAAGGCCCACCATCAAGTGGAGGCTCAGCCCCCACCTATCTGCCCCCAGCTTGTCTCCGTTATATCTGCATAAGGCTGTTTTCTTTCACAGTCTCCACTCCATCCTCGCCGAACACAGGAGGCATGTCTACTGCTGACATTCTTCTGAGTACTACATGGGTACATTATATACAATTTAATGTATACAAATATTGATGTTTCTGTGGGTTGAACTTCCATAGCTGTTACCAGATTCCTAAGTAATCATCATTGTCAACATTTACTATAAAATTACCAAGTACCAGGCACTGTTCTTAGGAACTTTGCAGATATTAACTTATCAAATCCTCACAATAATCGTATGGGTAAGTATTATGATTATCCCCATTTTGCAGAGGAGAAAACTAAAGCACTAACTAAAGAGTTAGTAACTAACTAAAAGCACGAGGTAACAAAGCTTGTGACTGCTGAGTCCTGGATAGGAGCCCAGGCAGTGTGACACCCCATCTCCAGGCTGTTTTTAAATGACTTGGATTTCCTGCCTCTCCTATAGGGTCCCTGATATCCAATTAAGATATCAAAGCAGATATGGAATTTGGGGAAGCCAGGCCTGACCTCTTGGCAATATTAGGACCTCAAATTGTAGCTTTTCCTTTTCTGTTATATTTATACACCTGCGTATGCGTGAACATGGGTGTACACACATACACAGGCATTCATGTAATTGAATGTGCCTTTAATCAATCAATGCCATTTATTACTTCTGGTTTTTATTTTTATGAATGACAAATGTGAGGCCAGACATACAATTTTTGTTTTTTCCTAAGTGTTTATAAAAGGTTTTAATACTTGAAATTAAATAACTCCATAGGAATGACTGGAACCTTCACTATCTTCTTTAATCAGAAGCAATATAATTTTTCAAATAAATTGTAGGATATTAATTCAAAAAAATACTATGCTGCCATTAAAAGTTATGCTTTTGAAGATGATTTGCTAATATAAAATATTTATAGGTGAGGAGAGAACGCAGGCCACAAAAAGTATTTCATGTAGCATGATCTTAATATCAAATTATGAAATTAAAAAGAAAATATATATACTCATAAAATCTTGAAGGCTGAAAAAATGAATTTTTTCTGGATCTACCTGCAAGAATGCAATAACATGTAACATTTTTCAGAATGGAAACATGTAAATGAAGGAATGAGGAATAACCACTTATTCTGATTATTGGACAGTGTAAGATGCTGAGCTCCACAATTTCATTTATTAGCTTACATAAGTCTCATACAATCCTATGGGCCAGTTATTAGTTTCCCCATTTTATAAATGAAGAAATAAACACAGACATTAAAAGGCTTGCTCAGCATCACTTAGCTGGCAATAGAGGCCTCTCTTACTTCAAAGGCTTAAAAGAGCTTGACACATCCACGGTCCTCTCGCTAAGGCACCAGCAACTCCCACACTCTGCCTGCAATTTTGTATATCTACCTCAAGATTTCAACAAGCTCTAACTTTTCTCCTACCACCTGAGTGCTCAGAGGACCAAGAATCCCTCCCCCAGTCCCCCTGCATCTCATATGGCCCAGATCCAACTGCTTGGGGCCCCAGTTTTCCAACTCAGATCACCCTAGCTGTGGCCACCTGCCTGGAACTCTTCCTTCTCCCATTGAGGGCTTTCTCCAAGTGACTGCTCATACGTCTCACATTTTCTCCAGGATCCCTCCTAGATACCTATATGTGAGAATGTTTGATACAGGCTCAGGAGTACAACCTGGGAAGGAGCACATCTGTGGCAGATCCCCAACTGCAGTTATACTGCCCTCTTGGTGTCACAGCACCACAAGTCAGCCAGGTACAGGAGGCTTTTAGAGAAGTGGATTCTTCAGGTTTCCCTTGAGATCTATAAATCCTCTTCTTCTCAGACTCTTGGCCAAGTTAGTACAAGTTTGCTACTCCAGAGAGAGAAGAAGGGAGTGAAGTTTTTTCACTAGACTTTTAATTGGGGGAGGGGACAGGTGCTTAGCAAGCAAGGCTGACATCTGCTTGCCCATCATTCAGAAGACATTCATTCATCTGCAGGGCGCTGATCCAATTGCTTCCCCCTTTCAGTCAACACTGGCGCAGAAATAATTGTCATTGTTAAGGTTTATGCAGGGTTAAACGTTACAAAGCACTGGACACAAAAGGTATCTGACACAGTCACCCTGTCTTCTTATTTTTTTAATCACATTTTATTTTGCTCTCACAGTATTCCATGCTGGTGAAAATCTTCAGTTGCACATGTGGACATAAATCAGCTACAAAACTGAGGTTTAAAAGAACAGGCTTTGGACTTGGCCAAATCAATCAATAACTGAGCCTCAAGGTATGCTCTGGAATGATTTCTCTGGGAAATTCTAGCAAGAACAACAAAATCCAAACAAATTGCAGGGAAGTTAATAAGCTCAAAGTGGGCATATTCATGCACCACAGAGACAACCAAAACAAAACAAATAAAATGAAATGAAATAAAAGCACAAAAACTCCAGCCTTAACAACAAACAACATCTCAGGATTCTGGTGTGTTTCTCCTCAGTCTTCCCTACATCATTGTCATGTCTACATCGTTTCAGATCTCCTTGGACTTCACCTCTCATTCCCTGCCATAAACTTGGTCCTTCTACTTGAAGACAAAATTTAGTGTTCACAGCGCTGGTCCTTGGTGTTCTTGAGATGAAGCCTTTATACTCTGGACTTTCCAGTGTTTGGCTATTTCCAAATAATATTTGGATCCTATTTCTCAGTCAAGAGCTACCTCAGTTCATTAAATGCCCATTGTAATTTCTGGACATTGTGAAAAACTCAAGCTTTGCTAGGATACATGCATACCTAAAGACCACAGAATATTTTGCACCAAAGCAGCCATGGCTGCATTAACCACATTATCTCTTAAAAGACCCCCTAAGACCACCTTACAGAGAACGCATTTTGAAAGTCTGGAACAGGCTATTCCATGTCACCTCTGCCTCAAATCTAGCCCAAGGCATTTTGCCAAGTGGTGTTGGAAGAGGTATTCCACAAGCAGGGATCATTTTGCATAGTTAACTCTAAGAAGGAAAATTTGAAACTGCAGGAGCCTCTTAGAAAAGCAGATCTAATTGGGAGACCTGAAATGTGGCCAGGTCAGCTGGCTTCATGTGCCATTCTCAAGGCTCTAGGACTTTGGCCTCGCTCTCATTCAGCTGGCACCAGCTCATAGAACACAGGCCACTTACCAGCAAATCAAGGAACAGATTTACTCTTCCTGCTCCCTAAGAGGAACAGCTGCACCTGAACAAACTTGCAAGGTCAGGTTCACATGCAGTTTATGAAAACCTTCCCTGGATACTCCTGACAAAGGCCAAAGACAAATTTAACTCAGGTTTTCTGGTCTCTGGCCCGCTGCCCCATGTGACAGCTCCCTGCACCTAGTTCACAAAACCTCACCATTTAGCTGTCCCAGCGAGTCCTGCTTCAGGACAGGAAAGAGAAGTTCTCACATATCTCTCACAGCGTCTACGCTAGTTCCTTTTGCACCTGGGATCTCCTTGGGGGCCTCTGAATCGAAGTCTGACTAAGCCTGACCTTGCTTTGGTTTATGAGGGTAATGAAATCACAGCCCCAGGTGGGGTGGCTGCAGGTGCACTTGCTCAGCCCTTTGGAGCCTTGTTATTTCTGTAATTTGTCCCATGCTGTCTCCTGCTTGGGGTTATACTTTACAGCCTAATGAATGTATTCTCTTATTAAGACAAACCTTATCCATGCCAATCCAATTAAATCTATATGATTAGCCTGGAAATTTTAAAGAAGTGGGCTTCAATGCAGATACAGTTTTTTGGTGTTTTTTTTTTTTTCTTTTTCTATTGTAAGTTGTTGGACCAAGACTAATTATGATTTGGGAAGCAGAGAAGTTGGTGGAAAGAGCAACTAGTTAGATGTCAGAAGACCTAGGTTTTATTCCAGTTCTGTTATGTGATCTTGAGCAGGTTCCTCTCCTCCGTGGTTGTTGGTCCCTTGGCAATGAAATGAATAGTTTGGACACATTTGTATACATAATATCTTTTCATTTATTGAGTTACCTTACTGCATGTCAGACAGTCGCATAAAAATTCGGCAAAGTGGGTACAATGTTGTCGATTGTGGGAATACAATCACCAGACAATAGAAGACAAATGATTCACCCAAGACCAGACAGTGAAGAAGAAGATATGTTTCCAAAACCCATCCATATGCTTCCCAAATTGATAACCTATACTCTGCAGACGATGAATCTTAGGAGGAAAGTTTGGAAGTAGCTGAAGTCAGTATCAGGTCACAAGGCTGAGTTGTATTCTTAGCACAGTTACTAACTCAGAGATCCTAGACCAGTAGACCGTCTCATTGTCAACCACCACCACAACTAATCGTTCCTTCTCACTCAGTTCTCAGAAAATTCAGGGTAATATATAGGGTATACGTCAAAGTCTTCTAAAATATAGGCACAAGAAAAACAGAAGTAGAGCAAATTTTGTTATACTTTTATCGAAAAGGAGAGGAGAAAAATGATTCATTTCTCTGGACACAATAGGTAAATGCTGGTCCCAAACATAAACCTCACACTATCATTAATGGTGTCCACCAAGCTCTAGGTTTCACCTATGTTTGTGAAGCACTTTGTTCAATAAAAATTGTGATCATAAATAAATTGAGAATCAGCAAATGGAAAGCTTAGCCTATATTCATCATGAAAAGTACATTTTCCTGGTGAGTACTTAGTACCAGATTAAAATTCAATTTAATATCTAATGACATTATGAAAGTCTGGCTAATGTAGAAACCAGTTCTTCCATTTTTCAGAGAGACAAAAATAGATTTTTCAGTAATTATTTATTCAAGGATTTAATTCAAACAATGTTATTATTTCTTGAGAAAAAAGAAGGGCTCTATCCTTGGATAGGGCATTTGTCTGCTTATATATAAAAAGGCAACAATAAAACATCAAAATTTCTTCCTTTACTATGCTTAAATAATATACATACAGAAAAATGCACCAAAAAAATTTCAGATCAATGATTTTTAAAACCACCATCCAGATCAAGAAATAGAATATTACCAACACCACAGAAGCTTCCCATATATTGAATCCCAATAAATGTCCCCTGTGTCCCCCAAAGTTAACCAATATATTTATTTTTTATATTTCTTTATAATTTACCAACCAAAGCATACTATTGATGATTTTATAAACTTTATCTTAATGGGCTCATATAGTCTATATTCTTTTGTATCTAATTTTTAAAATAAAATTATATCTGTGATATTTATCCATATTGTATGAAGATGTATTTTGTTCTTTTTTCACTATAGTGTAGTATTACATTGCATGTATATTTAGTATATGTATAAAAATATCATAATTTACCATTCTACTCCTCATGAACATTGATTGTAGTTATTTGCAAATTTAGACTTTTATAATAATGTTGCAATAAACATTCTTGCATGTGTCTCTTCTGTACCTGGGCATTTATTTATGTTCTTGGCTTATATCGTGGAGTAAATTGCTGAATCGTAGGATTTGCCTTTCCTAATTTTAATAGATACTGCTAAAGTGTATTCCAAAAGGATTGTACCAAATTAACTCCTACCAGCAATACATGAGAGCTTTATTTTTCCACATCCTTTCCAATACTTAGTGTTACCTGTCTTTTGCATGTTTACCATTCCAGTGTCTGTGCAGGTGATATCTTATTCTTTTCATATGCATTTTCGTGATAACTAATGAGAATGAGAAACTTTTCACACATTTGTTGGGCATATGAATGTCTACAATCCACTTGGAATTAATTTTCATTTATGGCCTAAAATAGAGATCATTTTTCATTTCCTTCCATATAGACATTCTGTTACTTCAACAGCACTTATTGAAAAGGCCATCCTTTTTCCACTGCTGTGAAGTGCTACTTGTATCATTAATCATTTGCCATATACATATGGTTTTGTTCCTAGGATCTCATTTTTTTCCCACTATTGGTTTAGTTGTCTATGCCTCTATCCTTGCACCTATATTTTAATGTCTTAATTACTGTATATTTTAATACCTTAATGTAGGGTAGCGTAAGTCCTCTCACTGTTTTTCTTCTTTGAGTGTGCTTTGGTTATTGCCAGAATTTGCAAGAATTGGCTTGTCAAGTTCCAATGAAAAACAAAACAAAATAACATCTGGTAAGATTTTGAGGGGGATTGCATTGATTTAGGATCACTGATCTAAGCAGTTTAGGGGCTATTAAAAGCAAAGCTATAGTGAAGACCTGGCTATTTCCAATTCATCACTCTGAATTCTCTCAAAAGCGTTTCATAGTTGCCTGTGTAGAAATCCTGAACATGATGCACTGAATTTATTCCAAGGTATTTAATCTTTGGTACAGATAGATTATATCTTGAATTTTTTTTTTCATTTTCTTTTTTTTTTTTTAACATCTTTATTGGAGTATAATTGACTTACAATGGTGTGTTAGTTTCTGCTTTATAACAAAGTGATTCAGCTATACATATACATATATCCCCATATCTCTTCCCTCCTCTGTCTCCCTCCCTCCCACCCTCACTATCCCACCCCTCTAGGTGGTCACAAAGCACCGAGCTGATCTCCCTGTGCTATGCAGATGCTTCCAACTAGCTATCGGTTTTACATTTGGTAGTGTATATATGTCCATGCCACTCTCTCACTTTGTCCCAGCTTACCCGTCCCCGTACCCATGTCCTCAAGCCCATTGTCTAGTAGGTCTGTGTCTTTATTCCCATCCTGCCCCTAGCTTCTTCATGACCTTTTTTTTTTTTTTAGATTCCATATATATGTGTTAGCATACGGTATTTGTTTTTCTCTTTCTGACTTACTTCACTCTGTATGACAGACTCTATGTCCATCCACCTCACTACAAATAACTCAATTTCCTTTCTTTATATAGCTGAGTAATATTCCATTGTATATATGTGCCACATCTTCTTTATCCATCCATCTGTCGATGGACACTTAGGTTGCTTCCATGTCCTGGCTATTGTAAATAGAGCTGCAATGAACATTGTGCTACATGACTCTTTTTGAATTATGGTTTTCTCAGGGTATATGCCCAGTAGTGGGATTGCTGGGTCTTATGGTAGTTCTATTTTTAGTTTTTTAAGGAATCTCCATACTGTTCTCCATAGTGGCTGTACCAATTCACATTCCCCCCAACAGTACAAGAGAGTCCACTTTTCTCCACACCCTCTCCAGCATTTATTGTTTGTAGATTTTTTGATGATGACCATTCTGACTGGTGTGACATGATATCTCATTGTAGTTTTGATTTGCATTTCTCTAATGATTAATGATGTTGGGCATTTTTACATGTGTTTGTTGGAAATCTGTATATCTTCTTTGGAGAAATGTCTACTTAGGTCTTCTGCCCATTTTTGGATTGGGTTGTTTGTTTTTTTGATATTGAGCTGCATGAGCTGCTTGTAAATTTTGGAGATTAATCCTTTGTCAGTTGCTTTGTTGCAAATATTTTCTCCCATTCTGAGGGTTGTCTTTTCATCTTGTTTACGGTTTCCTTTACTGTGCAAAAGCTTTTAAGTTTCATTAGGTCCCATTTGTTTATTTTTGTTTTTATTCCATTTCTCTAGGAGGTGGGTCAAAAAGGATCTTGCTGTGATTTATGTCATAGAGTGTTCTATGTTTTCCTCTATGAGTTTTATAGTGTCTGGCCTTACATTTCAGTCTTTAATCCATTTTGAGTTTATTTTTGTGCATGGTGTTAGACAGTGTTCTAATTTCATTCTTTTACATGTAGCTGTCCAGTTTTCCCAGCACCACTTATTGAAGAGGCTGTCTTTTATTCATGGTATAGTCTTGCCTCCTTTATCAAAAATAAGGTGACCATATGTGCATGGGTTTACTCTGGGCTTTCTATCTTGTTCCATTGATCTATATTTCTGTTTTTGTGACAGTACCATACTGTCTTGATTACTGTAGCTTTGTAGTATAGTCTGAAGTCAGGGAGCCTGATTCCTCCAGCTCCGTTTTTCTTTCTCAAGATTGCTTTGGCTATTCGGGGTCTTTTGTATTTCCATACAAATTGTGAAATTTTTTGTTCTAGTTCTGTGAAAAATGCCACTGGTAGTTTGATAGGGATTGCATTGAATCTGTAGATTGCTTTGGGGAGTAAAGTCATTTTCACAATGTTGATTCTTCCAATCCAAGAACAGGCTATATCTCTTCATCTATTTGTATCATCTTTAATTTCTTTCACCAATGTCTTATACTTTTCTGCATAAAGGTCTTTTGTCTCCTTAGTTAGGTTTATTCCTAGGTATTTTATTCTTTTTGTTGCAATGGTAAATTTGAGTGTTTCCATAAATTTTCTTTCAGATTTTTCATCATTAGTGTATAGGAATGCAAGAGATTTCTGTGTATTAATTTTGTATCCTGCTACTTTACCAAATCCATTGATTAGCTCTATTAGTTTTCTGGTAGCATCTTTAGGATTCTTTATGTATAGTATCATGTCATCTGCAAACAGTGACAGCTTTATTTCTTCTTTTCCGATTTGGATTTCTTTTATTTCTTTTTCTTCTCTGATTGCTGTGGCTAAAACTTCCAAAACTATGTTGAATAAAAGTGGTGAGAATGGGCAACCTTGTCTTGTTCCTGATCTTAGTGGAAATGGTTTCAGGTTTTCACCATTGAGGATGAGGTTGGCTGTGGGTTTGTCATATATGGCCTTTATTTTGTTGAGGTAAGTTCCCTCTATGCTTACTTTCTGGAGGGCTTTTATCATAAATGGGTGTTGAAATTTGTCGAAAGCTTTCTCTGCCTCTATTGAGATGATCATATGGTTTTTAATCTTCAAATTGTTAATATGTTGTATCACATTGACTGACTTGCATATATTGAAGAATCCTTGCATTCCTGGGATAAACCCCACTTCGTCATGGTGTATGATCCATTTAATGTGCTAATGGATTCTGTGTGCTAGTATTTTGTTGAGGATTTTTGCATCTATGTTCATCAGTGATACTGGCCTGTAGTTTTCTTTCTTTGTGACATCTTTGTCTGGTTTTGGTATCAGGGTGATGGTGACCTCGTAGAATGAGTTTGGGAGTGTTCCTTCCTCTGCTATATTTTGGAAGATTTTGAGAAGGATAGGTGTTAGCACTTCTTTAAATGTTTGATAGAATTCGCCTGTGAAGCCATCTGGTCCTGGGCTTTTGTTTGTTGGAAGATTTTTAATCACAGTTTCAATTGTGATTGGTCTGTTCATGTTTTCTATTTCTTCCTGGTTCAGTCTTGGAAGGTTGTGCTTTTCAAAGGATTTGAAAGAATTTGTCCATTTCTTCCAGGTTGTCCATTTTATTGGCATATAGTTGCTTTTAGTAATCTCTCATGATCCTTTGTATTTCTGCAGTGTCAATTGTTACTTCTCCTTTTTCATTTCTAATTCTATTGATTTGAGCCTTCTCCCTTTTTTTCTTGATGAGTCTGGCTAATGGTTTATCAATTTTGTTTATCTTCTCAAAGAACCAGCTTTTAGTTTTATTGATCTTTGCTATTGTTTCCTTCATTTCTTTTTCATTTATTTCTGATCTGATCTTTGTGGTTTCTTTCCTTCTGCTAACATTGAGGGTTTTTTGTTCTTCTTTCTCTAATTGCATTAAGAGTAAGGTTAGATTGTTTATTTGAGATGTTTCTTGTTTCTTAAGTTAAGATTGTATTGCTATAAACTTCCCTCTTAGAACTGCTTTTGCTGAATCCCATAGGTTTTGGGTCATCGTGTTTTCATTGTCATTTTTTTCAAGGTATTTTTTGATTTCCTCTTGATTTCTTCAGTGATCTCTTGGTTATTAAGTAGTGTTTGTTTAGCCTCCATATGTTTGTATTTCTTACAGATTTTTTCCTGTAATTGATATCTAGTCTCATAACGTTGTGGTCGGAAAAGACACTTGATACGATTTCAGTTTTCTTAAATTTATCAAGACTTGATTTTTGACCTGAGATATGACCTATCCTGGAGAATGTTCCATGAGCACTTGAGAAGAAAGTGTATTCTGTAGTTTTTGGATGGAATGCCCTATAAATATCAGCTAAGTCCATCTTGTTTTATGTGTCATTTAAAGCTTGTGTTTCCTTACTTATTTTCATTTTGGATGATCTGTCCATTGGTGAAAGTCACACATTAAAGTCCCCTACTATGATTGTGTTACTGTCGATTTCCCCTTTTATGACTGTTAGCATTTGTCTTATGTGTTGAGGTACTCCTATGTTGGGTGCATAAATATTTACAGTTGTTATATCTTCTTCTTGGTTTGATCCCTTGATCATTACATAGTGTCATTCTTTGTCATTTGTAATAGTCTTTGTTTTAAAGTCTATTTTGTCTGATATGAGAATTGCTACTCCAGCTTTCTTTTGATTTCCATTTGCATAGAATACCTTTTTCATCCCCTCACTTTCAGTCTGTATGTGTTCCTAGATCTGAAGTGGTTCTCTTGTACACAGTGTATATACGGGTCTTGTTTTTGTATCCATTCAGCCAGCCTATGTCTTTTGGTTGGAGCATTTAATCCACTTACATTTAAGGTAATTATTGATATGTATGTTCCTATTACCATTTTCTTAATTGTTTTGGGTTTGTTATGGGTTTGGGTCTCTTCTTTCTCTTGTGTTTCCTGCCTAGAGAAGTTCCTTTAGCATTTGTTGTAAAGCTGGTTGGGTGGTGCTGAATTCTCTTAGCTTTTGCTTGTCTGTAAAGGTTTTAATTTCTCCATTGAATATGAATGAGATCCTTGCTGGGTAGAGTAATCTTGGTTGTAGGATTTTCCCTTTCATCACTTTAAATATGTCTTGTCACTCCCTGGCTTGCAGAGTTTCTGCTGAAGGACCAGCTGTTAACCCTATGGGGATTCCCTTGTATGTTATTTGTTGTTTTTCCCTTGCTGCTTTTAGTATTTTTTCTTTGTATTTAATTTTTCATAGTTTGAGTAATATGTGTCTTGGCGTGTTTCTTCTTGGATTTATCCTGTATGGGACTCTCTGTGCTTCCTGGACTTGGTTATCTATTTCCTTTCCCATATTAGGGAAGTTTTCAACTCTAATCCCTTCAAATATTTTCTTAGTCCCTTTCTTTTATTCTTCTTCTTCTGGGACCCTAATACTTCGAATGTTGGTGTGTTTAATGTTGTCCCAGAAGTCTCTGAGATGGTCCACAGTTCTTTTCATTCTTTTTTCTTTATTCTTCTCTTCAGTAGTTATTTCCAATATTTTATCTTCCAGGTCACTTATCCGTTTTTCTGCCTCAGTTATTCTGCTATGGATTCCTTCCAGAGAATTTTAAATTTCATTTATTGTGTTGTTCATCATTGTTTGTTTTCTCTTTAGTTCTTCTAGGTCCTTGTTAAACGTTTCTTGTTTTTTTCCATTCTATTTCCAAGATTTTGGTTCATCTTTACTCTCATTATTCTGAACTCTTTTTCAGGTAGACTGCCTATTTCCTCTTCATTTGTTTGGTCTGGTGGGTTTTTATCTTGCTCCTTCATCTTCTGTGTGTTTCTCTGTCTTGTCATTTTTCTTAACTTACTGTGTTTGGGGTCTCCTTTTCGAAGGCTGCAGGTTCATAGTTCCCATTGTTTTTGGTGTCTGCCCCCAGTGGCTAAGGTTGGTTCAGTGGGCTGTGTAGGCTTCCTGGTGGAGGGGACTAGTGCTTGTGTTCTGGTGGATGAGGCTGGATATTGTCTTTCTGGTGAACAGGTCCACATCTGGTGGTGTGTTTTGGGGTGTCTGTGACCTTATTATGATTTTAGGCAGCCTCTCTGCTAATGGGTGGGTTTGTGTTCCTGTCTTGCTAGTTGTTTGGCATAGGGTGTCCAGCACTGTAGCTTGCTGGTCGTTGAGTGGAGCTGGGTCTTCACCTTGAGATGGAGATCTCTGGGAGATTTTTGGCATTTGATATTACGTGGAGCTGGGAGGTCTCTGGTGGACCAATGTCCTGAACTCAGCTCTCCCACCTCAGAGGCACAGGCCTGACACCCGGCCAGAGCACCAAGACCCTGTAATCCACACAGCTCAGAATAAAAGGGAGAAAAAAAGAAAGAAAGAAAGATAGAAAGAAAATTTTAAAAATAAATTTATTAATTTAAAAAATAAAAAATAATTATTGAAAATAAATATAATTTAAAAAGTAATAAAAAAAAAAAAAGAAAGAGGAGAGCAACCAAACCAGAAAACAAATCCACCAATGATAACAAGTACTAAGAACTATACTAAAAAAAACCCCCAAAAACGGACAGACAGAACCCTCAGATAAATGGTAAAAGCAAAGCTATAGAGACAAAATCACATACAGAAGCATACACATACACACTCACAAAAAGAGAAAAAGGAAAAAAAATTATATATCGTTGCTCCCAAAGTCCACTGCCTCAATTTGGGATGATTTGTTGTCTATTCAGGTACTCCACAGATGCAGGGTACATCAAGTTGATTGTGGAGATTTAGTCCACTGCTCCTGGGGCTGTTGGGAGAGATTTCCCTTTCTCTTCTTTGTTCGCACAGCTCCCGGGGTTCAGCTTTGGATTTGGCTCCGCCTTTGCGTGTAGGTTGCCTGAGGGCTTCTGTTCCCTCTCAGACAGGACGGGCTTAAAGTAGCAGGTGATTCGGGGGGTCTCTGGCTCACTCAGCCCAGGGGCAGGGAGGGGTACAGAACGTGGGACGAGCCTCCGGCGGCAGAGGCCAGCATGACTTTGCAACAGCCTGAGGCGCGCCGTGTGTTCTCCCGGGGAAGTTGTCCCTGGATCACGTGACCCTGGCAGTGGCGGGCTCCACAGGCTCCTGGGAGGCGAGGTGTGGAGAGTGACCTGTGCTTGCACACAGGCTTTTTGGTGGCAGCAGCAGCAGCCTTAGCATCTCATGCCTGTCTCTGGTGTCTGTGCTGATCACCGTGGCTTGCGCCCATCTCTGGAGCTCATTTAGGCGGCGCTCTTAATCCCGTCTCCTCACCCACCACAAAACAAAGAGGCGAGAAAATGTTTCTCGCCTCTTTGGCAGCTCCAGAGGTTTTCCCGGACTCCCTCCCAGGTCGCTGTGGCGCACTAGCCCCCTTCAGGCTGTGTTCACTGAGCCAACCCCACTCCTCTCCCCGGGATCCGACCTCCGAAGCCCAAGCCTCAGCTTTCAGCCCACACCTGTCCCGGCGGGTGAGCAGACAAGCCTCTCGGGCTGGTGAGTGCTGGTCGGCACCGAGCCTCTGTGCGGGAATCTCTCCGCTTTGCCCTCAGCACCCCTGTTGCTGCGCTCTCCTCCTTGGCTCCAAAGCTTCCCCCGCCACCACCCCCCATCTCCACCTGCGGAGGGCCTTCCTAGTGTGTGGAAACCCTTCCTCCTTCACAGCTCCCTCCCACTGGTGCAGGTCCTATCCCTATTCTTTTGTCCCTGTTTTTTCTTTTTTCTTTTGCCCTACCCAGGTACGTGGGGAGTTTCTTGCCTTTTGGGAGGTCTGAGGTCTTCTGCCAGCGTTCAGTAGGTGTTCTGTAGGGGTTGTTCCACATGTAGATGTATTTCTGATGTATTTGTGGGGAGTAAGGTGACCTCCACATCTTACTCTTCCGCCATCTTGAAGCTCCTCTCTCATTTTCTGTTTGTTGCTATAATCTAGAAATCCAATTTCTAAATGCCATTTACTTTAGCAAATGTGATAAACTCGTTCATTATTAGCCTTATTAAATCCTATTTCTTATCCCAGCAAGGCTATCAAAGTGGGGAGGACTCTCCTCCCTGATACCCTGGAAGACGTCCCAAATCCTGGACTCAGTTCTCTGGGCTCAGTCCTCCTCCAGGTCTTGGCCTTCACTGTCCTGTCAACTCCTTCAAGTAAACATTTCTTTTTTTAAGTGTTTTGTAGCTTTCCTATTTGCCCTCATAGGATGGTTGATTTGTAATGTAATCCTCCTTTACTAAAAGTAATCTCAAAGTTGCTTTATTTGACAAAATATAATTCAAATGTAAATGCAGAAAGATTCTTCCAATTAAACTGCTCTCAGAGTTAAATTTTTGCTTAGATCTAAAAAAATTATTAAAATTGGAGATAGGAGGAAAAAAATAAGAATGTTGTTAAAACATTCTGCCTTAATTATTTTCTATAATATTTGCAATCTGTTAGAAACAAAAAATCATTACATAAAAAAATTAATTTTTCCTATGTTGTGATATAGGCATTATTTCAATTCATAAAAACATAAAACTACCGTGTTAAAAAAACAATAAACATAAATTAATGCGTAATTATTTGTTTTACATAAACTGCTGTTCATATATTTGGCTGTAGGTGCCAATGATTCAATAGCTATATTTTTGGTTTTGTTTTGGGTTTGTTAGTTTACCACCTTAAGAGGCATGAAGTTAGGTCTGATTTTTATTTCTAAAAGATATTCAGTTTTATTCCTTATAGTTACCTCAAATGACACATTGCTATTATGTTAACAGCAGAATAGTCCAATAATATGCATAAACATGCTCAAGGGATTAGGAGGAATCCTACTATATTTATTTTCCTTCATGGCTTGGGTCATTTAATTCAGATTTTCAACACCAAAAGGTCAATTCAATTTATGTGATTATTTCTGGGAAAGATAGTAATTACATAAGCCAGATATTACTTGAGAAATTGTATAGAAAATATATATTACTAGCTTTATCTAGATACATCTGGAAATGTTAAAGCATAATTGGTCTCTCTAGGTTGAGTAAGAAGAATAAATCAGTAAAATTAAAAAATTTCAAAAATAATTTTTTGCCATGCCCTACTACTGTAGAATGTGCCAAAGCTCTAAAGTTAACTTATTAAAGAGTTAGAATATGAATATTACTGACAAATATGAGTTTAGTGGGCCTTTAAGACCAAAGAAATTGTAATAAATTGTTTTATGTTAAAGGAGTTGAAGTAATAAATGAAAATAAGCTGTGTAAGGAATCAATGAAGAAATGGAAAGCATCAAAAACTGGGAGAAAGTAAAGGTATACAAAGACTGGGAGCCCTGATGAGCCTGAAGAGTGGCTGTAGTGGAGGAGAATGAATAAGATACCTGAATCAGAGGGAGTTATAGGCAGATAATGGGATAGTGAATTGGTTTTACAGAGGTGGGGCAGTTATGGATGATGACCAGGGCCAAGACAGGACAGAGAGTACATGCGGAGTGGAGGAGATACTCCAGGAGTTGAGGATCTCAAAGAAATGAGAGACCATTGTATGGACTTATCCACATGGAAAAAAAAATAACCCAGGATCATGGCACGGATTGAGGGAGAAAGAAAGATTCTAAGCCAAATGCCAAAGTCTTTGATAAACGAATGAGGATAACAAAAACAAAATATCGAAAATCTAGGAAAGAAACAATCTCAAAGTGAGTACTACTTGAGGAAATGCTATCTGATCAAAACTACTTTCGTCAACAGGGGGATAGTAGAAAAGATGTTTAATTTAACCACCTACTGAAAATCAACAAAAGCTACAAATGCTGCCTGTGTACCAAAGCAACCAGGTCAATTGCACCAGGACACCTCACTTGTCAGCAATAACCCAAGAAAACACATTTGACGTCATTTCACACATTCGCTAAATTAAATTTTCAAATGTATGTTAAAGTCAGAGATATATGAGCAGAAGTGTTATCTAGGGAAACCAGCTGTTGTCCAGATGGGCCCTCAAAGGGCAGAATTGCCTTGGCAACATCGTCATTCTTTCAGCCATATTTATTAAGTACCCACCACATGCCTGCCACTGGGCTGGGCGTTGGAGATCCACCTGTGTTTACACCCCAGCAGGGTGTTTGGGGTAGTTCTTATCTTTGCTTTTCTGGAAGTCAATATTTCTAGTCCTTAAGTTCTCTCAATAGGATATACCAAGTTAGCATGTAGTAATGACAAGGATGGTTAATGAACATAGTAATGACAAGCAAAAAGAAGTGGAAGTATTAAAGAGCCTTTCATCTAATCATAGAGGAAAGGGCCATAGTCATCAAGTTATAGCCCATGAGCCAGACTGCCACGTGTTTTTATATAGCCAGCAAGCTAAATGTATTAGCCTTCTGAGAACAGTCGCTTGATTTTGCTTCTTGGCTGGCAAAGCCTAAAGTATTTACTATTTGGACTTTTATAGAAAAATTTTATCTAACCCCAATTTAAGCAAGACCCGATGAAGCATCTCTGTCCCATATTACCTGGTTTTAGTCTTCTGAACTTGAAAAAGATTGTATCAGTAGTGCCAACAAATTTTGGATTTGGTGCTTTCCTTCACCAGTGTGCTAGAAACTTTGTTTTCTTTTTGCTACCTAGTTATTCTTCAGCTATAATATTCATTGTCAAATAGTTCTGTTCGGCAATCTAGTCTGGATTAGATTTCCAGGCCATTTCTCTCTGATTTTTTGACCTGATAAATATTCTTTTATTTCTGAGGGTATCTGTAGATACTGCCTCTCATGGACTATGCGTAATGTAGTCTAACTTAGGGATTGACAAACATTTTGTGTAAAGAGCTAAATAGTAAATAATTTTGGCTTTGCAGGCCTGATAGTCTCTGTCGAAACCACAAAGCTCTGCCACGGTCATGTGAAAGCAGAGATAGAAAATTTGAAAATGAATGGGGCAGGGGTGTTCCAATAAAACTGTATTTGCAAAAACAGGTGAGCTGGTTTTGGCCTCTGGACCACAGTTTGTCAAACTCTAGTCCAACTTGTTCTTAGATGTTCCAACTCAAGTTTTATAAATATCTATGGAGAAGTTTCATTTTCTATTATATCCACTTTACAAGTGAGGAAAATGGCAGTGTCTCTCTTACAGCAGAATAAACTCTGTATTTGAATAAACCAATCAAGCAACTAATAATATCTTTCGGGAGAAAAGTAAACCATCAAATTGTTAGTCATAAGTTGAACCCCAAAACTGTTTGAATTTTGAATTTTTCCAGGGACTACAATGCCTTACATTTGATCCCTAATGCTGGTGAATGTCGAATCACAGCTGTTGGACCTTTAATGTATCAGTCTTGAAAGGACAGCTTTGGCTTTGTTTGAGACAGTTCATGTTTTCATGAGATTTTTAGCTTACTGTCTTTGGGTATTGCTCCACCTTGCATATCTGAAGATTCTCTCTTCTACCTGGAAATCAGGGCTGGTCAGAATGGCCCTGAGTATTGTTCCTTTTGGGTATCAATTATAAATGTTTAAACAAATGGGTCACAAACTGAAATGAGGTCAATTAAATCTTCTGAGGCATGCTCCATTCTGATGGATGAGCTGAAATGAAAACCATTTCAGAACCTACTTTCAGCAGAATAATGAATTCGGCGTTTCCAATCATTAAAGTTGAAATTATAATAGATAGCATTCTGCCCCACTGTTCATGAGATTTAACTCTTCAAAGGTCATAATAGATACACCCTATTAAATAATGCAGGCCAGACAAAGCTGACTTAATAAAACTGAAATGTCACTTTGGGTTTGAACTGATTTTCCTACTTAAAGACCTTTTAGGCTTGCAAATCAAAACTGCCTTGTATTTGCATGTCTGAAGGAGCTTGACTTTCCCAGGGCTAGTTTAAAAAATGCAGATCGATGGAAAGTTTGGTGTTGGGTCAGTATCGAATAGCCTTCTCTCAGGGGCTTGAATTATTCATGAGCATCCATGTGCTTTGTGTTTCTTGCTTAACACTATGGGCATTGGGGGCAGGAGGAGAATGTAGTCAAATGCAAACATAGATTCCTTCTTGGACAGAGTTAGCAGTTCGAGGAGGCTGGGGGTGGATGTAATTTTACAGGAATTTGAATCAATAAATTTTGAAACTAAAGAACTGTCCGACAGCTGAGGATACCCAAGTTTTATGTTATCTACAGTTCATTTTTGACAAGCTGTGTACTCTTTAAACAAAAGTAGGAAGACATAAAGCCAACTGCCTATCTTCTGATTGTGAATGTGTCTGTCTTTGGCTGCCTCCTATACTGACTATGAGGTGGGGTGGCCCCTGTAGACAGGTAAGTGTACAACTGGAGTATGGAAATAAGACTCAAGAAGGGAATAAAGCCAATATTTTATAATAACTATAAATGGAATATAATCTTTAAAAATTCTGAATCACTATGTTGTGTGGCTGAAACATATAATATTGTAAATCAACTATACCTCAGTTAAAAAAAAGAAAGAAAAGAAGAAAAAAAGAAGACTCAAGAGCTAGGTTCCACTCTGCTTTCCTTTCCTCTGAGTACGTCATCTACCATTTCTGAGCTGCAGAATGCATTTCTATAAAATAAAGCACTTTAGGCCTCTTCAGTGGTTTTCAAATTTTGGGGGCGTTGCAGAGCACACTCTTGGAATAGAACATTCCCTATAAGTCATATGCACAGAACAGACACAGGACTGAGGTAGGAGTAAGGGATTCAAGGAAGGAGACGCTGAGCCTCTATTTTTCCTAACTTGGTAGAATTGGTCTCAGTATTCTCCCTGACCGCTTGCCCCTAAATATCAATAAATATCTCCTGAGGAAGTCAGGAGAAAGAAAGAGCTAGCTCTTCCTCCATTTTCCCTGTTGGCCCTCTTAACTGCCCTTCATCCTTCCTCCCATGGTTCACAAACTTTAGGTCTTAAAAAATTCCTTAGCTGAAATATTGTGTGTGGTTTTGTCTGCAAAGGAGACCCAGAATGAGCCACATTGAAAATCATGATTTTCAGGGCCCACTTCCTGACTTCAGAGAGGAATCCTGTGTATGGACGACTAGTTTTGAGAGCATTTAAAGAAGGACAGAATGAAGAATGGTAAAAAAATAAATAGAAGAAAAGATTGTTGGATTAATGCTGTAGTATTAGATCTGGAGGTCTAGAGCTAAAATGATGTCTTAATTTGGAAGAATAAATGGTCACATCGGGTTACACCAACATCTGCGAGCCTGAAGCAAAGTTTCTCTGCCCGCATTTCCCTTACCACATTAATGTCTGTAAGAAATGAGCTGGGGCCCCTATGGATAATGATCACCTTATTACTGTATAGATGTGCATTCTAGTGTCAAAAATAAGTTGTCCTTTGTCATCTGCGTGCCTTGATTTGGTTCTCAGCCCTGGACAATAAGACAGTTATATAATTTTTTTCTGACAGAAAGAAAATACGCCACATTTTACAAGAATGCAAACTTCATCTAGAGAAGTGGTCCAAGAAAAATATCCAAGGAAAACCCTGCCTTGGCCTCAAAAATCTGTGACTTTAATGCTAAATGCAAAAAAAAAAAAAAAAAAAGGTGATCTTAAAACCAAAAAAAGAAATGTTTAAAGTTCAATTCACTTTTTTCTTGCTGTTAATTAAGGCTATGAGGACAGTGACCTTAAAAGTGTAATGTTCCTTGTAAATTGATACAGCCACTATACAGAACAGTATGGAGGTTCCTTAAAAAACTAAAAATAGAACTACCATATGACCCAGCAATCCCTCTACTGGGCGTATACCCTGACAAAACCATAATTCAAAAAGGGTCATGTACCACAATGTTCATTGCAGCACTGTTTACAATAGCCAGGACATGGAAGCAACCTAAGTGTCCATTGACAGATGAATGGATAAAGATGTGGCACATATATACAATGGAATATTACTCAGCCATAAAAAGAAATGAAATTGAGTTATTTGTAGTGAGGTGGATGGACCTAGAGTCTGTCATACAGAGTGAAGTAAGTCAGAAAGATAAAACAAATACCATATGCTAACACATATATATGGAATCTAAAAAAAAAAAAAAAAAAGGCTCTGAAGAACCTGGGGCAAGACAGGAATAAAGACGCAGATGTAGAGAATGGACTTGAGGACACGGGGAGGGGGACGGGTAAGCTGGGGCAAAGTGAGAGAGTGGCATGGACTTATAAATACTACCAAATGTAAAATAGATAGCTAGTGGGAAGCAGCCACATAGCACAGGGAGATCAGCTGGGTGCTTTGTGACCACCTAGAGGAGTGGGATAGGGAGGGTGGGAGGGAGATGCAAGAGGGAGGAGATATGGGGATATATGTATATGTATAGCTGATTCACTTTGTTATACAGCAGAAACTAACACACCATATAAAGCAATTATACTCCAATAAAGATGTGAAAAAAAAAAAGTAACATTCCTTTAGGCAGTGAAAGGAATAATGACTGACCCTTAAGACTGCCACTGAATGGACAAAATATGCATTGATTATGCATACAGTTACCCAATTTTGTTATTTTACAAAATTGAATTCTTTCCTGCTGAAGTCCAATGCTGAGCACTTAAATGCAGACTGTACTTAATTTTGTCAGAGTAAATAGCAGAGGTTATGGAAAGTGTTGTGGTTCCACAGTCATTAATATTCCACTGGTGTTGGAAGAGACTAGCAAGAGAAGAACACAGCAGGTTAGGTTTATATGAATCTATTCAAACCCCACATAATGAATGTGGAGAAGAGTGATTTGAATGTGTAATTTCAGTCACTCAGCAGAACGAAAAATTCTCATGCTTAGTCTCAGGGCTTTGAAAGAGCTGTTTATTTTGTAATTTTTCACTCACTATTATAATCAGACCTTCTGAAATAAATTGTTAATAATTTTCAAACTAAATGAACTCTTTTTTTTCTCTAGAAAATTTCTAAATTTCTTATACTGTCACAAGATTTTGTATTTTGTAGTTCTTTCCATTACAAGGATTCAGAGCAGTCACATGACAGGGAAATTCAGTTATGCTGGCATTTTAATGCTTTCCTACACTCACACCTACTGGGACCCACATCTGTCCCTCCTGAATTCAATAGACAGATGTGGTTATTTTCACTTTCTAGTGGAGATGGCTAAAATGCCTAGCCACTTATGTCACACTTCTACCAAATGTTTTAGGTAAAGGTAATCAAAAGGAGTTAAACACTATAATTATGAGATGAAAGAAAGTTCCCAATTCAAAGATGAAAGAGCAATCTCTATCTGGAACTCTCAATAGTGGGGTTAGGGAATCAAACAATAAATTGTAGGTAAAGAGATGGGCAGAAAATATCAAATTTAATAAAGAACTCTGGTGGAGAGGAAGATGGAATGTTATAGGATCGAAAAGCCCTGGGGAGGAAATTACAACTATGTGAAGATCCTTTAGCTCTCTCCTGCAATGTCAGGAGATGTCTTTCCAAGAATATGATGAACCATAACCAAAAGTAAACTAAAACAGACTTATCAGTAATTTACCCAAGACTCTCTGTAGGCGCTCAACAACTGTCATCATTTTCTACTAAGTCAAACTGTAATATTACCCTGGAATGTGAATACAAGACAGTAAGAAAAATAAGAATATAGGTGACAGAGTTTTCTTTCAAAGCGAGTGTCACTTATTTTTTATGTTTCCAAAACTACCATCTTGACATTACAAATAAATAAAAGTAAAAACTTCTCCTATATCTATAGGACTGTAGTAACAACTAAAAGCTTCTTGTGTGATGGAAATAGTAATACTAAAATATAATAATAATTTTAAAAGAGCTGAAGGAAAAGGAGGAAAATTACCTGGAGTTTCCTGTAAGTCCATCCACCTGAGAATACAAATGGGAATTGGTTTCCAAACCATACTTCACTGGTTCTTGCTTCTTCCTGCTCATCCAAGGAAACCTATTCCCTGTAAAGCCTCCACTTGACCACCAAAGGTTTCTAGGCATCCCTAGAGGATGTCTCCCATGTGCTTATAAATATGCCCATCAGTATCCATGGAACATCACTGCCAAATCCCTGGGGAACTCATATCTCTGCAAAGTACCACAGCTGCTGTCATCCACTGGACACTACCATTGGTTGTGTCTGCTACACTTGCCACACACTGCCACTGCTATGAGCTTTGGACACTAGTGCTAAGAAATTTCTACCATCTTCCATCACATGTTTCAGAATTCCATTGGAGGCAGCTGCCACTTCCATCCCCTCCCATCTAGCACCTCCCCAGTACATCAGACCTCCATGGTGCCCAAGCTGTGTAGTGGTCTAGAGGAAAATCTTTATTTTTTCTCTTCCTACTCTGATACAACAGTATGGGCTTGCCCTGACATATATTTCTGATGGAATAGCATTGCCAGTTTTTATTTTAAACTTCTTTCACCTTAGGACAAAGACAAGAGTCCTTCCTTGGTGGCTGAGTTGGACTCTTAACTCAAGTGTTATTCATCACTCATCACTGACATCGCTCTGCTTCTCCCCTCCAGCTGTAAGGCTGTGCCTGACCTTTTCTTTCCTTGAAATAAGTACTTAACTATGAGACTCTCATAGAAACAGATTCCTGATAGAACAGCCCCACAAGCCCATCAGACCTGACCAGCCTGACTCTCAGGTGTAGAGATAATATAGACCCTATACCCCAAACTCACTAGAGAAATCTTTGTCTAGCATGTTTATCTTTAAAATATGTTTACATTATTTTCTCTTAATCCTGTTCTATTGAAACATGACACAGAGTTGCAACCACTGGAACACTCCTCTTCTAGAGACTTAGCCTTTTAGAATGTTTTAGGCCACCTGAACAAACAGAATCCAGTGCCAGAACAAGAACTGTTCAGCAGTCTTGGACTTTTAAAATGCAACTCATAGTTACTTGTTAAGTCATCAACCTTTGATAATTAAGGATATTTCTCTTTTTTCTGCAGGATAAGGCCAGTAAAATCCTCATCCAATTCAGCCATGAGGTGGCCAACAACACAGGGAGAGAAACTCTGAGTTCCCAAGCAGTATTGTTGTTGCCCTGTCATCACATATGTTACACTGTATTGTCATTTCTTTTCGATTCATCTCTGTTCCCCATCAGCTCAAGGCTCACATCTACCTTGTTCTCATGGTAACCTCAGCACCTAGCTCCTTACCTGACATATAAGATATTCGTAGTAAATATTTCTGATTGAATGACTTTAACATATTCGAATACCTTATATAAGTAACTATAATTCCCCAATGAGATATACTTTCAGACTTTGGGAACATGGAGATTAATTATCATGCTTTCAATATTTCATATAAAGTCTGAAAAATAAAATGCATGAGTTTGGCCATAATCAGAGTGTCCCTCACCAGAAAGGTAGTTTCTGAGTGTGTTATGCTAAGACTAGGGTGTTTCTCAACTCTCAATCTACAAAGTCAAGGTGCTAATCTAATCATGGGGCTCTTTCAGGGGAAAAAATGACTCATTAGAAGGAAGCTATAAACTTCATCAAGGAGGAAATGTCCTTTGCAAATTATAGGATGTCCTTTGGGTATCCTTTTAGGTAGATGCCTTATCCATAATGTGAGTCAGGTTCTGGAGTCTACTTGACTCTGTGTAGCCTCTCTAGAGCATGGAGGACATCTATCAAGGTGCCATTCCACCATGATGCCCAGGAGTGGTGGTCAGCCCCTCTTTATATCTTTATGGTTTGAAAAAATTTTAGTGATGTCTTGTGCTTTTTCTTTTCCTCGAGTGTGTGACCTCAGGCTGTGTGCATTTCTAAGGCCTCAATTTCCTCACTGAAGAGTAGCAGTTACACTAAAAATTCTCCCTCTTATAACTTAAATTGTGACACTGCATTATATCTGTCCTCAGAAACTCTCTTCCTTGGCTAGATTAGTCAAATCTGACACTATAATTCTATGATTTCATCCAATGTTGAAAGGAAAGTCTTATCTAGGCTGTCCCTGCCAATGTTTCCCCCATATCCATTGAACCTACCATTTTCTTTGTCTGGATGTGATTTTTGGCATCTTGGAGGCCAGGAGTGTCAGGGAACTGACATCCTACGGGAGCACCCAAAACCAATGACTCAAGAATTAGTGTATAAATACCCCAGCCTGCTTGCCCCTCAGCTGGGTTAATTCCATGCCTTGTATTCTGCACCATTTCCCAGACTTTGCTTTCAGGATCAAATACTAATCCCCCATGGTGGCAGCTGGCTTAATAGGGCACACTCTATTTCCTGCCTTCCCTTCCCTGTGTAACTCCCTCCACTCTCTGCACAGCCCAGATAAATTATCTGTACTTAAATCCTATCTCAGGTTCTGCTTCTGGGGGAATCTGAATTAAGACACACCTATTAAACTAAATTGAAAGTATTGTTTCAGGTATTTGAGTCTCTTTATATTTTCTCCCTTCTTTTGGCCTACAGAGAATAGATGGATGAAGTATCAATACCCTGGGATGTGCCTGCATGAATTGGATATTATTACTTAGCTGCCTTCCCTGCAGAGTAAACAGCTCAATATGCCAGTGTGTAGAACTCCATAACCCTGTGGTTACCTTTATGCACCCAGCAAAGTGTTCTGTATATGTTCACATCATAGCGTGCTGTGCAATTCAAGAAGCCCTGGAAGAGCCAGGGTTTGTGATTAACACAGCAAAAGCAAACTTAGAGTTCCCAGGAAACTGGGAAGAAATACAGGGCAAAGAGAGATGCCCAGAAATAAAAGATGGTGAAAGAAAGCATTGTTTAATTTTGTGAAAATAATAATTTCAGGACCCTGAGTCATAATTGATTTATAAATTTATGCTTATATAATTTATATATTTAGTCAAGATAGTATAGATCTGTTTTATCCAATAGCAACCTATGGAATTTGAGCACTTGAAATATAGCTGGTTCAAAATGAGATGAGCCACAGCTAAATACACATCTGCTTTCAGACTCAGCCTGATAAAAAGAATGTAAGGTATTTCATTAGTGATTTTTTACATTAATGACATGTTTAATTTATAATATTTTGGATATGTGAGGTTGAATAAAATACATTATTAATTTCACCTATTTACCTTTACTCTTTAATATGGCTGCTAAATAATTTATAATTACCTATCTGGCTCAAGTTATATTACTATTATACCACACTAAGCCAAATTATGCTGTGATAACAGATAAACTGAATTTTCAGTACTAAATAATGCAAGAATGGTCAATTTCTTTTTTTTTTATATCTTTATTGGAGTATAATTGCTTTAAAATGTTGTGTTAGTTTCTGCTGTACAACAAAGTGAATCAGCTATAAGTATACATATATTCCCATATTCCTTCCCTCTTGAAACTCCCTCCCACCCTCCCTATCCCACCCCGCTAGGTCATCACAAAGCATCAAGTTGATCTCCCTGTGCTATGCAGCAGCTTCCCACTAGCCATCCATTCTACATATGTCAGTGCTACTCTCTCACTTCGTCCCAGCTTCCCCTTCCCCCCATGTCCTCAAGTCCATTCTCTATGTCTGCGTCTTTATTCCTGCCTTTCCACTAGGTTCGTCAGTACAGTTTTTTTAGATTCCATATATATGCGTTAGCATACAATATTTGTTTTTCTCTTTCTGACTTACTTCACTGTATGACAGACTCTAGGTCCATCCACCTCAACACAAATAACTCAATTTTGCTCCTTTTTATGGCTGAGCAACATTCCATTGTATATATGTACCACATCTTCTTTATCCATTCATCTGTCAATGGACACCTAGGTTGCTTCCATGTTCTGGCTACTATAAATAGAGCAGGAAAGAACATTCTGGTACATGCATCTTTTTGAATTATGGTTTTCTCTGGATATATGCCCAGGAGTGGTATTGCTGGATCATATGGTAGCTCTATTTTCAGTTTTCTAAGGAATCTCCATAGTGGCTATATCAATTTACATTCCCACCAACAGTGCAAGAGCGTACCCTTTCTCCACACCTTCTCCAGCATTTATTGTTTGTAGATTTTTTGATGATTGCCATTCTGACTGGTGTGAGGTGGATACATCATTGTGGTTTTGATTAGTATTTCTCTAATGATTTGTGATGTTGAGCACCTTTTCATGTGTTTGTTAAGCATCTGTATGTCTTCTTGGTGAAATGTCTATTTAGGTCTTCTGCCCATTTTTTGGATGGGGTTGTTTGTTTTTTGGTATTGAGCTGCATGAGCTGCTTGTAAATTTTGGAGATTAATCCTTTGTCAGTTGCTTCATTTGCAAATATTTTCTCCCATTCTGAGGTTTGTCTTTTCGTCTTGTTTATGGTTTCCTTTGCTGTGCAAAAGGTTTTAAGTTTCATTAGGTCCCATTTGTTTATTTCTGATTTTATTTCCATTACTCTAGGAGGTGGGTCAAAAAAGATCTTGCTGTGATTTATGTCACAGAGTGTTCTGCTTATGTTTTCCCATAAGAGTTTTATATTGTCTGGTCTTACATTTAGGTCTTTAATCCATTTTGAGTTTATTTTTGTGTATGGTGTTAGGAAGTGTTCTAATTTCATTCTTTTACATGTAACTGTCCAGTTTTCCCAGCTCCACTTGTTGAAGGGGCTGTCTTTTCTCCATTATATATTCTTGCCTCCTTTGTCAAAGATAAGGTGACCATATGTGCATGGGTTTATCTCTGGACTTTCTATCTTGTTCTATTGATCTATATTTCTGTTTTTGTGCCAGTACCATACTGTCTTGATTACTGTAGCTTTGTAGTATAGTCTGAAATCCAGGAGCCTGATTCCTCCTTCTCCATTTTGCTTTCTCAAGATTGCTTTGGCTATTCGGGGTCTTTTGTGTTTCCATACAAATTGTAAAATTTTTTGCTCTAGTTCTGTGAAAAATGTCATTGGTAATTTCATAGAGATTGCATTGAATCTGTAGATTGCTTTGGGTAGTATAGTCATTTTCACAATGTTGATTCTGCCAATCCAAGAACATTGTATATCTTTCCATCTGTTTGTATCGTCTTTGATTTCTTTCATCAGTGTCTTATAGTTTTCTGCATACAGGTCTTTTGCCTCCTTAGGTAGGTTTATTCCTAGGTATTTTATTCTTTTTGTTACAGTGGTAAATGGGAGTGTTTCCTTAATTTCTTTTTCTGATGTTTTGTTGTTAGTGTATAGGAAAGCGAGAGATTTCTGTGCATTATTATTGTATCCTGCAACTTTACCAAATTCATTATTTAGCTCTAGTAGTTTTCAGGTAACATCTTTAGGATTTTCTATGTATAGTATCATGTCATCTGCAAACAGTAACAGTTTTACTTCTTTTCCAATTTGTTTTCCTTTTATTTCTTTTTCTTCTCTGATTGCTGTGGCTAAAACTTCCAAAATGATGTTGAATAATAGTGGTGAGAGTGGACACCCTTGTTTTGTTCATGATCTTAGAGGAAATGCTTTCAGTTTTTCACCATTGAGAATGATGTTGGCTGTGGGTTTGTCATATATGGCTTTTATTATGTTGCGGTCGGTTCCTTCTTTGCCCACTTTCTGGAGAGTTTTTATCATAAATGGGTGTTGAATTTTGTCATAAGATTTTTCTGCATCTACTGAGATTATCATATACTTTTTTCCTTCAGTTTGTTAATATGGTGTATCACATTGATTGATTTGCATATATTGAAGAATCCTTGCATTCCTGGGATAAACGCCACTTGATCATGGTGTATGACCCTTTTAATGTGCTGTTGGATTCTGTTTGCTAATATTTTGTTGAGGATTTTTGCATCTATGTCCATCAGTGATATTGGCCTTTAATTTTCTTTGTCTGGTTTTGGTATCAGGGTGATGTTGGCCTCGTAGAATGAGTTTGACAGTGTTCCTCCCTCTGCTATATTTTGGAAGAGTTTGAGAAGGATAGGTGTTAGCTCTTCTCTAAATGTTTGATAGAATTCACCTGTGAAACCATCTGGTCCTGGGCTTTTGTTTGTTGGAAGATTTTTAATCACAGTTTCAATTTCAATGCTTGTGATTGGTCAGTTCATATTTTCTATTTCTTCCTGGTTCAGTCTTGGAAGGTTGTACTTTTCTAAGAATTTGTCCATTTCTTCCAGGTTGTCCATTTTATTGGCATATAGTTGCTTGTAGTAGTCTCTCATGATCCTTTGTATTTCTGCAGTATCAGTTGTTACTTTTCCTTTTTTGTTTTTAATTCTGTTGATTTGAGTCTTCTCCCAAAGAACCAGCTTTTAGTTTTATTGATCTTTGCTATTGTTTCCTTCATTTCTTTTTCATTTATTTTTGATGTGATCTTTATGATTTCTTTCATTCTTCTAACTTTGGGGTTTTTTTGTTTTTTTCTCTAATCGCTTTAGGTGTAAGATTAGGTTGTTTATTTGAGATGTTTCTTGTTTCTTGAGGTAGGATTGTATTGCTATAAACTTCCCTCTTAGAACTGCTTTGCTGCATCCTATAGGTTTTGGGTCATCATGTTTTCATTGTTATTTGTTTCTAGGTATTTTTTGATTTCCTCAGTGATCTCTTGGTTGTTTAATATCGTATTGTTTAACCTCCATGTGTTTGTATTTTTTACAGTTTTTTTCCTGTAATTGACCTCTGGTCTCATAGTGCTGTGGTCAGAGAAGATCTTGATACGATTTCAATTTTCTTAAATTTACCAAGGCTTGATGTGACCTATCCTGTAGAATGTTCTGTGTGCACTTGAAAAGAAAGTGTATTCTGTTGTTTTTGGCTGGAATGTCCTATAAATATCAATTAAATCCATCTGGTCTAATGTGTCATTTGAAGCTTGTGTTTCCTTATTTATTTTCTGTTTGGGTGATCTGTCCATCTGTGTAAGTGGGCTGTTAAAGTCTCCCACTATTATTGTGTTACTGTTGATTTCCCCTTTTATGGCTGTTAGCATTTTCCTTATGTATTAAGGTCCTCCTATGTTGGGTGCATAGATATTTACAATTGTTATATCTTCTTGGATTGATCTCTTGATCATTATATAGTGTCCTTCCTTGTGTCTTGTAATAGTCTTTATTTTAAGGTCTATTTTGTCTGATGAGTATTGCTACTCCAGCTTTCTTTGGGTTTCCATTTTCATGGATTATCTTTTTCCATCTCCTCACTTTCAGTCTGTACGTGTCCCTAGGTCTGAAATGGGTCTCCTGTAGACCACATATATACAGGTCTTGTTTTTGTAACCATTCAGTCAGTCTGTGTCTTTTGGTTGGGGCATTTAATCCATTTACATTTAAGGTAATTATAGATATGTATGTTCCTATTACCATTTTCTTAATTTTGTGGGGTTTGTTTTTGTAAATCTTTTCTTTCTCTTGTGTTTCCTGCCTAGAGAAGTTCCTTTGGCATTTGTTGTAAAGCTGATTTGGTGGTGCTGAATTCTCTTAACTTTTGCTTATCTGTAAAGTTTCTGATTTCTCTGTCAAATCTAAATGAGATCCTTGCTGGGTAGAGTAATCTTGGTTGTAGGTTTTTTCCTTTCATCATTTTAAATTTATCTTGCCACTCCCTTCTGGCCTGTAGAGCTTCTGCTGATAGATCAGCTGTTAACCTTACGGGGATTCCCTTGTATGTTATTTATTGCTTTTCCCTTGCTGCTTTTAATATTTTTTCTTCCTGTTTAATTTTTGTTAGTTTGATTAATATGTGTTTTGGCATGTTTCTCCTTGGGTTTAGCCAGTATGGGACTCTCTGTGCTTCCTGGACTTGACTGACTATTTCCTTTCCCATGTTGGTAAGTTTTCAACTATAATCTCTTCAAATATTTTCTCAGACCCTTTCTATTTTTCTTCTTCTTCTGGGATGCCTCTAATTCGAATGTTGGTGTACTTAATGTTGTCCCAAAGGTCTCTGAGACTGTCCTCCATTCTTTTCATTCTTTTTCCTTTATTCTGCTCTGTGGCAGTTATTTCCACCAGAATGGTCAACTTCTTATCATGGTCCATATCCAAAAATGGTACATATACAAACCCAGTTGCGGGCTCTACTCCAGAGTCTTTCAGGGATTCAGGCTGTTGGAGGGACTGTCATTTTTTGATCAGAAAGACAAAGATGAAATTGTTGCCCCAGAAGGGATAGAGAGTTTTGGGAGATCTTGCCCCAGCACAAACTGTTTTGAATCAAAAGGAGCACACACCATCTACTCATAGCCCATTATCGGAACTCATCACAAGACTCCAAGGCAAAGGAGATCAGAGAAACATCACCATCCCATGCACCAGAAGAGAAATCAGAGTGGATATGGCTGTACACTTGAAGTGTCTACCACAGTGTGCATAGCTTAGTGAAGTGTAAACATCAGTCAGTCCAATCTAGAGCATAAAAGCATGAAGATGGCAAGATGGCACTGGATGATGTTATCAGTAATTTACACATTGACAAGAACCACTTAAGAGATGCATTTTTAGGTGAGGAAAAGAACCTGAGATTGAGGAACTGGGCACAGAACTGATACATTAGAAGTACAGAAAACAAGCTTGCTTAGCCGCCCATTTTTTTTCTAGCAGTGTCCTGTGCTTTGATATATATCTCAGGTGAATAAAATGAAATCAAATGTCACCTAACAAAGGCCAGACAGCTGCTCAGAGTAATCTCACCACTGTCCAAAATCTAAAGATCAGAAAGACTTTGTTGGAACACTAAGAGTGTCTCCGTCTCTCAGGAACAAGGTCATATTTAAACAGAATTCCAACATATTAATTTAAGATGGAAACACTGCCATTCTCAGATAGGACTCAAAAACTCACACTCTTATTACAAGAAGAAAATACAAAATGGAAAATCACTGTTACCTGGTAAATAGGAAATTAAAACAAGGAATGTCTGCTGATCTCAAGAATTGCTTCTCAGGTAAGAAGGCTTGAGGCATTCTCATATATTGTAGGAATAATTTGACCAAGGAGAACATGAGACATAAGTCTACTTAGCCAAGACCAGCTATCTAATGGTATAGACATAAAGCTGTCCAAGACCTGGTACTCTTATTTTACACTTTCATGACTAAACCATCTATTTTCCATGGGCTTTCTCCAAATAGAGTAAGCACAAGTAATGAGATTTCAGATGGCTGAATTGCATTTACTTCCATTCCACACTGCCTCTCTGAGATGACTTCCAGAAAGCTTTAATTACAATTTTAGATATTCCCACATCCTTTCAGCACATATTCACTCAGAGTATTACACATCTCCTCATTTATGATATGTAGATTTTTGCCATTGTAATTCTCAGAGGGCTCTTTTAGTCCTCAGGAACACCTCTCTGTGACCCCCATAAAATAAAATTTGTCCAATTTGGATTAATGCACTGACTTTACTTTCTATGGCAAATTATGTTGCATTTGGATTAACGTTTTGATACTCAGACTAGAAAAGGAAAATTGAAAATTAGTCCTAATAATTCTAGACTGTATGAAAGATCAAATGAAGCTAATGATCAGCTTTTTACTAAAAAATAAAAATAAAATTAATTAAGATGGCTTTACCTTTCATGTTTTCTCTTCAGATTTTCACTGAAAGGTATTAAGATTTTATCTGCATAGAACAAATTTACCAAATGTTTCATTGGAAACATCTATAAGACATATATCTATGAGCATTAAAACTATATATTTATGGAGACAAATGTGATACTAATGAGAAGTTTTCAACATGATGCTGAGAGCAGGTCAGCATAATCCCCCATTGCATTGGCTCTGGGTAGGTTTGGAATGACAGTTCTACCAAGGACAATTAAACTTGGTAGCATTCATAAGTAAAACAAAGAGTTTATTATACTGCATGATTCCAAAAATGATAGCCTCCCTATAAAAAAAATACACCCTTGGCTGAAGTGCAAACATACCTAACATTCCACTCAATATTTGTGGACGATTAGATTTGAAGGTCCCACTCTCAAATTTTAGGGATAAACACTGCCCTTTTAGCTCTTTAAATTTAAAAATTCAAATGATATCAAGACTGGTAGCAAATCAAGACAATAGTTTTCTAATGTCAGTCAGTGAACACCTAGAACGAGAAAACTTAAGTAGCATGAAGTTATTAATTACCTCAGGAAATGTAACAAATGCAATCCAGAAGGGGAAAAATGGCATTAGGAGGAATGAGTCATAAAAAGGAGTAAGGTAGGCTTCATAATATTATTCAGTGTTTGTCCTAAGCAAAATATAACTTTAAACAAGTTTTAAGACCTTTAAGAGAGAAGTTAGGTTTTCATACTTTTTTTAATATTCCCCTCAGGCTCTTGCAGTAGGCTATAAAGATAGAAGGATTCAATAAAGATTTGTTCATTCAATATTTACCACTTTTTTATAGTGTCAACTATATCCTAGTTGCTATACCAGGTTTTAAATGTATATCACAAACAAGAAAGATTCTCTGCTGTCAAAGTGTTTATGGTCTAGGTGGGGTTTCCAAACAATAAAACGTGCCATTAGAATTCACTGTTAATACAAGAGCAAAATACAAAACTCAGTTATATTTCTGTAAACTAACAATAAACACTCTAAAAATAAAATTAAGAAAATTATATTTACAAAATTATAAAAAATACTTAGAAATAAATTTGCCCAAAGAAGTGTAAGACTCATACTCTGAAGATTACAAAATATAGTTGGAAGAAATTAGAGAAGATTTAAATAAATGGAAAGATCAAAATAAATGAAATTAGAGAAGATCTAAATAAACGTTCATGAATCAAAAGACTTAATATTAAGATGGCAGTACTCCTCATATGTATGTACAGATTCAATGTAAGCCCTATCACAGAAGGCTTCTTTGCAGAAATTCACAAGCTGATCCTAAAATTCATTTAGAAATTCAAGGCATGAAAAAAAAAAAAAAAAAAGAAATTCAAAGTATGCAAAATGGCCAAAACAATCTTGAAAAAGAAAAGCAGAGTTGGAAAACTCACACTTACAGATTTTAAACCTTATTACAAATCTAGAACAATCAAGCAAGTGTAGTAGTGGCATAAGGCAAACATATAGATCAAAGGAACAGAATTGAGAGTCCAGAAATAAAACCTCACATTTATTTAGGAACAATTTAGTTCTGACAAGTTTGCCAAGACAATTCAATGGGGTAAAGAACAGTCTTTTAACAAATAGTGCTGAGACAGCTAGATAGCTACATGCAAAAGAATGATACTGAGCTACATATAAAAAACTTAACTCAAAATTGATCGTAGATATAAATATCATATCTGAAACTATAAGATTCTTAGAAGAAAACATAGAAGTAACTCTTCATGACCTTGACCTAGGGAATAAATTCGTAAAGAAAACTCTATAAGTCCAGGCAACAACAACTATATATATAGTTGGGTTTCATCAATTTTTTAAAATTGTACTTCAGTGGACACCATCAAAAGAGTGAAAATAAAACCCACAGAACAGGAGAATATATCTGAGAATATATTTCAAATTATGTACCTGATAAGGGATTTGTATCTAGAATATATAAATAACTCCTATAACTCAACAACAGAAAAACAAATGCCCTATTGACAATAGGCAAAAGATCTGAATAGCCACTTCTCCAAACAAGATATACACATGGCCAATAGACATATAAAAAGGTACTTATACTACAATGAGATGCCATTTCATACCCAATAAAATAGCTACAATCAAAAAGACAGATAATAACAAATGTTAGTGAAATTGTGGAGAAATTGGAACCTTCATGAATTGCTGGTGGAAATGTAAAACAAGTCAGTCACTTTTAAAAAGCTGTTTGCCAACTTCTGAAAAAGTTAAACATGGAATTACCATACGATCCACTCTTGGCATATACCCAAGAGAACTGAAAACCTATGCCCACTCAAAAACTTGCAGATGAATATTCATAGAAGCACTAGACACAATAGGCCAAAAGTGGAAACAGCCTAAATGTTCATCAGCTGATGAATGGATTAACAAAACGCTGTATATCCACAAAATGGAATATTATTCAGCCACAAGAAGGAGTGAAGCTCTGATACATGCACAGATGAATTTTTAAAACATTACACTAAATGGAAAAAGCTATTCGCAAAGAACCACATATTGTATGATTCCATTTATATGAAATGTCCACAATAGGCAATTCCATAGAGTCAGTCAGAAAATATATTAGTGGTTGCCAAAGGTTGGGGTGGAAGGAAAGAGAGAATGGGGAGTAACTGCTAATGGGTGTAAGCCTTCTTTTAGGAATGACTAAAATATTCTGGAACTAGATAGCAGTGATTCAGGCATGATTTTGTGCACATTCTAAAAACCACTGATTAATCTACTTTAAAAGGGCAAAGTTTATGATATATGAATCTGCAAGGAATTCAGACAACTTATGCAGTCTAAGGAAATAGCTTCCACAAGACTGCCCTCACTTCACACCCTAGATACAGATTTGGAGGTCCCCAGAGCCACCTTCACTTCACACCAGCTGTCTACAAATTAGGGGGTTTCCCAATAACAATCCTCAGATTCAATAATGACTCATGGAACTCAAGAAAGCACTGTACTTAGAGTCACAGTTTTATTTTAAGAAAGGATACAAATTAAAACCAGCCAGAGGAGGAGACACTTAGGGTGAAATCTGGGAAGTTTCCAAAAGTAAAGTTTCCATCATCTTCAAGGGTGTGTTACCTTCCCAGAATCAATATGTTACAATATACATGGAGTATTGTGAAACAGGGAAGCTCACCCATGCATTAGTGTCCAGAGCTTTTATTGAGGCTTAATTATGTAGCCATGATTGATTGAATCATTGCGCACATAGTTGAACTCAGTTTCCATCCCTCTTTCCTTGCCCAAAGGTGGGCATATATCAGGTAGCTCAAAGCCCAAACTCTCTAATCACTTGATTGGTCTTTCTGGCAGGACCAAGTGTTACCTCCTTAATGTAACTTAGCACCTCCTGAGCATAAACAATCAGATATAATCCAAATTACACATCATGAATAACAAAGATACTCTTACCACTCAGGAAATTAAAAGAGATTGGAAACTACCTGCCAGCACTCCCAGGACAAAATTCAGGTCTCTCTTTAAGTGAGGTCAAATTCCTTACTACACAGAATTATATCTCAATAAAGCTGCCATTAAAAAAAAAGAAAGAAAAAGAACATTGAATCCTGATTTATGATAGATACTGCCTACATGCATATAAAGTGAATATAGGAATTTAAGTCATATTAAAGAATTTTAGAAGGATTCTTCAGAAATGTAATGTATGTATATCACTGCTATTGAAATAATGCCCGAATAAAAGTTAAACTACTGGCAATAATTTTTTAAAATTTACTGTGGAAGTTCTGTTATGGGAATAAATAAAAACATCCATGGGACAAGTAAGAGATGCATGCAGTGCAGGAGGGACATCAAGAGAGGCTCTGGTAAAGCACTAGCTTCAGGAAGTTTCCATGGGTTTGAGTGGTGAATTGTCAACAGTAAACACAGAAATTAATGGAATCCTTTAAGATACCATGACAAGACTTGACCTCAAAGTCAAGAAAATATAAGTGGAAAATATAACAGTTCTGGAGTCCAGAGTGATGAGCTACAGATCTTTAAATCTCCACCCCTTACAGAGAGGATTTGTCCCAGAGTCTAAGCAGGACCATGTCCTCAGCTGAGGACCAAGTGGCCCAAGATATTAGAAGAGAAGAGTAATGCAACACAAAGGGCATGGCTCAGGGTCAACATGAAACCTACCTTCACACAGAATCCATTTGGAACAATTACGTGGACCCAAAATCATTGATTTTAATCTGCTTCTCCTCGCAAGTAAGCTATGTGAAGAGAATCCTATGGACAATTGCTTAGAGTAGACTCTTCTCAAGGACAGAACTCTGAAGACAAATTCCAGTTAGGAAATTAGAAGTCATGTCGGCCGCATGCATGGTCAGGAACCAGAAGGAGCTGAGGAACACCTGGACCCAGTAGCATCAGTATCCTTAACCTACTTTGGAGTGGAGTTCACATCTACTTGAGAAGACCTGTTTGCTTTTACAAGTTAACATCCAAAGCAAAAGTGGTTTCCAGCAGAACCTTACTTTAATGCAATGACAAAGCATGGGTTGTAAATGAAAAGAGCTTATCTGAAAAAACTTGTTATAATAAAATTCACTTATTAATTGTTTCATTCACCCAAAATATGCCCTTGAACATCTGCTAATAATATATTTATTCATGTAACAGGTATTTATTGGATGCCTACTAATATCAGGCATTTAGTCCCTGATGATACAGAAGTAAACAAATCAAATAAGGTAGAGCTCTGCATTCAGAGATCTTACATCTTAGAAGGAACACAAGTAATAAACACAAATACACACATAAGAACATAGATATGTACCTAAGATAGATAATTCATACAATGAAAATGTACTAAAGAAAATAAAAGGGGGAAATGAGATTAAGTGTGCCTGAGGAAGGGGAATTCTAATTTTGCTATGTTAGATCACAGAAAGCCTTGCTAAGGCAGTGACATTTAGATGACATTTAGCATGGAAAACAACCAGGCAAAATGTGGAGGAAGAGAGTTCCAGCTAGAGAAAATATCAAGTGGAATAGGAGAGGGAATATGCTAGGGAATTTGAGGAACAGAAGGAGGGATGACACAGAAAGTAGAGGCCAATATACATAGCTCCTTATAGGCCACAGGGAGGGGGGTGGATTTAATGCTAAATGCCAAGTGCTGGACCATGTGGATTACAGGGTCACACTCTCTGCCCTCTTGAGTCTTCCAGTCTAGACCGTGGGGCACAAACACTAAACAAATAGCCACACACAAAAAATAGAACTACAGACTGGGACATGATACAGAGGAAGACTCCAGATCACCCTGGGGCTTTATAACCAGAAAACCCAATTTAATTTGGGGGTAGGAAGGGCTTCTTTGGGGGGGGGAATAACCTTTAAGGGAAAATTTAAAGGGGAGTTGTAGTAATATAACCAGTTACATTAAGTTGATTATTTTAGGTTTATATGAATAAATAAAGATAGATAGAGATGATAGAGTTATAGAATCCATTCACTTTAATTAAAAATTTTAAATGGTGACCCTAATGAGGCTCCTGATGAAAAGAATGACAAATTTTCAGTCACACAGAATATATGCCATCAGACATGAAAATTTTATTATCTTTGCAATGACAGATTGATTCACTATACAGGACTTCATAATATTTGAAATTAGGAACATGGCATTAAAGTTCATGAACTGATTACCATAATTATAGTTCATTTGATCTTGATTGCTTTTGTAGGAACTCCTGATTAAATCTGTCTGCCCTTGTAATTACTACAGCTTCTTTCTTACAATGCTAAAAATTTCTTGGGATAATAATTCAGCATTTTGCTTTCAACCCTTACCCTCTTCCCATACCATATTGCTACAGTTGTTTTAATCATCATTTTTTTCTTAAAAACCTGGAGTAGTAGTTTACAAAGATTTTCACTTACAGTATTCAGAGACTCAAAACAAGCTGGGGAAGGCAAGCATTATTCATTCTATTTACAGATGAGGAGACTGAAGATCACCAAGGGGAAGTGAATGATCCGAAGCCACATAACTTTAACTGTGTTAGTTTCTCTTCTTCAGGTTGCCAGAGAGCTCTAGGACGTTGGATTCACACAGGCAGGGAGCCATCCATGCATTCTTCTTCACCAACAGGGAAATGCATGTGAGAGTCACTTTGCTTCTTTACCAAAGGAGAGCAGAGAGGCTAGAAAGAAGCAGAAGGGTAGGGGACAAGATCCTATTGAAACACAAAGATCTTTTGATCTCAGCCCTCCAACTTTCTGAGTTCTCAGCCTACACCTTACAACTTGGATTTTGGCAGCCAAATAACAAGCCAGAGTCTGCTCCCTGGGACAAAGGAAGAGGCTGAATGTAGGGGGAATTTTTCTGTCTGCAAACCTTAACCTTTGAAGAAGACTTCTGTAGATCTAGAGCCCCAACCCTTTACAAAATAATTCATCCAAGAGGGTTCAGTTAGATGAGTGGGCTTTACAGAATTCCTAGAAAACCAAAGCCACCAACGTGGTGGGTATTGGATGGTGGTTGCTATTTTGGAAGATTTGCCCATGAGAGATGAGAGGCAGGGGCCCAAGTTGGCTGGGAGTGTAAGGGCAAGCTCAGAAGAGGTAATATTGAACATTAATTGTGTACCAGAGACCTGCCAAAAGTTTGGGGTTCCAAAAGGAGAAGCTTCCATCCTAGACAAGGCCATGGGATGAAAGCTCAGCCCCAGAGAAACTGCTGACCTGGTATAAAGAGAAGTACAGTGATCAGTTGTGACTCAGAAATAAAAGTGAGGGCTTCCCTGGTGGCACAGTGGTTGAGAATCTGCCTGCCAATGCAGGGGACACGGGTTCGAGCCCTGGTCTGGGAAGATCCCACATGCCACGGAGCAACTGGGCCCGTAAGCCTCAATTACTGAGCCTGCGCGTCTCGAGCCTGTGCTCCGCAACAAGAGAGGCCGTGACAGTGAGAGGCCCGCGCACCGCGATAAAGAGTGGCCCCCGCTTGCCACAACTAGAGAAAGCCCTCACACAGAAACGAAGACCCAACACAGCCATAAATAAATAAATTTAAAGAAAAATACTTAAAATGTTAAAAAAAAATAAAATAAAATAAAAGTGAGGGGCCAATAATTCTCCCAAAGGACCAACTCCAATTCCTTCTATGGACATATGCTTGGGAAAGAGGGAAAAAAATAAGAGGATCAATAGGTATTGGTATAGGCTGAATTGTGTACCCTTAATTCCTATGTCTAAGTTCTAAGCCCCAGTACCTCAGAATATGACTGTATTTGGAGACAGGGCCTTTAAAGAGTGGGTTAATTTTGCTTATGGTGTGAGGAAATGTTCTAATCTCATTTTTTCACATGTAGCTGTCCAATTTTCCCAGCACAGCTTATTGAAGAGGCTGCCTTTTCTCCATCATAATATTCTTGCCTCCTTTGTCATAGATTAATTGACCATAGGTGTGTAGGTTTATTTCTGGGCTCTCTATCATGTTCCATTGACCTATGCTTCTGTTTTTTTGCCAGTTTTAATTACTGTAGCTTTGCAGTATAGTCTGAAGTCAGAGAGCATGATGCCTTCAGCTTTCTTCTTTTTTCCAAGGTTGCTTTGGCAATTTGGAATTTTTTGTGGTTCCATATAAATTTTAAGATTATTTGTCCTAGTTCTGTGAAAAATGTCATGGGTATTTTGATAGGGATTGCATGAAATCTGAAGATTGCTTTGGGTAGTATGGAAATTTTAACAATATTAATTCTCCCAATCCAAGAACACAGACTATCTTTCCATTTCTTTGTATCATTTTCAAATTCCTTCATCAATGCTTTATAGTTTTCAGAGTATAGGTCTTTCCCCTCCTTAGTTAAGTTTTTTTCTAGGTATTTTATTATTTTTAAAGTGATTGTAAATGGAATTGTTTCCTTAATTTCTCTTTCTGATTGTTCATTATTAGTGTATAGAAAAGCAACAGATTTCTGTATATTAATCTTGTATCTTGCAAACTTGCTGAATTCATTTATTAGCTCTAATAGTTTTTTGGTAGAGACTTTAGGGTTTTCTATATAATATCATGTCATCTGCAAATAATGACAGTTTTACCTCTTTCCTTCTAATTTGGATACCTTTTATTTCTTTTTCTTGGCTCATGTCTATGGCTATGACTTCCAATGCTATGTTAAATAGAAATAGTTAGAATGGGCAACCTTGTTTTGTTCCTGATTTTAAAGGAAAAGCCTTAGGTTTTCATACTGGAGTATGATGTTAGCTGTGAGTTTGTCATAAATAGCCTTTATTATGTTGAGATATGTTCCCTCTATACCAACTTTGATGAGAGTTTTTATCATGGAGAGATGTTGAATTTTGTCTAAAGTTTTTTCTGCATCCATTGAGATTATTGTGTGATTGTTATCATCCCTTTTGTTAATGTGGTGTATCACATTGATTGATTTGCAAATACTGAACCACCCGTGAATCCCTGGAATAAATTCCACTTGATCACTGTGTATGATCCTTTTATATATTGTTGAATTCAATTTGCTAATATTTTGTTGGGGATTTTGCATCTATATTCATCAGAGATATTGGCCTGTGATTTTCTTTTTTTGTAGAGTCCTTGTTTGGTTTTGGTATCAGAGTAATTGTGGCCTTGTAGTATTGCATTAATTCAATTGAACATTCAATTGAAATTAATGCAACATTTTGAACAAACTAAAAGCTTTTGCACAGCAAAGGAAACCATTGACAAAACAAAAAGACAACCTATTAAATGGGAGAAAACATTTGCAAATTGTGTGACCAATAGGGGTTAATATCTAAATTTTATAAATGGCTCATACAACTCGATATCAAAAAAACCCAAATAACTCAGTTTAAAAATGGGCAGAAGACCTGAATAGACATTTTTCCAGAGAAGATATACAGATTGCCAAAAGGCACATGAAAAAATGCTCAACATCACTAATCATCAGAGTAATGCAAATCAAAACCACAATGAGATATAACCTCACATCTGTCAAAATGGCTATCATCAAAAAGTCTGTAAATATCAACTGTTGGTGAGGATGTGGAGAAAAGGGAACAATTGTACACTGTTAGTGGGAATGTAAATTGGTACAGCCACTACAGAAAACAGTATGGAGGTTTATCAAAAAACTAAAAATAGAACTACCATATGATCTAGCAATTCCACAGCTGGGTATATATCCAAAGAAAATGAAAACACTAATTTGAAAGGATACATGCATCCCAATGTTCATAACAGCACTAATTACAATTGCCAAGATACAGGAGCAACCCATCAAGTACCCATCAACAGGTGAATGGAAAAAGGAGATGTGAAATAGATATTACTATCTATGTGATACAGAATATTACACAGTCATAGAAAGAATGAAATTCTGCCATTTGCAACAACATGGATGAATCTAGAGAGTATTATGCTTAAGAGAGTGAAATAAGTCAGACAGAGACAGACACTCTGTTATCACTTACATGTGGAATCTAAAAAATAAAACAAATGAATGTATGTAACAAAACAGAAGTAGACTCATAGATATAGAAAACAAACTAGTGTTACCAGTGGGAAGAAAGGAGGGGAGAGGAATGAAATAGGGGTATGGGATTAAGAAACACAAACTACCATGTATCAAATAGATAAGCTACAAGGATAACTTGTACAGCAGAGTGTAATATAGCCATTATTCTATAATAACTTTAAATGGAGTATAATCTATAAAAATATTGAATCATGATGTTGCACACCCCAAACAATATAACATTGTAAATGAACTGTACTTTAATAAAAAAAAAAATGATTTGATTAAGTTAAAATGAGGTCATTAGGATAGGCCCTAATCCAATACTATTGCATTGGATTCTTTATAACAAGAAGAAATTTGGACACAAACACAGAAGGAAAACCATGTGAAGACATAGGGAGAAGATAGCCATCTGTAAGACCTGAGGCAGGTCTCAGAAGAAACCAACCCTACCAACACTTTGATCTCTGATTCCAAGCCTACAGAATTGTGAGCAAATCCATCTCTGTTTTTTAAGCCACCCAGTCTGTGGTACTTTGTTATGGCAGCCATAGCAAACTAATACAGGTATGTCTATGTTTTTCTTCTAAGCCCCACACTTCTCTGGGGGGAGGGAGTCATCATAATATACAGCCAACCCCTGAGGAGATGGATTAGAAAAGTGAGGGAGTCTGGTCTGTTGGAGCAGAGAGGGGTGGCATCAGCAGACCCATCTGCAAGGAAATAAGAAAGAGTTTTTGGGAAATGAGGAAGGGAATGCTAGTCCCCTCTTCTGTTCCTATGAATTGCCCAAAGACAGCAGTGAAACAGCTTCTCAGTGAAAAAAAAAAATGCCTTTTCCTCTTCCTTCACAATACAGCACACAAAGGACCACCCCACCCTTCAGAGTGAACCACCTCATTGGAATTTACAAAATAAAAGGTAGTCAGGTTGTTCAAGTCTTTACAAAAATCCTTGACCCAGAAGGGTTAGAATCTAGAAGAAGGAAATCAAGACATAATGGGTGATTATTTTCAATAGTATCACTCTTGACATTCTGCTCTTTCCATTCTTTTGTTTTGCTGTGTGTGTGTGTATTCAGAATCATAGCCATTGTGGTTATACAGTTCTCAACTTGCTTTGGTTATATTTTAGTTTTTTAAAAGGCATAGAAAAGTATTCAAATGAGACATGGTATGTGAGAAATGAAAAGAGAGAATGAGTTATTGAAAGCTCTAGGGGAAAACTGAGGTCACCTGTGCTGCTGGAAACCCAGGCTGCAGTGCTTTGGAGCAACCCTGTGGTCAAAAAGTACTACCATACAACCCAGCAATCCCACTACTGGGCATATACCCTGAGAAAACCATAATTCAAAAAGAGTCATGTACCAAAATGTTCATTGCAGCTCTATTTACAATAGCCAGGACATGGAAGCAACCTAAGTGTCCATCATCGGATGAATGGATAAAGAAGATGTGGCACATATATACAATGGACTATTACTCAGCCATAAAAAGGAACGAAATTGAGTTATTTGTAGTGAGGTGGATGGAGTTAGAGTCTGTCATACAGAGTGAAGTAAGTCAGAAAGAGAAAAATAAATACTGTATGCTAACACATATATATGGAATCTAAGGAAAAAAAAAAAAAAAAAAAGGTCATGAAGAACCTAGTGGCAAGACGGGAATAAAGACACAGACCTACTAGAGAATGGACTTGAGGATATGGGGAGGGGGAAGGGTAAGTTGTGACAAAGTGAGAGCGTGGCATGGACATATATACACTACCAAACGTAAAATAGATAGCTAGTGGGAAGCAACCGCATAGCACAGGGAGATCAGCTCTGTGCTTTGTGACCACCTAGAGGGGTGGGATAGGGAGGGTGGGAGGGAGGGAGATGCAAGAGGGAAGAGATATGGGAACATATGTATATGTATAACTGATTCACTTTGTTATAAAGCAGAAACTAACACACTATTGTAAAGCAATTATACTGCAATAAAGATGTTGAAAAAAAAAAAAGTACTCCCACCTTCAGTGCTCTAAGTAGAACAAATATTAGGGTGAAGAGCCAGATGGGGTCATTCCCTCCAAGTCTCCCTAGAGACATCCTTAACTGAGCAAGCAGGCAGGTAGATGCACAGTGGCACTTCCCCTCCGGGGAGTGGGGAGCCCTTCTTGTGCCCTTCACCAGCTGATCTTAGTCATTCTGAATCAGAGGAATCAGCAAGTCCATCACTTGGAGATTTAATTATCTTTTCTTTACTCAAATCTCATAATGAATCATTCCAGGAGGTTATTAATTTTTCATTCCAGAATGAGGGCATGAAGGCAACCTAGTATGATGTTCTGCTACCTTTGAAAAATTCCACTCATGCCATGGGTCTGTACTGTGAATGGGCTGTACATTCTCTTGATTAACAGTTAGAATCACATTGAATCTTGCCGACAAGGGTTTAAGGCAAGGTCATACTAGCGTGCACCTAAACATCTTTTAACTGAGGTATTGCCAAACCCATACTGGCTTCAACCAGAGGCTGGAGCATGGGGCACTACAGAACCCCACCCCCCAGCCAGAATGCAGGAGCCCCTGTATCTAACATCTATCAATCTGCCACTGAAGCTGCCTCTACCTGAGTTCAGGATTAATGATCTCTCACTTGAACAATAACATTAACCTTCAACTTACTTTTCCAGCTTCTCTTCCTACATTCAACCCTACCAAACCATACTCAACCTGCACTTGCTTGGACATACCTCCAAGTTTGTTGGAGGAAAGTTCTTGATATTTGAAAAGAAATAAGAGCTAATCAAGGACTCTTCAGCAATATAAGAATTTCCTTAATTTTTTGTCATGTTATAGTTGGTGCTCCATAAACGCACATGAAATGAATCATGGATGCACAGAGCAGCTCCTCTGCTCTGCAGATACCGTGTCCCTACAAGTGTCATCTGTTTCCCACTTCTACCTCAGTTTTTTTTTCAATCACCTCAAGGTCTTAATTTTTAGTAGCGTTTTATCTTCTCGATTTCTTTAGGTAACAATTATTTAATTAGCACCTACTAAGGGCTTTAAATTATGTATTTATTTTTATCCAGTTCTTCCTTGTTTTTCTTCCTCAGTAGATTCTAAACTCCACAAAAACAGAGACCTGTCTGTCTTACTCACTATGAGATCTTCGACACCTGGAAAACAGTAGGTGCTAAAATATATGTGTAGTGCTAAATGGATGAATGGGTAAACATGCACCTACAATCTCAACAACTGAGGGTTTTAGGGTTTGTTTCCTCCCTCTATTGCTTTCTTTTTTTATTCAAACAGCATCAAGATCGTACCTATTTGTTTTAAAACAACAAAAAATGATTGCTTGGGAGGGCTCTCAGATTAGCCATTTCTTCATGGTGATTGATGGACTGACGTTTTCACTTTTTCACCTTCCATTTCTATCCTGAATCACTCTTCATTCTAATACAGACTACACACTGATAGGTGCTTTTGCAGCAGATGCTGGAACAGCTCCCAGTATGATACTGCAAAGCCTCTTTTCCCAGCAAAATCTGAGTCCATCAGTAACACGGTTCATTCTCCACAGCCAAGATTACAATATTTTCCAGTCAGATTTCACTTGCTTGGGATAAATCTTGTAGGCTATTAAATCTGACTTTCTGATCCCCGCTAACAGGGTATTTGAAGAACTATCAAAGGAACACTGCCAGTGTCTTGTATATTACAGTAAGCCCTTGATAGCAGCCATAATGTGTTGTATGATGGGGAATGTTGTCTAAAGATAAAAATAGGCAGGCGGGAAGGCATCAGCCCAATCGACTTAATTTTACACATGTACAGCCACTGGCATGTCTGCAATGAGATTAAGTAATGCCCTTGTTGGCAAACATTATAACTTTTCTCCAATAACAAATCTTTAGTTGATACTATAACTTTGGTGCAACTAAGTGTAGGAAGGAAAGAACAAATAGTAGCTGATTCCAAAGGAACCCTCTCGTTTAAAGAAGCTCGCCCATTAGGAAGGCATATGTCAGATAGAAGTGTGTACATAAGAAGGATTTACAGTTATTTTGTTTTCAAATAGTCAGAGATGTAGATAAGCAGAACAGACTGAAAGCTGTTGTCAGACTCTTCCTCTTTTCTGCCTTCACAGCTAGAAGGGAAATTCTAAGTTTGCTACAAGCTCTCTATTAAATCATAATATATGTTTCCTGCACATCATTAAACCTCTAGCTGATTACTTGATGCATTTCTCTGAAACAAGGGAGCCCCACTTAGGACAGGAAGCACTTATAAAAATAGCCCTTTTAGATATCACCTGTGATTCTGATGATCTGTCAAAGCCAAGATGCAGAGAGACCAAGGTCAGAAACACCCTGCGAAAGCAGATTGTATCCCAGCTTCTAGGCAAAACAAAAGAAGGGGGAAAGCCCATGGCTGGTGAATCCATCAATTTCTGGGAAATGATGTCTAATCACAAGTTTGCATATGCAGTAGGTGCCCTGGGAAAAAAAGACAGGACCTACAGGGCACATTTAAGATGCATCTCAAATGCAGTCCTCAGAACTCCATTCAAGGAGGGAATAATTGGATGGGACCAGAGGGGGAAGGTGAATGGGGAAAGCAATGGGTTGAGGCTGAAAACCCTTGAGTCTTGTCACAAGTGGGCAGGTGCACATCAAAGAGTTCACATGGATCCCATTCTATGTATTTCTGTGGTGATACTATGAAATGTGTGCTTTCCTTTAATATCGTGGAAGTAAAAGCAGGTCCTGGAAAGTATAGTTATTTTAGTTGTTTTAATACTGGAATGTTTGAATTTAGTGTATTTGCTAATTTACTTCCAAGTATTTGTTGCATACTCCCTTATTAATTCAAAGGAAATTTCATGCAGGTACCGCAAAGGTATAAGTAAAAAAGTCCTTCCATTTGTGACGTGCCTGCGTTTACCAATGCCTGAATTCCATGCTGGCTGAGATTATCTCTGTGTCGAATGGGAGAGGTACTATGAATTCTAAATGCTACATTATCTTGCTTTATAACTGCAATGCCTAATAACAGAAAGAGGGCTTTGGGCCACAATTAATAGCCATTCTTACAGATCTTTTAACTCTGCAATCTCTAAGGAGTTTGCTTTCCATTAACATTTCCAGAAATAACTTACTTTACATTATTAAAGTGCTGTGAGTGATAGTTTCCAAATTATTCCTAAGCTAATTATTAAAAAATGATTACTCCAAAAAGCTTTTCCCACTTTAAATTGTACCTTTAAGAGTCTTGCAATAAATATGAAGATAGAGCCATAGCTATTGTAAGGATCTCTGTTTGTGATATAACCAGTTTTATTAAGCCAATCTCCAGTGTACTCTAAAATGTGTTTTCATTACAAGTTATGGTACTAAATACCATGAGAAAAGATATGGAAATCAGCAATATTAACTATGCCAGTTAAGATGAGCCAAACTAACCTAATGAAGGGGATATAGCCACTAGAAAGCTATGTTTTGATTTTTTTAAAGGTTAATTAGACTGCCTAATTATCCCAGACTGAGAGCATATTATTCTCTTAGAAAAGCAAGCATAATTAACTTAGAGAGAGGCCTCCCCTACAAGCAAAAACAAGTAAATAAGAAAACTCCAAGCCAAAGTGGTTTGCTTCTGTTGAAATCCAGTGACTTGATGCTTATATAAATAGGATAAAACACACATGCACACACACTCGCACACACTCAAACACACACACAACAATAGCTGTTAAATGTGGCCATCCTGAGAGTTTACAAGATATGGAAGAGTTGACTGCAAATCTATATCCATAATTTCTAATCTGTATAAAGTATGCTTCTCAAGAAGATGAAAAGAAAATACTTCCTAGGAAAGAATGGGACATCTGTTACTTTGAGCTGCCTAGCAACAATCCCCCTTTCTTTTGGTAACACTGCCCCAATTTTCTTTCTGGAATTATCTGTTGCACCTACATTGCACTCCCTTACAGTTTAATGTTCCCTAGGAAACTATCCAATAAACCAACTGCACACAAATGTCCACTTCAGAGTCTCAGAGAAGACTTTTCCAGGGAAGCCAATATAAGGTACTGGTGCCAGAATTGGCCTTAGGAAGCAGAAACTAAAATGAGATTTTAGTTTCTGTCACTTGTCTGCTGACTGGCAATCAGGATCACATCACTGGTAGTTGGGGTGGAACTGATAGCCCCCTTGTATGCTATAGCAAGATAGATATTAAAACTTTCACAGGTTTTACATAATGGCTTATAAAGTGTTTGAGCTACTGATAAAGGGTCCTCTTCAGCATTTCATCAGACCAAAAGCTCTATTTTACAGCCACGGAGGTGAGGTAGTTGTCACAAAATTATAGGATCTATTCATCTTCTACCACATCACCTAGAAACTGCAGGCAAAATAGAGCCATAGAATACATGGTTGAGACACCAGCTTGAAGATGACACTTTCAAGGATGGGCACCACTCTCCAAGACCTAGTATACACCATGAATCCACTGTATGGTTCTGTGTTCCAACTGGCAGAATACATAGAGCTGAGAACTGAGAAGCAGAAGTAGGAGCAACTGCATTTACCATCACTCCCAGTGAGGAGTTTTTCTCTCTCATTCAAATAAATGTAGGCTCTTGGGTCTAGCGATTCTGATTCACAGAGGGGGGACACTTCTACCAGGGGATGCAGCAAGAGTACCATTAATCTATAAGCCCTGGCTGCTGGCCTATCACTTCAGGTTCCTTGTGCCAAGAGACCAGATTGCAAGGAAGCTCATTATGCTGGAAGGAGTAATTGACACTGATCTTCAGGAGGATGTTGAACTACTGTTACACAGTGAAGGTAAAAGTATGCTAGAAACCCAGTTGATTCACTGGAGCTTTTTAATACTCCCCTGCCTAATTGTGGCAGAAAATTGTCAAGAGAAGCATTCATGACATGAGAAGGGCATAGTGACCATGTCCCCAGACCCCTCAAAGATGAGAGCCTGGGCCACCCCATGAGGTAAGCCATGACAGAAGAGGTGCTGGCAGAGAGTATAGGAGTCACAATGGGCCATGCAGGAGGGAGCATCAGTTATGGCCCCATGAACAACTGTAGCAGTGGGAGCTGTAATTTGTTTCACCAACCTTACCCTTGTAAACTTCCCCACAAAAATAGACCAACCAGAATTCTAGAGGGAGCTGTTCCCAGATAGGCTGAACTTATACAGCAAATGGATCCAAGCAGTAAAAGGAGTAGACAGTAGTGGATGCTGGGGTGCAGCACCCAGATCCCCCACTTAGGACTGAGTTACTACTTCCCCCAGCTGCCAAGGTGTATTTCCAGATGGCAGCGCAGGTGTGACTTCTCCAGGAATTTCTGTCATCCATTGAGAGCTTGCTCATCCAACATTATGCCCTATCTCAAGTATAGCCTTCACTCAACAACTGGTTAATACGGGAGGGAGTACTAAGCCCTATCTCGGAAGAATCGCCCCAGCTTCAGAGCTGCCATCAACAACCACAGGACCATGCAAAGCAATGACAGTATTTCTGATATTTACACATTTCAGTTAACAAGGTACTGTGTCAAGCGAGGAATACATGTGTGTGTATATATATATATATATATATATATATATATATATATATATATGTCTATGGACTATCATAAAATAAATTTGGTTTTCCCTGTATTTAATGAAAAAATAAAACCTGCCACAAGATGCATTCCTTTAAGTGGGCTTCCATATTCTATGAAGAAATATTTAGAACTTATGCCAGTATAAGGCAATAATCTACTTTCCTGGAAGGGAGTAATATAAGGGCTTCATTCTTATCCATTTGTATCCATGCAAAGATTTTTGCAATTAAAGGAAAAAGAAAGAGAAGGCGGGGGGTGGGGGGGGGGAGAAGAAAGAGAAAGGAGGGAGAGGGGAAGGATAAGAAGAAAAATTTCAAGATTTGAAATATAGCAGTATACAAGAAGGCTATTCACGATGACCTATTCTCAATTTATCCCATTCAACAATTTGTCATATAATCCCCCCAACAGTCCACAATAGTCCTCGGCTCTCTAATAAATTACAAGGAATAGATAAAAATGCTGAAATTAGTTCTTATGCTCAAGCTTCTCCATCAACAAACTGTAGTAAAGAGAACTACACAGCTCCTATCCCTGCCTGTTGAAAGCCTGAAATATAAGTCCTATTGCTTAAGGATTGCTGCTCTCTGATTGCAAATGTGACATTGGTTTTGGGTCCTGGGATGTTTGCAAAGATGCAAATGTTAACAGGCACAGCAAGTCTAGAAAAGGATTTGCGGGAACACTGTCAGAGCATTAAAGAAAACTCTGAGGCTTGGTTTCCTCACCCGAAGGAAGGGTTGGTTCTCCTGGACTTTCTGTCTGCTCCCTTCCAGAAGGACTTGGCCAAGCTTCTATGGCCAGCCCAGAGAGAGGAAGATGGAGATGTTCATTCCTCCCAGCCAGGGGCAATAGCTCAGTTCTTTTCCATTCTTCCCTGCAAGTCAGCAGGGCGCCATTGGCAGCATCCTTGTGAGTTCTTACATGGGCCCCGAGTATTACAGTTTTCCAAATTAAGTTCCTCTCCTTTCCTCTGCAGACTGCCATGCTCTATCTTGGAGTTTTTTCTCCTTCATGTGGAGCAGCTTGCCCTCTGCTTCCTGTTTTCTAGAGGCCAGCTCCCTGGCCCTAATCATTTACCTCAGTAAACTAAGAACATCAGAAACTGAAGAAACTGAAACGGCCATTTCCACTTCCGGAGGTCAGAAGCTGCTCAAGGCCAAATATTATAGGGGCATTCGAGGCCAAGAAAAAGCAATTTACTTCTCACAACATTTTACCAGGGAGGCAAGTGGAGTCACCTCATCAAAACAAGTCACCTCTTACACTTTCCCTCATTGAGTAGGTCCCCTCAGTGAGGAGAGGGAGCAATGCCCTCCTGCTTACATGAAGTGGACACAGTGATGCTCTGTACGAGTGGTTTCCAGCATCCGTCCACATTTGAATCCCCTGGAAAGCTCCTCACAACACAATTCCTGGCCCCACCCCCTGAGTTTCTGATTCAGTCATTTGGGGGTGGGGCTTAAAGATTTGCTTTTCTAACCACTCCCCCAGGGGGTACTGACCCTGCTAGCCCACAACCCTCACTTTGTGTGGACTTTTGCACCATACTAAGTCTCTACCATGTGTGTAGGGACAGCAGGTGACCCCAGCCAAATGGCTCTCAATGAGTCTGCTTGGGATGGAGATTTGATTTAAAGTAGACCATGAAGGCAAAATTAATATGAAGAGAAATAAGTAGGTGTGGGAGGAAAACCCTGATCTCACGATACTGGCTTTCCAGTCTCACCCATGATCCATACCAAACCACTGAGCCAATTTCAAAGGGGGGCACTGGTGGCAAAGAAAACTTTCAACTAGCACATCTGCAACAGAGATTGTTGCCTGAATATTTTTTTGGTTCAATAGTCTTATCAGTCAGGCACCAGAAGGAAGTCCAGCCAGTGAAAGGCTAGTAATTATTTTTATTCACCTTGAAAACTAAATGCTGGTTCAGATGAGAATTCAACTGATTTGCAAACAGTGTTTACTCTTTTCCTTGTCATCACACAGACAGCCAATTAATGACATTAAAGATTAATTAACAGGGAAGCTGTGCGCTACCTGCCAAAGAGATGATTAAACTTGGAGTCTATGATTCTTCCCAGAAAAGAAAATAAACCTCAGTAATTAAAGGTTCAGAAGCAGCTTTTGTGCTGGGTACCAAGTCCATCCAAGTCAGAATGAGAAAGGTTTCTTAAAAAGTCAAGTGGGTAGGCTCAAGCTGCAGCCAAGTCCTAGCCACCCAGTGATGCCAATTCGCGTGAGCCATCGTGTGAGCCAGGGAGCAGCTCCACCCACCAGGGAAGCGGGAGTCATCACACAGAGCCTCCGTGTGCCTGCCCTCCAAATGGAGCAGCAACCCAGAACTGGTTCTCCATTCCTGCACCTTCCCAATGCTCACAATCACATCCCATTTCTCTAGAACCTTCTCTTAATCTAAAATCATCTTTTCTCAAACGACTCTGCTGAGGCTGCTCATTTTTCTTCCAAAGAAACACATATCAAAAGTAAGGTTTGATCATTCTAAAAAATGCATAATTGAACAGAAAGTTTGAGGTTGGGAGAAGGGCATGATCTCACTAGAACATTTCAGACCACTGCTGGTAACGCACACTGGAAAACATTTCACAGTTCACAGCGTGTGCTTTTCTTTGTATGCTATCCCATTAAATACTCCCAATAGCCTTGAGAAGTGGTCTTCATTGTTTTTTTTTTCCACAGATGAGGAAACTAAGCCAACGTGGGGGTGCAAAGTCTAGGGATAGGAGGTGTCAAACGATCCCCCCACGAGTGCTGATGTATATCCTTTGACTAGCTGTGGGCTCCTCTCACTGACCGTGCTGAATAAGGGACTTGGCTGTAGAGCCCAGAACAGTAAAGGCAGTCATGAAACTCTCGCAGTGAGAGAAAAAACATGGGATGACATAACTTCTAAATCTAAGATAAGCAGTTAATTAATTAAATAATACACAGTTAAATAAAAGCTATAGCTCATGGATCAGTAATGTGACCATACAATGCAGCTCTGATCCAGACTATTTTGAGAATGACAAGGGACAAATCAGAACTTGTGGTCATCTCATGATTAGCAAAGTGCTTCAAAAATAAATACCCATATTTATCAATGTTTCAGGTAGTGGTATTCTGAGTATCTATTGTGGGTGCCTTGAAACACATAATGCTATAGTTTAACCAAGATGAATTCTGTATATGTTCTTGTCCAGAAAAGATTCTTCAATAAAAACCTTTTTAAAAAAGTTATTAGATGAGCTATATAATCCTAAAGGATGGATGGAATAATTTCAGTTGAAGCCCTGGAGAAATTTTATGGAGAAGGTGACATTTAAGTTCAACTATGAAGGACCAGTAGATAATCTATAGTACGATAAAGAAAAAGAGCATTTTTAGGTTACAGGAATTGCTTGAAGAAATAATAATTCAAGGCTATGTTATGGATGTAGAAAATGTCATGTTATGCTTGAGGAACAGTGAGTAGGACAATTTTTATGTCTTTATTTAATTAGAAATTTTTTTCCTCTCAAAGAGTAAATGAATGGAGATTCCACAGTAAGTTAATTAACATACAGTGTTATCTTACTCAACATTGACAATGTTCCCCCAAAGTTAAATATTTATGAAGTTACATTTCGATTTAGATAAAAGATAAAATTTGCTTCAAGTAATATTTAATAGAAGAATTAGAATGGTAATTAAAAAGGCCATTGGTTGCAATGCTTGATAACATTTGATGCAATTATCACAAAGGTTAGTGAGCCAGCAGAAGACACTACAAATAAGTAAAAGCCTAGAAATGGAAATGGCTGGGAACTGATAACTGTAGTACTGGGAATGAAATGAAATAAAAGAGTAAATATGTCCATTCAAATCATTAGATAACAGTGCCTTTCTTGTGCAGTGAAATGTTAAAGTTACCATATTTAATTCCCTGGCCAAGTTCATCTGCAAGTAGATAGTGAGCCATGATGAGATAAGCAGGCTGGGTTTCCATGTTTTGTGATTGTCTGATGCTAAGGAAACATCCCAGAAATGCTGACATAATGGGAGTGAAGGAGAATTTATTAAAGACAATCTTGAATATTGTATATTGAATGAATGCAGAAATTAATAAATCTAACACAATGCTGAAGGAGAAAGTGTGTTAGTCTCTGAGAAGAGGGAAGAGTTGAGGTTATCACTGTAAAAAATGGAAACAGGGGCTTCCCTGGTGGCGCAGTGGTTGAGAGTCTGCCTGCCAATGCAGGGGACACGGGTTCGAGCCCTGGTCTGGGAGGATCCCACATGCCGCGGAGCAGCTGGGCCCGTGAGCCACAATTACTGAGCCTGCGCGTCTGGAGCCTGTGCTCCGCAACGGGAGAGGCCGCGATAGTGAGAGGCCTGCGCACCGCGATGAGGAGTGGCCCTCGCTTGCCGCAACTAGGGAAAGCCCTCGAACAGAAACGAAGACCCAACACAGCCATAAATAAAATAAATTAATTAATTAAAAAAAAAAATGGAAACAATTTAATTTGTACAATAACAACCACAACATAACAACAAAAACCACATAATATTCATTTATTCTGTAAATTTTTATTGTATACAAGTATGTGCCAATAAGCTCTAGTGATACAGTAGTAAATGAAGTTCCTGCCCTCCTGGAGAAAGACAATTTTAAAAAATATGTAAATTAATTCTAGTAGTGATGAGTACTCTGAAGAAAAACAAAGCAGGGCAGGAGTACAGAGTGACAGTCATGCTAGTTTAAATCAGGGAAAGTTTCTCTTACATTTGAATCACTTTTCTGCTGACAAAACCCTTCCATAACCTCATTCATTTCACTTAACCTTGACAGCAGAATGTTAATTTAGATATTATTCCCACTTTTACAAATGAGAAGACCTAGATAAGTTAACAGAATCACCCAGCATGGGGTGGGCATTGGTAAGTAGGGGATACCGGAACGCCCTGGAAGTAACATTGGTTGTGCACCTGGATGTCAAACACCTCTCTCAAGGTGCTTTACAAATGCATACAGTCTTCATAAGATGTTTTGGTCTATTTCTTCTTCCCATAAAAATTCCCACCATAGGTCTGAAGTTACTGTACAAGGTAAAACGTCAGTAAATGGCAGACATAGTTAAACATAGCATGGTGATTCCAAATCCTGTTCCCATCCTATTGCACAGGGACTTCATCGTGGGTCAGGATCTTTAAAAAAAAAAAATTCAGGGCAGGCTGCCTATTCTTTCCCAGGGAAGGAATGGATATGCATATATATGTACATTTATATACAAAAGACTCATATTCTGAAAATAAAAAGAGCTATAATAAAACAATTTTTAAAAAGACACATAGCCTCACAGGAAAAAAAAAAGGGCAATGGAATTTAACAGGCACTTCACAAAAGAGGATATCCAAGTGGCCAATAAATATATTAAAAAGGCTCATTTATTTATTAAAAAAAATTTTTTTTACAGTAGGTCCTTGTTGGTTATCTATTTTAAATATATCAGTGTGTACATGTCAATCCCAAATTCCCAATCTATCCCTCCCCCCAACCCTTCTCCCCTGGTAACTGTAAGTTCATTCTCTAAGTCTGTGAGTCTGTTTCTGTTTCGTAAATAAGTTTATTTATATTATTATTTTTTTTTAGATTCAGCATATAAGCTATACCATGTGATATTTGTTTTTCTCTGACTTACTTCACTTACTATGATGAGCTCCAGGTCCATCCATGTTGCTGCAAATGGCATTATTTCATTCTTTTTAAAGGCTGAGTAATATTCCATTGTATATATGTACCACATCTTCTTTATCCATTCCTCTATTGATGCACATTTAGGTTGCTTCCATGTCTTGGCTATTGTAAACAGTGTTGCAATGAACATTGGGGTGCATATATCCTTTTCAACCATGTTTTTCTCCAGACATATGCCCAGAAGTGGGGTGGCTGGATCATATGGTAGCTCTATTTTTAGTTTTTTAAGGAGCCTCCTTACTGTTCTCCATAGTGGTTGTACCAATTTACATTTCCACCAACAGTGTAGGAGGGTTCCCTTTTCTCCACACCCTCTCCAGCATTTAATGTTTGTAGATTTTTTTTTTTTTAAATAATGGATAACGTTTTGGTAAGCATGTCCCAGTCATCATTATTATTACTTTTTTTAAAAAATAAATTTATTTATTTATTTATTTATTTATTTTTGGCTGTGTTGGGTCTTCGTTTCCGTGCGAGGGCTCTCTCCAGTTGCAGTGAGCGGGGGCCACTCTTCATCGCGGTGCGCAGGCCTCTCACCATCGCGGCCTCTTGTTGCGGAGCACAGGCTCCAGACGCGCAGGCTCAGCAATTGTGTCTCACGGGCCCAGTTGCTCCGCGGCATGTGGGATCTTCCCAGACCAGGGCTAGAACCCGTGTCCCCTGCAGTGGCAGGCAGATTCTCAACCACTGCGCCACCAGGGAAGCCCCCTGTAGATTTTTTGATGATGGCCATTCTGACTGTGTGAGGTGATATATCATTGTAGTTTTGATTTACATTCTCTAATGATTAGCGATGTTGAGCATATTTTCATGTGTCTTTTGGCCTTCTGTATGTCTTCTTTGGAGAAATATCTATTTAGGTCTTCTGCCCATTTTTTGACTGCGTTGTTTGTTTTTGGATATTGTGCCACATGAGCTGTTCGTAAATTTTGGAGACTAATCCTTTGTTGGTCGTATCATTTGTGAATAGTTTCTCCCATTCTGTCAGTCATCTTTTCATTTTGTTTGTGGTGTCAAAAGGGGCTCTTATTTATTTATTTATTTATTTATGATGTGGACTCTTTTTAAAGCCTTTATTGAATTTATTGCAATATTGCTTCTGTTTTATGTTTTGGTTTTTTGGCCGCAAGGCATGTGAGATCTTAGCTCCCTGACCAGAGATCAAACTTGCATTGAAAGGCAAGGTCTTAACCAGTGGACCATCAGGGAAGTTCCAAGGGCTCATATTTATTAATCATCAGGGAACATAAATTAAAACCACAAAGTGATACTACTTCATACACATCCAAATGGCTAAAATGAAATGGGAACTGTACCAAGCGTTGACAGTGATGTGAAGCATCAGGGATTTTTATACACTGCTGATGGGAAGACAAAGCAATTAAGTTTGGAAAATCTTGAGCAAGATCTATTCAAGCTAGATACTCTAAGACCTCGAAATTCTACCCCTAGGTATATACCCGACAGAAATGCATAGATAAGTTCACTTAAAGACACATTCGAGAATATTCATGGCTTCTTTATTCATGACAGCCAAAAGCTGTAAATAACCAAAATGTGCATCAACAGTAGAATGTTAAACAAACCGTGACATATTCAGGAAATGGCATTCCATATGGCAATAAGAATGAACTACACACAACACACAACTACACACCGCAACATAGATGAATTTCACAAACATAATAACAAGCAAAATAATAGAAATAGACTCAGAGACATAGAAAACAAACATGCTCACCAAACAGGAAAGGAGGCGAATAAATTAGGAGTTTGGGACTAACAGATATACATTACTATATATATGTGTGTGTAATAGATAAACAACAAGGACCTACTGAATAGCACAGAGAACTATATTCAATATCTTGTATAGAGATCAGAACTGTGGTTGCCAAGGGTTGGGGGGGTGGAGAGTGATGGACTGGGAGTTTGGGGTTAGTAGATGCAAACTATTACATTTAGAATGGATAAACAAGATCCTACTGTATAGCACGGAACTATATTCAATCCCTGGGATAAACCATAATGGAAAAAAATATTTAAAAAAAAAAGAATGTATACATGTGTATAACTGGGTCACTGCTGTACAAGAGATTGGCACAACATTGTAAATCAACTATACTTCAATAAAAAAATCTTTCAATTATCTATAATAGAAAAGAATCTGAAAAATTATACATATATTATATATATATATATAATATATATGTGTGTGTGTATATATATATATATATATATATATATATATCACTGAATCACTTTGCTATACACCTGAAACTAACACAACATTGTAAATCAACTATATTTAAATTAAAAAAAAAAAGAAGTTAGGTACAAAACAATGCTTACTGTATGATACCAATTATATAAAGTTCAACAAAAGCAAAACTAATCTTTTGTGCTAGAAGTCAGCCCAGTACATTTTGGGGGAAGCAGCTGGGAGGGGAGGGGGATGAAAGAGTGCAATTCTGGTCCCAGTAAACACTCTCCCTTGGTCTGGGTGTGGATTACACTGGTGAGTTTACTTTGTAAAAATTTATTGTTTATTATATGTCAATAAAAAGTTTTTTAAATCTTCAGGAAAACAAAAAAGGAATAAAACTTGCAGAAACAGAGGAAGGGACGCAGTCTGGATTCCATGAGAACTGAAGCAAAGAGAAAGGGCCCACAGCTTTGGGAAGACACGGAGGGATCTTGTGTGTTTCTCTTGCAGGCCTCTCCATCCACACCCTCTCATGCTGGCTTTATCCCTAGGAGCTCCCAGCAGACAGAAAGAGCAGGCTTTAAGCTCATCATGAGAACTAAAGGATTTTAAGATCCGCCTCTTTTCAAAGTAACACCCACTATTTTTATTTGATGCAGGCAAAATCTGTATGTTCAAAGCTGCTTTCATGTTCTGTGCTGACTGAGATCTGTGGCTCTATTGTTACTGAAATGTGGCCTTGGCTTTGTCTAGTTCTTAAAGGAGATGTTTTAAATCACTCAGATACAAAATGGAAAACTCAACAGGTTGAACTGTTAAAGTTCTATTTGGAATGAACCAAAGAGACTGATTTTCTACTCCACATAGTTCCTCTCCAAAACTGATTCTCTGCCACACGGTTTTGTCTGTGTGTTGGTTTATGCAAATTTTACATCCAACGTTCTCACTGCAACTCTTTTGCTTTCTTTACAAAGGGTCCTGAAACAATCTGCTGGACCCTAGGTTCACCCAAGCACAACCACTAGCATAGATCAACCACAGTATTTTACAGATTCATGTGCTTATTCACTACCTAAGCAAACATCAGCTGAATGCCTCATGTACTGAGTTATCTACCAGGAGCATGGTCGAGGAGAGATTGGGTAGGTAACTCAGTGTCATACAATAACCAGGCTACAGCACAGACATTGAAATTCAGGGCTCTTGCCACCCTCTACAGTGTTGTTTCCAGTCCCACTGCCCTACCTCTCCCCCACACCTCTGAAATCTGGGGTACACTCTTATGCTGCTTATAACTGTTATAAATAAAGGAAAATGTTCAGGGAAAGACTCCTCACCTCATTGCCAAAATGATAAAGATTTGGACAAGATAGACCCCAAATGTTGGGGTGAGGATTTTTTTCTTCTTTCACAATGGGAAGGGGGAAAAAAAAGGCTGTCCACCATCCTTTACCTCCAAAATGGAGATCAGACTCACATCATTGGTACCAGGAGATAATCAAAGTGTATGTATCTTTCAAAGGAAAGATAAATAGGAAAGCTGTAATAGTAAATGTTTACTGTCTTAGATTAACTTTCTCCAAACATGACAAATGTATTTAACAATCAACAGTCAAGTTTCAGGAAGGCATCCTCACCTATTCTACTAGATAATTACAATGCAAAGGATGCACTTGGCAGAAAAGACATATTGCCTTCTTGGAGGACCTTTTCATCACACAAAACTCTAAAATACAGTTAACAAATGATCATGCAACTGTTGAGCAAAATTTGTTTTACACATGTTCTCTATGAAGTTAAGCCAAAATGTCCTTCACTGTAATTTTTGTCTTCTTTCTGAATTTTGCCTTTGGAAGAAGCATGTTACAAATTTAATCCCTCTTCACTTTGACAGTTCTTTAAAGATTTAAAAACCTCAAGCATATTACCCACCCCAGGCCTTTTTTTTTTAGTCAAAATTAGAACCTATATCCTCTATGATTACATTTAATTTTCCAGTCAGTATAATTTTTTCAAAGACCAGTTCAGTGATAAGACTTAACCTTTTTTCTTGGATTATAAAAACAGTATATATTCACTATAAAAATAATTTTAACTCCAGATGAAAATGAACACATAATAAATACCATCATTATTTCCATTACTCTGAAAAAAGCTAACATTTTGTTGTACATTTTTTGAACTCTTTTTTATGCATATTTATAAGTATAACTTGCATATTGTAAAATGGGTTCATACTATACATAACTGTTTCAAACCTTAGAAGTTTACTTACTGTACAATGAAGATTTTTTCCTTATCAAAAAGTGGTACAAGTGGTTCTGGAAAAAAAATGACATAAACTCACTTTTTCCTGTTCTAAGTTCAACTGAATACCCTTGAAATTACTCAGCAGACAACAATAAAATGACTCTGAAAGCTGGAGAGAAGGTGAACTGGCTAGAAATCTTAGGACTTGAGGAACAACAACGTGGTGAGTTTCCTGGGTTCAAGTCTAATCTCCCATCTACCCCAGACTGGGCTCTGGAGAGACCTGCAACCCCAAATCACTATAGACAAAGAAAAAACACAAAAACAAACCAGAAAAGCCTCTTCTCTTTGGCTAAAGGACTGGGGAAGAGACGCTTGTCTTCCCCTCTCTCTCCACAACAAGGAAGTGGTCCAATCAACCTGCAGAAGAGCAAGGAATCCCAGGCCAACCCAATCTGCACTCTATACTCAGGGCACTGGCCAGGTAGCTCAATCTGCTGACAGCAGCATCAGCAGTGAAACTTTGTGTCTCCCTGATCTCCATCCAGTGACACAAGAACACTCAGGTCTAGTGGCTTCTGCCCCCTCATACACACAGAAGGTGGACCAGTAACAGCAGGTAACCTACAGAAGTGCCTTTCACCCCTGCAGATGTCACCAGCAGGATTGAGTTAGGAGTCCCACCAACACCAGAAAGAAAAAGACCAAAACAGCATTGCAAAGGCTCTGAACACTAAAATGCCATGGAAATAAAGATACACAAGTAGGTTAGAACTTACACAATAAACCTAAGCAAGGCTACTGCTTGCGAAAATAGAAGATTTAAGTAGGATCAAGGTTCCTAACATAGTAACCAAAGTGTTCAGGAGGAAATAAAACATCATTTATGCAAGGAACCAGGAAAATCACAATTTGAATTAGAAAATACAATTTATGTCAACACTGAGATGTAATAGATGTTAAAATTATCTGCTAAGGATTTTAGAACAGTCATCATAAAAATGTTTCAGCAATCAATTACAAATTCTCCTGAAAAAAATGAAAATAAGTCAATCTCAGCAAAGAAATAGAAATTATAAAAAGGGACCAAATGAAAATCATAGAAATAAAAAGATAACCAAAATTTAAAAGTGGCTGTATGGTCTCAACAGTATAGAGATAACAGAGAATAGAATCAGTGAGCTTGAAAACAGATCAATAGAATTTACTCAGTCTGCCCAACAGAGAAAAAATAGACTGAAAAAATAAATGATCAGAGCCCCAGGGACATGTTGAGCAATAGCAAAAGATCTAATGTTTGTATCAATGGAGTTTCAGAAGGAGAAAGAGTGTGGGACTGGAAAAATATTCAAGAAATAATGCCTGAAAATGTTTCAAAATAGGCAAAATCATAAATCTACAGATTCAAGAAGCTAGATGAACTTCAAATAGGGTGAACCTTAAGAAATTCACATGAAGATACAACATAATTAAACTTTTTTTTTCTTGAGAAACCTGTATTTATTAAAACACTGCCAACATGGACTAAATGATTTTTTAATTAATTTTTAAAATTAGAGAATAATTGATTTACAATGTTGTGTTAGTTTCTGCTGTACAGCAAAGTGAGTCTGTTATACACATGCATATATCCACACTTTTTTAGATTCTATTCCCATATAGGTAGTTACAGAGTACTGAATAGAGTTCCCTGTGCTATACAGTAGGTTCTTTTTTTTTTAATTGGAGTATAATTGCTTTACAATGTTGTATTAATTTCTGCTGTACAACGAAGTGAATCAGTTATGTGTATACATAATCCCCTCCCTCTTGAGCCTCCCTCCCACCCCCCCATTTTATTAGTTATCAATTTTATGTATAGTAGTGTGTGTACGTCAATCTCAATCTCCCAATTTATCCCTCCCCTTGTCCCTTTCCTGCTTGGTAACCATAAGTTTGTTGCCTACATCTTTGACTCTATTTCTGTTTTGTTAATAGGTTCATTAAAACTAAAGACAAATAAAAGAAGTCTTTAAAACAGCCAGATGGAAAAGAAACATCACATGTGAAGGAAGACCAATGCAAATGACAGTGGATTTCTCACCCAAAACTATGGAGGTCAGAGGATGTGGCACAACATTCTTTCAGAAGAACTGTCAACTCTGAATGCTATATTTGGTGACACTATCTTTCAGGACTGAAGGAGGACTAAAGACATTCTCAGATGAAGGAAAACAAAGAGTGTGTGTTGCTAGCACACCTACCCTTGAAGAATGGCTAATAGAAGCTCTCCAACAGAAAGATAATGATAACGTAAGCAGGCTGGTACCTTCATAAATAAGAGGACAACAAAATGGGTAAAAATAGAAAAAAACACAATAAACTATCCTGCACCTCATGAGTTTCTTTAGTTATGTTTCATATTTATATTATTTATAACATGGGATGTGTGTTCAATGTATGTAGAGAAAATACCTAAGATAATTTCATTTGTAAAGTGGGGAGGTAAAGAGATAAAAATGGGAGTAAGTTTTTTAATAGTTGAAATGGTAAAAACATCAATATCAGTGGCCTGTAATAAATAAATATTTTATATATACAAACAAATATATCATAATACCTAGAGCAATCACTAAGATAAGCAATCAGTATGCAAAATGATGTATTCAAAAATAGTATAGGGTTAGGACCTGCACAGATAATGAGAGGCAGCAAGTTAAAAGGAGGGCCTCTTGAGTGTGGGGTCCGGAGCCTGGAGATCTGCAATCCACCTGGGAACAATTCCTGGGTATGGTGTGAAGTGTTGTCAAGTCTGATTTTTTAGCCATGTGGCTGACAGGGTCTTTGTGCTCCAGCTGGGTGTCAGGCCTCTGCCTCTGAGGTGGGAGAGCTGAGTTCAGGACATTGGTCCACCAGAGACCTCACGGCTCCACATAATATCAAAAGGGGAAAGCTCTTCCAGAGAGCTCCATCTCAATGTTAAGACCCAGCTCCACTCACCTACCAGCAAGCTACAGTGCTAGACACCCTATGCCAAAGACAGGAACACAACCCCACCCATTAGCAGAGAGGTTGCCTAAAAATCATAATAAGGTCACAGACACGCCAAAGCACACCAACGGATGTGGTGCTGCCCACCAAAGACAAGATCCAGCCTCATCTACCAGAACATAGGCATCAGTCCACTCCACCAGGAAGCCTAAACAACACACTGAACCAACCTTGGACATTGTGGGCAGACACCAAAAACAACAGGCACTATGAACCTGCAGCCTGCAGAAAGGAGACCCCAAACACAGTAAGTTAAACAAAATGAGAAGAGGAGAAACACACAGCAGATGAAGGAGGAAGGTAAAAACCCACCAGACCAAATAAATGAAGAGGAAATAGGCAGTCTACCTGAAAAAGAATTCAGAGTAATGAAAGTAAAGGGGATCCAAAATCTTGGAAATAGAATGGAGAAACTACAAGCAACATTTAACAAGGACCTAGAAGAAATAAAGGGCAAACAAACAATGATGAACAACACAATAAATGAAAAGAAAAATTCTCTAGAAGGAACCAATAGCAGAATAACAGAGGCAGAAGAACAGATAACTGACCTGGAAGACAAAATAGTGGAAATAACTACTGCAGAGCAGAATAAAGAAAAAAGAAGGAAAAGAAATGAGGACAGTCTCAGAGAACTCTGGGACAACATTAAACGCACCAACATTCAAATGATAGGGGTCCCAGAAGAAGAAGAGAAAAAGAAAGGGACTGAGAAAATATTTGAAGGGATTATAGTTGAAGCTTCCCTAATATGGGAAAGGAAAGAGTCAATCAAGTCCAGGAAGTGCAGAGTCCCATATAGGATAAATCCAAGGAGAAACATGCCAAGACACGTATTACTCAAAGTATCAAAAATTAAATACAAAGAAAACATATTCAAAGCAGCAGGGGAAAAGCAACAAAAAATATACAAGGGAATCCCCATAAGGTTAACAGGTGATCTTTCAGCAGAACTCTGCATGCCAGCAGGGAGTGGCAGGACATATTTAAAGTGATGAAAGGGAAAAACGTACAACCAAGATTACTCTACCCAGCAAGGATCTCATTCAGATTCAACAGAGAAATAAAAATCTTTACAGACAAGCAAAAGCTAAGAGAATTCAGTACCACCGAACCAGCTTTACAACAAATGCTAAAGGAACTACTCTAGGCAAGAAACACAAGAGAAAGAAAAGATCTACAACAACAAACCCAAAATAATTAAGAAAATGGTAATAGGAACATACATATCGATAATTACCTTAAATGTAAATGGATTAAATGCTCCAACCAAAGACATAGACTGGCTGAATGGATACAAAAACAAGACCTATATATATGCTGTCTACAAAAGACCCATTTCAGACCTAGAGACACATACACTGAAAGTGAGAGAATGGAAAACGATATTCCATGCAAATGGAAATGAAAAGAAAGCTGGAGTAGTAATTCTCATATAAGACAAAATAGCCTGTAAAAAAGACTATTACAAGAGACAAAGAAGGACACTACATAATGATCAAGGGATCAATCCAAGAAGAAGATATAACAATTGTAAATATTTATGCACCCAACATAGGAGCACTTCAGTACATAAGGCAAATGCTAACAGCCATAAAAGGGGAAATCGACAGTAACACAATCATAGTAGGGGACTTTAACACCCCATTTTCACCAATGGACAGATCATCCAAAATGAAAATAAATAAGGAAACACAAGCTTTAAATGATACATTAAACAAGATGGACTTAATTGATATTTATAGGACATTCCATCCAAAAACAACAGAATACACTTTCTTCTCAAGTGCTCATAGAACATTCTCCAGGATAGATCATATCTTGGGTCACAAATCAAGCCTCGGTAAATTTAATAAAATTGAAATCGTACCAATTATCATTTCCAACCACAATGCTATGAGACTAGATATCAATTACAGAAAAAGAAACTGTAAAAAATACAAATATATGGAGGGTAAACAATACACTACTAAATAACCAAGAGATCACTGAATAAATCAAAGAGGAAATCAAAAAATACCTAGAAACAAATGACAATGAAAACATGATGACGCAAAACCTATGGTATGCAGCAAAAGCAGTTCTAAGGGGGAAGTTTATAGCAATACAATCCTACCTCAAGAAACAAGAAACATCTCAAATAAACAACCTAAACTTACACCTAAAGCAATTAGAGAAAGAAGAACAAAAAAAATCCAAAGTTAGCTGAAGGAAAGAAATCATGAAGATCAGATCATAAATAAAGGAAAAAGAAATGAAGGAAATGATAGCAAAGACCAATAAAACTAAAAGCTGGTTCTTTGAGAAGATAAACAAAATTGATAAACCTTTAACCAGACTCATCAAGAAAAAAAAGGGAGAAGACTCAAATCAATAGAATTAGGAATGAAAATGGAGAAGTAACAAGTGACACTGCAGAAATACAAAGGATCATGAGAGATTACCACAAGAAACTATATTCCAATAAAATGGACAACCTGAAAGAAATGGACAAATTCTTAGAAATGCATAACCTTCTGAGACTGAACCAGGAAGAAACAGAAAATATGATCAGACCAATCACAAGCAGAGAAATTGAAATTGTGATTAAAAATCTTCCAACAAACAAAAGCCCAGGGTCAGATGGCTTCACAGGAGAATTCCATCAAACGTTTAGAGAAGAGCTAACACCTATGCTTCTCAAACTCTTCCAAAATATAGCAGACAGAGGAACACTCCCAACCCATCCTACGAGGCCACCATCACCCTGATACCAAAACCAGACAAAGATGTCACAAAGAAAGAAAACTACAGGCCAATATCACTGATGAACATAGATGCAAAAATCCTCAACAAAATACTAGCAAACAGAATCCAACAGCACATTAAATGGATCATACACCATGATCAAGTTTATTCCAGGAATGCAAAGATTCTTCAATATGTGCAAATCAATCAATGCGATACACATATTAACAAATTGAAGGAGAAAAACCATATGATCATCTCAATTAATGCAGAAAAAAGCTTTTGACAAAATTCAACACCTATTTATGATAAAAACCCTCCAGAAAGTTGGCATAGAGGGAACTTACCTCAACATAATAAAGGCCATATAAGACAAACCCACAGCCAACATCGTTCTCAATGGTGAAAACCTGAAACCATACTGAAACAATTTCCTCTAAGATCAGGAACAAGACAAGCTTGTCCACTATTATTCAACGTAGTTTTGGAAGTTTTAGCCACAGCAATCAGAGAAAAAAAAGAAATAAAAAGAATCCAAATTGGAAAAGAAGTAAAGCTGTCACTCTTTGCAGATGACATGATACTATACATAGAGAATCCTGAAGATGCTACCAGAAAACTCCTAGAGTTAATCAATGAATTTGGTAAAGTAACAGGATACAAAATTAATGTGCAGAAATCTCTTTCATTCTTATACACTAATGATGAAAAATCTAAAGTGAAATTAAAGAAACACTCCCATTTACCATTGCAACAAAAAGAATAAAATACCTAGGAATAAACCTACCTAAGGAGACAAAAGACCTGTACACAGGAAACTATAAGACACTGATGAAAGAAATTAAAGATGATACAAACAGATGGAGAGATATAACATGTTCTTGGATTGGAAGAATCAACATTGTGAAAATGACTATACTACCCAAAGCAATATACAGATTCAATGCATCACTATCAAATTACCATTGGCATTTTTCACAGAACTAGAAAAAAATTTTTCACAATTTGTATGGAAACACAAAAGACCCTGAATAGCCAAAGCAATCTTGAGAAAGAAAAACGGAGCTGGAGGAATCAGGCTCCCTGACTTCAGACTCTACTACAAAGCTACAGTAATCAAGACAGTATTCTGCTGGCACAAAAACAGAAATGTAGATCAATGGAACAGGATAGAAAGCCCAGAGATAAACCCACGCACATATGGTCACCTTATTTTTGGTAAAGGAAGCAAGAATATACAATGGAGAAAGCCTCTTCAATAAGTGGTGCTGGGAAAACTGGACAGCTACATGTAAAAGAATGCAATTAGAACACTCCCTAACACCATACACAAAAGTAAACTCAAAATAGATTAAAGACCTAAATGTAAGGCCAGACACTATAAAAGTCTTAGAGGAAAACATAGGCAGAACACTCTATGACATAAATCACAGCAAGATCCTTTTTGACCCACCTCCTAGAGAAATGGAAATAAAAACAAAAATAAACATATGGGACCTAAAGAAACTTGAAAGCTTTTTTCACAGCAAAGGAAATCCTGAATAAGACAAAAAGACAACCCTCAGAATGGATAAAATATTTGCAAATGAAGCAACTGACAAAGGATTAATCTCCAAAATTTACAAGCAGCTCATGCAGCTCAATATCAAAAAAACAAACAACCCAGTCCAAAAATGGGCAGAAGACTTAAATAGACATTTCTCTAAAAAAGATATACAGATTGCCAATAAACACTTGAAAGGATGCTCAACATCACTAATCATTAGAAAAATGCAAATCAAAACTACAATGAGGTATCACCTCACACCAGTCAGAATGGCCATCATCAAAAAATCTACAAACAATAAATGCTGGAGTGGGTGTGGAGAAAAGGGGACTCTCTTGCACTGTTGGTGGGAATGTAAATTGATACAACCACTATGGAGAACAGTATGGAGGTTCCTTAATAAACTAAAGATAGAACTACCATGCAACCCAGCAATCCCACTACTGGGCATATACCCTGAGAACACCACAATTCAAAAAGAGTCATGTACCACAATGTTCATTGCAGCTCTATTTACAATAGCCAGGACATGGAAGTAACCTAAGTGTCCATCGACAGATGGATGGATAAAGAAGATGTGGCACATATATACAATGGAATATTACTCAGCCATAAAAAGTAACGAAATTGAGTTATTTGTAGTGAGGAGGATGGACCTAGAGTCTGTCATACAGAGTGAAATACATCAGAAAGAGAAAAACAAATACCATATGCTAACACGTATATGTGGATTCTAAAAAATAAAATGGTTCTGAAGAACCTAGGTGCAGGACAGGAATAAAGATGCAGACATAGAGAATGGACTTGAGGACATGGGAAGGGGGAAGGGTAAGCTGGGACAAAGTGAGAGAGTAGCATGGACATATACACACTACCAAATGTAAAATAGATAGCTAGTGGGAAGCAACCGTATAGCACAGATCAGTTCGTTGCTTTGTGACCACCTAGAGGGATGGGATAGGGAGGGTGGGAGGGAGACACAAGAGGGAGGAGATATGCGGATATATGTATATGTATAGCTGATTCACTTTGCTATAAAGCAGAAACTAACACACCATTGTAAAGCAATTATACTCCAATAAAGATGTTTAAAAAATTGTATAAATAAATCAAAATAGAATTCTCAATCTTTTTTGAGTAACGCCAGAAAACAAAAGGAACAAACAGAATACTAAAAACAAAATGGCAGACTTAAGCCCTAACATATCTATAATTACTTTTAATGAAAAGAAGTTGTTCCAGTTTCCAAAAGGAAGAAAGTGGATTCTGACCAGCTTTGTGACAATCCTGCGCAAAATCTTTATAATGAAATAATTACATGTCAACTCAATGGGACCAGAGAATGAGGAATTAGATGGGGTGTGGTGGCATAATATATTTTATGAAATCCTTTGGACAGGTATCAGGTTAGTAATTATTAGTAAGTGTTAATTTTGGTCATATAAAAGTACATAGTGGGAATTGATTAATTATTCAACTCAATAACTCCAAAGTGCTTTACATACTTAACATCTATATAGGTACATTAGTAACTAATATTTATAAACACTTAAAACATATAAACTTTCCACTTTCCATACATTTTCTTTTTTGAGCCTCATATCAAGTCTATAAACTAGGTATTATAAGCCACAAATGAAATTTGAAGAAATCAAGTATAAGATTGACTTGCATAATGACATGCTGCCCGCACGTGACGGTGCTGAAATCTCAGCCCAGGTATTCTGTCCCCAAATGCCATCATTTTTCTATCGTATCGCACAGGTCCCCCAGGAGTTCCAGGGAACACAGTAACCCTCAGCACTCCTCCCAAGACTCCCAAGACATGATAAACTCAGGGTTGTCAAGTTTATGGTGTTATAAACAATAACCTCACAGGTGTGACTAAGTGATAGCAGGAGAATAGAATCTTTCAATCTTGGAAAGGCATTTTCTTAGCAACCTAAGTTCAATGGTGGGCTTTTCACTAGTTCTGAAAAGGAAATGTTTTGAAAGTTTAATAGATCTTTATTGAGCGTCCATTATATGTAAGTAACTGTGCAGAACACTGTGTGGAACAACAGAGCTTCTTTCCCCCACAAGGAACTGGAAGAGATGAATAAAGGCTTAGGTGACTGTAATAGTATCAGTCAGAATTCAGTCAGGGAAGTAGAGCCACCGTGGGTGCTATGGGATAAGGGACCTGTTACAGGACGCACACCTTCATGATTGTTGAGTTGTTGAGGGAAATGAAGGTGTGGAAAAGGAAGCTGGAGGATCAGAGGAAAAGGCACTAACAAGTCTGCCTGAAGCCCTGGTGTGGGTAACAAGTCAGAACGGGCAGGGACACGTGGGGGCCAGAGAAGGGAAAGCTTGTGGAGAGGTCTTTGGGAGCCTCCTGGACAGCCACAACCTCTGTAGATCCACCACTAAGTGTCTGATGGTGAGCCTGGGATCCCCGCCAGTCAGCGGGGTGAGCCATCAGGAAGAAGAGATGATGTAGAGCAGTGGAGAGCAAGGAAGAACTGGGACCTGCTCATCACTCTGGTCACCTCAGCATCATTCCTGTCCCTGTATTTAACCAGGTGAAGACATCCAGAGAATAATAGCAGCTGCTTTTCTTCTACCTCCCAAATATGTCTCTCTTTTGGCCAACTCAAACTTGAAACAAAACAAAGAAGAAGAAAGGTAGGTATCGATGTAACTATGTTGACAATAAAAATCCAATACAACCAGTTAGACCAAAAGGGTGTCAGAGCTAGGGTACAAATACCTTATAATAGGAGGAGGGAGGCATAAAAGAGGCACGGGCTCAGGAGCCAGGTTCAGGAAACCTCTCTGCCTCCATATTTCTTGCCTCTCCTCTTTTCTCAAATACTTGGCTCTAGTGGGAATGATTCTGCACCCTTGTCACAGCATTTACTGTGTGATCTTGGGGAAGTTACTTAATGAGACTCCATTTCCTCATCTGCAAATGGAGAATAATGAAACATACCTCAATGAACCATGAAAATCCCATGAGAAATTACAAGTAAAAGCTCCTGGTACACAGCAGATGCTTGAAAAATTGTGTCCATCTTCTCTCCCACTTTGCTCTTCTCCACTAGCTTTTCTGCTTCAGAGGTTTATATTCAATCTTTGACCACGTGTCAACTCCGGTTCCACAAATGACCCTGATTATACATAGACTTGCTAAATGCTCTAATAATTCTTAAATACATCATGCATTCTGAATTTCCTTTTTGAATCATGGAAACTATGTTTTAAAGTATTCCAACTCTTCATTTCTAAAGTGGTACCTAAAATGTATTAAGCCCTTAGATGGTGCCAAGGTCTGCGGAATATGTATGCTTATAAAAGGTAAGAACCTAATGTTCCATTCCAGGTGTCCTTGTCAAGTGGTGATTTCCCCCATTTCTTTTCACACGGCCCCTTTGTTCTTCATTGAGGTTTGCATTTTTTACACTGAGTTCTTGGGAACTCTCCTCCACCAAGTCCTGAGCTATTCAAGATGTCTGGCAAAAAGATTTCCAAGTGTAGGTGTATGTAATTAGGATCAGGTGGGCTGTCCGCTTTATTCACCCTTCTTTCCATCTGTTTAGTTCCTTGCTGACAAGCAATTCATCTATCATGCTGAATAATTGATTCCAGATTGAAGAAGTTTTCTCTTGCATCTCCCCAACCATAAGCAGAAATTCTCTCTCCGTGTCTCTCTCTCCATATATATGTATATAGTCCATTTTATATTTTGTCCACTGTACCCCTTTGGGATAAATGAACTGCAATCAAAAATAGGATTTTTAAAAAATGGGAATGGGAAATGTGGGGAGAAGAGAGTACATGATGGGAAATATTAGCACATATGCAGCAGACCATTTGGAGAATATTGCCCAGCACCACTCAGCCAAGTTGAAGGGAATTGATGAAGGGATTCCAACTGGCCAGATTTCTCCTGTAATCCATAAAAATTCAAAATGACACTTTATGCATGAGCAGAGAAATCCACAAATCAGAGCAAAAGATGGATTTGCAAGTGCAGTTTTTTGTGGCTGCAGCGTTAATGCTCTCAGTGTGCATGCTGTCAGAACAATTGTGCAACGTGGGTTTGTTGTGGTGGAAGAAATAAAATGTACAAAGTACTTGGAAGAAGATGTTGAGCCAGGAGAGCTTCCCAAAGCCCTTACCCCACATTTCTCCACATTAGTGTAGCAGATGTTTCAGAGAATTACATTAAGCAACAAATGTAATAATAATTTAAAATAATGTCACTATGTAACTTTAAGGCATTTTTATTACACAGGATGATATAAATTATTTACTCATTATTTAAATTATTGTTCATTCATTAGTCCTAACTAAAGTTGAAAATGTCAACATCAAGTAGCGTTTATTTAAACACTATCTTTTTTGTATCTATTCGTTATTAGCCTAAAGTCTAGTTGAATAGATCCTTCTAAGAAAATACAATCTAATAGTGTATACAAACATATAATTAGCACAAATAACTATACAAATAGCTATGACTGCACAAATAATGAAATATTTGCAGATTTTTTTTTTCAATTTTAACACTATATTCTAAACTAAAGCAACCTGCCAGGTGCTTGCCTTAGCCCATACTACCCCCCCCCCCACCTTATTTGCATCAATCCCTCAGCTCAAATCTTGCAGGAGGAACTATCACAAAGATGGGTTGGTGAAGAGAAACTTAGCTCCTGGGCCCTGCCATATTATGCTGACTTTTTTTAAAAAGCACCTCTAATTAATGTGCTAAGTACAGGATAAACATTAGCAAAATAGAGCAAATTTAGGTTTCCCTTGATGTTTTATTGGCCAAAATCAGTCAGTAAATTATTTCTCATGACTGCTTCTCTTATGGCCCTGTACCTTTATATTTCATTTCCACATTATCAAACAGGTGTGCAAGTGCCATATTGCCTCCAAACTGTTGACCAATTGCCCATTTCCTGCCTTCTACATTACTCAAAATTAGATATGGCTGGTCTCACAATTGAAGGGAAATCATTTCTAGAAGCCCCTCAAAAGTCCTTGCTGAAAAAAAAAAAAAAAAAAAAAAAAAGTCCTTGCTGATGGACAAGAAGGGTTCTGCATACAGATGTCTTGAAAAAAATCACATCATGACACCTTTTACTTTGATATTCCTTGAGAGTTTTAAGAAAGGGTTTAAGTTATTCAGCACGCAAAGCTCTTATTGACCTGAATCTTCCTATGACACCTATCTCAGCTTTCCTTATTCTCACCGGCACACCCTAAACTGTGGCCCTATTCACTTAAAAGTGTTGTTATTACCTGAATCCTAATCTATTTGCTTATGTCTGGAACACTTTGTCTCTTGGAGAACACCTATCCATCTTTTAAGGCTCTGGATCTAGATAGTGTGCCTTGATCCTCATAGAGATTGGAATAAGTATCCCCACATTCAGCACCATCTTCTTTCATAATTCTATTTACTCGTTAGAATCACCTGGGTTTTTTTGTTGTTGTTGTTGTTTTTCACTTATCTGTCTGCCTCACTGACTGAGAAATTCCAAAGACCAAGACCTTTGTCATTAATTTTAGTCTTACTAATTTCTGCCCTGTGCCTGGCACATAGCAAATACTCAATACGTATTGATGAAAAGTCTCAGTTAATGGGTGTACAGATGGATGGATGAGTGGATGGATGGATGGATGGATGATAGAAAAGTTACAATCTATTTCCTAGCCAGTTACCACTTGCTTCTTGTAGTGAAGTGGCATTGTCTTGCAATGTGCTGTGATGAAACTAAGGTCTGTCCACACCCTCCGTTCCCCTTTACTCATCCTGGAGCTGTTAGACTTAATTAAAAGGCATGAAAAATTTGAGACCCCAAAATAAAAATCTAAATAAAAATCAAAGCAGCAATCTCCTCAATAGTAAAAATGTTGTTTCTGTTGATTGTACTCTTGTAAGAAGCAACAAAAACCATTCATGATTAAAATTCAAAGTATGTTGTATACATTTTTAAATGCTTTTTCAATGCTGTTTTTATTTCCTATCTCTGCTCATTTGTACTTAAGTGATGAAGATATAAATTTGTTATCATTGAGCATCTTCCTTGAAAAAAGAATACCTGGCATCTCTACTCACCCTTTCTCTTTGACAAAAGGGCTTACTCCATGGGAAAATATATCAATGTACAAGCCACCTTAACTTTTAGAAGAAATCAAAATATTCCTTTGTCATCCAAAGAACGATTTCATGGGCTTCCCTGGTGGCGCAGTGGTTGAGAATCTGCCTGCCAATGCAGGGGACGCGGGTTCGAGCCCTGGTCTGGGAAGATCCCCCATGCCGCGGAGCAACTAGGCCCGTGAGACACAATTAATGAGCCTGCGCGTCTGGAGCCTGTGCTCCGCAACAAGAGAGGCCGCGATAATGAGAGGCCCGCGCACCGCGATGAAGAGTGGCCCCCACTTGCCAAAACTAGAGAAAGTCCTCGCACAAAAACAAAGAAAGACCCAACACAGCCCTAAATAAAAATAAATAAATAAATATTAAACTTAAAAAAAAAGAACGATTTCATTACAGTTAGTATTTCAGTAGCTAAACCAATGAGAATCTTTATTTTAAAAATGCGAGTCAAACAATGCTAAGGCTGGAAGCTACATAAACGTTTAGTCCAGTGCTTAAGGGCTGAATTCACTTTCCATCCCTTCCAAATTATTTGACATCTCTAAGCCTTAGTATCCTCCTCTAAGGAACTGGAAATAAGAAAAATAACTGATTCATAGGATGATTTTTAAACTGAATGAGACAGTATGTATGAATATAGAGTATGTTTTGGTCATTCCTGGCACAGAGCAAGCATTTACTAAATTCTAATGGTTATAAAGGGGGGGAATTATACCTTCATTATACAGGCAAGGAACTCTGAGGTCATGAGATATGACGTGAATTACTCAAGTTTACAATGGAATTTATCTTTAGTTTCCCATAATTATCTCTAGCATAGATGGTACTTATTTATAAGCCTACAGATTTTTGAAGCAAAACAACAACAAAAAACAATGGTAGTGATACTAAAGCTGAGGACTGGGTGGATTGGAAACCAATTTTAGGCCTTATCAGAACGAGTTTGGCTTCAAAGCCCTATCAAACATAACAAAAATATCATACAGAAAAAGTGGTATTAGAAACCACTTTCCAAACCCTCAGTCAGTGCACAGTTTATAACAGTTCTTCTATACAGTTAGAGAAGGAAAGAAAAAAAAGAAGGCAAATATGAAATTTCAGAGGACAGGTTTGTAAACTTAAACTTAAACTTATCCCCAAACTTAAATGGGGATATTGTCAGGTTCTGATGCCCTTTCTTCCTCTGACCTCAGCTCAGCCAGTAATACCCTCTCTGGCTTCTTCACAAGTACTTATTACAAGAATCTATACTTTTTCAGTCCAGAGTCCTCACAGGTCAGCAAAACTGGAGCCTTAATGGTTTTCTTATAAGCTTTCCCACACTCTTTGCCTTGGCTCAAACCTCAATATAGTATCATTTATCATAAGTTAACTATTTGACCTTCAAATTTAAACCAGGACCTGGCAATGCAGCCAGCTACAATGGTGAGGAGAGCTGAGAACCTAGCTTTTCTTCTAAAAAGGCTCATTTCCAGTGGTGCTTAAGTTTCTTTCTAAGCAGAGACAGAAATTGGTTTTAATTTTATTGGCATTAGATATCTTCTCCAGAACAATAAATAGATTGGCTAAATTCCTGTAGCTGCGTTGTATCCACTTAACATTTTTAAAAAGAGGCTTACCCATTTTCCAGATGCCTGATCAGGATATAGGGATCTGATCCCGGAATTAACACAACCTTTATAATGGGCTCTTCCCCAGAAGAGGAAATAAGGAATGCATGAGGTAACCTGAAAGTCCTGGAGCAGGATCTACATCATCTCCCCATCAAAGGGAGTGGGAGGGTGGCAAGAATGGAGCCTAGTTGAGGATGGAGCCAGCCCTGGTGATACCCTAGGCGCCAGGAAGGAACAGAGCAACTTTTTACTAAACAGCATGTACTGCTCTGGCAGAGCAACCAAATCCCAGGGCTGGAGATTCTGATGTTTGGGTATATATGTTTAAAATAGCAATAATGTTTCAAATAACAGAAACTTCAAGAGCCTCGTGATCTTGTTCTGGCAGCTCAAAGTAGAGATCTTTGCTAAATAACCCTTCCCACTGACTGCCTCATTCCCTCCTATGAGCGTCCTGATTGGCTGAGAAAGGCTCTGAAAGAGCAGAAACAGTCATAGCAATTGCTTCCTCAAAGGTTATTGTGGAAATCCAATCAGATGCTGAGTATCAGAGTACCTGGCCCAGGGTAACTATGTAACTCTTCTCTTCCTTGCAAAGAGATCATTGTACATCTTCTGCTGTTTTAACATAAGACAAAGTCCAAAAGTTATATTTTAGGAGGTTCCTAAGGATAAAATTAACACATAGCAAACTCCAAAAACAATGTTGCATTTTAGGCATTTTTAACTCCACCTCTACCTGCTTTCAAAGAAATAGCTTTTATGTATCCACCTTCAATGGTACTGAATATGCATAACCTAGATGTCAGTGAGTATCTATTTTTTTCCTTCCCATAATATTGCCATATTTACCAGGATATTCACATACCCACAAAAATATTAAGCTAAAAAATAGAAGTCACAATTAAACTAAATGAAGATAAAAGGAAGCATCATGTTAATGAAAACCTAATTTACATGCTGTTCTGTATGGCATTCAGATTAATAGGAAAACAATGGATATAATAGGAAAATTATACAAGGATTGAATTTCACATGGATCATTTGATATTCGTCTACCTGTGCTGTGAGCAAGTCATGTTGCATTAGATCAAATCCTGATTTTATTCCATTGCTGAATATCCAATTGTCGCATCTTCACCTTTTGCCTCTTCATTACAGGGATGTAATCACAGGATGAACCCCTGAGAGCTTGTGTTCAACTGCCCGTGTGTGCCTATTTCACAATCTGCCATTGTTACAAGACACTCTGGTTAATAAGCAGATAATGGGATATGCAAATTGCATGTACCTGATGAGGAAGGAAAAGTGTGCCTTTCCACCTTTGCATAAATACTAGCTGACTTCTTTGTGACCATGGAAGCATCACCATCGAGGTGATTTATGGAGTGTTCTATCCCTTTCCTTTCAGGAAATATGGGTAATGAAATTGTTTTCTTGCAATTTACAGAACTTAGAGTATGGGCAACACAGGAAGGTCTGAGGACAGGGAAACTTTTTCAAATGGGTTCATTAAACCATAAAATAAAATGAGCCCCACATTGCAAAATGTTTCAGTCAGCCCCAGAAGAGTTATAAAATATGATGCCAAAGTCTGAACAACCTCAAGGATGCTCACAAGAGGTCAAATTGATACGGAAACTCACCAGACGCAGAACTATGGTGATTCGGCCCTGGTGCCAAAGAGAGTAAGTGATTTAGGGGTGGGGATGGTGGTGTGCTGAATTGGGCGATTGGGATTGACATGTATACACTGATGTGTATAAAACTGATGCCTAATAAGAACCTGCAGTATAAAAAAACAAACAAAACAACTAATACTAAAAAAAAAAAAAAAAAAAAAAAAAAAAAAAAGAGAGTAAGTGATTTAGTAAATTTTAAACATCAGGAGTTACTTGAGGTTCTGTATTAGCCCTCTCTGGGACAATGGTCTGCTGGACATAGCATCGTAATCAACCAGCCCATCAACTCGCTGCTCTGAAACAGAAGAAAGAGCATGGGGTTTGTAGAGAAAAGGTGTGGCTTTGATGGGCGACCTATGACATGTCTCCAGCTTCAGTTTTCTCATCTATAAATGGAAATAACTGTACAGGCTTTTCATAGGATCATTTGAGTTTCCTTTTATTTGGGGGGGGGGGGGTGGCGCGCACAGCAAGGTTTGTGGGGATCTTATTTCCCTGACCAGGGATTGAACCTGGGCCTTCAGCAGTGAAAGTGCAGAGTCCTAGCCACTGGACCACCAAGGAATTCCCTGTAAGTTTCTTTTTTTAATTGAAGTATAGCTGATTTACAATGTTGTGTTAATTACTGCTGTACAACAAACTGACTCAGTTATACATATATATACATATTCTTTTTCATATTCTTATCCATTATGGTTTATCACAGGAGATTGAATATCGGTCCCTGTGCTATACAGTGGGGCCTTGTTGTTTATCCATTCTATATATACCAGTTTGCATCTGCTAACCCCAAACTCCCAATGCATTCCTCTCTCACCCCCTTCCCCCTTGGCAACCACCAGTATATTCTCTATGTCCCTGAATCTGTTTCTGTTTTATAGATAGGTTCATTTGTGTCACATTTTAGATTCCATATATAAGTGATATCATATGGTATTTGTCTTTCTCTTTCTGACTTACTTCACTTAGTATGATAATCTCTAGTTGTATCCATGTTGCTGCAAATGACATTATTTCATTCCATTGTATATATGTACCACTGTGTGTGTGTGTGTATATATATATATATATGTAAAAGATATGGTACATATATACAATGGAATACTGCTCAGCCATTGTAAGTTTCAAAAGTTGGGATAATCATGGGAACTGTGTTCTGGGTAGCTTCCCTCTGCTGATACTAAATCCCCCTGACCCCTTCTCCAGCCCCATCTCTGCCCTGGGAGACCCGCCTGGATGAATTTTCCTGGCCCGTACACCCTCTGACTTTAGGTTGGTTTTGTCAATGGTGAGCAGAAGCAGGGGAACAGAAGGAAGAAGGAGAGTGGTTTTGGGGGTGTATTCCTTGGCTCTTTCCTGGCAAGGTCACCCCAGGCTAGTCATGTCCTTTGAACTAAGGTGGTGCCTACCCTCTGTTTGTGAATTACAATAACTGTCCCTCCCCTCACTCCTTTATGCATAAGTGTCCCCCAGCTTTGTTACTAGCTCAGGGTCCTGCTTTATCCTTTGTGGTTGTGCTATATCCAGTTCACACCATCTTAAGAGATCTTTTAGTAAACATACTCAATCTAAAAAAAAAAAAAATGGTTCTGAAGAACCTAGGGGCAGGACAGGAATAAAGACGCAGACGTAGAGCATGGACTTGAGGACACGGGGAGTGGGAAGGGTAAGATGGGACGAAGTGAGATAGTGGCATGGACATATATACACTACTAAATGTAAAATAGATAGCTAGTGGGAAGCAGCCACATAGCACAGGGAGATCAGCTCGGTGCTTTGTGACCATCTAGAGGGGTGGGAGGGAAACGCAAGAGGGAGAGGATGGGGGATATATGTATATGTATAGCTGATTCACTTTGATATAAAGCAGAAATTAACACACCATTGTAAAGCAGTTATACTCCAATAAAGATGTTAAAAAAAATTACTCAAGATTATCCTAATTTGAATGTCCTGTCTGTGTCCTGCTGGGTGCCTCAGTACTGCACACTCTAAAAATATTCTATGGGCTAAGACATATAACAGTTCTAACTTAAAATAATAAAAAGAATTCCAAAGCCAATAGTCAAATTCTCTATTTTTCAATTCCTCATTTCTAATTCCTTTATTACAATTCAATTAAGTAGCCATGAAAATGAAAAAATCCTGCAGGTCCACAGCAATTTGTATGTAGGAAAATAATATCAGGTGAATCATTTCCACTTTCATCTGGGTTTCTCCTTAGCAGTCTAGATGGTAAAACCTGTATTACTAAGCAAACAAGGCACACACATCTGTTTATAGTTTATCTGTTATCAAATATTGTCATGAAATATCCCTGTAAGGATGAGGCTGGGATCCTCTATCTTTGTGCAGATTTTTGGAGGAAGACACCCCAAATTCTAGTGTCTGTGATTGCCATGACCTCCACAGCTATAACAGACCCTTGAGTCCACAGCTGCCACAGCAACAACTGAGTCAAAGGCTCTGTTTAGACAGTGGATCTCCCCAGCCCTGGAAAGCCAGGGTGAAACTCTGTGTCTGAATCCATTTTTCCAGGGTCTACACTGGCATAGTTAGTGGGCCTCAGGAGGGACCTTGCTCCTCCTCTACCCGACTCTGGCTCTAGGAGTAGACAGTTAACCTCTTGCCTGACTCAAGTCATCAAACACAGGAAATTCTCCCAATTGACTTGAAAGCTCGGAGGCCATGGGAGATGGAAATAAAAATAATGAAACCCAGTCATTATACCTCCACCACAGATAAGACAGGGCACTTTTTTAGTAGTTGTTGTTGATGGGCTAATTTGGAACTTGACTTTCACATACAGATAATTTGAGAATGGAAACATCATTAATTAAAGATAAAGACAGAACATTTTAAGTGAGGTCATGGAGGTGTCTTGCATTTGGAGTAAAGAGTCCTGAGTTTGAAGCCCCAACTCTCCCTCCAATCATTTGTCACTTTAGGCCACTTGTGCGTCTTTTGGACCGTGTGATTTTTCAAGCGCAATTTAAAGATACCAACACCTTTCCCAACAGAATCTCCTAATGGGGGAGTTGTAATTATCAGCAAGGTGATAAAATAGGGTAACATCTTGCAAAATTAGACTCTATGCAATTGTGTCGCATTGTTGTTGTTAATAAAAACATGAAAACAGGCATGTACAAGTGCATGGAGACTGGAAGAGTCCCAGGAGCTCACAGTTAAATGTTCCTGGAAGGCAGATCCCTTAAATGTTTCCAGAATTAAACACTTATGATGGATTAAGGAGAAGAGCATCAAAGGTAACCCCTTTTTTTGATGATGGAAAGGCAGGTGGAGATCACAGGAATGAAGAATGCCATTGAAAATTTTAGACAACACAGAGACAATTGAACAGATTCAAAACTTTCCTAAGGTGACCTGTCTTATACAGTAAGTCCCCTACATACGAACCTTCAAGTTGCGAACTTTCTAAGATGCAAATGTGCGTTCTCATGTTCAATCATGTAAGTTAGTTCATGTGTCTGGTGTACATTGTCATGTGCGTGTATCTTCTACAAGTGGTTGTGTTTTTGTACTTTACTGTATAGTACTGTGTAGAGTACAGTAGTACAGTATCTTTATTTCAAGTCCAGGATGTCCACAAGCAAGCATAAAAGCAGCAGTATATAGCCGATTATGTTAGTTGGGAACCTAGGCTAAATTTATTGGACTTATGAAAAAATTGGAATTACGAACATGCTCTCCGAATGGAACTCGTTCGTATGTATGGGGACTTACTGTACCTAGGATAACTAAGCTTCCCAATTTGCCCAGGCCTGCAGGGTTTTATGGGAGTTGGGACTTTCTGGGCTAAAACCAGGAAGGTCCTAGGCAACCAAGAAGACATGGTCACCCTACCTATACTTACCCAGCTCCAGCGGCCAGATCATTGTACCTTTGCTTCTCAGGGTGTGGTGTTATTTCGCCACTGAAATCCACTTTATCTTCTCTCCTTTTAAAACTGCATTTCACCTTTTCACTTGTCTAATCCTTCTACTAAGCACACAGACGAAAAAGAGGCACCCAGGGACCCCTGTCCCTCGGAAGAGTAGTCTACTGGGACCCGTAAGAATACTATTTTTATGTCTTGTTATTTTCTTAATATCCTCTCCAGTTACTTCCAAAGAGAGCAGCAGAACAAGCCAGCCCACCCCCAAACAGGAATTTTACCATTTCATTCCGCATGCTCCCAATAGAGGCAATTTTTTGGAGAAAATACTGTGTTTTCTCATGATTCCACAAATATTATGCAAAACGTGCTCTCTCTTCAGAGCTGCCATGGCTTGGATCTGCTGGGTGACATCATCTGTTTAAACAATTATTTTTGCCTAATGGAGAGTTTGGGTGCATGAAAATACTGCAGCTAAGCATTTGATACTTGAAGACTGGTGGCCGTGCTCCTCTTGTTAGCCAGCTGAGGATACCGGCCTCCTCTCTGCAGAGCTAATAGTCCAGCAGCAGCAGCAGAAAGGAGACAGCAGAGCCAAATTGTAGCAATTATCCTCTAATTTTACTAAAATTTAATTTAACTCCATTCACTTTCACCAGCTTCTTGGCATATACACTGAGCCCAGGGGGCTAGGCATGGATGTAAGACAGGAACAAGTCACAGCTCTTAATCCCTTGGAATACCAGAGTCTGATGGGGAGGCCAACACACCATTAACCAGGAAGGCAGGTGGTGGTGAGTGCTTTAGAACTGCGCCAGTAGAGTGGAGCCCCAGACATGGCAACCAAGCATCACCTGGAAGCTTGTGGGACATGTAGAATCTCCAGCCCACGCCAGGCCTAGTGAATCAGATTCTGTATTTTTACAAGCTCCCCGGTGAGCTTGTTATGTACTTGAAAGCCTGAGAAGCACAAGAAATGTAGAGCATCTCTTTACATTTCATACAAGAAATGTAAAAGCGAAATGCTTATACCAAGATGCAGAGATGCCAGCAGTTGGGAGGCTCCCTGAAAAAGGAATGAGGGCGGAAACCCCAAAGCATTGACATGACTCCAGGGGAACACCAGGTGAGTACAGAGAGCAGCAAACTGGAACATAAGATTGAGATCCAGATGAGTTGAGGTCAGGATCATTAAAGGGCTTGGATGTCAAGCTGGGAATCTGGACTTAGCCTAAAGAAATGAAAAGTCAATGATGGTTTTGAAGAAGAAAAACTTTGATTAGGACTGTGCTTTAGAAACACATCACCGGTTGCTGTGTGAAGGAGGGAAGTGAGGGGGGAAATGAGAATCAATAAGATAAGTGTTTTGAAACAGCATCAGATATTAGCCACCCCCTCCATTCCCAGAGAATCTGTCAATAGTACAGTTTCTCAGGGCCCCACTGCACCTACCCTCCAAATGATGCTGCTTCCCACTGACGTCTGAGAACAACTACCAATAGAATGGTTCATGGTGAGACCAGCATATTGGGAGGCCAGCTCCTTTGGGAAAAAAATTTGTAATTTCTTTCCCCTGAGGCAATTCTGATTTGGGGGAATGTACTGGGTTAATTGGAAGTTCCCCAAAAGATACGTCCATGTGCTAACCCCCAGAACCTGTGCATGTGATCTTACTTGGATAAAGGGTTTTTGCAGATGTAATTATCCTGGATTAAGGGAGTGAGCTGTGAATCTAATGACAAGTGTCCTTATAAAAGACAGAAGACCCAGATGAGGGGAGGGAGAAGGAAAGCGGTCATGTGAAGACAGAGGCAGAGATTGGAGTGATGCAGCCTCAAGCCAAGGAATGCCTAGAACCACCAGAAACGGGAAGAGGCTGGGGAGCATTCAACCCTAGAGCCTTCAGAGGGAGCATAGCCCTGCCAACACCTTGATTTTGAACTTCTGGCCTCCAGAACTAGGAGGGAATTAATTTCTGTTTTAAGCCACCCAATTTGTGGTAACATTACAATAATTTTAAGAAACTAATACAAGGAGTGATTGGGACTTTTGGATTTACATATGAAGGAACACTTCATTTGCAAATGAAGGAACACTTAAAAAGTAATGTAGGGCTTCCCTGGTGGCACAGTGGTTGAGAATCTGCCTGCCAATGCAGGGGACATGGGTTCGAGCCCTGGCCTGGGAAGATCCCACATGCCGCGGAGCAACTGGGCCCGTGAGCTACAACTGCTGAACCTGTGCGTCTGGAGCCTGTGCTCCGCAACAAGAGAGGCCGCGATAGTGAGAGGCCCGCGCACCACAATGAAGAGTGGCCCCCGCTTGCCGGAACTAGAGAAAGCCCTCGCACAGAAACGAAGACCCAACACAGCCAAAAATAAATAAATTAATTAATTAATAATTAAAAAAAAAAGTCATGTAAAAACATAAAATCAAAACTATTATGGTGACCAACAGTGGTGAACCACAATTCAAATGATAACAATGGTGTCCGTACTTGAGCATAACGTCCCTGTATCCCCATTAGTTGGCCATCTCTGTCCTGAGTTGTTTTCCCATGATTATGATTGCACAGAACCATATATGTTCTTTCCCTGTTCCTTCTCCCCTAACACAAAACTAATAACACATATCTTTCTTTCAGCTAAGTCAGTGTTTCCCAAGTGATAGGCAGAGTAATGTGCCCCTCCCCAAATATGTCCAATCCCAGAACTTGTGAATAAGTTACCTTGCATGGTCAAGGGATGTTGCCAATGTGTTTAATTAAAGATTTTGGGGTGGCAAGATTATCCTGGATTGTCCAAGTGGGACCAATATAATCACAGGGACCTTATAAAGGAAAAGGGAGAGAGGAGATGTGATTATAGAAGCAGAGAGATGATGCGGGGCCATGAGTCACGGAATGTGGCAGACTTTAGAAGTTGGAAAAGGCAAGCAATTCCAAGGATTCTCCCCTAGGACCTCCAGAGGGGCTGATACTCTGCTGACCCATTTTAGACTCTGAACTCCAGGACTGTAAGATAATAAATATGTGTTGTTTAAAGTGACTAGTTTGTGATAATTTGCCACAGCAACAATAGAAAACGAATACACCAATCTTCTTTTTTCATCATGGTTTCAGTAAGGAACATTTTTAGACTTTTTATTTTCCTAACCAGCCCCCTTCCATCATGAAATAGTAATATCACAGATATATTGTATATATATTATATATATATTGTATATATATTGTATATATATATTGTATATATTTTGTATATATATATTGTAGTGTGGTCCTTAGGAGAGCCACAGACTATTGTAATATCTAAGTATTTTTCACCCCCCAAGAACTAATTTCATTGTCTTGGGGCAATAGCATCCCTGTTAAAATGCATGATCCAATCTATATCCATCCTTCCTGGCACAACTCAAGTGTTATCTCCTCCATAAAGATTCCCCAAATAATCCAAGCCATTTTGGATTATAGGAGCATTTTCATGATCACTTCTCCCGTTGCCCAATTTTAATCCACTGTGTGCCTTTAACTACTCATATAGTTTATTCTTGAACATCTTTATCAGTCAACACCTTTGCAAAGATGAAATGTCCAATGGCTAAACTCTGTTGAAAAAATTTTTTCACAGGTTGAGCTGAAACCCGTTTTCTTGCAGCTTTCATCTGTTGGTCTTATCCTTTTAGAAAGGGTGTAAATATCCCTATCCTTTTAGAAGAGTATAAAATGCAGTTGATTCCTTTTCTATCCAACAGCCCTTATTGGAGGATGCCCGTTTCCTCTCCAGGCATCTTTCTCTTTTCAGGATGAACATCACAAATTCCTTAAACAAATCCTTATATGATGTAGTTGTAAATTCTATTATTACTCTGATTATACCACAAATGTACTTTTTACTGAGGACCTTCTTCAAGCTTGTTGTTCTGAACTTGATATTCTTAGAACTGAACTGAGCTGTCTTGGCTATAGTTTGACCAGAATAGAGAAGAGCAGGATCTTACCTTCCTTTTGCTGCATAATATATTCCTATAGATGCAGCTTTTGGTAACAATATTTTGTCAGCCACATTACACTGTCAATTCATATTACGCTTACAGTTAGGTAAATGTTCAACATTTGCTGATGCTAATCCTGTTGGGTTTTGGAAAAATTTCAGCACCTCATGTTTATTGCTATTAACTTCTATTACATTCATCTCTCTAGCCTTTTGATGTTTATTTAGAGACAGATTCTGGTAACATCATAAGAATTGTCTGCTCCCAACTTTTGAACATCTGCAACTATGAATAAATCTTTATATTTTTTCATGTTATTAATGCCATAAATATTAAACTATCAGGGTAGGTCTAAGGCCAAACCCCTGAAGTACACTGCTAGAAAAATCTCTTGAGGTAGACATTTATCATTAACTGACTTAACTGGGTTCAGTCAACAGCCACCTAATAATACAACTCTTTAATCTTTTATTTATGTCTGTATTTAGTTCATAAGGCTCTAGGAAGATATTGTGCCTTGCTGATATCTCCTGGGGCTACCTCTTTTTCCTAATCTTTGGCATAGTAAATTTCAAAAAAAAAAAAACCAGGAGACTGATCTAATATGATTTGTTTTCAGCGTACTCAGTCTGTCTCCTTGTCATCATCACTTCCTCCTCTCAGTGCTCACAACCAGGAGTTGGTATTTCATTTCAGAATCTCACTCAGTGACTAGGCAGAAGGATGTTATAGCCGAGAAGCAGGCTGGGAGACAGCTTCCTGGGCCATTCCACTCTTTACCTTCTGTTGCTCTGGGTGAAGATCAGTAGAGCAGATACTTCAGCCAAAGGCCACAGAAGCCATCAAGACAGCTCTGGAGTCAGAATGAATGGGAACCAATGAGGAGTGAAGGCAGCCTGGCCAGCCTGTGAGATGTCCCTCCATATTTTCAGCCACAGAGTTAAAGAATCACAGACTTTTAAGAGCATTACCTGAGAGAGAGATATCAGGAGTTTCCCTGGGAGGCAAGAATGTCACTGAAAAGAGATAGATTGGATGAGAGATAGAGGGTTTTGGATTCCAAAGAATAGAGAGAAAAGACTCAAAGTCTTCACTCATAACTTCTAAATCTCCAACCCCTAAACTTCCAAGCATTCACGCTTTCCCTCTTTCTCAATGTCATCATTTACAGTTAGGAAATCTCCAGAAAATAAAAATGACCTCTTAGCGAAAAATGATAAGACATTTAAAGAACCAAGAGCCACAAGAAAAAACAAGAGCAACCCATCAGAGCAGAAGCAGGGCTAATGGAATAGAAAAAGTAGTGATTCAAAATTAGCTTAATAAATACGCTCTTGCAAACAAATCAATGGACAAAGGATTAATCTCCAAAATATATAAACAGCTCATGCAGCTCAATATTAAAAAACAAACAACCCAATCCAAATATGGGCAGAAGACCTAAATAGACATCTCTCCAAAGAAGACATACAGATGGCCAAGAAGCACATGAAAAGCTGCTCAACATCACTAATTATTAGAGAAATGCAAATCAAAACTACAATGAGATATCACCTCACACCAGTTAGAATGGGCGTCATCAGAAAATCTACAAACAGCAAATGCTGGAGAGGGTGTGGAGAAAAGGGAACACTCTTGCACTGTTGATGGGAATGTAAATTGATACAGCCACTACGGAGAACAGTATGGAGGTTCCTTAAAAAACTAAAAACAGAATTACCATATGATCCAGCAATCCCACTACTGGGCATATACCCAGAGAAAACCACAATTCAAAAAGACACATGCACCCCAATGTTCATTGCAGCACTATTTACAATAACCAGGCCATGGAAGCAACCTAAAGGCCCATCGACAGATGAATGGATAAAGAAGATGTGGTACACACATACAATGGAATATTACTCAACCATAAAAAGGAATGAAATTGGGTCATTTGTTGAGATGTGGATGGATTTAGAGACTGTCATACAGAGTGAAGTAAGTCAGAAAGAGAAAAACAAATATCGTATATTAACGCATATATGTGGAACCTAGAAAAATGGTACAGATGAACCGGTTTGCAGGGCAGAAATTGAGACACAGATGTAGAGAACAAATGTATGAACATCAAGGGGGGAAAGCAGCGGGTGTTGGTGGTGGTGGTGGGATGAATTGGGCGATTGGGATTGACGTGTATACACTGATGTGTATAACATTGATGACTAATAAGAATCTGCTGTATAAAAAAATAAATAAAATAAAATTCAAAAAAAATATGCTCAAGGTATTAAAGGAGTATTCTTAGAAATATGAAGCAAGAATAAGCATTATGAGGAACCAACCAGTTATATTCACTATTAAAATTATAGTTTCTAAAATGAAAATTTCAGAAGATGGTTTGAGTAACAGAATGGATTCAACCAGAACCTAGAGAGCTAGGGGATTTTCAGGAACCTCCCCAAAATACATTAGAATGGAGTTAAGGGAGGTCAGAATAAAAGAGAACTGAATGATAAAAGTAGAAATTTTAACATCCAACTAATTGGAATTTCAAAGTGAGAAGAAAAGGTAAAAAGAGGGTAGGATACACTTGAAGAACTTATGATTGAGAAAGTCCTAGACCAAAAAAAGATTTAAGAACTTGGATTGAAAGGGCAAAAAGGGGGTCAATCAGGATCAATAAGAAAACATACTTTTCCAGAAGCCACCATCAGAGCTACCTTATACCTACTGTCCGGAACTGCCCCACGTGACATGGGGAGATGAATCCCTGATTAACTTAGATCAATCATGTTTCATCTATGAAGTTGTGTGTATTTTTAATGGTTCTTTTTTACCAGAACATTAAAGTAGTTGAAAATTGTTGAAAATTGAGAAGTCAGGGTATTAAAACTCACATTATTTTATGTTTAAATATTTACTGATACCCAAAACAGGACTGGTTGTAATTTTATTTTCCTGACTTCAGTAGAAGCAAACTCCCCAATAATATTTTCAATTGAAAAAATAAGACAAGAAGTCAATTTTGGAAATTTGTGATGGACTCTGAGCTGATTCAAGGTGCCCTGAGGAGAAAAGACTGCCTGGACATTTGGTTCTAATCTGCACCTGATGTGGGACATGTTTGAAATGGCACATACCTCCTCCTGGTGCATTAGGGGCCCCATCAACTAATACTGATGACTCCTCAGTTGCTCCTTAAGTGGTTTCTCAGACTTTAAAACTTCATCTCAGGTGTGCCCATGAACACCACAGTCCCTGCCAAGCCACAAATCAGCGTTTGCTTGCAAATCCCTTCTCTTTATTTGTTTGATTGGGAATACTATTCAGACTGCTCAAGCTGCAGCCACAACTACTTTTCTGAAACATGCTTTGTGGATCCGTTAAATCATCTAGTTAGAAAATCACATTAGTGTGGGTTATCGATTCTGTACAGGTTCTTCTCATCTGGCTGTAGTGAAGCTGTCTTCATGGCAATCTTCTTGGCATCCGCCAAAGGCTGTCTTTCCGAGCAAGGGTAACATCACAATTAAAAGTAAAAATCTAGGTGCTGGCCAAGTGTTTTGGAGAACAATTCAAAAGAAATATTGAAATCATATTTTTTTCAATTATTTTTAAGATAAGAATGGAAATGACTCTTTCTCCTGTTCTCCCTGATTCATTCCATTTCTACCCCCCTTTAAATTCTGGCGGGTTGTTTGTAATAACAAGGTTGTCTGTTTATTGGAGCAGCTAGGTCCTATGGCAGTGGATCTCAAACTTTAGAGGCCATCAGAATTATCTGGAAGGCTTGTTGAAATACAGATGTCTGGGCTCCAGCCCCAGATCTTCTGATTCAGTAGGTCTGGGATGTGGTGGAGTATTTGCTTGTCTAACAGATTCCCAGGGCCTGTTGATACTGCAGGTCCAGGAGCCACATTTTCAGAAGCATTGGACTAGAGTACTGTGTATAAATAGAGATATCTTGTTAAACAGTAAAATTTAGCTTAGAAGTGATGAGTATGTCTATTCTGTAGCACAGTTAAGTGGACACTTGTATTGAAGTAAACCAAAAATGCACACACAGACCACATACTGGTCTGGTTGTTTGGAGGAACTTGCTAAAACACAGATTCTAATCCAGTAGATGTGAGGGAAAACCCTGGATTTTTCATTTCTCACTTGTGATGCTCCATAACCCACACTTTAAGTAGCAAGAGGATAAAATAAACCTTATTTGATACAGCTTTTCATTAAGTCCTTTACTATTGATTCAAAATGGAAGACTTTTTTTCCTGTGAACAACTGATGCAAAATACTTTAAATTCAGAAACAGGGTTTTTGTCACTATTACTGTGTTTATTAAAAAATAAATTTTTATTTCATAGCTTCTGTGTTAAGCAACTTCCTTTGGATTTCACTTCCCTTCAGTGAGGGAGATGCCAGGAAACATATAGAATGTGGGATAGTATGAGATGCAGTCTCATTCATAGCTTTTTGGCCTCAGGGACTCCTATATCTCTATTTTAACCTTGTCCAGGAAGGACAGCTTCGATTGGGCAGGATTGTCACTTTGCAGTACAAAGCAACTTTAATGGAAAGAATTGACCTCAAGTAATAGAAGAGGCATCTTCTTCTGGTTCACCACCTGTGGTCAATGAAATGCAATTAGGTTCAGCTGCCAGGGCAACCTCCTTGCAGCATAACCAGCAAGCATTTTATAGCTTCCTCTGTCTAGCACAGTCCCAAATATATATATATTGGAGCTAAGATAACCAGCCCTTCCGGATTACCCAGGGCTGTCTACATTGTGACACTGAAAGTTTTGCATCCTAGGAAAAACCTCAGTCCCAAGAACACAGGGACAGTTGGTCACCCTACATGGGGCAAGGCAATGATCTTTACTCCACCGATATTCTTTCTGCTCAATTCCCACCAGTGTGGCAAAATGGATTTCTGCTTACACCTCCACATCCTCACCTGTGATGGGGTATTCTTTTTTAAATAATTTTATCATTTTCTTTTTACATTTTTATTTATTGCACTAATTTACATGCAAATACGTGTACAACTCAATGACTTTTCACAAAGCATATTCTATTGTGTAACCAGAATTTAGATTAAGAAACAGAATGTTACCAGCACCAGTCTCCTCATGCTCCCATCCAATCACTGTTCTCCTCCAAGAGTAGCAACTATCTGACTACTTTTTAATAGCTTAGAGAATTATTACAAGACAAATACCCTTGTAACCACAAGGCTGCTTACCATATGTAGTTTAATTTTTTCTTAATTTCTCAAAAGTTTTCTTGAATTATAAATTTTAGTATTTGTTCTTTTACCTTGCTTTGGTTCTCTTCTTCAGAAACTTCTATCTCTAGGGACTTCCCTTGGCAGTCCAGTGGTTAAGACTTCGCCTTCCAATTCAGGAGGTGCGGGTTCGATCCATGGTCAGGGAACTAAGATCCCACATACCTCATGGCCATAAAACCAAAACATAAAACAGAATCAATATTTTAACAAATTCAATAAAGACTTTAAAAATGGTCCACATCAAAATTATCTTTTAAAAATATACTTTTAAAAAAAGAATTTCTCTCTCTAATTTGGAACTTCTTTGCCTGTCTTCTACAGGTGTTATTTTCTCTCAATTCCTTCTATCTTACATTTCTTTTCGTTTTTAAAATTTTCCTCATTCACCTCCTACTTCTCTTAAGGGATGATTTGTTATGTCTATTTTTATTGTACTTCTTCTACCTTAGTTTTTAGCTCCAAATGAATTTTATTTATTTTTAACATCTTTTTTGGACTATAATTGCTTTACAATGGTGTGTTAGTTTCTGCTTTATAACAAAGTGATTCAGCTATACATATACATATATCCCCATATCTCTTCCCTCTTGAGTCTCCCTCCCTCCCACCCTCCCTATCCCACTCCTCTACGTGGTCACAAAGCACAGAGCTAATCTCCCTGTGCTATGCGGCTGCTTCCCACTAGCTATCGGTTTTACACTTGGTAGTGTATATATGTCGATGTCACTCTCTCACTTTGTCCCAGCTTACCCTTCCCACTCCCCGTGTCCTCAAGTCCATTCTCTAGGAGGTCTGCATCTTTATTCCCGTCCTACCCCTAGCTTCTTCATGACCTTTTTTTTTTTTTATATATTCCATATATATGTGTTAGCATACAGTATTTATTTTTCTCTTTCTGGCTTACTTCACTCTGTATGACACACTCTAGGTCCATCCACCTCACTACCAATAACTCAATTCCATTTCTTTTTATGGCTGAGTAATATTCCATTGTATATATGTGCCACATCTTCTTTATCCATTCATCTGTCAATGGGCATTTTGGTTGCTTCCATGTCCTGGCTGTTGTAAATAGTGCTGCAATGAACATTGGGGTGCATGTGTCTTTTTGAATTATGGTTTTCTCAGGGTATGTACCCAGTAGTGGGATTGCTGGGTCGTATGGTAGTCCTATTTTTAGGTTTTTAAGAAACGTCCATACTGTTCTCCATAGTGGCTGTATCAATTTACATTCCCACCAACAGTGCAAGAGGGTTCCCTTTTCTCCACACCCTCTCCAGCATTTATTGTTTGTAGATTTTTTGATGATGGCCATTCTGACTGGTGTGAGATGATATCTCGTTGTAGTTTTGATTTGCATTTCTCTAATGATTCATGATGTTGAGCATTCTTTCATGTGTTTGTTGGCAATCTGTATATCTTCTTTGGAGAAATGTCTATTTAGGTCTTCTGCCATTTTTGGATTGGGTTTTTGTTTTTTGGTATTGAGCTACATGAACTGCTTGTAAATTTTGGAGATTAATCCTTTGTCAGTTGCTTTGTTTGCAAATATTTTCCCCCATTCTGAGGGTTGTCTTTTCGTCTTATTTATGGTTTCCTTTGCTGTGCAAAAGCTTTCAAGTTTCATGAGGTCTCATTTGTTTATTTTTTTTTAATTTCCATTTCTCTAGGAGGTGGGTCAAAAAGGATCTTGCTGTGATTTATGTCATAGAGTGGTGTTCTGCCTATGTTTTCCTCTAAGAGTTTGATAGTGTCTGGCCTTACATTTAGGTCTTTAATCCATTGAGTTTATTTTTGTGTATGGTGTTAGGGAGTGTTCTAATTTCATTCTTTTACATGTAGCTGTCCAGTTTTCCCAGCACCACTTATTGAAGAGGCTGTCTTTTCTCCATTGTATAGTCTTGCCTCCTTTATCAAAAAGAAGGTGACCATATGTGTGTGGGTTTATCTCTGGGCTTTCTATCCTGTTCCATTGGTCTATATTTTTGTTTTTGTGACAGTACCATACTGTCTTGATTACTGTAGCTTTGTAGTATAGTCTGAAGTCAGGGAACCTGATTCCTCCAGCTCCGTTTATCTTTCTCAATATTGCTTTGGCTATTCATGGCCTTTTGTGTTTTCATAAAAATTGTGAAATTTTTTGTTCTACTTCTGTGAAAATTTCCAGTGGTAGTTTGATAGGGATTGCATTGAACATGTATATTGCTTTGGGTAGTATAGTCATTTTCCCAATGTTTATTCTTCCAATCCAAGAACATGCTATATCTCTCCATCTGTTGGTATCATCTTTAATTTCTTTCTCAGTGTCTTATAATTTTCTGCATACTGGTCTTTTTTCTCCTTAGGTAGGTTTATTCCTAGGTATTTTATTCTTTTTGTTGCAATGGTAAACGGGAGTGTTTCCTTAATTTCACTTTCAGATTTCTCATCATTAGTGTATAGGAATGGAACAGATTTCTGTGCATTAATTTTTTATCCTGCTACTTTACCAAATTCATTGATTAGCTCTAGTATTTTTCTGGTAGGATCTTTAGGATTCTCTATATATAGTATCATGTCATCTGCAAAGAGTGACAGCTTTACATCTTCTTTTCTGATTTGGATTCCTTTTATTTCTTTTTCTTCTCTGATTGCTGTGTCTAAAACTTCCAAAACTATGTTGAATAATAATGGTGAGTATGGGCAACCTTGTCTTGTTCCTGATCTTAGTGGAAATGGTTTCAGTTTTTCACCATTGAGGATGATGTGGGCTGTGGGTTTGTCATATATGGCCTTCATTATGTTGAGGAAAGTTCCCTTTATGCTTACTTTCTGGAGGATTTTTATCATAAATGGGTGTTGAATTTTGTTGAATGCTCTCTCTGTATCTAGTGAGATGATCATTTGGTTTTTCTCCTTCAATTTGTTAATATGGTGTATCACATGGATTCATTTGTGTATATTGAAGAATCCTTGCATTCCTGGGATAAACCCCACTTGATCATGGTGTATGATCCTTTTAATGTGCTGTTGGATTCTGTTTGCTAGTATTTTTTTGTAGGTTTTTGCATCTATGTTCTTCAGTGATATTGGCCTGTACTTTTCTTTCTTTGTGACATCTTTGTCTGGTTTTGGTATCAGGGTGATGGTGGCCTCATAGAATGAGTTTGGGAGTGTTCCTCCCTCTGCTATATTTTGGAAGATTTTGAGAAGGATAGGTGTTAGCACTTCTCTAAATGTTTGATAGAATTTGCCTCTGAAGCCGTCTGGTCCTGGGCTTTTGTTTGTTGGAAGATTTTTACTCACAGTTTCAATTGTGATTGGTCTGTTCATAGTTTCTATTTCTTCCTGGTTCAGTCTTGGAAGGTTGTGCTTTTCAAAGGATTTTTCCATTTCTTCCAGGTTGTCCATTTTATTGGCATATAGTTTCTTGTAGTAATCTCTCATGATCCTTTGTATTTCTGCAGTGTCACTTGTTACTTCTCTTTTTTCATTTCTAAATCTATTGATTTGAGTCTTCTCCCTTATTTCTTGATGTGTCTGGCTAATGGTTTATCAATTTTGTTTATCTTCTCAAAGAACCAGCTTTTAGTTTTATTGATCTTTGCTATTGTTTCCTTCATTTCTTTTTCATTTATTTCTGATCTGATCTTTATGATTTCTTTCCTTCTGCTAACTTTAGGGGTTTTTTGATCTTCTTTCTCTAATTGATTTAGGTGTAAGTTTAGGTTGTTTATTTGAGATGTTTCTTGTTTCTTAAGGTAGGATTGTATTGGTATGAATTTCCCTCTTAGAACTGCTTTTGCTGCATCCCATAGGTTTTGGGTTGTTGTGTTTTCATTGTCATTTGCTTCTAGGTATTTTTTGATTTCCTCTTTGATTTCTTCAGTGATCTCTTGGTTATTAAGTAGTGTATTGTTTACCCTCCATGTGTTTGTATTTTCTGCAGAGTTTTTCCTGTAACTGATGTCTAGTCTCATAGCATTGTGGGTGGAAAAGACACTTGATATGATTTCAATTTTCTTAAATTTACCAAGGCTTCATTAGTGACCCAAGATATGATATATCCTGGGGAATATTCCATGAGCACTTGAGAAGAAAGTGTATTCTGTTGTTTTTGGATGGAATGTCCTATAAATATCAATTAAGTCCATCTTGTTTAATATATCATTTAAAGCTTGTGTTTCCTTATTTATTTTCATTTTGGATGATCTGTCCATTGGTGAAAATGGGGTGTTAAAGTCCCCTACTATGATTGTGTTACTGTCGATTTCCCCTTTTATGGCTGTTAGCATTTGCCTTATGTACTGAAGTGCTCCTATGTTGGGTGCATAGATATTTACAATTGTTATATCTTCTTCTTGGATTGATCCCTTGATCATTATGTAGTGTCCTTCTTTGTCTCTTGTAATAGTCTTTTTTTAAAGTCTATTTTGTCTTATATGAGAATTGCTACTGCAGCTTTCTTTTGATTTCCATTTGCATGGAATATCTTTTTCCTTTCTCTCACTTTCAGTGTATGTGTCCCTAGCTCTGAAATGGGTCTCTTGTAGACAGCATATATATGGGTCTTATTTTTATATCCATTCAGCCAGTCTATGTCTTTTGGTTGGAGCATTTAATCCATTTACATTTAAGGTAATTATCGATTTATATGTTCCTATTACTATTTTCTTAATTGTTTTGGGTTTGTTATTGTAGGTCTTTTCCTTCTCTTGTGTTTCCTGCCTAGAGAAGTTCCTTTAGCATTTGTTGTAAAGCTGGTTTGGTGGTGCTGAATTCTCTTAGCTTTTGCTTGTCTGTAAAGTTTTAATTTCTCCATCGAATCTGAATGAGATCCTTTCTGGGTAGAGTAATCTTGGTTGTAATTTTCTCTGTTTCCTCACTTTAAATATGTCCTGCCACTCCCTTCTGGCTTGCAGAGTTTCTACTGGAGTATCAGCTGTTAACCTTATGGAGATTCCCTTGTATGTTATTTTTTTTCCCTTGCTGCTTTTAATATTTTTTCTTTGTATTTACTTTTTGATAGTTTTATTAATATGTGTCTTGGCTGTTTCTTCTTGGATTTATCCTGTATGGGACTCTCTGCACTTCTTGGACTTGATTGACTATTTCCTTTCCCTTATTAGGGAAGTTCTCAACTATAATCCCTTCAACTATTTTCTCAGTCCCTTTCTTTTTCTCTTCTTCTTCTGGGACCCCTATCATTCGAATGTTGATGCATTGAATGTTGTCCCAGAGGTCTCTGTGACTATCCTCATTTCTTTTCATGCTTTTTTCTTTATTCTGCTCTGCAGTAGTTATTTCCACTATTTTGTCTTCTAGGTCACTTATCCGTTCTTCTGCCTCAATTATTCTGCTATTGATTCCTTCTAGAGAATTTTTAATTTCATTTATTGTGTTGTTCATGATTGTTTGTTTGCTCTTTAGTTCTTCTAGGTCCTTGTTAAATGTTTCTTGTATTTTCTCCATTCTATTTCCAAGATTTTGGATCATGATTACTGTCATTATTCTGAATTCTTTTTCAGGTAGACTGCCTATTTCCTCTTCATTTGTTAGGTCTGGTGGGTTTTTACCTTGCTCCTTCATCTGCTGTGTGTTTCCCTGTCATATCATTTTCCTCAACTTACTGTGTTAGTTTAGCAAAATGATACCATGTTTGGGGTCTCCTTTTCGCAGGCTGCAGGTTCGTAGTTGCCATTGTTTTTGGTGTCTGCCCCCAGTAGCTAAGGTTGGTTCAGTGGGTTGTGTAGGCTTCCTGGTGGAGGGAACTAGTGCCTGTGTTCTGGTGGATGAGGCTGGATCTTGTCTTTCTGGTGAGCAGGTCCGCATCTGGTGGTGTGTTTTGGGGTGTCTGTGACCTTATTATGATTTTAGGCAGCCTCTCTGCTAACAGGTGGGGTTGTGTTCCTGTCTTGCTAGTTGTTTGGCATAGGGTGTCCAACACTGGAGCTTGCTGGTCGTTGAGTGGAGCTGGGTCTTGGCATTGAGATGGAGATCTCTGGGAGAGCTTTTGCCATTTGATATTACATGGAGCTGGGAGGTTTCTGGTGGACCAATATCCTGAACTCGGCTCTCACACCTGAGAGGCACATGCCTGATGCCTGGCCGGAGCATCAAAACTCTGTCACCCACATGGCTCAGAATAAAAGGGAGAAAAAAAGAAAGAAAAAAGTAAAATAAAATAAAGTTATTAAAATAAAAAATAATTATTAAAAAAATTTTAAATGTAATAAAAAAAAAGAAAGAAAGAAGAGAGCAGCCAAACCAAAAAACAAGTCCACCAATGATAACAAGTGCTAAAAACTATACTAAAAAAAAGAAAAAAATGGACAGACAGAACCCTAGGACAAACGGTAAAAGCAAAGCTGCAGAGAGAAAGTCACACACAGAAGCATACACATACACAATCACAAAAAGAGAAAAAGGGAAAAAATATATATATCCTTGCTCCCAAACTCCACCACCTCAATTTGGGATTATTGATTGTCTATTCAGGTATTCCACAGATGCAGGTACATCAAGTTGATTGTGGAGATTTAATCTGCTGCTCCTGAGGCTGCTGGGAGAGATTTTCCTTCCTCTTCTTTGTTTGCACAGCTCCTGGGGTTCAGCTTTGGATTTGTCCGGGCCTCTGCCTATAGGTTGCCTGAGGGCGTCTGTTCTTTGCCCAGACAGGACGGGGTTAAAGTAGCAGCTGATTAGGGAGGCCTTGCTCACTCAGGCCGGGGGGGAGGGAGGGGTACAGAGGAGGCGGGGCGAGCCTGCAGCGGCAGAGGCCGGTGTGACGTTGCAGCAGCCTGAGGCGCGCTGTGTGTTCTCCCAGGGAGGTTGTCCCTGGATCACGGGACCCTGGCCGTGGTGGGCTGCACAGGCTCTCGGGAGGGGAGGTGTGGAGAGTGACCTGTGCTCGCACACAGGCTTCTTGGTGGCGGCAGCAGCAGCCTTAGCGTTTCATGCCCGTCTCTGGGGTCCGCGCTGATAGCCGCGGCTCGTGCCCGTCTCTGGAGCTTGTTTAGGTGGTGCTCTGAATCCCCTCTCCTTGCGCGCCGTGAAACAAAGAGGCAAGAAAAAGTCTCTTGCCTCTTCGGCGGCTGCAGACTTTTTCCCGGTCTCCATCCCGGCTAGCTGTGGTGCGCTAACCCCTTCAGGCTGTGTTCACGCCGCCAACCCCAGTCCTCTCCCTGCGATCCGACCGAAGCCCGAGCCTCAGTTCCCAGCCCCCAACCACCCCGGCGGGTGAGCAGACAAGCCTCTCATGCTGGTGAGTGGTGCTTGGCACCGATCCTCTGGGTGGGAATCTCTCCACTTTGCCCTCCGCACCCCTGTTGCTGCACTCTCCTCCGTGGCTCCGAAGCTCCCCCCCCCGCCACCCGCAGTCTCCGCCCGCGAAGGGGCTTCCTAGTGTGTGGAAACCTTTCCTCCCTCACAGCTCCCTCCCTCTGGTGCAGGTTCTGTCCCTATTCTTTGTCTCTGTTTTTTCTTTTTTCTTTTGCCTTCTCCAGGTATGTGGGGAGTTTCTTGCCTTTTGGGAGGTCTGAGTTCTTCTGCCAGCATTCAGTAGGTGTTCTGTAGGAGTTGTTCCACATGTAGCTGTATTTCTAATATATTTGTGGGGAGGAAGGTGATCTCCACATCTTACTCTTCCACCATCTTGAAGCCGTGCTCCCAAATGACTTTTATATTTATTTCCAATTCCTTCTTGAGTTCTGTCACCTCATTTCTGAGGTTTTTTTTAAATTTATGACTGATGTTATTGTTTTATATTTTGAATCACTTTTTATGTCTTTTAACTTATTTTCAAATAGTCATTAGAGTTTTGATCCTTTTATGAGTATATCTTTCTGGTCATTGCCTATAGGGAAATTTCTCTGCTCCTCATTCTCTTTTTTCTTATGGTAACTTTGTATGGGATTTGACCTTAAAACTTTTCTTTAGTTCAGTTTTATATATTTAAATAAACGTTTATTTTTGAATAATTTTAGATTTACAGAAAAAGTTGCAAAAAATATTACAGAGATTTTCCTTTTACTTTGTACCTAGTTTCCTCTATTGTTAGCATGTAACATTATGCTGACACATTGGTCACAACTGAAGAATTAACATTGATACATTATTAATAATTAAATCCATACTTCATTCAGGTGTCATTAATTTCCACCTAATATTCTGTTTCTCATCCTGGCTTCCATCCAGTATACCAGATTAAACTTGGTCATCATTTAGCCTCCTCTTAGCCAGGTTAATTTCTCAGACATTCTTTGTTTTTGATGACTTTCATGGTTTTGAGGAGTCCTCTTTAGATATTTTGCAGAATGTCCCTCAATTTGAATTTGTTTGCTGTTTTTCTCACATTAGACCGGGGTTATGGGTTTGAGGGAGGAAGGCCAGAGTGTATATTCTCAACACATCATAACAAGGGTACAAGCTATCAGCATGATTTATCATTGATGATGTTAATGTCAGTCACTTGGCTAAGAGTGTTTGTCAGTTTTCCACTGTTAACTTTTCCCCTTTCCATACTGTAGTCTTTGGAAACAAGTCACGGATTATAGCCCACACTCAAGATGTAGAGTTATGCTTCACCTTCTGTGGGAGGAGTACCTACATAAATTATTTGTAACTATTCTTTGTGGGAGATTTGTCCATTCTCCTCCATTTATTTATTAATTCTAGCATTTATTTATATCAGCATAAATTCAGTGACTCAGATTTTACATGTTGGGTTATAAACTATTACTATTTTATTTCTTTTTTGTCACTCAAATTATTCCAGCTCTGGACATTGGGAACTATTTCAGTTGTCTCCTGTGTCCCTTTGAGATACTTGCATTGTTTTGTGTTTTGAGCATTTACTTTTTTCTGGCATTACATGATGCTCCAGGCTCATCTTATATATATTTCCTGTCCTAGTCCTAGACTCAGGCATCTTTCCAGGGAACTCTGATTCCTTTCATTGGAAAATGATATTAGAAACCAAGATCTGGATGCTGAGTGTTCTCATTGATGCTGGGCTGTGGTTGTATTTTACGTGTAAAATTAGTTTTTCTGAGATTTTAGAAGTAGACTTTGTTCACGTATATGTATTTTCTAATGCCCCAGAGCTCCATTTTCTATTGCTTCTATGTAATGCTAAAAATTTTGGCCTCTTGCTTTTTTCAGGACGATTCTGTTCCCTCTCCCACCTTTATTTGGATGTTCTCTTTTCTTTATCTTCATTATCCCATGAGGACTAGAATGCACCAGTCTTTTCAGACCTTACTGAAGTCCTGTTATATTTACCAACTACTGAATTGGTTAAAACATTTTATAGTTTAAAACATTCTTAAATGTGTCTGTTCTCATTCCAGAAAATACCTGTTGGCTATTCTGCAGTTCTGCTGTACTCAAATCCACCAGACAGCCTCAATATCCCTCTGCTTTCTCCAAGACACACATGTGACTCTTGTGGCTATCTGTAGTTTGTTCTACCAGCTTGCATTTGGGAGTTTGTTGGGATACCTCATTCTTATACTTATTTTCAGTTTTGTCCCTGAAGTTTCATCTCCTACTGAGTTGTTCTATTTTCACTTGGGGATTTGGAGACCTTACAACTATATTGCCATCACTGGCTCTTTCCAGAATCGCTGAAGGTTTCAAAAAATTTTTTAGAGAAAAATGTTGTCAATGAGAAAAAGTTGTCTTTGTCTTGTGAGTTCTTGACTCAAGAAGATGCGAGGGAGAATGAGAGGGAAAGAGGGAAAGAGAATTTCCAGGACTCCGATATGACACAGTCTTGTCATGGACAGAATGAAGACCCAGGGAGAATAATAAAGAAATATATCCACCATTTTAGCTAAATGATCAAAGTTAGTTTCACTAGCAGTGGGACAAACTTGACATCACATACCTGCTGATGAGAAGCACATGTCACTTCTATGTAGTTCTGCCAAATCCTATTACCTCAATCAAATCTTGAGAAAATGTGGAACAAATCCAAATAGGGGGATAATATATAAAATAATTTGCCAGTATTCTTCAAAAAATAAAGATTATGGAACACAAAGACATACCGATAAACCATTCTACATTACAGGAGACTAAAAAGACAACTGAACACCATATCTGATCCTAGGATATTTCTTGCACCAAAAAATGTTCCCTCTCTCTTTCTCTCTCTCCCCTCCTTCTCCCTCTGCCTCTTGCTCTCTTTTGTTTCACTATAAATGTTATTAGTGGGAAAATTGAAAATGAATAAGGTTCATATGTTATACAATAGTATCAATATTAATTTCTTGATTTTTACAATTGTACTGTTGTTCTATAGTAAAATGTCCTCATTCTTAGAAAGTACACAGTGAAGTACTTAAAAGAAAATGGGCATCATATTTGCAACTTATTCTCAAATGGTTTATAAAAAATAATATGTGTAACAAAAAACCCTATAAAACTCTTAGAAGATAAAATAGGAGAAAACCTAGATGACATTGGATATGGATATTAGTCTTTTTAGATACAACACCATGAAAGAAATAATTGATAAGCTGGATTTCATTAAAATTAAAAGAACTTCTGCTCTGTGAAATATAATATCAAAAGAATGAGAAAAGCCACAGATTGGGAGAAAATATTTGCAAAAGACACATCTGATAAAAGTCTGTTATCTAAAATATACAAAGAAATCTTAAAACTCAACAATAGGAAAACAAACAACCCAATTAAAAATGGGCCAAAGACCTTAGCAGACAACTTACCAAAGGAGATACACAGATGGAGAATAAGCATATGAAAAGATGCTCCATATCATATATCATCAGGGAAATGCAAATTAAAACAAAAAGATAGTTCTTTATACTTATTAGAATGTCCTGGACCATTGACAACACAAAATGCTGAAGAGGATGTAAGCAACAGGAACTCTCATTAATTGCTGGTGGGAATGCAAAATTGTACCACCACTTTGGAAGACATTTTGGTGGTTTCTTACAAAATTAAACATACTTTTACCATACTATCCAGTGATCACACTTTTTGGTATTTACGCAAAAAAGTCAAAAACATATCTACACAAAAACTTGCACACATGTTCAAAGTAGCTTTATCATACTTGCCAAAAGTTGGAAGCAACAAAGGTGTTCTTCTTTAGGTGGGTGGATAAACTGTGGTACATCCAGACAATGGAATATTATTCAGTGCTAAAAAGAAATGAGCCATCAGGCCATAAAAAGACACGGAGGAATATTAAATGCATATTAAAAAGAAATAAGTGAAAGGAGCCAATCAGAAAAGTCTACATACTATATGATTTTAAATATATGACATTCTGAAGAAAGCAAAACTATGGAGACAGTAAAAAGATCAATGATGGCCAAGGGTTAGAGGGTAGGAGGGATGAATAGGTGGAGCACAGAGGATTTTTAGAGCAGTGAAAATACTCTGTTTGGTACCATAATTATTAATACATATCACTATGCATTTGTCCAAACCCATAGAATGTACATCACCAAGAGTGAACTATAGTGTAAACTATGAACTTTGGGTGATTATGATGTGTCAGTGTAGGTTCATCAATTGTAACAAGTGTGCCACTCTGCTGGGAAATGTTAACAGTGGTGAGGCTATGCGTGTGTGGGGAACAGGAGGTATATGGTACATGTCTGTACCTTTCCCTCAGTATTGCTGTGGACCTAAAACTACTCTAAAAAAATTGTCTTCATAAAATAATAATAATGATAATAATAATAATAATAATACTAAGAAGAAGAAGGAGAAGAAGAAAAAGGAGAAAAAGGAGAAGGAAAAAGGGAAAACACAAATTCGTATAGTAGAAAGAAAAAGAAAAAGCAAATGTGTTAAAATTTTAATAGCTGTGGAATATGGATAAAGAATAATCATGAGTTCTTAGTACTATTTTTACATTTTTTTGTAAGTCTGAAATTACTTAAAAATACAAAGTAAATATTTTTAACTATGTACCTCTTTGCCTCTAACACCCCTCACTTCATCCTCACTCCCTTGCTCTGCTGACACACTGGATAAAATTCTTCAGTTTTAATCCTCATTTAATCTGTCTCAAACACCATTTACTTCATGCTCAGGAGGTGGGAATAAGAGGACATCTACTAGACACCAAGAAGTTGGGGAGCAGCTTCCATTTGTTGAGTAAAGTTTACTGTAAGACAGAGGAGCATGAGCCTTAACTCATGACTACATTTTGGAAACTTTCCAGCTTCCTTAAAGCTGACTCTTGGTGATATTCTGCAAGTGAACTTCTCCAATCAAATGCCAACATTAGTTATTGATGGAAAGCTATTAAATAGATCTCAGCAAAACAGCTGGATGGACCCATATGGAACACTTGTTACAGAAGACAAGAAGAAATGCATATATTAGCCTGGGTTTTCTAGATAAATTGAAAGTGTGATACCAGATCTTTGTGAAAGGAGAAGGCATTATTTATTCATTCCCTTCAACATCCCAACAAGCTTAATGAATATAGATGGTTCACCTGGACTCTGAAATGGCAAACAGCAATTGCTCTCCAACAAGACGAATGAACACATTGCAGAGCTAGACAATTTCATTTGTCAAAAAGAGGCAACCAGCATTCACTGAAGACATCCAGAGGTTTTTTCATTATCTCCCCATATTTTCTGAGGTGAATCCAACTCTTCAATGATGTTTCAGTTCTTACCATTCAAGAATTCTCTAGCACATTCTCTGATTTCAGGCTTATTACTTGGATTCCTTGGCAAATTAGTTGCAGGTTGGAGAGGAGAGAAATTACTCTTTTATGATATTTGTCAGAGGACATATCTCTGAGCTATCTGTTGCCCAACATTTATCCAAAACCTTGCCAGGATAATTGATATTTAACCTAGATGGTCTGAAAATCCATAAGATAATCCATTTCTCAATATAATCCATGCTTCATCTATACATTAAGCCAAAGAATCAGAAAGCTACATTAGTTTGTAGAAAACTGCCCAGGCTTTCAAGTACTCATTTTACTAAGTCATACACTTGTATCATGCCTGAGTGTTCCCAGGAAATGTTACAGAATCGAGGTTATTAAAACCAGCATCCATTTTATTATAAAGCCATTGCCTTATACACTGCATGGTACCTGGCTGCTATGCTATATACAGCCACAGAGGGTAGCTTTCAGAACAAATGCCAAGAATATTTTTACTTTTCTAGCGAAACTGATATGTGTTCTCTGTGTGGTCAGTGGAACCCATACAACTGACGATACTTCTCTTTCATTCTAACCACTAGAAAGCACAAAGCCAATTTTCAGTTCAACTTTAACAACAATATAAGGGTCTATGGGGGTTGCCTGCACTGTGATCTTGTTTACGTATTGCTCTTCTGATTTGTCTTTTTGTTGTTGCGATTTTTAATTTCTTTTTTGTATTTGTCTAACGGAAGGAGGGAAAAAAGATATGGAAGGAAAGAGGGAGAGTAGCAGGAAGGAAGGAGGAGTAAAGCAGGAAATGCATTTGTTGAAATGGGATTAGATTGCTCAAGGAATCAGGAATTATCTATGTATCCTTTTCCCCTGCTAATGTCACTGGCAAAAAAATAGTTTTTGACAAGTTTTATTAGCATCACATTTTTCTTAAAGAAATGGAAAGGATTCTTTAACACAAGCCACATGGCTTGTGTTAGCCAAATAACAATAGCAGACTTTATGGGCACAAAAGAGAAAATTAAAAGCTAGATGACCAAGAGAGGGGACTTTGACCAAAGGAACAAGATAGTTGATCAGTTCTAACCAGAAGTAACTGTAAAGCTCTCCATTCTACATGCTTGAGAGAGAAGTCATCGAATTGAATAAGCCTTTAACTTTCTTCCCATGTTTTAAAATTTATTTTTATTGAGGTAACATTGGTTTATAACATCCTATAAATTTCTTGTGTGCAATATTATATTGCTACAGCTCTGGAGAGTGAGACAGCAGAAGACAATGCTGCCATATAGGGTACATCTCCTTGAAGCTACCTACCTCCACCACTCAGATGCGATCTGGAATACCCCAAGTGCCTCTGACCCTATCATGCTGAGTCCTTGTCCTTCTGGGGCAATGCTACTCTGAGATGTCCTCACAAGTTTAAATGATAGCAACAGAATCCCAGGAGAGCATAAAAAAACATGGAAACATATTGGGGTAAATGAAACATTAGTAGGCTCCTGAGAGACATAAAGAGACTAAATGGTATGGTTCCTTTTTTGTTTTTTTTTTTTCTTTTTTGCAGAGCCAGCATTGAGATGGGCATGAAAATCCCCACAGAATTCGAATAATATCCCTCTGCATGTAGGATTTCATGGGAACATTCCCACAGTTGTTAGGGTTCTATTCAGATTATGAACCAGCTAATAAATTAAATTTTTAAAAAAGAAAGAAGAGCCACAGTCCCTGGGTACAGTTGATTGCTACCATTTTGCAAAGGTGGCCACAGCTGCACAATGCGAAAGCCAAGAGGAGAGTTAGACCAACAACAGTGCTATTCCCAGAGGTGTGCATTTGCTTGTTCCTTCAGCTAGTGTGTTATCTCCCTCAGACAGGAACATAAATAAATGTTGCCTCAGACAGGAACTGCAGCATCAAATATAAAAGCTGTGTATTTGAAATTAATTATTTTCTGGCACAATTCTGTAAAAAAATGGCATGCTTTCAGTTGAAGCACTTCCATGTAAAGCCAATTAAGCAAGAGGAGCAACAACTGGGCTGAGATCAATAAAGGATGTTGGCTATTGTTCAGCCATGAGACAGGCTGTGCTGGTCACCATCTGTGGAAGCAAGTTACGATGCCATTTTCAATAAAGGTTGTCAGGACCTGCGGAAAGTAAGATAACAAGTGGAAGGAAATTAGACCTTCAGATTAAAAAAAAAGACAACCTTCCCTTTCTTCTAGTTCTGTCCTCTTTATTCATCACTTCTCTCCATTCTTACCAAATCCAATTCCTGGGGAAAAACTGGCCATTTGATGAATAGATATACCTTGATGTGAGGGTACCTCTTGGCTTATTCTGCCCAGGATGTCTACCATTAAGCCATACTTGATTTTAACAGCTTAATTGAAATATAATTTGCATAGCATAAAATTCCTCATTTTATTTTTTTAATTTATTTTTATCTTTTTAGTTTTTGGCCACACTGCACAGCTTGCAGGATATTAGTTCCCTGACCAGGGATTGAACCCGGGCCTCAACAGTGAAAGTGCTGAGTCCTAACCACTGGACTGTCAGGGAATTCCCTAAAATTCATCATTTTATTTTTTTTAAATTTTTATTGGAGTATAGTTGATTTACAATGTTGTCTTAGTTTTAGGTGTACAGAAAAGTGAATTAGTTATATATATACATATATCCACTCTTTTTTAGATTCTTTTCCCATATAGGCCATTACAGCATATTGAGTAGAGTTCCCTGTGTTACACAGTATGTTCTTATTAGTTATCAATTTTATATATTGTAGTGTGTATATGTCAATCTTCCAATTTATCCCTCTCTCCACCTCTTAGCCCCTGGTAACCATACATTTATTTTCTACATCTGTAACTCTATTTCTGTTTTGTAGATAAGTTCATTTGTACCTTTTTTTTTTTTTTTTTTAGATTCCACATATAAGCAATATCATATGATATTTGTCTTTCTCTGTCTGACTTACTTCACTCAGTATGACAATCTCTAGGTCCATTCATGTTGCAAAATTCATCATTTTAAATGTACAATTCAGTCACTGTGGCCATTTCCATCACCCCCAAACTATCCCTCATGCCCATCTGTAGTTAGTCAATCCCTGTTCCCACCCCAAGCACCAGGTAACCACTAAAGTACTTCCTGCATCTATATATTTTATAAAATTTGGACATTTCATATAAATGGAATCATGGTGGGGAGGAAGGCAACTAACATGTGTCCAGTATGCCAGGTGAAGAAAAATCAAACTTATAAAAGAATTCTCCTCTCTTTTCTCCTAGAATTGTAATGGATTCTATTTTTCATATTTAAATATTTGATCCATTAACAATTTATCTAAAGTTTCCATTTTTCATTTTTCCAGATGTGACTTGACAGTTTCAGTTCCATGGTTTATGTAGACCGTATTTTTTCTGCTGGTTTGAGATGCTACTGGTATTGAACAGTAAATTCCTATGAGTTTTTGTTTTCAGGTTCGTATTATATTCTACTTTATTCTAGTCCATCTATCACTTCATATGCCATCACCACACCTTTAAAATGGTTTTCACATCTGTCAGTGCTAGTCTCCACTGTTGGCTCTTCTTTTAAAAGAAAAAAACCTCACCATTTTTATTTGCCTATTGTTTTCCCAACAAACTTTATGTTTATCTTTGATGGGAAAGAAATGTGTAGCTCCAGCTCAAAATACAGTAACTATTAACAGATTGATACATACATCTATATGATAGTAAGTTCTTTTGAAAGATAAACTAAACGAAACAAAAATCTCTAAACAGAGTCAAAAGACAAATGACAAACTGGACAATAATATTTGCAACTCATCACAGATAATGGGTTAATCTCCCTAATGTATAAAAAATTCTTAGAAATAAAAAGACCAACAGCTCAAGAGAAATAGGGGAAATATATGAATAATTCACAGAAAAGGGTGGCTAATAATCCACTGTTCAATAGCCTCACACTCAGTCTTGCTCTGTTTTTATTTTCTTATCTGGAAATGGGTATAACAGTGAGAATAGTAAACAAACTCAACACGCTTTGGGGAACACTTCCTTTCCCAAAATTAAAACTGAACTTGGAAGGATGTTACTACAAAAGGGAAAGAAAAAAGGGCAATTTCTGTACTCGAGAGACTCTTAGTAGTTATTGAAGCCCACATACAAAAACCACTAGAGAAACCCACTAATCATATAAAGTATTGTAGTGTCTCAAAATGGGGAATTAGGGAAGAGGAGTTGTAGGCTGATTTGGGGACAGTTATTAATCAAGACCTGGGCAGGGACTGATCAGAACTTATAAATAGTTGAATTGCTGAAACAGTGAGTGGTCTTATCTTTGGAACACACAGGTCCGTGTGGAGTTACCAGTAAAGCAGTATTTTTATGGTCTAATCTCAGAACATACTCACCTGAAGGAGCTGGTATTTGAACAACTTGAGTTTTGATGGTTTTGTTGCATGTCATTTTATCTGTTTTGCAAGTTATAGAACAAGATTATGAGTTGTGATTTTTCTGTTTTCATTTCTCATGGTTTATATGGCACTTCAATATCCGCCATAGCTAATCCATTAGATATGTACTCTAATATTCATTTTATAGATGGGGAAACATGCACTATAGTTTTAAGTATTTTGTCTAAATTCCCACAGTTATTAAGTGTCAGACTGAGTTTCAAAATCATGTCTGCCTAGCTCCAAAGCCTGGGCTTTGGACATCTATCTACTCCATATGCCTCTAAATCAGGGATTCTTTACTTGGTGTACATGAACTATCAGGAGGATTCATGACCCCTGCATATCATATGCTAAATTTGGGGTATAGGTATATTTGGGGGGAGAAGGATAAGAATGAATACACCCATCTCATTCTCAATGGGTAGGTGAACCAACAAAAGAGGTTAAATGTCTTTGCCCTAGAGAAATTATCTCCCTAAACCTAGGACAGCTTAATCCCACAATAGAATGAGGAGAGAACATCTACTTACTTTAAAAGCAAAATGGGCATGGTGACCACTTTCAGAACCATTACAGGGATTGGGTTTCTCATTTGTAGCTTCTCTGGAATTAAAATAAAGAGCTAAAAGGAAGCAAACAATGACCTTGGATTGAGAACCCATAAAAGAGGGAATCCATGGGTTCTATCTAGTCAGTGCAATTGCTTGGGAAAGTCATGCAGTGCATCTGAAAGTCATCGAGTATCTCTGGCTCTCTAAATCATGTCCATTTATCCCAGACAGATCCAAGTAGAAAGTGATTTCAAAGGGATAACTCCATTCTCTCTGTGGTTCGTGCAAATTTGAAATAAGAATTAGACTTTCAGCTTCTTCCCAGCAAGATCTCATCTCGGAAGCTTGCCTTTTTAAAGTGAAAAAAAAAAAAAAAAATTAATTCATACCATAATAGGTAAGTTTGTTTTCCCAAGAACAGGAAAACATGCTTTAACTCATTTGTTCGTGTGACTGTTTTTTTCAAGTACAAATAGTGAAGGAGTTTGGAAATTAACAAAAGAAGAGATTATAGCTCATGGAGGAAAAAAAAAAAAAGCCCTCTCTGAGTTTCTCCCTTGCAGCTTGTTGCAAACTATGTTCTCCAAAACGGAGTGAATACAATATCTTGAGGAGAAAGATTATAAGCTAACAGTAACAGGAAAAATCTCCCTACAGACACAAGGATTTAGCAACAGATTCTGAGAAGGGAAGGAGACATAACAGGCAGCTCACAAGACACAGCCAACTTGAACTGTCTCTAGTTCGTGGAGCCTGACAATTCCTTCTGTTTTGAAAGCTTCACATCAGGTTTTTTTTTTCGTATGCTCTTCACTATTGCAGCCAACCTGCAGCTGTTATGCACATTTCAGAAGAAAACGTTAATTTATAATAATGTATTGTTTGTCACAGAAGACAAGGGGGAAATTGAACTATTTCCATCCATCTGGAGATGGTGAGCAGCTGGTTAAAATCAGGGATTTGACATATTTTATTTTCTAAGTATCTCACCACCTTAACACACCAGCCCAGCCATAGCTGTTTTCCCGGAATGCATGTTGGTGTCTATCATTTAACCTCCTCTATTATTCTTCAGCCATCTGGCTTGAGGTTTGTCCTCATTCTTGGAAGTTTTGTGAAACAAGTGTTTGAGAATTCGTGAGAAGAGACTCTATGCCACACTAGGGCAGAGATTCTTCAGTAATCAGACTCTGAAATTAACCATAACCAGACTGCATGCATGCCTAGAGCCAAATATTCATATTATAGGGGAAACACAACAGCAATTTCGTGGCTGAAAAAGATTGCCTAGATCAGGCCTGTGGCAAAACCATTAAAACTTAAAGGAAACAAACAAACAAAAAGGCAAACACAAATGTGCTTTATAGCCCTCTGGATATTTAGCTGGTGAAGGGTCACATCCAGATTATATGCCCCTGAAAAACACTGAAATGGATCTTCATAAGAAGCTCTCTCTGAGAGTCAAAAGATAAACTAGTAACTTCAGAAATGTGTAAATGTGTAGAAAATGAGAGCATCCTAAATTTCATCAGTGGAAAGTTACTTAAATTGGACATTGATATTGCCCCAAAACTTTATCATATATAATTAAATCATTAATTTTACTGTAATGTCACTCTCATATATTTAATTAACATTTCCACTAGCCAAAAAAGGAAAAAAAATAGTGAATCTGGATATAAGAAGTAATGGTCAGCTTGGTTCCTCACCATCAAAATTATTACACTGTCAATCCATAAATTCCAAGTGTTCAGAGTTTCAGAGGCATTTCTTCATGGTCATTATGGGCTTCCAGTATTGTTTAGTTTGTTTGTTTGTTTGTATATGGCCAACAGAGTTATAGAAGACTGTAAATAATTATGAATCATAGCCTCAGAGACCATGATCAACACAAATAAAACCAAACTTTGTATTTCTAAGGAGAATTATTAAACTATCATTCTAAGACTAGCTTACCAACTTCCACCAAGTCTGAAACAAAGTAAAAATGAAATCTCAGTGCATCTCCCAGGACTAAGGTCAAACCAAAAACAGACCAGGCCTAACAAGGTCTGAAACTCAGCTTCAATTAGATTATGATAATTGTCTTGTATTCTAACTGCCTAACAGAAAGATATTAAATCCTCTTTGTAAGACGATAACATCATCCAAGGCCTCTAATATAGTTCATAAGCATTGCCCAGCATTCAATCAAAAATAACTAAGCATGAAAAAGAACCAATGACCAAAAATAGACAACAGAAATAAACTCACAAATGATATAGCTATTATAACATCAAACAAGGACACTTTAAAAACTTTAATGAATATAATTAAGAAAATAGGGAAATAGATGCAAAAACTTACCAGAAAACTGGAATCTATTAAAAAGAATCAAAGGAAGTTTCAGAACTGAGAAAATAATTTACAGAAATTAAGAGCTCAGAAGATGGATTTAACAGCAGAATAGAGAACTAGTGAATTGGAAGGTAAATCTGTAGATAAATTAGTTTGGGGCACAGAGAGAGTAAAGATGGAAAATTCAGAAAAGAGTATTAAAAAATATATGGGACACAGTGAAAAGTTCTAATGAACATGTAATTAAAGAACCAGAAAGATGAAGGGTAGTGAGACAGTATTTGAATATATAACAGCTAAGAAATTTCTAAAACAGACTTGGGACACCAAGCCATAGGTTCAAGAAACTCTGTAAAAGCAAAGCAAGATGAATTCAAAGGCAGCCAAACCTAGGAAACTGTAGTAAAACCTCTTAAGCCAGAGACAAAGAGAAAATTTCAAAAGCAGCCTGATTATGCATTTCTATCAAAAACCTACAGATATCATCAAACTCAAAGATCAAGCTTTAGAATTATGTTTAATATAGTGAGGAACAAGACTAGAGTACCCTTTTTTTCAAGTGTTCAATAGTTTCAAATCATTTCTTCAGGCCCATTATGACCTTCCAGTGTTTTGGGTTTTGTTTTTTCACATTTGGGATAAGATCCAGGAAATTAGAATATCTAAGAGTCTAGCCTCAGAATCCATCATTAATACAGTACAAACAGATATTTTTACCAGTCAATATAGTAAAAAAAGACTTTTCCAAGATTGATATTTACTCTCCTTATTTAGAGGTTATTGATTATTTATATATCTACCAGCAAAATAGTAGAACCAATTTTAGTGAATAAGATTAATATGTAAAACTTGATACCCTTCTTAAACACCAATAATCGAATAGCAACAAAATTTTTGTGGAACTTGACAAGCTGACCCTAATATTGATATGAAACAGCAAAGGCCAAATATAACTAAGATAATTTTATAGGAGAAATACAAAGTATTAGAATCAGATAACCTGATATTAATTCATACTACAAAATATAGTGATTAAATATGAGGTATGGATAAATTAAATAAGGAAAAAATAGGTAGTATTAAAATAAATCCATACATATATTAAAATTTGATATATGACTGGAATTTAAGTAAGAAGGCACACTCTTCCTGACAGAATGATAGCCTAGATATTTTTAAAAACTCATGGTGGAAAAATAACCAAAATAGTGGAGACATACACGTATATGTATACGCACACATAAACACACACATGCACACGTGCACACATGCACATATAGTCATAATTTAAACAAACCCCTTTATTGGCAAGAAGATTAAAAAGTTCTTCAAAACCAGCTATTTAGTGAAAGCAGGAATCCAAAAAGGCAAGCAATTGCTGAATTTATCCTGGATTCATTAATCTTGATGAACCATAGTTTTTATTTCCACACTTACATGCAGTATGGAGAACAGGGGAAGAAACCCAGGTTTATCTAAAAATTAACAATCAACTAAAAAGTGTCTGTGTAAAGCTGGGACCTCAAAGGCCTATTCCTTCAGTGTTTAGGTGAATCAGAGAAAAAAGTCAGTGCAAGAAATTTGCCAGACTCTAACTTGCTGTTGGGTAGAGAGGGGAAAAGAATTCCCCTGTTAGCCAGATTGTATGAGAATTTGAGGGCAGAGTCACACATATGTGTCCAGAACACCTCCAGCCAAGAATTTATACAAAACCTGTTTTGGTGGTTATTGTTTCATGTATCTGCAAGAAAGAAAGTACAATTCTTCTCTCAAAGAAAGAGTGCCAGCTGAAAAATAAATAAGAATACATAAAGAACAAAAACAGCAGCATAAAGAATGGCCTAAGGTATTGTAATTATCATACACAGAATTATAAAATTTGTATGCTTAGTATGTTTCAAGAAATAAAAAATTGAAAATATTTTTAGAAAATAAAAATAAACATGATACTATAAAATATGACCAAGATGATTTCTAAAAATTTAAACAGATCTCCTGAGAAAGACAATATTAACTTAGCCTCAAATATAGGAAACAAAAATCAATGGAACTACACAGAGAACTGATACATCCATCAGTGTAGTAGAATATAATCAAAACCACAATGAGATATCACCTCACACCTGTCACGATGGCTATTATCAAAAAACAAAACACAGTAAGTATTGGCAAGGATGTGGAGAAATTGGAACATTTGTATACTGTTTTTGTGAATGAAAAATGGTGCAGCCACTATGGAAAACAATATGGAGATTCCTCAAAAATTGAAAATAGAACTACCATATGATCCAGCAATCTTACTTCTGGGTATTTACCCAAAAGAATTGAAGTCAGCCCTTCCATGTTCATTGCAGCACTATTCACAATAGCCAAGATGTGGAAACAACCCAGCTGTCCATGGACAGATGAATGGATAAAGAAAACACGCACACACACACACACACACACAAAATGGAATACCATTTATCTTTACATAAGAAGAAAATTCTGCAATATGTATAAACATGGATGAACCTTGAGGACATTATGTTAAGTGAAATAAGCCAGTCACAGAAACACAAATACTGCATGATTCCACTGATATGAGGTTTCTAAAACAGTCAAATTCATACACTCAAGGAGTGGAATGGGGTTTGCCAGGGGCTGAGAGAGCAGAGAATGGGGAGTTACTATTCGATGGGCACAAAGTTTCAGTTAAGCAAAATGAATAAGCTCTAGAGATCTGATGTACAACATTGTACCTCTAGTCAATGACACTGTATTTTACACTTAAAAATTTGTTAAAAGGGTATATCTCATGTTAAGAATTCTCACTACAATAGAATAAAATTTCAAAAAGAAGAATATAGCATGCATACCTCAGTAATCAAGTGATTAATCAGACTCAAAAAATCAGTGAAGATGAAAGCAACACATTTAAAAACACAAACTAATAGAAATACACAGACCATGGCACCCCACAATTGGAGAATAAATATTGTATTAAAGCATAAATTGATGGTTAATAAGAATGGACCATGTTTCAAACTATAAATTAACTCTCAGAAGAATTTCCTAAGATGTCATGCAAACAAAATTCTCTAACTACCATCCAGGTAAGTCAAAATCAATAAAAATAATAATAACTAGAAAAATATATGCATACAAAATAAAGAATACACTTTCAAATAACTCATGGGTTAAGGAAGAAATAAAAATAAAATAGAGAAAATTTGACTAAATAGTAAAAGAAATACTACATTTCAAAACATAATATGGAGCTGAGGCAGTATAAAATAAGGAATCTATAGCCATTACTTCTTGAATAAGAATGAAGAAAAGGTTGAAAATTAATGAGTTAAGCATCCTACTTAATAAGTTCTTATAATTACAAAACCAACGCAAAGAACTCATTTTTTATGTCTTTTGCCCAGTTATCAGAAAAATACGTGTTTTAAGTATATAGCTTGATGAATCTTCACAAACTGAACACACACATAGCATTACCTGGATCAAGAAACAGAGTATTACCAGCACCCCAGAATTCATCTTAATTAAAAGTAATTTTATAAATCAGGGAAAAATTTTGTGATAGATTTTTTTTTGACTTTGCTTGTGATCTTGGTGCCATCCAAACTTTTCATATAACCAGATTTATCAATAATTATTTTATTGCTTTTGGATTTTGAGACATGTTTAAAAAGGCCCTCCTCACATCTCAATTATAATATTCTCCACTTTTGTATGTAGTTCTCAGTTTCACTCAGGGTTTGGCGTCAAATTTTATCTTTTTCCTTAACTCCTAGGTTGCCCCAGTGCCATTTATTGAAAAGTCAATGTTTCTCCAAAGATTTGAGGTGTCACATTTACCATATGCCAACTTTTCATATGTACTTTGTCTACCTCTGGACTTTCTGTAGTGTGCCATCAGTCTGTCTATTTTGGTGTCAAATCCACACAACATAATTAGAGAGGCTTCTTTGGTAAGTGATAATATCTTATCAGACCAGCCCCTCCCCAATCTTTGGCTCTTCTTTTTTAGGTTTTTTTTTTTTCTGGCTATTCTTCCTTGATTATTTTCCCGTATTAACTTTATTATCATCTTCACCATCAACAACAAAAAAAGACACGTTGGTGTTTTTATTAAGATTATATTAAACTATTAAATTTATGTATTAACATAGGGAGAATTGACATATTTATGATGTCTTTCCATTTGTTCAAGTCAACTGTGATTACAGAATATTACCTGATGCCAAGATTATTTTCTTTCCTTCATAAGAAACAGTTTTTGTTTTGGAAGCCATAGAAATTTTCCTATTTTATCTCAAAACAGTAACATATTTTACTAGGCTATGTCTTGGAATTGATCATTTTTGGCCAATTTTCCCACGTGTATGGTAAATCCTTTCAGTATGTTCATCCATGGCTTTTTTGTAAAGAAAATTTTCTTGAATTATAAATTTAAATATTAAGTCTATTTCTTTGTTTTATTTTTCTTCTACAAGTAAGATTATTATAACCATGTTGGATCTTCTTGCCTGACTTATCCATCTGTCTGTCTCTCTGTGATCCTTTTTTCATTTTTTTTTTAATGAGAAGATTCTATGGCTAATATATCCAGTTACAAGAATTAATGTGAATTTACAAATGTCTATAATCCCTCCTAACTTCATTTTGCTTTTCATTTTTCTATTTTAGTGGAGGTAGAATTTATTTGCTATGAAATGTGCAGTTTGAAAAGTGTGTATACCACAGTAACCCACAGACATATTAAGATATAGGATATTTCTTTCACCCCAGAAAGTTTCCCTGTGCTTCGTCTCAACCTCCCAGAAGCAATTTCTCCTCTGATTTCTATCACAACAGACTAATATTGGTATTTCTGCTACTTCATAAATGGAATCATACAGTATATATTCTTTTGTGTCTTTCTTCTCTCATTCAGCATTACGGTTTCAGATTCATCCATGCTGTTGTATCAGTAACTTGTTATTTTAAATTGCTAAATAGTACTCCAGTGAATATATGGCAATTATTTATCCATTATACTATTGAAAATGATTTGGGTTGTTTCCCATTTGAGAATATTATGAATAAAGCTTCTATAATTACTCTAGTACATATAAGTCTTTGGAGAATGTATATGTTTTATTTCCCATAGGTACATACCTAGTGGTGGAATTATTTGTTCATAAGGTAAGAGCATGTTTAACTTTGTGAGAAACTATCGAAATTCGTCAAAGTAATACTACAGTTTTTTACTCTCACCAGCAGTATGTGAAAGTTCTCTCTAAAATGTCATCAATAGTTTATATTTACTCTTAGTCATTCTAGTGGTTGTGTAAGAGTATGTCATTGTGGTTTAATTTGCATCCCCCTGATTGCTACAGATGTGAAGCACTTTTTTACATGCTTTTCAGCCTTTCATTATGTCTTCTTTTCAAGGCTTCTGGACATTTTAAATTTGGTTGTTTTTATTATTGAGTTGTAAGCTTATTTACAATTAAGATACAAATCCTTTGTCAGTTATGCACTATGAATAATTTCTGCTAAACTGTGGCTGGCCCATTCACTTTCTTAGTGATATCTTTTGATAAGCAAAAAGTTTTAATGTTGATGAAGTCCAGTTTATCAATTAAAATAATTATCATTGGTGCTTTTGATGTTCTAAGAAGACTTTGCTCACTTGGAAGTGGTAAAGATATTGTCCTGTATTTTCTCCCAAGAGCTTTGTAGTGTTAATTTTTATCTTTCAGTCTATGTTCTATCCCAAATTAATATTTATCTATGTTACAAGAAATGACTTGAGGTTAATTTTTGCATATGAATATCTAGTTGTTACAGCACCATTTGTTGAAAGGTTTTTCTTTGCTGATTTTCATTAACCACATTGCCATTATTACTGTCAAAAATTTTTTTGATCATATGAGTGTGGTTCTATTTCTGAAGACTACTCTGTCTCATTGATCTATATGTCTATCCTTATGCCAATACTACATACTTTGATTAATATAGATTTTTAAGTTTTAAAAATTGATAGTGTAAGCCCTCAACTTTCTTCTTTTTTGAGATTATTTTGACTATTCTAGTTTCTTTGCATGTCTATACATTTTTAAATCAGCTTATCAATTCTACAGAAAACCTGGCTCAGATTCTGATTTGGATTGTGTTGAATCCATAGATATATTACTGGGAAAAGATTATTAAAATAGCCATCCAGAATTATGGATTTGTCTGTTCCTCCCTTCAGTTCTGTCACTTAATTGCTTCTTGTATTGTGAGGCTCTGTAATTGAATGTTTATATGAATCAACTTCACCCCTTCTATTGGTTTTTAGTTCTATCACTTTGTTTTTATTTGTTTATTTGTTTGTTTGTTTGGTGATCACTCCAGGGATTACAGTTTCATCATTAACCTATCATGTTCCACCTTGGATTCATATTATATCACTTAATGTATAATGTAAGAATCTTATACTTTCATTAATCAACTCTTGCTCTCTGTGCTAATTTTGTCCTACGATGTTTCTTCTCCATATGTTGTAAACACCATAACACATGATGATTATTCTTATTTAAAATGGGAAATTCCTTGTAAATATACTAAGAAACAAACAAAAATATTTTTAACATTTACCCACATATTAACCATTAGGCATCATGTGGTTTTAGATGTGGGGAGGGAGAGGGTAAGTGGTTTTATAGTTGAGAAGATAAATTATAGACATATCCCAAGAGGAAAAATGGAGAGAGTTAGTTACTGCTGGATACTAGGTAAGGAGCCTTCAATACACCCCCTGAAACCTGGTCAATTGCCTATAATTAGACAGAAAATATTTTTTGTTTTATTTATATTTTCCCTTACCCAGTGCATAATCAATTCTGTAACTGATGAACCGACAGTCAATCTTGATTCAAACGTAATTACTGTAAATAAAAATGCCAGTAAGAGGGACTCCTTTATTTTTGAAAAAATATACTCATATACAACGGCTTCATTCTCAACTTCTATTGCCATTTTTGACATTTGAAGCTGTAAGTATTGAAGGAAACATAAGGCATCATGATCCTCTCTGGTCTCCTTAATAACTGGGATCACACCAATAACGAGGGCTAGTGGACCCTGACATGAGGCTTACCAGAGCAGGAAAGGGGATCACTGATTTAATTCTTCTGGAAACATTAGGCAACGTATCTTTGGTATGAATTAGAAGTGCCTTTACTGTTTGGGCTCTGATTGGAGCTACTCTTGGAGTGATGTGACTCGTATTGGAATCTGTCTTTTAAAAACAAACAGCTCTGTGTTAATATGAAAGCCAGTTAACCTCCATGCACCTATAGTAATTAAACTGCAAAATCAGAATAATAATTCAGACTTCGCAAAGTTGTCATGAATATTAAATGAGTATTTACACCAAAATGCTTGGTTGGATAACCATAAATCAGCTTATAAATTAAAATAACACTATTATTTTGCATAAGTTAATTTCATTATTTTGCATAAAGAATAGTATGCAAAGAAGTGCAACGCCCTAACCTTCATTTCAAATTCCCGTTCAGAGGCTTATTTTATTGTTGATTGCAGAGATTGCTGCATATATCTTATTTGAACTTTCTGGAAGTGAGTTCAGTTAATTTCACTTCAGTTTCAAATCTAGGTATGTGATATTGGGAAGGTCACTTAAATAACTTAATTTATTCACATGAAAAGATGAGAATTGGACCAGGTAAATTGTGGGGTCCTTTCCAGCATTGATTGCTATGGTTCCATGATCCCATAAATCACCTTCACTGTAAAATGCCATTTCTCCATTTGCTTTATTTCAGTTCTGTCTTTAGATCACCCCAAGCTGGATGTTTCTATAAATCCAGAGGACGGGAAGGAGAGGATCATAGAAAGAGTAAGCCTGTCAAAGGGGGGAAGCCCAGTGCCTCCAAGAGATTTTTTCCTTGTTGCTACCCTCAGTCAACTAAACTGGTCCCTCCATTTGTTCTGAATGAAAGAGAGTCAAGAATTTTAGTAACAATGCAGATACACAGTAGTGAGTTGGCAGGATTGTTCAGAAGGGGGCATCTGTCGAAAAGGAGGAAAGACATGGTTAAGGTATATTAATAAAAATAAAATGTAGGCAACTGTGCAGGTCAAAAGAAACAGACAAAACTGCAGAAGTATGAGATGATTTGCAGAATTACAACTACTGGCAGAGATATGGTGCCTACAACTCAATGGAACTTTGATCAAGTAGCCTTAAGGTTTCTCTGTGGCTCAGACATCATTATCTTCACCTTCTGACAAAATAATATAAAAGGGAGACCAGTACTGAATAGCAGAGCCACTTGTCACATGGCTGATTCTACACCGGAGGAGTCTGGAGATCATGTCAGGCAAAGTATGAGGTCACGAGGCAAAAGAATCCATGTTCTGTATAAAGTTATTAAGCTGAGGTTACACATGGCCAAGAGCAGACCTGCTCTTTTCTCCTCTAGTTTCATGGCCACAGATGTGTAATGAATCACCTGTCTGCATATCCCCACATGATCCTGCCTGCTGTAACCAGCAGCCTCAGTGCCTGGAGGGACCCTGGGCTGAGAACATGAGAAGGCTCGATGTCATGGTGACCCAGTGAGTTGTCTGGAATGGCTGAAATGGCCAGGACTTCTATGTTCTTCCTGGCCTTGCAGTCACCCCACGACAGGAGATACTGACCATGCCAAAATGTAACTTTATTTTTCTAAAATTAAACTCAATTAGCCCAAGACACAAGTTTTGCAAATGGCAAAATCCAAGCCCAATTTAAAACAATCTCTTTCATCCTTAACAATTAGTTCTAATGACTAAGTCAAATTCAAGATTGTAACTTGGTAGGTTACAGATTCTCTCATTTCCCTCTTCTTGAGTTGGGCTCTTGGTACAGAAAATATATTGTATTATTCTTGGGGAGCTCAATCATCTCACCTGATAATCACCCTATCTTGGCTTTCACTAGTAATGGTCATTCCCTTAACCTGGTCCCCAGCTTAGAGCCTTTACATGCAAAAATGAAAAATAAACTTGATTATATTTTAAAAATTATTGATATTTTATGCCACAATGCTAATTGACCTATATTAGAATAAAGCCATATTTTTTCATGAGTATCCAAGGGATTAAGTTAGAAAGTAAAAGGTAGAAAGAAATGAAAGAGAAACTGAAGTGGGCAGAAAACCTCTTTCTGTCATTTCTATAAGCACCTTAATTTATTATACCATGATCCTACTCATAGCATTTTTCTTGGTTCAAATTTTTCACCTCAGTGAATAACCTTATACACATATCTGTTCACACATGGGCAAGTATTTCTGTAGGATAGATTACTAGCAGTGAATTGCTGGGGAAAAGGGCAAGTACATTTAGAATTTTAATAGATAAAGTTGACTTTCTGTCCAAATAGGTTGTACCAATTCAGATTCCCTCAAGCAGCATGAGAGCTTGCATTTTCTGCATCCTCCCCAGTGTGACATATTGTTTTAAAATATTATGCTAATAAAATACGAACTATTCCACTAAGTTCCATTTGTTTGATTATTAGAAGGGTTGAACATTTTTTTCAGCTATTTATTGGTCATTGTATTCCATCAACTGTGAATTTTCTGCGCATGGTGTTTGCTTGTTTTTTATTCAGCTGTTTGTCTTTTTCATATTAATCTATAGGAATTCTTTATTCTAAGTATTAATCTTTGTCTGTGCTTTTTGTTGCTGGTAAAAAATATCCCAGTCATTTGCTTATCTTTTATTTATAATGTTTTTCATCACCTAAATGTTTTGAGTTTCTGTGTGCTAAAATCTTTCTGTCTTTTTCTTTATGAAATTCGATTTTTATATTTTTCTTAGGAAAGCCTTTCTGGCTCAATATTACTTAAAGCAAAAATATCCTTTTATTTCCTTCTAGAATTGCTATTGTTGTTTGCTTATTTTTTAAAAGATTATAATGAAATCGATCTAGATTATTTTTGCCTGTGGTGTGGGGTATTTTTTCAGATAGATAACCAATTGTCCCCAAAATATTTATGTCAGTCCAGTATTTTTCTTCCAAGAGAAAATGCTATTCTTCTTGACAACAGAGTCCCATAGACATATAGGTTTGTTTCAGGGTCCCATTGAAAGGAATTTGAGCAATTTGAAAGGATCCAGAAATTCAGTGGTATAAAGCTACATATATTAATTACTTTATTTTATTTTTTTATTTTTATTTTATTTTTTAACTGAAGTGTAGATGATTTACAATATTATATTGGCTTCAGGTGTACAACATAGTGATTCAATTTTTTAATAGACTCTACTCCATTTAAAGTTATTACAAAATAATAGCTATATTTCCCTGTGCTATACAATATAACCTTATTGCTTATTTAAGAAATTACTTTATTCCACAACATTATTAAAACCAAAAATAATATAAGTGCTTCATCTTCTGGAATTGTTTTTTTCCTCTGACTAAATAAATTAAATATCCCTTGAATAACTTAGACCAGCCATAGAAAAGGCAGATTTCTAGAGACAATTCAGCTGAAGCATCCCAACGTCTTAAGCCCACCAGATTGAACCAGCAACAGAGGAACATGTAAACAGATATTTGAAAGGCTGTTGAAATATTTGTGTTGGGTTTAGTAGGGTCAGAAAGTCTTTTCTCACTCAGGTGGGCTGGAGACTACATCTCATTGGCTGAAGAGGCATACCTGAGAATCTAATTTTCACATTCTGAGTCTGCAGGTATGTGCTGAGACTGTCCTGCTGACACAGCTTTTAAAAATGGGAACTTTCTAAGCCAATCCTTTCAGATATAGCTCCTCTAAATAGAGAACTGAGTTGATTGGGTTGTGACCTCCTATGTTATCTAAGGCAAGGGAGTCTTTGATCGACACAAATCAATGTACCATTGGAAACATACCCTTTGGAAAAGAAAAAGCCAACATCCAGTCAAGACATGTGCAGTCAGCATGCGTTACAGGAAAAGAGAGGGTAAATTTATTTCTTTATTTACTACCTACTGAGTCAGGCTTAAAGAGAGTCCCGGATTAACAAGAGCTGTATGGCCAACAGAGGGTTTTTATGTTACAAGATAAACATGCTCTTGTTCAGGTTATAACATGTTCAGGATATCCTCCCCGTTCAAGGAACTCACCCAGTGAGGATTTGCTGCTTCCTGGTGACTCAGGGGACCACACCAATACACTTGGATTAGTGACAGCCTCCTTGCACCCAGAGGAAGGCAGGGCCAAGTGCAAGGGTGAAATGGGGCTGGGATGAGCAAACCATGCTCAACTGCAGTAGGGTTTCACTCATTGCCAGGGAGACATCAGAGTCAATTTGGGAGGCTACAAACATCCTTCTCCTGCTTCAGGCCAGTCCAGCCAGTGGAGCACACAGGTGTGTGAATGTGTCTGGGCGAGTGTGTCTGTTGAGTATGAAAAATGCAAAAATATTACCTGTGATGACTTTGACTGTCCTTTACTCTCATACCCTTGGTATTGATGTTGGTCTATCCACATACCCAACAGCCTAGTTCACAGTTAGTGCTGTCAAATATGGAAGCCACATGGGGCTCTCGAAACTTAAATGTAAGTGAATTAGAATTAAATGGAATTTATTTTTTTTATTTTATATTAGAGAATAGTTGTGTTAGTTTCAGGTGCACAGCAAAGTGATTTAGTTACACATATTCATATAGTTACTCTTTTTCAGATTATTTTCCCATTAGGTCATTACAGAGTATTGAGTGTAGTTCCCTGTGATATACAGTAGGTCCTTGTTATCTATTTTATATATAGTAGTGTGTATATGTTAATCCCATAAAACTATTTTCCTCAGTCACACTGGCCACATTTCAATTACTTAATAGACACAGGTGGCCCACGGCTACCATAACAAACAACACAGATACAGAATATTTCCATCATTGCAGAAGGTTCTGTGGCATAGCACTGTCCTTATATGAGTCCTTCTATGTTTTGTTCTGTTTGGTATGCCCTGCCTTCAAGGAGTGTATAGGCCAGCTGGGAGACAGACTGTAAGCAAGTATTCTCTCAAATAAATCAGCAGGAATAATTTGAGATAGTGCTTACAAAGGAAAGGTGCTGGGAGCTTGGAGAGAGTGCAGTGTGAGATCTGACTTGTTTCGAACATCCCAGACAGCAATTGATACTTTGAAGAGTGAAGTCTAAGAGGAGGCCTGAAGAATCTGTGGAAGAACAATTTTCCACTTGAAGGCATGTATCCATGGCATGGTGCAGAGTGGAGGGGAGTAAGGGCGTTAAATGTACAGAGAGAAGGGATGGGAGCAGCAGCGGGATAAGATTTCAAGATGTCTACAGGCTTACCTGTCTCTGCTTTATGTTTTCAAGCCCAAATAGAATCTGCCCTCTGATTTATCCTGCTCCCTGCTACATCCTCAGGTCCCCATCAAAATCAGGTTTTACCCAAGATAATTCAGACTAAGAAAAATAAAGACTAAAATTTAAATTAAATGAAAACTGCCATCCTTTGCATAACTAGTGGAAAAAGTCAGGCTCGGTTTGCTAATTTCCACCTGGTTGAGGAAGAAGGGCAAGGACAGGGGGTACTTGGGCAGGCAAATCTTGGAGAATGCACGTGGAGACCCATGGAGTCAGCACAGACATGGAGGAAGGAAAGGGAGCATTAGGAAAGGTCTGGTTCCCCCTGGGAAGAGGAAAGTGACAGGAGAAAGGACACCAAATGCAAGTGAAATTAATTAAACAGAATATTTATAACGTGGCCCTAAAGTTAGGCTGAGCTGGTGGAGTTTTCATCAGAACATTATTTATGGAATTATTTTATGACTTACATGCTTCCTTCCTAAACAGATGTTTCAAGAACAAAATTGTAAGGGAAAGCCAGCATTTACAACACAACTTCCAAATAACATGCTAGTTTGCCTAATTGAAAGAATAAATACAAGGGTGGAACTGAGTATCTAATTTTAATAAGCAAATAGATCAAGTTGGAAAACAGCTACTACTCAATGTTTCTTTCCAAAGCAGTGGAATGAAAACTGAACTTTAAGTTAGCTAGTCTGATGATAGAAACAAAGAAATGATTAAAAGGGGATTCTTAAGATAAACCAACTTTGTTTTAATCATTGATTTAAGAGATATTTACACAAAGAGTTATTGAGGGAGAAAAGTAAGAAGCAGAGAAGAATGAAAAATAATAGAAGCAGAATGTACAATGTGCCATTTTTGAAAAACAATGAGAAAACCTTTATGTAAATATGGAGAAAAATCACCAAAAATTTGTACCATTTCAGGATAATTTGTAAAATACAATATTATTTTGGAAAAATTAAACAAATGGGAGTCCCGTGTGTGTGTGTGTGTGTAACTGGCTTATCAGATATTCATTTCTCTTTTAATGCACTTTCCAAATTGTGTCTTTGTTATCTCTACATAGTTGGTCTTTTCCAAGAGACAAGGTCTCTCCCCTCATCTGTGTATTCCCAGTACCCAGCTACAATCTCTGGCAAGCATTAGGCATGGGATGGATTGTTGATGCATAAATGACACCAACTAGACCAGACGGGATGCTGAGGAAGGAACGATGGATGGGAAGATGCAGGAAAAGCTCAGGGTTGAGGTCAGAGAACTCTGACCAGGGTGTTGGCTGTAAGGAGATGCCATCACCAGTCACGTGGGCCATGATGGCTCTTTCCCGGGCTTGAATTCTACACCAAAGACGGGACCAGCTACATAAGTTTTGGAGCCCAGTGTGAAATGAGATTTCAGGACCCCTTGTTTTAAAATTATTGAGAAGTTCAAGATGGTAACCACAGAGAATTAAACCAAGCATGGGGCCCTGTGTTAATTGCATTGTGCCACACTCGTGAAGCCGACCCTGACTACAGACAATCAAGCATCTTTGATAGATGTTAAGCAGGGGCAAGATGATCAGATTTAAGGATGTCTTTAAGAAAGATCAGTGCAGATGCATTGTAGACAATTGTTATCAAGAGGCCTGGGGAAGAAAACTGCACTGCCGTGAAAAATTAGAAGGGCCTGAACAAACCTGCCAGTAGCCAAAGGGCTAGAGAGGTGCAGAAGGGTCCAGGAGAAGATGAAGGAATTAGGAACCACTATCTTGATTGCATGGAGAGTGGGGACTGGGGAAGAGAGCTGAAGAAAATGGGTAGGGCAGCAAGAAAAACGTGCAAGTTTCTGCCTCTGGCAACAAGGCAAATGGAGCTGCAAGCAGATCCAGCTCACAAGGACACCCAACATGTTCTTGAGAATGACAGTAAAACATGGAAAGTGAGCGCATGGATGCTGCCGTGAAAAAGTAGAGCTAACATACTAACGAGCTCAGAGGAGACAGACATCACTTCTTTCAAAGAACCCGTGAGACGAAGAGGAATTGTCCCGTGGCAAAGTTGGCATTTGTGCTGCAACTCGAAATAGTGTTAATTTTTGTATAAAGAATGGTGGGGAAGAGAGTTCAGGAGTACAGGCAGGTGCCTGGGGATGTTCATGGTATGTGGAAGGAAGTGCTGGTGTTTTGGATCACAGCACCAGGCTGAGCCCTATTTACATAGGATGGGTTGGGTGGGTGTGCATAGGGAAACAAGGTGACTTTCCCAAGGCTACAGTGAAAATAAAGCCGAACCACAGCAAACTAGAAAATAGTGTCACCAGACTCTTTATCCAGAGTTTTCTCCAATAGAGCACTTTCTACCCCCAAACTCTTCTGTTGTTTAGATTGTGCTAATAACCGATTGAATTATCAACATGGCAAATTCAACAGAAGGCGGGATGGACGCCAGGCGTGAAGACCACCGAGGATTTGAATGGTAAACAGTCAAATGGTTGGAAATGAGCTGGACTCCAAAGTTAATTTAGAGTAACAACATGCTTCTGTCAAAGACTTGCCTCTTGATTTTTTTTTTTTTTTTTTTTTGATCAAGGCAAATCACTGAGTGAAATTGAACGCACAAGTGCTCACAAATCCATGGAAGGATTTTTCTTTCAGGTTATGCCTGAATGTCCAGTATCGTCATGAGAAAGTAATTGTTGAAACATTTGCTTCTTTGTTATTGATGAGCAGCTGTGGATGACAGAAACATAAGACTCAGAAGTTTCTGTCCCTTAGCCCCTTCAGTCCGTTCTGGTTTAAGATGATTACATAGCTATTGGATATAACAAGAGCCAGTCGCATGGAAGAGACAAATGGTTTTATTTCTCAAACCAGCTTCATAAAGGACTACTCAAAGCAGAGTTTCATCCGTCTTTGCACAATTTCACTCTCATTATAGCTGGAAATGGGAAGTCATTTTTCACAAGGCTGATCTCTAGTTAGCAATGGAACTGTTAACAGTGGTGCATCCTGCAAAACTGGACATTCATTATCTGCCCCTTCTGGCCTCAGCTGCCTTGTGAGTTTCCATCCATCATAGCAACTCCTTGGATAGTCCGGCCCCACTGTTCCAGAGGTGTTTGCAATGGAATCCCAGACCCTGAACAGGAAACGGTCAAGGAGGCCACTTCCAGAACCTTTCAAAAGGAACCACAAAACCACTGTTCCTGAGGGAACACCATGTAATAAATCATCCAAACACTTATCATCTCCTGGAACACTTTTAAAAGTAGAGGAAGGTTTTATTAATAATTACATTGTCAATAGATATAAATCAAACTTAAATGAGAAAAACCAGTTCACTCTAACTCTTATCAATGGAATTTCAAAGGTAAGCCAGCCAACCTTTCCTACTGGGACAAGCACCTGGCATCATACATAGATATATATTCACGAAACGTAGAAATACAATATATTAGTCAATTGACAATTGAATCTTTTGTTAGCTTTTTTTCCTTCCATATGTTTGAATCAGTTGACTCTTAAAGATAGTCCTGGATGTTCAGAATATACTGGACTTTTTTTTTTTTTTTTTTTACTTAAAGTCAAGGGCACCTAAATCCCAGAACTAGAGAAATTACTATAGCAAGTAAATTGGTTTTACTTTGGCTCACTCCATTTACCATGTCTGGAATTAATAAATATTTATTGAATAAATAAATGAGGTGATAAATTTCATCAAAAGCTCATCTGGTTGCCTCTTATGTTCTCAAAACATTGTGTTAAAGAATAAATTGGTAATGATAGTTATTATAAGAACTTCAAGGTAGCAAAGAGGGAAGAGAATGACCATTTCAACACTTACTCCATGTCAGGCAGTATTCGAGGCCTTTTATATAAGCTGTTTTAATCCTAAAAACAATCCTGTTAGATAGATATTGTTATCCTCATCTTACAATTGAGAAAACAAAGGTAAGAGTTAGTGAAGTAACTAAACAGAGCAATCACGTGATGTCCCAAACCCACGACTTTCTGATTCCACCACCCAACCCTTTTCCTTTTCCATTATGGATAATTACAACTATTCACAGATCACCCAAATGAAAACTCTCAGCACTAATAGACGTTTCTAAATATTACAAAATAGGTAAGGAAATTAAAGTTTTAGAAAGAAGATAAAAATCAATTTAAAACTATATATGTAAATACACAAAACAAAAAACAACATTCTCATTATGTTAGGATCTTAAAAATGTATGTGTCTCAATATTACCAGTCATTTTCTTTGGAAAGCGTTGATTCAGGGTGAGTTCTCAGATGCTTTGCTGAGTCACTCACAAAAAGATCTATACATCCCCTGTTCCATCTTTCTGAGACTGTCATCCTCTAAGTATCAGATCAATGAGAAGAAATCATTGCCACAGCTCAAGAAATCTACTAACAAGTGAATGATTGAGATGAAAGGCCATTTGAGGAGAACCAAAATCAAAATGGTCTCAACAGTGATCCTGTGGATTTCTACAATATCTTTTAATTAAAGCAGATGGAATTTCATCCTGGCTCACAAGCTTTCGTTATGGGTCCCAAGTACTTCAATCTTTTTTTTTTTTCCTTTTTTTCTTTTAGTACTTATGCCAAATATCAGAGTCTTGAAAATATTGGAAAGCTTGTTTGCCTTTTATTTTGTTCCTTTCTCAGGTTCCTTTTGCAAATGTGTCTTGGGCTCCACATTCCTTAGACATTTCTTTGCAGTTGGTTAGCGAAATGAGTGTTTCCCTGTGACAATGTTTAGCCAAGAATGCCACTAGGTCATAGAGATTTAAGGCCTACTGCTGACTTGCAAGTTCCCCTGAGAATCACTGCCCTTTCCTTGTGTATTGCAGACTCAGGGGAGGCAGGCAGGGAACCAGCACTGTCAGAGGCAGTTGATGATTTGCGCTCAGTTAAGGCTGCTCTCATCATTCCTCCTATTGAAGCCCATCCCAGTGTCCCCAAAGTGTCCATCTGCCAAGGGCAGGGCTGTAGTAGCAACATTCTTTGCTCGTGAAGTCTACTGAGCACCATCCTAAGATACCAGCTGACCCAAAGCTGCTGTCTTTCTATAGACCATGCAGCAAATGGGAAAAGAATGGGTCTTGGAGCCCACAGCCCTGAACTTCAATTCCAGTTCTATTTTTTAGTAGTAATTAATATCATAATTCACTGGGAAGTTTATTTAGCTTCATTAAGCTTCTGCTTTCTTGTTTCTAAAAGGGGCTGTTTATATATAACTGTAGAAAAACACCAGAAAAGGACATTGCTTTTAATACAAAAACTGCAGACATTTCTTCTTTGTGTAGCTGGCAGAACAGCTTTCTGAGGTGTTTAGAAAAATGCCTCAGTTTGGTCTTGATGAGTCATTTGGGGTTAAAAAATATGATACCACTTGGGCAGAGCCTAAATGGATGGAGACATGGGAAGAAGCAGATTTCTATGCCCCGAAACACGTGAGGAATGCTAAGATTCTACAGGAAAACCTAGATCAGGGAGGAGGGTTTCAGAAACAGAGAGAAAACAGGGATGGAAGGAAGTCAATGAGGAGAACTCCAAAGTTGTGTGGAAGGCAGGGGCAGGCTTCCCTCTAGGGAAGCGTGAGCACATGAGTCTGCACAAGGATGGCCAGCAAGGGGAAGTGAGGCCATGGGGGCTGGAATTCTGTGCAAGTCAAGCCAGCCATATGCCCAGGGTTAAGGCTACATTTTCCTTCAGGCAAAGGCACTAAATGTTGCCAAAGCCCTGGACAGGGGCCTACAAAGAGAAACAGCCCAAATGATGAGTCCCTATCAAATCAAATGTCAAGTCTGAAGGTATTTCACGCCCTGTGCTGTCCTCCTCACACGTACCTGCCCCTGCGTACTCATCATACTTCCAGTAAATGCTTTGTTATCAGTGAGGTTATGGGGATTACAAGAAAGTAGATGGTAACCACCATGCGATGAAGCAGGAAAAAATATGGCAGCCCAGAGGATGAGGAGTAACTGTTGTGATCCAAGTTCCAGAAAAAGAACGAAAAGGAGAAATAGCTGGAGCAAAAAAATAAGTAATAGCAGAGCTGGAAGTCACTGAGTTAGGAGAAACAACCACCACTGCCAAAACAAACACAGAAAATCTCTGGGGACATTGAGAAGGGCCCTTGACTTCCTATGCAGTAAGAACTGTGGATATGGAAGGGTGGAGGGCTTGAGGACATGTGGGTGACACTCCTGAGGGTGGCAGCAAGAATTAAGTGAGTGAAAGTCCGTGAAGCACGTGACTTGGGGCCTTCTACCTATTTCAGGCCTCTCCTCTGTCACTTTTCACTCATTTCTTGTTTTGCTCATTCTGAGGGCTTCCCTGCACCCCCCCCCCCCCCTTTTCTGGGCTCAAATGCCAGGGGGACTAAAAATGTTCACCTGGCTATACCTGCTTCCAGGAAGAGGACCCCTGTTAATGGCTCTGCTAGGCTTGGAAACCAATTAATTTCTGATTTTCTAATCATCTACTGGACTGTTGTCCTCTTCTTGGAGAAGTTTAAAAGGCAAATTTACTTCCCCTACTCTCAAAGATACCTCAGATTAATTATGGGTTCATACAATCATATTCACTTTATATGAACCTACCTACAAAAGAGAAGCAGATTCAAGGACATAGACTTGTAGTTCCCAAAAGGGAAGGGGTTGGGGGAAGGATGGAGTGGGAGGTTGGGGTTAGCAGATGTAAGCAATTATGTATAGAATGGACAGACAACAAGGTCCTACGGTATAGCATAGGGAACTATATTCAACAACCTAAAGGTCCAACGATAAATGAATGGATAAAGAAGAGGTGGCACATATATACAATGGAATATTACTCAGCCATAAAAAGGAATGAAATTAGGTCATTTGTAGAGATGTATATGGACCTAGAGTCTGTCATACAGAATGAAGTAAGCCAGAAAGAGAAAAACAAATACCGTATATTAACGCATATATGTGGAATCTAGAAAAATGGTACAGATGAACCTATTTGTAGGGTAGGAATAGAGACATAGACATAGAGAGCGGATAGAGAACGGACACAAGGCGAGGAAGGGGAGGGTGGGACGAATTGGGAGATTAGGTTTGACATAAATACACTACCATGTGTAAAATAGATAGCTAGTGGGAACATGCTGTACAGCACAGGGAGTGCAGCTTTGTGCTCTGTGACGACCTAGATGGGTGGGAGGGAGATCCAAGAGGTAGCGGATATAGGTATACATATAGCTGATTCACTTCATTGTACAGCAGAAACTAACCCATCATTGTAAAGCAATTTTACTCCAATAAAATAAAAGACAACATCTAATAAAAATACAGCATCAAAAAAAAAATCCTATGACAAAACATAATGGAAAAGAATATTAAAAAAAGAATGTGTGTATATATATATATATATATATATATATATATATATGTATAACTGAGTCACTTTGCTGTACAGCAGATATAAACACAACATTATAAATCAACTATACTTCAATTTTTAAAAAAAATTTATAATAAAATCAAATCACATTCTTTTTATAAAATTTCTAGAAAAAGAATGCCATATTTTAAGTAAAGTTATTTATAAATTAGAAATAACTAGCAGTTGTAGGACTCCTCACAATTTACAATGAGCTTTCACATTCTTTTTTATCTTACTCAACCGTATTTAATTCTTACCAGAAACACAGTGGTGTCAGAAATATTGTTAATGGGGCTCAAACCCAGGTCCTTGCCAACAGTTTTATTCCACTACAGCTGAGGTGGCATCATTGACCAGATATGCCCACTCTTTCATTAACCTCTCCAACTTAATGGGAAAACTAGAATGATGGTACAAAATTAGAAAGAAAAAAAAACAACAAGAAGCAAAAGACTATGAACTTGAAGTTTGTTCTTTTGCCTTCGTAAACCCATTTGTAGCCTGATCACCCTTCTCTCTCCTTCCATCTCTCTTGTCCTTGTGTGTCTGGCAACCCTGGTTCACTCAACAAGGGAGAGTGTCCTTGGGCCCATGTTCCTGGTGTGAAGTAACAAGCCCATGATTCTGAGAAAATGTTCCTCCTTGTAAATACCCTAGGAAAATAAATCAGACATTTGTTTTTTTCAGTAAAAGCCTTTACTTCCAAGCCTTTACTGTGAGTTCTAAAGCTGTGAGTTCACATTCATTGTGGGAAATCCAAAGTGGTTCCATGGGCATCCACCATAATCAATACAGGCTTAAGCTCTCCATTGCAAAATCTACGGGAAGTAGGAGACCCTTTTCTATTCTCAGAGCACTTCAGATCTGGATGGCAAAAGAAGACGAGCTACTCAACATTTCATGGCTGTGCAAAAATCAAAGAACTCTCATATATGACAGAAGGGAAGCCACAAGGTTTTTATTTTTTTTATTTAATTATTTTTATTTTTATTTTATTTTTTTAACATCTTTACTGGAGTATACTTGCTTTACAATGGTGTGTTAGTTTCTGCTTTATAACAAAGTGAATCAGCTATACATATACATATATCCCCATATCTCCTCCCTCTTGCATCTCCCTCCCACCCTCCCTATCCCACCCCTCTAGGTGGTTACAAAGCACCGAGCTGAAATGTCATCTCATCTGGCTGAGCTGCGAGAGAGAAATTGCAAAATGTATGTGCCTTATGCCACTTAAGGAGACAAAGTCATTGTCTCTGAACCAAATATTTCTTCAGCTAAGAGAACATGAAAAGTCAATTACCTGGCTCCATCTGCAGCTGTGGATTCCTTCCTGGCCATGGCTCATTAGTTTCAGCATGCTTGGGCCTGGCTTTGCTTTTCCGTCTAAGGAGGGTACCAAGGAAAAAGCTGATGGGCAGGTTACAGGACACTACTTGCTAGAGTCATTCTATGCTCCACCTGAGTATCCAAAGCAATTAATCTCATCTGAATGGACTTGAAGATTATAGGATTTATAGGATGGTTGGATGGTCTGTTAATGAAAGCAGCTGGATAAACACAAAAATAGTCCCAAATCAAGTTTTCTTAAGAAGCTCTTTCTTCATAAGAGTTAATCAAAAAGTAGATAAATGGTAATTTGGGCACTATACCTCCATTTTAAGCAAAGCAAATGATGCATATGAAAATTGAAAATAATGGTTCTGCAAGGAATAGTTAGGGAAGGAGGCAGAGAGAGAGGGGGGAGGAGCAAAAGTAGGGGAAGAGAAAGACAGAGGAAGTGTAATAAATATAACAAGATTAATTTGTTCCCCTAACCCAGTTCCTCTTTTCAGCCCCAAACACACTGTGTGACCATTGGTATGTGTGGGAGACTATGAAAATGAGTGTGTCTGGGTGTATCTGTATGAGTCTCTGTATATGTGGTATGTATATGAGGGAAGGGAAAACTGAGAGTGCATAAAATGGAGGGGTTTGAGTGTGTATGGGTGTGTATCTGAAGGATGTGTATGAGGGTACTTGAATAAGGGATGTGGGGCTAGGGGTATGGATGGAGATTAGAAAAGAGAGTGTGTATGAGCTTACGTAGGTGATATTTAGAGACTATGGAGGGGGTTCTCTTTGTTAGGGTGGTAAGTGTGGGTGTGTGTATATGAGGCAGGAAATGTGCACGTGGAGCTGTATATACGCATCCAGGGTACACGTACAAGGTGAGGGTGTGTGCCTAGGAACTGCGTGCAGGTCCTGTGTGTAAAAGCAGGGTGGTGTGTCTGTGCAATCAACGTGATGTATGAGATCCTCTGAAAAGTGAACTAAGCCTTTCTTTTGCCTCAGCTGCCCTGCCCTGAGTGTCCTCTCCTAGAGATGGTCCTGCTCTCAATATTCAATCCCCTGGAGCTGCTTCTGAATCCGATCTACACTTGGAAATCCACACCTTTGTCTCCTTTCCTGGGACTCAGGGGATTGAGTTGTTATGATTTATGTTACCTTAGACTTTCTTTTGCCCACTGAGCTTATTTGGGAAAAATACCTCTGGGCCAGAATTTCTGCTGACAAATCATCATCGTCATCACCACCACCACCATCATCATCACCGTCACCACCATCATTATCACCATCACCATCATCATCATCTTCCTCAACACCATTACCATCATTGTCATCATCACCATCACCACGATCATTATCACCATCACCATCATCATCATCTTCCTCAACACCATTACCATCATTGTCATCATCACCATCACCACGATCATTATCACCATCACCATCATCATCATCTTCCTCAACACCATTACCATCATTGTCATCATCACCATCACCACCACCGTCATTATCATGAGCCTCATCATCATTCCCATGTGTTGCGCAGCACTCAGCATTCACTATGTATCATCATCTCAAGCTAATGACACATTATCCTTTTTGAAAGGTTAATTCTACAGCATAAAATACAGCTGGATTTGCTCACAAATCCATGCTAGTCAAGAAAAAGCTGTCTGAAAGGCTAAGCTGAGGAGTACTAGAGACCTTCAAATTAACATACAACCTCTGTTTCTAGTCCAAAGCCCCAATCCATTCAGAGATCTTCTTGCTTTTTCTACCCTTACATGAAAATTCTTTTAATTCCGCTTCAATTTATTCATCCCTTCTACCACCTCCCTAAAATACAAAATTAGTAATCCATAATATTTCCCTGGACGGTTATAGAGATACATATTGTTTTTGTTGGTGGTGTCAGTATGTGACTAGACTTACTGCCACACAGCCTGTGGAGATAACAAGGCTGTGCATCCATTTTCCAGAATGGAACCCCACAGAGAGCAGTTTGTTACAGCATTTGTACCAAGGACATTTTCACAGGGCTCCACATTTCCATTTCATAAACATCCATTCCCAGGAAAGCAAAACAGGAATTTCTCAAGGACAACAAAACAATGGGGTAATTTGCAGGCAAAGATACTGCAAGTGTGCCAAACCTTTGATATTGGAGGCAGCATTCAGTCTATTTAGAGCAGGAGAGCCAATGGCATTTCCCAGTTTCACCTGGTGTTTTCTCCAAGGCAGGAAGAAAGGGAAAAGTGATGAAGGCCGTACACAGCCTCTATCTGTGCGGTGAAATTTTCTCTAACTGTAATGGATTGAAAAGTTGGGAGGTTATTCAAATACACAGAGAATTCAGTTCTCACTGTTATGGCCAAGTGAGTTCTGTATCCTTCTGCATAAGGAATTGGAGTGACAAATATCCTCGGCACTTGCATCTCCATCCATTCAAGTCTCTACTGGAAAGGAAACTCTAGCTCCAATGCCTTCTGGCGAAGAAAGGCAACACCCTTTATGGCTGCTAGCCTAAGTCTTTATAAAACCCAGAGAGCTGCATAGATATTCCAGAGACCCAGATGGTAGATCATGTCACAACTGTCTCCTGGCATTGTCTTCAGGCCATGTCCAGGGAGAGCATAGATGCCACACAGCTACTAAAGCTGGACTCATCCCCATTGCCTGATTATAATGTCAGGCAACCTGTTGACAGGCTGGAATATTTTTCTTTTTGTGCAATTGTTTCAAAGACTGATTTAGACATCACAGAGTGACAATAATCAGCTTATTCATGAATGTGGATACAAACAAAATGTGGGCACAAAATATATCAGAGCCCATGCTTAAATGCTATCCATTCATTCATCCATCCACTCAGCAAGCCTTTGTAGAGAGCCTGCAGTGGCCAAGTATGAGTCTTAGAATGGTGTTCAGAGATAACCATACCAGGCCTCACACGTCCAAGAAGTTCAAAGTCCACAGACAATTCAACCAACCATTAATAGACAGAGAGGTCAGTGCTTTAAATGCAGCTAAAGGAACAGAATGGATGTGTACTGAGCAGAGCCTGGGTTGGGGCAAGGAGGGACAGAGAGCCAAAGCTCCCTTGAAGTCATGACACTTGAGCTGAGCCGTGAAAGAGAAGCAGGAGCTGTCCAGGCAGATGCGGGCAATTCTCCATCTGCAGAATAAGTGGTTCCAGAATATCCCCTTACAGGATCGCCAGAGGAAGCTGGGGCTGGGGAACATTAGGCCAAATATTTCACACAGGAATCAGTGAGAATCCCCGGAAAAAACTGGTCTCCCAAAGTTGCTCTGTAGAACTCTTAGTAAATGCCACATCTCACTCACACACACACACACACACACACACACACACACACTGCCATCTTCCTAGAAAGCAGAGAATACTGTGGGAAAAATTAGGTGAGGTTACAGTCTATTTTTTGGTCTGTTGATGCCAGGCATGAGGGAGTACAGCTGCATAAATTATGTTAGGTTTTCCTGGGAAACAAAATCACCTAAAGACTGTGAAATCTTACCTTGCATTGCCTTCCGATGGATTAAGCACCATCTTGTTTACAAGGGCATAAGTCCCTCCAGTTCCACATCTTGCATCTGTCGTTACACTAGCTACCTGTGCCAGCTACAGTCCTAAGGAGACACAGACCTACTTCAGATTTAGTGTGGATGACAGTACATGCAACAGCAAACTGGGGCACAGAGTACAGAAATCCAGAAGTACATGGGAACCCCATGCCTGTCCTTCAGCGGGACTAATTAGTTATCAAGATTTTACTCATAGTGACCATATCACATGGATATATATTAATTCTTTAGAACATGTCAATCTTCCCTGCTCTTGCACCTGACTAAACACTTTCCACCCATGAAAAGCCAGCTCAGGTCCTCCATGTCCCTTAGAAGTCTTTCTCTTTCCCCCTAAATTCTTACAACAAAGAAAATGTGCCATGCACAGTTTAGCCCTAACTTACATTCTTTTTATTGTTGTTGCTTATAAAGTGTTATCTTGACCTCACAAATAGATTTTAAGCCCCCTGAGAAAAAACTATACCTTGTAAGGCCATCAGCATCCTTCACACTGTTATCAAGGGTTATTCCTCTCCCATGATAGCTAATGCCCTATTTCTGTCTGCCTATTGGATTTCCCCTGGTGGACAGTCTACAAGAACCAGAACCTCAATACATCTAAAGTTGGGATCATCTTTCTACCAAAATGAAGTCCTCTTGTTGACTGCCTCTAATTCTCTGAAGCTCTGACTTTTCCTTGTGTTAACCTGCCCGCAGCCACAGGTGATATTAACTCTTTCTTTCTCTTCCTTCATATCTCTCATAGTCATTCTCTCCTTTAATGATTAATGCCATTGCCCTGGTTCCGACCTCTATCACTTCTCATCAGGACAACTTCAGAACCTCCTATCTGATCTCCCTTTAATCTTTCTCTTCCAAATCCAGTCACCCCTACGACTCAGTCACATTAAACTTCCTGTAACATCACATGAATGGTGTCCCTCCTGTGGCTTCTCATTGTTCACTTTATGAAGCACATACATTTCTTTATTTACTGTTCAAAACCCTCTACATTCTGACACTCATTTTTCCAGCTTTGTACTTACTACTTCTCATCCCATACCCTTTATTCCAGCAAAGCTATTTCTGCTGCTTGAACCTATCTTGTGCCTGTCTAGCTCCACACCTTAACTGAAGCCATTACTTTTACATAAAATATTTTTCCAACTATCATATCATAATTTAGCTCTGTCTCCAAGGTATACATAGTGTGCTGTGAACTCTTAATAAATTAACCCATCAAGAATTAGACATTGTGTTCTTTGCTGGAGGCATTTTTTATTTAAGTGGTTTTATAATATACCTAATACATTAAAGGTACTATGTTAAATATTGGAGGATTAATCTAGAAAGCACAATTCCATTTAGTAAGAGGTCGAAAACATAGAGACATGAAACAAAGAGATTAATTAATCAATTAATACAAGAAAAATAAAACATCCTTGATGTGAAGTCATGGTTCTTCATAGTGAAAAGCACACTGAGCAAGTTAACAAATTCATAAATGACTCATATAAAACATACCCTTGTAAAATTTTGGAATTCCGTGTATAGCTACAAAAGCATAAAATTTTCAAAGAAATGAACAGAGGCCCCTTTTAAAAAAAAATCTACACTTGGCTTTTCATCAGCATCACTAAATAATTATTACAAAATCAGAAGCAATATTTGAAGTTTCAAGGCTAAACTGTTGGACCCTAGAATTCTATGCACAGTAAAACTAACATATTAGTGCAAGGGCAAAAAAAAAAACTATTATCTATATATATAGATAGATTTTTTTCTCTATCTATTATTTATATATATATATATATATATATATATATATATATATATATATAATGTCAAAGAAGAAAAAATTATTTTGGTCATGCAAGAATACGGATGTCCTATTAAACCAAACATTCTGTAAATCATTCAAGGTTACACTGCAGAAAAATTAATTACATGATATGGAATATGATGGGGCACCCAAAAAATAAATTATGGTTATTCCTAAACAACAGTTGATGCATAATCTTTATAAATTAATGAAAATATAATAATTATGACATGATAAGGAGAATAAGAGAGATGGTATCCTAAATTTCTTTCAGTGGTCAGAGAAAAATACAATGACTAAGTTTAAATGATTATAGAAAATATGAGTTTTAAAATATGCACTAAACATTTAAACATATCAAGTACCAAAAATAGGTATTGAACCATAATTCCAAACCAGATGAAAAAGCTGGACTAAGAAAACTCATTCAATTCCACCATATGCATGCATACACGCCACACACACACACACACACACACACACACACACACACACACACACAAAGGCCAATAAAGGGGGGAAAGGAAACAATAACACATCATATAGAAAAATGCATAAAATATGAGCCAGTATTAATAAATGTAAATGGGTTAAATTTTCTTATTAAAAAGTGACTATCAGAATAAGATATTTTTTTCCTCCTCCAGCCCCAACACATCCTCGAAGCACCACTGGCCGGTGAATCCCAGTCGGGCCAGCACTTTGTTCAGCATCTTGGTGTTAACCTCTATCTCTCTACATCAGCCTGAACCATGGAAGGAACAACAACCCAGAGAAGAGGAAAAACAGTGCCAGAATAAGATTTTAAAAGGAATAAATAAAAAATCCAGTATTTTGTTATTAATGAGCATGATATCTAAAATAGAATGACACACAAAGTTTAAAAATGTATAAAGATGGGAAAGGATGAACAAGTAAAACTGAAGAAAAAAAGAAAATAGACATGGTAAAACTTCATATGGGACAAAAATGATACAAAGTCCACAGCAAAACCTAGGACAAAGAGATATATTTTGTGATGATAAAAAAGTGAAATCAAATTTATGTTATAATAGTCATGAACATTATGTAATTAATAACATAGAATCAAAATATTTATGGCAAAATTTTTTGAAAAAAAAGAAATTGACAAATCTGGATTTGAAAATTCTTCCCTCAGTAAAAATAGATAAAAATTAGTTGAATTATAAAAGAGTTTAATAACTCAATAAAGAAGCTTATACTAAAAGTGTGTGTATGGGTGTGTGTGCATCTGTGCACATGTGTGTGCATGAGACAGAATTGTTTATAAAGCTCTGTATCTAATAAACAAAACATGCTTGTTTTATAATAATATGAACATTCCGGAACCCTGACTATTAGGCCACAAAGAAGAATCTCAAAAGGGCTAAAAAGCTGCATTTACTGGATCCAAATTAATAATCAAATGGGATAACCAAAAATTTATCAAGTCATTTAGAAATTAGAAACAAGCAAATGAAAGCAACTTTCAATATGCTCTTTGGTAAAAGAGGATGACAGGACTAAAATAACACATTTAAAAATGAATGACAGGGAAAACATTGCATTTATCAACTTGTCTCATGTGGCCAAAATGTTATTCAAAGTAACGAGTATAAACTTGAACACATTGCTTATAAAACAAGTAAGACTAAAATAAGAATTACATATTAAACACCAGTAGCTAAAAAATAAACAGTAAAATGAACCCAAAGAAAGTAAAAGAAATAAATTAATAATTATTAAAAATTTAACTTGATATAGGAAACAAGCAAACACTGAGTTAATAAAACCAAGAGCTAATTCTTTGAAAAGACCTTCCCTCCAAAAATATGAATAAATCTTTGGCATACATGTTTAGTAAAAATGATCCAAGTAATAACACTGAATGTGAGAAAAATACCGTACATACAAAAAAATCTGAAGACCTTTTTAATTATGTGAAAATAGTAGGTACAGCATTCTAAACATAAATTTAAAATCTAAATAAAATCATCTGTTTCCTTGGGTATATATATTATATCGTACTGATTCAGGATGTTAGAAAACATGAGTAGACTTACAATCATATTTTTATTTGCTTCTTTGTTTGTTTGGCCACGTGGCTTGCAGGATCTTAGTTCCCCAACCATGGATTGAACCCGGGCCCTTGGCAGTGAAAGCGCAGAGTCCTAACCACTGGACTGCCAGGGAATTCCCAACAATCATATTTTTAGAGTAAAATTGTACTTGAAATTCTCCTGAAAAATAACACTAAGATCAGAGTTTTAATAAAAATTTTATAAAACCTGCAAAGAAGGGATACTTCCAATATTATATAAGCTAACAGATTATATTTTTAAAAAGATTAAAAGGCCCTCAGCACATTCCATAGACCCATAAAATCCCTAATTTAAGAAAAATCCTGGGCTAAAAATACATGATATTGGTCTTAAGTTAGAGACAACCATCATAAGAACAAAAATGTGTCAACCTTAAACAAAATGAACAGCAATTATTTATTAAGCAAAGGTGAGTTTATTCAGGAATTGCAGATGAATTGCAATTTGAGACAAGTGAACTATGGCAAACCATGGCAAGTCTGAGGAAGCAAAGGAAAGATTAGCTTTTATTAGTTTCTGGGAGGAAATTGGGAGGAGTTATTTTGAACAAAAGTTCACTGGAGGATGAGAGTTCAGGGTTTTGATGGTTTCACATTGGTTGAAGGTGATGAGCAGTTTCCTGTTACTAAGGAATGCTGAAATCTCCTTTCTTCCTACTGCCTGTGTAAGTTGAGATGAGTGGTACATATGTGAGACCTCTCCCTTCATGACTCCCAACTCCATTTTAAATCAGATTTCCTTTATCCATTTTCACAAGTATATACAATCTTTAAACCAGTAAAAGAAAATAAAATCTATTCAATAGAAACATATATGTATATGGAGAGACAGAGAGAGAAGGAAGAGTGTACAATAAATGGAGGGTATAAGATAAAATGACAGAAATAAACCCTAATACAATACAATTTACAATAAATGTAAATAGGTTAAACTCACCAGTTACAGACACTCTTGAATTAGATAACAAAAACAAGGTTGAAAAATCACCATCTAGAGGAGACACACTCCAAACAAAAAACACACAGATTCAAAAAAAAAAGGGCTATCAAAAGGTATACTGGGAAAATCTAAAGCAAAAAGGACCTGGGGTCCCATTCCTAATATCTGAAGAAACAAAAAATAACCCCTACATTTTAAGACAAATACAAGTGATCAATAAATATGTAATATTATTAAGGAAAAAATAGAGCCAGAAGATCACACGTTTGCTTTAAAATCTACTTTTTCAGATATGTTACTAACAAAATAGTCTCAAAATATAAAAATGAATAAATTACAAAAGTACAGGGGTAAATAAACTATCAGATGCAGGTAGAGATTTTAACTCACCCGTCTTCAGACAAGTAGAAGAAAACTAAGAAACTTCAAAGCGCTGAAAAATGCAATTAATAGTAGTAAAGAAACAGACAGCACATGTCTTCTTGAACATATATAGATCAGTAGCAGAAATAGAACATGTAATAAGTCAGAAACAGAAGTCTCAGCTAATTCAAAAGAATAGATATCATATATGCTGTTCTCTGATCTTATTCAATAAAAATTTTTAAAATAACAAAATGAGAACTATAAAGATTCTCTATGTTCAGTAACTTAGTAACAAAATAACTCCTGTTGAAAAAGGAAATTAAGAAATATTTAGAATACAATGCTAGTACAAATGCTCACCAAGCTAAATTACATGGAAATTTATAGTTATAGGTATTACAAATTCACTTTTGTACCTAAATAAGAACAAAAAAGTGCAGAGACCTCTTGTTTTTGAAGACCCAATTTTAGAAAAATATCAAGTCTCCATCAATTAATCTATAAATTTAAAGCAATCTCAATCATGATTGTCAAAAGATTATTTTTATGTAATCTAAGAAAATTATTATGATTTGTATCATATTCAAGTATCTCCCCAACATTTTAAAATGATGAAAAGGGCCTTGCTTCACCAGGTGGCAGACAGTGCCAAAAAGTCCTAGTAATTGAAACAATGTTGTATGGGTTTAAGAGCAAACAAACCTATAAATGGAGAAAGGAGAGCTGCCGTTTCAAGTATTAAAGTCAATACAATAGTCATTAGTGCTATCTAGCAAATACTGTATAGGGTATCAGTGCATTATACCATCCCCCCTCACCCCCCCACCCCCGCTTGAAGTTAGGTACGATCATGTGACTTGCTTTGGACAGTGAAATGTCCAAAGTACATTTCAACTTGTGTAATTTTCAGATAAAAGCTTTAAAACCCATGCTCTCATTCCTTCTGATATCGTGACTGTCAGCAGCAGCTCTGACACTCCTGATGCCTGAGCAAGAATAGAGCAGAACCCTCAGCCAACCCACAATGGATATGTAACATAAGGGAGAAATGCACCTTTGATTTATATACCAGTAAGACTTGGGTTAGGAATTCCCTGGTGGTCCAGTGGTTAGGACTCAGTGCTTTCTCTGGTCCCAAGTTCAATCCCTGGTCAGGGAAATAAGGTCCCACGTAAAAAAATAAATTAATTTAAAAAAATACAAGATTAAAAAGAAAAAAAGACTTGTATTTTACTATGACATAAGCTAACCTAGACTGAGAGAAAAAGAGGTCTTTTACTAGTTACCTTTTCGAGTTCTTATAGTACTCAATATTTCAGAAAAATGTACTCAGACATTCCTTCTAAAATTTAAATTAAAAATCTTACTAAAAGTTAATTAATAGCAACAAAAAGAAGATATTGGGAGGGAGCTATTTGCATGTTATTGTAATAATTCATTCTTCTGAGTTTAATTTCTCACAATGTAGTTTACAATAAAACAGTGCTTTACAGAAATTAGGGACTTTGACAATCCGAGAGATTGAGAGAATAACTTCCTAAGAATCTCTTATCCTAAAAGAAAACAAGCAATAGTCCTACTTCCCTTCCAAACTTTTTAATTTCTAGGAATTTTAATAGACAGATATTAACTGCCCGGCAGGGATGGGAAAGGATGCAAAACACAGAACTGCTGTCTCATCTATGGTGTTTCAAGTAAGCAATGGGAACAATTATGAACAACTTTTTCTTTGCTATGCTCTCATCTTCGGAGCAAAAAGTTAAAGGCAGTGGGTTGATAATAATGACCAGTTATCCATGAAAACCCCAAAAGAAACAATGGCTCATGATGGGTCTGACCTCTGACAATTGCTGGAACTTTGATTAGCAGAATTCTGTACATGAGTAACAGAAATCAGAGTTCTCTTCTTCAACACTAATCTCATTAGTTGAAACTATGAACAAATCATGGCCCATAATTAGCACAGTGGGTCCAGTTATCTTAGAACGAAATCTCTCTTTCTAATGTCTCCTGTTAGATTATTCTTTAGCTTCTCAATTTTAAATTCTCAAAGCTATTGGTCTCAAACCAATTTGTTTAAAATCCAGATAGATGGTCTTTGCAATATAAGTGAACTAACCATAGCACACTGATAGGGAATTTTATGATGTTCAGATATTGCTACAACACACAGAGCAACTGGAGGTGAACGCTATTCAACTGCTAAAATTGGCAAAGAAATCTGATGTATTTACTTATAGCCCGTTTACTTAGGTAAAACGACGAAGACACTAGAAATTCTAGCTCTCAGCACATGCCATAATGATTAGAAGGAAGTTTGGGGATGTCTAACCAACACTCAGATCCTGACTCAAGCACTTTTGACTTGTAAAGGTAGTTATTACAGTTATTGTATAGAAATCATCTGGAATCTCAACTGTGAGAAATGGAAAAGTAGGCTGGACTATTTCCTTAGACAATTCTCTAGAGATTCTCTAAACAAAACTATGATACTATCTGCAAAACCATTCCAGAAAATTCTGTTCATTCTATTTATTTGTCTGCGTTGATAACTAAAGCTGGCATCATTTCTCTTTGCCCGGTCACTCTGGTTTCTTCTCAGTTAATTATGATAAGTTACTGGAAAAGCCTGGAGAGTAGCAAAAGTGCTCGTGGTACAGGCACTAAACAAGATTAGAAAAATGAGTATTCAAAATGGCCGTTTAATCTTGAAGTTATACTAGAAGGAAAACGTCTTTGATTCCCAAGTGATATTACACAAATGTCTATGTGGTATAATAGATGGGATAAAGAATGCAGAAATGACTAAAATTAATGGAGTAGTTATCACAGAGAGCCAGCTCTTTGACTTTGGATCCGACTTTTCTTTCTCTGTGTCATATGAGACAAAGGCAACTGGAGAACAGTGGAAAGAAAGGGAGATTGAGAATCAGAAGTCTGAATTGTGGAGACTCTGAGCAGGAGAGTTTACCCTCCTTGTGTACTGGTCCTCACCTATGAGGTACAGCTCGTGACATTGACCTTAACAGTAGTTGTACGGGTTAAACTAAACAAGACAACATGCAAATTCCTTTATCAATTGCAAAGCATTTCTCAAGTGATCATTTTTATGATCCAATTTTGCAACCATCATTGAAATTTTCAACAAGGATCTAGTGGAATCTGAGATAGGAATCCTGATACCAAGGTCTGCTCCCCACCCTAGTCGATGATGTTTGTCATTCATGCAGAAAGAATAGACAAGCAAGAAAAAGACACGCCCAGAGTCCACTGAAAGCGGATGCAGGCTCTCCAGCAGCACTCAGTGTGGGAAGCAGCAAGCTGGCCAGGCTACCGTATTTTGCCTCCTGAAATCAGAAGTGAGGCCAGAGAGACCTGCCTTCCTTCAACATGCCTGACCCTGCTAGGCAACGTTCAGCCTTGCTGGGTCTTATTGATCCTTCCCTGGTCCAAATTCATGTCTCCCTTGTTTTCCCATTTCACATCTTACTGCTTTGCTGAATGATTTGATTGGTAAATTATTCAGTAAAGCAACCATAAATTATTCTATTTCATCAATTTTACAACTGCTGAAGGAAGCTGTTCAAAGCATTTTTCTTGGCTCCTGCTTGCTGTATACCTGTAGCCCTCTACCACAAAGCACAACTTTGCCAGGAGTTTTACATGCAGGAAGCCTCTGAGATCCATTCAGATTCAGCCAATCACCAATGTGACATGAACATCTGATCAAAAAGCCGTGTTTGCTGTGTTTGCCTTGGATGATAAACACATTCCAGCTGTGTGATCTTGACAAGAAATTTAACCTTTCTTTGCCTCAGTTTCCTTATCTGTAATATAAGGATAATAATAGCACCTATCTCATAGGAATGTTAAGAGGATTAAATAAATGAATACTTATAAAGCACTAAAAATAGTGCCTGGGACATGGTAAGAGCTATATATGGGCTTGTTAAATTTTAAAAGTACATTATTATTATTTATAGGGGAAATCATATATGAATCCAGAATAACAAACTTTTAAGTGAAGATGAACATATATTAAATTTTTATTGTAAAACAATATTCCAAGGGTGGTTGTCTCTGAGAGAGACACTATACATTTGTCAAAACTCATAGAACTTTACAGCACAGTGAACCATAATATACATAAAGTTGAAAAATCATTTGGGAGGTCAGGGGATCCCAGAATGGAATGCAGATTGGGACAAATGAATCTAACTGCATTACAAATGTATGAAACAAGCTCACTGAAGGGGGTGAGAGAAAAAGGTCATGATCTAAGTAACTTTGAAAATCAGTAAAATCTGTAAGAGTAAAGGCAACAGAAACTATACACAAGCATGTATTCTAGTTGATAGAGTTATTTTCTACGGGGGTAGGTGTTAATAATTCTGATACTGTTATACATGTATATTGGATTAGGACAGTTAAATAAGTAGATGGTGGATGGAGGGGCGAGTTTGTCACTGTTGAGTAAAAGGTGATGGATAAGCAAGAGGAGGAGGTGTGAATGATCCATGTGATAACAGATTATTGTTGGAGATATTACTATGAACCCATATTTAGCTTAATAGAGACACAGATGGTTACATATAGCTATGTGTATATACACACATATATTTCCTTGTTCTGACAGCTGAGGGAGCCTGAAGGAATAGTATCCCAGTAACAGCAAGCACACCTAGTGCCAAGATCTTGGTTTTTAATGATATTTTCAGCAAAAAAAAGTCAAGGATCCTTGGAGAAATGGCTGATTCTAGGAGTGGGGCAGGAAACTCTCAAGAAAAATCTGGAGCATCTTACAGTGACAGAAAGGAAGAATGTGGTTTTAAAGAGAAAAGAGAGAGAGAGAGAGATGTAGTATGTCAAAAGGACACAGAAGCCAAGGGAGCATTCTCAGAGGCCAGAGTTGAAACTTCATTTGAGCAACAAAAGAAATTAAGTAGTATTGGATTATAACCCAAAGTATAAAATAAATATTCATGAGTTTATACTGACATAAATAAATGATTAAATACATAAATAAGGTTAGGGAGAAGAGATAATCTCCCCTGAAAAGAATTTCAAATAGTTTATACATATGGTCCACCCTCAAGAAGGTGGAGTACAACTTTCTATTCAGTGACATCCTGCCAAAGACAACAGTGTGGAAAAAAGGAAAAAAATAACTTCACAGGGAGAAATCTGACAAACATGACCTCAGCCAGGTGATCCAAGTCAGCATCAACAGTGACGTCATGTTGATAGTATTCACCCTTGACATCATGTGATGAAAATGACTCTACCTCTGTGGTCTTCCTCCCTAAAACTCATAACCAAGGTCTAATCATGAGAAAAATATCAGACAAATCCCAACTGAAGACAGTCTACAAAATACCTGACCAGTCATCTTCAACACTGTCAAGATCTTCAAAAACAAGGAAAATCTGAGAAACAACCACAGCCAAGTGGATCCAAAGGAAACATGATGAATAAATATAACCTGATATCCTAGATGGGATCCTGGAACAGAAAGGGGACATTAGGTAAAAACTAAGGAAATGTGGAGAAAAGGGTAAGGAGGGAGGAGGGATGAACATTAACCGCAATAACAGTGGGCCATGAATTGAGGAGAATGGCTAACTCAAGCCTCTGCCCCAAAGGCAACGAATCAAACAAGTCAACTAACACTTACACGACTGAAAGGTAGGACCTGAAGAAGTTAGAGTTATCCTGAGAAAGGAAAAGAAAGAACTAACAGGAAGATGACTGGCTTCCCTGGAAAGACAGCTCCTGTGGAGCCACCAAGCAAGCGTTGGAGGCCCTGGTTGAGACCTCACTACATGTGGCCAGCCCTGGATGGAGTGGCAGACGCCGCACTGATTTAATGGGTGCACGGTGGGACCAGGCATTAGCCTGGTTTGAGAGGATCCCCCGGGGATTCTGAAATCCAGCCACGGTTGAAAGAGCACCACTGAACTGTATCAGGGGTGGCAATGGAGATTTGTGAAATCCTGTAGCTTTCAGCACTTGGAGCGTTATGTGGTCTTGTGGCCACCAATCCTGCCATCTTAGCAGACAAGTGTCCAACAATACTGAAATAGACAAAAGAGACTATGGAGAGTTACACACCAGGGAGAAAGAGAAAAGAAAAACACCCAAGCCCTTTAGTTGTGTGTTAATAATTCCATTCTACAAAGTGACATGGAGCTCAGTCTGGAAAAATCATGCCAGTTGGAATAGATCACCGGGGTAACAATTTACAGCAAAGCCAAGAAACTCCCCCAACTCCTTCTATTCTCCAAGCTAATTTCCAGGAGAGGAGGAAGAAAGAACAGTAATATTGGCTGCCCTCAAAGGCCCAAACTGAACTGGAATCAGTATCACAAAGCAAGGCTTGCTGACTCTGAGGTGGACCCCTGGTCCATAGTTTCCACAAAAGGAGTTTCTGACTCTAGTTAGAATTGAAAACCACAAATTTGTTTTCAATATGGAAGCCCTGATGAGAAGCTGGACCTAGGAACACACACCCAAACATCAGTGACACTTCTATTTCTAAGGTTACTTGGTATGAGACAAAACTCTTTTACCAACATGCAGTCTCTCCAAGTTTTGTTGTTTCTTTTCAAGCAAAAGTGCTGTAAATAGATAAGGACATCTATTAATATAATATTTGACAGAAGTAGATTAAAGAAGAAAAATATGATCTAAGGATACATAGTATTTAGCATAAGTGGATTAAAGAAGAAAAATGCTCAAAAAAGATTACGTCCTTTTATAAAGTATTAAAATACAGGAGTAGAGGAAAACTGCTTTACCACAATAAAGGCCATCTGTTTCTATCTAAAAGCCATATTCATGAAAAAATAAATTTGTTCAGTTTCACTATTATTAATATGCTAGAAATTCTATTCACTGAAAGCAAAAATGAGATAGCAGTAAGGGTTAGACATATTGAAAAATAAGTGATAAAAAATTTCTGGCAGTATGATTTCATAGTTAGATAACTCAAGAGAATAAGCTAAGAAACTATTTTAATTAATAAAAGTTTGATAGGTAACCTGGTAGAAAATAAAGCATACACACACACACATATACACACACATACATACCCCCCAATTCTCATAGTGCGGCTGAAGATATAATGAAAAAATCTCCTTTCACAATGTCCATGGAAATATGCAATTATAAGAAATAGCTTTGATGAGAAATATCTGTGACCTATATGAATAACTCAGCAATATTTTACTGAAAGACATAAATAAAGACTTGAATAAATGAAAAAGAACACCATGATCTGAGATGGGAGACAATATATTTTAAAAGTAACAATTTTCCCAAATCAATTTATATTTCATATAAGTCTAATCAAAACCCCAACCTGTTTTTTCACTTGGAAAAATTGCTTTAAATGTCACCAGAAAAAAAAATGTCTAAATATAATTTTTAAAATATTTGATGAAGGAGGAGCAATCTTATCAGATAGCAATGCATATTACAGAGGAACAGTACAAAAATGGTTTGATACTGGCACCAGCTAGACATATGGAGAAACTAAACAGAAGAGTCACTTAGTAATGTAGAGAAATGGTTAACAATTTATACCCACATGCATGCATGCACACAAACATTTACTCAATAAGAGGTTTGGAGTCTGATAATGATTTGGAAAAATAGACTTTCATATCATACCTTGAACCAAAATAAATACAGCACTCTACCAAGCACATAGTTGACACTGAATATTTATTGATTCATTTATTTATTTATTTACTTACTTACTTATTTATTTAGCTGTGTCTCATGGCAGGTGGGATCTTAGTTCCCCTACTGGAGATTGAACCCGTGGCCCCTGCATTGGAAGCTCGGAGTCTTAACTACTGGACTTCCAGGGAAGTCCACTCAGTATTTGTTAAATGTGAAAGTTACAGATAAAATTTAAAACCATATTTAAAAAAAGAAAACTGTATGTGATATACATCAGACCTCTGAAGGATAGGGAGAATTTTCTATTCTAGAAGAAAAGGAAGAAATCATAAAGGAAGAGACAGACAGATGTCGGATGCAAAATTTTTTAATGTTTACATCACAAAATAAAAGGATAGAATTGGAAAATAATTTATAGCAAATGTGCTTTTATGAATTAATTTACGGAAATATTTTTGTAATGTAATGAGAAGAGTGACTAGACTCCGAGAGACACAATGAGATTTTTCACAACAAAGAATTACAACTATCAAAAAATTTAGAGGGCTTCCCTGGTGGCGCAGTGGTTGAGAATCTGCCTGCTAATGCAGGGGACACCGATTCGAGCCCTGGTCTGGGAAGATCCCACATGCCGCGGAGCAACTGGGCCCGTGAGCCACAACTACTGAGCCTGCGCGTCTGGAGCCTGTGCTCCGCAACAAGAGAGGCCGCGATAGTGAGAGGCCCGCGCACCACAATGAAGAGTGGCCCCCGCTTGCCGGAACTAGAGAAAGCCCTCTCACAGAAACGAAGACCCAACACAGCCAAAAATAAATAAATAAATAATAAGTAAAATTAAAAAAAAAAAAAAAATTTAGAAATTGATCCACTTTAGTAATCAAAGAAATGAGTGACAAAACACCTGTTAAATTAACAAATAAATTTTAAAAGATAATAATATGAAATTCTGGTGAATAAAAGGTTCATTATGGGCAGAATTGTAATTTGAGATGATACTGTAGTGCCAAGAGATTTATCAATATAACTTTATAATCATAAAAATGCCCGTGAAAGTAATTCCTTCCCTGGTAGTCTATCTTAAGGAAACAATACAAAATAGTGGAAAAACTTATTCTGTAGTATGTATAGTAAGAGGAACTGTTCAACAAGAAGGGGCTATTTTGCTTAAACTATAGTATACCTATTCTGCCTTGATTTTTAACAGCTTTATTGATATTCAGTGACTTTTAATATATGCAGAGTTGGGCAATCATCATCTCATTAGAATATTTTATCACTCCAAAAAAGAAACCCTGCATCCCTTAGCTGTCACACCTGAGTCCCACCCTCCCAGCCCTGCAATCACTAATCTACTTTCTGTCTCTATAGATTTGCTATTCTAGGCATTTTGTATAAATGGAATCTTACAATATGTGATCCTTTATGACTGGCATCTTTCACTTAGTGTAATGTATTCAAGGTTCATTCATGTTGTAGCGTGTATCAGTATTTTGTTTCTTTTTATTGCTAAATAATATATCATAATAGGGATGTGTCACATTTTGTTAATCAGTTCCTCAGTTGATGGACATTTGGGTTATTTCCTATTTTGGATATTATGAATAATGTTGCTATAAACATTCATGTACAGGTTTTTGTGTGAACATATGTTTTCATTTCTTTTGGGTATCATTCCCCTAGGAGTGGAATTTTCAGGTCATGTGGTAACTCTACATTTAACATTTTCAGGAATGGTCAACCTGTTTTCCACACTGGTTACACCATTTTATATTCCCACCAGCAGTGTATGATTTCTAATTAGGAATTAGAAATTCCTAATTTCTCTACATTCTCACCAAGATATGTTATCATCTACCTTTTAAAAAATTATACTCGTCCTAGTGGTTGTGAAGTAGTATTTCATTGTGGTTTTGATTTGCGTTTCCCTAATGGCTAATGATGTTCAGCATTTTTTCATGTCCTTGTTGGCCATTCTTACACCTTCTTTGGAGGTATCTATTAAGAGCTTTCCCATTCTTTAATTGGGTTATTTGACTTTTTATGACTGAGTTGTAAGAATTCTTTACATGTTCTAGATAAGTCCCTTATCAGATATGTATTTGCAAATATTCTCCCCCATTCTGTATGCAACCTTTTCACCTTCTTGATGATGTCCTTTGAAACACAAAAGTTTGTGATTTTGATGATGCCCAATTTATCTATATTTTTCTTTGTTGCTTGTGTTTTTGGTGTTATATCTAAGAAAACATTTCATAATCCATGCAATGATTTTTTGAAGTAGATTGTATATAGTTATGTTATTTTCCAGAAAGTTTGATTTCCTGGCACAGCTACATGGTCTCTCCAGCCATCCCATCTGTCCTTTTTCAGGTAAATGTTTAGCTTTCCCAACAAGGGAGCCTTAGGCAGCATCTCAGAATGCAGCAGAAGACAGAACATTTCAGAGATTGCAGAGAGGTAGATAAAACCTGACAAAACAAGTACCATTGCAGTGCCCATCAGGAAGTTGACACTCATTTCTTAGATGCCCCTGTGATACAATTTCTAATAAAAGTAATCTGAACTCATTGAGCACCTATTTCCCTATTTACCAGGGAAAGTCAGAATGACTGACTCCTTCAAAAAAATTGCATCTCCAGCCTTGCCAAGTCCTCATCTTGGGAACACTGAACCTGTCCCATATATTCAATATTAGATGGACTTTTATATAAATAAGTTGATTATGAAGATGATGGAGCAACTTTTAATAATACTTACTAAAAAGCATTAGGTAAGGAAAGAAGAGTAATCTATCAATATGCTGTGTAAAAGATAAATATATAAGGAGAAAAAGATTAGAAAGAAACATGCCAAAACACTGTCATTGCACCAGGCTGGGAGAATAGCTGCATTTTTAATTTTATTTGTACTATCTAAATTATTTCCAGCTAAATCAAATCTGAATTTCAGTAAATTGCATTGAATACCATTTGTAGTTTGGTATCAATCTCTGTTCAGTATATTTTCCAAATACACTCCACTATCAAACTACCATTCCCAGGCTTCAGGTAAGTCTTTCCTATTTTACATCTTTGTTCTTGATGTTCCCACAGCCCCTAATGCTATTCCCTCTCAGCTCAGCCTGACAAGAGTGCTCACTTTTCAATGCCTACTTCTAAAATCTTCCACCATCTCCTTGAAACCTCAAGCTAAAAATAACTATTCTCTCCTCTAAAGTTATTTGTTTATAACTTTGCTCTTATCATCCTTGCCTTTTTCTACCTTTTTCTGTTATAAATAGAACTGTGATTTATTCGCACGCCCCCTTCCCACCAGAATAGAAAAGCAACTTAGTAGTAGTATTTAGGTCACAAATACTTCTGATTTTCTCTCAGTCCTCAGTAAATGTTTGTTCAACTGAATTGGCCTTGGAGTAGCAGGACAGCATGTAGAAATAGCAAAGGAGACACAGACAGTAAAATGGATATCGTAGGAAAGTTATGACCATGTGAACTTCTACACTGGATCGTGCTTTCTGCCAAGGAGCTGCGGGTGCCTGCTATTCAGGGTAGACATGGGTGCAGAGCTCAGGACCACCACTGCGGAGCCTCAGCTTAGACTATCAGTCAGAAAGGAGCCTGTGCTGCAAAGTAGTCACCTCCTTCTCTGACAGCTGGCCAGAAGCCCTTCCTCGGCCGTCCACGGTAGTTCCTGCGAGTGATAAGTTTTCTGCTGATAATAATAAAACTCATAATGTTAGTTCTTCAAAACAAAACACTTTGCACTTTACAATGTGCTTTCCTATGTGATGACTTATTTACTGTCCGTTCTATCCTTACCAGGTATCCCTACTATGCTTCATCCTTGATAAGACTTGGCGTACTAGAAGCTGTGCTTCCCTTTGAGTCACATGTCCTTGATATGGTCAGGACTCAAGCCCCAGTCATCCATGTGCAGTGTTTCCCTCATTCATCACCTTCAAAAGAGTCTTGGGACATGGAGTGTGGTCAGCCTGATGAGACAAAAAAAATGTGTCATTTGGAGAACCAGCGCATGATGGGACAAAGAATAGCAAAGACAGAAGCAGTAAGACATAGTTCCACCTCTCCTCATTCAAGAGACTTAATCATATAAATCACGGCTTCTGGTAATGACACAGCACAGCCTATGCCAGTTGAAGTGGGGTCTACCTCGTAGATTTCAACTACTAATGTGTGGGATAGACTGAGAAACAAACATATTAAAAGAAGTGACAAGTGTTCAAGCATTGGATTACAGAATGGAGGTAGGTCTATAAAAGTACATGATTCTATTTCCCCAAATGATGCTGCCCCATTATCTGTTGACAAACTGAGTTTCTGTTGGTTCACACGCTCATTCCTTTAGCAAATATCTATTGAGAACATCTACCATGTGTCAGATACCGCAACATCTCAGTTGTGCATGTAGCTTCAAGGAGTTCCTGTACCCCACTTTAAGGACCGTTATCTAGAAGGTGCAAGTATCTTGCTCTCATCAAAGTAGAGAGAAGAGAGGATTAACAAGCACTGATGCTCAGTGACAGCTCCATAAATTTACAAATGGGCTTCTCCATTGACAGTCTAATCTTCTGGAATCAGTTGATTTACATAAGTGGTTCTGAACTGAATTAGTTAATAAGCCACCTTGCAGAGATATAATGGAATTGGCTTCAGGACAAGTACATTTTGTTGAAGGGAGGAATTATTTCAGGCACTGGTGCTGTGGCTGGGAGCTGATTTATAACTACCAAACTGGATCCCTAAGGTTCCCCGACCCCACCACCAGAATTTCTATCCAGTTTGACTTTAAATTATCCCAAGTACCAGCATCTGAATTCATGGGCTGACACAACACGAAGCCAGAGCTACGAAAGGGCTTGTTGGCAAACATTTGGTCCCCAGTTAATAATCGCTGGCAAGCATAAAAAAAGTTGTTTTTTACAAAATGGAGCTATCTGTTTCACTTTCAGGACTTGTCATGGTTATGTCAAAATGCAAAGGCTAGAAGATTGGGACTGATGTATACACACTACTATACATAAAATAGGTAACTAATAACGACCTACTGTATAGCACAGGGAACTCTACTCAATACTTTGTAATGACCTATATGGGAAAAGAATCTAAAAAAGAGTGGCTATATGTATATGTGTAACTGATTCACTTTGCTGTACAGCAGAAACTAACACAACAGTAAATCAACAATACTCCAATAAAAACTGCATTGCAGACTTCCTCCAAAAACTCGCTTACCACTGCCACCCACCCACCTACCTGCCAAACTTTCCCCAAACAGATGGACCTACATGTAGTGTAAATTTGAGAGGAGTGAGCTGGGGGTGGGGGGACGGGGTGTTGACTATAAGTTAAACAGGGTGAAAATGAAACACATGGGAACCTACAAGTTAGAATGCAGGCGGGAGCAGGGAAATTCCCAGGATTAACTTGAATAGGAGATAGAGCAAGAGTCCTGGTGAGAACAGATTTGGAGAGCTGTTCAAGCAGATGGGCTAATTTTGATGAACGCTTTGGAGAAATGGGAACAGAAGCCTGGGGTTTATCGTCTGTGAACAATCCACGCTACGTGTGGTTCAGCCTGAACTAGGAGGAGCTGGGGAAAAACAGTAGGGACACTATGGTCAAGGTCAGTCTATCCCAGGATGAGGATAGAATGTGGATAAAATTAAGAATTTCTTAATTAAGAATTAAGAATTTGGAATTAGCAGATGCAAACTATTATATATAGAATGAATAAACAACAAGGTCCTACTGTATAACACAGGAACTATAGTCAGTATCCTGTAATAAACCATAATGGAAAAGAAAATATATATTATATATATGATTATACCTGAATCACTTTGTTGTACACCAGAAACTAACACAACATTGTAAATTAGCTATACTTCAATAAATTTTTTTAAAGTTTTTCAAGAATTTCTTCTGTTTAAGATAATTGGGTAGAGAGAGACAGGGCCTGGTGGAAAGAGCTAGATTTAGAAGGTAAACCAGGGGCTGTAGCATGAAAGAATCACTTTTTAAATCTAGCCTACACTGAACATAGATAGCCTTTGAATCTAGTTGAATACAATTTATATTCTGACAAATATACTGGAATAAAGGGTTTTTGTTCATTGAAGACAAATGGCCAAAGAGAATGGCTATGAGCATCTTATAGAAAGCACTGGATGTGGTACATAAAGATATTAAGTATTCATTAAAGATTTATCAATTAATTTAGTATCTGTTAGAAAGGACATATCCAACCAAATGAATCTTACCTCACAGTCTACCCTCTCCTAATCAAATATCAAACAAGGAAGGAGTAAAAATAAAATCAATGTCCCTTTTTAATTTAAATCTAAATATTTTAGATTTTGTTTATCTCTTCTTGTTCCAATTCTTTCACTGATATTGTGGCAGATATTATACATTACCTCGCTTAAGACATATCCAAATTCCCCTTTTCTAGAAGTTATAAAGCAAAATATTCAAATCCCAGCCTCTTTTGCAGGTAAGGATGTTCAGGTAACTTGGGTATTGCCAATAAAATTCAAGGAGGCATTCCTGGGATGGGGGCGGTGGTTGGTATTCATTCCTGAGTCCTGGACTGCCACCTCACTCCAGAATCCTTGCAACATGAGAAGCATTAACCCATTTGATAATTTGACCCATGGTCAGGTTTTCTATACCTTGCAGCTAAATGTATTCCTAACTGATACAGTGTTTTAGGTCAGGCTGCCATAACAAACTACCCCAGACTGGGTGGCTTGAACATCAGAAATTGATTTTCTCAGAGTTGTGGAGTCTGGAAATCTATCAGGGTGCCAGCACCGTCCAGTTCTGGTGAGGGCCCTCTTCTTGGCTTACAGATGGCTACCTTCTCACTGTGTTCTCAAGTGGCTGAGAGAGAGAGAAAGAGAGAGAATGCCCTCATGTCTCTTCTTATAAGTGCAAAAATCCCACCGTGAGGGTTCTACTCTCATGACCTCATCTAAACCTAAGTACTTCTCAATGGCTCCATCTCTAATACCATCACTTTGGGGGCCAGGACTTCAACATATGAATTGGGGTGGGGTTAGAGAGCAGAAACATTCAGTCCATAACATTCACTTCTGACGGTTAATTTTAGGGGTCAACTTGACTGAGCTATCGGGTGCCCAGACATTTGTGAAACATTATTCTAGATGTGCTGTGAGGGCATTTCCGGATGAGAATGACATTTGAGTCAGTAGACTATGTAAAACAGATTGCCCTCCCCAATGTGGGTGGGCCTCACCCAATTAGCTGAAGGATTGAATAGAACAAAAAGACTGAGTAAGAGAGAATTCTTCCTGTCTAACTGCTAAGCTGGGACACTGGTCTTTTTTACAGCCCTGGACAAGTGAGAATTTTGCTTTACTCTTTCTTATCAGAAAAAAATCTTTACCTGAGGAAGTGGTACATTTAGTGTAGTGACCATTAGCTTGAACTCTGAAATCAGATGTAAACTTGCTTCAATAGCCTGCCACTTACAAAGAAATAAATATCGGCATTTTTATGTTCCTTTCTGTCTATCATTTTTCTCATCTATAAGTTGGGAACAATGCCTACCCCACTGAGCTGCCAAGAAGCTTGGAGGGAATTCTCCACATGATAATGACTATGTTCTCACTAATATACGATATTTTCTTCTGTTTTCTTGACTGATTTTTTTTTTTTTTTAAACATCTTTATTGAAGTATAATTGCCTTACAATAGTGTGTTAGCTTCTGCTTTATAACAAAGTGAATCAGTTATACATATACAATATGTTCCCATTTCTCTTCCCTCTTGCATCTCCCTCCCTCCCACCCTCCCCATCCCACCCCTCTAGGTGGTCACAAAGCACCGAGCTGATCTCCCTGGGCTATGCGGCTGCTTCCCACTAGCTATCTATTTTACATTTGGTAGTGTATATATGTCCATGACACTCTCTTACCCTGTCACATCTCACCCCACCCCCTCCCCATATCCTCAAGTCCATTCTCTAGTAGGTCTGTGTCTTTATTCCCGTCTTGCCACTAGGTTCTTCATGGCCTTTTTTTTTTTTTTTCCTTAGATTCCGTATATATGTGTTAGCATACTGTATTTGTTTTTCTCTTTCTGACTTACTTCACTCTGTATGACAGACTCTAACTCCATCCACCTCATTACAAATACCTCCATTTCATTTCTTTTTATGGCTGAGTAATATTCCATTGTATATATGTGCCACATCTTCTTTATCCATTCGTCTGTCGATGGACATTTAGGTTGCTTCCATGTCCTGGCTATTGTAAATAGAGCTGCAATGAACATTGTGGTACATGACACTTTTTGACCTATGGTTTTCTCAGGGTATATGCCCAGTAGTGGAATTGCTGGGTCGTATGGTAGTTCTATTTGTAGTTTTTTAAGGAACCTCCATACTGTTCTCCATAGTGGCTGTATCAATTTACATTCCCACCAACAGTGCAAGAGTGTTCCCTTTCCTCCACACCCTCTCCAGCATTTATTGTTTCTAGATTTTTTGATGATGGCCATTCTGACCGGTGTGAGATGATATCTCATTGTAGTTTTGATTTGCATTTCTCTAATGATTAATGATGTTGAGCATTCTTTCGCTTGCATTTCTATACACTAATGACGAAAAATCTGAAAGGGAAATTAAGAAAACACTCCCGTTTACCATTGCAACAAAAAGAATAAGATATCTAGGAATAAACCTACCTAAGGAGACAAAAGACCTGTATGCAGAAAATTATAAGACACTGATGAAAGAAATTAAAGATGATACAAATAGATGGAGAGATATACCATGTTCCTGGATTGGAAGAATCAACATTGTGAAAATGACTCTACTACCCAAAGCAATCTACAGATTCAATGCAATCCCTATCAAACTACCACTGGCATTTTTCACAGAACTAGAACAAAAAATTTCACAATTTGTATGGAAACACAAAAGACCCCGAATAGCCAAAGCAATCTTGAGAACGAAAAATGGAGCTGGGGGAATCAGGCTCCCTGACTTCAGACTATACTACAAAGCTTCAGTAATCAAGACAGTTTGGTACTGGCACAAAAACAGAAATATAGATCAATGGAACAGGATAGAAAGCCCAGAGATAAACCCACACACATATGGTCACCTTATCTTTGATAAAGGAGGCAAGCATATACAGTGGAGAAAAGACAGCCTCTTCAATAAGTGGTGCTGGGAAAATTGGACAGGTACATGTAAAAGTATGAAATTAGAACACTCCCTGACACCATGCACAAAAATAAACTCCAAATGGATTAAAGACCTAAGTGTAAGGCCAGACACTATCAAACTCTTAGAGGAAAACATAGGCAGAACACTCTATGACATACATCACAGCAAGATTCTTTTTGACCCAGCTCCCAGAGAAATGGAAATAAGAACACAAATAAACAAATGGGACCTAATGAAACTTAAAAGCTTTTGCACAGCAAAGGAAACCATAAACAAGACCAAAAGACAACCCTTAGAATGGGAGAAAATATTTGCAAATGAAGCAACTGACAAAGGATTAATCTCCAAGATTTACAAGCAGCTCATGCAGCTCAATAACAAAAAAACGAACAACCCAATCCAAAAATGGGCAGAAGACCTAAACAGACATTTCTCCAAAGAAGATATACAGATGGCCTACAGACACTTGACTGATTTTTATAGTACTATTCAGTTGGCCTTTTATAGTACTATTCAGATCATCCAAAGAAATATGTAAGAAAAGTTTTAACAGGTAAATATGTTTTTCTATAAATGCAGTTTGTTAGTGACTGAAAATTTCAGCAAAGTCCTCTCAATTACTCCTCTCATATTATTTGGCACAAGAAAAAAAATTTAATATTACTCAGAATGTCCCATTTGTTTGGCTTAGTACTCATGGTCAATACGACAATATGTTTATGAGGATGCATTATGATTTCCATGTCTTCAGTTCTTTATCTTTTCACTAAACTGAAACTCCAAGTCTTTCTTCCAGGGTTACAAAGACAGAAGAAGTGATTCATCCAAAATCCCAAATGTACCCCCATGTAATTTTTTTTCTTCAGTTCTTTATCTTTTCACTAAACTGAAACTCCAACTCTTTTTTCCAGGGTTACAAAGACGGAAGAAGTGATTCATCCAAAATCCCAAATGTACCCCCATGTAATTTTTTTTCTAGAAATTTCTAAGCCATCCTGAAAAATTACCTTTTGAAACAGCATGGAGTTCTCAGTACTGCTCTAATAGCCTTTTCCTAACACAGTTTCAGGAAGTCAAAAGAAGTTGCTAGAGAGCGTATTGGGAGTGTGAAAGGTGAGGGAGCAGAGGGAGAGGTAGAGTAAAATAAAACCCTCATGATCTAACTCAAGTACTGTAATTGGGTGAGCTTTCAAATTACAGCCAGTTATGAAAGAGGCAGATCCCAAAGCAGTTTTCCTATGATTTTTTGTGCTAAAGTAATACACCCGGGGATTTTCTTTTTGATTGCAAAGACATCAAACTTAGTTCAAGCAGTGGGTAGTTCTAGCATTTTCAAATACACAGGATATTTTCTTGCCTCCCACACGATATCTGAGGTAGATGCACCACAGGTAGAAATGGCCCTAGCATGCAGTAGGTATCATTAGTGTTGGAAACTACCGGCCACCCCTCTGAATGCAGTATTTCAAAGGAACAACTTCAAACCATGCAGTATAAAGTTTCCAGCTTTGCTTTGAAGTTACCTTCTATTTGTTGTTATTGTTGAAGCAGAAAGCCTGCAATAAATCATTTTTGTTATTTATCTGACTTCTGTTCAGGAGAGAAAATATGTACAGTTACTTTGAACACCACAGTGTTGGTATTCCAGGTGAAATCTCTTTGATACACCTCAAGCAAGTGAGGAAGAGGGTGCAGTAGAGAGTATACATAAACCTGAGTCCTTCATCAAGCTGCTTGTTCAGACAGCATGGGGCATGGCCCACCTCCCTGAGGATGAAAACCCATAGTGGCAGGGCTCTTCTGTCCTGCGGGTTCTCTCACCACCTAGAGAACCTCCATATTCCCAGTGTTTTCTCTGGAGACGGAAAACATTTTCATGCGCCTTAAGTCACAAAAGCCTTGGAGAAGAAGACACAGACCCAAAAAGTGAATTACCTCCCAATTCATAACACACAAAGTAAAGCATCTCTTCATGAAGGTGTTTTGAAGAAAGGATACAATGGGGACACCAGCACTGCCTGACCATCCTTACAGGAGAGGGCAGCATTGCACATCCCATATAAGGAGGGACAATGTATGATGACTGGGGGGGGTCCAAAGGCCATAGATAAAGTGCTGGCTCTGCCACTTGTTACTTCCTCTCTCTGAGGCTTGGTTTCATTACAATCAAATTCAGACTAATCTTAAAAACGATAATAATAACAATAATGCACTGTGTAATCATATGTGTCAGGCAATGCGCAGGGCACTTTTTTGAAGCATCGCCTGTGTTTCCAAAACAATGTTATGAAGGAAGTGTTACTGTTGCAACTCACAAATGTGGAAATTAAGGCTTAAAAAGATGGAACAATCTGTCCATGTTGTATATGTAGTACTTGTGGGAAAAGGATTTGAATTCCACATATGTCTCTCAAACTTACGGTCTCTCCAAGAGTAACATTTCCTTTCCAGAAAAATTATTCTTCCTCCTCCTGGGGAGTCATGAGAATCACATCAGAGAAACTATGAAAACTACTCTGAATGCACGATGTGAGTGTAACACAGCGTTGTAGAATGTCTTTCACATCACAGGTTTATCAATAATTGTAGGGAAAAGGAAGGAGGGAGGGAAGGAGCGAGACATATTCCTATAGGTAGAGAGAGGTACATATAAGCAAAAGTAACTCGGGCCAGAGTTGTCCTTGATTCCAAGGATGAGTAAATAATCACAGCCATGGATTTAGTAAGGGATGATTTATGATTCTAGAATCCAAAATCTTGGAAGAGAAAGAGAAATTCAAAGAGGCAGCCGTGGAGAGGAGCTTCTGGGTGCTGCTGTAGGAAATGGTCTCCAGTGCACAGTGTCCCACAGGTAACTTCACAGGATCCCACGGGGGCTCCCTGGAGAATACTGTTTTCTGCAGCCCCATGATATGATTCCGTAATTGTAGTGTGAGCCAGTGCCAGAAGGGAAACCCTTCTTTCACGCAAAATTGACCCTGACTCACGCCCAAAAGGAAAGCTTACCAACCGCGATAATTGACCTGTGGCTTCTGTTCCAAGGAAGAATGTGGCCTTCAGGAGTCAAATTATAGGGTAACAGTATTTCCCAGCCATAAACATCCAGTCAACAGCTCGTTATGAGGGTTTTTCCCCCTCTGGAAGAGAGCTGTTACAAGTCTTTAGTATTAGCTTGTTATCCAAGCCGCTATTTCTAGGGGCTCTTACAAATCTACACAGTGTCCCCAGTGGAGCGGTGGAGGGGGCTGGGTACACAGGGGCTCTATGCATGGTTTGCCTTTTGTTGTTTTAATCTGATGACTTTCCAGAAGGACTGATTGTGAAAATATTCCTTTGTCATTACTGAGGTCATTGCCCTGTTCTTTCTCTAGCCTTGAAATTGTGGTTTGCACTGAATTCACTACCAATTTCTCATTTGCACTTAAAACTTATAATCACCTAATCACCCAAAAAAGTCTAATCTTGGAATTTGAGGTTGACCACAGAAGTTATATAGACATACACACACACACACACACACACACACACACACACTCTCTCTCTCTCTCTCTCTCACACACACACACACACACATTTTTTTTATTTGAAAGGGGTTTAGGAATACACAAATTTCTTTAGGTTTTAAGAATTACTCACACTTTTTTTTGGCTATGTGTGTGTGTGTGCGTGTGTGTGTATGCACGCACACTCGTCTGTTATCTTTTGTAAAAGAGTAGCCAGCGCCCTTGGTCATGGTGGCCCCATCTGCATGACAGGGAGCCAGAAAGGCTGCCTGGACACCCACCAGTGGCCAAGCCCATGGCAGTTCTGAGAGTCCCAGGAGCCAAAAGATGTCAGCAGTGTCATTATTCTGTCATTTGAGAGTAGGACTAGAGGGGGATAAAACCAAGAAACTTCAATGTTCAAGTCCAAATTGCAAACTTATCAAAACTAGAAATAGAATATTGAGCTTCTTTGTCAAAAACTCAGCTAGTTGGGCTTCCCTGGTGACGCAGTGGTTGAGAATCTGCCTGCCAATGCAGGGGACACGGGTTCGAGCCCTGGCCTGGGAAGGTCCCACATGCCACGGAGCAACTAGGCCCGTGAGCCACAGCTACTGAGCCTGCGCGTCTGGAGCCTGTGCTCCGCAACAAGAGAGGCCGCGACAGTGAGAGGCCCGCGCACGGCGATGAAGAGTGGCCCCCGCTTGCAGCAACTAGAGAAAGCCCTCGCACAGAAACGAAGACCCAACACAGCCATAAATAAATAAATAAATAAATTTAAAAAAAAACAAAACAAACAAACAAACAAAAAACTCAGCTAGCCCTGGAATGGAGTGGTTGTATGAGAACAAAAGGGAAACTTAGTGAGGGGATCTGACATGGGGGTAAGCACCTCTCCATTATTTTGTTGTATCGTTGAAAGCTTGTTTTTGTTTGGGAACTGATGTTTCTTTGAAGGAGTGGACCAAGTCTATGCCAAGCCTAGGCTATAAGATTTATTACCTTTTATACAAACTTAAGCAAGTATGTGTCCAATAGGAACACCAAAAGGTCAGAGTAGAGAAAAGGGAGAGAAAGACAATATTTGGAGAGAAAACTTCTGAGAGTTTTTCAGAATTGGAGAAAGGCATGAATCCTTGCATTGAAAAAGCCTTTCTTCATAAGGTAGTTTTTCTGTTCTAGAATTTCATAAATGGAACCAAACCGTATGTACTGTTTTGTGTCTGGCTTCTTTTACTTGGCATATTGTTTTTGAGATTCCTCTGTATTGGTTTGCATCTCATAAAGCAGCTTTCATTAAATGATTATACCACAATTTTTCATCCATTCTCTTGTGGATGGGCATTTTGGTTGTTTCCATTTGGATGCTATTATGAATAATGCTGCTCTGAATATTCTTTTCATGGACACCCATCTTTGTTTCTCTTGGGAAAATTACCTGGATTGTAGTGTAGATATACATTACACTAAATAATAATTTCCCAAACAGTATTACAAAGTGTACTTTGTACCATTTTAAAGTCCCACCAGCAGTAGAGGTCTAGTGGCTTCACATCCTCACCAACACTTCATACTGTCAGTCATTTTAATTTTAAACTTTCTAGTGGGTATGTAGTGCTATACCACAGTGGGGAGGGGAGGGTTGAGGTAGACTTGACATATAACATCATATTAGTTTCAGGTGTACAACATAAATGATTAGATATTGACAAGTGGTCAGCACAATAAATCTAATCAACATTCATCACCACACGTAGTTACAGAGTTGTGTGCGTGTGATGAGAACTTTTAAGATGTACTCTCCTGGCTTTCTAATATACAATATGGTATTATTAATTATAGTCACCATGCTGTACATTATATCCCATGACATTTATTTTATAACTTGAATTTTGTACATTTTGACCCCCTTTACCCATTTTGCACCCCTCCACACAACCCCCACCCCTACCCTACCTGCCTCATAGGGTTGTTTTTTTTATTAATTTTTATTGGAGTATAGTTGCTTTGCAATGTTGTGTTAGTTTCTACTGTACAGCAAAGTGAATCAGCTGTACATATACATATAGTCCCTCTTTTTTGGATTTCCTTCCCATTTAGGTCACCAAAGAACATTGAGTAGAGTTCCCAGTGCTATACAGTAGGTTCTAAGTAGTTATCTATTTTATACATAGTATCAATAGTGTATATATGTCAATCCCAATCTCCCAATTCATCCCACCACCCCACCCCCACTTCCCCCTTGGTATCCATACGTTTGTTCTCTACATCTGTGTCTCATAGGGTTTTAAATTGCATTTCCCTGATGACCACTGATATGAGCTCTTTTTCTTGTGTTTTATGGCCAATTTTTGTAAAGTGTCTGTTCAAGTCTTTTGCCCATTTATAATTGGGTTTTCTATCTTTTTATTGTTGAACTCTAGGAATTCTTTATATATTTTGGCTACAATTTCTTTGTCAGATATGTGATCTGCAAACATTTTCTCCCACTCTATGAATTGTCTTTTCATGCTCTTTAACTGTGTTTCACAGAGCAAAATGTTTAGTTGTTTTTTTTTTTTTTAACATCTTTATTGGAGTATAATTGCTTTACAATGGTGTGTTAGTTTCTGCTTTATAACAAAGTGAATCGGCTATACATAAACATATATCCCCATATCTCCTCCCTCCCACCCTCCCTATCCCTTCCCTCTAGGTGGACACAAAGCACAGAGCTGATCTCCCTGTGTTATGTGGCTGCTTCCCACTGACTATTTTACATTTGGTAGTGTATATATGTCCATGCCACTCTCTCACTTCGTACCAGCTTCCCCTTCCCCATGTCCTCAAGTCCATTCTCTACGTCTGCATCTTTATTCCTGTCCTGCCCCTAGGTTCTTCAGAACCTCTTTTTTTTTTTAGATTCCATATATATGTGTTAGCATATGGTATTTGTTTTTCTCTTTCTGACTTACTTCACTCGGTATCCTGCATCATTTCTTGAAAAGAATTTCCTTTCTTAATAAATAGCTTTGGCATAGCACCTTTGTCAAAAATCAATTGACCATATAAGTTTGGGTCTTTTTCTGGGCTTTCTATTCTGTTCCATAGATCTTTCTATCCATATGCCAATACTGCAGTCTTGATGTCTGTTTCTTTATAATGTCTTGAAGTGAGGTAGTGTAAATCCTTCAACATTGTTCTTCTCTTTGAAAATTGTTCTGGCTATTATAGGTCCTTTGACTTTCATATACATTTTAGAATCAGGTTGTACATTTCTACACAATTCTTTCATGGAGTGTGTGAAACCTATAATCAGCTTATGGAGAATTGACATTTTTACCACATTGCATCTTCTTTTTTTCTTAATGCTACTCTAAAAATAAATAAACAATACATAAATAAGACACCTGGACTTTAAAACTTGAGAAAGGAAGTAGATGTTGGTGAAACATTTCCTAATTTTCAGTGGAAATTTTATTACCTGCTCAAAAACTCACTTCCTGAAAGGAAGGGTTTTGCATTAAAGGGAACCAATTAGAACTCATTGTCAAGAGACTTTAAAATAAGTATCTTAGGATTTTCTCTCTGGACTAATGCCTTAACCTGCTCTTTTCATTTAAGAAATATTTATTGAGTACCTGCTATGTGTCAGGCATTACTCTGGGCACAGGAAACGCCAGTGTGACCAAAACAAGCAAAAATCCCTGCCTTCAGGGAGCTCATATTTTTTAGTGAGGACTAACATCTTCACTCTTAAGTCCTTTAGAGGAGTCAAACAAACCTATACTATTCCAAATGCTGTCCAAAATTAAATATTGCATTTGTAAACATGTAAAATGTAAGCCTGAAAATAAGCCCTATGTGTGAATACATAAGATTCTCAAAGTCACTCCCTTAAGATTTCAGAATAGGAAAGTTTTGACCTTGGCTCCTTGTAGAAGAGCAAAGCTCTATTTCAGGAAAGAATGGAGGTAATTTCCAGAAACCATTGACATTGTCTCTTTTGCTGTTTTCATGCCAAAATGGCATATTTACTGCAGTTATTTGCATATAAACACTGCTTTTTGCTACCAGACAATCCCTGTTCTGACAACTATGTTTGGTATATGGTGTGGATTAAAATGAATATAAAAGAGAAAGGCGCTCTTCACAAGGGTACTAAGTCAAAACAGAAACAAGGCAAGGGTGGGGGAAAGACAGAGAAAGATGGATGCAAGGCCAAGAGAATTAATTATCAGCAAGAGTCAGAACTATTCTGACTCCAAATATTTTTCAGGTACAAGTCTTCTGCTGAACCACATATATAGTTCTCAAACTCTCATACACCAATTTGTCTTACTTCTTTTCCTCAAAGAATGTTGTTTATTAGCCAAATACAAAATAACTATTTAGTCATTGTTTATTCATTACAGGACATCTGATCTTCAAACCTTTGAAGAAAGACATGTTTTCCTTAAAAATATGTCTGTTCTTTTTTGATAGAGAGAGGGCAGCAGGGAGAAGGGAATACAAAGGAAAGACTATTTGGGGGGAAAACAACCATCATATGCTTGTGTATCCCTCCTACTAATAGATTGTCTATCCAGGCAATCTATTCTGCACTTTTGGAAATGAAAAGGAAAGGTACAGCCATGCGCACACATACATTTTCCATAAATAATCTACCAATGGTCAGATATTTATAATCTGGAGAGGATATGATTGTTCAAATCTTAATTCTAGAGCAAGAAACATATATGCTTTAAATGGAAAATAGTAATCCATTTCTAATAAATTGACTTTAAACTCACTAATTTTAATCAAACTCTAAGCTGAAGCTGATTGATTTAGTAATATAATGTACTTGGGCTCCAATTTTTAATAATTAATTGTTCATTGCAAGGAATTGTTTTTGGGTCATCCCATCCCGTCTTGGCCATCACCTCATTACTGCTGGGCTCCTCACATCAATTCCTCATTCATTCCACATGCAGAAATTAATGAATGGCTCAGACATCTTTTATTTTCTTTGGGGGAAATAGTTACTTTGGCAGGAAATAGGTGTGAGCAAATGGAACACGAGTCTAGAGCAAAGTAGCCCTTTCCTGTGTGGGATTAAAGACAGAGATGAATCATGACGTGCCTTGGACTGGAACTTCCAGAGTAAGGCAGCCTTCCAAGGGCCAAGAGGGAGGAAACTGGTGACCCTTCCCATATTTCCAAAATGTAGAAGTTGAAGAAGATGATAAGACCAGAAGTAGAAACCGGAGCATCTTGTGAGCTTGATGTGAGCTTTCAGTAAGGCTTGGGCACAGAGCAGTGTTTCTGACACAATGATACAGGATCTATTTTGGTATAATGACAAAGTCAGCACATAGTTACATAAAACCACTTGAGTGCCAGGGATGACAAAGCACGTGGCAAGGAAAGCCAAATACATTTTGTTGAGGCAATGTCTGTCTCTATCTCTAGCTCACTTCAGAGATCCACTGGAAAATCAAGGCAGAAGATGGAAACACATCCAGTACACTGTGAGCTGCAAAATTAGCAGTGAAGATTCTTGAGGGGATAAAACTTGTGATCTAGTCCAACCTTCTAGTTCTGCACATTTGTTGAGTAAATGAGGCATAAAAGAGAGAAGTGACCTGCTTAGTATCAAACTAAGTCCATGGCAAAATTATGTTTAGAAACATTGCAGGTCTCCCCATTACCTGAGGTGTGATGCTCCCATCTCCTTCCCAAATTATGTAGCCAACTGCATCAAAGATGAACATGAGCTTTTCATAAATACATACATACAAATATACATAAAGTGGGGACTTCCCTGGTGGTGCAGTGGTTAAGAATCTGCCTACCGATGCAGGGGACACAGGTTCAATCACTGGTCCAGGAAGATCCCACATGCCATAGAGCAACTAAGCCCGTGCACCACAACTACTGAGCCTGCACTCTAGAGCTCACAAGCCACAACTACTGGAGCCTGCATGCCCTAGAGACTGCACATCATGACTACTGAGCCCACGTGCTGCAACTACTGAAGCCCGGGTGTGTAGAGCCCGTGATCCACAGCAAGAGAAGCCACCGTGGGGATTTGGTTCAAGATGGCAGAGTAGAAGGATGTGCTCTCACTCCCTCTTGCGAGAGCACTGGAATCACAACTAACTGCTGAACAATCATCAACAGGAAGACACTGGAACTGACCAAAAAAGATATCCCACATCCAAAGACAAAGGAGAAGCCATAATGAGACGGTAAGAGGGATGCAATCACAATAAAATCAAATCCCATGACCGCTGTGTGGGTGACTCACAAACTAGAGAACACTTATACCACAGAAGTCCACCCACTGGAATGAAGGTTCTGAGCCCCACGTCAGGTTTCCCAATCTGGGGGTCTGGTAACAGGAGGAGAAATTCCTAGAGAATCAGACTTTGAAGGCTAGCGGGATTTGATTGCAGGACTTTGACAAGACTGGGGGAAACAGAGACTCCACTCTTGGAGGGCACACATGAAGTACTGTGTTCATCAGGATGCAGGGGAAGGAGCAGTGACCCCATAGGATACTGAACCAGACCTACCTGCCAGTGTTGGAGGGTCTCCTACAGAGGCGGGGGGTGGCTGTTGCTCACCGTGAGGACAAGGACACTGACAGCAGAAATTCTGGGAAGTACTCCTTGGTGTGAGCCCTCCCAGAGTCCACCATTAGCCCCCACCAAACAGCCCAGGTAGGCTCCAGTGTTGGGTTGCCTCAGGCCAAACAACCAACAGGGAGGGAACCCAGCCCCACCCATCAGCAGACAAGCAGATTAAGTTTTACTGAGCTCTGTCCACCAGAGCAACACCCAGCTATACCCACCACCAGTCCCTCCGATCAGGAAACTTGCACAAGCCTCTTAGATAACCTCATCCACCAGAGGGCAGAGAGTAGAAGCAAGAAAAACTACAACCCTGCAGCCTGTGGAACAAACACCACATTCACAGAAAGATAGACAAGATGAAAAGGCAGGGGACTATGTACCAGATGACGGAACAACATAAAACCCCAGAACAACAACTAAATGAAGTGGAGCTAGGAAACCTTCCAGAAAAAGAATTCAGAAAAATAATAGTGAAGAGGATCCAGGATCTCGGAAAAAGAATGGAGGTAAAGATCGAGTAGATGCAAGAAATGTTTAACAAAGGCCTAGAAGAATTAAAGAACAAAAACCTAGAAGAATTAAAGAACAAACAAACAGAGATGAAAAATGCAATAACTGAAATGAAAAATACACTAGAAGGAATCAATAGCAGACTAACTGAGGCAGAAGAACGGATAAGTGACCTGGAAGACAGAATGGTGGAATTCACTGCTGTGGAACAGAATAAAGAAAAAAGAATGAAAAGAAATGAAGACAGCCTAAGAGACCTCTGGGACAACATTAAACACAACAACATTCGCATTATAGAGGTCCCAGAAGGAGAAGAGAGAGAGAAAGGACCTGAGAAAATATTTGAAGAGATTATAGTGGAAAAATTCCCTAACATGGGAAAGGAAATAGCCACCCAAGTCCAGGAATTTCAGAGAGTTCCATACAGGATAAATCCAAGGAGAAACATGCCGAGACACATAGTAATCAAATTGCCAAAATTAAGACAAAGAAAAATTATTGAAAGCAGCAGAAAAACGACAAATAACATACAAGGGAACTCCCATAAGGTTAACAGCTGATTTCTCAGCAGAAACTCTACAAGCCAGAAGGCGGTGGCATGAGATATTTAAAGTGATGAAAGGGAAGAACCTACAACCAAGATTACACTACCTGGCAAGGATCTCATTCAGATTTGATGGAGAAATCAAAAGTTTTACAGATAAGCAAAAGCTAAGAGAATTCAGCACCACCAAACCAGCTCTACAACAAATGCTAAAGGAACTTCTCTAAGAGGGAAACACAAGAGAAGAAAAGGAACTACAAAAACAAACCCATAACAATTAAGAAAATGGTAATAGGAACATACATATCGATAATTACCTTAAATGTGAATGGATTAAATGCTCCAACCAAAAGACACAGGCTCGCTGAATGGATACAAAAAGAAGACCCATATATATGCTGTCGGCAAGAGACCCACTTCACACCTAGGGACACATACATACTCAAAGTGAGGGGATGGAAAAAGATATTCCATGCAAATGGAAATCAAAAGAAAGCTGGAGTAGCAATACTCATATCAGATAAAATAGACTTTAAAGAATGTTACAAGAGACAAGGAAGGACACTACATAGTGATGAAGGGATCAATCCGAGAAGAATATATAACAATTATAAATATATATGCACCCTACATAGGAGCACCTCAATACATAAGGCAACTGCTAACAGCTATAAGAGAGGAAATCGACAGTAACACAATAATAGTGGAGGACTTTAACACCTCACTTACACCAATGGACAGATCATCCAAAATGAAAGTAAATAAGGAAACAGAAGCTTTAAATGACACAATAGACCAGATAGATGAAGTGGAGCTTCATTTAATTGATTTGTATTTAATTTAATTGATATGTATAGGACATTCCATCCAAAAACAGCAGATTACACTTTCTTCTCAAGTGCACACTGAACATTCTCCAGGATACATCACATCTTGGGCCACAAATGAAGCCTCGGTAAATTTAAGAAAATTGAAATCATATCAAGCATCTTTTCTGACCACAATGGTATGAGATTAGAAATCAATTACAGGGGAAAAAATGTAAAAAACATAAACACATGGAGACTAAACAATACATTACGAAATAACTGAGAGATCACTGAAGAAATCAAAGAGGAAAGTGAAAAATACCTAGAGACAAATACCAATGAAAACACGATGATCCAAAACCTATGGGATGCAGCCAAAGCAGTTCTAAGAGGGAAGTTTATAGCAATACAATCCTACCTAAAGAAACAACGAACATTTCAAATAAGCAATCTAACCTTACACCTAAAGGAACTAGAGAAAGAAGAACAAACAAAACCCAAAGTTAATAGAAGGAAGGAAATCATAAAGATCAGAGCAGAAATAAATGAAATAGAAAGAAAGAAAACAATAGCAAAGATCAATAAAACTAAAAGTTGGTTCTTTGAGAAGATAAACAAAATTGATAAACCTTTAGCCAGGCTCACCAAGAAAAAGAGGGAGAAGACTCGAATCAAAAAATTAGAAATGAGAAGGAGAAGAAGTTACAACAGACACCGCAGAAATACAAAGCATCCTAAGAGACTACTACAAGCAACTCTATGCCAATGAAATGGACAACCTGGAAGAAATGGACAAATTCTTAGAAAGGTATAACCTTCCAAGATTGAACCAGGAAGAAATACAAAATATGAACAGACCAATCACACGTAATGAAATTGAAACTGTGGTTAAAAATTTTCCAACAAACAAACGTCTATGACCAGATGGCTTCACAGGTGAATTCTATCAAACATTTAGAGAAGAGCTAACACCCACCCTTCTAAAACTCTTCCAAAAAATTGCAGAGGAAGGAACACTCCCAAACTCATTCTATGAGGCCACAATCACCCTGATACCAAAACCAAAGATACTACAAAAAAAAAAAAAAAAAAAGAAAATTACAGACCAATATCACTGATGAATAAAGGTGCAAAAATCCTCAACAAAATACTAGCAAACAGAATCCAACAACACATTAAAAGGATCATACACCATGATCAAGTGGGATTTATCCCAGGGATGCAAGGATTCTTCAATATGCACAAAGCAATCAATGTGATACACCATATTAACAAATTGAAGAATAAAAACAATATGATCATCTCAATAGATGCAGAAAAACTTTTGACAAAATTCAACACCGATTTATGATAAAAACTCTCCAGAAAGTGGGCATAGAGGGAACCTACCTCAACATAATAAAGGCCATATATGACAAACCCACAGCAAACATCATTCTCAATGGTGAAAAACTGAAAGCATTTCCTCTAAAATCAGGAACAAGACAAGCATATCCACTCTCCCCATATTAGTCAACATAGTTTTGGAAGTCCTAGCCACAACAATCAGAGAAGAAAAAGAAGTAAAAGGAATACAAATTGGAAAAGAACAAGTAAAACTGTCACGGTTTGCAGATGATATGATACTATACATAGAGAATCCTAAAGATGCCACCAGAAAACTACTAGAGCTAATCAATGAATTTGGTAAAGTTCCAGGAAACAAAATTAATTCACAGAAATTTCTTGCATTCCTATACACTAAAGATGAAAAATCTGAATGAGAAATTAAGGAAACACTCCCATTTACCATTGCAACAAAAAGAATAAAATACTTAGGAATAAACCTACCTAAGGAGACAAAAGACCTGTATGCAGAAAACTATAAGACTCTGATGAAAGAAATTAAAGATGATACAAACAGATGGAGAGATATACCATGTTCTTGGATTGGAAGAATAAATATTGTGAAAATGACTATACTACCCAAAGTTATCTACAGATTCAATGCAATCCCTATTAAATTACCAATGGCATTTTTACAGAACTAGAACAAAAAATCTATAATTTGTATGGAGTCATAAAAGACCCCAAATAGCCAAAGCAGTCTTGAGGGAAAAAAACGGAGCTGGAGGAATCAGACTCCCTGACTTCAGACTATACTACAAAGCTATAGTAATCAAGACAATATGGTACTGGCACAAAAGCAGAAATATAGATCAATGGAACAGGATAGAAAGTCCAGAGATAAACCCACACACCTATGGTCAACTAATCTATGACAAAGGAGGCAAGGATATACAATGGAGAAAAGACAGCCTCTTCAATAAGTGGTGCTGGGAAAACTGGACAGCTACATGTAAAAGAATGAAATTAGAACACTCCCTAACACCATACACAAAAATAAACTCAAAATGGATTAGAGACCTAAATGTAAGATCAGATACTATAAAACTCTTAGAGGAAAACATAGGAAGAGCACTCTTTGACATAAATCACAGCAAGATCTTTTTTGATCCACCTCCTAGAGTAATGGAAATAAAAACAAAAATAAACAAATGGGACCTAATCAAACTTACAAGCCTTTGCACAGCAAAGGAAACTACAAACAAGACGAAAAGACAACCTTCAGAATGGGAGAAAATATTTGCAAACAAATCAATGGACAAAGGATTAATCTCCAAAATATATAAACAACTCATGCAGCTCAATATTAAAAAAACAAGCAACTCAATCCAAAAATGGGCAGAAGACCTAAGTAGACATTTCTCCAAAGAAGACATACAGATGGCCAAGAAGTACATGAAAAGCTGCTCTACATCACTAATTATTAGAGAAATGAAAACCAAAACTACAATAAGGTATCACCTCACACCAGTTAGAATGGGCATCATCAGAAAATCTACAAGCAACAAATGCTGGAGAGGATGTGGAGAAAAGGGAACGCTCTTGCACTGTTGGTGGGAATGTAAATTGATACAGCCACTATGGAGAACAGTATGGAAGTTCCTTAAAAAACTAAAAGTAGAATTACCATATGACCCAGCAATCCCACTACTGGGCATATACCCAGAGAAAACCATAATTCAAAAAGGCACATGCACCCTAATGTTCATTGCAGCACTATTTACAATAGCCAGGACATGGAAGCAGCCTAAATGCCCATCGACAGACAAATGGATAAAGAAGATGTGGTACATATATACAATGGAATATTACTCAGCCATGAAAGGGAACGAAATTGGGTCATTTGAGACGTGGATGGATCTAGAGATGACAGAGTGAAGCAAGTCAGAAAGAGAAAAACAACTATATTATATTAACGCATAAACGTGGAACCTAGAAAAATGGTACAGATGAACCGGTTTGCAGGGCAGAAATTGAGGCACACATGTAGAGAACAAAGGTATGGAAACCAAGGGCGGAAAGTGGCGGTGGGGGGGGCGGCGGGTGGTGTGATTAACTGGGAGATTCGAATTGACATATATACACTAATATGTATAAAATGGATAACTAGTAAGAACCTGCCGTATAAAAAAATAAATAGTATAAAATTCAAAAATTCAGAACAAAAAAGAAATTAGTAAAAAAAAAAAAGAGAAGCCACCACAGTGAGAAGCCCGTGCACTGCAATGAAGAGTAGTCCCCACTCACCGCAACTAGAGAAAGCCCACATACGGCAATGAAGACCCAATGCAGCCAAAAATATATATATATATATACTTACATATATACCTGAAGTTATTGAAATTGAATTTGCATATCATAAAGTGTACATATTGAAAGTGTACATGTCAATGATTTTTAGTATATTCACGGAATTTTGCAACCACCACCACAATACATTTTAGAATATTTTCATCACCTCAAAAAGAAATCCCATACCCATTCACAATCACTCCTAAGCCCCCCTCTCCCAATACCTGGTCATAGACAAACGTTAATCTACTTTCTTGCTATATAGATTTACCTATTCTAGACATTTCATATACATGAAATCATAGAGTATGTAATTTTTGTGACTGGCTTCTTTCACTTAACATGTTTTCAAGGTTCATCCATTTTGTAGCATGTTATCAGTACTTCATTTCTTCTTACAGCTGAAAAATATTCTATTGTATGGATATAGTGTACTTTGTTTTTCCATTCACCATTTGCTAAACATTTTAAATGTTTCTTCTTTTTGTTATTATAAATAATACTTCTAAGAACAGTATGTTCAAGTTTTTACATCTTTCCATTTCTCTTGGATATTAAAAATGGAATTGCTGAGTCAAATGGTAGCTATGTTTAACCAGATTTTCTTTAGTCAGGCTTCCTTTCAAAGGGGCTGCATCATTTTACATTCCCACTCAGAATGTATGAGGGTACCAATTTCTCCATATCCTTTCCAACACTTGTTAATGTCTGTCTGTTTTATTATAACTATCGTAGTTGTTGTGAAGTGGTATCTCAGTGTGGTTTTGATTTTTATTTCCCTGATGGCTAATGACATGAGCTTATTTTCATGTGCTTATTGGCTATTTTAATATTTTCTTTGGAGAAATATCTATTCAGATCCTTTGCCCATTTTTAATTGGGTTATTTGTCTTTTTATTTCTGAGTTGTAAAATTTCTTTATATATTCTGGATACTAGACCCTTATCAGATATATCATTTGCAAATATTTTCTCCCAATCTGTAGGCTATCTTTCTGCTTTCTTGGTAGTGTCCTTTGACACCTAAAAGTTTAAATTTTGATCAAGTAAAATTTATTTATTATTGCTGTTGTTCTTGTTGCTTATACTTTGGGGATCATATCTAAGAACCCGTTGCCTAAGTCAAGGTCACAAAGATGTTGTGTTTGTTTTTTCTAAGATTTTAATAGTATTATTTCTTACATTTAGGTTTTTGATTCATTTTGAGTTAATTTTTGTAAATGGTGTGAAGTGGGAGTCCAAATTCATTCTTTTACATGTGTATACCCAATTGTCTAAACACCATTTATTGAAAGGAATATTTATTCTTTCCCATTAGACGGTCTTGGCATCCTGGTAAAAAATCAATTGGTCATAGATGTATGGGCTTATGTTTGGACTTAATTCTATTTCATTGATCTATACGTCTATTTTGTTGCCAGAACTGGACAGTCTTGATTACTGTAGCTTCTGTAGTAAGTTTTGAAATAGTGAAGTATGACCTCTCTAACTTTTTCTTTTTCAAGATTGTCTTGGCTATTCTAGGTCCCTTGAATTTCCATATGAATTTTCGGATCAACTTGTCAATTTCTGCAAAGAACACAGCTGAGATTTTGTTACAGATTGTGTTGAATCTGTAAACCATGAGCATTAGAAAAAATATTAAGATGATACAAAAGAATCAGTAATCCATATTTTTTTTCAGGTCACTATCATCCCTTTCATATATTATTGGGAAAATCTCAGGATTTTTAACCAAATAAAAAGGAAAATGGACTTAAGAATCATGGAACTCCCACTCTCCTCTTGGTCCCATGGTAGGTATTTTAAGTAAGTTTTTCCTCATTGAATTCTCATGATAATCCTGTGAGAGACAGGTGGTATTACCTCCATTTTACCTACCATCAAGATTCAAACAAGTTAGGAAACATGCTCGAATCTCCACAGTCAGCAAAAGGAGAAGTCATATTTTCAATCCAGACTAAAGCTGTACTGATGTGCCTAGGTGTTCAAAGAGCCTTATATCGCTTCTGAGAAAAGCTGTGTCTTTCCTAAAGGTACCCTCATGACTCTCCATGACTGGGCTATGGAGTGACCTTCCTTTTGGAGAAAAGTACAAATCAACTTCTGAATTTTCTCAAGAGATTATCTGTTAAACGGTTGATGGGTCTGGTTCCTAAAGTATATGTTTTACACTTTAATCAATTACATGACATTCAGGAACTCCTCAGAAAATTCAACCATGAAAATTCACATTTCGCTTTTGCATTTTGTATTTGCAACTACCAGTAGTTGTTTCTGACAAGATTTAGGCATTCTTGAAGTTGGAAGTGTTCATTATGCATCACTCTAGGCTCTTAAAAAATCTATAATCATAATATCTTAATAAAAATACCGACAAAAAGAATAATCCTAGTAAAAATAAACAAATGAAAAAATGTTTCATCAACAAGAGAGTTTGGAAGACAGTAGGTAAAGCAAAATCAATCAAGTTTCTCTGTTTCAGGATTTCTCGTTTAACGTAAGGTTCATATGTATTCTAGAAGGTGTAAACACACAGTTTCTCAGACATGTTAAATGCTTGTCAACGGGCTTCTCATAGAACTAGCATATCATGGAACACACATTAGCCTCAGGAAATGCCATGAATGTTCTATATTTCTTTAGATTTCTATAGCAATAATTCCTCTGAATAAAGTCAATGCTCACCACTACCCTTCCCCCATCCCTACCACCACCATCATCACATAGATTTTTAAATAGATGCATATAACAAAAATTCGTTTGAGAAAGTTTCTAAATATTTAGAAATTTATATTTTAAAATTCTATCTGTTTTATTATCAAATGTCTTATATATAAGAATCCACATAATAAATTTTACCTGAAAGCCAATGGCAAGAGAAGGTCCACCCCTCCATGCAAATGTGTATACTTCCTTTGATACTGAAAGTTATATAATACAACATGTACAACACATTTTTCATTTTTGCCTGACCCCCAGGAATCTGTCTAATGTAAGTGCCCACACACAATATATACCATCTCTATTGTATACTGGTCCCCAAGTATTTATGTTTCCTGGCTTTTTAAAATTGTATATGTACATCTATTTTTGCCTTGTCTGATATGTTCTAATATGTTGCATTCTGCTCAAGTCTTACTTGCAATTGGGGCAAGAGGGTATGATTAATAAATCAATAAATAAATGAATAAATAATTTATATGAAAGCAAAATTAAATTTTTATCTTTTTAAAATTAACTTGTCAGATCAAAGCTTCTGTACATACTCTCAAAATATGAAGGGTGGGATTGAGACTCTATGTATTAAAGCGAAGATTCTAGTGCATACATGAAAATTCATGCTGAAGGGTCTTGAGAGGGGATGTAGTTTTAAGACATACCCCAGAGCAGCTGATTCAATGACAATTCAATTACATAATCCCAGAGCAGTGGATTCTGATGTACAGACTCACATGGTTATACATATGCAGAAACTCATCATATGTATTAAGAAACTATGAACAAAGCAAAAATAAAACAAAGCAAAAACTAAACCAAAAATTCCAATGGTTTTAAACATCAGCTCCCAAACAAAGTCACAGGACGTACCAAATTTTAGGCATGATTTGTGTTTACTAGTCAGATGGACAAACTTAAGTGCTGTGTTCTAGAATGAGACACAATTTACTTATTGAACAACATTTAATTCTTCTCCAGAGCAAATCTAAAGACATGGAATAAGTAAATTAATTAGTAAGCAAACAAACGGGTTACCTATGAAACCAGTGTGTGTTTGGCCTTGCCCCTCAAAGTAAAGCTTAAAATTAGACTTTTTGAGAAATACTGAATGGAAAGATTTATGAATACATAAAAGGAAATTTTGGTCTAGAGATTTTCAAACTTGTCTTTGAGAGTGAATTATTTTTCAATCCTAATCTCAGGATTTAGAGCCACTTTTAGGGCATTAATGCTGTACATAGTACCAGTAGAGAAGTTGAAATAGTCTTGAGAGATCACATTCATATTAATTTTTTAAAAAACTCACAAGAGAAAGGGTGCCCTGAAAGACCCAATTTTTAAAATTTCTTTATTTATAAATGGTTGCTTTTGCTCCACTCCACCACTATCATTCCCAATGTTAAAGCCCCTTGGAACTCATGGAAGCATGTTTTAAAGAAATGGAGCTTTACAATGTCTGAGGACCCACACTTTCTTCCCAAAGAACTGACCAGAAGCTTGTGTTGTATCATGTGACCCTGGGACCAAGGGGCAGGCACCCCCTGAAGACTGGCTGAATGAGGTGCCTGGTTGGCAAAGATTGGTCTGTTCCCTAGATAGACATTTCTCCAAAGAAGATATACAGAGTGCCAACAAACACATGAAAGGATGCTCAACATCACTAATCATTAGAGAAATGCAAATCAAAACCACAATGAGGTACCACCTCACACCAGTCAGAATGGCCATCATCAAAAAGTCTACAAACAATAAATGCTGGAGAGGGTGTGGAGAAAAGGGAACGCTCTTGCTGTGTTAGTGGGAATGTAAATTGATACAGCCACTATGGAGAACAGTATGGACGTTCCTTAAAAAATTAAAAATAGAACTACATATGACCCAGCAATCCCACTACTGGGCATATACCCTGAGAAAACCATAATTCAAAAAGAGTCATGTACCACAGTGTTCATTGCAGCTCTATTTACAATAACCAGGACATGGAAGCAACCTAAGTGTCCATTGACAGATGAATGGATAAAGAAGATGTGGCACATATATACAATAGAATATTACTCAGCCATAAAAAAATGAAACTGAGTTATTTGTAGTGAGGTGGATGCACCTAGAGTCTGTCATACAGAGTGAAGTAAGTCAGAAAGAGAAAAACAAATACCATATGCTAACACATATATATGCAATCTAAAAAAAAAAAAAAGGTTCTGAAGAACCTAGGTGCAGGACAGGAATAAAGATGCAGACATAGAGAATGGACTTGAGGACACTGGAAGGGGGAAGGGTAAGCTGGAACGACGTGAGAGAGTGGCATGGACATATGTACACCACCAAATGTAAAATAGATAGCTAGTGGGAAGCAGCCTCATAGCACAGGGAGATCAGCTCGGTGCTTGGTGACCACCGAGAGGGGTGGGATAGGGAGGGTGGGAGGGAGATGCAAGAAGGAGGGGATATGGGGATATATGTATACGTATAGCTGATTCACTTTGTGATACAGCAGAAACTAACACACCATTGTAAAGCAATTATACTCCAATAAAAATGATTTTTAAAAAGTGGATTAAAGACCTAAATATAAGGCCAGACACTATAAAACTCTTAGAGGAAAACATAGGCAGAACACTCTATGACATAAGTCACAGCAAGATTCTTTTTGACCTACCTCCTAGAGAAAGGGAAATGAAAACAAAAATAAACAAATGGGACCTAATAAAACTTAAAAGCTTTTGCACAGCAAAGGAAACCATAAACAAGATGAAAAGACAACCCTCAGAATGGGAGAAAATAGTTGCAAGTGAAGTGACTAACAAAGGATTAATCTCCAAAATATACAAGCAGTTCATGCAGCTCAATATCACAAAAACAAACAACCCAATCCAAAATCGGGCAGAAGACCTAAATAGACATTTCTCCAAAGATACACAGATTGCCAACAAACACATGAAAGGATGCTCAACATCACTAATCATTAGAGAAATGTAAATCAAAACCACAATGAGGTATCACCTCACACTGGTCAGAATGGCCATCATCAAAAAATCCACAAACAATAAATGCTGGAGAGGGTGTGGAGAAAAGGGAACCCTCTTGCTGTGTTAGTGGGAATGTAAATTGATACAGCCACTATGGAGAACAGTATGGACGTTCCTTAAAAAACTAAAAATAGAACTACCATATGACCCAGCAATCCCTCTACTGGGCATATACCCTGAGAAAACCATAATTCAAAAAGAGACATGTACCACAATGTTCATTGCAGCACTATTTACAATAGCCAGGACATGGAAGCAACCTAAGTGTCCATCAACAGATGAATGGATAAAGAAGATGTGGCACATATATACAATGGAATATTACTCAACCATAAAAAGAAATGAAATTGAGTTCTTTGTAGTGAGGTGGATAGACCTAGTGTCTGTCATACAGAGTGAAGTAAGTCAGAAAGAGAAAAACAAATACTGTATGCTAACACATAAATATGGAATCTAAAAAAAAAAATGGTTTTGCTGAACCTAGGTGCAGGACAGGAATAAAGATGCAGACATAGAGAATGGACTTTAGGACACGGGGAGGGGGAAGGGTAAGCTGGGATGAAGTGAGAGAGTAGCACTGACATATATCCACTACCAAATGTAAAATAGATAGCTAGTGGGAATCAGCTGCATAGCACAGGGAGATCTGCTCGGTGTTGTGTGACCACCGAGAGGGGTGGGATAGGGAGGGTGGGAAGGAGATGCAAGAGGGAGGGGATATGGGGATATATGTGTACATATAGCTGATTCACTTTGTTATACAGCAGAAACTAACACAACATTGTAAAGCAATTATACTCCAATAAAGATGTTAAAATAATCATTAGTTCAGTAATTTTTGTGTACATAAACATATGTTAATGTGTGTGCATGCATTCAAGCATGCATATATATTTTATTTACAATACAAATAGAAATCTAATTTTAATTACATAATAATTGAGAGAAAGTGAGTGCTAATGCAACTCTTGAGTACTGCATAATGGTTAATACCTATGACTCTGGAGTCTGATTATCTTGTTCAAAACCTCATGCTACCACTTAGAAACTGTTACTAGGGCAAGATAATTAACCTTTCCAAGCCTCTGTAAAATGAAGGCAATAATAAATAGAACCTAACTCAGAAGCTTTATTTTTAGTGTCCAATGCTAAAACTATGTAAGATGGGAATGCAAATATAAAATATACCAAAATTAATGAGTGTGATACACTTGCTTGGATTCACAGTAACTAGGAAATCAGCCCTTCCACCATCAACATAATTTCACCTCATTTATTTTGAAAGTTAAACCGTCTTCAACAAATCCCATGACCCCTTTATAGAGCATAATTCTGGCTTTCAGCTGTCATCCTGGCATAACTATTGACAGTGATTCCTCCCACTCTCAAAAGTTTGCATGATAATTTATTTGCTTACTCAGCCTTTACAGAACTTGGATGGCAGTCTCTTCTTTTTTCCTCTAAATAAATACTGTGACTGCTTTTGTTTTCAGATGTCTATGTGACATCTTTTCAAATATGTATGGTTTTTTTCTTTCCAAATTTGTGCTATCAGTTTTTCCTCTCAAATAGCCCTTTGGGGTTTTTTTTAAAACTTGTGAGTACCAGGTCTCCACCCCCCCACCCCGCCCCCATGTAACACAAGAAATTCCTAAAAGCGGTGTAGGTATTTATACTGAGGGGTTAGGGGGAGAGGCCTGTATTTATGTATAATAGAAAACTGTAAAACTGATTTTCAAGGAACTGGGGTGTGCACTAATTCAACTTCTAGCTGATGGATGCACCCTTCTCTTCTCCCTGCATGAAGATTTGCATAAGCCACAAAAACTATATTTCAGAATACTTAGTTTGTGATCTTTTCCCCATAAGAACGATTTAAAACTAGAGATCGATGCATGAGACACAATTTGGGGAGCAAGGGGTGATAACAGGTCAGCCTTAAAGACTATGAATATTCATACAGTGAAGAGACCTCTTTGCTTTGGTTTCAACCAGATTTTCCCAGAGTGACTTGTGCAAAGAACAGATCTTTTTATTTTTTTCTTTTTGCATTTTTATTTCTTTAACTGAGAGGCTGTGTAGTGGCATGGAAAGAGCTTATAGCAGAGCTATTAAAACACCAGATCTGGAAATAATCATGGCTGTATCACTTATTAGCTGGATGACCTTGAAAGGTTACTTAATCTATCAACTTCCTCATTAATGAAATGCAAAACCAATAGCATCTCTCTCATCTTGTTATAACAAGTGAATATAAATAGAAAGGTTAATTTAATAAATAGTATTGAAAAAGCTAGTTATTCATTAGAAGGAAAACATATTGGCCTCTCCATCTCATGCCATATACAAAATATAAATTCCCAATGAATTAAAGATTAAATACAAAAACAGGAACAGCAAATACAATAACAAAAACCTTAGAAGAAAATCCAGGAGGCTGCCTGTACAATTTAAGGATGGGGGGAACATGTTGACTACGGCAAGTAACCTAAGAAACTGTAAAAGAAATTATAGACTTTTTTTTACTATACAAGAAGTTGAAAACTTTTGTCTGTCATAAATATATATACCAATATACAAATGATAGAGTTGGAAAAAATATTTCCATGCAAATGACAGATAAAGAAGTAATATCTATATAATGCAAAAAGCTTTTGCAAACTGACAAGCAAAAAAAAAAAAAACCAAATGAATAGAAAAATTTTCAAGGAAATTGAATAGCAAGTCACAGGAGGGCAAATTCAAATGTTGTTTATACAAAAAGATGAATAAACTCATTAAAGATCAAGAAAATGCCAATTAAAGTAACAGTGAGATAACAGTGACACTCATCAAATTGGTAAAATTTATTTTTAAAAGTTAACATTTATTGATGGCAAATACTTGGAGGGGACCAAGCTCTCATACTTTGCTGGTTGAAATATAAATTATGTGGACTTTTTCAAAAAACAACCACGAAGAAAAATCTATTAAAAGGAAAAATATGTTTATCTTTGACCTAGAAATCCCACTCCTGTTTGTCTATTCTAGAGAAATCAAAACACCGATATGTTTATGCATATAAACACACACATAGTGGTAAAGGAATAGAAATGAAGTCAAGGTCTGTCAATAAGAAAACAGTTGAATTAATTATGGTGTTTCTGTATCACAGGGCATTACACTCCATTACAAAGAATGGATTAGAGCCAAACCAATTCACCCGGAAGGCTAGCTACAAAACATTGTTAAATGAGATAGGCATGATGAGAAAGGTTTTTTCAGCAAATTACTATTATTTACTAGTTTAGATAATAGCAAATGATACTCATCCTGTGCCCACACTAGTTTCTTGGCATTCTGTTGGCACCCAGTCTTCATTCTTGAACAATTGTATTTTAAAGGGTCAATCAGCATTCACAATCTATCCGCACTCGAGCCCGATCTTAGGAGGAGACAAATTGCCATCCATCCATGATCAACTCTTCAGACACAAATTGGTCATTACTCCTCTTCATTAGAGAAATCTTGGTGTTTCTCTAATAATTAAAATAATGGACAATAATCCAATTCTGTTTGGGTTGTTCCTTTTATTTGGGACTTTAAGGATTTGGTTTCTTTGTTTCCCTTGTGAGAGATGTTTGTAAAAGTAGGTGTTGCAGTTTATCTCACAGACAAATAAAGCATTATTATCCCAAGAGCTTCTAAAATGGAGAAGAAAAAGCAATAGATTTACTTTTTAAAAATGGTTTGCTGATAAGAGAGACAGCCCATGAGTTGAAAATGTGAGAGGTCCTGAACTGTACAGAAAGATGCTCAACCTTGCTTGCGGTGGAATTTTCTTGCACTAACCTAGGTAAGGAAGAACTATGTTTCCCAGAACTCCCTTCACTACATAGCTCCAGGTTCATGTGCACCAAAAGAGACCTGGTACAGGGATTTGGAGAATGGAAGAAAAGCAGGAGTCATGTTCCTTTTATACTCAGAAGGTCAGTGCAAGATACCACGTGCTGCTGCTATTCACACATGCCTACCTGCTGGCTTAACTTGCAGGGAACCTACAGCCAGCCTGCATCAACTCCCACTCCTGCCCAATCTCCACTTTTGGCTTTTCACTCTCCCAGACCTGGCGCGTTTTAGCTCTTTGTCAAAGGGCAACAGTTTCTCTTGCAGCTAACCTGCCACCTCCCCACCACCACCATTAAAGTCTGAGGCTTAGAAGAACTAAGAGATGAACTCAGTTTCCAGTCCAACCTCTGGATTCTGGCTCATCCTCCCAGGTTCCTTGCTTCTCTTAGTTTCCCCTGCTAACTCCCTGCCCTGCTGACTTTAGGCTCCAACATCACACAACAGAAACAACAGCCACATATAAATTGTTTGACCAGTTCTCACAATTGTGTACGGTCAAATACATAAAATCATGGCTTATTATCAATATTTCCCACTGTTTCTGACTTTTAGATTGAACTCTGATTGATGCCTTACTCAAAATAAGAGAAAGGCATATTAAAAGTTCACTGAGGTAGAATCAGTGAATATCTGATATATAAAAATATATTTTTATGTTGGATGGAAGCTGTGGGAACACAGGCCCAATCATATATTGTTAAGGAAATTAAAAAATACTGTGATAGTCATGGAGAATAAGTTGATTCACATCGAGTGAAACCATACATAGATTTACTCTTAGATCCTGAGGTACTACTTCTGGAATCTATCCCAAAGATACACTGGCAAAAATATAAAATGATGCATGCACAAGCCTATTAATTGAAACACAAATTTAATAACAAAAGACTGGCAATAACCCAAATGTACATCAATAGGGAACAGATTGAAAAATTATAATAAATCCAAGCATTGAAGTAGTATAAAGCTGTCAAAGGGAATGAGGTGCATCTCCATATATTACTATGGGTTAATTGCAGGATATAGTAAATATAGTAGAAAGTAGAAGATGCAAAGGGGAAAAAAGTGTGGGTAGTGTGTGTCTACCATTTATCTAAGTGTTTGCAAGGATATGAAACAACTGGAACTTTTATTCTATACACTGCTGGTGGGAGCATAAAATGTTACTTTTGAAAACAGTTTAAACATACACCTACCATAAGAACCAGCCATTCCATTCAAAGGTATTTAACCCCAAAAAATGAAAGCATAAATCCATACACAGACTTGTAAATAAATGTTCATAGCAGCTTCATTTTTAATAGCCAAAGACTGAAAGCAAACTGAATGTTCATGAACAGATGAATGGATAAACAAATTGCAGTATATCCATATAAAGGGATACTATTCATCAATAAGAAAGAACTGTTCATACATAAAACTTTGATGAATCTCAATATAATTATACTGAGTGAAAGAAACAAGACAAAAAGAGTACACAGATTCACGATGATCTCTATTAAAATTCCAGCAAATTTTATTTGCAGAAATGAAAAAAATGACACTAAAATTCATTTGGAGTTTCAGGGGATCTCCAAATAGCCAAAACAGTCTTGAAAAATTAAAAAAAAAAAGGTTGAGGGTTTATATTTCCTGACTTCAAATTTACTACAAAGACACAGTAATCAAACCAGTGTGGTGATGGCATAAAGACAAATAGTTTACTGGCATAGAACTGAGAGTCCAGAAATAAACCCATGCAGCTACGCTGCATTGATTTTTAGCAAGGGTGCCAAGAGCGTTTAATGGGGGAAGGACTATCTTTTTAACAAATGGTGCTAGGACAACTGGATAGCCACATGCAAAAGAATGAAGTTGAACCTCTATCTCACTCCACATACAAAAATAAACTCAAACTGGATCAAACACCTAAGTGTAAGAGATAAAACTATAACATCCTGAGAAGAAAACAGAGGGGTCTTTCGTGACCTTGAATTAAGCAATGGATTCTTAGATGTGACACCCAAAACACAAGCAACTAAAGAAAAAATAAATTATCCTTGATCCAAATTAAAAACTTTTGCACATCAAAGGACACCAGCAAGGAAGTGAAAAGACAGCTTACGGAATGGGAGAAAATATTTGCAAGCCATATGTCTGATAAGGGTCTAGAATCCAGAATAAACAGAGAACACTTACAACAACAACAAAAAGACAAACAATGCAATTAGAAAATGGGTGAAGGACTTGAACAGACATTTCCCTGAAGATGAACAATTTCAAAATGTTGAAGAGATGCTCAACATAATTAGCCATTAGGAAAATGCAAATGAAGACTGAAATGAAATACTAATTCACACCACTAGGTTGGCTATAATTTTTTTTTAATGGGAAATAACAAATGTTGCAGAGGATGTGGAGAGATTCGAATCCTCACACATTGCTGGTGAGAATACAAAACAGGGTAGCCACCATGGAAAACTGTTAAACATACTGTTAAAATATGACCAACCACTCTCTCAAGTATATGCCCCAAAATATTGAAAACACGCAATCAAACAAAACCATGATTTGTCCATGAATGTTCATAGCAGAACAATTCACAAGAGCCAAAGGGTGTAAACAACTCAAATGTATATCAAAAGATGAATGAGTAAACAAATTGAGGTATATCCATACAGTGAAATATTTTTCAGACATAAAATAGGAATGTCTTACTAATACATGCTACAACACGGATGCACCTGAAAAACATTATGCTAAGTGAAAGACGCCAAACATAAAAGGCCACACAGTACATGATTCCTTTTATATGAAATACCCAGAATAGGTAAAACCAGAGAGACAAAAAGCAGATTAGTGGTTGCCAGGGGCTGGGTAGAGGAGAGAAAAGAAAAGTGACTGCTTAATGAGCATGAGGTTTCTTTTGGGGGCAACCGAAATGTATTGGAACTAGATAAAGGTGATGGCTACACAATACTGTAAATGTACTAAATGCCACTGAATTGTCTACTTTAAAATGGTGCATTTTATGTTATGTGAATTTTGCCTCAACAAAAGAAAACAAGACTACATAGTGAATGATTTCTTTTGTGTAAAATTATAGAGATGAAAATTCATCTATAGGGACAGAGAGCAGATCAGTGGTTGTCTTGAGATAGGAGGGTATACAGAGGAGGGGGATTACCAAAGGGCACAGGAAGCTTTAGGGAGTGATGGATGTGCTCATTATCTTGATTGTGGTGATGGTTTTGTAGCTGTATACATATGTCCAAATATGTGTGCAGTTTATTGTATGTTATAATTCACAATTAGTCACACCTCAATAAAGCTGAAAATAATTTAAAATGATGGAGTTCTCCATAGATTAAAAGATACTTAACAGTCATAGTAACAAGTGTACTGTGTGACATTATTTACCTCCTTATAAAAAACACATCATAATACACAAAAGGTACAAGGAAAAATGTGAATGACAGATAATGAATGACACTAAGGTATTGCTGTTAATTTTGTTAGCATGATAATGGTATATGATTATGTATTTTAAAGTCTTTATCTTTTGGTGATACATAATGAGGAGGTTATTCTCTTTACCTTTATATACATTTGAAATTTTCTATAATAAAATATTTAAAAATAAGGTTAGCATGCATATGTATTCCCCTCACATAATACAAGATGTAAAGGGAATTTCTTATACTTTTATTCCCTTTCCAAGCCATAAACAACTTCATGGGGATAGATTTTATTCAGTAGAATGACTCAAGCCTGTTCTACCATGCTGTCTTAGTTAGTGATAGTTTTACTAGGTCCATACATTAACTGATAAAGGAGGAACTGACACAAAGCCAATGATCAAGGTCTTGGCCTCCTGAGGCAAGACTGTCTAAGAGTCTCCCAACATAATTTCGAGGTGAAGGGGATCATTACACTTCACCGAGATTTTTCAGAAACTGAATTTCTATGTTTTTCAATACCAATCATCTCTCACTCAGCCATCATGGCAAAACTCCAAAGCCTCAGTCTGAGGTTACCCTGGGAAATGTCTTTAAAACACTATTTCTACTTTTATTTCTGGATGATCAGAAATAACTGTATCCTTCTGGGGATAATATAAACTATTTGTCCCATGTTCTGCACAGAATATTGGCATTTCTGATGAATAGGAGAAAGTTAAATCCATTTTGGGAGAGAAAGGGGAATTGGAGGAATCGATGTCTCTGAACGTTCTGGTTTGTATTTTCAAAAGTTTAAGGATTTTTTAAAACTGTTAATTCCTCTAAGGTTTTACTTATAAATATATGTGTGCCTCCCTTCCACTGAAAAATTCTTTCAATATTTCTTAGGTTGTTCTTAATCTATTCTATGCAATTGTCGTAAATCAATACCTTTACTGAGAACACCACAAACCCAACAATTACTTTGAAAGTTTCCTGCTCAGATACACCCAGACATAAAACTGGAATATACCACAAAACTTAGGACTATCAGATTTATATGATTTTAAACAGAGATCTCTCTTATAAGTAGCAGATAGAAACTGAGTTCCAAAGTATAATGTCACTAAATCATTATCCTAGAATCAGTTAAACAAAAGGTTTTGATTTAGAAATCTACTCTACATGGAAGATAAAAACACATTACTTCAAATCACTATGCACTATGGCATTTTTACCCGTTCTGTTTAATCAAAGCACATAGCTCATTAAACCAGGACAGTGAACCATATGTACATTACCCAGTCATATTAATCTTATTGGTCCTTGCCTGTCTGACAATGACCAACTTCATGTTAATAATGACTCCTCCCTAAAGAAAGATCTGAAATTCTTCTACCTACTTCTCACTCCTCCTAGCTCTGCACAGAGACATTCCTAATAGTTGATAGAGAGACCCTCTTCTTGGTGATGACACCTGTGAAGTTGTTCAAACACAGAGATACAAAGACATGAATTCAATTCTTCTTCCAATTTATCCTTCAAGTCACTTTTCTCTAGTAGACTTCTGTCATTTAAATTTTGAATAAAATATCTATTTTATCACACCCTCCAACTCTGTAACAATCACTACTACTTCTTGAATGCCTTCTTGAGCCCTGGCACTCACTAGACATGTGTATACTCTAGACCAAGCCTCACAATAATCATGCAAACAAGATCTTACCTTTTAAAATGAGAACACAAATAGCCAGAGAGATTAAGCTCAAGCTTACTCAGCAATAAGTGATAGAGCTAAAATTCTAAACTTAGTCCACCTGCCTGTGTCTTGTGTTCTATCTACTACTTCCTTTCCACTCTCTACATCTCTCAACAGAACTGTGTTATCACTTTCCAAGACTTTCACTCTCCTTAATAACTTCAGCACCTAGTTCCCAAAGTGTAGAGGACTGACCCATCCAGCTACTGTGCCAGAAATAAGATGTCAGCTAACTCTGGAGGTTTACTATTGAGAAGTCAATTTGGCTCTCATTCTTTTTTTTTTTCTTTTCCATATTCTTTTCCATTATGGTTTTCTAACAGGATATTGAATATAGTTCCCTGTGCTATACAGTAGGACCTTGCTGTTTATCCATTCTATACATAATAGCTTGTATCTGCTAATCCCAAACTCCCAATCCATCCCTCCCCCACCCCCCTTGGCAACCACAAATCTCTGTGTCCATGAGTCTGCTTCTGTTTTGTAAATAAGTTCATCTGTGTCATATTTTAGATTCCACATGTAAATGATATCATATGGTATTTGTCTTTCTCTGTCTGACTTACTTCACTTAGTGTGATAATCTCTAGGTCCATACATGGTGCTGCAAATTGCATTATTTCATTCTTTTTTTATGGCTGAGTAATATTCCACTGTACATATGTACCACATCTTCTTTATCCATTCATCTGTTGGTGGACATTTAGGTTGTTTCCACATCTTGGCTATTGTAAATAGTCCTGCTATGGACATAGAGGTGCATGTATCTTTTCAAGTTATGGTTTTGTCCAGATATATGCCGAGGAATGAGATTGCTGGATCATATGGCAACTCTATTTTTAGTTTTTTAAGGAACCTCCATACTGTTTTCCATAGTGGCTGCACCAACTTACATTCCCACCAACAGTGTAGAAGTGTTCCCTTTTCTCCACACCCTCTCCAGCATTGGTTATTTGTAGACTTTTTAATGATGGCCATTCTGATCAGTGTAAGGAGATATCTCATTGTAGTTTTGATCTGCATTTCTCTAATAATTAGCAATGATGGGCATCTTTTCATGGGCCTATTGGCCATCTGTATGTCTTATTTGGAGAAATGTCTACTTAGGTCTTCTGCCTATTTTTTGATTGGGTTGTTTGGGTTTTTTTGTTGTTGTTGTTATTAAGTTGTAAGAGTTGTTTGTATATTTTGGAAATTACGCCATTGTCAGTTACATCATTTGCAAATATTTTCTCCCAGTCCATAGGTTACCTTTTTGTTTTGTTTATGGTTTCCTTTGCTGTGCAAAAGCTTATAAGTTTGATTAGGTCCCATTTGTTTATTTTTGGTTTTATTTCTACTGCCTTGGAAGTCTGACCAAAGAAAACATTGGTATGATTTATGCCAGAGAATGTTTTCCTGAGTTTTATGTCTTATACTTAAATCTTTACATTTGGCTCTCATTCTTAGGCCACATTTCATGCTAACCACTTTTGCCACTAATAAGGGTAATGTTTTGTTTTCCACCTACCTTATTCCTTTATTTTATTTCTCAGTTGGTTCAAAACCCAAATGGGGAAGATTGGGCCCACTCTATGATCTGACATCACTATTTTAGAATATGTGCTCCTAAGTTTGGGTGGATTTTGCCTTTGCTTATTAAAAAAGAGGGTTCCCTATGCAAATCCATACTGTAACCAAACACAATAGTTGTTTAACCTGCGTGCACGCACACACGGAGAAGTTAGGTTAAGAACATATGTGTTAATTTGCCTCTGAGGAACAACTTTAATTATAAGTGAACATTTTTTATTCCTTAACTAGGCCCAATAGGACTTCTCTTTGGCAGTACCTACTTTTTTATTTTTAGCTGTTGGTTAGAAATGTTCTCTGTAATTGAAAGCAATAAAAAGGTTTTCATTTAAAAGGAAGGGGAGTCTATAAATCAGATTGATATTCTCCCGCATAACAATGAGTCTTTAAGATTTTATTTAAGCTTCTTCCCCTGTTTAAATAATATTGAGACCCTTTCAACTTGCAAGTGGAAAGTAACACAGCTTGCTGTGCTACCAAACCCAAGAAGCCTCACAATATAAATAGAGCCAGAGGTACATAGAGCCAAAGCCAGCTCAGCTCCTGCAGGATTCCCTTGAATACAAGTCCCTTGCCAACAACCAACATATTTTCTTAGCAAGAGGAAAAATATTTCACAGCATGTTACATTACTTGCTGTTTTTCAGCTCTTAAATAATAAAAGTCAATAATCAGTGAAGTCAGAATAATGACTTTAAACTCACACGGGGACCACCAGGTTAAGAACTGTGGACCAGATTACCAATTCTGACAAAAAAAAGGGAGCAGGTTTATGATCAGATGATCCATAGCATAAATAGCTGAAAATGGCAATAATCAAGGATTCACTTCAGTGCTTTATGACTCACATTTACATGTTAATGATCAAATGGAGAATCAGAATTATTGTTGGGAATAGAGACACTGTACCCCAGGAGAAACAGGAGATTACCTAATTTCCGGGGTTTCACAGACCGCAAATAGATCATCAGGGACCTTTACTGCACATTTAACAGTTCATTTCAAGGTGCATCCTATGTGTCACAGCCCCAAACTCAAATACCTGCAGGGTCAAATAGGTAATGGAAGTAAGCAACATGGACCCCGTTTACTAGTTCACACAACTTCTCTAAATTCTCAGCAGGACTAGCTACACAATTTGTGGAGTCCAATGCCTAATGAAAATGCAAGGCCCCTTGTTCTCAAAGCAGCAAAAAAGTGACATTAAAGGTATTAAAGTATGAAGCTTTTTCATTTCTCCCCAGTCTCATGCTGTCTCTGTCTCTGTCTCTCTTTCCCCACAACTCCCTCTACGTGTCCTGTCAAGATGATTTTATTTGCTATTTAATGCTGCTTTTCTTCAGGCACAGGCAGACTCATTAGGCGAGTGCAGACCCTATGGTGTAAGACCTAAAATTAAGATTCAATATTACATGCTGTCTTGACATCTGAAGCCAAGAGGGCCTCAAATGGCATAATGACAAGTTCCCCTCCCCACTCTGCTCCTGCAGATAAGGTCCCCTCGCCAAACACCCCTCCTTATCACGGGGCCCCAACACAGGGCCTGCTTGTTCCTGAGAAGCAGGTTTCAGTCCCCTGCCAGCCCGCAGAATTATTCAAACCAGCCAATTCCATCCTCCCGTGGAAATCAGGGGTCACCTCTACCTCTTGTTACTACAAAGCCTGCTCTCACAGCCTCTGCTTATTTACTCTCTTCCCAAGTGCAACTCCTCTGTGGCCCTGTGTGGCACGTGACTTCTTCCTCCCTGGACCTGTGAGTACAGATGACTAATAACTGCTGTCAAACTCATTTGTCTTGTGTCAAGTGTCATGTGTTCAGCCATCCCCATAATCCCAGGGCATGACTCTTACCTTTGCCAACAGAGTGAAGAAGAGGCAATCAAAATAGACTCTCACAGACCCTGCCCTGTGACATCATGAGCAGGCATATGTGTACATGCTGGTATGTGATCCACCGACTGCCTCCCACACGCTGCTGGACCAGCACACCATGCCCCAACCATGGGTGCGGAAGGTATCTTCTCTTACCGTGAGTTTACCACCCCAAGTCATGGCAGATGGGCAACCCCCAGGGGCATTGCAATCTCTCGTCCAGGACATGACAGACTAAGGATAGATGAGAGGGTCACTCCTGCCAAGTCACCCACCAACAACACCCTGGCACTGCTAGCCCAGGGCGGAGACAGCCACCACCATGCCCGGCTCCAAGATAGGAGGAGGACATGCTTGTCCAGCACTGACTGTCCACACATCAATGCCCAGACCCCCACTAGGGGGAGACGGTGGCAGTAGTCATGAGGTGGGGATGAGGAGCAGGGTCCAGGCAAGGTCTGGGGCACCAGGAAGTGGGGAAGTACGTGGCTGAGCATCCTTCCCAGGAATGCAGGCAGTGAGGTGCTAGAGATGCAACTGCACGTGGGTTGAGGCTGCAGACCTGGGGCATGCTCCATTGTCCCATCAGACTTCATGAACAAAGCACAAATTCAAAGATAAAATTATTAAGAATTTTAAGACAGTAACCAAGGGGCATTAAACCCTAAGCATGGAGCCCTGCCTGTGAAGTTGGTCCTGGTTCTCAAACATTCAGCACACTAAGTAGCAACGTTTCTGGTTGTACATGTTTATGACTGTTCATGACACATGATTTCTACTGCACCCAGAAGATCCTTTCTGATAAACTTGCTATCTCATAAAAACTTCAATGCCTCCAAAGTATCTTCATTCTTACTGAATTTACAACATCTTAATTTATTTTCATTGAAATGTAAAACCTGTTGAAATTTCAGTAATTTTATTTCCAGTTTGGCCCATGGTTCTCAATGTGGTTATTTCATAAAGAATTCTTAAATTACATCACTTTGCATAGATACAATTAATTTGTACCTTAAACACCTAGGAATGTGTTTCATATCTACAAAGAAATTTGCTTTCTTCTTTCTTGCATGAAACATAATACCCTCTCAATGTATCTTCCATTATTCCAGTGTGAATAGATACAGAAGATACTTCCTCTTAATTCTATGCCATGAAAACAGCACTGCAGGTATGACTGTGAGGGCCCACTGACAGCCTCAGTGTTGAGGGGCCAGTAGAGTATGGTTTGGGGAGCACGTGCCCCATCTAAATGGAGCCTCCATCGCTCAGCAGCCAAATCATTGCCACATGGAAATATGGACCCAGGATTGGCAGAGCTGCCACATTTTCAAAGAAAGCCAGTAATTCAGATTTTTACAGGAAAATAAAACTTATTTGTAAATGATGATGACCGATGAAAAGAAAAAAAATTTAATGCTGATTTGACCAACACAGAAAGGACCTAATGAGACACATGTAGGTAGCATTCAGCCACATTTGATGGTCTCTGACATGGAAGAAGAGTACCACTCTCATAAAAATCCCATTTATTGCTCTGTCATGACACTTACCACTTACGCACTCATTATCTCTTTATTTGCCTGTTTCCTTCACTAGACCCTGAGCTCCCTGTTGAAGGGAGTATGTCTGCACCTGGCACAATGGTCTGGCACACACCAGGTGCTACAGAATCATCTATTAAATGATTTATTTTACTTTTAAAATTTTATTTATTTATTTTTGGCTCCGTTGGGTCTTTGTTGCTGCACGCGGGCTTTCTCTAGTTGCGGCGTTGGGGCTTCGTTGTGGTGCGTGGGCTTCTCATTGTGGTGGCTTCTCTTGTTGCAGAACACGGGCTTTAGGCGCATGGGCTTCAGCACTCATGGCACACGGGCTTAGTTGCTCCGCTGCATGTGGGATCTTCCTGGACCAGGGCTCGAACCCGTGTCCCCTGCATTGGCAGGCAGATTCTTAACCACTGCACCACCAGGGAAGCTCCTATTAAATGATTTAAATTCAATGAATACTTATTAAAAACTTACAACTTCCCAGGCACTGAGATGAACCAAACAAATAATACACATATTCTATGAATGAATCTTTCATTTTAAAAACTTTCTTCTTTTCTTCTCAGTGAGACTTTAAAAATCTCTAAGTTCTTTTTAAAATCACATCTATCAGTAGCAGAGGGTCAAGTGTTGAGATTTTATTCTGCAGAACTTGGCCCTAGACCAAGAAATACATTAAATATCACCCTTGAATTTCGGTGGAAAGCTCCCGACATTCCTCAAGTTTCTTATGCATGTAATACATAGATGGGACATAATGTCTTTCAACAGACATTAATTGAGGGCCTAATATATACCAGGTACTGTGTGAGCTTTTGGGGACCAGAAGACCAAGTAAACATGGTCTCTCCCCTCAGTTAATCTCAGACTATAGAAAGACAACCTTACCCTGACTTCGTCTAACTTGCTTTTTTGGTCCACAAATTCTTCCTTGCAGGAGAGTCAGCTCCATCTATCCATTCCCCTCAATCCCTTTTCCAAAGTGCAGTCCCACTGACTCCCAGGATGCCATAATATGACAATCTGGGGCCAACAATGTCCATGAGTTTACACTGGCCTGGCCTATCTCAGGATGTGATGCCACTCTCACGGCTGCACCTATGAAAGCATCCTTCACACAACCACATCTTATTATGCCTACTGCACAACCAAGCCAGAATATCTTAACCTAAGATATTTGCAGATGTTCCTGGATGAGAAACCACACTGGTGCTTTCCAAATCTGCCTCCTCCTGCAAACCAACGCCCAGTCTGCATTAGCAACGATAATATCAGATATCATTGATTGACTCCTTGCTCAATACTAGATCTATTCTGAACACACACTGCGTACAGTATATAAAGCAGTCCTTACACATATACACACAGTCTCTAAGGTCATCTTTACAGTTACCCAGAAAGAAGTCAGTTCAGGGAATCCAGGTTATGAGGCCAACACTTGTTTGGAACTCATACTGTTTATATTTGTATAGGATACAAAATTATAATTCTCAACTACTTTGTAGGCCTCCTGACTCTGAGGATCTCAGATATGGATTTCTTACATACCCGACACAGGTCATGGGAACTAGCTCAGATTCTCTCTGCCTAACCTTCCCAAATCCATTAGTATTCACCCATGACCACATCATCACACTGGCCTGGGGCATTCGGCTAAGTGTTCTCCCCAGAATTCAAATAGGAAGAGGGGAACAGGTAGTAGGACACCAGTGTCCTCTTTTCTCCCAATCCTTTACTTTTGGCTTCCCTCCTCAATCTGTCTTTCCCACTTTCTTCCAAGTGATAGAGCCACGGGGTCCCTCTGAGCAGCCCCACAAGAATTTTCACCCTAGCTTTTGCCTTCTAATTCTTGCCTCCATTAACTAGACTCCTCTTTCCCATGGTAAAAGAACTTTCTACCATTTCCTATCTAGTAAGACATTCCCTTAAACCTTCTATTTGCTTCTCTCTGTACTGTGTCTTGGCTCTTGGTATGATTATGAAGAAGAGTGGAATTTAAATAACCATGTTCTCTTTCAACAGACCCTAGCTTTCAATGAAGACTCAAGAAAACCTGTTCTGAAACTCAGAAGTGAGCACTGATCTCTTTGGTCTAAGTGTACCCTGAGCAAATTAATGTTTTAGGTAGATGAGTTGCCCTTTGGACATAATTTAAGGAGAATAAAATACATTGTCATAGTATATTTTTAAAATGGTATCCCAGGGACAGGAACGCTCATAGTAAAAAGAAGTTGAAGTGACATTCATTATTTTCTGTCTCAAAGAAAAGCTTCAAAAGGAAGCAATCTTCAGACTGAATAAAATCTGTCACCTCCCCGCCCCCCCGCATCTGCATCTGCCTTCCTGAATGCCAAGAAGTTGGAGGAGATGAATATAGGGATCCTCAACCACTCTGCCTTCCTCTTCACTCTCATCCCTAATTCACTTCTTTCTCTAGGTTGTACTTTTATCTAGGTGGTCTGAGTGCCATAATTCCTGCATCGGATCAAGAGTTAACATTTTTTAGCTAAGAGTGATTGACAAAGCCTCTTGTTGTTTCTTTATGACTTATGTCAAGCTTATTAAATAACATTTAATCAATTCTGGGCAGCGTTGATGAATCAAACTCTTGGAGAATGGGTGTCTGGAAATGTATCTATACTTTCTAACATTAACTTGTGTTTAAAAATAGCCATTATAAGTGTTTTTGCTCTAAACTGTGTTTGTATGGAACTTTACAGTAAGGTATATAACATGGAAAACAGCTCTATCTTTGAGAGGTGAAATTAAACAACTTACCTAAGGTGACTCAACTACTAAGTAGATTCAACCTGTCTTACTTTTCTTATAATCTATGTTCCTAACCACTAGGATAGACTAGCTCCCTATAAATAGGACACTGGTTCATGCCTACAGTACCATGCTTTGAGGCAGCAGGATAGTTTGCTTCTGACCCAGAATTCTGACACAGCAATACAACTTATGACTGCCCTCACAATGCCCCGTACCTAGGCTTTCTTAGTTGTTACTCTCCTTCAACACATCCTCTCCCATAAAGCCATTTGGAAATGATGACCTGGCAGAATTCTGCATAGTCCAACATCCAGACCATGTACCAGCAGATAAGGCATGACCTGTTCCAAGGATGTGACAAGCAGGTAGAGTCTCCAGGTCAGAGCCTCATCTGGTATCAGGTTAGATCAGAAATCTCAGCAACAGGCTCCCTGGGACCTTTCTATGCCAACATTCATGGTAGTCAATGATGTGTCTTTGAGGTGTGCATTTTGTGTTGATTTAATCCCGCCTTCATTTTATTTTCCCATTATAGCCATTTAATCTGCTGCTATTGCTATTATTATATTCTAAAAACTGCTTAAGTCCCTTCTTAAAATGAGGCAATAGATAAATATTAACCAGACCAGCCTAGAATTCTCATAGAAAACTCTAGTAACTGTAAACCAAATGTTAGCGTTAAGAATCAGCAACCCAGTTGTGTAATGTCCCTACCTCGCTGACTGAGTACCACTGACCCACCCTATAAAGACAAGACCCTTCCTCAGCCGGGAGCAGGGCAGGGCCCATGGGGACAAGGATGACAGAGACTGAGCAGGGCTCCTGGGGATGACAGGCAGAGCCTTCCAGAAGACTTAGATTGACTGCCCCATGGTTGAATCTGTCCTCCTTTCTATCGACATAGCCAACGCAGACAGCCTACCTCCTGGGAGAAGAGATTTCAAAAATCCCTCCTGTTTTCAGTATCTACAAACGGGCTCCTTTCCAGTCCCTGGAAAACAGCATGGAACATTGGAAAGGCATGAGATTTGAAACCAAACCCAGCTATCCATCCTCACTGGCCAAGTGATCTTGGAAAGTTACTTAACTTCTTTAAGCTTGTGTTATTTCATATGTAAACTGAATCAGTATATCCTTGCAGGGTGGTCATAAAGAGCAAACGGAAGGAACCTGGTTCTGTGCAGAGGTTGGTTAACAGTATATGGACTATGTTCAAATATGTCCAGTCTTCCGTTGCCCCTTCTTCACAACCTGGCCCCAACTCTGCCTTGTAAGCCATGGACTGAACTATTTATTATTAACTGTAAGTCCCTGGGTTCCATGTCTACCCAATTTCCATGTATAAAAAGACTAAAATTGGAAAATATATATCTTTATGACCACTTTGTGCCAGATTGACTGACTAGCTTAAATTTTTGATGCATTAACAGGGGATGAGGGCATTTCTGTGGTTTGGTGTTCCTTGAACATGAGCCAGACCTTGAGCCAGAACCTCTAACTTCTGTTGAAGGACCTATCTACCTGCTGATACTTTCAATACACTCCCTCGTTTTATACTCACACCAACTCTGGGATGCTAATTTTATAAACTGAGGCATAAGGAAGTTATGTATCTTGCATCAAGAAAGTGGTAGACCAGGAAGTCAAACGTAGATCTCACTGGACTGTGTACTTTCCCAAATGATGCAGTCCATGTGGCAATATGCTGCATGAAACTTCCTAATTTTAAACAGTATAGCAGGTCTCAAATGCATTCTGTTGTACTAAGCCATGCTAAAGGAGGAGCTATTCCACAAATAAAATCAGAATCATCCTGCATTTAAGGAACTCACTAAGTATGTCCCTTTTAGCATAAATGTTGAGAAAATCTACTGGCACCATCAAATATAAAAATGTGAAGACAGTCAGAGCTGCTGTGCTCTATTTCCTGAGAGACTCAGAAATGTAAGTCTCACAGCAAAGGTGGTCTATGTAGAATTTGTTATTCTTTTTGTTGTACATGCCGAAGTTAATTTCATATCACGAAAATATCCTAGATCAGTGTTACTAACAAGAATGGTTCTCAAAACTTAATTTGGTAGAAATAGACATGTTAAGAAATTGTTGTATATCTTATTAAGGAGGAAAATAGATTAGGGCTATTGTGTTAAAATACAACCGGCTCACCGTCTCCGCAGATGTGATACCACAGAGGCGGAGGGCCAACTGTACTACCATCATTTTATATAAGGGACTTGAACATCCACAGATTTTGGAATCCTCGCCTGAGAGTCCTGGAACCAATCCCCCATGGATACCAAGAAAGACTACACACTTTTCCTGTGGTCATTGGAATGTAAAAGGAATGCTGACTTTACCATCAAAGTAAGGAAAAGATTCACTCACCTCTTCTCGTGTGATGTGCTTGGTCAGTGAGTTTGGTGAGGGCAAGAAGAACAAGTAGGCAGGCTGTTGCCAGAATCTAGAGATCAGGCAACTGTCTGAGTCTGTGATTAAAGTTGGGAGTGGTGGGCCAGGATGGCAAAGGGATGGTAAGGCCAAGACCCATCCTGGGAGGTCACAGAGATGCCAACGCCAAGCAAGATGGTTCAGAAGCCAGTAGCCAAGGTTTCTGAAGACAAAGCATGGGAGACAATCACCATGGGAGCCAGCAAATCTTCAGGCCAATATTTCTCAACCAGAGCACTGCTTATCCACAGCATCTGAAGGTGCTCCCTCAAATATGACATTCTGAAAACTAGATTGTTCTAAGTATACTCTGCGTACACTATGAAAGATAACGCCTCCAACTACCACTTATATCACTCTTCAATTTCGTTTGTTCACCAAGTTCTACTAGATTTACCTACCAAGTATCTCTAGAATCCCTTTTCTTCCATTCTTTTCTTTTGCTGTGGTCCTTATGACAACTTGCCCTGATTACAGTTTCCTTAGGATGAGACTTCTTACTTCTGTTCCTATCTACCCTCTCCCTGTACCTTCAACTCTAACCATATTGTTTCTCTGCTTAGAGACTTGGAGCACACAATCTACAATCCCTTGCTGTGTTCATGTTGCTACTGCTGCTGATGCTGTGAGATGCTATGTGCCTGGCACTGTCCCAGGCACCAGGGATACAAAGAAGAATAGGACAGATCTCCTTCCCCCAAAGAGCTCATCATATTTAGGAGAAAAATCTCCAGCTTCATCTCATGCCATTCATTCCTATTCAGGTCATATTCCTGCCACAGAACATCAATCAATCCATGCTCTTTAATATCTTCTTGCCTCTGACTGTCACTCTTCTGTCCAGAAAACTCCTATTCATTCTTCAATATGCAACACATTTATTACCTTGTGCATAAATTTTTTCTCAATTCCCAAAACATAATTTGTCCCATGTGTGTTCCCAGAGCACTTTGCATTTCTCCTTGTATAGCACTGACCCCATTAATTGTAAATATCTGCTTAAAAGTCTTCTTTTTCCACTAAACTTAATCAGTTTTTCAAGCACAAGAACCATATTCTGTTCACATTTGCATTGCTCAGGAGATGAGAGAGTGCTGAAATGTATTGATATTAGGCATCAAAAACATGGTTTTAAAAATTAGTTTGTTAATTAAATACATGAATGTAGACAAGGTTTGAGAAATCAGACTGAAATTTGATACAAAATAACCACACAAGCATCATATTTCATTTATGGTACTGAAGATTGAAGATGGAATACCAGTGGAAACACCCAGAATGTTTGGCAGGTAAATGGGGGATTCTTCGTCTTAAGAATGCAACAATCATATTTTTAAATGACTTGAGAGGAATTTATCCACTGCATAAATAAATTATTTCCTCAAAGATATTCAAGTCATATTTCTAATTCTTATCAGCAAGATCATCTACTCCTGTCTCCAGAATCTCTTCATTGGCCTAGTGGTAAATTTATTTTATTAGATAATTTTTCTCTATCTAGTTAAAGGCACGTTTCAGGGAGGTAGGAAATGGTGCAAGCTCTCCTTCGTCTCCCGCACCATCCTACAAGCATCCCCCAGCAACAAGAGCTTGGATACCAGAGACTGAGAGAAAGTCAATAACTGACAGCAAGGAAAGAATTCGAGGCATTGATCATCTCAGACTTGGGAGTTGAGATAAAGCCACAGAATTCAACACCACATTAACTCTGCTTGTGCTGGAAGGGAGAAATATTTTTAAATGGGCTCAGATTTGAAATATGGGAGCGATTTTAAGGCAATTGAATTTAACCCATTGTTTCTTGGCACTACTGACACTTTGGACCAGATAATTTTCTGTTGAGGGCGGGTGTTGTCCTGGGCACTGGAGGACGCTTAGCAGAATCTCTTGCCTCTACTCACTAGATGCCAGTAGCAACCCCCAGTTATGGACAAGCAAAAATGTCTCCAGACATTGACAAATGTCCCAAGGGGCTAAATGGACCCCTTGTTGAGAACCACTGCTCTAACCCATCACACACAAATAAAAATGCTTCTAGCTCCATTATAGAAAGCTACCTTTTCAAGTGCTTTAACAATGACAAAATGTAGAATAGTATCAAATTAATATTTAGGCAAATGATGTTGCTCCAAAGAGATTATCCTAAAGAGATCATCTGTAAGCCCCACCAAAGAAATGTGAAACAGACTTTGACATTACCTCAGCCAGAGTTCTATTTTGGATGAGAAGTGGAGGCAGTTTGCCATGCGGTAAGCTTCTCCTTTCTTGATATTTCTGGAGGGCATGTGCTTGCTTGCTCTACAGCCAAATCAGAAGCATTCAACACAATGATTTCTGTTTTAAACAAAAAGCGATAGTCTCAGGAATGTTTTTCCTGACAAAGCAGGCTGTAAAAACCCTGCTGTTCAAATGAGAGAACTGATCTACCATGTCAATGACTCAGCCCTCCTTCAATCCAGTTCACCTGAAATCAGCAAAACAAGACAGAAGGCCAAATTAATGTTAATTCAATAGAAAAAGAATCTTTTTACAACATAATCTTTTTATAACCTCCCCAGGCCTTCATTTCCTCACCTCTGAAATCAAGTAATAAGATCTGTCTAACAGATTTATGAAAATTGAGACATTACATACAAAGGCAGTAGCTGGCACATGATACATATTCAAAAGTGTTTAAATACCAATTCGAATATATTTTCTCAGTCAGTTTCTCTGATATCATATGAGAACTAAGACTAGAATTTGTTTTCACCTCCTGTTGCCTACTGAACAATCAAAGGGTTAAGAAAAACTAAAAGAATTAGGACACTAATCATTTACTAATGTATTTAGTTACTTTTGTGTTTCAAGAAAACACAAAAGACATCAGACAAAAGTTTCATATGAAGTAACCTTCTAATCCTAACTTCTTAAAATTTAACAAGCATTGATCTCTAAGTAAGTGGTTGGCCTTTTTTCCTACTGATATTTCATTCCAAAAATCATTTGGCATACAGGATGTGTGTTGTTGTAAAGAATGGCAATTTTAAATATTCAAAATCACAGCATTCCTTTTCACCAAATATTAACACTTATCAAATGTATGAAATATAAATCAAAACCAAATCTAGTAAGGAATATCTATGTGTATAACTGAATCATTTTGCTATACAGTAGAAATTAACACAACGTTGTAAATCAACTATACTTCAGTTTAAAAATAAATTGAAAAAAACCAAGCCTAGGAGAACCAACTCAATGCATCAAATAAAAGAGAGCATCAAATAAAAGTAATCATTATAAATGGCTACTTTTTCAGGCTGCACCAGGAACCAAGCCAAGCCCTCTGCATAAATCTTTGATGTTCTACGATGTGTCATATTGTGATCTTATCCCCCATGGCAATTTTTATTATTCCCATGTTACAGATGAGGAAACCGAAACTGAAAGTATCTGAGTGACTTGCCCAAGGTCGCGCCCCTTAATGGAGCCAGGATTGAAACCCAGGCACTCTAGCTGGGCTTCTATCCATCAGGAATTACGCCTCAGTATAAATGGGTAATGGATATGAAGAGAGTGTGGGTTTCTCTTGCCGCCAAGTTACCATGGAAGCAATGACTTAAACCAGTCCTATTAAAACATATGACCACCTGAAGATCATGCTGATTTCAGTGCCTCACATATTAGTCCCAGGCAATAAAAATACAAATCATGAAAACTGGCTTCCCCATTCGTAAGCCTATCTTTCCTGTAGATAAGTCACGTAGCAGAAAAATCAAGACAGAGTCCTCATAAAACAACTATACTCCAATAAAAATTAATTAAAAAGAAAGAATATCAATGATAAAAAAGAGTCCTCTTTCTAAAAGATTCTTCTCCATCAGAGACTTCTAAGTAAGCCTATCTCTTGAGTAGATTTTGGAAAGTCCATGGACACTTTATCAATATATGCAGATATTTTGCATGCATCAGAGACCAGAATTTTTGGAACAAAAAATTTAAGAAGCGCTGTGCTAAACCAAAAGAAGTACACGGATCAGAAGCCTATTAAGAAACTTTTAGTGCCGAGATCCAATAGGATCTGATTTTAAGATGGCATAATATCCATAGCCAACTCCTAAAGTAGTAGCAACAACCAATAAATATAAATATGTCAATATGTCATATTCACGAGTGGCCAAACCCAAGGGACTCATGTGCCTCAAATTTGAAGATTCAATCCAGACTTCTGGACTTCCCTGGTGGCGCAGTGGTTAAGAATCCACCTGCTAATGCAGGGGACACGGGTGGAAGATCCCACGTGCCGCAGCGCAACTAAGCCCGTGTGCCACAACTACTGAGCCCAAAGCCCGTGCGCCTAGAGCCCGCACTCCGCAGCAAGACAAGCCACAGTAATGAGAAGCCTGCACACCACCACGAAACTAGAGAAAACCCACGCACAGCAACAAAGACCCAACGCAGCCATAAATAAATAAATAAATAAATTTATTTTAAAAAAATGAAATCCAGACTTTTGTCAAAGCACCTACTAGACAACTAGCAGGCGCCATGATGGGCACAAAAAATTCAAACATATATTAAAATTTCTGCCTTCATAGCTTATTATGGAAGATTTTTTGAAAATAAGTACCAATAGTAAAATAACACTGAATGGTAAATGTCACTATAAAGGTACGTGAAACATTATAAGGGATCAGAACAGGGTAGAATGATTAATTCTTTGTGTCAGGAAAACATGAAGAGTTACAGAAAAGAAATGGTGTTTGAGCAGAGTCTTGCAGGTGAAGAGGAGCTTGTCATACAACAGAGTTAGTTGACAGTACAGTGGTCATGTCTGAGAGGGGACAAACTGTCCTACATTCCTAGAAATGTGCAGAAAGGAGAGACCAGAGACAGGGTTTGGTATGTGGGCTGAGGTAAAGATGCAATAACCCAATTCAAATATATTTGGAAATACTCTACCGATGATAATGAGAAGCTTTGGAGGATATCCCTGGAAATGAAGATGATCTATCTGTGTGACAACGAGCACTCTGAATGCAGAGGATGTACTTAATTGGAGACAGGAGAATCTGGGGACAGAAAGATCAATTAGGGTGCCCTGTTACCATAACTCAGGAGAGAGATGGGCCTCAGGGCACATCAGATAAACAACTGGGGCTGCTGGGAGTTGCAGGAAGAAAGGGATCAGAGAGAAAAGGGGGTACCCCACAAGGATAACTGGATGCTAACTGACCCAATGAGAAGTGCAGAAATAGCTCCCTACTTCAGAAGTATACATGGCCCTTATTGTATATCTTGCTTAAAATGGGTACACATCTATATTAATTCCAAGAAAAGACTTAGGTGTGACACATCGGAGAAAGGCTCTAAGACTCGGGAACATGGATGATCCACCAGGCACCATGCTGGACACTGCACACATTGCCTCAAAGACTGTATGTCAGGAGCTCACCCATGTCCTGACCCACTGGCGAGGCCAAACATCTACCTCTTGCATGGATCAGCCTTAGCAATCCACCAAGCATGGCTCATTTCTCTCCATTTCTCTTGCCCAGCAACAAAATGAATCGCTTTTTTTATGACATCAGCCCTACAAATCAATTCAATGAATTAAAACGGGCCCTGCTGGACCAGAACACAAGCCAAGGGTGTCAGATCCTCTTTCCTCCCACTGGCTCTCATGGATCAAAATTGCTCCAGGGTATCTGAAGAGAACAGCTCAGGCTCCCCCTGCCCAGCACCACGTGGGCTTGAACAAGGCCAGACCACCACCCTTAGGGACAGCTGAGATGCTCCTGAAATGTCAGAAGCAGCCCTGCCAACCTCCCAGCCTCCGCCACGTTCTGTGTGATTGGTATTGATTTCAGACACTGTTTCAGAGCAAAACTGAAAGCGTGTGCCTTTGCAGCTTGTCAAGAACTCAGGCCCGACTTTCACAAGGGACTTTGCACCAGCAGCCTTGTGCCTGGTGCCTGGGAAAGTGGAGTCAGGCCCTCCGAGGCCTGTTTCCTCACTCTCTGAGATTCGATCAATGATTCGCCAGTCAACATTTGCATTCTTTTAACAAGTGTACATAAAGTCCTCCAATTAGGAGAAAAGGGAGGGGAAAACAGAAGACCTTCAGTCATTGGTGTGGACAAGATTCAAGCAGAATATAAAATGTCAACATGCTCAGATGCCTCTATCTTTTGTACTTTTGGGGGTCTGTTGTTCTTTTGAGCAAGTCCGTATTTATTCAACAGACATTTATTACACGTTATAGTAGATTTTGGAGTGGGGATAAGGAAATCAATCAGGAAGTCCCTGCCTCAAAGAAACCTGCAATCTAGGAAGGAAACAGATATGGATACAAATGCTACAAGGAAGGAAATCAAAGTGGGTGAGGAAATAAGAAATAGGAGATGGACCTGAGCTGCATTGATGCTGGGGTAAGTAAGGATTTTCAGCCTTGCCCCAGATGGATTATTAAAAAGAGAGAATATTAGGATCAAAAGTGAAACTGTTGTCTGCTGGTTAGTTGCTGGTGAAATGTTAATATCAATAAAAGCCTTGAATGTGACCTCCACATCAGATAGATCATCTAGCTGAATATTCTCCCCACATTTTACTTATTTTTTTACTTGTCAATCATTTATTCATTCAACAGATATTTATTAAGCACAGTGTAACTAATAAAAACAATAAACATGTTCATGATTATTTGTACACACATAAAACTTCTGTAAACAGTTATAAAGCATGACCTAAACTTGAATTGTTAAAAACCTGTAATAATTTTTTTGTCATCCTGAAGCATTCGACCATGACTATGTACTTGGCACATGGCAGGTGCTCAAAAATGTTTGTCCTGTGATAAGAGGTACACCTAATTTCCTTAGGTAGCTAAGAGCATCATTCCCGGTTTCTCCTCACAATTTAAATCCAAATGACACTAGAGTGATCATATTAATCTGAGTTTCAAGTTTTCGAATCCTACATTTTGACTATAAAGTACGGTTTTGCAAACCATCTTTTTATAAAAAGCTGCAGAATGTTGAGAATAAAGTAACCTAGGAACGTGGGCCCTGAGCAATGACACAGTCTGATATTGAAAGTAACCTTGAGGTTTCTCTCTTCAACCTCAGAGAACCACAGGAAGAGAAAGCAAAAATAATGGTGGAAATAAAGTAAGATAGGTGTTTAAAATGGCCTAAAATGCTATCTATTTTTAATGATCTCGGATGCTAGTAACCCAAGGAAGGAAAGTCAAATTTGAAAATAACCAGTGAGCCTTTACTTGGTATTCAATACCATATGTCACAAAGTTTCTAAACTTCCCTGTATCATCTTCTGCAGTATACCATAAGGGCATTAGCGTCCCCAGTGCTTAGGAATTAAACAGGAAGAGAGAGAAGAAATGCATAGGGGCAGGCTTGTAATAAAAGATCACCAAACGTAAACTAAACGAAGCCAGAGGTCAACCTACATAATTGCAGGAGAATCTCAGACCACTTGTTCATACATCTATTTCATTCAATCAACAAAACTTTACTTAACCCTTAATATTTGCCAGGTACTGAGCTGGGCGGCTTGTCACCCAGAAGCTTGTCATCCAGTAGATCACGCTAGAAATGTCTATTGATCTAAAATTATGAATAAACCATCTCATCTTTTTTCATAAGTTAAAATTGCGTCGTCATTCTACATTCTATTTCTCTCTCATTCATTCATTCAGCCAGTCAGTTGCTTATCCGACAAAGCTTTAAGCATTTAATCTGTATCAGATATTTTCCTAGGTTCAAGGGATACCCAAATTAATAGAATACAGTACCTGCCCATAAAGAGGCAAGGATTTCTAGTAATTCTGGTTAAATATGATTGACACAATAATTACTACATAAACAAAATGCTATAAAAGGTACCAGCAAGAGGTGGGGAGGGTGAAGAGGGATTTTTAAAGTTTTAAGGAAAAAAGGGAGGTGGCATTTGATTTGGGTTCTCCAATATGTGTAACAGCTTCCCAAGCAAAGGCGATGGAGGAAAGGCATTCCTGATTGAGAGCAGGACAGGCAAAGAGGCAGAGGAACAAGAGTGCGAGGACAGTAAGGCCAGGAGAGCTGGACGGCCACATGCTTGGGGCTGACGACTCCACACCGCAGAGTCAGGCACAAGCAGGAAGATCTTGGGGGCTCGGCAAGGAATTTGGGCTTCATCCCGTCACTTGGGGGGTGCTTTCAGATACCTACACCCTAACTTCATCAAGCAAGGCTTAGAAAATTTAAACCCAAGAGCAAGTCTATCAACACACAAAGAGCTATTTCGTTTTGCTTAGAGAATAAAACATGACAGTCCTCCTGGCTGGGCTAAATTTTGAGTGGATATTGAAATGTTTAGCCTATAGAGAAAGGGGAGATCACTATTAGGTCATATTTAAGGTTCGCTTGTCATTCCTCCATGCCTTTATTCAACTGCTTCACATCAGTCCCTGCAGGATGCCAAGCACTGTATTAGACCCTTTGACTCTAAATAATAATGAAAATAGGGAATTTTCTGGCTGTCTAGTGGTTAGGACTCAGCACTTTCATTACCAGGGCCTGGGTTCGATCCCTGGTGAGGGAACTAAGATCCTGCAAGCTGCGTAGCGTGGCCAAAAAATAAATTAATAAATTAATAATAATAATAATAATAATAATAATAATAATGAAAATAGACATATAAGGGTTTAATAGTAGAGTTGGCCAAACAATATAAGTGCAGGGCATCAGAGAAAGCCCATAGCAGGGACCCTTGACCTGGCCTGGGGTGGAGGGGTCCATACCTTAGAATTGAAATGCCATAGAGAATTGCCGCATGGTATTTCACTGGGAAAGCCCACTGGGTGATGTCCAAGCAAACCTAATAGTTGACATTCCATCAGCGGGTCCCGTCCCCTGGAGTTGCTGCACCTCCCTTGAATGTGCTTTTCTGAATACACATGGACAGGAAAGAAAGCAAATCCTTCTGCAGGTGACAGAACTAATTCCCAGGTCCCCATCTTCTCTGTCAGTCTGGAGCGACCCCCTGAATCTTGTTCATAAAACTAGGATGAAAAAGGAAAACAAATGCATTTCATTGAAAAGGAATCGCAAGGCTGCGACTGACTCCATCACTTCTGTCAGTAGACGGGAAATTCAAGCGCAACGCCTGTATATAATTACCCATCATGTCTTGAATACAAAATTACTGATTTAACCCGTGACACATTCCACACACAAATACTGTAATACTATAAAAGGAGAGTTGGACAATAGATTCCATAAATAGAAGAGGTGTGTAGTAAAGATTTTTTTGCTGCTATTTTATTTTATGCATTGTGATGACACACACACTACAAATTTATAATCACTTCGAAAATAGGATCTATATATTGGATTTCTTTTCATCTGATCACAAAATCTCTGCCACTTTCAGATTCCCCCCTTCGCAGCTTCCTGAAGACCCAGAAGGAACATCGGACTAGGAGTCAAGAAAAGCAGGTTTCTCAGGCTCTGTCACAAACTACTTTTTGTATGCCAAGTTGTTTAATCCCTGCTCAATATCCTCATCTGTACCACGTGAACAGGGGTACCTACCGCACTGAACTCCCAGGCTGCTTGGAAAAGCCCTGGATTTAGCATTAAGAGGTTAAAGTTGCAGTCTGGTCTTGCCGCTGACTGGCAAATTACTTTGGGTAAATCACATAAACTCACCAAGTTAATTCACCTGCAAAGGGGGCCTAATTCCACCTGCCTTATAAATATGTCCTGAATCAAGTAAGCCAAAGTGTTTTACAAACCACAACCACTTAATGGTAGCCTAAGGTATTATTAATTAGAATCAAAGAAGATCACAAAGAAGATCTTATAACTCTAATGCTTTGAGGAGAACACAGTACCTGTGACATTGAATTTCTTATGCAGTCAACCATGCTGTGTGCATTTTCCACAATCGAACTTTAAGCTCTAGGACATTTTAGGGCTACCTCCTTTTATCATGAGCTGGGGAAAGACTGGGAGTTCCCAAGTGGCAGGAATCCCCGGGCAGCCCAGATTGCTCTGCTCTGGGAATATCCTAGGGAGAACGAAAAATGCTAAGTCAGTGACTGAGGAGTGATGACCTGATGCTACTCCCAAACTGGGGAAAATTGGAATGAAAGAATGAGGAACTCCTTTCTGCCCCCAAATTCTAAGGTTTAATAGTAAAAGGGGCCTCCTGTAAATCTCCACCTAACTATGATCAAACCAGTTCAATGCTCAGACCAAGATTTGTTCAACAAGAACCAGGTGGAACCCTTCGAGGCTAATGACACATGAGATTGAACTTCGGAGTGGCTTTTGAAAGTCTCAGTTCCTAAATCCAAGTTCATCTACTTCACCACCTCCCTCAATCTGTCAGACATTCTAGAAGGACTCAGCCTTCTCCAAGCTGACCCACTGCTGCACAGCACAGCTGGCCAAACAGAGAGAGAGAATATGCCGTCCAAATATCCCCAAGTGTCCGCAGCACGCCAGTTGTCTTGACTAGGAACGGTAGAAATAGCACTGACACCTTCCCGCTTTGGCCTTGGTTTGGAGTGTGTGGCAGTGTCCGCTGCACCCCGTGCCAAACCAGAGCACAAGGACACGGGCGTGAATTTTGCAGCCTAAATTCCCCAGGGTAATTTTTACAGCTCTGCTATAGTAGTTACTTTTTATTTAAAGGTCAAGATTCACATGGTTATTTTGACTTATGTTTCTTGGCCTAATCTAGATTGGGAGTGGGGAGAAAAAGAAAGAAAGAAAGAAAGAAAGAAATTGACACAAATAGATTAATAGTTTGCAAGTGAAATCTACAGCTCATTTTGGGACCTGTCCTGCGAGAACCTTGCTTTCTTTTATTGAAAAGGGCAAGAAAGAGTGACATTTCTGTTCAGCTCAGGGAGCCCAAACAGCCAAAGACCAAGTCCCAGAGAGGAACATCTGGTTGGCAAACACAAAGGAACATAACACCTGCAGACTGGCCGTGTTGTGTTTACTCTGGGACTGGTTGTCCATTACCCTCTGAAAATACGTTTCAGGGCTGGAAATGGACTGTTTGTGCCAAGAAAGTCTGGGGTGATAACGCAGCCTGTTCACCTTGGAATTCTCCCTGTCCCAGCATGGGCGGGCCCTGCTGAGCCAAGAGAGATTTGTAGTATTTTTCCACCTAGCACTTCTTTGCAGAAACCTCTACAAGTTTGGAGCTGGACACCAGAGAAGGGGCGTCGGGGACTGAAAGCGTGGAGAATGACTGCTTCAGGATGTGGTTATGCTATTATTTATTCCTCTGTGATGATTTTCTGGCAAGGCTTTGCATATCTTAGCCTCTGGACAGAGTTGCACATATCAGAAACAACACCAAAACAAACTGTTTTAACACCCACACTTACAGGAAACTTTACCCCAGGGGCTCCAAGTGCTTCTAACAGAACAAGAAGGCCTGCTGTGTGCAGCTCTGTCCTTGGCAGCCGTGGTTGTCAGCCCTGAGCACAATTTATTGTGTCTTCTTTGAATCACTTTTGGCCTAGAATGAAGCATCCACCAAAGAGACCTCACTCAAAGCAGCTAATGGTGCCCACGGCAGGAGAGTTCCCACCAAAAGGCAAAGCCCCCTCACTGCTGGGAGCCCCAAAACCCAGCAGCGGCACCCCCTGTTACCATCCTGAGTCAAAATTGCAGCTGGAGTCTGATGGGTACAGTAAATGCCATTGGCTTGGGGACAGTTTGAAGCCTGGAATGAAGAGACATCAGAAGACGTGTGTGGAAGAACAGCAGAACTCACATTTATATGAGTCTCAGCTTAAGCCCCCCTAGACAATTAGCTCTTTGCATGCCTTTTCTCATATAATTCCAGAAAACAATTCTATTCTTATTTCATAAGCTAGGGAAAGAAGGCTTAGAAAGTTTAAGCAATTCTCCCAGGGTCATGTTATTCAGTCAATTGGAAGCACTGGGGTTTCAACCCAGGCCTACCTGGCCTTTTTTCCACTGTCTCCTGTGGCCTGCAGAAGCTTGACATGCATTGATAGTCCTTTTGCCTCCAAATGTATTCCAAAAAGATCCAGTGCACTTTCTGGGATGTTTGTCTGCTTCTAATGATTGAACCTCGTCTCCATTCCTTCCCTCAAGCTTCCTTGTCTCAATCTGAGAACAGGAGGAAGGTTAAGGGATAATGGAAGTCCAGGCTTGTTTCACACAAGAATTGTAGTGCATGATTGACATATGTTTGCTGTATTGTTTAAGGATGTTCGATTCGACTCTGTAAACTAAGAAAAACAGACCAATGAGGATAGAGGAAATTAAGAGACGTAAGCGGCTGGTGAGACACATTAAACACAGATAAAGTAAGTTGAGCACGAGTACTGGTGGTACGTGGGAAAGACGAAATATTCAGAGTTACACTAAGACACTAAGGTACTCAGAATTCACCAGGCCTGAAGTTGGCCATTCATTGGGAACACCTATTTTGGCTCTACCAATTTTCTGCCTACAGCACACAGGTAAAAGCCAGCAGGCCAACTGGCAAGCTACAGCTGTGACCAAGCAAACTTGTCTGTTTGTCTCGTAAAAGCAAGTCTGTGTTTGCCTCAAGCCCCTTCCAGACGCCCTTGTTCATTATGAATTCTGGTCCACCTCATAACCCCAGCAGGGAAGGCTGGTGTGTCAGAGAAACCAACAGAGAGTGAGAGACAGAAGAAGCAACAGAGACAGAGACAGAGAGAGACTATAGGCATTGCCTAATACAGGATTCAAGGAGTATGGTCCTTTTACCCTGTTTCTACCCACCTTTGGTGTGTCAATCATCCGTCTCTTCCCCCTTGTTTCTCATTGTGTGTTTATTAAACCACATGATTCAAACATCTTAATCTGGCACTTGAGTCTTTATGTTCCTGACCACTGCGGTAGGTGACATGGTCATACACTTGGAGGGTACCATTGCATCAAGGTGATTTCCCACTTAACACATGACCTCCAAGAGTCAACTTATCTTTAGCATTTTGTGGTTCTTAATCTTCAAAACATAGGAAATCCTGGTGGAATGATTCAATGGCAAAGAAAAGCAAGTAAACCCAGGAAGATTGATGTGATTTTTTTCTAAAAAGACAATACTAATGAATTACTTCCTGAATGTAATCATACCATTGGAATTTGTATTCATTTATTTAAAAATCCATTCTGTGTTCTTTGGACTCAGCCTGTCAGTAGGCACTCTTACTGAAAGTCCTTTCACCCTTGTGGAAGCTATGTGAATATTATACTGACTTTGTAAGTTTCTCACAACAGATGTGAGTCTTCCTATTTTACCAATGAATAAACTGTGCTCAAGCTGATAGAGAGAATTGCTTAAGGCTAGATTGCTACCAAAAAATGAGTCCAGACCTAGAATCCTAAATAAATATTCTATTATACCACATATACATTGAAACGTATATAGATTCCTGTCCACCTGTGAATTGAAAGATAGGGAAGGAAAAATAGGGAAGAAACAGAAATAAGGTGGATGGTAATGAATGACTTAATATTTTTATTTTACATATATGGTACATACAGTACCCTTTGCTGAAGGCCTATTGTGTACCCAGTAATATTATATGTGTCTTATCCACACTACCTCTTTTCCTTGAAGTGCCAGGAGATGTTATCATTCTCAGTTCATAATTAATGAAAGGCAGATTTAGAGATGTTCCTTCTATAACATGCCTAATCACAAGTAGAAAACCCAGATTTCCGACGTAGGTCAGCTGACCCTAAGTCTTGCTTTCTGAGATGCAATAATTATAATGTTCATCATTGCCAATTGAGAATCCATAAACTTTTTGAGTATTTTCTATGTGCTGGGCAGTGTTAAGCATTCTACTTGAACCATCTCCATTTTCCTCGGAGAGTGTCATTAACAAAATGTCTCTTTCCCAAAAGAATGGAAAGTTTACGTGTTAAACTATAAATGCAGGGCTTTAAACTTTAAAATATGCAATGGAGAATGCTCAAAATACCCTATCAAGATGGGGACTGTCTTTAATCTTTGGCGTTGCCTTCTAATCACTTCCAAAAGGAGGATAAAAAGAGGAGACTCTAAACCCAGCGGTCAGGACTTGTCTTGGGAGAATTAATTGTGGAAAAGAGTACAAATGATCAAGAGGACCAAATGCAACCTGTGCACCTTATTTGGATTCAGATCCTAAGAAACTAAACATAAAAAGACATTGAATAAGGACTGGGTATTAAATAACATTAACAAAGTATTTGGATTGTGTTTTGTAAGGTATGATAACGTTCCTGTGAATATATAATAATATATAATAAAATATCCTTATTTTTGTAAGGCATATATCCATTCTACTTTTATGTGTGTTCCAATTTTTTTGTAATAAAAGGAAAATGATTTGTTGGGGTTTAGAGAGGAGGGGGTGGGAGAAGAGAGAGCAGAATGAAATGATCTGGAGGGAAAATGTTGGGGGCACCTAGAAAGGCAGGGAAAAGGATGAAAACAAGAAATAAACTCCCTGGGGTGAAGGGGCTTAGTCTAGAGTGGAGTCAGAGAATGGGAATGAGGTAAGTAAAGCTTCAGCCCTGTGAATCCAAGGATCCACATAAGCAGCAATACTAACCAAAAAAATAAAGAGGACGAATTAGAGCCCAAATAAGAATGAGTCAAGGAATGGAAGACTAATTGAACATCTAGCATGCAAATCACTGTGTGTGCATGTGATTTTGTGATTTATAAGAAATATATATTTGGTCTTCATCCCCATTTCTGGCACTAAGCTCCTAAAACCCTTGGAATTTATGTTAATGAGGTGACTTTTGAAAAGCCTTTAGGTAGCCTAAGGATGGGAGCTGGTTGCCAGGGGAAACTTAGAGGATTGGAACTTTCAGCCTCACCCCTCAACTTGGGGTTGGAGGAGGAGCTGGAGATTGAGGTCAACCACCAATGGCCAATGATTTAATCAACCATGGTTTGTAATGAAGGTATTGCTAAGTCCCAAAAGGATGGGCTTTTTAGAGCTTCTGGGTTGGTAAACACACAGGTGCCTGGGAGAATGGTGCTCTCGGAAAGAACACGGAAGCTCCAGGCCCTTTCTCCATACCTTGTCTTATGCATCTCTTCCATCTGGTTGTTCCTGAGTTATATCCTTTTACAATAAACTGGTAATCTAGGAAGTAAGATGTTTCTCTGAGTTCTGTGAGATGCCCTAGTAAATTCATCAAACCCAAGGAAGAGGTCATGGAAACCTCCATTGTATAACTGGTTGGTCAGAAGCCCAGATGATAACCTAGGTTTGCAATTGGCATCTGACATGGGGGGCAATCTTGTACGACTGAGCCCTTAATCTGGGGGATCTGATGCTATCTCTGAGTAGATAGTGTCAGAATTGAGTTGAATCGTAAGACACCCAGCCGGTGTCGGAGAATTGCTTGGTGGTGTGGAAAAAAAAAAACAAAAAACACACATCATCATGCATCACCACACTTCTTCCTCATGGACCCGAATGACAGATGAGAACGCTGAGGCACAGGGAGCTGAAGACCTTTGCCTGAGGTTCCATGAGTCACAGAGGGTTGTTGATGGGTAAGGAGGAGAGTGGAGAAGCCTACTGGACAAGGATCCAATGGAACTTCCATGAAAGCAACACCAAGTTTTTGCATCAATCTTCATTTGAAAATAGGGTTCTGTAGCTTAAAAAGACACAAAAATCCAAAACTGAGAGAATTAAAGCTGAATATATTAGCTTGAAAAACTTAACCCAAACATTAATGTAAACTTAAAGGACAGTCAGAGATGAGAATGCCCAAAAGGTGACTTTCAAATTGTCTAAACTTGTGTCAGATTCAACCTCACTGCAGTTATCCCAAAGATTTCACCCACAACTGCATGCAATTTGTACCCAGAAATTCCCTCACACTGTAGTAGTTTGGGTATGAACTTGAAATTGCTCGAGGAGGGGGGGTGGTTGGGGAAGAGGCAAGAAGAAGGGGGCAAGAAGAGAAAAGGTAACTTAATTGGGCAAAGCTGAGGCCCTGCAGTGAGTTCTTTGAAGAAGATGCCAAACCAAACTGCTGCCGCGCTAGAACAGCCATCATATGCAAAATGGCCTTTTAATGGGGGGCAGGGTGTATTTCCCAGCTTTGTCTTCTCCACTAGGGAAACGATTCATACACGTTCCTTGAGCCAGATGCAGAGTTCTGCACTGAGGTTCCTCCTGTAAGTTTTCAGTGAATGTGATTAGCATCCCATCTGCTACAAAGCTACAAAGTTCCCAGAAACTGTGCAGTGAAAAAATAATAATAATAATAAGGTTGGGTTCATGTCTGGCTGAACCCTTTGCTCACTGTGTGGCCTTGGGCCAGTCAGATGACCTGCTTGTGTCCTGATAGTCAAACCAGCTGGAAAATTGAGTAAGAGACAACGGCCTCCTTGCAAAACAGATGCTACAGCTGAGTTGCACACTTGTTTTTTTTAGTAAATAAATTGGAGGTCAAGGAAAGGAGGGAGTGGTGAGTTGTTTTGAATATTCAGGAGCAGCTCCAAGCTGAGGAACAGATTAGAACCTCCTTCCAGAATGATCACCAGGTCTCCTATGGTCAACCTGGTCTCCCACCTCTGCAAACACTGCTGGATCACAGGTGGCCTCTCTTTAGACAACTTAACCCTTGACACGAAGGTCCTCAGGGATCATATTTGTTAAAATATCACCTCATTGAAGCTGTCCTGGTGCCTAGTGAAGATTGCAAGCCCCCTTCCCCCGGCACTCCCTGTTTTCCTCCCATGTTTATTTTGGCCAGCACCTTCCTTGTTACCTAGCATCTAATGTGATGACTTATTTATGTTTTCTACCCCCGACTAGAATGTAAGCTCCTCCAGGGAAGCGACTTTAGTCCATTTCATTCACTGCTGTGTCCCCAGTGCCAGAGACAGTCCCAGTAACTCGCCCGTTTTCTCTGGGCTGGAAAGCTGGGAAGATTGTCATAGTTAAGGGAAGCGGCTAGTATGCTTATTAAACAATTGGTCTAGTCAATCTTTAAGGAAGTAGAGTGCATCCCATCAGATGTTCTCAGTGTGATGGGGTGAGATTACAGGACAAATGCTCCTGACATCATAGTAACAGATTCACCGGAGGTGTGATTGCTCATACCCCCGGTTTCTGGGACCAGAAACTGCACTCTTACAGCTTTGTTCCTGCCTCCCTGCCTCCAGGCTCACCATGCTCCAATCCACCTCCAACCTCCTACCAGCAGGATCCAAGTCCGACCCTATGGTTCCCCCCAGAGCTGCTCATTGCCAGCATGATAAACTCCAGACCACGTTAGGGTCTTCTTGATCTGTGCTCGATCCACCTTTCCTGCCCTCCTTCCCACCTCCATCATACCTTACCTGCCGGCCACACTCTCCCCACCTCTACCCCTTGCAGTTTGCTGGATGCGCCATGCTCTCCAAGTCTTCAAACATTTTCTCTGCTCTTCCCTGCCTGAAACTCCTTTCTCAACTGGCCGACAACTACTGGCTTACCCCATCGTGCTCCAACACCAGCTCCTGCCTGAATCCTTCCCTGTTGATTGCTCCCCACCCACCTCCCGCACAGGTCCCTCTTGCATCTTAGGAGAACCACTGTGATACTGTGCTACACTGCATTATGACCACTTGGATGTTTCTCTTCCCTACTAAACGACTGTGGTCTCAGGACAAAAATAGAGTCTTATTTATCTCCATGCCTAGCTCAGGGCTGGGCATATGTGCTGGCACTCTGCAACTAGCAAATGAATAAAAAATAAAATCAGGTTTTTTTTCTCAGGTTTAACAGTTCCCTGGTTTCCTTCACCTTCATAGATCATTTTAATATTTCAAATAGGTAATGAAAACCTGATCAAATGCTGAAAAATAGCTCTTCTGTCAGAGGTTCCATCCTGTGTGACAGTCTGTTATTCCCAGACAGTTAAGATTAGGAGTGTTAAAGGATAAACCAGGGCAACTAAAAAGTTCAAGTTTATTTGAGCAAAAATGGATTCCAGTCGGGCAACACCAAACCAGAAGTGGTTAGGAGCACTCCCGGGACAGAAGCTAGAGAAAAGACTCAGAGAAAGTACAGAAACAAAGAAAGGAAGTGATTTGATTGGCTATAGCTTGAATCCTAGTTGGCTGCTTGTGATCGATTGTCCTTAGTGTTTGATCTGTTTGATCTTGTAAACCTGAGGCATTTACAGGCTTAGATTTGGGCTTGCTTATGTAGGCTGCCATGGGATTAGAGACGCCTCAGTCTAATGGTTCCTGTGCCAACTACAAATTGGCACTTGCCATCTGCTTCTACAAGGACTAAGTCACAAACTGCTGCAGCCGCTGACCTTCAACACCCCCCTGAAAGGCATTCAAGATGGAGAGCAGGAATGAGGCCCTCTGTGCTCCGGGAAAAACTGGCAGAACAGGGCTTTAGATAGTTAGATATTTTCAGGAGAAGATTTTATGAGCCCAAGTCTTGCATCTCCTCATATCTAGAAAAGCACTGAAATCATTAACGGTGACATCTGCTCCTCATGACTCGCAGCAAGCCTCTGCCAAAATGTGTGCTCGACTGCAGGACCCCCCTCACTGAAATCATGTATAACACTGAGCAGCCTCCCTACCTCTTTGGAGCAGTTTCTAGGGCTATCTGAGATGCTGTCTCCCGGGCTATAATCCTCATTTTGCCCCAAATAAAACTTAACTCACAACTCTCACATTGTGCATTTTTTTCAGTCAACACTTGTTTAATTAATTTAACAGAGGTCTGAGTTTCTTTAGCTTAAAGGGCTAAATCAAGCAGGTGCTTACAACCAAGGTGTATTGCTGGAAAGCTCAAGTGTCTAGGTAGAAGAGGAGGGCAGGCAAAGGTGGATAGTGGAAGAGAGAGAAGGAAACTGACCGAGTACAACAGCCCAGGGGAAATCAAGGGCCTGAGTTGGGTGTGATTCAGCCCCTCCCAGCTTCATACCTTTGCAAAGTTCCTGATGGCTATTGGGCCTCTTGGTGGCTTCTGAAGATTTTCCCAGAAACCCCCAGAAGGATAAAAAAAAACCCTGTCTGAGAGCAGGAGAAACCTGAGAGAAGTTGCATAATTATCTTCCACCTGCATTGAGAATTGGCCCCTCTGGGCTCTCACAGAACACCATGTAATGCTGAGCCATGAACTTTTCTTGAATCTTTCAAGTATCTACAAGATTCTCGAAGACTCTATTTTCACACCTCAAAGTATACATATTGCAACACAATTTTAAGAGCTGGTTTTTGTTTCCAGAAAAATAGATGCTGAGGGGAAATATACTTTCAAAAATTAATTTTTTTCAAGGTGGGTGGCAAGAACAATCTAAAAACAAAATTTGCCTTTTAAATTGAAACATGCCAAAGAAGTACTTGCTTTTCCGCCCTCCGGTCTTGGGGCTCACTCATTTCCTTCTCACTGTCAGGGAAGAATCAGCCATAGAAACACAGACATTGCTATTCAAAGCCCATCCTTTTCTTTTAGAACTTATCTTTGACAGGAGACCATGCAAGTTTCTGACTGGGGGAAGCTGACAGTGGCAGAAAGTGGATTCAGAAGAGCACTAGTTGCCTCAAGGACTTAGGCTGGGGACCTTTGTCTTGTCAGCCTGCCAAACCTTCCCCATTCCTTGCCCTCACTCTCTCCTCCCAAACCTGCTGCCACTCAAATTATTAAACCATTGTCTTTTCCTGCCACTGCTTTCGCCCTGTGTGGCTCAAGTCTAAGCTTGCTTCTTAAACAATGGGTCCAAGTGCCATGTGGGTAGGGACTGTGTGCTTTTTATTCAACCATGCATTGGCCCCAGCTCCCAGCCAGCACCTGGAGCAGAGCAGGCATTCAAGAAGTGTTTGCTGAAAAATAAAAGCTATGCTATATGGTTTTCTTTGTGATTCTTGATCCCACTGCTACATTTTCAGGCCAAGAAGAGGTAGCCCAACACCCCAAGCCTGTATTCTTCAAAATGCCTTTACAATTGTTATTTTCCAATTGACTGTGAAAAAGAATAAACTCCCGTGACCAGGAAGACAGAAAGAGAACTCGTTTACATGGCCCCAGGCTCAGCAAACCCACTGGTAGAGATGCAACAACTCACAAATGCCCATCCCAGGGAGGCTGGTGGAGGAAGGATTATTGTTAACTTAGTCATCTTCTTTATTCAAGGTGGTGGCTTTGCTTGGGCTTGTTTTGACCCATTGATCTTCCCTACAGATCGTATCTCTTACTTTGAAAACAATCATGTTTTCAATCTTCTTTTACCTATTCACCTCCTTCTTTTTAAAGATTTTAATTTTTAGATTCTTTTTCCTATCTAACACAACATTGCAAATCAACTGTACTCCAGTATAAAATAAAAATTAAATTTAAAAAAGGCTTTAATTAGTTTACACCAAAGTTTTCAATATTCACAAGTCTTCTTTAGGTCCTGTAATCAAAATCCTTCATAGGTCTTTGTATTCGTTTTCTTAGGCTGCTGTAACAAAGTACCACAGACTTGGTGGCTTAAACAACAAAAATATAATCTCTCACAGTTCTGGAGGCTGGAAGTCTGATTGCAAGGGTTGGTTCTTTCTGAGGCCTCTTTCCCTGGCACGAGGACAGCAGCCTTCTCCCTGTGTCTTCACACTGCCTTCCCTCTATACACATCTGTCTCTGTGTCCAAATTTCCCCTTTTCATAAAGACATCAGTCACATTGCCTTAGGGCCTAAAGACCTTATCTCTAAATAAGGTCATACTCAGAGGTACTAAGGGTGAGGATTTCAACATATTTGTGGGGAGCAGACACATTTCAACCTATAACAGTCTTTCTGTACTATTTGAAGCACCCATAGTGAGAGTTTGCTGGACAATATAAAGAAACTGTTTTTTTCCCCATAATTCTGAAAATTAACTCATTACAGAGATCACCAACCCCTTTAGCTCCAACTTCCAAACAAACAAAAATAATAAATAAACAAATGAGGACTACATCTCCAAAAGTCTAACTGCCCTCTGAAGCAACCCAATCCTACCTGCTGAACTTTCCCACTCCTGATGGATCAATAACACTTTCTCCTTGCTGCTACATTATTGGACCCAATTTCTCTAAGTCAGGCTTATGAGCTTAAAGTAAACCAGTGGCCTTGACTCTTACTAGGTAAATCCAACCAAAGAGGAATAATTACTTGCCCAAGGTCAGTAAGTTAGGTATGAATTGTAGTATGCAGCCTATGAAGCCAGAAAAAAAAAGCAAGCCTATCCCAAGAGTCCACACAGAGAGCAGCTGACACATCACAACTGGGCTGAGAGGCAAGAGCCAAGCTGAGGGGGTAAGCTAAGTTCGAAGGTCATAGAAAGTTACCAACAAATGACAGGCAGGATTCCGAGATCAGAGTCAAACTTCAACCTTTGCTGGGAGAGAGGTTTGAAAAGGAGCTCTGGGGACATCCAAGGCCTCCCTGCTAGCCAGCTCAGGCTACTGTAAAAGGCAAATGGAATGTGTTTTTCAGTGGGTTCCAGTGGTCCTCTTAAAGGCATATATATTTAAAGTAAACAAATTTTATGTGTAAAGCTCAATGAATTTTTTTCATAAGTATAATGCTGAGTAAGCACTACCTAAAACATGACTCAGGACATTCCCGGCACCCACAAGGCTCCCTCATGCCTGTCTCAGTGACTACCTACTCCCTGGAAATAATCACCATTCTTTTTTTGTTGTTGTTGTATGATTTGTTTATTATAAACTATCATCTTGAATCAAATTATAACATGTAAATTGAGATTTCCTTGTCACTAAGAAAATAAACCAACATTCTGCTGATGTTTGTTTTTCTGTATGGACTCCTAAATGCCTGCTCTTAAATTCTGTCAAATTCTGAATTCTCTAGCTCTTAAAAAAGCAGCATTCTTATTCCCATCACCATGGATTAGTTTTGCCTGTCCTTGAACCTCATGTAAATGAAATCACACAGAATATAGTTTTCCGTGTCTGGTTTCTTTTGCTCATTTTCATGTCTGTGAGATTCACCTATGTTTCTCTGCATACAACAATAGCTTGTTTTTATTTTTGTGGTGTACTCCATATACCACAATTTATCTGTCTGTTCTACTGTTGGTGGATATTTGGGTTGTTTTCAATTGGAGATATCATGCATAAGGTCAATTTGAACATTCTTATGCCTGTCACATATATACTCATTCCTTTTAGTTATATTACTAAGAGTGGAATTACTGTCAAAGGATACAAGCATATGTCATTTTAGTGAGTACCACCAAACAGTTTTACAAAGCAATAGTGCCCACTTACACTCCCATCATCAGTGTCTGAGAGTCCCAGTTTGAGCTATAATCCTGGGTGCAAGTTCCCCTCAATATCTCTGTGTGTAAACTGGGGAGTCTGTCTAAGAAGAGAAACTTGCAATGTCAAAAAGACTCAACATGTAGCTATTTTCTGACCAATGCGCTAGTCCCTCCTGCTAGAAGACTGGATGGAGGACGGTTAGTTGGATATACTAATAGGGAAGCATGAGCTAAGAAAACAGCAAATAGATATAAAGTTGGACTCTGCTGGCCAGAGTGTTGGACCCAGGCTAACACCATCTATAGTGATGGTCCCTCTGCCAGGTTCTTCTTAATGTTGGCTGGCCCCCTCGTTACCACTCAGCTTAAATGGACTTAAGGACCAGAAGGGCTGACCTGGAGTCAACTGGGTGCTGTCCACAAATACTGATGGCTTTGGATACCTTCTCCTGGGGAAATCCTATAGAGGCAAACATTTCTTAGAAGTCCTTCTACTTCATCAGTACTTGGCCGTGTAGCAGCCAGCCACAAGGAAATTGCACATGTCTGGTAAGAAATATCACAGCTCTGTGGAGGAAGTGCTAGGAAAATAGTAATGATGCTCTTGAATCTTTCTGGCAACCAACACATCTGCACACACAGGGGGAAGATGTGCCTTTCACATCTATTAAGATATCAAATGAAAGATAAAAAGCAAGACTGAAGCCGCTAGTCTAAATAACCTTGCTGAACCCTCAAAGATCACTCAGAAGACACTTGAAGACATTGTAAATGGCTTCTTCCAAAATACTAAAGCTCCCTAAAAAAAACAGGGTAGCAGGAGAACACATTTAACAGTGTGTTCTTTAATAGTGTAAAGACTAAGAAGAAAACACTGACTGTATCTAATATTTTCCACATTTGTTATCCTTTGCTCTTCAGAATGGCATTTTTAGTTGAGCAGGGCTAGTCTTATTATTATCAAACTGCCTTCACAAACCAAAAGGACTGTTTCCTGATAAAAATTAATCCTAAAGTAGAATGTGTAGATTTCATAAAATTGAAACGTCTCCATTATTATAGAAACGTTAGAGGCTAACTTTTTAAAATTTATTTTAAAAATCAAAATGAGAGATTGACCAAAGGAATATCTGCATGCATTTAAATGCAGGTGTTCTTGAATATAGGCAGCAATACTTTGACATTTCACAAGGTCTTTCCAGAAATTCAAGATGTTCACCTTAGATTGAACCAATAAACATGAACAGTAATCTAATTTAAGAGAGAGAGAGTATTTTGACCTTTTAGACAGCTGGTAAAATTCTGCAGTGCTGTATAGACTTCTAGATACTTTGAACAGAGGCATTTTACTCTGACAAGAGCTGTTTTTCCAGAAGAATTCATTAAAAACTTTCTGCCTTTCAAAAATCTGCATTTCTATTTCGAGACTGGGAAAGGTGTTTTTTTTCAAAACTTTCAAGTGTTTCCATGTGGGTTCAAGTTCAGGTGCAGAATCTGTAAGGGAGCAGGAAGGTCTCTGCTTTCTCTGTACTAGAAAGAATTACAGGCAGAAAATACCTGATCTTCAACAAGATGTGTGTGGGTATCTTGAACTGGCCTCAAAGGGTCTTTCCAGCTTGGCTAACATTACAGAAATATCTATGGCTTTGGTCTTTATCGTAGTCCTTTTGTTAGAATTATTTACCGCTGCAAAGTCAGCAAAGCTTATGTCACCAGCAGCCCAATTCAATCACTGAATACAAATAAGGAGCCTTCCGCCCAAGGGCCAGAGGGGAAGCCCTCTTCCCCATTTACAGAGGAGCAGAGTCACAGACAGTCTGAAGTTTTGATGCTCAGCGTTGATTTATGTCTCATGATTCAAGAAAATGAACTGACCTAAGAATTCTTGTCTCATTCAGTTGACAACGCCAACTGCGTTTGGAAGAAATGGCAGTCATAACGACCACCCTCCTCACATTAAAAAAAAAAGTTCTTCTTCCTCTGCATGGGTCAACCCAAGACCATTTCAGCCATTATTCCCTCATTATTGCTTATATCTAAGGATAACCTTGCAGCTGAACAAAACCCATAGGGCAATTACATTTCGAGCTTCTCTTGGAATCTAGACTCCACGGTAACCCTACACCTCATGCTCCTGACCTCCTAGGGAGGAATTGGTGTCCTCTGCTTCCAGAGGAAGTGAATTATGCCCCCAAGACCCTGGGTCACAGCTGACATTCCATTCTGTTTGTGGGCAAAATGGTTCCTTTTTTCATCATTTTGCTATTGACACCAGTAGGCAGTGATTTCATTGACCTGAAAGTGAAGTCACCGGAACTGTCTTTTTCAGAAGAAAAGATTATTGAAAACATGTCTAAATTATGGTCAGTAAAGAGATGCCTGGCATGTTGCTGATTGCCTGCAACTCTTTTTCAGTAAGTGGCCTCACTTCCTATTAAAGATTTCATCAAGATGTTTGCCAGAATACGCTCCACATATTTGAACTATATATTCTTAGAGAGATTTTTTTTAATCCCTCAACTCCCCAGTCTGAGGGAAATGGAATTAAAGGGATTGTCCTTGAAGTGAGGTCTAATATCCCATCTATATATCTCATGTTTAGACCTTGAACACTGGCAATGGCTTCAGAGGGTTGACTTTTATTCCTGTCTCCAAAAGACAACATTTTGAGAGTGTTGGGCAAGTTACTCTCTCTCTCCATATCTGTAATCAAAAAAAAAAAGAAAAAAAAAAGGAATGTAGAAAAATTGTCCTAGGCTCCCATAAAGTGGAGGTATTTGTGATTGTTTTAGAGTAAAAAGATTAAGTCACAGTGCAAGTGGGTACAGGGTTTCTCTTTAGGGTGATGAAAATGTTCTAGAATTATGTGTTCACAATTCTGTGAATGTGCTAAGAACCATGGAAGTTATATGGTATGTGAATCACATCTCAGTAAAGTTGTATTAACAAAAAGAATTAAGTCACGATAGTTTGTCATACAACTATTTTTAAGAGTTAAACAATGCAAGCAACCACTTTCACAATATCACTACAGTTTGGGAAGAAAATATTTGGAAAGATAATAACAGCAATTTGACTACCTCAGCAATAATCTTTCAAAAATGTTCACCGAAACAAAGAATAAAATTTATATGGGTACATAATTATGTAACACTAGATTGCTATAGTATTATTGTGATTTTATTTAGCCACGCCTACATGCTCACTATAATCTAGGCGAGAAAGTTACCCTTTGTGTTAATGAGGTCAGTATCTGCCCATGAGACCCGGATGTGAAGGATCAGCCACTGTCCCTTTTGGGTGAAAGGAGTCATTGCACGTGGTATATGTCCCTGCGCCATCATCAGGGAGACTCAAAACATGACTTAACTCTGCACTGGCTCCATCATATATGGAAGATGGGGAAGTAAACTGGCCCAACGCTTTAAGAAAGGAAAATAGGAGAGGGTGTGGAGAAAAGGGAGCCCTGCTACACTGTCGGTGGGAATGTAAATTGGTGTAGTCACTATGAAAAACTGTATGGAGATTCCTGAAAAAGCTAAAAATAAGAGTTACCATATGATCCAGCAATCCCGCTCCTGGGCATATACCTAAACAAAACCAGAATTTGAAAAAATTACATGCACCTAGATGTTCATTGCAGCACTATTCACAAGAGCTAAGACATGGAAGCAACCTAAATGTCCATCGACAGATGAATGGATAAAGAAGATGTGGTACATATAAACAATGGAACACTACTCAACCATAAAAAGGAATGAAATAATGCCATTTGCAGCAACATAGATGGACCTAAAGATTATCTTACTAAGTGAAATAAGTCAGAGAAAGAAAAATACCATATGATATCGCTGATATGTGGAATCTAAAATAGGACACAAATGAACATATCTACAAAACAGAAACAGACTCACAAACATAGAGAACAGACTTGTGGTTGCCAAGGGGGAGGAGGGTGGAGGAGAGAAGGATTGGGTGTTTGGGATTAGCAGATGCAAACTAGTATATATAGGATGGATAAACAACAAGGTCCTACTGTATAGCACAAGGAACTGTATTCAATATCCTGTGATAAACCATAATGGAAAAGAGTATGAAAAAGAATATATACATGTATAACTGAATCACTGCTGTACAGCAGAAATTAACACAACATTGTAAATCATCTATACATCAATAAAATATAAAAAAATAAAAAGAACAATGATATCTACAAAAAAGAAAGGAAAATGGCAATAGGTATAAAAATTCTAACAATATCATATCCTTTAGACTGTTGTCACACTTGTAGAAACCTATCCCAATGAAATAAAGCAAAGAACTATGACCAGAAATGTCCATTCAGCATCACTGCTGGTACACAGACTTTAGAAAACAACCTAAGTATGTATATACGTATGTACGTATAGATATGTATTTGGGAAAATTGTGGAAATCCACTTTAAGGTGTATTATGCAGCTATGATAATTTTTATTATGTTAAAAGAAAAGATAAAGAGCAACCGCATATGTACTATCATCACAACACTTTTAAGGATACAGTGTGATGGTTTTCAAGATATGCCCACAGACCCTTTGCTGTGTCTTCCTTTTGAGGAAGGGAGCTTAATTTTCCTTCTTTTGAATGTGAGTGCAATTTAATGACTTGCTTCTAGTGAACAGAATATGGTAGAAGTGATAGAATGTTAATTCTTAAGATTGACTGCAGTTTCCGTGTCGGGGTTCAGTCTCTCCCTCCCTCTCTTTCCCTCTCTGATCACTTGGTCTGGAGGAAACCATGACGAAAGGCAGCCCTGCAAAGAGGGAAGGCACCTGCCCTGAGGAGACACTGAGGCAGACTATGGAGAGGCCCAGGTGATGAGAAATCAATAGAGGCCAACCAGCAACCACGGGAGGGCGCTCAGAAGAGCATCCTTCCCCAGACAAACCTTGAGATGACCTTCACCCCGGCCAAAAACTTGATGGCAACATCACCACGGACAGACTGTCAAATCACCCACCTAAAATGTTCTGGGAGGCTCGACCCAGAAAAAATCTGTGAAATAATAGTGTTTGTTGTTTTAAGCCACTAAATTGAGGATAAACCCTTACGCAGAAAAGATAACTGATACATATAATACAGAAAAAAAATTACAGGAAAATATACCAAAATGCAAACAGAGGCATAGTAGTCAGATGACAAAGCATTTTCCTCCTTTTGTCTCTCTTTTCAAATAATCTCTAATTAAAAGTATTCATTACAGCCTTCTTGAAAAATATTTTAGTTCCTTTATTCCACAGACAGCCATTTAACTTTTCCCCAAACCCTAAGTATCTGAAGGATGTGAACTTTATTCTGGTTCAGAGACACATATGAAGTGGGGGAGGAAAGTGACCAACGCTTTAAGACATAGCAGCTCAGAACACAGGCATCGACGCATATGCTGTTACATACTGTTCCTTTTTAAAGATGCTTCTGACTCAGCAAGAGCAAGGCAATCATTGAAAGGTTTTTCTGGTTGTTTTAGAGTTTATCTTGACACACCCCTGTTCTGTTATCCAGCGTTTTTTGACAGACAATGTGGATTTGTAAGAAGTCCATTTATTAGCCTGGTGACCTTGGGTATTTAACCTCTCTGTACCTCTGTTTCCTCGTGTGTAAAATGGTGATAACTGTACCTTTCTCGTAGAGTGGTTGTGAGAATCAAATGAAATAAAACATGCAAAGCACCTCATAAAGGGTCTGACCCATAAGGGCTTTGCAGAAGTAGCTATTATCATTAAGAACATTAAGAGGACCGTAAACTATCTGAGCCATTAGTTTGATGGGTAAGCCACGGGCTAAGGAATGACAGCAGGTTCTGTAACGATATGTCCAACCAAGCCAGGTTCACTGAGTTTTCGGGTACCTCGACCCCATCACAGTGCCTTTTTCAAGGAAAGTTATTCTGATGACTTGCTCCTAAAGCTAATTTGTCACGACAGGAAAATAATTACATGGACCAAAGCTTGTGTCCATTTCCATCTGCCTTGATAGGATTTTTTAAAAATCTTTTAAATTATGAATATTTATTTTGATCCCATTTAAAGTCTATCTCTGAACTTAGGAGGGTGGGATTCCAGCTCTTCCAAAGCCAAGAAGCATGATCAATCAGGTACTGAACCTGTAGGAAAGAAGCAACTGGATGAGGGTGCTCACTGGGTTTGCAGGCCACCTGGGCTAATTATTCTTTTTTTTTTTTTTTTTGGCTGTGTTGGGTCTCCGTTGCTGCGCGCGGGCTTTCTCTAGTTGTGGCGAGCGGGGGCTACTCTTTGTTGCGGTGCGGGGGCTTCTCATTGGGGTGCCTTCTCTTGCTGTGGAGCACGGGCTCTAGGCACACAGGCTTCAGTAGTTGTGGTGCGCGGGTTCAGTAGTTGTGGCTTGCAGGCTCTAGAGCACAGGCTCAGTAGTTGTGGCGCACGGGCTTAGTTGCTCCGCAGCATGTGGGATCTTCCCGGACCAGGGCTTGAACCTGTGTCCCCTGCATTGGCAGGCGAATTCCTAACCACTGCGCCACCAGGGAAGCCCTGGGCTAATTATTCTTAAGCACCAATTTGCATTTAATCTCAGCTTGAATCATTTCACTCCAAAGGTGGTGTGTGCGAATAATAAGGCATTTAGCCCCATTCATCTCTCAGGTCAAAGGACCTTTGCAGTTTTTAATTAAAGACATAAAAGAGGTGAAAGTGTGTGAACCTGGCTTAAAACAGGGACTGTGTATTGTCAAGGAATCAGCAAATGCTCCTTTTACTCAGAAATCAAACATGTTCGGGCTACACAGAGAGAACCAATCATAATCGTAATGGCGTGACCAGGAAGATGGGCTTCAGTTTTCACTGGGGCATACCCAAGAAAGACATCCAACACATAGAGCAGTGACAGAATCTCACAATTGCTTTGGGGAGCTATGCCTTCTGTGCCCCCCAGAAGACTAGTGCTCTGAGCCCAGTGGGTGTTAAATTTTGAAACTCCCCAATAAAGGAAAATGAAAAAAATCTAAACTTCTAAACAAAGTACACATTATTTGGGGAGGTATAACCAACTGACCTGATCATTAAGGGAGATAGTATTGCTATTACTGGAGTTAATTCAGTTCATTGACTAGACTTAGCTCTAAGCAAAACAGAGGACAAGAGAGCATGCTGGAAAGAAAAATTGCCTCAGGGATCAGGTAATCCAGGTTCTAGCCCTGTTTCTATCATTTACCAGAAGTGTGACATTAGTTAATTCTCTCACTAAGTCTGCTGGAAAAATGATGAACTGGGCCCAAAGCTTGTGGCTATTTCCATTTGCCTTGATTTATTTTAAAAATCCTCAAATTTGGGATGTTTATTTTGTCCCTAACTAAAATCGATCTCTAAATTTAGGAGGGTATGATTCCTGCTATTAGCTCCGTTCTATGTAAAATGAAAGGGTTGGACTAGTCCAGTGGTACTTAATTAAGAATAGGAATCAGAATTTCCTGAAAATATTGTCCAGTCTCAAGACAGATGTTATTCAGAATATCACGATCTAGCACTTCTGGGGCTGGGGTCTTAGCACCTGTTTCTTGAAAACTCTCTCCAGGGGATTCTGATGTGGTAAGAACGAAAAGGAGGATGAGCTCTGAGTGCCATCCATGTGCAGTATCCTATGAGTCTATCTCTCCTGCCCATAAAAGTCCTCAGTGCCTCACTTCACTTCTTCCCAGGTTGGTCCTGGGACCCGCAAATCAAGATGAACTTCACCAGTTATAGAGAAGGCGGCTTTCTTAAAGCAGGGTCAGGTAAGTGTCTGACATTACCCTAAAGATGTTAAGTCTGAACACGAACAAATTGATGTCATAGAGAATTCTTTCTGTGTGTAAACACACACATACACACACACACACACACACACGTACACATGCGCGCACACACACACACACACACACCCAGAGTTGCTGGGCAAAATCCCTCCATTTCCCAACATTGTTCTGATGCTCAGCTCCTGGTCAATTATAAGATCCAATGTCCTGTTCCACTGTGATTAGGGACCTAGGACAGGAAGACAACATGTGAACAATTACTGAGCACCCAAACATTACAGGAGCTACTTCTTTCCATCATCGATAAAACCCTCTGAGTGGTCCCTATTTAACATACAAGGAAAGTAACAAGAGAATGATGGTGCCATTTAACCAAAGGAAATAGTTACTGCTACGAAAACAAAGAACGTGGATGTGAAATGTTGAGCTCGGCTCTCCTTTTCATACAACAGGTCTGCAGGCAGGAAGAAATGCCAGGGACAGACCGACCAGCAGAGAGAAGTCTGGGAGTCTCACACCTTGGTTCTTAACACATCAATCTTACTTGTTCCTTTTGGAATGAATGTTAGCTATGCACCCCTCCATGGGGAAGGAACCTGAGACTCCCAAGTAATCAAGCCTGGAGAGGCTATTATTTTTGAAAATAAAGAGAGTCACAGTGTTTGTTCAAGAATACAAAGAGGCACATGACCTTGAAACCCTCTAAAGGGGTCACAACTACTGTGGACTCCACAGGCATGTGACACGTTCATGCACTCAGGACGCCACACTCAGAAGGCCCCGTGTTTGGCTCAATGCTCTACTATCTCTGTCTTTGAAATCCTGAATACTTTTTACACATGGGCCCTGCATTCTCATTTGCACTGGGCCCGACAAAGTGCGTATCTGGTTCAGTGGAATAGAGCACCAAGGATATCTTCCGCTAGATGAGACTTTTACTTTCAGAGCACGTGGCATAGTTGTGTGGCCTGTGGAGGTGCTGATTTCATCATTAGCAGGTTGGTCTCCAGTCCAAGGCCTGGGTCGCCAAGGCTGAGAGGAAACGTGACCTCCTGAGACGTGAGGGACCAGCTGCTGAGACCTGAAGGCTCCAGCTCTCCCCTGGTGTTCACTGGATCAGCCAAGGCAGCCAGCACTGGCCTGAAAAATTGACTGGCTACTGGAAGGGAACCTGCTAACGTTACTACCTGGAATGGAACCGGGCAGAGACTAACACCAGGGTCAGACGAGAGCTATTTTCTTCTCCTCGGCCAAACTGACTCCCATCAGTAGCATTCTCCAGCATGACTCTCTCCACAAAGCCCCCACGGCCCTGAGTGCTAACCAGCAAAGCACTGGAAAGCAAAGGTGGTTTGGTGTGAAGGGAGGAGAGTGGGACGAGGATGTCAGATGCCAGGGTTCAGAGTTGGGATGAAGGGGGCCAAGCCAGGGACTCTGGAAAAGTCTCACCTCACTCCAGCTATTTATCCAAGGTGCCCTTGCTTGTCTCACAGCGGTGGGCTATAGGTGGAAGGAGGGCTCATTCTTTCCTCCTCTCCACTTAGGAAAAGTCTAAATATGAAACACAAATGTGGAGTCAAATCTGAGGAGAGCAGAAAGAAGAATGGGCTGAGTTTGAGAAAACTGGATTCCGAGAGAATCAGGGCTTCAAGAGGAGGTACGGGAGTGGCGAGGGGGTCAGAGGCAACAGCAAGAAAGAGCAAGAACGAGATGGTCACGTGACCCAAGGGAAGGAGGGTTGAAATAACACCCTGATCAGGCAATCCGAGCAAGAAAACTGAAAGTTGCAGAAGAGCACAGCTTCTGGGGGATGCTTCCCCTCACAGCTACCATATTGGTGGGCTCCATCACAGGGCCTGGCACTAGACCTGTGCTCCCAGCAGGATACCCCATGGCTAGTATCCAGCACACACCTACCCCTGAACTGCTACACCGCCCTCCTTGCTTCTCTTCTCTGGAAGCCTGAAACCAGCACCCATGGCAAGGCCTTTCAACAGCTGAAGCACAACAAGCCACCAGCTCTGGCATTCCTTCTTTCCTTCACTCATTTCTTCAACAATGTCATTGGAGATGAAAATATGGACAAGACAGACAAGATCCCAGCTCACATGGAGCTTAAAATCTAACTGGGGAAAAAGTGCAAAGAATAAATAAACAAGACATTGCCTAAAGGGGTAAGTGATACAGAAAATAAACCAAAGTGATGCAATAAAGTGATGCAGGGGTGGAGGTTGGGTGAGTGTAGGGATGAGAGTTGTCAAAAGGTCACCCTTGGGAGGTGGCAGGCTAAAGCCTAAGAGTCAAATATATGAGCAAATCCAAGGCAGAGCGCTCCAGGCAGAAAGGATCATAGGTGCAAAGACCCTGGGGCAAGAACAAGCTTCCTATGTCCCAGGAAGAAAGAGGACCAGCACTGCTGGAGGACGGAGAGAAGGGAGCCATCTGTGGATGCAGGCCAGATAAAATAAAGGCTTGGGTCCCCAGGACATCCAAAACAGCTATCTTCCTATACCTGAAAGACCATCTCCCAGAGAAGGCTTTACCTACTCCTTTTGCAGGACCAAGTAAGTATCAATCATAAAGTGCTGTGCACATTGCCCCCTCCAAGGAAGTGAAGAGCCAGGCAATATCTACGCATCTGACCGCCTCCTGAGCTGTTGTGTTCCTCACTCCTTTCAGCAGCACCTGCTCCAGCCAGGCATCTCCCAATCACTCGACAGGTGCCTTCTCATTTAATACTTTCAGAAGTCTTAGGAGATGGGTGGTGCTTTCCCATTTTACAGACAAGAACACTGAGGCTTAAATAGGTTGAGTTACAGATCAAAACCACACAGCCCTCCGAGTAGCAGAGTCAACGTTCTATCATCCAAGCAAGTTTGTAGCTACAAAGCTCTTGTTCTTTCTGCCCAGCCACAAGCTTTGACCCCGCACCCTAATGATCCCACTCCCCTCCCTCGCTCTGATCAAGCCATTCCACCTCCCAACGTTGGCCTCTGGCAACACACTGGCAATGACGAGGTTCCTCCCCATCCCCAGTGCCTTTTCAGATCCAAGTGCCTTAAAGCAACTGAAGAATGGTTGGAGACAAAACAATGATTTTTAATCCACTTTGAAACTCACTTTCCTTTCATCTTTCATTACCCAAACTGGATCAATAACCTAATACAATTGCTGATGTGGTTTTCAGAAGACGTAGTTCTTTCTTAGCATTTACACCTACCAAAATGCATCATTTGTCTGTCAATCAGTCTGCCTTGATGAGGGATCATATCTCCCTCACCACTGTGGTTCCAACCCAAGTATGTTTCCTGAAGATTGATGGAAGGAAAACTCACCATCCTCCATATGAGGCGCTACCTGGCCAGGTGCTTATGATCTGGAATAAAGTAAGCTACCTGTGGTGATACATACATGTAATGGGCAAGGATGCAGATACATATATGTAATGAGTGGGGATGTAGGAGCCTCATTCTAAGATGGGATTTGTTGTCCTCATCACAATACTCCAGTTTATTTGGTGTCCTACAGTTTGAATCCTAAGGTTTAGCAGCTGCAATGAAAGAGAAAGTGCAATTCTTGGACTCAACACACACGAGCTCACGTTCCTGCTCTGCCACTCCCTAGCTTGGTGACAACATCCAAGTCTCTTTGATGCACTGAGCCTTAATTCTCACCTGCAAATAGTACCAGCTACCGTCTTTGGGCCAATGCTATGAGCCACATTCCAGGCTAGATTCTATACACTACGTCTAATCTTTATAAAAACTCTCATAGGTGAATGTGTTATTTTGCCCCCATTTTAAACATTAAGAAACTGAGTCTCTAATGATAAGAACTTTTAAGATTTACTCTCTCAGCAACTTTCAAATATGCAATATAGGATTATTAGCTATAGTCACCATGCTGTATATGACATCCCAAGGACTTATTTATTTACAACTGGAGGCTTGTACCTTTTGACCACCTTCACCCATCTGGCCTACCCCTCACCCCCTGCTTCATTTTGCAACATATTCAAATAATGAATCATTATGTTGTACACCTGGAACTAATATAATGTAATATGTCAGTTATACCTCAATAAAATAAATAAGTAAAAGTAAAAGTAAAAAAAAATTAAATTAAAAAAGAAACTTGAGGGGCTTCCCTGGTGGCACAGTGGTTGAGAGTCTGCCTGCCAATGCAGGGGACACGGGTTCGAGCCCTGGTCTGGGAGGATCCCACATTCCACGGAGCGGCTGGGCCCGTGAGCCACAATTACTGAGCCTGCGCGTCTGGAGCCTGTGCTCCGCAACACGAGAGGCCGCGATAGTGAGAGGCCCACGCACCGTGATGAGGAGTGGCCCCCACTTGCCGCAACTAGAGAAAGCCCTCGCACAGAAATGAAGAACTAACACAGCCATAAATAAATAAATTAATTAATTAATTAAAATTTATAAAAAAGGAACTTGAGTCTCCAAGAGAAGAAGTAACTTACGAAAGGTCACATATTTAAAAGGTAATGAGAAGTCACAGATGTAGAAAACAAACTTATGGTTACCAGGGGAGAAGGGGGAAGGAGGGAGGGATAAACTGAGAGATTGGGACTGACACATACACACTACTATATATAAAATAGATAACTAATAAGGACCTACTGTATAGCACAGGGAACTCTACTTAGTACTCTATAATGGCCTATATGGGAAAAGAATCTAAAAAAGGGTGAATATATGAATATGTATAACTGATTCACTTTGCTGTATACCTGAAACTAACACAACATTGTAAATCAACTGTATTCCAATAAAAATTTTTTTTAAAAAATGAATTATTTGAAGGTCAGGTCTTGCATTAACAAATTGAGAATTAAATAGTGCTGTTTCTTTCACAGCAGGCTCACTGTTTTACTTTATATTCAGGTATTGTAAGAGAAATTTAAATAAAACTCCAACTGGAGGGCTACATGTAAAAGAATGAAATTAGAACACTCCCTAACACCATACACAAAAATAAACTCAAAATGCATTAAAGACCTAAATGTAAGGCCGGACACTATAAAACTCTTAGAGGAAAACATAGGCAGAACACTCTCTGACATAAATCGTAGCAAGACCTTTTTCAATCCACCTCCTAGAGTAATGAAGATTAAAACAAAAATAAACAAATGAGACCTAATGAAACTTAAAAGCTTTTGCACAGCAAAGGAAACCATAAACAAGATGAAAAGACAACCCTCAGAATGGGAGAAAATATTTGCAAACGAAGCAACTGACAAGGGATTAATCTCCAAAATATACAAGCAGCTCATGCAGCTCAATATCAAAAAAACAAACAACCCAGTCCAAGAATGGGCAGAAGACCTAAATGGATATTTCTCCAAAGAAGACATACAGATGGCCAAGAGGCACATGAAAAGCTGCTCAACATCACTAATTATTAGAGAAATGCAAATTAAAACTACAATGAGGTATCACCTCACATGGGTCAGAAAGGCCATCATCAAAAAATGTACAAACAATAAATGCTGGAGAGGGTGTGGAGAAAAGGGAACGTTCCGACACTGTTGGTGGGAATGTAATCTGGCACAGCCACCATGGAGAACAGTGTGGAGATTCCTTAAAAAACTGAAAATAGAGTTACCATATGATCCAGCAATACCACTCCTGGACATATATCTAGAGAAAACCATAATTCAAAAAAGATACATGCACCCCAATGTTCATTGCAGTACTATTTACAATAGCCAGGATATGGAAGCAACCTAAATGTCCATCAACAGAGGAATGGATAAAGAAGATGTAGGACATATATACAATGGAATATTACTCAGCCATAAAAAAGAATGAAATCATGCCATTTGTAGCAACATGGATGGACCTAGAGATTGTCACACTGAGTGAAGTAAGTCAGACAAAGACAAATATCATGTGATATCACTTATATATGCAATCTTAAAAAAAAGGCTACAAATGAACTTATCTACATACCAGAAATAGAGTTACAGATGTAGAAAATAAACTTATGGTTACCGAAGGGAAGAGGGTAGGGGGAGGGATAAATTGGAAGATTGGGACTGACACATACACACTACTATATATAAAATAGATAACTAATAAGGACCTACTGTATAGCACAGGGAACTCTATTCAATACTCTGTAATGGCCTATATGGGAAAAGAATCTAAAAAAGAGTACATATATGCATAGGTATAACAGATTCATTCTGCTGTACACCTGAAACTAACACAACAGTAAAACTCAACTCTACCCCAATAAATTTTTTAAATAAATAAATAAATAAAACTCCAAACAATGTCAAGAAATAAAAATAAAAAAATAAAAGGTAAATGAGGCAAGTTTCAAATTAGGGTCAGTTTCCCTCCAAAGGCCAACCTCCTTGTGCTCAAATTCACAGCCTCCCTTATAAAGCGCCTGCCTGTGCCTGTTCTGAGGAAACATGAGTGCACAGAGCAGAGGCAGAAAGAATGGCAGTAAAGGAGCCAGAGGAGGCCTGCGTGGTCCTCTGGGGCCAAGCCCTGTGAAATTGATCCCCAGGCGTGGGCCCAGCCTGCATGCAGGCCTCACCTGCGTGTGGCCCACATCCGGCTACCGGCCCAAACTGGCAGTGTCAGCACTCTCACCGTGCAGGCTCCCAGGCCTTTAAAAGCTGTTCTTCTGCAAGAAACACAAACACCCTTCCTCAGACATGGCTGGCTAGACAGACGGTCCCAGGATTCAGTGTAAGCAAGACACCAGTGGGTACAGCTAGAGTGCCAGCTCATGCTGTAGCAGCCTTGCCAGACAGATAAACTGCTCTGCCTCTGGTTCATCTTAATTTAGAATTCATTATGTCTCCCATTCCATGAAAGATAAACCAATAGCTGCCCTTGACAGCTGTTTTCTTCGGGGTCATTCTTTCTATCCGCCCAGATACTCTTTCTTTGGGGATTTGAGCAATGTAATGTTAGTCCTATCAATTTCATTCAATCCTTCCAGGGTAGTCTACAGGGACTGGGGAGGCAGCCAAGCTGAGTGCCCTTAACTGTTTGTGCACTGTGCAAGTCCGAGACGGAGGGAAAGAAGGATCTAGAAAGAAGGTTCCCAAAAAAGAAAAAGAGAAAAATAACTTCTAGGACAGGATCTGTGGAAAGTAGACAAGGAAGAATGAGAATGGCAGCAACTTGGAATGCTGAAATCAACTTCGACCAGATTCTGCTCCATGGCTGGGGACAGAGGGCAGCTCATAAGCTGCTTGCCTCAAATAGGATGTTCAGCTATGGAGACACAAAAAGCCGACCCAGCCAGCAAATCATTTGCCCATCAAGGAGGGAGAGTCCATCCCTTTGCACCTTTATGTAGCTGAATTTGACGATTTCATGGGCAGATAGGCGTCGGAGGAAACCTAGACCCATGTGAATAGTGGAAAGGATTTCTATATCATGAACGTTGGGTTGGTGATGGGGAAAGTGGAGTCCAGTTTTCTGAGAATTGAGTGAAATGGTCAGCACTTAACAAGCATTATCTCACAGTAACCCTGAAAGGGAAAAACAAAGATCACCAGTTTGCAAGTGAGTAAACTGGGGCTCTTGGGGTTTCATCAACTTGCCAAAGACGATGCAACTCAGAAGTAAAGAAGCTAGGATTCGAACATAGGTGAGACTAGCGGTGCTCCGCCTGGGTGATTTGGTCCCCAGGGACTTTGCCTGGAGAAATTTTTGGTTGGCACAGCTGAGGTGCTGTTGCTAGGGTCTGAGAGGTAGAGTCCAGGGATGCTTTTAAACATCCCACAATGTGCAGGACAGCTGCCCACAGCAAAGAATTATCTGGCCCCAGATGTCAGTAGGTTGTGTTTGAGGAACCATGGGTGAGACTGACTCACAGCCCGTGAGGCTGTGAGGTTGGGCACGATAAAAAAAATTACTCAAAATAATAGGACGTTTTATCATTGAAATTCTAAGCAGGGCCTTGGTGCCTCCCAAACTTAATGGGACTCATGAAGAAGAGAATTTCCAAGGCTCTAAAAAAATGATCCCCATGCGCAATTATGACAGTTTGTCTAGTGGAAACCATGTGGCCAAACCCCCAGGCAGGGTCTTGAGATCAAATCCCCAAGTCTTTTCTGTGCCTGAACTGGATTTTTCTAAACATGTACGAAGCATTTTCAAATGGTGACCGAAAAAGAAAAGTTCCCTGCGAGGAAAATGAAATACAGTTCAGGAGTGGCAAGGGACACCTCAGCCAGAATTCTCCAGAAGCATCTGCACTTCATCAGACCCGTGGGCTAGAGTCAGCCTGGGGGTTATCCAGGCTCTTGTCCCTCCAGAGAGCATGCATCCCCCGAGCAGGTCTTGGAGCTACCGGGGATCTCCTTTCATCCTTGGAGGAAATAGCCATGGCAAGCGGGGTCCTTTCTGACTTGGGTCCATGCAGCCCACCTGAGGCCCCAGCCCTTTCAGACCTCTAACCCCCTTGCTGGGCCTTTGCCCATGCTGTGCCTTCTCTCTGGAAACTTCCCTGAGGCCACCCTGAGCCACCTTCCTGGGCACTCAGGTTTCCTTCATCGTTCTTCCTACAACCCTGGGCTTTTCCTCTGTGGTGGTGCTGGGTTCAGCTCCTGCCATTCCTCAAGCACCGGGCCTTCCTCTTACACAGTTTTGTCCCCAGCACCAGAGGACAGAAGAGCTTCCTCAGGAAGATGAAGGAATGAAGAAAAGGCAGTGGTGAGTTGTCTCGAGTGGTGACAGGTAACAACTACTAACTAGAGGGCACTTTGATGTTAGGTCAAGAGGCTTGGGAGTCAGAAAGCTCAAGTGACCTCATACCTCAGTTATGTCATGAACTTATGCCTGTGACTTCACCTCTCTAATCCTCAGTTGCCTTATCTGTAAAATGGGAGGGGAGTTGAAAAACAATGCCTATCTGGTGGGCTTATTGTGAGGATCAATGAGATATACATGCAAAGCATTTAACCGGCACCAGGCTTGGAGAAAACATTTTTTTAAAGAAGGCATCCTTTTTTAAAAAGGAAAGATGACACTGTGGCCAGTAAGAGGAGTTTGGCTTTAGTTCCACATTAATGAACAGAGAATCAAACTGACGCATGCAGAATTCTACAGTCCCATCTCCTTTGCCACCCCAGAGAGAAGGGTTTGAAGCAGGGTTGGGCGTTCTGCCTGTGGCCGGAGCTTGGCTACAAGATACCCTCAGTAACCTACTGCTGATTGAGGCAGGAGAAGGTCCCACACGTTTTCTAGCAATTGCAGGACAAATAGAGCAACGATCATCGGTGCAGATGAGAAGGGCTCCTGCCATGAAAACTGGTATGATCTGTCCCAGAAGGATAGAGCTTCGTGGTTTTTAAAAGAGATTCTTAATTTCTCAGGCGCTACCAATTTCCCGTGGAGAAAGCGATCTCCATCTCTGTTAACGGAATGATTTGAGACAAAACTACAAAATGCTTTTGCTGGAGTCATACTGCCGCTTTACTCCTCCTGCCCCCTCTCAGCTGCCCCTTCCCCCTTCCCGCTTTTTCGGGGGGACTGCATTCTCTGGTATCCACTGCTGGCTTCTCGTGAGCACTCCAGGGAGGCAGGGAGATGTAACCAGACCTGGTGGGCGATGGTATCAGCTGCCCCCAGTGACTGGCACTTCGACTAAAAGCCTCCTCCCCCCTCCTGCACTGTGATTGAGTTTCCCTCTCCCAGCCCGGACCCCCAGCCCCCTCTTAGAGACAGTGTCAGTGCCAAAGGGCCAGGCGCTCACCCTACAGCCAAGAGCACCTGCGAATGTGAACCAGCCTGCCTGCCTGAGTTACACACTACCTTCCACTCGGACAGACAGCTCTGTGAGCTCTGGGCAGGCTGGGAGGGGGGAGCCAGAGGGACCTGCGGGCAATTCCCTTTCCTTGGTCCCTGGGATGCTGGGGTGGAAATGCCCAGGAGGAGGGGTGAGGGTAACAGTGACAGAGATCTGGGCAGGGTTAAAGGAGGTCCTCAGAGCTGGGAATCTAAATGAAGCACGAGGCTGAGCAAACAGAGCTCTTTTCCTGCCCCCAAGAATGGTAATGAGGGTGGGGAGAGAGACCAGGGCTATTACGGGGCTTAGGGTCCTAAATGTAGTCTCAGGTGTAGCTCAGGGTCTCCATAGTGCTGATAATAGGCAGACAAAGGAACCCTGAGGGTCAGAGAGGGTTGCACCAAAGAAAACCAGAACCTCTGTTTGCGTCTTTTACACAAAAGTCAAAAGACATTGCATCATCAGATGCAATGCTGGCATCTTACCATTTCCCCCCAATTTCCTTATGCTAATCGACTTGTCAGTCAGTGTGGTCACTTACAAAAGATGGCTGAGCAGAGCTAAATCACTGCCACGAGCTCCTTCAGCAGGACCCAGCTTCATCAGCCAAAGGCAGCACAGATGCAATCCAACCCAACTGTAACAGAAAACTTGGCCATTTCATAAACCCACATGTCTTCATTTTATTTCCCAACAATAATAAATGTAGAGCTTACTCACACCTCCCGGGAGAAAGGAAGGACTCACGTTTATTGAGATCCTACCATGTGTCTGGCCCTTCCCAGACATCACCTCATAGAATCCATACATTGCCTAGGGAGTAGTTTTTCTCTCCCTGTTGACTCCAAGTCTCAAACTGTAAACCCAAGATTTGCCTGGCAGTCTTCCTTCCCCACTCCTGTGGTCAGCAGTCAACAAACACCATCGGTTTCACCTCCCAAAGAGGTGGTTCTTGGTTCCACCTTGCTCAGCTTCCACTGAGATTTCCAAACCCAGCTTCGTGGCCACCTCTTCCAAGTGACCGAGATAGAGTCAAACTCCCCTCTGTACTCCCCCTCCTTGATGGTGTTTCCTTTATATTCTTATAATCATGTACTATAACTTTTTGTTTGTTTGCTTATTTAAGAAGATATGCCATGTATCTGTTTATTTGCTTTTTTATTGAAGTATAGTTAATTAACAATGTCATGTTAGTTTCAAGTATACAGCAAAGTGATTCAGTTATACATAAATATATTCTTTTTCAGATTCTTTTCCCTTACAGGTTATTACAAGATATTGAGTATAGTTCCCTGTGCTATACAGTAGGTTCTTGTTATTTACCTATTTTATATCTAGTAGTGTGTATATGTTAATCCTAAACTCCTAATTTATCCCTCCCCACCACGTTTTCCCCTGTGGTAACCACAAGTTTTTTTTTGAAATCTGTTGAGTCTATTTCTGTTTTGTAAATAAGTTCGTAAATAAGTTCATTTGTATCATTTTTTTAGATTCCCCATACAAGTGATATTATATGATACTTGTCTTTGTCTGACTTACTCCACTTAATATGATAACCTCTATGTATGATAATTTTTTTAAAGTATCTGTCTCCCCTAATAGACTATCAACAGCTTGCAGGCCCCACCTGTGTCTTATGCCCCAGGGTCTCTCTCTGTCCAACACAAGAGGAATAAGTAAGAAAACTATGATTCGAAGAAGCAAACAATTATGTGCACAATTCCGGGGCCCAGATTCTCACCCAGGCTGACTGCCACGAAGGCTTCACGTTCCTGTCCAAAGTAACGCCCGGAACAATTCTGAAGCTCCTTTCCATAGGCTGCTGGAAGGAGTTCGAGATTCTGCTGTCCACGTGATGCAGGGATGTCCCTAAAGCGACAAACTGCAACCTCAGGCACATTCTCCCCTAGACACAGTATCACGGATGCATGGTGAAATTTTATTCTACAGCTGGTGCTGCAGTTCAGCAACATTATAGATCAAGAAAGTCTTCATAGATTATCATACACAGGTAATCACACCCCTGGTTTTCCATTACAAATGATTAACTCATAGAATTTTAGATCCCCAAGTGTTCTAAGTGCTTGATATACACTAGCTCGCCTAATCTTGATAACAATCCTACGAAGTGGTTAGGGATCATTATCATTCCTATTTTAGAGGTGAGGAGACTGAAGCAAAGAGAAAGGTAAGTAAAAAACTGTCCAGATTCATAGGATTTGAACACAGGCAGAGGTCCCTTAACTTCTCTGCAAAATCGCAAGTTAGATGTTAATATACTTTGTCCAGATAAAACTAGAAAGTGTTATCTGGAAAAGATTGGAGAGAAAATCCAAGTCCCTTACGTTAAGCAGGCCCTCCTTGGCAATTTACCCTTAGCTCATACATAAACAAGGTAACAAGTTACCTTGTTTTCCAGTCAAAACACACAAAATGCAATAAACTATGAAAAGGCAGGAAAGCTGTTATACATTTGTTAACAGCCTAATATATCAGGGGAAGAGGGAAAACCCTCTGCCCCTGATACATATATAATATATATATATATATATGAGAGAGCACTCTTCCATGACTTAGGATTCAATAACCAGACACTGATGCCAGAATCCCATCCCATTTTTTTTTTAACCTTTGACCTCCTTCACCCATTTCTCCCACCCCAACACTCTGCCTCTAAAACCACTGATCTGTGCTCTGTATCTATGAGCTTGAAGGGTTTTTTTGGGGGGGGGGGGGCAGTTGTTTTGTTTTGTTTTAGCGTCCACGTATAAGTGGGATCATACGGTATTTGTCTTCCTCTGTCTGACTTATTTCACTCAGCATAATGCCCTTGAGGTCTGTCCATGTTGTCACAAATGGTAAGAGTTCAATCTTTTTTATGGCTGGGTGATATTCCATTGTATATATGTACCACATCTTCTTCATCGGTTCATGGACACTTAAGTTGTTTCCATATCTTGGCTATTATAAACCATGCTGAAATGAGAGTTTATACATCTTTTCAAATTAGTTTTTTTTTGTTTTCTTTGGATAAATACCCAGAAATTCAGAAATTTGAATGTTGTTTCATATAAGAATTTACATTTCATTCTTCATTTTAACGCCTGTCCCCTCTCAGCCCTGTAGGCAGGAGAATGGTGTCTGTTGTACTACTTCCCTCTTTCCTGTCCACCTCTCCCTCTGCAAATAGATGCAGTGCTGACACTTTCAGGGTTGGTTGGATGAAACAGAGAGAGAAATAAGGGAAGTTCTCACTTCCCTGGCACTGTTAGAAGCTGGCCTTGTGTTCCGAGCTTGGCAGATGTATTTACCCGGTGCTTTCTCTGATGGGACGCTTTCATGGTCCTTTAGAATCCATCTCTGAACCATCGCTAGGAATCCCTCACTTTGTTTTATGTGTTCAGACACTTGGCTTTTCCAGATGACCACTTATTCATTCTGTCATTCTCAAGAATCCAGCAATGAACACCTTCAGCTTCTCTCCATTGAGTTCCAGTTACCTTCACAGTAGGTCCTTTTGAACAGGTCCTTAGATAACCTCGCATTCAGTTTCACACAGGGTCCACTTCTGGTCCAGAGAAACACTTGCTTTGTCTCTAGAAGCACCGTGCATACAAAGCAGCCCTCTTGCTGTCAGCTCATCCAGCGACACCTGACTAGATCAGTTCTTGTCCTTTGGTTGAGAAGGAGCCAGGCACCAGGCCACTATGCTTCTTACTGAAAGTGACAGATGCCAAGTTTTCTACACGGTTTTGTTGACTTGAAGTAAAAGAAGAAGAATCAACACCACCCACCCCATGCACACACACACAGAGACATACACTCACATACAGAGAACACACACACACAGGCACACACTCACAGACACACACACTCATACATATAGACACACACACTCACACACAGACACATACACACTCCTTGCTCTACATGAGGCAATACAGGGTTCACAGCAAAGTTCTTTTCCAAAAATCTCCTTCTCAAAAAACTTGTCCTCAAAATCTCCGTGCTGACTCATTTATACCCTTGATATAGATGAGAGGGTCAAGAGTCACCTAACCAGCTGTAGATCAGCCGCCTCCCCACTTTTTCGTGGTGGTCTCTTCAGGTGTGACGTACCCATTGTCTTCATCTTTGACCATAAGCCAGAGGAGGCCCCTTGAAAGTTGTGTTAGGCCAGGTCAGGAAGTGAGGTGAGAAGCACATACGTCAAACAGTCCCTTTGAGAGTCATGCATTTGGTGCTCAGGCTGAGGCGCAGAGCGCTTAAAACTATAACTGTACCTGTTGTGAGAAACCCCAGGCTCCCAATACAACAGCCTCAAATGTGCTTTCTCAGAAAACTCCTGACCCCAGCACCTGTGGGGCTGCCGTACTCCCCCCACCTCCACACTGTTACATCCTTCCTATGTCTCCCCGCTGGCCCCCATTGCAACAGACCATTTCCCCTTACCCTCACCTTTGTAAGACTGTTAAGGAAGCCTGCCTCTGGAATTCCTGCATTCCTCATGAAAGAGGCTCCTTAGCATTTTATGAGCCTCTCCTAGTGGAAACAGATGTCCAGCTTCATCACCAAATGACCTTCATTTCAATGGTACTTTCCTCCCACCTTGCCACATAAGTGGCTTCTCCCGCAGAGAAACACTCATGACCACAACTTCAGATTCTTTCCCCTTATAGGTTATTACAAGATATTGAGTATAGTTCCCTGTGCCATACAGTAGGACCTTGTTGTGTATCTGTTTTATATATGGTAGTGTGCATCTGTTAATCCCATACTCCCAATTTATCCCACCCCCCGCTTCCCCTTTGGTATGCTTGTTTTCTGTGTCTGTGAGTCTGTCTGCTCTGTAAATAAGTTCATTTGTATCATATTTTAGATTCCACATAAAAGTGATATCATTTATCTTTGTCTGACTCACTTCACTTAGTATGATAATCTCTAGGTCCATCCATGTTGCTGCAAATGACATTATTTCATTCTTTTTTATGGCTGAGTATTACTCCATTATATGTATGTATATATATATATGTATATATATATATATATATATATATATATATATATACATATATATATATATATATACACACCACATCTATTTTTTTTTTAAACAGAATGGTTTTTAAAGGCCCAGAGACTTCTGATCCTAGCTTCATATATCCCTGGCCATGAAGAAAAGAAGTCATTGTCCTTTGCAACAAGATGTGTTTCCTACACATTACCTATAGACCAATGTTGATCACTTAAAAGACACAGGTATGTCATGCGGGTGACCGGACCTCAGATTAGTCTGTGCAAAACAGGATATTGGGTGTAAGGACTCCTCTGATTCCCTTCCCCATCTGAGATCACAAATACTTGAATTTTCCTTTTGATTCTTCAGTTGGGCAATGAGACGTGATAAGCATTAGCGTGCAGCTGGAGGAGGAGGACAGGTGGGCATTTAAAGGAGAGGCTGTGAGTTCTAGGGGCTCCTTCAGAATCTTTCGGGGTGGGAAGTTCTGGATCCTGTTGTTCATCTATCTCCACCCAAATCTGAAGACTTGACTGGAAAGTGGGAAGAGACATCCGGTCTTCACACTTCCTTTTACTCTTCTGATCAAGGACAGTCCTTGGTGCTGGTAGAAAGTGAGCAAAATAACAGAGCAGCAGGGCAGGGACATCTCTTCCCCAGCTGTGCTTATCCGAGGCCTCTTCCCTTCCATAAACAGCACCAGATGGAGAATAATTAGGATCTTAAAAAGTAAATAACGTCAAACACAAGTTGGCGTCATTCCTATCACCCAGTGGACGAGAGGCTGTGAGTAAAAAATAAAGAGCGCTAAACAAGACTGCTCTCCCTCGGGCTGACAGTGAACCTGAGCTGTCCTGGCTTGGCAGGAGTGAAGCGCTTCAGTTAAGGCTCACTTCACACTGCCGCTCTGTCTGAGGCCCTGGGACAGAGTGGCTTCCGTTGGCTATCAAAGTCTCCTTTTCAGAACACACATTTATAAACACACTTTTCTAGAGTCAAAACCTTTTTTTTTTTTAAGTAGCCTTGGGTCAGAAAACCAGGAGACTCGGGGCTATTTTCTCAGGGTACACACACCTGGTAATGCAAGGATCCACCTAGAGGTCGAGGCAAGTTCTGTCAGCCTGGTTGGCTTATCCCAAATCAGACAACGTTCAACTCTTAAGCAAACAGACCCCTTGCCTATAAACCCTTCGTTGAAAAGCCAACAACAATTAGATACATTATAGGAACAGAGCAATCACAACAGTCTTGAGGCACAGACTGCCAACACTAAGGGGGACCATTATCAGTCATACTCCTGGAAAAGGCCACCCCATTCCGGAGATTGACTCACAGGATTGGAGTCATACCGCCCCCTGTGAGCAAACTGAGAGGTGACACTCCTGGGCGCCGTCTTCTCTGTCAACTGCAAGGCTATAAAGAGACAATAAAGTCCCTCTTAACCTCACCCTCCTCCACCTTCTCCCTGGCAGAAGCACTGACATAAACTAACGTCCAAGAAAATGATTTGGTGAGGTACCCCAGACCTTCTGCTGAAAACAGCAAAGGCATACACTCCTGTTCACCTACTAAATTCCCAAAACAAGTAAAGATGAACATGAAGACACATACACACTATGACCGAGAAGCAATCTTTTGGTAAACTGAGTGACATTTAGAAATTTCTGCCAGCTTACAAGATTAGTTTAGTGAAAACAACCAAAGCTGCTGCATTTTCAACCACATGAGCTAATGCTGCCTACCTGCTTTAAAGAAAGTAGAAACAGACTTCACCTCCCCCACCTCCCTGCAGGGCTACCCAGTCAGAGAGTTGGGATCCATCCAGATTGAACACTGGAAGTCTGTTGATGCCCTCGATGTGACCACGGTGGTGCTCTAACCCCGTCACCTCTGTTCATCTTGCTACTCCATTAGGGCACTGAAATTCCCAGTACACAAGAGTGCAGGGTGGGTGAGTGATTGGAGAATGTGACATGGAAATAGATCCCCTACCAGTAAAATTCCATGGGAGAGTCAAACACAAAAAAACTCAGATAGTTGCTAACGATGAAGACCAGTTTTTCATTCATCTAATCAGAGCAGTAGAAATACAGGTCTGAGAGGACGTCTTATGGCAGTATCAAAGGGCCTGCCACAAACTAGGAAGTGAGCTGGGAGCTACCTAACTTAATCTAATTTCAGCTACTGAAGTGATCGAGGAAAATCTATACATCTGTGTTGAGGAGGAGAAGAGAAAGCCAGGATAAAAATGGCAAAGGCTGGGACTAAGCACATTTTTTGAGGTTGGGGGAGGTGGGCAGGGAGGAAGGCACATACACATACACACACATGCACACACAGATACAAATAAATTTTAAGTCTATGTCAACATGGGCTGATCTACATGTGTTTTGAGAGTTGGGTTCATAATGGTTTAGCATTATCTGACCTTGCTTTGGTGCAGTTCGTGTCTCCATTCCTTATAGCCCTGCATATCCCTAAGTTTGAGTTTTAAGCAGTAGATTCAAAATACACAATGATTATCAAGTCAAAAATTAGAACCTGAGTGTCTACATTCTGTCCATTCTCTCTGACCACTTGGAATCGTTTGTGTTTAAAATGTAAACAGTGAACACAGTGTGATTCTGTAAGGGGCAGTGTTTTTGTAAGGACCAATGTATACAGTAAGTTGGTTATGCAATATTTCACTGAAATCAAATTTTATCTTTAAAATTGAAATGTATACTCTTTAAATTGTTTTAAAATAAAAGAATGAATCAAGAAAATGATTCCTTAAATTGGGAGTATGGAATTAACAGATGCACACTACTATATATAAAATACATAAGGATTTACTGTGCGGTAGGGGGAACTATATTTAATATCTTGTAATAAACTATAATGGAAAAGAATTTTTAAAAGACTATAGATGTTTATATATATATAAATATATATAACAGAATCATTTTGCTGTACACCTGAAACTTACCTAATATTGTAAATCAACTATACTCCAATTAAGAAAAAGATGATGATTCCTAATTATTACATGATTACTGACAATAATTTTGCTGTACAGAGGAGGTCACATAAAAACTGATCCACTTTGGGTAGCCAACCCACCAGCTGCACCTCTGCATTTGCTGCACCCATGTTCTGGAACATTCTCCCCTCGATAGCCCCAGGGCGTGGACCCGCAATTCTTCAGGCCACTGCCCAAATGCCACCTTATCCAAGAGGTCTTCTGTGACCAACACCCACATCCATCAGTTTGGGGCTTCCTGGCCAGATTTGCTTTTGTGCATTTCTGCAGCCCCCTGTCAAGTTCTATATTGGGTGCTCAATGTGTCTCCCCTTCCCCCAGGAACTCCCAACTCCCCAGGACAGCCAAGACTTCATTTGTTTTGTTCACATGCGGGTTGTTAGCACCCAGAACAATGCCTGGCCTGCACCCCCAACACAGGCACTCCGTAATTACTCATTGAAAAAAATAATAATTGGGTGATTTCTGGATGAATAATTGCATGATTCATGCTTTACTTCCTGACTTGGAATGCCACATTTATTCAGGAAAATTACTTGCTTGATATACTCAAGGGCAAAAGCCTGCATCTGTAGTCTACAGAGTGACCACGGCGGTGTTGGGAGATGATGTATAGATGATGCTCAGGAAACAGGAAGGCCGTTCCCATTAGCTGCATCCGCTCCCGCAGCACTGCTTGATGTCGGAGGCTTCACACAACCCTCCTTCCCCCTTCTCTTCATATCTTTAAAGGAAATCAAGAGCACCTTCTAGTAAGCATGCACAGAGCTCTGACACAGCTCAGGGTTCCAGGTAGAAAAAGCATTCAAGACCAAAAGGAAGATGGCTAAGCAGCTGAACACAGTGTGACAGGACATGAAACTATGGGGAACCAGTGGCCGGAGAGGGAACAATGTGGCTCTTGGCTGGTGCCCGCCTCGTCCCAGCCTTTGCACCACGGTGGCAGTGAATGGGGCACCTCCCTTGCTTTGCTCGCGACAGTGATGCATCGTCTATCGTTCAAAGTTCTAAATGACAACACCCACTCCTCTAAAAGCAGGTAAGGCAAAAATAAACCCGTATCCTGACTTTCTTGTCATGGGTCTATTTGGCCACCAGCTTTGTACTGTTGAAACGATTTCAGATGCAAAATATGCTTTAAAATCTAACAATACAAGCTTTTGCGTGCTGGTGTACTTTTTTTTCTGGGCGAATTTTACTTGTTCTTCCCAAATAAATTCTTCCAAATCAATATTGGAAATGTCATTCCAAGTTCAAAAACCTCCCATTGCAATGCTGATTGGAGTTGTGTCAAATGCGATTCGTTTGGGAAGAACTGGCCACTTGGCAATGGGAGGTCTTCCTTCAACGAGATGCAGTGGGTCCCTCCATTGACAGCAGCTCCTGCTGTGTCCAGAGCCTACCCACCAACTGCTGGTGGGCACTGCTGGTGGGGAAGGAGAAACGTGAAAAACAGGCAATGGCCAACCCCTTCACCTCTGGGCCCACTGTCCTCCCCTGCTCCTCTACAAGCCCAAACAGCTCTCTGCTGGCCCCTGGCTTCCCCCGCCTCTGCAAGAGGCAGAGATAAACTCTTCCCTGGACCTCCTTGTGATCCCTGTTGCCAATCTAAGTCATTTCACCTCATACTGGATACCTTTGTCTTCCTTCTTCCTGACATTGGGAATCTACTCCTCCGGACTCTTGCATCTCTCTTGATTCAACTCCCTCTCTTGTTCAGAGCTCTTAGTTTCCCTCGGCCCTTTCTACACTTTTGTATCCCTTCCTCTTCACCTGCGCTAGGTCATTCATAAAAATTAACATTTACAATTCCCAAAGTTAAAAGCCCGCTTATCTTGAGAAGGTGCCTTCCAAGGACCCCTTCGGAAGTGCCCCTGGACATGGGGCCCAGACTCAGGAGGGAAAGAGCCCCAGACAGACCGTAGAAAACCTGAACCCCATGGCATAGCAAAAGTCAGTCGCCTCTCCTTTTTTTTTTTTTTTTTTTTTTATATAGGATATTTGCTGTGAGTCTTTTTTTTTTGGCTTGTGGTCTTTTTTCAAGTTTATTTATTTATTTATTTATTTTTGGCTGTGTCGGGTCTTCCTTTCTGTGCGAGGGCTTTCTCTAGCTGCGGCAAGCGGGGGCCACTCCTCATAGCGGTGCGCGGGCCCCTCACTATCGTGGCCTCTCTTGTTGCGGAGCACAGGCTCCAGACGCGCAGGCTCAGTAATTGTGGCTCACGGGCCCAGTTACTCCGCGGCATGTGGGATCTTCCCAGACCGGGGCTCGAACCCGTGTCCCCTGCATTGGCAGGCAGACTTTCAACCACTGCGCCACCAGGGAAGCCCAGTCGCCTCTCCTTTTGACCTTCCCCTCCTGGATGAAACAAACCTTCTCTCTTCTCACCTCCTTCCTTTCAAATGGGTCCCTCTCTACCTTCTCACCTAAAGGTCACCTGAAAGCCCCTTGGCTAGAATCCTGTAGTTCTTCAGTCTTTTGAGATGGACATGTAGCTGAGAAAATGTCTTTCTCGTGGTATGACCTTTGCTCCGTCCTGCTGTAAGCAAATCTCTCACCAACCAGCTGATGTTTCTTTCTCCCTAAAGTTTCTCAAAATCACCAGTACAATAACACACAGAGAACACCATTCAGAAACTGTAGGCGGTGGCTGGGTGGTCGCCAAGGTTCCCAGTGACTCTCTGACATAATCAGCAGCGTGGCACGGTCCATGGGTTTCTGACCAAACAGAGGAATCGAAGCAGTGGCCAGTGCCCCACTGTCCAACCCAGGGAGACTGGCCTTCTCCCCAGAGGAGGGCCATTCCTGGATTCATTCATTTCTAGCACTTATCTTGTTTCACTGTGCATGTGAAAGAAGATGCTTTTGCAAACCAGCAGAAAAGTTTTGATCCTGATTCCACATGCTCCTTTACAGGCGAAGGATTGCAGGGCATTCTGGCGGGGCTTTCCTCGGATGCCTCTCATCTTTGGCATGTCCTTCAATTCACCAAACACTTGTTGATGATCTACCAGATGGAAGTCACACTCCGAGCACCCAGGGAAAAGCACGTCTGCCTTTCTGCTTCTGAAACTAAATAGGGGCTTGGCAAAGATGAACACTAACAATGACCTTCCCCTAGGAAGGGTCCGAGAAGGGTTGGTGTTTACCCAACACTGAAATATGTACCAATGCTCCCGCACTAACATTTTCGTCAGCCTTTCAGCTTTACAAAAACCTGGAATCTCCCCTACATCATGCCAGCCTCAGCTCAGGCATCTCCTGTCCAGAGAATCAACTTTATCTCTCTTGGACAACCTCACCTGCTCTCACGGCTGTTCATGACTCCACGGTCATTTCTCCTCAACATGACCTTCAGCCACTGCCCCTCCCAGAGATACCACCCCATATTACAGCCATGTTCTACAGGGGAAGCAAATTTAATGGATAGAAAAAGGGAGAGAAATTTATCAGTCAGTTCTTTCCTCATAGACTTTTTGTCTGCCCATCTGTCTGGGGTTAACAGAATTCTCTCACATCATTTCCCCTCATTCCCACCCCAGCTCTGTGTGGTCAGCTAGACAGGTAAGATTATCCTCATTTTACAAATGTAGAAATCAGTGCTCACAGAGGTGTCTAAGATCACCTAATTGGGACAGGAAATCATTTTCTTCCCAGAAGGTTCTCCCCACCTCCCAAACAGCCACGCCCCAGCTTTTGGGTGGCCGATAACCAGCTTCATGTCACCCTATCAGAGAAGATTTCCATGACCTAAAGTTAGGTAACCTTCATCTTATTTATTCCCATTAAGTCTTTTTCCCCTTCACAGCGTTAATCATATTTTGTAGTTACTTAAAAAAATATTTTGCCTGTCTCCCAACTGTCATCAGCTCTGTTAATGCAGGTACCATCTCTCTCTTGATGGCCGAAGAAGTCTCAGCCCCCAGCGCTGGTCCCAGCATATGGAAGAGACTCGAATATGTAATTGTGGTCCTCTGACTCCTAATTCTGTATCCCTCCCACTCTAATAAGCATTCTTGGAAAAAAAAAATTCTCCATACTAATCCTCACATGTAAGCCTAAAACCAAATCTTATCAATACTATTCAATCATGAACTTGGATCGCCTACTTTTTGAGCAGCATGGGGTCACAGGTTGAGTCTCCTGTTCCCCCCTAAAACTCTATTTCTTTGCCCCCCTATATGTCTTGCCTTGAGGGCATGAGGAAGCCACACCCCAAAGGGGGTCTGAAAGTGTTTTTTCTACCCCATTCTTCCCCCTCCCTCACTGTTCCCACCTCCTTCTGAGGCCATGGCCTCAAGCCAGCAACTTGGCAGGACTTCCCTGCCTCCACGTGGTGGGGCTTCAGTTGTGGGGTGTCTGGAATGTCCAGGCACAAAATGGCGGCTGGACCCAATGCTTTGAGTGGGGGCCTGCCTGCCCCGAGACATGGCATGCTGGCCCAGGGAGTGGTGGAGGGGATCTGATGGGCTGCCTCTATTTGCTGAGGTTGTCTTGACTTGTGACCATCTTTGACCCTTCCCAGCCTCTGGAGTGGCCTGTCTCTCCATGACCCCTTTTCTCTGGACCCCATGAATGCCCTGGGGAGCTCTAAAAAGGCAGAGGGGTGTGGGAGGGGGAGGGACAGAGAGCCTGGGTGGGCTTCAGAGATTTTTCTTGGAACTTGCATAAATTTGAAATCAGAGTCCTGTGACCCTGACCTGTTTCCTTCAGGGATCTTGGGACCTCAAAAAGAGGATATTCTATCTTCTCCTGCCCTCTGACTGTTCTCTTACCTTTTACAGTGACAAACTGCTTCTGTTTCTTGCTTCTCTAAGAAACATGCCTATGCGATGAAAAGAAAAGACCTTCTGTCTATCTCAAGACCCAACAGGCCATGGAAGCTGGTACTTCTTAGAGGCCGGTGGTCAGAGCTAACATTGTTCTCCCTCCAGACCACCCTCCCCAAATTAAGCTTCTTAATCCAGACAACCTCCCAAAGAGCCTCCCCATCTCCTGTCCCTTGGCCTCCTTGTTTCCTTTCTTTATAATCTCCCTGACTCACAGCCCATGGACCTGTAGATAGAGAAAATGCTGCCACCCAACCTTGAACTTCCATCAGCTTCTTCATGCCTCTCACTATGTCACTAGATCTAATGGAGTTTGCCAGAGACTTTCTTGGTCCTCCTGCCCTGTACTTTAAGAGTGCCTCCCTGCCTTTCCCAGAGGACATGAGCAGTGTTTCCCACTCTCCTCCCTACATCTCACATTCAGGATGATGGACATGTGTTTGTGATGAAATCATCTTCCAAGGTGAATGGTTGTGGAGAGCAGCAAAGATACTCTTCCCTGGGGTCCCTCCTTCTCTGGCCATTCCTCCTCAGCCCCCTTTTACAGGAGGCTCTTCCATTCCCCTAAGTCCCCGCACTTTTCTAGTCTTTCACCTTAGCAAGCTCCCCAGTGCCCATGGAGGTATTACCTATAAGCAGATAATTCACCAATTTCTATCTACGGGTCAGATCTCTCGCACAAGTTCCATACCTGAATGTCCCGTCCTTTCAAAGTCACCTCAGCTCAACATGCCCCAGACCTCACTCACAATCATCTCCCTCAGATGAGCTCTCCTGCTGTATTTGCTTACTGTTGAGTGATCACCGTTCCCCAGCCCCATGTGCAATCCACCCGCATGGCCTGCCATTTTCCACCACTGGGTAACATTTCCAACCTTTGCTCCCCAAGCCCCTCCAATCCCAGCTACCAGCCTTGCCCAATGGGCCTCATGACTGACCTCCACTCCTGCCTTCTTCTAACTTGTGTTCCACACAACTAGTGCCTTCCTTTTAAAAAAAAAAAACCCAAATGTGATCATTTCTCTCCTCTGCTTAAAATCCTTCAACGGTTCTTCAAGGCTTCTATGATCAAAACTAAAATTCTAAACCTGGTCTGCCAGTTCTCATTAGCATTTAGGCGTCCTTTCCCAGCCTTCACTCACACCATTAGCTCACACAGCTCCCTCCAGACAGGTGCCCCACACATCCTGTTCCCATCACACAGGTGGCCCCTTAGACTGGGAGCTCTCTCAAGTCAAAGTCCATTTCTGTTTGCCTGACACTTTTTGTATCCCCAGTACCTAGCTAACGCCTGGCACATAGGTATTCAATAGATATTAAATGAATAAATGGATGAAGGAATGAATGAATGAATGAGGAAAGAACAAATTATGACTTGTTCCAGGAGTACAACAAGTGTCCAGAAGAAGCCCTGCGGCCCAAAGCCAGCTCTGCTTGGATGGGCCTCTAGCTCCCAGGAGAAAAACATAAGGGCTTTATTAAAGACAAATCAAATCAGAGACGGAGCCCCAACTTTCCCACTCGAGGCAGAAGCCCAGAAGAGAGCAGTGGTGAGGAGAAAAGGCACAAGTTCATGTTTCTTAGAGCTGAGCGCATTTGTGACCCCAGGGGAAGCTACTGTAAGCAACACCTTTCCACTATCTCTTTGAGCCCAAGGCTAGCCTGCCCTCCTCCTCCACGGCCTGGCCATCCTGAGAGTGAAGAAGCAAGAGTAATTAGTTGGGATCTTGGGGCAGGAGCTACTTTGGGGCAGTACAACAAGTGGCAGCTGCAGCTGGGATCAGAGTTGCCTGCGGGGCTGGGCCACGTGAGGTGGCAGGAAGTCCTTTGGCTCCCACCTGCCCTCTGCTGGGCCCGTCAATGAACCCACAAGAGGGTTCTTCTCAGCAGGTAGGGAGAGTCCAGTAAGGTTGTAAAACTGCCGCAGAGGGGCCAGGCAGGTGGCCCTGAGTGCCTGGAAAACTTGAGTAAGCCTTTGGTTAGGAAATCCAATTGCCGTGCGTTGCTGTGTGGCGACTGCATGCTAAAGGCCCAGCCTTCTCAGCAGGTAAGAGCCTGTGCCCTGAGCCCGAGGTCTCGTCCACCCAGCTGCAGAACCAGGGCACCAACCCCTGAGAATTTTAAGGAAAGAACAATCTGATGGCAGTTGAAAGCAACAGTTGAAGCAAAGGCTCAGGGCAGGGCAGGATTCACAGACCAGAGAAGGGCACAGACACCCCAGAAAGGATGCCAGAGAGGGGAAGGCCCCTACAGGCCCTGCAGGCCCTGCACACAGGAGAGCAGGGATGCAGACAGAGGGGCCTACGAGGATCAGAGAAGAGCTGAAGGGCCAGGGCACCTGAGTGGGTGAGGATCCAAAATGGCCAGTGGGCCAGAAGGCAAATTGACCTCTCTGGGATCTGCTGGGAGCCTGTCCTGGAGAAAAGGCTCCCAGACTCTTCGCTCAATGGGCAGGAGTCATGGCTTGCCTCTGTCTCGGAGCTGGTGCTTCGCAAAGGGTGTTCACTGTGAATCAGGACAAAATCAAGTCCAGGTGCATCCTCTAGCATCAAGTGTCAAATACTAAACCCATTCATTCATTCATTCAACAAATACTTATTGAGCACCTATTATGTGCTGGACATTAGGAATATAATTGGGAAGAGAAGGATGGAGATGACAAGTAACTCTAAAATACCTCTCTGTGATGATAGAGGCTTTAAAGGAGCCCAGTGTGGCACTGTGAGTGCTTAAATTCCTGATCCAGGTGTAGGGCTTCTCTAAGAATGATGGAGCTGAAAAATGAAAGATGAGTGAGAATTACCTAGTTGAAATGGGTAGGAGAGTGAGGGCAATGGTGTTCTAGGTAGAAGGATCTGCAGAAGCAGTGCCTAAGTGCAGATAAAAACTTGGCAGATTTAAGATGCCAACAGTGGGCCAGGGGTCAGGAGCTCAGAGAGACCTGGAAGAAATGAGGCTGGAGAGGCAGGCATGCATTGAACCGCGCATGCTCTTGGAGGTCATGGCCAATGTTTATTTTTGGAGTTCGTGTTGAATTGTTCTGGTCTGTATGCTGAAGGCAAAAGCACAGGCAGCCAATGGCAAGACCACAGCAATGGCCAAATGCAGAAGTTTAGGATGTGTCCGATGTGCACATCATAAGCAAAGATGAGTATATATGTATTCATAGGCGATACCAAGCCACAGGGGGGTCAGGCACCAAATCCATCACTACTAAAGAGTCCCCGTTCTTTCTCTTGGCTCGGCATCAATTACGGAGAAGAAAACGTCAGGCATCTCAGGCACAGAAACTTACTAAAGGTTAAGTCATGGTTTCACTGATGACAGAGGGACCTTGGCACAGTTTTGTTGTGTTATGCATAATTCTCCAAACCATATCTATATGTTGAGGTAGAAGATGTAGATTGCTATCCCATTTCACAAATGGAAAACTAAGGCTTAGGACAATTAAATGGCTTCCCAAAAGACACAAAGGGAAAAGGAGACAGAATGCAGACCAGAAACTACCTTCTAGCTCATCTCTCAACATGCTTTCTCTAAATAACATAGGCCCAGCAAGGCTTGGAACTGATGTATGAGAAGAAAGTAAAATAAGATAAATTTACCCCCCAAAATGCATTCCTATATGCTTGTGAAACAGTTGGATAATATATTGAGTTCTACTCTATAAGTTTGCAAATAAAGATGTTAAATACTAGATAATTTACTCATCTCCAAACCGAAGGGATTTGCTTAAAGCAAAGAAATTCTCAAAATCATGAAAAGAACCAGGAGTAATTGGAGAGGTAACGAAGTCAATGATGATGATGGAAACTCATCCAAATACTATTTGGATATGTGATTCTAATTAATACTCTTACTTGGCTGTTTAGAACTTGAGAAACTCCTGGTGAGATTCATCTGGAAGACAAACATGTCTCACCTAGTACAGAATGGACTCCCTGATAGCAAAACAGGCAACATGAAAACCATATTGAGGGCTTCCCTGGTGGCGCAGTGGTTGAGAATCTGCCTGCCAATGCAGGGAACACGGGTTCGAGCCCTGGTCTGGGAGGATCCCACATGCCACGGAGCAACTGGGCCCGTGAGCCACAAATTACTGAGCCTGCGCATCTGGAGCCTGTGCTCCGCAGCAAGAGAGGCCGCAATAGTGAGAGGCCCGCGCACCGTGATGAAGAGTGGTCCCCACTTGCCACAACTAGAGAAAGCCCTCACACAGAAACGAAGACCCAACACAGCAATCAATCAATCAATCAATCAATCAATAAGAAATAAAAAATAAAAATAATCCAACCCTGCATTTAAAAAAAAAAAAAACCATATTGAAATGGATTAAAGATGAAGGGAATTACCAACGGTTTGGAAAAGAGAATCTGAGAAATGCAAACATGACAGCTTGTGGATGAGAATGCAAGTGCTAGATAGGACAGCTGCCCCTGGTTGTCCTGCTTGCTTCTACTTACCAGTTGGCTCTGACATCCTAAAAATACTTCTTACCCTGTAATCCCCCGAGCATCTCAGGATAAGCTCTCCAGTGGCTCCCCTGCCCTAGCCCCACACAGCCTAAGGTCATACACATCATAATAAGCTTCTGACAGCCTCACCTCATTGACCCCCAAATCTAACCAGTTGCACCTCGCTCCTCTTCCTCTAAGCACCCGGCTCATTTTCTCCAGCTTACACATACCAGAACCTGCCATATCCTAAGGGAACAGACTCCTTGGGATATCATGTGTCCATTCACAGCTGAACTCTGAGGTCCCCTAAAGCAACCAGGGCATAGCCCTTCCCAGCCCGGGCCCTGGGCAAGCATTCACGGACTGGGCTCTCAGGCCTAGAAATTGTGAGCAAGAGAGCACAGAGGTTGAAAATACTTAGCTCTTCCCATGAGGAGACAGTGGATCTCTGTTCCTCTGTCCCACCTCCTTTCCAAACTGGGATTGGCCTCACTCTGTGTTATTCCAAAATGAGCTGGACTCAGCTATGATGCTCAAGGAAATGAAGCGTGTCCCCCAACCTTCTTTTAAGGAATATAGAATCTCAGCTGATCAGAGAGGTCCCTCTGCACTGGCCACGTCCCCCTGGGGAGGCTGCAGGAGGCCGGCTGCTGCACTGCCTTTTGGGGCGTCTCCGCTCCCAGCAAAGCCTCCTGGAGGCCAGGCTGGGCGTGGGCAGGGCTCAGCCACAGCCCTCTCCATGGCTGTCTTCCCTGAGCCTCCCCACCCCCCTCCCCTCTCTCCCCATCGTTTATAAGACTGTGGGGTGAACTGCGTCTGAGCCCAGGGTGCCCGCAGCTCTGGTGGGAGGGGAACGAACAGGGAGAAGTGGGCGCGAGGGTAAGGAAGGGAAGGTCAGATCCTGCTCCTGGGGGCAGGGGGGGGGACGGGCGGTGTTCCCCTCGCCAGCATCCTCAGGACAACAGTCGGTTGGCACCACAGCCCAGGCAGGCCTGGGCACCGACCTCTGCCCACTTTCCCCCTGCCAGGTGGAGGACCCCATCTTTCAGATCTCAACCCCGTTTCCCCCCAGAAAATCCTTTTCATAACAGAGACCATCCCTGACCTCAGAATCCAGCGGAGGGCGGGTTGTCACCCATGCCCTGAACGGCCAGAGTTTTCTCTCTCCCTGCCTCCTCAGGGATGCTTTGAGCCTCCTTTCTCCAGTGGAGGACTCCCCAGAAACCTTCCTCTGCAGCTGCATGTTCCATTGCTCACTCCTTTTTCCTACTCATTTTTGGGTGAATCTCTCCCCTTCCTTCCCTCCCATCTTCTCCACTTTTCTCTGCTTTCTTCTTTCATAAGATGTGAAGTAAGAAGGCTGACATCGGCCCTGCTCATCACTCCTATACTCTTATTTTCCTTGGCATAGATCCACACCCCACCCAGGCCGCACTGCCCCAAGAAACACTCAGCCTTGGGCAGGGGATCATTTCCAAGGGCATCGTGACATTTCCTGCCAGGGCCAGAGCCCCAGACCAACCATTCTTTCTAGAAGGCTGCAGGCCCTTGCTCTTGACATTCTCCCTTCTCAGTCATCTTTCAAAATCCATTTATGTGTTTTCAACCCTGGACACAACAGGAATTTTAGTAATCAGATGGGGGTGTCTCATACAGTTTCTCTTATATATCTAAATGATACATTCTTCTAAATGTCAAGTTGAAATAAATCCTCTAGTCACTCCAGAAAAAGAAAAATCTCCTTAATTCCTCACACTTTCATCCACAAACACTGACTAAGCATCATGCTCACTTGTGAGAATTTACAGAAGGGCCTTTCGAGAATTCAAATTGCTCATCACACCAGTAGAGAAACTCTGGAATTAGGAGCAAGGATGGGGGCTGTACTCACATTCTACGTCTTAAACCTTAACTGGGCTTAGTTTAGCAAATCAAGTACTTGTTTACTGAGTATGTGGTATGGACTAAGTACCATTTTATATTATAGAAAGTACGAGGACTTTAACTTGGAAGTGTATGAGGGGGGCAGTGGATAAAGAATCATATCTGTAAAACTGAATCCATAAATATTTTCGCCTGCCATCCGGAATGCTCTGGCAGAAGGCGGGGGTGGGGGGAGTACTGTGGCCTTTCCTGTACTTGTTTCAGTGTTTTCATCTTATGGTTTACCAGTGCTCTCATTGTTGCCTTGACGGTAATGGGAATAAAGAGGAGCTCTTCAGTCCATGAATATTTCAGGCCCATGTGTCCCAGAGCTGATCCACTGGCATGATTTGTCGTAATGCTGACATCATGGCTCCTCCAAGAAAGTGGAGTCTCCGCTGGCCTCCACTTTTCCCAAGAAGCCAGCCCTTCCTCTTTCTGACCGGTTCTGGCTCTGGCAACCCAACTCTGGGATGGCCTCCAGGTCCAGGGACCCTGGGACCCAAGTCATTGACAGAGGTGCTGTTTGGCAATTGAAGGTGGGGCAGCAATAGGACAGGGGAAGGTAGAGGCAGAATGAAGTGACTTCTGGAGGAGTCCCAACCCCAAATGCTGCTGCACCCCCATCCCTATGCCTCTGTTCATGACCTGCTCTTTCCAAAGCAAAATATCATAAGGGTGGGGCTTTATGTGTCTTTTCCTGTGAACTTGGCTTTGATGATGAGTGTTGGTCCTCTGATAAAGCCTGGATCTCTGTGGTCTAATGCTAGAGGTCTCACCTCCAGCATCTCGTCATAAAACACCCACTACCTACAGCCTTCCTTCTGGCCACTTAAAGGGAGGGTTCTACAGAAGTGTTTCCTATCAAATGGTAAGAAGTCCCCAAAGCAAGCAGCAGAAGCTGTGGTAATTGTAGCAGACAATCAGAGCTCAGCTCAGGGTCTGAGCCCCAGAGAAAGGGGTCAGCCTTCAGATTCGGGGTCCTCTTTAGCCAGGCACATGTGGCAGCCTTTCTAGAAGAGAACTCATGCTGCTTTCCCCCAGAGCACTCTGCCAGACAGGACTCTCAGGATTGTTTTTACATCCAGATGGGCCAAAGGAAGGAATCCACTCAAGCCCTCAGGGCCTGATGACGAGTGCTCAAGGATCCTATGTCTCTCCTCTTGCTCTGAAGGAAAGAAGGTGATGAAACCATAGGTGTAAACGAAAGAGCTTGAAAAAGAAGGAACTCTCCAGCCTGGATCGTTCTCTGTACAATATGTAGGGCTTAGGGTACAAAAACACTCCGGGCTGTGTGGGAAGTTGTGGATCTTTGCCATAGTATCTGAGGGAAAAAGAAAATCACAAACTCTGGGTCCCTTTTCCTCTAATGTAAATTACAGGGTAGGGGGTCTTGATCATCTCCGGTGAGAACCCTTCCCTCGCCTCATCCAAATGGGGACTCAGCCTGGCCGCCTCCTTCCCACGTGGCGGTTCTCAGAGACACCATGGTGGTGGAGCATGGCATCTCCGTGCCCCATGGTCAAGGCCAAAGGCTGCTCTTCACTTTAAACCTGTAGATTCAAAAATGTGTATGCTCTGAAGCAAGAACTCGGAGCTTCAAACCCAAAATCAGTGGAATTTTTATTCCACCACCATTTACTGAGTACTCATCAGGGGCCTGGGGCAGGGATGGGGGAAGTGGATCTGACCATGGTCCCTGCCCCCAGGGAACTCACAGTCTAATGGTAAATGAATGGAGGCAGGAACAGGAGCATCTATGGAAAATCTCTCCATCTCATGGGGGCTGACTCAACCCAGCTAGCAACAGCCCCCTCTGAATTAGCAGGTAACCAAGAGGAGCCGTAATCCCGGAGGGCAGGGAGGGAGGTTTAGGAATGAACATCCCTTTCATAAATCTCTGCTATTTGCTATGCGCTATGTAAAGGTGTCTGCTCAAGGCTTAAGGTTTGGGCTGATTAGAACATTTCAGAGATAGAGAAGTTAGATTTAATAGTGAGAGATATTTGAAGGACTCAATCCCCTTTTGCCTTCTCTAAGGTACAGAACAGTGTACAATTAGCAGCTGTCTCTTTGCACCAAGGAGAGGAACAAAGGAAGTTTGAGCAATGCAGGCTTTGTTGGAACCAGCTCATTAAAGCACCATTACAGCTTACTGCAGCCTTTTGCAATGGGGACAAGATTGTTTATGCAGAAAATTATAAGGACTGTATCCCTAGCTCTGAAAAGGGTTTAGGAAGCAAATTCATATGATACTAGGGGAATGTTAGCATCTTAAAAATTCAAGCAAAGGCTTTCATTGCTTCATTTGGATTAAAACCGTGAGATGCCGGTTCCAAATGATTCCGACACACGAGTGATGGTTTCTGCCCAGCATTCAAGGATGCCTGTCAGGCTAGGAATCACAGACCTCAAGAGTTTTCAATGTTTTTCCTGGGTTTTTTTGTTTGTTTGTTTTTAATTCAGATGGAGCCATCCAGCGAAGGTATTACAGGTTTGAAGGTTATGTCAGAATCCTGAAGATAGAGCCAGAAAGTTCAAAGACCTGCCCACCACCTCCTCCCGGCTCCCCATACTGCACATGCTCTGTCTCAGTTCCACTTTTCCAACAGTACCTTAAGGGTTTCCCTCTAGTCTGCTCCATCCGAGCCTCCAGGAAACTCAAGGGTTCTGCCCTCCTCACTGGGACAGAGATGTTGGTCACCAGTCCTCCCTTGGGATATTTTCCGCTTAGAACTTTTTCCCAATTCACTGTCCTGGCTGCCTTGTCAATCTTTCCCAGGGTCTTCCTCCCTCTACCCTCCCCCTCAGTCTGATTTCCCGACTACCAGAGGCGTGGTGTGTCTCTAGTACCAGCTTGGTCTCTCATCTCTGCCCTTGGCACAGCCTGGGCTCCTGGGTGGTGGGGGGGGGGGTTCTCCTCTCCTCCCCCCACCCCTCTCAGTACACAACAGTCAGACAAGGCTGCTGCCTGAGAGGGAAGCCTGGGGTGTCGCCCCTGAGCATGGGGTGGAGCCTCAAGTGTTGATCTTCTGTAAAATGTAAGGCGCCTGCTTCTGGAAGCCATCTCTCTCCCTATCTTCATTTCCAAATGATACAAAACGGTCCCTACAGGCCCCTTTTTGCCCAACTTCCTGGCTCTGCCAGCAGGCCCTGTCCCAGCTGCCCTGGCTTCCTGGCCAGCCCCCCAGCCAGGCCTCTCCCTGCTCAGCAACAATAAACTTTGGGAAAGCATCTCTCTGGCCATCCAAGTGGAAGACCTCCTGCTGGCCACCCTGCACAGGAGTCTTGCACACATTGTGCCTCATTTTTCTAGAATGATGGGGAAATAAGAAGGTCCCCTCTGAGACACCATTGCCTTCTCGTGCCAACATGGAATAGTCAGGCCAAGTAACTATGTGCTGATGACGCTTCTCTGCTGATACTGGGTCTCCGTAGGGCGAGGTGCTCTCCCATGGGGAGGTCTCCGGAATGGGGAGCGGCCAGCCCTGCCCTGCCCTGGGGCATACAGAGCATTCAGTGTGCCGGGAAGAATCACCAGGCAAAGGCACTCGGTGCCTTTGTTAGGGTTTGGCTCAGTAATGTAAAAAGAAAACAAAGCCAGCCACTGGTGAAAGAGGGCTTCCTTTTATGCAGAAAGGAGGCTATCACGGAACAGAGAACAGAAACTGGAAAAGCAGTCTCCGCAGCTCCATCTTTCCCACCCTGGGCTTGCAGGGCTTCTTAGGGGCTCCCCCTTTGCCCAGAATGTCAACTCCCTTCTGTGTGGCCAGTCCGTGTTTACTCACAGCTGCTATTTCCGCCCTGGGTGCGGTCTCCGCAGCACGCAGCAGTATTCGGTAGAAATGTCTATATTCTCCACATCAGATTATCCAGTGAGAGGCTCTGGGCACCTGCGGCCACCAGACAGATTCCTGACGCCCCTGGGATCAAAAGTCCACCCCAGTCTGACCCGTCCGGGACAGAACAGGTGATCTGAATCCAGTAACATAGCCCAATTGGTGAAACCAGGGAGGGAGTTCAGAGATGGGAGTTCACCTGCAGTGTGATGGAGGCGAAAGCATCCTGGAGATTGCTGAGTGTCCTGCCCGCTAAGGACTGCAGCGTGGAGGGGTGCAGCGGAAGTCGCCGGTAGGGCCTCGAGAAAGGAGGAGCCAACAGGATGGAGCACTGGTGAGAAATCAAGGAGCCTGAGGATGTGGGAAAGGCCTCAAAGATTTGGTCCATGGGAAGTCTCGGTGGTCTTTGATCATTGCAGGCAGAGGTAGCAAAGGGAGAAATAGTGTGGCCAGTCACCTGGGCAGAAACCAGGTGAAGACAGGAAGGAAGGGGTGACTTGAGGGCACGTGTGAGAACTTTCTCGAGAAAGAGGGAAGTAGAAGGAAGATGGGAGGTGTAGGAGGCCAGGCCCCCTCAGTCCTCCCTCCTTCGGAGAGGGCAAAGTGTTCACAGGGCGAGGGGTGGGTTTTAGGTTTGAACCTCAGTTTTGCAGCTAATTAACTATAGGGCTGCACTCTGTGCCTCAGTTTCTTCTTCTGTAAGGGAAAAGCGGTCTGTAATTTACAGGGGTGGTATAAGAATCAGATATGTCCCTTGCTCAACCTGCACTGAGTTCATGATAAGGGCTCAAAGGGGCCTCTTAATGGTCCAGAAGCTTCCCCTACGAGAAGAAACGATTCCCTCCTCTGGGTACACATAACCCGTGCTGATTTTCTCTTAGACCCTACCTCCCTCTGCCCTGGGTTTTGGTTACTTAGATGCTCTCCCACCTCCCCTCTTAGCTGGACCAGGCAGGAGGGCCCCACTCTTTGGACCATCCCATCCACCACCAGAGGTCCAGGGCCTGGCATACAGCAGGTGCTGGATGCACTTAGTGACCTACCCAGCCACAAAAAGCCATCTCGGTGGGGAATTGCGGAAGCCGCCTTCCGAGCCCCAGTTTTGTCCAATCACTGGCCACATGTGAGCAAAGGACACCGTGTGAGCGGGCCTCAGCATCCTTGTCTGTAAAATGGGAGGCTTGGTCTTCGAGTCCTCTGGAGACCTCCCTTGGAAAAGAAGCTGAATTTTTTTTTTTAAGGAAAAGCAGATTCATGATCTTCTGGATCTAATAAACAGAGAAGTACACAAAACGTTCGCCCACAGAAATGTCTGTTTCAAAGGTGACGTTAGGTTACCAGAAGAGGTAAATTTGACCCCCAGCAGCTCCCTCAGAGCTCAGAGGAGCTCTATCGTTTAAAAAAACAAAAAACAAAACAAAAAATAAAAAACTATCCTCCTGAAGCAGGAGATCTATATCAAGAGGGAAAAAAATTCAGCAGTGAAACTGGCTCTTTCTTTCTTTCCACTCTCCACTCATTCCTTTCTTGGTGAGCCAAATCTCAGTCCCCTGGTGTGGCCCATCACACAAACCTCTGCGTGGGAGGGGGCACTTGAAATTCCGTAGAGCCTCTGCCAATGCTGGAAACTGGGCTCACAAACTTCAATCCAACCAACTGCCGTGAAACCCTCAGTCCATGTGCAATGACCCTCCAAGAGGCCTTGCCTGGACAAAGTGAACATTTGCCCTCCTGGTCAGGCCACGCTCTGGTCCTCAAGGCTGGTCCTGAAATTCCGTCCATGTGGGCTGGCATGTTTGCCTCCCCTGCTAGACTGTGAGCTCCTTGAGGGCAGGGATGGTGGGACCCCTCTCTCTCCAAAGAGCATACACATTTTCAGACAGCTGGTCTGTAGACGACTAACAAATATTTGAGACATATTTTAATTAGGTAATTGACCTTGGGAAATAGTAGGCAGTGGTACCACACACAGAACTAAAGGACGCAGACAAAAGAGAAGACTTCAAGGGTGAAGACCATGAAGTGATTTAGGGGGGGTGGGTGGGCGCTGAGTTTGATGTGCCAGCTGAAAGGGTCCAGCTGGGTGGAAAGCACCTGGAGATACAGGGCTAGGGCCCAGGCAAGCAGTCGGGAATATGTTTGGAGAAATCAGCTTATTGGCTAATAAGCATCATGGGCACGTATGAGATAAGCCTAGGAGAGAAGGGCTACCAGGACACTGAGGCTGGAATTCTGGAGAAGTCCATCTCTTAGAGGACAAGGAGGTTGACTTAGAAGAGCAGAGAAGCAGAGGGACAACCAGAAAGTGCATGGGAGAAAAAGGAGAAGAGAGTTTCAAGAAGGAAAGGCTGGAAATTGAGTCGGGATCTTTAACAGAGTGGTTTTGAAAGAGACGAAGTGGGTGGGAGCAGAACAAAGGCAGAGGAAAGGAGGGCGGACCTGATGGTCAAGTTCTGCCTATAATAATGAAGCATGTAGAAATAAATTGAGGAATGCAATAACACAAGGAGGAAAATGGAGGTAGCAAAGATTTTTTAAACAAACAAAAAACAAGCACGAGAGCCTTAGCCAGCCCTCTTGCCTTGTTATGTTTCTTTCTATAGGGAACTATGTTCCACACTCTAATCAAGTTTCAACCAGGAGACAAGAAGTTGAGTTTCTCCAAGTCTTCCTTAAACTCTTCGTTAGCACTTTCTCCTTCAAGTGTGTTACTTGTCTCGTGGCAGAATGGCAAGGAGGACAAACTCCATTATGGAAAGTGTCCTCACAAGGACAAGTTGGAACACAAATGCCCCCTTGGGCTCTGTGTCTGGTTGCACGGGGCACAGGAAGCATAGAGTCTACATGAGGCTAAAATGGAAAAGTTGCCTTCCTCAAATCGCAAGTGTAAACTATATACACAGAACACAAGATAACTTCCCGTGCACTCAAGGACCTTCTTCCTCTCTATCTGGTCTGCTCAGAGGATTGGATAAGGAGCAATGGAGAAAACAAAATCAGCAGCAAAACACCTGTCCTCCAGGAGTTTGCAGTCTACCTATAACTCCACGCAAATGCTCCAAGGGTTTCTTGAGTTCTGGAATCATCCAGATCTGAACTGGGGTGGGGGTGGCCCACTGGACTTACCAATTGCTAGCCTTGAGTAAGGAACATAAACTCCCTGGGCCTGATTCTTGGCCTATAAAACAGGAAAATTTTTCACGTTTTTTTAATTAGGACTGGAATCGTGTTTAAAGCACTTGGCACAGTGGCTGGCATATAGAGGGGAGAGTTGCCTTAATTACTCTGGTTGCAATGTGGGGATGGAGTTCATACCAAATCTAGCCAGGTTGCCCAGAGAAAATGAAAATGGCTTCTTGGAGAAAGCAGAAATAAAAATTATCCTTCAAACATAAACAGCGTTTTCCCTAAACAAGATGCTGCTTGTGAAGTTCTGACTATTCATCCATCCATTCATTCATTCAACAAACATTTTTGGAGTGCCCAGAATGTGCCAGGCATGTTAGGAACACATTAGGACATTAGTAACACAGCTAAGCAACCACGGTTTTCCAATGAGGTATTGAAAAATAAGCCAAGCTTCAAACCCAGGTAATTCCTATCTCCCTTTTCCTTACATGTATCAGAAATGCCATAGAGAAATGAACCATGACATGAATCTCTAGACCCATTTGTAGGTTTTATAGTGGGATTTTTCCTTTTCTTTTCAGCTGCTCTGGCTTTTCACAAAGAATCAAGTGTCTACACATTGTAGAATTTCCATGTAAAATAAAACGTCTGTCCTCATATAAGGGCTTTTAAAATAATGCTTGAGATATCCCTTTGTTGAAGTTCATCGCTGTAGAACCACTCTTCCCTCTCCGCAGGGAGCTTACTCTTCACAGCCACAGGAAGAGCTGGGCGCATGGGGATGGAGATGCTCTGGGGAGGCGGGGAGACATCAAATTAGAACTTTTTTTTTTTTACCGGCCAGAAGCTCCTCACTTTTGAAAATAAAATTTAAATATTTAAGAAGTTTCTTTGACTGGTTTGTTCTTTGTTATACAGTCTCATTCGCCCATTTTTCTAATCTCTCTGCAAAATTCAAGCACATGTTTTTTCACCCGTGGTCCTCCCTACTCTAAGAGAAAGCCAGCAGGTAGCCCATCCTAACCCCAGCAGAAGCTGTAGCTAAAAATTCCTGCAAAGGAAAGGGGTAGAAGCCACTCAAGGTCCTCAGTCTCTTGAGCCCAAACCCTAGAGTTTGAGGGGTCCTCAACCATCAACCCATCTCTTTCTGGAGCTCTTTGCACACAGAAATCCCACATCCTACTCAGAGAGGAAAGGCTCTCTAACTTCACAGGGACCCTGGAGGAGCTGTAGTGACGTATTTGTCAACCGTGGAGCAACTTTTCTTGTCGCTGAATTGTATCACCCATCATTGTCAGGGGCTTGGATTCCCTCTCCAGCCCTCCACAGGGAGCTGGCCAGAAAGGGAGCCTAGATGCCAAATAATTGTCTTTAGAGAACTTTCTAGTGGATAAAGCACTTGTAAAGTACTAACTGAGACATATTTTTTTCATCATCTTGTGGATTATAATAATGGCTACCTCTTATTACGCCAGATGCTTCTCTTGGTGTTCCTGACATGTATTTACTCATATAGTCTTCAAAACAACCATTGAAAGCCTTGCTACTCAAAGTGTGATCTGTGAATCAGCAGCATCACCACCATCTGGGAGCTCATGAGAGATAATAAGCATCTCAGGCTCCACCGAGGGCCAACAAAATCAGAATGTGTATTTTAACAAGACGGTGAGTTCAAGTTCCAGTTTGAGAAGTGCTGCTCTACTCACTGCTATTATCCCCATTTCATAGATAAAGAAACCAAGGCACAGAGAGGCTAGGTAACTTGCACAAGAATATGCAGATAGTAAGTGGCAGAGCCGGGATTCAGACCGAAGAAACTAGAGGTCAGAGCCCACGCTCTTCACACCACGTAACACTGACATTGAATCACCACTTAAGTATCTCTCCAGAGTAATTTCTTATTCCCAGCTCCTGCCCTGAGTCCAAGGCCCCTCCACTCTGCTGCCAGTCTATGCAAAACACTGCCCTCATTGTACTTCCCAGCATAGCATGTTCAATGTCACCCCAAGACTCGCCAGGTAGGGGTTAAATCCTCTTTCATAGAGGACAAGACCTCTGACAATATGACCCCAGGCAACCTTTCCAACTTCATCTTTCGGCTTCCCCTGACTCCCCATTCATGTCACCCAAACTTGGGGATACCTTTGCATTCTCTCACAGATGGGAAGTGCCCTCTACCTAGAACTTTCCTTCTTCTCCATCTGGCAAATCCAAATCCAAGCCCAAGTGTCAGTTCGACATGGAAGCATTTCCTAGCACCCTCAGCCAAATTGTATCATCTCAGGCCCTCTGGGCTCGTAACACTTAGTTCACACCACATTGGTAAGTCTTGTATGTTGTTATGGATCTATGTCTCTCCTACAACTCCAAAATGTGACCTCCATGAAAAGAGGCCATGCTATATGTGTCTTTGAGCCCTCGGTGACCACCACAGTGCTTTACCCATAGCAGTGAGCGCTTGTGCTGTGAGTCAATGAAATGTGTGGGTTGCCTCGTTCCACGGATAAATGGGGAGAATGGAGCATTTCATCCAATGAACTCTCTGCCTGGGTAGAGGGGAAGTGCCACCTTCCAGATTGTGCTTTCACTCAACACAGTCTTGGAAGAAGCAGCTCAGAGTATTTAACAAGGAGCCTCATCTTAAAAGGCACCAAGTTCTCCACCGAGCCTCTTCGAGTAGAGGTTGGAGAGTACAGTTTTGCCACCATAATCCTTCTCTTTGTATCATGATACTTGAGGGAATTCCCTCAATGTCCCTTTAGATTGCAATGGTCTGTGACTAAAAATGATATTGTGTATGAAGCCAACACCTAGGCTATTTGGCATGGCAAGACCTGGCCCTTCAGGATGGAGGGAATTGTTTCAGGGCATAATTTGGGATCACCAATTACTCCAAGGTACACTTCCTTTTATTAAATTTCTACATCTTCCACCAAATCAACTTGCCTTCCCCAGGCTCCTGGGAAATCTAGGCACTTTGGGACGCTGTCCTGAACACAAAACCAATTCCTGGACCATATCCATCGGCAAGGCAACATTTGTTTTTTGAAAAATCTTAGATGCCAACACTTTCTCCAAAATATTCAAAGAAAAACCAAAAATTAGGTCAGAGACTGTGTCAGCAGGAGGACACTGAAAAACTTCTCCATTTTTTTTCTTGATTGCTAGAGAATATAACTATTTGGAGAAGCTCTCCATTGTAAGTACTGTAGTTGGCATTACAATTTAATATTTTAATTAATTTAATGTAATATTAAATTAATATTTAATATTAATTTTTAATATTACAAACCCTTGAAATTTTCAAGAGTTTGTAATATTCACCTGCGGCCTCAGAAAAACTTGACCCTGGAGGATGTGCAAGACCTATTTCTACTTCTCACCATCCTGCCATCTGGAAACAGTAGGAGTGGTCTGTGTATGTTCGCCTTGGAACATCCCTTTGCCCAGGGACACTCAGTGCCCTCCACACAGTCAGCCCCAGTCTCAGATCCCACTAACTCTCAACCTGTGGTAAAACAAATGAGGCACCTCGCTCCTGGTCTTTAACTGTGTTCTTCCCTGTACCTGTGGTGCTGCCTCACACCTGCCCATCTGTCATGATTCTAAATCCAACCAGGACCTCATTGTCCAGTTCCTCTGCTGGCACAGAGTGGGACAGCAGGAGATCTGTGTCATGAAGGGCTACTGCCACCACACCCACTGGGAAGCTCCCCTTGCCACCTCCCTCAACATTAAAGAACATGTGAAACACAATGGTAATTGACATTTAATGTATCTGACCACATGTTTCTACCATCTTGATACCAGGAGCTAAATTATACTCCATTCGTTTCTCCCCAGGTGAAACACTAGGTGTACCTGGCACCTAGTAAGTACTCAATAAATGTTTGTTGGATTAGTTGGATGAATAAATTTCCCTGAACTTTTATGAATATTAGTTGTGATTTAGTTGGATGAATAAATTTCCCTGAACTTTTATGAATATTAGTTGTGATTATACACAAACATATGTCTGTTTGTATATTTATAATAGTCTTTCCTAAGTGCAATTTTTTAATAGTGCTGTATTAAAAATGAGGCAAATTTAAAAGAACAAGAATATTAATGAGTCTTATGACATCTTTTTCTGTTAATTAGGGAAGTGGCAGTAATTTCAAGTAAAATGCTACTTGGGTCATCCATGCAATAGGTATGAAACAACAGTAAGGCAGAAAGCCCAGGTGAGCCAGAATTTTGCTGCACCAAGGTAGATTTTAACCTCAATCACTACTGCTGACACAGTGGGAGGAGGGGAAAGGGATTTATAGGGATAATAGGAAATGCCATGGAGGAAAAGGTTCTGAGTTAAGAGTGGACAAATATTTTCTGGGCAGCCCTCAGACCAGAAGGTCTCCTCTTTTTTTTTTTTTTTTTTTTTCTTTTTCTTTTTTTCCTGAAACAAGACTACAAAGTTTTTCTTAGTACCACAAGACGCAACACAGTTAGAAGGGACTTGAAAAATGCCTTCTTACTCACTAGGGGCATCAAAGTCCTAACTCCCAAGGTACCACCTCTATGAAAATTTACATAACAGCAATCAGCAATATCCCTGGACTTATAAAATTTTGAAAAATTATTTTGAAAAATTGCAGCAGAGAGATTGAGATCCCTTGTAGCATCCATTTTGTAGAGAGAAGCACAGGTAGTCATTAAGAGCTTGAAGCCAGGCTGTCTGGGCTGGACTCTGGATCGTCCATTGAGTAGCTCTCATTTTTGGCAAGTAACCTAGCCTCACTATGTCTCAGTTTCCTTCTCTGTAAAATGGGGATAATTACACCTTATAAAGTTACTTGGAGAATTAAATAGGTTAATATTGAGGAATAAGTGAGTTAACATTGTCAAAGGCATAGAAACATGTGTGGCATGTGCTAAGCCCTGTCGTTATACATAGAGCAACGTCCAATGCAGAAGCGACAAGCGTGCATCTGAAAAAGATACAAAAGAAAGATAATGATATTCATATTATCTTCTTTTGTGAAGTGTCTGTTCAGGTCCTTTGCCCATTTTCATTGGGTGGTTTGTCCTTTTATTATTTATTTCTAAGAGTTGTTTGTAGATTCTAAGTGCCAGTCCTTTGTCAGATATGTGTATTTGAAATAAACAAAATAAAAGACGCTCAGTATCATTAGTCATTAGGGAAATGCAAATTAGAACCACAGTGATGACATTTACACACCCACAAGAATGGCTACCATTAAAAAGACAGATGACACCAAGTCTTGGGGAGGATGTTGAGCAACTACAATTCTCAGTGCACGGCCGGTGGGAGTGTAAAATGATACAACCATTTCGGAAACCAGTTTGGCAGTTTCTCACAGAGTTAAACATTTACCTACCCTATGACTTGGGTATTTACCCAAGAGATATGAAAGCATATGTTTACACAAAGAACTTGTACAAGAATGTTCACAGCTGTGTTGTTCAGAACAGCCAAACACTGGAGACAACCCAAATGTCCATTAACAGCAGAATAGCTAACACCCCACAGTACACTGATCTAATGGAACTAATATGCACAACGACAAAGATGAATTTCATGGACGTGACGTTGAGCAAAAGATGCCAGATACACAAGAGTAGATACTGTGTGCTTTCATTTATGTAAAGTTCCAGGACAGGCAAAACTAATCTATAGAGATAGAAATCAGAAAGTAGTTACCTCTGGGTGGGAGGGGGATTGACTGAAAAGGACCAGAAAGCAACATTCTATGGCAGTTCCAACTGGGGGTGATTTTGTCCCCCAGGGAACATTCATCAATGTCTGGAGGCATTTTATTTTGATTGTCCTGTTCTGGCATCTATTGCATATTTTCAAGTTCAGAAGCTATTAACTATCCTACAATGCACAGGACAGCTACCCACAACAAAGGATGACCCAACCCCACATGTCAGTAGTGCAGAGGTTGAGAAATCTCTGTCTGGAGTGATGGAAATGTTCTATATCTGACTGGTTACATGGGTTTAGCAAAACTCATCAAACTCTATTTTGCTGTATGTAATTATAACCCCAATTTAAAAAGACACTGAACAAAATGACAAAAGAAAACAGACCATGAGAGAGACATTCCCTTGGGCACATGTGGCTCCATTATCAACCCCTTCTGAGGAAGAATCATCAGTTTTACTATACCCATGCTGTAACTATACCAATATTTTATGTAATCTGATTTAATTAGCCATTAGTAAATATATGTAATCCATCTAGAGTGTGAATTCATTTATTCGCCACTAATCCTTTTGGATGACCCTACCAAATCCTGAGTTAACCATGGTTCCCTCTGAGGTTGAGAAGAGATCTTAACCAGGAAGACCCTATCAACATCCCGGTGATTAGAAACCTTACACACAATGGATAGGTAACTGATGGATGAAACTCTTTCCCCCAAACAGTTTGGAAGATAGTGAAAGACAATAGTTTTTAGTAGATTTTTTTAATATTTGAGAAATAGATCCGTAGAAGACCATAGGACGCTAGGAAAAGTATCTTATCTTTGGAAAGAATATCAGGGCATGAGCAAATCCTACCACAAACCATTCCTTGGTGCAACAGCCAGCGAAGCACTAATAAAGGATAACAATCTCATCAGACTGTATAGAGCTGGAGGATTTTAAATGTGTTGTCATACGTAATAAATTAATTGATCATCAGAGCAACTCTGAAAGGTAAGGCAGGTATTAATCTTCCCACAAATAAGCCGAATCTTAGTAATTAGATGCTTTGCTAACGACACAAATGGAGGATTCAGAACACAAATCCATAATCCCATGGAAGGACATGGATGGAGGTAGCCCAGAGCAAGGAGTCTATGGGACCAAGGCAACATGCAGTCTGGAGCCTGAACCCCCCATTCTGCTTCTGGACCATACTCTGGGTACCTGGGAACCTGAGTTCCTTGTCCAAAGAGCCCCAAGCTCACATCCATGGCAAATGTGAGCGTCTTTCCCAGTTCTGTTGTCCTAAGTACAGACCACATCGCCAGTGTGACCATGCCAATACGCCCAGAGGGTGTTCACAGTATCAGAAGAAAGTATGAATAAAGCTTGCATTTGTGGGCTGGGTCATCTACATGTGGGCACTCAGGCTCCTTGTAGCATAGGATGAAAATTAGGGTGAGAGGAAAAGGGGTAGTTAGGCCAGTGACCGTTATTCCCTGTGCCACCATGTTCCGACATGCAAATACAAAGAGTCTGAAAACTCTAAATCTGAACCTAGCCTTCCAGGTCATCATGAAGGTATATTTGTTAAAGTAGGATAGAGTATTAATAGTTTGCTAGTTTGGTTTATAACTTACACTTTGTCAAGTAGTATGTGGACCTTCATTTGTACTCTTGTCCTAGGCCATACAAATGTTCAGGCAGGTCTGAGGTCACATACAAATGGGAAATTCAAGGACATGTAGTTGGGCTATAGTACCAGGGATTCTAGCTTTAATGAGCGTAGCAAAGGCGTAGAGAGTAAAAGAATTCCCAATGTCTAGAGAATCCCTTTCCTCCTGTCTTAGAATTCTTCTTCTAGATAACCATTGTTTCCCACCCACACCCCCAATTTCTCTGGTAAAGTAAAAGGAGTCTGGGATGATTGTTGATTGTTTCATATCCGTACTTCTAAATACTTTCTTATGTTACTGAATTTAATGAGAATAGCACTAACGCTGCACTGTTGAGTCTGGATGCAGGATATTTCATAAGAAAACTCTTTTTCATGTAAGTATCTGTTCCCAATTTTCTAAAATTTATTAGCTAGAGATGCTCAATCTTGTCAAATAATTTTTGGTATCTATTGAAATGATCATTTTTTTTGTTTGCTTCATTGCTATGAACACTAAATCATCATGAATTTCCTGGTATAAATCTTTTTTTGTCGTTTCAAAATACTGAAATGTTGGTGTTTTAAGATTTTTTATTTTGTTTATAGGCAATCTTTTTTCTATACTGTTATTTTCCCCAGTTTTGTCTGATTTTTTTAAAGCCAAGAATAGCTAACAGAAGAATGATGTGGCTTTTGAAATCTGTGAGAATGCATTCATAAATCTATCTAGTCTTAGAGATTTTTTTAATACCTTGAAAAATTTAAAATTTTTACCTTAGCTATTTCTCTCTCTTTTATTTTTTTGGTTCCTGGACATCATTCGAGTCATATGTATTTTTTCAAAATCATATATTTTTGAGATTTCAAAAATATTACCATAATTGTACATGATTTTTATGGCCATTTTAAAGCCCTTTTCCTATCTAACCAACATTTTCTTTCTCATTCCTACTTTGGTATATTTATACTCTCTCTCTTATTCTTGCCAGTTGATATTTTCAAGTTCAAAAGTTTTCAGTTCTGGTTACATTGCAGAGCCTCAGGGGAAATTTTTTTATTGTAAAAATTTTTATGTTGTGCATTCATTTTCATTCATCTCAAAAGTATTTTCTAATTTCCTTTGTGATTTCTTCTCTGAACCATTGTTTGTAAAAGATCTGTTGTTTAATTCCTACAAGGTTTTTAATGTTCCAGTTTTCTTCTTTTACCTGAGTCCTAGTTTCCATTCATTGTCATTGGAGAAGACACTTTGTATGATTTCAGAGTTTTTCCTTTTATTGAGATGTTTTGTGTCTTAACACATGGTCTATCCTAGAGAATGTTCCAAGTGTACTTGAGAAGAGTATAGATTCTGCTGTTGTTGAGTAGAGTGTTCTGTATACGTCTGCTAGGTCTAGTTGGTTTATAGTGTTGTTCAATTCTTCTATTTCCTTAATGATCTTTTGTCTATATGTTCTATACATTATTGAAAATAAGGTGTTTAAGTCACCAGCTATTATTGTAGAACTGCCTATTTGTCTCTTTAATTTTGTCAACTGTTTCTTTATATACATAGTGCTCCATTTTGGGATACATATATGTTTATAATTGTTATAAGTTCTTGATGAATTGATCCTTTTATCAATATATAATGTCCTTCTTTGTCTGTTATAACAGTTTTTAACTTAAAATCTGTTTTGTCTGACATTAGTATAGCCACCTTTTTTTGGTTATTATTTACATGGAATATCTTTTTTCATTCCTTCACTTTTAACCTATTTGTGCCTTTGGATCTAAGGTGAATCTATTGTAGGGAGCACATAGTTGGATCATGCTTCAAATCCATCCTCCCATTATCTGCATTTTAATTGGAGAGCTTAATCCATTTACATTTAAAGTAATTGCTGATAAGAAAAGATTTGCTTCTGCCATTTTGCTCTTTGTTTTCTAAACATCATATCTTTTTTTTGTCCCTCAATTCCTCCATTACTGTCTTTTTTTTGTGTTTAATTGATTCTTATTCCCTCCTCATTTCTTTTTCTGTGTATTTTTTAGTTATTTTCTAATTGGTTACCCTGAGAGTTACAATTAACTTTCTAAATTTACAACACTCTGGTTTGAACTGATACCAACTTAGCTTCAATAACATACAAAAGATCTGCTCCCTTGTTGTTATTGTCACAAATTATGTCATTATACATTGTGTGCCCATGAATCTCTTTGAGTTTAGCCTACTTGGTGTTCATTGAGCTTCTTGAATGTGTAAATTCATATCTTTCATCAAATTTGAGAAGTTTTTGGCCATTATTTTTGTCAGTCTTTCTGCTTCCTTCTCTCCTCTCCTTCTAGGATTCCGATAGTACATATGTCATTGTGTCTGATGGTATACCACAGATCTCTTAGACTTCATTCATTTTTCTTTATTCTTTTTTCTTTCTGTATAATTTTAATTGACCTGTCTTTAAGGTTGTTGATTCTTTCTTCTACCTCCTCAAATCAGTTGTTGAAACTTTCTAGTGAATTTTCATTTTCTGCTACCAGAAGCCTTCACTTCCTGCTGCAAAAAACCTAAACATCAGTCAGACATGCGAGCTTAGGGGTCTTCTCAGGTTTTTTCTGAGCACACGTCAAGCCCTGGGCTTGCACATTGCCTTCTGGTTTCCCCAGTATACCCAGGAGCTTTTCAAAGCCCTCATTTGCCCATGTATTTCAGCCTCTTCCTTCCTAGGATATACACTCTCTCTGCTGCTTGCCCACCTGTTTTCCCAGATCCAGATGCTTTCAGGTGGTATATTCCACTAAATGCTCTTGACAGGCACCATCCAGGGGGCCACTCCAGTCTGAGAGAGTTCCAACAGGATGAAACAAAGACAAGACCCTGATCTGATTCCTCAGATTGCCCCCAGAAAGATAAAAACCCACAGCCACAATTCCTTAAGGGCAATGCCCACATTCCCCCACTTTGGCACCAGCAAGCCACACCAGGAATGTAGACTGGTGTAGGCTTCATGGCTGCTATTCAGCTGGGTAATGGGGGATTATAGATGGGTAAGTAAAAACACCACAGTGCTCTTGCCAACATTTAGCAGATTCTCTCCTCATTAAGCACTCCTCTGATGTAAGTTTATACTAGATTCCAAAGTTCTGAAAAAGTTGATTATGACAGGTTTGGGCCACTTAATCTAACTTCAGTGGAAGGAGGAATACTTAGAGCTCCCTACTCCATCATTTTCAATGACATTACTTTTAAAACGTTTTTAATTTTTAATTTTGTCAGTGGTATCACTGAAAAGTTTATTTTTAACATATTGAAATTTTATTTATTGCCTGGGAAAATAATCAGCTTTTTAAATTTTTGATGGTAGTTTGCAAAAATATGTTTGTATCCTGTAGAACACAAAATTTGATTTATTAAATCAACCCTATTAACTCATTTATTTAAATATTTTGTATCTAATTGTTTTCGTAGAGGTGAATGATGCATTTAGTTCTCTTATTGCTACTAAGTTTTTGCCTTTTCCTCATATTTCTAAGTTATAACTTTATATTTTTAATACTGCTATTTATCATACCAAAGTAAATGATTTCTAAAAGTTTGCTATGGCTTTTACTCTTTAGTTCTTTGTTCCATTTAATGTTTTTTGCCTAAAATTATATTTTGTCTAATATTAAAAATACCATCTGAGCTTTTTCTTTGTATTTTTGCCATTTGTTTCAATTTTGATTTTAATATGTAATTTTTAGGTGTGTTTCTAAAGTAGAAAATAGCTTCATTGAATTTTGTTTTATTAGCATAAAATATTTCACTTCTGTCATTTTGCCTTGTGTTTTTGTTTTTTCATATTTCCTTGCTTTTTACCATTTTTTTCTGTGCTAAATATGTTTTCTTTCATCCACTGATTTAAAAGTTATATCTATTTTTGTTCTACAAGTGATTTCTTCAATTAAAAACATATATTTGGACTCTTTCTTCTCTGATTGTCAATGTCAGTAATTAAATAGCATCCATCTTTTTTTTTTTTTTTAAACATCTTTATTGAAGTATAATTGCCTTACAATGGTGTGTTAGCTTCTGCTTTATAACAAAGTGAATCAGTTATACATATACGATATGTTCCCATTTCTCTTCCCTCTTGCATCTCCCTCCCTCCCACCCTCCCCATCCCACCCCTCTAGGTGGTCACAAAGCACCGAGCTGATCTCCCTGTGCTATGCGGCTGCTTCCCACTAGCTATCTATTTTACATTTGGTAGTGTATATATGTCCATGACACTCTCTTACCCTGTCACATCTCACAATAGCATCCATCTTTAAGTCCTACCTGTGAGAAATGATATTTAGCCTGCATTGTCTTTTTTCTTGCTTGCTTTCATAATTTTCCAGGTTTGGCTTTAATAATCTGGGATTTTAGACGTACATAATTTAATATGCTTACCATTATTTATCTGTTATTTAAGGAATAATTTGCAGTGTTTGAGCAGTTTTATAATCATACTAATAATAACTGTTCGGACTCATTTATATATGTCTTATAAGCTTCATTGTTCACTGCCAAGTCTGTCAAATCACAATTCTCTCATTTTTTTTCCAAAAGCAAGATATTCCCCTTATGATCTTTTTTCTTCTTCTTCTTCCAGTTTTATTGAAATATAATTGACATACAGCACAGAATAGTGATTTGACTTACAGACGTCATGAAATTATTACCACACTAAGTTCAATGAACTTCCATCATCTCATATAAATACAAAATCAAAGAAATTAAAATTTTTTTCTTGTGATGAGAACTCAAGATTTACTCTCAACAACTTTCATGTATAATATATAGCAGTGTTAATTATATTTATCATGTTGTACATTATACCCCTAGTACTTATTTATCTTATAACTGGAAGTTTGTAAGTTTTGACTGCCTTCATCCAGTTCCCCCGCCCCTAACCAACTGCCTCTGGTAATCACAAATCCAATCTCTTTTTCTATGAGTTTGTTTGTTCATTTGTTTGTTTTTGAAATATAACTGAGTTACAACACTATGTTAGCTCCTATTACACAGCATGGTGATTTGGTATTTCTATACATTTCAAACTGATCACCACAATAATTTAGCTATGACATGTCACCATACACAGATATTACATTGTTATAGACTATATTCCCCACACTGTACATTTTATAACTGTGACTCATTTATTTTGCAGCTGGAAGTTTGTACCTCTTAATCACCCTCACCTATTTCACTCATCCCCCACACCCCTTCCCCTCTGGCAACCACCTGTTTGTTCTCTGTATCTATAACTCTGTTTCTGTTTTGTTATGTTTGTTCATATGTTTTGTTTTTTAGATTCCACATATAAGTGAAATAATACAGCATTTGTCTTTCTCTGTCTGACTTATTTCACACAGCAAAATACTGTCTAGGTTAATCCATATTGTCGCAAATGGAAAAATTTCATTCTTTTTATGGCTGAGTTATATTCCACTGCACATATATATTACAACTTCTTTTTCCATCCATCTATTGATGGACACTTAGGTTGCCTCCATATCCTGGTTATTGTAAATAATGCTGCAATGAACATAATGGTCCATATATCTTTTCTAATTAGTGTTTTTGTTTTCTTCAGATAAATACCCAGAAGTGGAATTGCTGGATCATACAGTAGTTCTATCTTTGTTTTGAGGAACCTCCATACTGTTTTCCAAGTGGCTGCACCAATTTACATTCCTACGAACAATGCACAAGGGTTCCCTTTTCTCCACATCCTCACCAACACTTGTAATTTGTTGTCTCTTTGACAGTAGTCATTCTAACAGGTGTGAGGTGATATCTCACCGTGGTTTTGAGTTGCATTTCTCTGATGATTAATTAGTGATGTTGAGCATCTTTTCATGTGCCTGTTGGCCATCTGTATGTCTTCTTTAGAGAAATGTCTATTCAGATCCTCTGCCTACTTTTAAATCAGGTGGTTTGAGTTTTTGATGTTGAGTTGTATGAGTTCTTTATATATTTTGGATATTAACCCCTTGTCAGATATATCATTTGCCAGTATCTCCTCCTATTCACAGGGCCCATGAAAGTCATAATGTGACCTTGCACATAGGAAGGACTCTGTCAGTTTGAGTCACAGTATTTTCCCTGAAAACTCTGTTGACACTATTCAGTTGTCTTTTAATGTTATTGATTCAGAAAACAGTGGATTTGATTTATTCATATCTGGCCTGTTCTTTGATTTTGAATACTTTTTATTCTTTATATTTAAAATATTACCGCATGGGTCTAGATATTTATTATTCACTTTATCTGCTATGCAGGAAAGACCCAAATATGTTTCTTCAACTCAAGCAAGTTGTCTTCTATTTATTTGATCACTGTTTTTGCTCTGTTGTTTTCTCTGAGGAGTTTTTGTTTTATGTACATTGTATCTTCTTGATAAGTGTTCCAGGTCTTTTATCTATTCTCTCATCTAAGTGCTCCAAGGACTCTTAGGTTGACTCCTGGGAGAATTTCTCAGGCCAGTATTATTATTGCTTCAATTTCTAGAGTTTCCAATCCACTGTTTATTGCCTCTCTGCCATTCTTAATCCAACAGTCAAGGTTTTCATCTCCTTGCAGGATTTCCTGATCTTATCTGGTCCTTCTTCATAATAATCAACTACCATAAGGGTAATTCTGTCTTTAATCTTACTGCATGACAAGGTCATGTTTTCTGAAGTTCTTCTCTGCATATTTTAGTAATATAGGTATTCATTCATTATAATTCTTTAGTGTCATCATTTCTTTGCAATTTTCTTAATGTATTCAGTCAAGTTTTTCTTTTTCTCCTCTTTATACAGGAAGGTCTTTGCTTGTCCAGCATTGGCATTGGAGATGAGTTCTGGCAAAGAACATTAAAGTCTCTAGTCATATCATGCTGGCCCACATTAAAAGAGAAAGGGATATTTTGAATAAAGTATGGTGTAACTCTGATTTTGTGAAAGTCAGCAGGGCAGGGGGACAGAAGGGAAGTTCCAAAGCCAATAGCTATGAGCAAGGAACTTCATTAATGTGCTACAGAAGATCTTGTCTATATTTGGGACAGCATCCAGGAATCACTCAGGCCAGAGCCTCCACTCATTGTCTGGAAAAGTTGTCTTCAGTAGTCATTAGTCATTCACTGCATGGCCATCATTACTAACAGGAAACTCATACTTCCTGTGGCTACCAGGCCATGTGGCCTATAGTGCCTGATAAACTTCCAGGAGGTGAAGGTGAGCTCAAGATGAGCCCTTCATAGGGTCTGTGGCCTACACTCTCTGCTGGCCCTAGCCCATCCTTAGAAGGGGACACAGATCTTCAATCCTTTTCTGAATCTCTTGGAGCCAGCTGTGTTTCAGAATTCATAATTTAAAAAGGTAGAAGCTGGAGAACGAAGGTTATCATAACAGGAAAGAATCTTGCAGGGCAATAGTGGAGTATAAATTACACCAAGATGTGCCACCCAAGATGAGACAGCTGGAGTCCTTGCTTAAGGGTGAGGGAGAGGGAAGATGAAGCATAAATTCTCAGGTGCTTTGAGCTCTTGCAAATGTGCAGGCACAAAATGGACTCCCATAGCCTGAGGGCGGTTCCCCAAGAAAGGGCCTCAGGTCTCAGGTATGGGTCCTGGGGAGTAAAAGTACATGAAAATGAAATTGTAAAAATAGATCCTGGGGTTTTGAGCAGAGCACCCACCTTGCCATCATACATTCATCATGCAACACCCCAGGTAGGTTTCAGGCAACATCTTGAAATCGAACACACATTCTGCCACAAAACATAGGAAGAGTCCCAGTAAATGGGATAAAGTGTACAAAATAATATAAACATATTAGAGTTTTTTCAGAGTTAATGTACATTTTTACAGGCTGGTTGGCAAAATAATGTGATTATACCATAAATACTCTGAAATTTTTTAACAACTTTAACAACTTATTGAGATATGATTAACACGTAAAAAGTTGTACATGTTTAATGGATACATCGTCAATACAATTTGGGGATAAGTATACAAACTCTAGTATTTTTCCTAAGGAATCATTCAGTATAACTTCAAACCCATATTGACTCAGACTAGGCTAAATACCTTTAGCTCTGCATGCAAGAAGCGTCCGTGTCAGCTGGGGGTTCCTATTGTGACCAGGTTGGGGTTGGACATCAATGAGTTGGGAGCAGATGCTCAGGTGAAGAGCCAGCACCACAATAGATGGCTTTTCTTACTGTGTCCTGTGTCCTCCCTCTCAGTAAGCACGAGTTTCTGTCTAAACAGTTTCTGACTGAGTCAACAGCCATGATCTCTTATTCACAGATAAGTGCATGTTGTCCAACTGTGCAGCAATTAACCCATCATTCATTTTCACCGTTTCACCTGTGGGAATTTTTTCTCCTGTATTCTCAATGTCATCACTATTATCCATCTCAGTTCAGGTAGGATTAGATTCTGTGTAGCCAAATCCATTTTGGTACCAGTTTTGAAAACAACTGTGCTTTCTCAAATATGCTCACATTTTGGAATTGCAGATATGGGGTCTCAGGTTTGTACTAAAAGAATTTCTTTTTGATCTCTCACTTCTCTCTTCCCACCCAAGCAAGCTGCTGCTTTACACAAGGGGAATCACAAACTCCTCTTCAATTCAGGAATACCAATCCAGCAGAAATTCCTCAAAGTTTCCCGAATGTGGATGCCACACTACAGCACTGAGGCAGCTTCTATTTTATTTTCCAGTGGGAATCAGGGAGGAGAGAAAAGTGTGTTCTTAGATTGCCCTCTTACCCAAAAGTCCTGCTTATGGCATGTAATGCTGGAAACAGGGCAGGGGTTGGGGGGTATTTCAAGAACCATACACTTTCTGATAAGGTGTCCTACTTTGCTAATCAAGATCTCTTTATTACTACCAGTAAGTACTAAGTTCTTTCATAAGTATTTACTGCAGTGTCTGTCAGTATGCATGTATGTGTTTGCTGTCTCATGTTTCTTGGCCTCTTTTCAGTCATATACTCCCGTCAATATGCAATCCCTCTGAAGTTACTATTGTGTCCTTTACCATATAGCTGGCATCGTTTATGTGTCAGAAACATTTATCCACGAATTTATATCAACCACTTTTCCATAGACCCAAGTTTAAGCACTTGCTTTGGCAGTTTAGAAATCACACGTAAGTTTTTTTTTTCTGGACTTAGGGGACAAAACAGTCTAGTCCACAGTCGTCTCCATCAGATTGGACATGACTCATTCAACCGTAACAGCAAAATCATCCAGGAACTCCAATGGAGAAAACGTAAGCTTAGGAAAAATTTTCTTCCTTTCCTATCATAAAAACTAAACTATGAATATTTATTGATATGTACAACAGAAATGATAGTTTGGAGCACACCTGGATTCAACTGGCTGTGGGAGGTTTAATTGTTTGCAGGTCAGTGTTAAAGAGGTGACCAGGAAACAGGTTGGAATGAACTCCAGTCTGTACACAACACTCTAACCCAAATCTCACACTTATGAAAAATCAATAGATCTTCAAGAGAACTTTGATCTTTATTTCAAGCTTCCACCTCACTTGGAACCCAAATTCTAGACAAGTGATTTAGGATTGGAACTCAGGAGAGCAAGGGCTTTGAAGTCAGGCAGTTTTGGCTTCACCAGTTCTGGCTCTAGCTTTGGAAATTGATTGCATCTCCATAACCTGGCTGCTCATCCCCGAAGTGCGCCTCTTACCACTTACCCCATAGATTTGTGAGAAAACATTCTTGAAAGCACTGACCACTATATTTGACATATAGAGGAGACACTTGGAAAAGGTTACTATCATCATGGTCACAACTGAAAAATTTTCACCCCAGACCACTGTCTTTGTCAAAGACCGAGATATATGACAACTATTATGTTCTTCAGGCTGAAGTAGTTTCTATAAAAGTCAGCTTCCATAGTCAGGTGCCAATCAGCCACCAACCTGTAGGAGGTGCATCCCTTGCCACAGGTGTTGACCAACAGAAGTGCACAGACCAGCTGCTGAGCCAGCCTGATGGACGGGAGCATGGGATAGAGATTGTCACCCAGGGCCTCAGGTGAGGGGCTTTCCCTCCATGTATGTGACACTGAGCTACCCAACCCAAAGAGAGTCTTTGTCTTCACAATGGTTAGCAAAGACAATGGGACAAGGCAGCCAATGCCCACTGCCATAAGAGATGTACAAAATGAGAGCCTTGGGTTTATTAAGCCCAGCATTGGGGCCGAGAATTGAAGATGGGCAAGATTTGAAGAAGGGTAACTGGAGAGGAGAGCGTTGCAGACTGAAAGGGGAAGTGACTTTTCTGTCACCAGCAGGATTATGAGGAAAAGAGAGGGAGCTGACCAAACGGAGACCAGTGGGGTCAGGCTGGTCTCTCAGGCCAGGTATGACTCTGTGCAGGTGTGCTCCGTGGGGTTGGGAGTGGGGATGCATGCATGTCTGTGCCCTGTTCCCTCTATAGAACTTCAGCTTTGCTTTTCACGTGTCTCCTTACAGCACAAATTTAGGGACACGTTCAGAAGGGATTTTTTTCTACCCAGTGAGGGCTGAAAGTAGAGTGGATGTAAATGCATTAAAACGATGCTTCTCCATCAGCGATTTTTATGCCATCAGTTTCTATAAGTTGAAACACAGGACACAGAATTTTAATATTCCACCTCTTAAGCTACTGACTTAGTGAACAGACCTCAGATAATCTCCTCCACGGCCACCGGCAGAGTCTCCTGGAGAGGTCATTCCAGGAAGTTCCCCCAAGCTGGAACATCTGTGGCCCTCAGGTATTTCATTCCTGGCTCAGCCTTCCCGTCTATGCCGACCACTATGATTAAAAATGCATCCAAAGTAAACCTCAGGCAACTGAACCTCCCTCAGCAACATGGGGGGCACTTGGTGTTAGGGGGTGGTCACCCTGAGTCCTTGCAAACTTTGCCCCAGGTACTTAGCAGCTGGCTGGAATGGCTTATGAAATTCTATCCTTCCAGCTCCCAACATGCTGAGAAGTTACCCAGGGAAGCCAACAGTCCTGTCCCACCTGTGGAAATTAATGGCGCCAGCTCAGCACATTGACAGCAAAAAGAAATTTACAAAGCAAACAAACACGCTGAAAAATTGGAAATATTTGTTTAACAGAAGCACATTGATTAAAGTCACTCCAAGATCAAATTACTCTCCCAGCCCGGGCAATTTCATCCCAGAGGGCAGCAGACTCATATTGGCAGAGTATTGATGAAAAGCCCAAGCTATGTCTAGACGTACCATATTAGGGGTGTTAATCTCAGAGGTGGCTCATAAGTTTTCCCCTCCAGCCTGAGTCTTCATTTGGAAGAGTTTAATTCCAATACAAACAGTAATAAGGAAATAAAATCACTGATGTATGTCTTTCCAATATCCATCTTTGGTAAGAACTTTTCATTTCTATGGTCAATTAAAGCTCATCTTAAATAAAATGTTGAGCTCCTTTCAAATAGGCTTCCAGGGTTACTTGGTTTCTCAAATCCTCCACAATTGCAAAGGAAAATAAAGGGCAGAGCCAAAGCCACTTCTTAACTACAAAGGCAAGCAAATCACCAAATAAATATGTTTAACATGAGAGTTATGACAATTACAAGAAGGCCCCCTCACCAGGTACCTGAGGGCTTTTGAGGGCCAGGCCAAAGTCAGCAGGCTACTTAAAAAAGTTCTTTAGCTGTTTGAAGAGGCTGGTTAAGGTCTCTCTGGGCCCCTGCAGTTACCCGCTGAGACACTGATTCCTCATTACAACCTTGAAAATGACCCACATTCAATTTGCTGCAGTGTTTTAAACATTCCAAAAAGGGGCAAGCTTTACTTTGCACACATCTGTTCCCTAAGGTCAGCTATGATGAAACAAGACCATCTCAAACTCTGGCTCAGGTGGGCTTCTCTTGAGGCCCTTTCAGAAGTGATGGAGCCCAAGCCACATGCTGGAAAAGAAGGGTGAGCTTCCTTTCCCCGTGTGCCCAAACGTGCAGTAGCTGCAAGGCCCAAGGGCCTAAGAGTAGCAAGAGAAGGGAAGCAAGGCACACAGGGGCCAGGTGACTGCACAGGCCTGGGCCTCCCAGCCTCTGCTGCCCTGCTTCCACCCAACAGGACTCGGGGCTGCCCATCACTCCTGCCCAGAGTGGATGGACAACAGCCAAATTCTGAGCTCAGGCCTGGAATCCCCCCTCCCTTCTTCATTCCCAAGTGTGAGTCCCCAGACTACAAAATCATGCAACTCTCCCCATGCTCAGGCCACCCATCTCCAGCCTAGGATAGTCTACTGGACACCCAAGTTACGAAGACAGTGAATGCTCCCAGAAGCTCCCCGCATGAGTAAAAGGCAAGCTCTCCCTCAGGGAGGTTCACAGCACTGACAGAAAGAGGTCATAACACTTCAGTAGCCTCTACAGGGAGCACGTGAAGAAGGTTCCTGCCCTGGGACATGGGACACAGTTAGCTGCATTTTCACCACATATGAATTTATTTAAAAGTGAGAAGTGATTGCTTTAAGGGTTTCAAACATAAGGTTCATTGTTGCATTATTTTCATATATATGTGTGTGTGTATGTATATATTTAAAAAAAAAAAGACAAGCTCTCTACACCTTCCCAGAAATCATAGACTCCAAGCTTCCCACACAACCACCTGCCTTCAAAGAGGGTATGGAACCCACCCTGCCCACACGCTCATATGTGCACACGCATGAAAACAGCAGGCACTTAGATGGGATTTGCAAAGGTTTTTGCTTGTATTAGCTCATCAGGAACCCAAGGTGGGGAGGGAATGGGAATGATAGGATGGAGGAGGTCGAAGGTAGGGGGTTGGGGGAGAGCTTAGGAGACCCCAGAGGAGGCGAGGGAAGGAAAGCCACTATGTTTGAGCACGTAGGTTGCAGGTACTGTTCTGGGTGTGCTTTTTCTTGTTTTCCTCATTTAATTGTCACGTTACGCCCCTGTGAGAAGCCAGGGTTCCAATCCTGGCTGAACATTAGAATCTTTTCAATAACACAGGTGCTGAGTGCCAACTGGATCAGTTGAATCAGAATCTCTAGGGATGGGGGCCACGCATTCACGGTGTTTTGAAGCATCACAGGAAATTCCACTGTGCAGCCAGGTTTGAGGATCATGATGCCAAGGAGCTGCTAAGCCCCTTTCCGCTCTTGAACAGTGAAATATCCCCCACTGATTCAAGGAAGAGCAGCCAGCACAGGGTGCCCGGAAGTGAACCCCACGGGACCGGCCTCCCCTCATCCCACCCTCTGCAGCTCTTCCTCGGGCTCTCTACCTACTGAGATTGCAATAAAACATCACCCCGAGGAACTTGGGATTTTTGCTTTGGGTGATTCAATAAAGGACTGAATTGGAGTTAAACTTTGCTTTCTTAAACTCCTTAAATTCCTAAGACCGTTTCAGTCTTGAAAACATAGGATCACAAATCTTAGAAAACTTAACAGCTTTTCAGATGAGGTTTTTTTTTTTTTTCTTTTTCACCAAGATGTGGAGGCAGGAGCTCACTCCTGGTTTGATTATGACATGCAGTAAGCAGCAGGATGTCATTTTGAAGAATACATTTTTTGGCTTAGGAGAAAATGCGTGCTCTACTTCCTGATAATTGATTTGCAAGGTTCCAATTTAAGAAGCAAATTGCTCCCGTTACCCGGGTATTTCATATCTTATACGAGCATTTAGATAGAAAACTCAATATTCCTTATGCCGACCAGGAAATGACAGGAAGAATTTCAGTTTAAATTTGGGATCATTTCTCTACTCTTTTTTTTTTTAATATCATTCTAAGAAGCCCTGGTTACAAATAGATGAGGGTAGTTAAAAAAATAGGGCTAGGGGATTAAGAGGTACAAACTATTATGTATAAAATAAACTACAATGATATATTGTACAACACAGAGAATATAGCCAATATTTCATATTAGCCATAAATGGAATATAACTGCTAAAAATTGTGAATCGCTATATTGTACACCTGTAACTTATATAATATTGTACCTCAACTATACTTCAATAAAAAAAATAAGAATAATGTAGTGTCTTTTAAGTGTACTTTTACCCTAAGAAAAGGCTCAGCTCTCCCCTCAGCATGTAATCAACGCTGATCATAATGCCACCTGAGCCCAGGAGTTGGCAAAGTTGGAAGGTTCCCATTTACACCCAAAGCCACAGAGAGCCTGAGGTTTGCTCAGCTGTTGATGGAATCAGGAAAAACATCCAGGCTCCTCAGCCCCCACACAAGAGAGGGAAAGAGCAGTGGACCCACGTCAAGATTCTCGGCCTTCAATTCCCAGCCATGATGCTTGATCCACATGTAAGACTTTGAGAAGAGCCATGTGTTTCCCTCTGCAGGCCATGGTTTTCTCTTTTGTAAAAAGAACAGGTTGGGAGAGTAACTTTCAAGTGTCTTTTCCAGCAGGAACACCCCGTGGCCAGAAGACGCTGGGCCCAAAGAGTAGTCGAGGTATCACCCTCGGGGTCAGAATGACCCGGACTTGATGTTCAGCTTGACCACTTACTGGCGGAATGACAAAACTATCCCACAGAGACTGAAGAGAAGGGTAGGTAGTCCAGAATGAGGAGAGAGCAGGCAGAATACCAGACACTGCCTCCCAGAGTTGATAGGAAATATAAAACTACCTGGTTCAGCCACTCATATGATGATTGGGACCCTCCTACCATAGCTCTGCCAGGTGGTCCCCAGGCCATTTTTTTGTTCGCATTTTTTTTTGTTACCTATCAATGGCAGTCCTTTCATCTTTAGAGAGCTCTGATCATTACCCCTCCCGTCCTTAGACCATCTCCCTATGGTTCCCTCCTCTGTAGAGTTAGTTTGTTGGAGGAAGGGATCTCACGGTATTTACCTGGGGACCTGACTGCCAAGGATTGCCAGCAACCATCGGAAGCTTGGAGAATCACGGAGCAGATTCTTCCTCGGAGCCTCCAGAAGAAACCAATCCTGCTGACACTTTGCTTTTAACTTCTGGACTCCAGCACTGTAAGAGAATACATTTCCGTTGTTTTGTAATCACCTAGTTTGGGATGTTTCCTAGCACCCCTAGGAAACTATCACAGTGTAGATCCCTCCATTTGTTTGTGCTCTTGCAAAACACACATTGTCTCCTATGACTCATTTTGATTTACATAAATGATATTGTGCCGTGGACCACTTCTGCCCCTTTCTCAATTCCTTATGACATACCCCCAGCATCCAGGCATCAGGTGGCATGCATTCACGTGTTCCCAGGACACTCATGGTGATGGGTGCCTGGAAGTCTTCCCGCCACCTGCTGTCAAAAACAGCTGGGATAAACATCCTGCACACATGTCAAAATCTTGGGATAGGGAGGGTGGGAGGGAGACGCAAGAGGGAGGAGATATGGGGATATATGTATATGTATAGCTGATTCACTTTGTTATAAAACAGAAACTAACGCACTATTTTAAAGCAATTATACTCCAATAAAGATGTTAAAAAAAAAAAAGACTTGTGTAACAGTTTATTTCGTTCATACACCCAAATGTAGAACTGCTCAGTCATACAGACTGTGCATATTTCTTAAATTATTTTTGTTGTGGTAAAAGTCACATAATGTAAAACATACTATCTTAACCATATTTAACTGTACAGTTCAGGGGCACTAAGTACATTCACATTGTTGTGCAACTCTCACCATCATCCATCTACTATGCATGTTTCATTGGAGTAACTACTATTACTAGTTTGCTTTCCGGAACAACTGTACTTTTCTGACTCCTACCAACAGAAAGGGAGCGTGTCCTCTATCCTCACAGCCCCATCAATGCTTGTCATTATTCAGTTTTCTATATTTTGCCAATAGTAGGTATAAAGTAATGTCACATTTTTATTGGCATTTCTCTGATTAAGAATGAGCCCAAGCAACTCTTCATATGCCTGTCGGCTTTTTCTATAAATTACTGTTTGCAAGGTCTGCCATTTTTTCTGTTGGGATCCTGTCTTATTCTTGTTGATTTGTGGGAGTTCTCTGTATATTCTAAATCAGTTCACAAGTTTTGAGCAGGAGAAAGGGTACCCTTTATACACTTAAAAATAAATTAGAGCTCCAAGAGCTTTTGTTCATATCTGTTACATCTATCAATATTTACCATTTTGGAAAATAAAACTGAAAGTTTTTAAAGATTTCTTCACTTATTTAAAAAAATAATAAACTCATTATATGTAAATGTAAATAACATTTTTACTAAAAATAATGTTTTAGTAAACATTATTTTCCAGAACAAGTAATTTAGTGAGGAGAGAAGCAATGTGTTTTTCATTTTTCCAAATCTTTTTAATGTGTGACAATAAAAGATAGTGGGATGCTCATATCTGCTTCTGCATTCCACCTGCCATATATTATTTTGGTTGAAGCATATGAAGATATGCAGTTGGGAAGAGGAGGAGTATTTTAATAGCCTTTGCAGATAATTTTATGGACACTCTTCTTTGATAATACACTAAAACCCACTAAGTGGTAGTTTCTTAAAGGTTATTATCAATGTGGAATCCAAAATTATATCAATGAGCTTTTGGCACTCTGTTCTGTAAAAATCCACTGGTTTCTCTTGCACTTTCTATAGATCTTTTATCTGTGCATGATTTTGTAGCATCATTCATTGGTCGTTTGGGAAATATTAGTTCACAGAGTTGCACAGATCTAAATGCTGACATATTTCATTATACAGTATCAAAGAAGTCAATTTGTTAACATCACTGCCAATCTCATCAGAAAGTCTTTAAGTATTAGGAACCTATCAAGCTCACAATGGTGGACCTAAGTTTTCCAACATTCTATCTTTGCTTAAAAGCTTGACTGTTATCATTGCCAACACGTACAGTCTGCCCATCCTTTTCTTTGAAGTGACAAGCTCACTTTATTCATTTCTGAGAAAGCAAGGTGGGAGGTGCTGGGATGCGAAGTGGGTGGTTCGCTTTCAGTCTCCCAGATTCTACTCTGAAAAACTTCCAAGTCCAGCAGCCCTGACAGCGGGGCCCAAGGATCAGAGCTGGAAGGCAGTGAAGCCCTGGGCCAGCCCCTCACTCAGCAGCAGAGGGCAAGCTCCACCTGTCTTGTGACCACCTGCCTGGGAGGTGCCTCCAGAGAGGAAACATGGGGTTCTCAGCCCCCAGACGCAGGAGCACTGACCACTGTTCAGCTGGGTGAACTCAGAGTCTCAACTGTCTCATCTGTGAGACAGAGATCAGAACAGCAACTTTCAACCACAATTTCTTGAGTAGCTGTTATCTTCCTGACTCAGGCTCTCAGCAGTGAACCAGCCTGGAGAAACTCATGCTCTGGTGGTGAGCACAGCAGGGCCCTGCAGTGAAGACAAGGGACTGGAGATGGGAGAACAAAGGTCAAACCTGGCTCACAGGGCTGAGCTCTTACTACCGAAGAGACCTGGGGCATAGCCTAATCTCCTGGCCCCCATCTCTCTGATCATTTTCCACCCCCAGAATCCCCAATAATCACCAAATTACAACCACACTGATTTGGTACCTGATATTTCAGTTAACTTATTGTGTAGCTAAATAAAATATTAAAAATAGTTCCTGCACATTCCACCATGAGTACCCCTAAGGTCTGAGTATCACAGATGGTTCCATAAAATCCTCATCCTTCAATATAACAAAGACAGATTAAAGATTTAAGGAATTTTAAACAAAACCATCTCTCTCTCTCTCTCTCTCTCTCTCTCTCTCTCTCTCTCTCTCTCTCATACACACACACACACACACACACACCCTTTATACCATCACTAAGGCCCCATTCTTTTAGGGTCTTCAAGGAATTTTGGTCTCCTAGGAGTACCATCTAAAATGCAAATAACCCAGGAGGAGGGCGCACTTAAGCCATCAACACTGTACACTGGAGTTAACAATTAACTCTTTAGAGAGGTTTACAGCTCCTAGAATTTGAGAGCAGTCCTTGATCAGAGATTAACCACCAACTATCTCACTCAGCAAATGGGGTTCCCAAACAAATGAGGACCCTCGGGCCCAGAAAGAGGAAGCGCCTTCCCCAGATCACACAGCCCACTGGCAGGAGAGTCTTTGCTGGAGGAGCTGGTCCCCGACTCTCACTCCAGACCTCCACAACCTCCTCACTTTCCTTTGGGCATCATCAAAGGCCTCCCAAGCAGCACGAAGGTAGCACCAGTCCAGAACAACTCCCCCTCCCGGCTGCAGACACCCTGCACTGTGGTCCTGCAGCTCAGGGAGTGATTCTAGAATCTGCCTCAAGTCCACTCACTGCTGGCTCTCCAGAGTTCATGCCACGGCCTCCGCCCTGGCCACTGCCTCCGTGCCAGCCCCTCAGCCTGCTTCTCCCCAGACCACCTTTTGGGCTTCCCATCTGACTCCACTCAGAGGCTGCCTTTCAGCTCTCCTTCGCCTGTGTTGTGCAGATAAACCAGGCTCAGCCTCAGATCTTCTGCTCGGGCCCCACTTCAGAGGTCTTTTTGTGTCCAGAAAGAGGGATTCAACAGCTATTGTGATAAACGCACCTCACATAGCACATAAGATAGTAGTAAGCTAAAAGAAGGAAAACAGAAGACATCTAAAAAACAAGGAAGGGGAGAAATGAGTGTTCTTGGGGCAGCCTGACCTAGGCCCTGTCTGCAGGACACCTCCTTAGGAGGCCTCTTTAACCCAGGATCACCTGGTCCCACATCCTGTTCCTCTGAGTCCCTCACAGTGGCTTGGGGAGGCCATGGAGGGCCAGCTACAGCAGTTAGAAACACACAGAAGGAGTCACACTGCAGCCCAGGCCTTCTTTTGTCATGAGCCCCTGGAAACCCTTCATTTCAGACTTCAGTCGTTCAACATCCCAGTTATTCCCTTACTCTGATACTTTGATTTTGTATTTTTAATTTTTTTCAAAAAAAGATTTATTTTCTTATGTTTGAATTTCATGTAAACAACAATTTTTTTTATTGAATGAAAGATTCTTTAAATTCTATAGTGCTTACAGTTTTCAAAAGTTTCACATACATGATTTCATATAATCCCACAATAACCCTTCTTTATCCCCCACCTCTATATTGCCCCTCCCCCTTTCCCTCTTTCTCTTTCACTGGTAACCACTAGTTTGTTCTCTGTATCTGTGTATGCTTCCTTTTTTGTTTTATTCACTAGTTTGTTGTATTTCTTAGATTCCAAATATAAGTGATATCATACAGTATTTGTCTTTCTCTGTCTGACTTATTTCACTTAGTATAATGTCCTCCAAGTCCATCCACGTTGCTGCAAATGGCAAAATTTCATTTTTTTATGGCTGAGTAATATTCCATTGTATATCTCTACCACAACTTCTTTATGCATTCATCTGTTGATGGACACATAGGTTGCTTCCTTAGCTTGGCAATTATAAATAGTGCTCCTATGAGCATTGGGGTGCATGTATCTTTCTGAATTAGTGTTTTCAGTTTTTTCGGATATATACCCCAGAGTGGAATTGCTGGGTCATATGGTAGTTCTATTTTTAGTTTTTTGAGAAACCTCCATATTGTTTTCCACAGTGGCTGCACCAATTTACATTCCCACCAACAGTGCACAAGGGCTCCCTTTTCTCCACATCCTCGCCAACATTTGTTGTTTGTGTTCTTTTCGATGATACCCATTCTGTCAGGCATGAGGTGATATCTCATTGTGGTTTTGATTTGCATTTCCCTGATCATCAGTGATGTTGAGCATCTTTTCATGTGCCTGTTGGCTATCTGCATTTTCTCTTTGGGAAAATGTCTATTCACTTCTGCCCATTTTTTAATCAGATTGTTTGTTTTCTTTGATGTTGAGTTGTATTAGCTATTTATATATATTGGATATTAGCCCCTTATCGGTCATATCATTTGCAAATAAGTTCTCCCGTTCTGTAGGTTGTCTTTTCATTGTATTTTTTTTTTAATTGTATTTATTTATTTTTTGGCTGTGTTGGGTCTTTGTTTCTGTGCGAGGGCTTTCTCTAGTTGTGGCAAGCGCGGGCCACTCTTCATCGCGATGCGCAGGCCTCTCACTATCGCGGCCTCTCTTGTTGCGGAGCACAGGCTCCAGACGCGCAGGCTCAGTAATAGTGGCTCACGGGCCCAGTTGTTCCGCGGCATGTGGGATCTTCCCAGACCAGGGCTCGAACCCGTGTCCCCTGCATTGGCAGGCAGACTCTCAACCACTGTGCCACCAGGGAAGCCCCCCATTGTATTTTTAATTTAAATGCTCACTTCAGCAAAATTGATGTGCATGGAAAGTAAATATTGATGTGTTCATCAGAGCAGGTGAACTAGCACTTACTCATTACAGCCACCAGCCTGGCCCCTTCCATGTATTATTTCATTGAATCTTCACAAGCCCTACCTTGCAAATGTGCATACCCAACAGAACACATCAATGGGCAGATGTGCCCACCAACCATTTGCCCAAGCATCACTAACATGCACCAAATTAATGCAACATAAAAAAGTGGCAGTGCTTACATTGCTAAGACTGGGAGAGACCATCAAGATCATCTAGTCCCAACCATCTTTCCAGATGTGGTAGCTGCAGCCACTGGGAAGGTGTGGTTTGTCTAGGGTCACACAAGCTGGGGGAAGCAGTGCGGGGACCAGAGCAGCCCTCCCATCATGCCTGGGCTGCCTTCCCCAACAGCCAGGACTCTTCAGCTCTGTCCCACTTGAGCAATGCTGCTGCATTACACCAGATTCCTGGAATGCTCGACACACCACTAAAGCCACTGTTTTCAATTTGGAGAGGAAGAGGGGACATGTCATAGACTTGTTTAAGGGTTCCATGACTGGTACAGGTCCTCTTAACAGATAAATGCCTATGCACATTCTCAAAGTTTCATACAGAATGGCATGGGTTTCCAGTGTCCCCTTCCCATACCGAGCAGTCCCTGGATTCCCCTTGGACCCTCATTCATGAATCCCAGGGTCAGAACACTCACAGGCCTTCCAAATGGCTGACTTCAGTGCATGGGGACTCAGGAGGGACACTCCACCGCTGCCTCAGTCTCCTAAGCCCCACCCTTTCTCCACTTCACTTGCCCCACACCTCCACTAGCCATCAAAATTTCAGTCTCCACCAGCCATTCAGTAAACTCCTTGCCTACTGTACGAGAAAATCCAGGGACAGCTATATAATGGCAGGGGAATTACAAGTGTACCACTTTGTTGCTTGGTTCAGCTCTCTCTCTGCCCTGAACCAAAAGCCTTGCTTACATTCCGTACTGAGTTGAGTAGTGTCTCCCAAAATCATGTCTACCTGGAACTTCATAATGTGACCTTTAGAAATAGGGTCCTTGTAGATGTCATCAAGTTAAGATGAGGTCATATTGGATTAGGGTAGGCCCTAACCCAATGACTGGTATACTTATAAGAAGAGGGAAATCCAGACAGATGCCTGCACAGAAGACAATGGGAACATACACACACACACACACACAGAAGTCGGCCATGTGAAGATAAAGGCAGCGATTAAGCTCATGCTGTCATAAGCCAAGGGACACCAAGGATCGCCAGCCACCACCAGAAGCTGGAAGAGGCAAGGAGAAATTTTTCCTTAGACACTTCTGTGGGATCATGGCCCTGCCAACACCATGATTTTGGATTTCTATCCTATAGGACTGTGTAAGAATAAATGTTTGTTGTTTTAAGCCACTCAGTTTGTGGCAATTTGTTACAGCAGTGCAAGGAAACTAATATATATATCTAACCTGCTTCTGCCCTAGTCTGCCCACCTCTCATGTAACCGCCATCTTTGGGGAAAATTGGTGCTTTCCAAGGGGGGTCCAGGTACAGCCCTACAGTTTCAGATAGAAACTTCCTTTTCTAAATCTAAGTAAGTGAATTAAATCAATTAAATCTGATAAGTAATTAAATATAAATCTCATCATAGATCCTCCTCCCTGGAATTTAACCGAATGTCTCATTAACAAATCTCTTCAATTAATATGCTTGCTTTTGGTCCTAGTCTAGGATCCATGAGTGGGGACCCATGGGGGTTTCAAGGAAACTTCCAGTCATTCACTCTTATGTATATAGATCTCAGGTCATGTGTTTTCTTCTCCACTTTGCCTGCTCCCTCCCCCTCCACCATCCTCTCCCAACTCAAAACCTTGGTCTGATTCTTCATGTTCCCCCATTCCTGTTTGCCAATCAGTCAGTCCTGTCTCCTTATAAAAATTTGCATCTATAAGGACTTCCCTGGTGGCACAGTGGTTAAGAATCTGCCTGCCAATGCAGGGGACATGGGTTCAAGCCCTGGTCTGGGAAGATCCCACATGCCGTGGAGCAACTAAGCCCGTGCGCTACAACTACTGAGCCTGCGATCTAGAGCCCGTGAGCCACAACTACTGAGCCCTTGTGCCACAACTACTGAAGCTTGCACTCCTAGAGACCATGCTCCGCAACTAGAGAAGCCACTGAAATGAGAAGCCCGCGCACCGCAATGAAGAGTAGCCTCTGCTCGCCGCAACTAGAGAAAGCTCATGCGCAGCAATGAAGACCCAACACAGCCAAATATAAATAATTTTTTTAAAAAATGTTTGCATCTATAAAACCCATTTTTCCTTATTTATTTTCTACATACATTTTTCTTCTAGGAATCAGGGGCACGTGCTCCAAACTTACACATATTCTGGGGGAAGAGAATGATTTCTCACATAAGTTTTCCATTTAAGTAGTTTAAGCAAAGGTGGGATGATTCCCTTATCTAGGAGGTTGACACAAAGAATCATAGGGAGCATTAGCTGCCTCCCTGACACCCCTTTCCCAAAGCAGAACCGCTCTCAGTTTGGGTGGGATTAACCTGAATGGACCCTGATGGGTCTAAACCATGATTCACAAATCAGCATAACCTCATCCCCTGGACACAACACTTAGTTCAGAAATGGGCATGTGACCTAAGTTTGTCCAGTCACAGTAAAGTCTAGGATTTAGATCCTACAGTTAGAAGAAAGAAATATCCCATCTCTTCTGCTGAACATTAGCAGGGAAGCACACGTTTCCCACCCCCCTCCCAATTTGTTCCTGGCAACCATCTTGAGACCATGTGGGGGTCAGCCTTAGGATACAGCCGATGCCTTGGAAAGTAGAGGGAAGAGAAGGAAAAATATTCAATCCAGAGCTTCTGGATCAAGCTTTGTTGGACATCAACCGCATCCCTGGGCTTTCCAATTACATAAAAACTCCTATTATCTTTTCAGCTAGTTTAATTTGGATTTCCTGCAGCTTACGCCCAAAAGCATCTGAAATTCCGATACAGAATTTCATGACTCCAGTAGGGATTTTGGACGATCTTAGGTGACATCTAAGAATGTCACAAATCCTGAAATTCAAAACACGTTTCTGGGGCGATGGGGCATCAAGGGTGACTATGCCAGAGCTCTAAAAATCCCTCTCGGTAATTCAGCAAGGCTCTCACTCCTACCAGCTCCTCTCATGTGGACGTTACAGGTCAACCAGCATCAGAGCTTCCCAAATTGTTGTTATTTACAACAGAACAAGTTGGGGATATTCTAATTTTTTGAGCCACAACTGTACCTCTCAGGTTTGGCTCCCTCTGACCTGAAGGCATAGTGGTAAAAGTATACAAATTCTCTCCCCATCCCCCATGCCATTCACCCCTGTGAGCCTTCAAAGGGTTAAATGCCAGCAAAGTAGCTTCTAAGAACAGCTGGAAACAAAGTGCTGCCCCAGGCTAACAGCAATCAACAAAAGGTCAGGAGGCTGAGGGAATCATTTTCCATGGGAATCATTTTCTAAGGGAAATGGGGAAATGGTAAAGTTATTTAAGTCACCAGGTGGGATGCATAAAGGACAATCTTTCTGAGCTCTCAAGAAATGGATGATGTTTGACCTCACAGATTTTGCCTGTCCCTGACCTACATAATGAACCAAAACCCTTGTATTAAATTAATTTTTATGTATAATGTTATCTCTCTCATATATATACCATACTTGTTTTCATTTTGAAAAATAGTGTCACCGCTTTGTGAATAAACTGGAACAAGGGAGAGAGGAACATAAAATGATCGTACCCTTTGACCCGGTAATTCCACTCTTGAGAATGCAACCCCAAGAAATATATTCAACAGGGGAAATAAGTTTTATGTACAAAGATGTTCACTGCAACATTATTTATGATAGGAAAAAAAATCTAATGGTTTAGCAAAAGGGGGTGAGTTTGTAAATTACTGCACATTAAAGCCAGAGAATATCACGGGCCATTAAAAATGCAAAGTAACAACACGGGAAATGTCACCTTACAAAAGCAGACATAAAACAATATGCACAGGATGACTGTGTGTTACTCTGTATCTTTGGTACATAAAGACAGGAAAGTGTGGCAATAATGAGAAAAAGTTAAATTGAGGCAGTAGAATCATGAGAGATCCTCTTTTATTTTTCAATTTTGTTTAATGTGAATTTCTTTTTTCTGATTAAAAATATAATTTTGTTGGGGAAATGAAAGTGTTCATAAATTATGGTGATGGTTTAGGACACCTCTGTGAATATACTAAAAGCCACTGAATTGTACACTTTCAATGGGAGAATCATATGGTATGTGAATTATGTCTCAAAAAGCTGTTACCAAACATGTCATTTTGTTTTAAAAAACATGGGCCATTTTCAGTGAAGAGAGGAAAAGATCTTTGTTTCCAGCTTAAGTAAGAGTGTCATTCAACAGCTGGACTATACAGGGCTTTCCAATAAATCTCAACACAGTTTATGGAGCTGGTGACAAAATCTTGGGCCCAATTTTAACCAAAGCACACCCAATGTGATTAAAGAGACAGGATGCTCGCTGGAGCCTCTTGAGATGGGACGAACACCAGTGGGAAAAAATCTGAAATCAGACAGAGGGAATTCAAATCTCAAAACAACTTAATCATAGTATTACTTTGAGCAGCTTACTTACCTTCTCTGAGCCTCTGGTTTTCGGTTTTTTTGTTTCCATAAGATGGAGCTGGGGCTTCCCTGGTGGCGCAGTGGTTGAGAATCTGCCTGCCAATGCAGGGGACACGGGTTCGAGCCCTGGTCTGGGAAGATCCCACATGCCGCGGAGCAACTGGGCCCGAGAGCCACAACTACTGAGCCTGCGCGTCTGGCGCCTGTGCTCCGCAACAAGAGAGGCCGCGATAGTGAGAGGCCCGTGCACCGTGATGAAGAGTGGCCCCCGCTTGCCACAACTAGAGGAAGCCCTCGCACAGAAACGAAGACCCAACACAGCCATAAATAAATAAATAAAGTGTTTACCAAAAAAAAAAAAAAGATGGAGCCAACTCCACCATCCTGATAAGGTTGCTGTGAAAATTAAAATGCATTATGCATGTAAAGTATCTGAGACACAGAAGGTGCTCAGTAGCTGCTATATTTTTTATTGGAATAAATATAACATAGAGATGCAACTGAACCAAGTTTTTAAATTACTTTGAGTTTCGTTCAGGGGGTGCCAATGATGATGAGCCTGGGCAGTGGTCTCTTCACGTCTGTGTGTCAGCGCTGCGTCTGTTTGAACTCTCCCCTGGGGAAGCTGAGGTTTAGCTAAGAGTCTAGCCACTGGTCTCGGTCACTGGTCTCTCATCTCCAACAACCTGAGCCAACAGCAGCTGTGTTTGTCAATATGGCCCATCCCAAATCACAGGAGCCTGGAAAGAGAAGAGCTTTGTCCTCAGGCTCCCTAAGGCAACAGCTCAGTTCAGTAAGATGAAATCAACTAAACCAGTTTCCAACAGCTATCTAAACTGCAACTGGAGATTTTCACTCACAGTAAAACTGACTTCCTCCTAACAAGAAAATTCTGCAGCATAAAAACAGTGCACCCAGCCTTGGGGTCATAAAGCCCTGGGGTTGAGTATTGTCTCTACCCGCATACAGCCTTCAGTCAAGTCTCAGATACGCACTATAGCTGAGACACAGTTTCCTCCGTTGGATAATGGGACTTCACTATCCAACTCATACTGTACAGAAGATTAATGAGACAAAACGTAAACATTCTCTGGCACATGGTAGATGCCCAATAAATGATAATATTACCCCCTCCCCCGTTATGCTTTAATTGATGGGCTTCTCTTCTGCTAAGATAGGCTCATTCATTCTCTTTCTCCTACTCCCCAGCCCCATTCCTACCCTCTGATTTCTTCTCCTTCCCAAACCAACAAGCCCCAGAATCTAAGCCTCCAAATGTCAGTCAGCACCAACTCAGGCCATGGCATATGGCCCCTCACAATCTCCCCATGATCTCATCCAGTTGGACTGTTATTTTTATAGACTGGTATTAAGAAGCATAAGCCAGGAATGTTATATACACTGTCACGCTGGGTATTCTCAGGCCTGTGGTGCAGATGGAGTGTTCCTGGAATTTTATGGCACAACACATGGGCGTCTACCCTCCTCTTCAGACCTCACGTCTCCAGGGCCCAGAGGAAAGCATTGGAGGATTCCTTGCCCCCTGCTGCCCTCTCTCCTCCTTGTTTGCCAAGCAAGTATTCCCTGCCCTAGTCGTGGTCAGCAGCAGCAGCCATTGCTCTGAGAAAGAGAGAGACAGAGAGAGGGAGGGAGACGAGAGTGTCAGGGGAAACAGCTAGCCGTGCAGGGTCCTGCACATTCTTCCATAGAAGAGTTTATGGGGTGAACAGCCCATAAACTAAGAAGCTGAGCTGCTTGTCCTGACAAGAAACCCTGTTCCTCTACACCCAGGAGCTCTGAGCAGCGCATGGAGGGGGGTTGGGAGGGCAAGTCTTCCTATCCGCCAACTTCCATTGACGGAAAAAGCAAGGATTTCACAGCTGTTGGACGTGTAATAGAACCGTCAAAACTGCAATAAATTATCTCTGTGAATTATGAATATAAGCCATGCTCTTATTGTTTTATAATTCCCAAACGTAAAAGAGAAAAGCAAAGAAAAGGTATAAGTGCCTTGGACGAACACAAGGTAGGATGCACGGTTCAGCAGCACCACTGGCCCTTCATCATCTCCCCTCCCCCCCCCCCACACGCGCCCCTCCCCCCACACCCCACCCCCACCCCGCGCAGACTCGCACTGCTTTTCTTCGCTTGTTATTGATGCATGTGTTTCTGACTCTCAGTCGCTCAATAATTTGCTGTCATCAGCTGTGTCCTCTTTCTTGGTAACTGCAATTCGTTGAAAACAAAGTCAGCATGAAAGTCTTTCTTCTTCCCCCCTGGCAACCGCCCCAGCTTTGCCTCTCACATGCCCCATCTTGCCGCCTCTCCAGCTCAGCTCCTTTGCTTCTCTCTCTCTTCTATCTGCCTCACCCCTCACCTGGGTGGGAGTGGCCTCAGAAGAGAAGGGACAGGGTCACCAATGTCAGTAAATGAGGAGCAACCCCTGTGCCCTCACACACAATGATGGATTCAAGGTCAAGGTGGCAAATCCATTAACCATCCCTCCAAACACTGGGGTGAGGAGGCGTGTATAGGAGGAACTGGGTCCCAAATGAGACACACAGATCCCTCTCAACTCTTTGCTCTTTCCCTCACTCAGAGCACATGGCAGGGCAACTTCAAAAAATTGTAAGGACTCGCTCCCAGTCTGAGATTCCAAGAACTCAGAGCACCCCGAAGAAAGAGAAGATGAACGTTCACAGCTACATTCAGCGTTTCAAAATTGTGAAAAAAAATCCATGCATTGACTGGTAGGAGGACTACTCAGGCTGACTACATTGTCATATTTCTCCACTGTGGCTTAACACGGTGTTCACTCAATCTGGGGTAATGCTCAAGCTCACACAGATCAGAGCCCTAGAGAAGACGCATGTAACTCTTATTCAAGTTAAAAGTGAGGAAAATAAGGATGACTTAGCAACTTAGCATGTTTAGTGGGAAAAAAAAGCCTTTCTAAACATAGGACTAGTAGGCAAAGAATCTTGAATAAAACAGTCCTTAATAGAGAAATAATCAGGAATCTCTGAAGTCAACCTCATTTCAAAAGAAAGACCCCCTCGGTAGCTATGTTGGTCAAGGCTGCAATAAAAGGGACGCTGAAGTGACAGATAACAGCTACTATTAGCCTGAAACTCCTCCGTGGCTTCCCAGGAAATGGTACGGTATGGACATCTTCATGATTCACTATCCCAAACACCAGAAAATGGATGAATGACCATTTCCATCTCTTGATCCAAGACCCCAAAGGCCAAGGATGGCCACTGAGAATTTCCTCATATTGAATGAATCATCTCTAACAGTATCCAAAACAAACAGTACTGAGAAATACACAGTCTGGATCAGCATAGAGCTTCAGACTGATGAAAAGGTAGTACTCCTCAGAACAACACTTGAGGTATGGAAATCCGTTCTTCTGCTAACCCGCATAATTGCCATCTTCCAAACTCTCTTGAAATCTCACCTCCTCCAAAACTCCAGATTAGAGTTAGTGGTGAATGGCAAGCAATTCTTCTGTACCTATCACATCCCATAGATCACATGGGCTCTGCATATAAAATATGTTCATGTCAATAATAATACTAGGACATAGCTATTATTTCCTACTCACATCTGATATGCCAGGGCTCCCGACTATTTTAGGGAGACCCAAGAAGTCTATCACATGTGCTCCCCAAAAAAGGACATGACTCACCATGGCCTTACATCTTCAGGGATGTCCAGAAGTGAAGCCACCACTTTCTGCCAGCTGCCTTCAATGTATCCTGCCTGTGCCCACTGGCCACAGATGAGCCACTCCTGCCCATCATCACCTTGGGTACCTTCTCTACGGTGGACCATCAGGCCTGCCATCCATCACTGCCACTCCTGCTGGGTAGAACCGTCTCCATTGGACCCTTCCACCTGGTCAGAAAATTAAAAGAAAATGTGCTTTCCTCTTTTTGTGTTAAATACTGCTGGAGGCATATCAGAGCGACACAGATTACTGAGTTTTTTTAGTGAAAAATCTATTTTAGTCTTTACACACAGCCCTTTGCCCTGGAAAGACCCAGACATGGGTCCTTGAGGGTACTGGACCATAGATAAATCTAAAGATAGTCACTGGGTCATGTACAACATATTGGCTTCTTTCCAATGGCTGAAGCTTGGTAATGATGCCAAGCATACTTCTCTGTTCCCTTGGAACCTTAGAAGGAGCTCTTTTCTGGGAAGCTCCTTAGCCCCTCATTAAAACTCTCCAGGAGAACCCTCAGATGTGCTCAGACACTTCCATCTGCTATCACAGCATTTCATTTAAGGAAGGACACATTATCACAAAAAAAGTAAACGAAGATATTGCCCTTACCAAGAAAGGGGTGTGTGTGTGTGTGTGTATTCTCTCCCTTCCTACAGCCTAAAGTATTAGGGGGAACAAGGGTGAGGGGGCATGGCAAGGGTTTTTTGAATCTTAGTGTGTGCAGGAGATTTGAGTTTGGGCAGGAAGAAATACGTCAGAGGAAGTGTGTCATCAGAAATGGAAGTGTCTGGAGAGGTTTGGATTAATTCACCTCATTTGAATAATGAGCCAACTATATATTCTGCTCATTTTGTCACAAACTAAAGAAGATGTTATCACATACTGGAGAAACCTTCATGTTGACAATCTTCTGAGAATCACTACACTAAATCACTCCTCTTTGTTCAGGTAGCTGGAAACCGAGCCCACATTTTTTGTCCCATTTACATGAATGAGGACACGGTGGCAACAAGTTGTCAGAGCCGATGTAGAATATAAACCTCCATCTTTTCAATCCCCCCAGGTCAGTCCCTAGCCAGTTCAATATCATTTGTATAACTATCTGTGCCCCTCCACCCTACACTGCACTAACTAATAAAAGGCCATTGGTTACAGATGGTACTAAAAAGAGTAAATTCAGAAATTAGGTTGCTCAAGTGGACCAGCTCAGTGATTCCAGTGACTGCATGCCTATCTCCCCATTACTCTATGAAGACAGATAATCTCTGTTCTTCTGTCTTCTTCCCCTCATCTTCTCCCTCACTCTTGGGTCTGCGGCAGACAACTGACGTTGACCATTCCACTGCAGAGTTTACTTTGGTAACAGGTAGATTGCTCACCTATGCCCTACATCTCAGAGAGTGCTCCTAGGTGAACCATGTAGAAACCATGTTATGGGCTAAACATTTGTGTCCTTCCAAAATTCATATGTTAAAACCCTAATTCCCAGTGTGATAGTATTTGGAGGTAGAGCCTTTGGGAGGTAATTATGTTTAAATGAGGTCATGAAGTTGTAGCTCTCTTCATGGGATTCATTCATTTACATGAAAATGAAAGAGATCAGAGATCACTCTCTCTCCACCATGTGAGGAATCAGCAACTAGAAGGCCATCTGCAAGGCAGGAAGAGAGCCCTCACCAGGAACAGAACCTGGCCATGCTGGCACTCTGACCTCAGACTTCCAGCCTCAAGAACTATGAGAAAATAAAAGTCTAATGGATAAGCCACCTAGTCTGTGGTATTTTGTTACAGCAACCAAAACTGACCAAGACACCATACAAGAGTGAGCATAAATCCATTGTCATTCCTAAACAAACAGCCGAAATCCAGATTAACTTCAAGCTTGAAGAGCCATGAAAATGGTATCAGCATTTTAGAGGCAGGTCTTTTGCCAGCCTGGTCCATTTTCAACAGGGTCATAATAATGGCTGAATCACTCAAAAGCCTTAGCAGCTTTCAAAATCTTACTGAATAAATTTATAGAAAAAGAGAGGAATTTCCTGTAGACTGTTCTGCTAATTGTGAGCAAAAATTTTCCTAGACCTTACTGATACAAATACTTGTTAGTCACACGTACCTTTTTGAGACTGGGTAAGAGAGTAAGAGAGTAAGTGCTGGTGCTGTTGTCATGGCTGCCATCAATGGTTCCTTCACCCCAGAGGCCTCTGAGACTCTGCATTAGATACTATTTGTTCCAACAAAGGGAAGGTAAGGGTAGGGACCTTACCATGTCCTGTGTGGTTCATTTAGGCAAGAGTGTCATACAGGGCCATGTGCCACCAAACTCTGAGAATAGATATACAGATACAAGATCGTCCTTACCACCTCCACATCCTATGCTGGTTAGGGTCTCTCCTTGTTGACGCCACTGACACGTTCACATTCTCTGTGCCTTAAAATTGTCTATTCATCTGTCTCATCCACTTTACCAGGCTTGCATCTTTGAGGGCAGGAAACAAGTTCATTTCTCTCTCTCTTTCTCTCTGTATCCCCTCAGTATTTGGCATACGGTAAGCATTCAAGAAGTGTTTGACGAAAAAATGAATTAAGCAAGTAAACGATTCATTAATGGAAATGACATTATTGTATTTGTTTCTAATGACAAAACAAAGTGTCTTGATTTCCTGCACCAGATCCACACCCCAATTTATCTGTGACAGCCTCTGTGTCCTTCCTTTTACTACTGACATTTGTGACCCAAACCGCCCTATATTTAAAGTTCTCAGAGAAAGTAACAAACAGGGACTTTCTGATTATAGAGTTTTTTATGCTAATGGACATGTGAACTAAAGTTCAATACAACCCGTGAAAATAAGAAGCCAACTCTTCTCTCCCTGGTTTTGAGAGAAAATTCAAATGCTTGCCAGCCCACCTCAGAGGTCATTCTCACTGTGCTGGTTCCTACATGCACCCAAGGATCTGGCCAGCTGTCATTATAGAGGTCAGACTTGTGGGAGCTGCATGAAAATGATGCACTTGGGGGTTCTGACCTACAGATGTGAAGGTGTGTGATATCACGAAGGGGGTGGGCGGGTAGTCAAGAAGATGGACAACGAAGCTGACCCTGGAAAGAGAGACAAAAGGAGGAGAAACCACGAAAGCAGAGGGAAGCTCAGAGAAGGGAAGAGGGAGCAATGAAAAGGGGGGCAGACAGGGGACAGCGTGAAGGAACATGCATGCTCAAGGGAAGTCCCAGAGGTAACTGACGAAGCAGTTCTAAACTCGGAGGGCATCTCAGGTGGCAAGCATTCATGAAGAAATCTAGCCAGAGGATGGTCTCGTTCAAAATTTGGTATCACAGTAAGTCCCCTACATACGAACGAGTTCCGTTCCGAGAGCACGTTCATAAGTCCAATTTGTTCATAAGTTCAACAAAGTTAGCCTAGGTACTCAGCTAACACTATATAGTACTGTACTGTAATAGTTTATAATATTCTTCATGCTGTGAAGAGTACATAATACAGAAAATAATAATACATAAAAACAAATAATACATAATACATACAAATAATACATAAAAACAAATACTGCATAAAAACAATACATAAATAATACATAATACATACATTAAAAAAATACATAAAAACAAACAAGCACAAAAAGTAGAAAACCCTTTTAATCTTACAGTACAGTACCTTGAAAAGTACAGTAGTACAGTACAACAGCTGGCATCCAGGGGCTGGCATGGAGTGAAAAGGCAAGATGAGTTACTGACTGGAGGAGGGAGAGGAGGTGGGAGATGGTAGAGCTGAAGGACCATCAGCAATAGGAGATGGAGGGCAATCTGCAATTTCACTCACACCTGAACGCACGTTCTCTTCTTTGAAAGTTCGCAACTTGAAGGTTCGTATGTAGGGGACTTACTGTATTAGGGTCTTAGATGAAGAGGGAATTTAGGACTATACTTCTCGAGAGATATACCTCAGGAGGTATATATCAATGCAAATTCCCAGGCCCCACCCTTACAAGATCTTGATTCTGTGTAGGCTTTGAGGTCTACGAGTTGCTATATCACCAACAAGCTCCCAAGGTGATTGGATGAGTGAGTAACCAGATCTGGGAAGCCTTATCTTGGTTTGTCTAACCTCCTGAGAACACAGGAATTCCAGCTCTGATCTCACTGATACGTGCCCTTGGGCTTGAACACTTCCAGGAGCAGGAAGCTCTGGAAGGAAGAAAATTCTGGTTTTTCACATAGTGCTTGCATCTGCCTCAGGAAGCAAGTTCTACCAATTTAGGAAGAGATGATCGGGCAGGGAATTGAAAATATATATCCCCTGGGCCCCAAAAAGGGGGACATAGTTGCCATTGCTGCTGCTCTAATATCCTTTACTCCCTCTGCAAAGATGTGCAACATCTAAGTACCATGACATCCAGGGTTCCACGAGGACAAGTTTTGTGTTCATATCTCAGATCATGTGCATGAGTAGCCACCCCAAGTGAGCTGGAAGGTCAAATCACCCAGAAATCCTCCTTTACTGGATCAGTTGGGAAAGTAGGAGATAGTTGCTACTTCTTGCCAATTCTTGTCAGAAAAAGACGGACTGTATCCAACTTTCTAAGGAGAGACAAGGAAAACCAATGCCCAAAAAGCCTGAGTGTGCTATGGAAACTCTTCCAAACGAGCAAACGAGGTAGAGGATCTCGTCCCTGAATTAATGGTCTCCTAGAAAGTGTTGCTGATCACGTGCTCCGAAGCCCTCAGGAAATCTTTCCACCCACGAACTTGACGGCCCCACGTGTGCGTGTTTTTAACAAGGCCTGGTAATCTTTTCAAAGAGGTCTCCTAGCTACTTGAAAAGGGGCTCCCCAACCCCACTCTACCTACTCCCACCGATCCTACTGCCCCCCGTTAATCCACAGCCGAGTTAGACCAGAACCCAGCCCACAGTGTGGGCCCCAGGTCTGAGAAGGTCACGTCCATCAGTAAGAGGAGAGAAGGTTCCTGCCAGACATTCAGTTCCTGCCATGAAAAGCAATTGACAAGAAACCAGTTCGCATTCCTGTCTGAATCGCTGAACAGAAAAAATACACAAATCAAAACACTCCTGGGAGAGTTCTGTCTGACGTATCACCATCCAAAGTCACAGTGTGCATTGTTTCGGCCATGGCACCTCCTTCCCTGGAGAAAAATACTGCCCTGTAACTCAGTAAATATGACGGTGGCAGGAATGCAAACTCCTGCTAGGACTCTGCTAATCTTGGGGGTGATTCTGGATCCTTTACTACTCAGAAAACTCCCCCAGAGAAACCAGAGCACAGGTAGCTAAGGGTCTGGAGGGAGAGATGAAAAGAGGGTGACTGGCCCTGGAACTAGCCAGCAGACTTGACGAGGGGCGTGCAGGGCTACCACAGTGTGGGTGGGGCAGGGGCACTGGCACTCATTGGGAGTTCACGAGCAAGAACCTGCAGAGCTGCGGGAAGCCTGAGCAGGAGGCAGGCAAGCAGAGGAGAGGCAAGCCACTGAAGGGCCGACACCTCTGGGGCATCTGTTTCATACAGGACCCAGCATCACCTAATTTCACTTTTACCATCTGTGGCAGGTCAGATTTTCCCCGTTTTACAAATGAGGAACAGGAGGATAAAAGAAAATGCCGAAAATCACAAAGCTGGTTACTGAGGGATTCGAAATTAGAATACACATCTGTGTAAATCCAGAGAGCATTCCCAACAGCTCGCCATTCTGCTCCAAGAGAATAATGATTTCCTTACAACATAAGGAGTGAAGACTATTCTTCCTCTCCTTAGTCAGCAAGCCCCTCTCAGCCTGCACAGTAAGATTGACCCTGTAACTTCTCCCTCCCACTTCTAGGCAGACCACCAGGCCATCTTTTACATCTCATCCCAACCCCAATGCAGGGGCCCCCAGTCTGGAAGAATAACCCCTGTTAATATACTATTGTTCACCAGTAATTGCTTTCCTTTTGACACCACCTTTTCTAAAGCCATAGGCAATTTCTCCCAGCTTCTATCTTCTTGAAGCTTTTGTTTAAGTCTTTAAAAGACACGACTTTCCAAAGAAATAATTAAGGCTTTCATGCCCCACACTTTTAACAAATATATTTTGACCTTGTTTCATCCCTTCTGGATGTGAGCAGTTTTCTGGCACCTTAAAGGGATTTCCATTCAATTATCCTCCAGAATCCTCTTTTCTCCTCTCCTTTCTTTCAGCACAAAAAGCTTCCCATTTGCCTCCAAAGGTGAAGTTAGGTGCTTGCCCATTCAGCACCGGGCAGACTTTTAAATTGGATGAAATAATAATGCTTCTTTGAATTTCAGGGCAGCCTTCACAGAAAGAAATTAGAATCTTGCCCCACGAAGCAGCTCCTTGATTCGTTGCCCTTCTATTCTCTCTGTGCTCTGGGGAAAGGGGCAAAAGTAGAGCTGGGATTCACAGAAAACACAAAGAGTCTTTTTAAAAAAAGTTTATTCAGGAATTAGGGTAAAGGCAGCGCGATGGTCCCTCATCCCGCCATGTTTCCGGCCACTGCGATGTGCTGGTCTTTACAGTTAAACAACCTAACCCTCAGCCCCCATGCCGCGCCTGGAAGAAAACCTTTCAGAGTAGGAATTGTGAGTGCTGCCGAGTTGTGAGTATTTTCTTTTGGATACAGCAGAAGGAATTCAAAAGTAATAGTGATTGAAATCAAAGAGAAAGTACTAGAGGGGAAAAAAATGAAAAGAAAGGATCGGGATTAGCTTGACCAGAGCCTTTATCTTTTAACTTGAAACAGAAACTTGCTCTAAACATCGCACCTGAAGATGGACAGTCTCGTCACGTACTACATGAAGCATCCAGCACTTCCACTCCCCTCAGAACAACCCTGACTACACGCACACGCACACACACACACACGCACAAATCCTAGACATCCCAAAGAACTATTTATAGAAATCTGACCAATTGGCACCCTCTAGTAACTGGAGCTATTTCAAATAACTCCGATGGGAAGACTATCACCCATGTATCTCCTGCAGCATGTCTGAAATACCGACCATTTACCGTCATGCTGTAATAACTTCATACCCAAAGAAAAGTGGCGAGTACGTAGCAGAGTGACAGCCTGTCTTTGGGATAACCTGCTAAATGTATAACAAAGCTGAAGGATTCATTTGTCTAATTAATCCAGTGTCACCCGGCACAGGAAAGAGCCTAAATGACTTGCCCAGAAAAGTACAAGTTCTGATGAAACTCTGACGGACGTGAGGCAAGGGGGCGGCGTGGAAAGCTCACAGGACTCCTGCAAGGGGTCAGGGCACAGGAGAGAATCCCAAATCAGAAACAAGCCCGCAAAGGCAGCATCTCCTGCTTCTCAGCTGTGCCCAAGGCCAGGATGGGTCTTATTCTATTAAATCTTCTAAGCCTGGTACATCTAATGCTCTAAGCCCCTTCCATAGAAGAGCCTTTTATGTGTTATGAGAATATTCACTCAAATGAGAACTATCCAGTGATCTAAATCGGCCTCTCCATGGGCTTCTTCCTTTGACGGACATCATGTCCCCATGGTGCTTCTGACGTCACATCCTACATCTTACATTGTCTAAATGGGAAAATGGAAACATTTAAAACACAGGTTGTGGGCTTCCCTGGTGGCGCAGTGGTTGAGGGTCTGCCTGCTAATGCAGGGGACACGGGTTCGAGCCCTGGTCTGGGAGGATCCCACATGCCGCAGAGCAATTGGGCCCGTAAGCCACAATTACTGAGCCTGCGCGTCTGGAGCCTGTTCTCCGCAACGGGAGAGGCAGCGATAGTGAGAGGCCCGCGCACCGCAATGAAGAGTGGCCCCCACTTGCCGCAACTACAGAAAGCCCTCGCACAGAAACGAAGACCTAACACAGCCAAAAATAAATAAATTAAATTAAATTTAATTTAATTTAAAAAAAAGATAGCATCATGTAATGGCAATTCTATAAATCTGGGTTTAAAAAAAAAAACAAAAAAACACAGGTTGTTCCAAAATGTACTAGAATATTTGGACCCACCAGGCAATCTCTGCAAAAAAAAGAAGGAAAAAAGAAATACATGAAATTCAGGCCACTGCCCCTCCAGTCCAGTGGAAACACAGTTTCCCACACCCGGCCATGCAGACCTAGCCTCCCTTTTGGTGAAAACATGAAGTCTCTCAACTGTTACCTTACCGAGCTGTTCTCAGAAAGTTAAAGCACAGATTGCTGGGTCAAGCCCCAGAGTTTTTGACTAAGTGGCTCTAGGCTGGAACCTGAAATTTTAAGTTTCTGACCGGTTCCCAGGCGATGCTGCTGCTGGCCCAGGGACCCTCTGTAAGAACCACTGACTTTAGTGATAAATTTCTTCACTAGTGCGACGGCCCCTCAATCAATCGAATTTCTTCATTAGCATGACCCAAATTGGTGAATCAACCATTTTCAGCCCGTGTTTCTTTCTTCTTTTTTGTTCCCGCCATCCAGTTAAAGATTGTTACAAACTAAGAGTTAGGGCAGGAAAATAATTTTTAAAACCCAGCCTACAGCACTGGAAAATGACTCAAAGTGGATTTGAAATAGCTGTAGTACCTTATTTTCAGAAATCACTAAAAATTGAAAACAAGCCAAATGCCTTTCAGTGGATGATGGGTTAAACAAAGTCCAGTGAGGGAAATCCCCTGGTGGTCCAGTGGTTAGGACTCTGTGCTTTCACTGCCGAGGGTACGGGTTCAATCCCTGGTCAGGGAACCAGGGATCCCTGGTCACGCAAGCCGTGTGGAGCGGCCAAAGAAACAAACAAACAAACAAACAAAGTCTGGTGCATCCTTACAATGGAATACTACTCAGCAATAAAATGGAGCAGATTATTGATACAGGCAACAAATTGGATGACTCTCCAGGACATCATGCTAAGTGAAAGAAGCCAGTCTCAAAAGGGTGCCTACTGTATCCTTCCTTTTATATAACGTTCTCAAAATGACGAAATTATAATGATGAAGAACAGTTCATTGTTAGGAGTTAAACTGAGGGGAGGCTATGACTACGAAGAGGTCAAGGAAGTTTGGGGGGGATAATCAAACAGTTCTCTGTCCTGATTGTGGTGGTGGTGGTTATACAAGTGTGGTAAAATTTCATAGAACCTACACTAAATTTTTTTAAAGGAGTGCATGTAAGAACTAGTAAAATCTGATTAAGATCTGTAGTTAATAGCGTTCTGCCGTGTCAGCTTCCTGGTTTTGATAACTGTGCTATCATTATGTCAGATGTTATTAGGAAGCCAGGTGAAGTATATGAAAACACTGTGCTATTTCTGTAACTTCTATGTATGTCTAAAAGTATTTCAAAAGGAAAAGTTTAATTTTATACCAACACCTGGTCATGGGGGAGCATGGAATATATTTGAATAAACTCTAAATAAATAAAGAAGGCAGCAGTTTGAGGTAGAAACCCTTGGTGAGCCAGGAGAAGAGGTTATGGTTCTGAATCTGTTACTAACACTGCGTAGACTTGGGCAAGTTCCCTAACTTCTCTAGACTTTAGTTTTCTCATCTGTAAAATGGGAAGGGGGTGGGGATACGCTATATGACTTTTCTAACGTTTCTAGTTCTAGACCAAAACCCTCGGTTTTAAGACCAAAGCGTTTTCAATTATGCAAGCCTGCTGCATCAGGGGAAAAAAAAAATCTCCTGAAACAGGTTCCTTATAAATTTTCTATAGGTTTCTGATTTTGACAACTCAGCAAGAATTCCCTCCTTTGGTTTTACTGCAATTCCCAGCTGTAGTCAACAAAGATGCTTTGATTCTGCCCACTCCAAGCTTGAGGAGAATTTCCATCTCTCATGTGTCTCCACTATTCCTGTCTCTGGGAGATACTCCGAGCTGAGCCCATGGTAGGGAGCCCCAAGCAAGGAACTACTGCACATGCAGAAGGCAGAAGCGAGGACGTGGCCATCAGACGATGAAGTCCATGACCAAAGGACTCAAGAAAATGCAGAGAAGCAAGCCTAGCTCATAGACAAGAAAGGCCTTCATGAGTCTGCAAGCACTGGGCATGCAGTCAGATACCCCTGCTTCCTTAACAGCACACAACTCTAAAACTCACTACTGGCCAAAGCTAGCATAACAAAGAAGACATGCTAGCGAAGATATCTTGAGTTTTTTAATGCCTTACCAGGAAGGGCCATATGGGCTTATATTTAGGATATTTTCAGTAAGAAGGACCAGACAATACCATGCAAGTTGGCCCTTTTTTAAAAAAGGAAGTTTAATAACACAATGAACTAGAAGTCTAGAGGTAGGGCAAGTCCCTCTGTTGGTTACTTTAGATCTGAATTGTCCATATTGGACCATTGAGCACTTAAAATATGGCCAGTGAGAACTGAGATAAGTTTTAAGCATACAATACTCACTGGATTTCAGAGACTTTGTCCAAAAAAAAAAAAAAAAAAAAGAATGTAAAATATGTTATAATAACTTTGTATTGATTATATATTGAAATTCTATTTTGAATAAGCTATGTTAAATAAAAGATATTCTTTAAATTAATTTTACCTGTTTCTTTTTCTGTTTTTAATGTGGTTCCAAGAAAATTTTACATACATATGTGATTCATGTTATATTTCTACTAGATAGTCCTGCTTTAGAGCAGTTTTGTCCCCCAAGGAGATATTTGGCCATGTCTGGACACTTTTTTTTTTTTTTTTAACTTTTGGGTTTATTTATTTATTTATTTATTTATGGCTGTGTTGGGTCTTCGTTTCTGTGCGAGGGCTTTCTCTAGTTGCGGCAAGTGGGGGCCACTCTTCATCGCGGTGCGCGGGCCTCTCATTATCGCGGCCTCTCTTGTTGCGGAGCACAGGCTCCAGACGCGCAGGCTCAGTAATTGTGGCTCACAGGCCTAGTTGCTCCGCGGCATGTGGGATCTTCCCAGACCAGGGCTCGAACCCGTGTCCCCTGCATTGGCAGGCAGATTCTCAACCACTGCGCCACCAGGGAAGCCCTGGACACATTTTTGAATGTCATGACTGGAGTTGGGGATATTACTGGCATCTACTGGATTGAGGCCAGGGATGATACAATGCTCAGGACTGTGCAAAAAAGAATGATCTGACCTAAAATGTCAACAGTGTCCAGGTTGAGAAACTCTGCTGCCCAGGATTCTCCTCTCTGCTGTCGATAGGACTGGCTTCCTTTTAAGACCGATTTGCCTTGTGGTGAAAAAATGGCCACCAATAGTCATCTTCCTTGTTGGTGTCTATGCAGAAAAAGGCTGGCTCCCCTTTGCTCTCTCTTAAGATCAAGGAACTTTCTCCCCCACAGAGGAATCAAAATTTCAGGGGTTTATTTCTGAGATCAATGAATAAAGTACTATTTTCATTAACAAATTACATAGTAGAAAATAGACTTCTATTATATAAGTTGTCCGTTGTTATTCTCTGAAATAAACATGACATGAACTTAATTGTTGCAAGGAGAAATGGCTGTAGATCTCATGCAGTTACTCCAACAGTCTGCTTTAAGTGATTCTCAGTATCTTCCATTATTGAATGAAGATGTATTCATTCCCACCACTGCACTGGCAAAGCAGTGTTCTCATTAAGTGATGTTTAAACAATTAGTTTTATTTCTCTCCAAAACTGAATATCCAACTATATATTTGCTAGGATATAGGACCAAATAATTTTTCTTATCATTTATTCTTTAGATGAAATTCAATAAACCACACGTGGCATTTTTAATTCCATTGATTTTCAGAAAATATAATAGAAGTTACGTGGAGAACTGGAGGGAGGGTGAGTGAACTGCACTGTTTAAGCAGAGAGACATTGAATCAATATTCAGTCACCTCAGTGCCAGAAAAGCACATCCTTACAAGGAAGGGAAGAGATTTGAGGTTTATGTTATGGAGGGGGAAAAAAATGTGCTCCTAATCTTTTTCTTTACAGAGGAGAACCCAAGATTTTTGAAAACAGAAAGACAAATGCTCCTTGTCCGGGCAGTGTGACCAGACATCAAGTTAAACCCTTTCAAAAAGTTATTCATTCAGGGTACCCCTGCTCCCTCATTTCAGAGACATTGACTTGAGTTCACTTTTCTCTTGATCTGAAGTTATATCCTATTTGTCTCCTTAGAGTCTTCTATAATTGAAAATGTGCTGAAGGGGCCACAAAGAAAAGAGGAAACTCTGGACCTCACTGCCCCTAGACTCAGGCCTCCCCTCAACCTCCACGGACCCCTTCTGCATCACCTTTCATCCCAGGCTCATAGTCAAAATAAGTCTGACCATTAACACAGCTCTTCTTAACTAGAAAACTGGAAAATCCTTTGGGGAAGTGAAGATGCACATCACCCCTCTTTCCAGCTGTTCTGACAACTTCACTGCAGTTAACACTGTACCCTTAACTCCTGAAAGAAACTCAAAGAGAGGTATATTTCTTGTTAGGGTATGTTAGTTAACTGCTATAACAAAGAACACCCCAAATAGTGATGACTTAACAATGGAAAGGTAGTCTTCACTCACTGAACACTTCAATATCTTTGACATTGGTTGGGGTGGACCAGAGAGGTCTGTGCAGGGACCCAGTAGGTGGCTCCTGCATGTTCTTTCCAAGCCTGCCTTGGGGACACCTTCCAACAGGTAGGTCGGAGGCATAAATACTGCTCAACCACATCGCTGCCACCTTGGTGCCACCAACATCTTCCCCACTCATAGGGGAACTAAGCAACATCCCTGCCTGGGCAGCCACTTCCCAGGGAGAATTTTGTACTGTAGACAGGCCTATGAATTTGGGGGGGACAATTGCTCTCTTTGCTACAGACATTATATCAGCATTCTCATGGGCCTCACACAGGACAGAGGACAGTTCTCAAACTTACAGTTATTCTAAAAGCCTGGTGTCTCTTCCTTAAGCAGCACATTTGTCCCTTGCAGCAGGATACAGATTTTCCAAAGATTGTTCGCTGTAATTTGGGGAAGTGACAGGAGTTCATGGACTTTGGGCTCATACAAGCCAGTTATAAATCCAAGCTCTGCTACTACTGTCTCAATGAAGTTGGGCAAGTTACTTAACCTCTCAGGCTGACTCCCTATGTCTAAAAAGAGGATATTCATATCTACTTATTCAGCTTATTGGGAATATGAAATGAAATCATGCATTTGAAGTGCTTAGCCAGTGTCTAGCCCATAGTAATGCCAAGTAAATGCTAGCAGTTGCTAGCAAATGTTTCAGTTTTTGCGATGGAAATTGTTATTTTAATCAGCAGAATACTTTTTCAACCCTGTTTCAAATAAATAATAAATCCAGTCTCTTTAAAGATCCATGGAACTATTAAGATTATAACAAGCCTTAAATTAAAACTTTTAGAAAAGACTTGTCTTTGAAAACATTTTAAACATTCTCTCTTCCTCTTAATTCTACAAACCTCAAGTTGAAAGAACTTCAAGTTTTGAAATAAAACACATTTGTTTGGCTTGGTCTACTTTGTTGATTTTATTTTTTATGTATGTCTTTGGGGAGAGGGTATTTATGTAAATTACCATCTTCTTATGTGGTATGTGGAGTTATACAGACATATTTGCAATGGATCCAGAGAAATCAATCATTTATGAGATTTTTCATAATCTTTGAATCTGAAGAAATGATAATAGATGATGTTAGTATAAATGAGGTCAGATTCACATCCTTCAATGTTCCAGAGGGATTCCATCAGCTCCTGGACATTCTCAGCCTGATTGGATGCAAAACCATTGCCTCCTTTAGAGACAAATATCAAAGTGGGGCGTTCCAACCCAAAACACAGAACAACTCTATGGCCATTTATTAGTTTTAACCTTGGGATCGTCTTCCATGTTGATATTATTTTAGGCCACCATTCAAATAAAGCAACTTAATAAGATTAAGGTTTTTTTTGTCATGACAAAGAAGCGAAAAAATTAATATAATAAAGAGAAATAAAACAGGGCTGAATCCAGAGCACACAGCAGCCCTTGCCTTCCCTTGTGTCTGCATCACTCCTCTTCCCTTGGTTAAGCCACTTAACACGGCAACCTGTGGACTTTGCCCCTACACAGTCCCTCGCCAAGTCCCAGAGGTCAGGGCACAGGGAGGGATGGGGAATGGGATGAGGTGAGGGGCAGAGGATGGAGCTCGTGCCCTGCTGTAGGAAGTCCCAAATGAGCTGGAGCCAGATGGCAAGTCACTGGTGAGGGCCATGACCTAAACAAGAATTAGCAACCCAGGCTAGGAGTTTCAAAAAACTTAAAAAAAGAGCTGGTGGAAACTGAGGCAAAATGGAAGTTGGGTGAGGATCAGACGGAGGGTCCTGATTGACTGCCATAACTAGCTCCACAGCTTAACTTGGTGGACCATCCCTCAGCTGCATAGCAAGCTGGCACATTGGAAAGGCTTCAGGGTCAAGGCTATGTCAGCAGCTACAAGTCTTCTGTAATGTGAACAAATGGCTGTGCCTCATGACCGCTTTCTCCATTTGTCCAATTGAGCACCAACTTTCTGCTCTAGACCCTGGGAATATTAAGCTGAAAGGGAGGCAGTCCTTGCCTTTGAGGTGTTCAGACCAAGGAGAGAAATGGACAAGCAAGCGAATGCAGTATAGTGAGTGATGGGCACAGAGCATTCTGGGAGCACAGAAGAGGAGTATATAAATCATCACAAACAAAGGGGGAGCTGACAAGGGAGAGGATGGCAGAGGCCTGGGCTGATCAGCTCTAATTTCAATTTCTTTATAAAAAAACCACCCCAAACATTCATTTTCACTCCCAATTTTGTGGGTTGGCAATTTGGGTTGGGCTCAGCAGAGCCATTCTTTTGTGGTCTTTCCTGGGGTTGTTCATGTCTGCAGACATTAAGTGGCCCAGCTGGGGCAGGATGGTCTAGTATGGCCAGACTGTGGATGCTGATTCCTGGGATTCTCTTTCTGCATCATCTCAGAGTACCAAGAGAGCAAGTCCCAAACACAAGGACTTATCAAACTTCTGTTTATGTCATGTTTACTAGTGTCCAATTGACCATGGCAAGTCATTTGGCCAAGCCCAAAGCAATGTGGGAAGACATGGATACACATGAGTGGTTGCCTACATAGGGCTTGGATATCATAGATACGTGTTCATAGGGGCTATTATTGTAATAATCTTCATAGCTCTCTTCTCTGCTTTATCCCAGATCTGACTGGGATAAAGAATTTATATTCTGTTGAGGTTCTCCCCCTCCACCTGTCTCCATCTTTCACTGAGGAATCACATTTAGTTAGGGGCCTGGGACAGGAGTCATCTCTGCTAACAGCCAAAGCCTCCAAAGCTATCCCAGCTCCTGGAACAAGGATCTGTCCGGTCAAGATAGAGCCTGAGCCCCTCTCACAGGCTGCCTTTGCAGAGTGTAAGGAAGCAGGTACTTGGGTCAGGTTATCTAGTCATTCACAGCCCAGATACCAGGAGAACAAAGGGAAAGAGAAGGTGCTGAGGAAGACAGATCCATGGGAACTTGGATATTTGGGAGAACAAAAGGGGACTTGACTGCTTTGTGGTACTTACAAATTCCAGAGATCTAACTCCTAGGGGTCACAAGCACCCAGCATGTTCATGTCTGAAAAAGACCCTATATAGTGACCCCCACCCAAAATATGTCTCCTCTTCCAACCGAACTAGACATACACACTTAAGAACTCTTCATAAGAGCATAAAATCTCAGTGTCATGAGGAACTTAGGGAGGCTGCTTGTCTGACCCCTAATTTTTCTGATGGGTAAACTGAGGCCTAACATGGTTAAGTGATCAACAAAGTCATAAGTGCAGAACCATGAGGGGTGTAGCAAAAGGATTAAGAATACAGACTCTTAATTTGACCTAGATATTCAAGATTTGCAATCCCCTGGACAGTATGATAAGTGTGGGTTTTATTCCCATACCTGATTAAATCAAAATGAGATTTTTTTTTTTCAGTTAATCCAATGATTAGAAAAGATGTGAAGAAACTGAATAATCTTATTTGAACTAAGTCTTATTCCTGGAACTCATTTGGCCATAACTTTTCAGTTAGAAAAGAGTCAGACAAATCACAAATCTCCATTGAGCACCGTCACTTTCTATTAGACTTTTTTTTCACATTAGATTTTTTTTTCAATAGACTTTATTTTTAGAGCAGTTTTAGGTTAAAATACATTTAACACACTCTACCTCTGCTTTCTTCACCTTCTATTACAAGTTGCAGAAATAATTAGAGCTACGTTTGCTGATGACTTCTACATGCCAGATAAGTGTTTGCTGTTATACCATTTAATCCTCACGACAGTTCTCTAACTTAGGTTTATTATTGCTAAGATCTTTGATGGGGATTCAAGACTGGATGAGAGAAGCAAGGACTATTATAGACCTATGGAAATTTGACTAAAGTGAGATGAAAGTCCATCGGACTCCTGAGTGGAACAATGCAAATGTTATATATCAAATCTTGATATTTAATTCAAGGTTGGTCTTTTGCTTTAAATTCTAGATCACAGATTTTCTTCACACATTTCTTCCCCAATATAAGTCCTTCATTTATTTTACAAAGACTCAGGCCCAACAACAGTGATAACAGCTGGATTTCAAGCAAATAAGGATACAATCCAAACTCATTTATTTATGTAAAATGTGCCAAGTCCCTAAACTACTGGTTTCAATGGGTTTTCTATCCCAAAACTAAACAGTCTCTTGGTGGTGGTAGTGGTGGGGTGCTTTATGCATTTAGCAAGCTTGTTCTTTCAAAGAAAATAGAGGAACTCAAATTGCTTAGGACTTCAGACATAGCAGATATCATGCTAGAAACAGCGTTCATCATCTTCACCTAGTCCTTTCAACACCACTGTGACGGGGGTATTATTATTATTTTCAGTTTTCTGATGTGACAGCTGAGGCTCTGAGAGCTTTAGCCTCATAGCTCTGTGGTGGCAGAGCTCACATTTGAACCTAGGTCTGTGCAATAACAACACAGATGCTCTTGAGATTTTAGCACTTTTCCTAGAATTCTGGCTACACCAACCCGTGAGGAGTACTGACTAAGGGGGAAAATGCATGCCACTTAAATGAGAGGGAAATTTTAAATTAAATATGTTTGAGAACATTTGATCTTCTAAATGGCACTGGAGGTAGACATGTATGTCTGGAAATATCTTGTGTTTGAGATTTTGAGTAGAAGTGAAGTGGGTTGAGGGATTTAAATTTAAAGACCATAACTCAGTCAGCGAGAGGAATATGTCTCCATGAAGAAGCAGGAATTATAGATGAAGTGAGAGGGAAGAATTGAGTTTGGAAAGTAGCTTGTGCAAACCTGAGTCTCTTTCTCTGAGGAAGGTCTGAACTGGAAAAAAGAGCTTCCATTGAGCTTGCTTGCTCAACATTTCCTGGCAAGGTGCCTTTTTCCCTGTGGTTTCCCGGTGACCCCAGTAAGTCAACTGGGTGTCCAAGAGTCCGCGAGGGCCCTGCTTTCCTACTCTTCACATCACTGCATGGAAGGAAACCTCAGAGGGGAGGCAATACCAGCTGTGTTTTCATCCCAGCTCTCTGGATTGTCAGAGATTTAGGGAGTGCACACATGGGCAAGCTACTCTTCCCAAGTCCACAAACATCCTCCATTTGTTGTTAAGAGACTTAGCAGTTATCACCAGACATTTAGGTTTCCTTGACAAGCTTACAACAGGAGCATGCTATATCTGACCTTAGATGCTCAGTGGTATTGGCTGGGTGGCAGGGGGGGCCCTCCAGCGTCAATATCTCTGCTCCAAGTCTCCAAGAGTGAAGTAAGAAAGACAAAGCAGACCCACAGCCAGGTAGACTGAGTCCCCTACTAGGAAGCCAGGTGGTCACAGAACCACCCACTATGTCTGAGGAAGGAGGGTCTACAGCACCTAGGGAGTAGGGGCAGGGCAGGAGCCTCACAAACACTGTCTTCTGGAAACTGGGCATCGGAACAGGAGCATCTGAGGCAGCCGTCATCCCAAAGGGATGCCAAAGGGTTCTTGAGCCCCTTCTGTGAGGCGGCTCAGATCTGATGATAATTCAAATGCTTTCTTTTCATCCCTACATCCGCTGCTTGTCAGCTCTACACACCTGTCTATTTCCAGGTCTTAGGGGACATACACACCATCTGCACAGGACCATACATTTTAATCAAAAATCTGGTGGAAAAGCTCATTTTTAGTCCTAAAACCAAAATAGATTTATTAAGAAATAGAATACCAAACTCACAAGAATTTTTTTTTAATAAAAAACAATTTTCATTGAACCACGTCAAAGACAGCCCCCTCCTCAGATCTGGAGGTGGGATGACGTGGAGTGGAGATGAAATGGTTGCTTGTTTGGGGTGTTCAGAGTACTTCTGGGGAAACTGGAAGAACCCCACACATGAATCTGGACCTCTGAGTCCACACTGGACTGGCCATGGGGCCTGAGAGAGGGAGGCTTCGAAAATAGTCTTACTGCTTTCAGGGGTGTTGGAGTTCAGCCACTAGTTACCGATCCACCCAGGAAGATCTTTCCCAAACTCGTCTTATTCCCTTGAAGGCAGGCCCCCTTCATAGGATCAAAATCCAAAGCCCACAAATCAAAGATGCAGGAAGAAAAGGAGGAATCAAGACTGAGAAAGCAGAACAGCAAATCACCACTTAAGACCCTTTTATTTCTTCCCAGAAGCTCAACTTCTGGTAACAATGGATTACAAACACAGCCCCCCACTTCTTCCACACTGATCCCGTGCATAAGGTCAGCAGGAGGCAACTATTTCCAGTTGGACATCCTCACTTGGGTTTTATTTCAACCCTGTAAGGGTGTGTGTGTGTGTGTGTGTGTGTGTTTGATTTTGGGTTTTTTTTGTGTGTTTTTGTTTTTTGTCTGGGGAGGCAGATGGAGAATCTTAAAGAAGACCATTCAAAGGTTTGGGAGTTTCTGGGGTTTGGTTTTTTTTTGAACTTTTGTTTTGACAAGCGATTACAGGTGTTCCCATTTGGAACATAAACTATATTTTTTTAAAAAAAATAATAAATTCCTGAAAGTCCCTTTGGCCCAAAAAAGGAAAAAAAGCAGACAGACAACCTTTGGGGAGATGATCCCTTTTTGGCAGGCATTGAATTGTCCAGAATAACACTGTCCAGATTCCAGCCTGGAAAGCTACATGAGGGGCCTGCGGGAGATCTGGGACTTATTAACTTCGAGAGCAACCCTCCACACTTTTCAGTTCTGGTCGCAGCTGCAAGAGAGGATTCTGAAGGCAGGATGCAAGGTGCCATCGTTAGCAGAAGTCCTCTTTTCTGCTGTGAATTGTGTGCACCCGGTGACTCCCCTCCAGCACCCACCAGCCAAGTACAGGTGTTTTTTTAAGGGAATGCAAGCAACAGCTCCTAAAGCAGGAAAGGGAAACACCCTTCTAATCAGAAGGTGTTTCTAATTACAGCAGCGAATTACCAAACCTCCACTACAGTTAATTGCCACAAACGAAATCACAAAAGAACAATTAACAAGCAAAAGCAGGTGTTATCAATTGAGTCTAGAAAGAAAAGAATAGGAAAGAAGTAGAGGGAGGGAGGGAGGGAGGGAGGAAGGAAGGAAGGAAGGGAAGGAGGAAGAAAAAAAAGGAAGCAGGGAGGGAGGAAGGCAGGGGACTAAGTCCTGTATAATTTGTCAGGAGCATGTATGCAGTTATTTTAAATCATCTCTATGCTTCTCAGTCATCCTGTGAATGTTCACTTGTGAAATCTCAGGGCATTAAGTCTGCCAAAAGCATCAGGAGTGAATTAGGCAGTGAAAGTAGACAGCAAGTAAAAAAACAACCCAGAGCCATTATTTATGTATTGTTCACCTGCATTTCCCAAGCTTCCCCTTGGCTCACATTGATCTCCAGTTGGCTAGAGACATCTGTTTTTCCAGTTTTGTCAACATCTCCAGAGTTCCTTTGCGTAAGTTATGATTTTACCCAAAACTTAGAAACTGGTGTGTTGATTTCAAAGCAAAAATTTGGTTTATCTCTAAAATGGAGAAACAAGGCTTCCCTGGTGGCGCAGTGGTTGAGAACCTGCCTGCCGATGCAGGGGACACGGGTTCGAGCCCTGGTCTGGGAAGATCCCACATGCCACGGAGCAACTAGGCCCGTGAGCCACAGCTACTGAGCCTGCGCGTCTGGAGCCTGTGCTCCGCAACAAGAGAGGCCACGACAGTGAGAGGCCCGCGCACCGCGATGAAGAGTGGCCCCTCTTGCCACAACTGGAGAAAGCCCTCGCACAGAAACGAAGACCCAACACAGCCAAGAATGAATAAATAAATAAATAATAATAAAAAAATTAAAAAATAAAAAAAATAAAATGGAGAAACAAAAATTCCTGAAATCCAAGTCCTTGCGCACAACACGGTTCACACAAGAATTTTTATATTACAGTTATAGGTTAAATTGGGCCTCCCACCACCCAAAAAAAATCACATGTTGAAATCCTAATCTCCAGTGTCTGAGAATATGATCTTATTTGGAAATAGGGTTGTTGCAGATGTAATTAGTTAAGATGAAGTTATACTGGAGTAGGAGGGCCCCCAATCCAATATGACTCATGTCCTTATAAAATGGGTAAATATGGACACAGACACACACCTGGAGAGAACACCATGTGAAGATGAAGGCAGAGATTGACAGAGCAACGATCTACAAGCCAAGGAACACCAAGGATGGCCAGAGAACCACCAGAAGCTAGAAGAAAAGCATGGAACAAATTCTTCCTCACACCTCAGAAGGAACCAACCTTGCCTACACCTTGATCTTGGACTGTAGTCCCCAGAACCATGAGACAATACATTTCTGTAGTTTATTTACAGTTACCCAGCAAAGTAACACATCTCCTATTCTACCTTATGATGTCCTTCCCAATGGGCCCCTTCCCCGTGTCTGCATTTGCCACTACACTTATTTAGTCATTCGTCACCTCCTACCTGGACCATCGCAGCAGCCTCCTAGCTACCCTGCCTGCCTCCCAACTTTCCCCGCCTCAAATGTCCACTGCACCAGAGTGAGATTTCCTCACCACAGCCCTGACCATAGACCCTCAGGATCAGAAGAATAATAAAAACAATGAAAATAATAATAAACTCTCAAGTACATTTTATATGCCAGGCATTGTGGGAGACACAAGGAAGACAAAGAAAATTACTGTAAAGCAATTCCTATTCTCTAGGAGCTCCCAGCTTAATCATGTGGGTGAGGACAGACACATCATAGATCATTAGACACAGAGATAGTGCAGGCTTGTGCAGGGCATTGTGGGAATTCTGAGGAGGGCCTCCTGACCCATCCTTGGGGGAGGGGGTGTATTATGAGGGGCTTCCAGGAGGGAGAGACACCTGGGCTGAGCCTTAAAGCACTGGCTCTCAATTCTGACTGCACACTGCAGTCACTTGAGAAGTTTCACAAATGTGAAGGCCTATGTCCCATGGACCCCCAGACCCTGGGGCTTAACTGGTCTGGGGGTGGCTTGGTTTAGGAAGTTGCACAAAATATCCAGGTGAGTGCAACCTGTAACCAATTTTGAGAACCTCTGTCCTAAGGCACTGATTCTCTGCACATTGAAATCTACCTATAGCATTTTAATAAACTCCAATGTCTGGTTCTACCCACTAAAGATTTGATTTAATTGGTCTGGGTGTGGCCAGAAATTTTTTAATGCTCCCCAAGTGATTGTTATATGCAGACAAGTTCAAGAACCACTAGCTTGTAACAGTGCATCTCAAAATTGAATGTGCAGACGAGATCAGGTGCATTCAGGGTGGTATGGCCGTAGAATTTTTTCTGGGGACGGAGGGGTGGGCAGTGAAGTAGAAAAGTATAGCTTTATTACTTTGCCAGGCAAAGGGGGACACACTGGGTTTCTGCCTCAAAAAACGATGTGAAGTGAAAGAGTAGCATTGACATATGTACACTACCAAATGTAAAATAGATAGTTAGTGGGAAGCAGCCGCATAGCACAGGGAGATCAGCTCGGTGCTTTGTGACCACCTAGAGGGGTGGGATAGGGAGGGTGGGAGGGAGACACAAGAGGGAGGGGATATGGGGTTATATGTATACATATAGCTGATTCACTTTGTTGTACAGCAGAAACTAACACAACATTGTCAAGCAATTATACTCCAATAAAGATTAAAAAAAAACATTGAATGTGCATAGAAATCTTCTCGAGATCTTGTCCATCTGCAGATTCCTAATCGGTGGGTCTAGGGTGGGGCCTGAGATCTTACGTATCTAAGAAAGACTCCAGGTGCTAATGTCGCCAGTCTGGAAGCCACACTTTGAGAAGCAAGGCCTTAAAGAATGAGACAAGTTCTCCAGGTGGAGAGAATGTGGTCCTGAATCAGGATGGCGTAGAGGGGAGAAGAACAGGGCATGGACTAGAGGGGTTCTTGGGGATTATTCAGTGGATTTGGTGTTTGATATCGATGCGGGGGCATGAGACAGGCAAGGGCACCAGTCAGGTTTCTAGCATGGAGGCCTTAGCCTCCAAATTGACCATAGGAACATCCCAAGCAATGCCAAAGTCTTGCTAACTTCATGGTCCCTTTCATTTTTCCCAAGTACCATTTTCCAAGCTCACTAAACATCTTCTCATTGCTCATCTTCCCAGACGTTACACAGAATTAACTATGCCTTCCTTACTTTTCTTTATTCTTTCTCCAACACCAAGGGTACAAAGTCACATGCTTCCAGTGGCCAATTTGGTATGGACTTGAGTGAAGCAGCCTGGATGTGTGTGAAGAGAAAAGTAAAAGCTCCCTTCTGCTACCAGCCCACCAGCATATGTTAATAATATTAATATTAATTAATTATATCTTAATAATATATCATGATGTTTAATATTCCTATCTTCATAGTAATTAATACCAAAAAGGGGACATTCAAGGGGAATAATGATTTGAAAGCCTGCCGATTTTGCATCAGAAAAATGAATAAAAGCTAGAAGACAATAAAATATTTTTAAAGCACTGAAATGTTTAAACATTTTAATATCAAAATACCGTTTAAAAATGATGTTAAAGTAAATTTTTGATAAATTAACATTTTAAAATGCTGAAAGAAAAAAAAATCTGCTAATCCAGATTGTAAATCTAGAAAAATTATCTTTTAAAAATGAGGACAGAATAAAGGCTTTTCGGATTTAAAAAAAAAAACAAAAAAACTGAAAGAACCCATTGCCAGTTAACCTACACTTTAGGAAACTCTTCAAGTTGCAGGGAAATGATTCTAAATGGGCACTCAGATCTACAGGAAGGAGTGAAGAGCCCCAGAAACGGTAAACACATGGGTTAATATAACAGTGTTTTTAACTTTCTTTAAGAGACAATTGACTTTAAGCAACATAATAATAGTGTATTGTGGAATTTTTTAAATATGTAGAATGAAAATATAAGATAGCAATAACACAAAGAATGGAGAGAAATTACCTTATCCCACTGTAAAGTTCTTACATTTTATCTGAAGTGGTACAGTATAAATTCCAAGGTGACTGTGATAAATGAAAGACGTGTAATATAATCCCCAGAGTAAGCAATACAAAACATGATACAAAGAGAAGATAGCTAAAAAGCTAATAGAGGAAATAAGATGAAATAGTATTTCATATGAATATTTATTGATGTATAAAAAAGGAGCAAAACTCAATTATAGTGTTTTGGAATGAATGTCTAGTAGGTAAAACTATTTTTAAATGCAAGGAAGCAATTACCACAAAAGTCAAAGTAGTGGTTACCTTCGGCCTAAGGAAGGGGGTGGTGATAGGGAAGAGGCATGAGAAGGATTTTGGAAATGCTGAAATGTTCTATTTCTTGACCCCATGGATGTTTGCTTTCACATCTTTGTTTTGTGCCCTTTTCTGTATGTAGGTTATAGTGCAGAATTATCTTTTTTAAGTTTTAAAAAATCAGTGAAAGACAAAATTAAATGTATTGGCTCCCACCTACCACTAGGACTTAGGAAACGTTATCTCCCCAACTCTCAGTTTTCCAAGCCTTCATGAAGGGATTCTTGCTAATGATTGGGTCCCTTTAGCTGCCTCTGCTGAACCAAGCCCACAGTTGTCGCAAATGTGGGTTCCACAGAAGCAGAGGCAATGAGCAAGAGTCCCAGCCTTAGAGACGCTGACTCTAGCTGCATCAGAGTATGGCAGAAAAGCTCACACATCACCAGGAGACCAATCCCTCCCAGGGTGACGCTTGGGACCTTTTTTAAGTAAGCCAGGTTTCTGCAAAGCAAGATGCATTTTCAAGTACAGCCAAAGAAGTGCCTTGTATCTCTCTTCATGCAGGGGAAACCTCTAACCCACGTTCCTCACTCACACGCTCATACAATCCCCCCCTCTTCCCTCCTTTTTCTCTACCCCGATCCCTGCTGAGCCCAGATACTATGATCAAGAACTAGATGTAAATGTGATGCTATCACTTCCTGAGTAACCTTTGTCAAACCATTCAACCTCTCTAAACCTCAAATTCCTATTCTTGCAATGGTGGTTTTATCCCCATCTTCACAGGCTTGAGAGAACAGACAGGACTGTGCTGGGCTGGGCTGTGAGCCTGAGCTGTGGGTGTCCAGAGCCTGCGGACCCAACGCTGTACTGCAGCAGCGTCATGCCCTGCAGTGCCTACGGATCAGGGTAAGCCACTCTCTGACACTGGCTGGAGAGGCTCACCCGTCAAGCGTGTACACTGCCCAGTCTGGTCAGCTACCATTCAGCTCCTCTTGTCTTGTCCCAGCCCCTCTCCACCCAGCAGTGATGGGTGACCCAAGAACTGTTGCTGTGTCCACTGGACACCCAACCATTAAAACAGCAGTCCCCAACATTTTTGGCACCAAGGACCAGTTTCATGGAAGACAATTTTTCCACGGACCAGTGGGGGGATGGTTTTGGGATTTCAAGCACATTACATGTATTGTGCATTTTATTTCTATTATTATTACATTTTAATATATAATGAAATAATTATACAACTCACCATAATGCAGAATCAGTGGGAGGCCTGAGCTTGTTTTCCTGCAACTAGATGGTCCCATCTGGGGGTGATGGGAGACAGTGACACCTGAAGTTTGTTGCTTATGTCCAGTCTACTCCATAAGATGCAGCTTAACTGTCACTTGCCACTCACTGATAGGGTTTTGATATGAGTCTGCAAGCAGTTGATTTATTATGGTCTCTGTGCAGTCAAACCTCTCTGCTAATGATAATCTGTATTTGCAGCCACTCCCCAGGGCTAGAATCACCACCTCAGCTCCACCTCAGATCATCAGGCATTAGATTCTCATAAGGAGCACACAACCTAGATCCCTCGCATGCGCAGTTCACAGCAGGGTTCGCACTCCTATGAGAATATAATAACGCCGCGGATCTGACAAGAGGCAGAGCTCAGGTAGTAATGTGAGCGATGGGGAGTGGCTATAAATACAGACGAAGCTTCGCTCTCTCTCTCTCTCACCTGCCTGCTGTGTGGCCAGGCTCCTGACAGGCCACGGACCAGTAATGGTCCATGGCCCGGGGGTTGGGGACCCCTGCATTAAAAGAACAGAATGGGGCTTCCCTGGTGGCGCAGTGGTTGAGAATCTGCCTGCCAATGCAGGGGACACGGGTTCGAGCCCTGGTCTGGGAAGATCCCACATGCCACGGAGCAACTAGGCCCGTGAGCCACAGCTACTGAGCCTGCGCTTCTGGAGCCTGTGCTCCGCAATGGGAGAGGCCGCGACAGTGAGAGGCCCGCGCACCGCGATGAAGAGTGGCCCCCGCTCGCCACAACTAGAGAAAGCCCTTGCGCAGAAACGAAGACCCAACACAGCCAAAAATAAATAAATAATAAATAATAATTAAAAAAAAAAAAAAGAACAGAATGTATCAGAAGGGTGAAGATAAACAGCGATGCAGCTCATCGTATAAAGCAGAGGGAGAGATTGCTCCACCCCGAGCTCCAGATGATTTATTTTAACCTCACTAGCAGCAGCCCCCATCTTGAATGCCTGTGAGCCCAGCCCCCTCCCAGCCCCGAGTTCCTGCTGGCATACCTGTGGCCAAGGTCGGGTAGACTCTGGGCAGGCTATTTGCTCACTGGAGTCCTGTGTATTTTGTGGGCAGTGAGCGTGTCACAGTTAGACGTACACTTCAGTATGAAGATATTCATGCTTCACCAGGGTGCAGCCAGAGGGTGGTCGGGATAGGAGGGGCAATGGGGGGGGGAGGGCACCTCTTCACTCAGCTCTAAGAATGAGCAATGGTGCCCACCTCCAGCTTCAGAACACACATCTTGGGATTTTAAGTTAAACACTCGCAAGATCGCTTCTCACATATGTAATTGTAGTTTTCCATGCTCTGGATAATCTTTTTCAAGGAAAATACATTTTCTGTGGTTTACCCAGTTGAAGATCAAAGAAATAAGAAAAATGTTGGTAAACTGGGGAGACAGGGCTGACAGCTCATGTAATGGTGCTTGATTTCAGGTCCTCATTTATCCAGACTCTCTTGCATGCAAGTACCAGGCAACATTATTTTATGGGCCAGCAGCTTGGGCCCCTTAGTTCTCAGGGGCCATTCAGGACTCTTTGATTCTTTCACTCCACTGAGTTTTACATAATGATTTAGACCCAATTTTTCTCCTCTGTAACCTGCCTGCCTTTTAGCTACTTGGGCAAAGAGTGTGGTGTTTCAGTGCATGGAGTCTGGCTGCCTGGATTCAGTCTTGCCTCCATGTGGCTCAGTTTCCTCATCTGTAAAATGGGTGACAGCACCTTCCTTGTAAGACTGTCCTGAGGATAAGTGGACAATCCCCAGATAAAGTGCTGAGGCCAGCGCCTGGCACACAGGGAGCCCTCAGCAAGCGCCATCTCTTATTATGACTCAGGGAACCTCAACTCCTCCAGTTTCACATTCTCTGCTGCGTTTTCTTAGAAACATAAGCCAAGGGAATTTCTGCCTCAGACAAATTAAGATTTTTCTCAGTCTTGTACCAAAGGAACCCTGCCCCCTGGTTAAATAGTTCTAGTTACGAATGGTCATAATATTGTCTCACTGGCTATACATTTTCATAACTTATTAGATCCACTTAAAGTGATTTTAATTACAAATGCTCTAGTTTCATTATGTACAAAATGGAATGCAGGCAAGTAATTGTATTTTCTCCATTATGTTCAGAAAGAAATTAGAGTAGCCTAGTGCATCCTTACTGTGAAAAGGTTTCTCATGATTCTGTAAGAAAGGAGCTTCCCATGATTTGCTGAAGATGTCAGCCACTAGTGAGACCAGGAGGACTGGGCAGGGAGTGGATCTGATGCCATCAATCTAGCTGGGGTGACAGACAGCAAACGTTTGTCTCCCCAGTTTGTGATTCGACCTTAAGGAACACTAGTCTCTCCTCTGACTCAGCTCTTGAATTTTCTTAGGACTTTCCTGTCAAGCCGCCTCCACACCCATCCCACATCATTTAACTGCTTCCCTTAGCAGCTCAGCTGGAGAAACAGGAGAAATACAAAGGATGGTTCTGGCATCCGTTGGGTTTAGGGGACCCTGGGTATGAGTTTGTCTGTAGTAGATGCCATGGCGGGGGAAGATATTAGTTATTTTGTGGCTGGGAGAAGACATAAGTAAGTCACAGAAAACTTTCTATGACAAACTTGTTAGGGCATAGGAGATCATTTAAGGGAAAGAATTTTGATATCGGGTAAGTGTCACACAAATGGAATATTGTAAAATGAGCCCAGTCAGTCTGTAAGCTTTCCAAAGTCAGAGAACATTTCTTGCATGAGCACTTTCTTAACTTGGTAATAGAATGTTGAATAAAACCACAGGTTGGTGGAATGATTTGATTTATTCTCACTCTTCATTATTTTCCAATAAATTTGGGGTCTGAAAGCAGAAGTTCTGGAAAGAGAACCATGTACATGTACATATGGTGTTTTTAGCCCCTTTGACAAATTAGGAAATTAGGGTTACAGAAATTTGTAGCCACGGGCACGTGGCTACAAAGTGACAAAGCCAACACCAGACCAAGTCTGTCTGCTACCCGAGGCTCACAGTCAGAGGGAGGCCTGGGTATCCCTTTATGTCGCCAAATGTAAGAATTAGGTCAGATCCTAAGCTTCACCTCAGCCAGGATACTTCCCTCTCATATGGACAAACACAGCATTTTGCTATAACGGCTGGTGGCTCTCCTGTCGGGATTTCCCGTGCCATCTCAGAAAGCCTCCGTCTTCCCTGCTCCCCACCTCTGCCTTCTGGCTGGGGCACCCGGGGAGGGCAGAGATAGAGGTCCCAGTCAGGTGGGCTCCAGCATCTGGTGCATCTGGTCAGGCCCTAGTAACTGCAGGTTTATGCCCTGTGCTGCTCCGGGGGAGCTCTGGGAAGTTCACCATGTGCGTCCTTTGGAAGAGCTAGGCTGTGCTTGAAGCAAGCCTGTGTGATCTGCCCCAAGGAGAGTTCTAGAACACAGTCTGTGCACACACACGGCCCAGGATCTAAAGTTAATACCTCGCTTCCCCAAGTGTGTCATGCATGAGATGATTTGGGGTGGTACAAATGGGAACATTTTCTCTGGCAGTTATGTATTTATTGTAATGTGTATTAGCTCAGCATGTCCTGGCTCACCTGTCATTTCACCAATATTGTTTAGGACAAGACTAGTTCTATAGCAATCTCTAACACGTTACCTGATCTGATGTATCCACCACCTCTGCATCCCCAGTTAGATGCACACTGCCCAAGAATATAAATAGATGACCCTCCCATGTATGAGAAAGTGGGGGAAGAAACAATAGTTTGTAGTAATCATAGCGTGTTGGGTGGAAACATAGCAGAGAAGTGAAGAACAGGTGTTCTGGAGTCAAACTGCCTGCGCTGTAAATGTTAGCACTTTAATTTCCTAGCTGTGACACCTTGAGAAGTTACTAAACTTCTCTGTCTTACTTTAAGTGTTGAGCCACTAAAATCTACGGAGTCCTTTGTTATTGCAGCTCACACACCCTCATACAGCCCATATGCCAAGCTGCAGCAAAGCATTTTCTTCTCAACTCATTTGAAAAGACATCAAGTTATCAAAACTAAAAGCATGAATTTACAACATTTAATAACTTACTATCATCAAAAATAATAAAGTAAGGTAACATGTTCAAGCCCAGACAGTTTTGAAAGAATTATCTTCCTAATCAAAATCAACAGAGTTATCAAAAATGCCACTGGTGGGCTGGGAAATTAGCTCTCTGAGCAGGCCCAGGACTGCTGCCCTCAGGGCTGAGTTGCTCTCCCAGACATTGATTGGATCTGCACCAGGAAGCAAAGATTTCACCCGCAGGCAGACAAAGTGTAACTTCAGGCAATGAGAATATCATCTTAAAATTAACAAGGCCTCTACTAGTCTACCTTAAGCAAAGGACATTTCATGTCAACAAATATTTTGTTTTGTTCCTTTAAGCTAGGAAAGGTTTAACAATAATTTTTCAAGTTAATAACCTACAAGTCTCCTTTTAAGAAAATGAGTGAAAATGAAAGGACTCTGCCCAACCTGCACTTTCCTCCCTCCATCCATTTGCCATGTTTCTCTGGCTCATCCTTCAGACCACAGTTCAAAGATCATTGGCTGTTACAGAAATCTTCCCCCATCCCTGGATGAGGTCCGGTGCCACAGAGACACCCTCTCTTCCTATCCCATCATTTTCCATCATGGCGCTGGCCATGATTTCTGATTCAGGTTTATTGCTGAATTATCTGAGTACATCTTTAAGATTCCTTAGGGCAGGGACCATGTCTGTTTTGCTCCCTGTTGATCTCCAGCAGTCAGCACTGGGCCGGTATACAGCTATAGGAAGAATGAATGAAAAATGATCAGTTTGTTGGTCAGTATAAAAAAGCCATAATGTATTTGACCAATCTTACATCTGGCCATTTTGACTTTTTCCATTGTTTCAGAAATATACCAACACTGCGATGGATCACAGAGGTATCTTTGAGCAAATATCCAATGATTTCCCTAGGACAAATTATGGAAAGAAACTGATTGCTCCAAGATTTTAAAGCTCTAGCTAATTGTTTAGAATTTCTTCAAGTGGGAAGGGTATTAACCAGAAACATATTAAAGAAAGAGAGGGAAGGAAGGAGGGAGAGAAAAAGAGAAAGAGAAAAAGAAAGAGAGGAAGGAAGGAAGGAAAGGAGGGAGGAAGGGAGAGAGGGAGGGAGAGGGGAAGGAGGGAGGATGGGAGGGAAGGAGGACAGAGAGAGAAAAAGAGAAAAGAAAAAAAGGGAGAAAGATGGAAAAAAGAGAAAGACCAACACCTAAGAGTCCTTGTCTCCGTGAGAAGTCCCCTCTTCGGAGATTGCCATCCAACCAGTTTCCTGGACACACTCTCTCTGTATCCCTGCCAGACCATCCCTGGGAAAGGCAAAGTCAGACACTCTCAAATCCCAAGGTTTAAGAAGATAAAGACCCTCAGACCCTCCTTCTCAGGGGCGAAGCAGTTCAGGGCTTTTTGTTCTCCCGCTTCTTTGTTCCAGCGACCTTTCCCATCTCAAAGGATTTTCAACAGAACCAAGAGCCTGACACTTTGCCCATCCTGGTTCTCACAGACTTCTCCAATGAAAGACAAAGCCAGGCTGGCACGGAGGAGGGCCTGAAATAAAGGGGGACTGAGAAAGAAGAAAAGCACCAGGGAATCTGGCCGCCTGTATATTCAGTTGCTGCAGCAACTAGAAGTTAAACAATGAAGGAGGGAGGGGACCACCATCTTCCTCCCTCGGTCCAGTTGTCATGGATACCGGGATTTTAGAAGTGAGGAGGTGAAGGGTTTTCTTTACACTTTACAAGTGGTGCTTTTTTCACTCACTTGGCCTGTGTCCTTGTTCCACCTGGGTTGGGGACATTCCGTTCTGAGTCTTCCTGCAAGGAGGCTGGGGAAGGGGAGTCAGGGCAGGATGCTTTCTGTAAAGGACCCATCTGGCCAGTAGCTCCAAAGTCCATTCCCATCCCACACCAGGCAGAAAGGCCTGAGCATCCGTGGAAATTTCCATGCACTGAAATCTTCCCACCCACATTGCAGAAGGGTAGCTCTCTCCTTGAACTCTTCCTCCCATCCTTCTGATTCTCCCAGGAGCGCTCACACACGGGCTGTCTCCTAAGGTCCCAGCTTCGTGCCCTCCCCAACCCCCCAGAGACCCCTCGTAGCTTGCTGCCCCTGCTTCCTCCTCCAGGATTTAGCAGGAGGAATACAGCTCAGTCCTCCTCTGAGGTTGTCTCCCAGCTTCTTTCCCCTGAAGCCACATCAGGCCCTTCACTGTCTTGCTGAGCTGTCCAGCACCGTATGCTGAGAGGTTACCAGCTTTAGTGACCGCAGGTCAAGACTCAGCTCTTCCACTCTCCAGAATGACCTTGGGCAGGGCACTTACTCTCTCTGAATCTTGCTTCCGCATCTGGTCAATGCAGATTGTAGTATCCACCACGTAGCCTTGTAGAGGTTGTGCAGTGAGAAAAAGTAGACCATGTTTGAGCTACAGCAGGCACCCCAGCAGCAAGAGCGCCCTTGGCCGCCTCTCCATCACCCACCCCCTCCCCAGCCATACACTCACACTCTTTTACACACTCTCACACACAGACATTCACACTCTCTCATACTCATTCACTATCACACACATACACACACACACGTCACAGGCATTCACACAGACACACTTACACACTCACTCTTTTTTTTTTTTTTGTAACATCTTTATTGGAGTATAATTGCTTTACAATGGTGTGTTAGTTTCTGCTTTATAACAAAGTGAATCAGTTATACATATACATATGTTCCCATATCTCTTCCCTCTTGCGTCTCCCTCCCTCCCACCCTCCCAATCCCACCCCTCTAGGTGGTCACAGAGCACCAAGCTGATCTCCCTGTGCTATGCGGCTGCTTCCCGCTAGCTATCTATTTTACGTTTGGTAGGGTATATATGTCCATGCCACTCTCTCACTTTGTCACAGCTTACCCTTCCCCCTCCCCATATCCTCGAGTCCATTCTCTAGTAGGTCTGTGTCTTTATTCCCGTCTTACCACTAGGTTCTTCATGACCTTTTTTTTTTTCCCTTAGATTCCATATATATGTGTTAGCATACTGTATTTGTTTTTCTCTTTCTGACTTACTTCACTCTGTATGACAGACTCTAACTCCATCCACCTCGCTACAAATAACTCAATTTCATTTCTTTTTATGGCTGAGTAATATTCCACTGTATATATGTGCCACATCTTCTTTATCCATTCATCTGTTGACGGACACTTAGGTTGCTTCCATGTCCTGGCTATTGTAAATAGAGCTGCAGTGAACATTTTGGTACATGACTCTTTTTGAATTATGGTTTTCTCAGGGTATATGCCCAGTAGTGGGATTGCTGGGTCGTATGGTAGTTCTATTTTTAGTTTTTTAAGGAACCTCCATACTGTTCTCCATAGTGGCTGTATCAATTTACATTCCCACCAACAGTGCAAGAGCGTTCCCTTTTCTCCACACCCTCTCCAGTACTTATTGTTTGTAGATTTTTTGATGATGGCCATTCTGACCGGTGTGAGATGATATCTCATTGTAGTTTTGATTTGCATTTCTCTAATGATTAATGATGTTGAGCATTCTTTCATGACACACTCACTCTTGTATACTCTCACTCTGCACATCCTCACACTCAGCATTCACACACTCATGCTCACACTCACCCACTCACACACAAAGACACTCAAAGCCACACTCTCACATATATGTACACACAATCACACGTACTTAGGCAGGCACACACATTCACACGTATGCACACACACTCTCTCACATATATACTCATACTCTCTCCCACATTCATATACACTTCCACACACTTATTTGCACACACTCAGCTGTCCTTTTTCTTAAAATTTTTATTGGAGTATAGTTGATTTACAGTGTTGTGTTAGTTTCAGGTGTACAGCAAAGTGAATCGATTACACATATACATATATCCACTCTTAGCTTTCCATTTTTGACTTAAAATGAAAGACTGAGGAATGTCTTATTTTAGTCTTAATCAAGCAGGAGGGAGTACAGCTGCTTGCTATAAGCAACACCGTCTGTCCATCCATCCATCCAACCAACAACATTTGCTGAGGATCTAATATGGGCCAAACACTGACATCATAAAGAGCCACCAGGCAAGGCCACCAGCCATGGGCTCGTGTCTGCCAGGCTGCTCAGCTGCTTGAACTTGGAGGGGCCCCGAGACCCTCCCTTGGCCTCCATGTGCCTTCATTTCCCAACACTTGGCCACGCAGCCTGAAAGGACACGGCGCAAAGACTGTTTGCATTTGGACAACCAGGGCAAGGTTGGGCTCACGGCGCCATGCTCGCTTTGCGCTGCCTATGGGCTGGAGCTCCCCAGCTCGCTGGTCTTACAGACATTTGGAACAAATGCCATAAACCCTTCCAGGTGATGGTCTGACCTCCAAGGATGGTCCAGTTTTCCCTCAGCCTGTCCTGCACTGAGTAGGGGCAGCAAGCTCCACTCCTCACCCTGGGCAGCTGGGAAGCTTACCCAGGGGCTGCTGGGGTGGTAACAGAGGGTTGGGTGTGAGCCATCAATCATGTCGATGCAGCTTCCCAACCTGGCCGGCCCTGCCTAATACAGTGGAGAAGAAAGGTTCAAATACAAGCTCACAGGGTGTGTGACTTGGAGTGAGTCAACCTCCTTCATACTTAGTTTCCTCATCTATAAAATGGGCATAATCATACATCCATCTCCCAGGATTGGTGTGAGGATTCAAAACTACATGTGAACCATTTTGCCTGGCAAATATTAAGTACTCATAAACAATGGCTTTAATGTTTAATTAGATGACTATTCTTAGCTCTGTTAGGGTTCTAACTATGCAAAAATCATAGATGTGTATATTAAAAGAAACTGGAATGAATCACAGAAAGTTAAAAAATGTCGATTTGTTTAGAGTAATGGGACTAGATGTTTTTTACCTTAATTTCCATTTTAACATTGTTCCAATATTTCTGCAAGACATAAAAATTTAAATGATAAACACGGGTATTTAGAGCATGATTTATAGTAACCAGATAAACAAAATATTTAACTTAAAATTCTCCTATTTGTTTGCATTACACACAGGATTAATTTCTCCTAAAAGAACAGAAGGAAGTATCGGGAAGCATCCATTGAATACACAACTAGATCTCAGACAAGAACATCAAAAATTTATGATACTTTTTCTTGATTCATATTTCTGCTGTCATTCCCTCACCTTCTTAAATATATTGATCATGCTTATTTTAAAAAAAAAATTGAACATCAGAAGCTTATCCAGACTCCTGAATCCAAATCGTTAATTCCATGTAATGGAAAGTTCATCCATACTCGTGGCAATAATTTCACCTATATGCCTCACTATGTCCTGAATGGAGGCCACCTGATAGTAGACAGTAAACATCATGTTGTATACAAGGATAGGTGATTGCCAGGACTGTTCAAGATACAGAAGACATTTGACCTTCAGGGAGCTGGAAGTGTAGCAGGAAAAGAGAAACGACCATGAAACAGGTAGGCTCTGAATTGGGTAGTTCTAACTCTGAGCTGTATAAGCAAGGCAGATAGTTGGAGAGAGCTGTTGGGGAAGAAGCAAACTTTTGTTCAGTCTTGAAGGTTGAACGCAAGCCATTATTCTCGTCCTGGAGGCGGAGGACGAGAATTCAAGCATTCATGTTTAACCTCCAGCCAGTGTAATCATTCACACAATGCACTGAGAACTGAAGAAGACACAAAATAAATACTGATGAAAATAAACTGAATTGTCAGATTCTTTCCCCAGGATTCCAGAATGAAATAGATCTGCACGGCCCTTGCCTACCTGCGTCCATTTAGAGAAAATATACCTGCATTTATTGACCAATAAAGACAGAGGTAGATCTTCTTTTTAAAAAAAGTTTCAGGGATTTCCGTGATGGTCCAGTGGTAAAGAATCCTCCTTCCAATGCAGGGGACACAGGTTCGATCCCTGGTCGGGGAACTGAGATCCCACATGCCAGGGGGCAACAAAGTTTGCGCGCTACAATTACTGAGGGCACACACCTCAACGAGAGAGCTGGCGTGTCGCAACTTGAGAAAGAAAACTCGCATGCCACAACTAGAGAGAAGCCCACAGACCACAACTAGAAAGAATCCCGCATGCCGCAATGAAGAACCCTCATGCCCCAACGATGAGACCCAAAGCAGCCAAAGAAATAAAGAAAATAAATAAATTTTTTTAAAAAAGAAAAGCTTTAAAAATAAATAAATAAATAAATAAATTTTAAACGTTTCAGAGATATTGGGAATCACTTTTAACACATACAGATGTTTACCGTGAGCCAGACACATCCTGAGTGTTTTTCATGGATTACCAGATTTAATCATCACTATAAATATGATACATAGATGAGGGACAGAGACACAGAGAAGTAAAAAAGGAAATATTAGGCATTATTATGAGGACAACAGTTAGAATTAGTTTCGCCTGATAGGGTGATTGTATAGAAGAGAAATAAGAAATGGAGCTGGGAGAGTAGTTTGGGCCAAAGTCAGGAGGCTCCTGGCTGTGGATCATTGGCATTTGATATTCTTTAGGGAGTAATCAAGGTCTCAGAGCAGGTGGTCAAAGGAATATGTTAAGACTTCTTTCAGGTTTTAAGAAATAAAGTAGAACTAGAAATGAAGAATGTAGAACCACTTTAAGGAGACTCTAAGGAAAGAGCCCCATCATTATCACCATCTTCACTCTACCAGATCCACTGCCCTTTGACCCCTCACAACATCCCACACAGTAGGAATTATTGTCTCCGTTTGATGCCTTACTATCTGTCATGGGGATATTTTTTAACTAGCACCCCAAAGGATCTTAAATTATTACCCCAGATAATTCTGACTCAGAGGGCTCCTGGTATTGAGAAACACCAACTGTCAAAGAGATGATGGCTACCATATCCCCCAGCTGGACCTTCCTGTTCTTTCTGTCTCCTTGTTCAGTCACCCCTGCCCTCAGAGTCTCAGTGGAAACCCCAGCCCACTGGCAGCTCTTCTATTTCAATCCAGGCAGTAGTTCCCATGGCAATCACCATGATCCCTTCCATACCTCCAGGCAGGTGACACTCTGGGATATAAATGATTGACCCAAGTTTATAGACAGAAAAACTGAGACTTAGATTAAATGTTTTAACCAAAATCCCAACTTTCTTAAGAAAATTTCCCAGCTCAGCGCCACTCCTGCTTTTGCGCAGCAGTGTGTCACATCTACCTGGCTGACAGCTTGACAAAATCCCACCCCTCAGAGCATCTGATTGTGGGCTCAGGCTCCCAGCAACTGGCCTCCGATTAAAGCAGAACAATAGGCAGGGCGTGTGGGGCTCAGTCCCCAGGGGCTGATCCTCAGCACCAGCTCCAAAGACCCCCCCTATTAGTCACAGAATGCCCACTGCTGTGCACAGTAATCCAAATTGGGTTCAAGCCCCCAGCCTCCGTGTCCCATTGTCATGCTATATTTTTTATTCAACACAACATCAGAGATCTGCTAAGACCTCGTGTTGCCAAAATAAAAGAAGAAGAAAGATTTTGTTAATCCCAATGAAAATCAATCCTTCTTATTTTTTCCTGGAAAAAAAAAAAAAAGGAAAACATGAAGGTATTACATCAGCCTCTCAAAAAGGCAGAAAAATCCCTGCCATCCTGAGACGGTTAAAACATGCGGCTTTAAGAGTCGACACAAAGAACAACAATTACACACCCCTTCACCTTTTACTGGCTTGTTTTATTATCCTGGATATTCCAACTGTTTTTTCCTGGGATGCTTTTGAATATGATAATCCCACCAGCCTTGAAATAGAGTATTAGAGAGGAAGCAGGGTCAAAGTGGGGAGGACACTCACAGGATTGGAGAGAAGAGGGCAAGGGGGAAAGAGAGTGGGCAGGGAAAAACCTGCCCTAAAAATCTGATATGTCTTTATGAAATCTGAGCATTTCAGAGCCAGAAGGATCTTGAAGATAACTAGTCAGACCTTCTCATTAAACACACACACACACACACACATACACACACACACAGCAAGTGAGGGCAAAAGGGGGATGATTTGTCCAAGGAAATGGATGCTTCATTCAGGCCTATAGGTTAAAAGGAGTGGAAAACAACGACACTAACCTGTCAGAAAAGAGCCTTGTGTAAATTTCAGCAAAAGTCTCCTCAGAAAAAAAAGACCATAATGACCCCTCTTTATCTTGTCAATACTTGTCACTCATCTGTCCTCGTTAAAGCTCTCTTGTTGACTCATTTGTTCACTTACCAAGGTCTGATTAACTGAATGGTGTAGTGTAGGGGTCCACACAGTACAGTCTGTAGGCCAAATATAACCCGCTGCCTGGTTTTGTATGGCCCACAAGCTAAGAATGGATTTTACATTTTTTAAGAGTTGAAAAAATGTTTCCAGTTAAAACAATTTTTCAAGAATAATACTTTGTAACATGAGAAAATTATATAAAACTCAAATGTTGGTGTCCACAAGTAAAGTTTGGCTGGAACACAGCCATACCATGCGTTTACAAATTGTCTGAGGCTGCTTTCGCCCTACAGCAGCAGAGCTGAGCAGGTACAACAGACATGGTACCATCTGCAAAGCCTAAAACATTTACTATCTGGCCCTTTATAAAAGAAAGCCTTCCATTTTACTGACATGAAAATTGGAGCACCCCAGCCCGGGACCACCACTTAGTGGCTGTGTGACCTGGGCCAATTCGTGAGCGTATCTATGCTTTGGCTCCCTCATCTGTAAAATGGAGATCATGTTTCTTGAAACGGTATACTTGAAATTCAGCTTGATGTCAACTGAGGTCACCCTACCCTCTGAGACTTAAACAACATTGCTTTAAGTTCAATGTCATGTCCTGGCAAAGTCCCATGTCCTCTTCAACATTCCCAGAGCCTTGCATCCTCTTGGTCCTTTTGGTTTCAAATTCCAGCTCTTTCTCAACTTTGATCTCACTCATCTCCCCAATCCTCAGATGGTCTTTCTGCTCGGTACCAACCAGGACTTTGTAACTCAGCTATCTCTCCCTCTAAACACAGTCACAGGAGGCATTGTGTGGGAAGCAGGTTTTGCTGGTGGTTTGGGGCCTTGAGGAGGGGGTGATGTGGCTAAAACTCAAACAATTTAAAAATGGGCAGCCAGCTTCTCTCATTCCAGCACTCTCATGGCTGTCCAGCCACCAGCAATTTCCCACTGGCCACGCTTCCCTGAAGGTTCCAGCCCTCTGCCATGCCTCTCAGCCTTCTGCCATGTCAACCCACTTCTCCATTTGTACCCATCCTTTCTTGGAATTCCCCTCACATCTTCCATCTTCTCTGTTTCCTGGAGCCCTTTATCCGCAAGATACCCCCAGAAGCTCAATTTTCACTTCCATCTGATACAGGACATCCTAGTTCATCACCCTGATGCCTACATTTCCATGGTTATAGACTTCAAGATTTGTTAAACAAAAAGCCGCTCACTCCATATCTCACTCTTAGAAGCCCAGAACAACTGTCAGAGCTTCAGACACACTTTCTCCTTGTCCCAGAAAATTATATATTCAGTGTCCAACTGATAGAAATTATGTCACCACCTCCCCCTTAGAAGACAGAAGCACTTTCACTAGCTTTGGGGTTGACTTGCTTTTTCTCTCCACTAAAATATATAAAGTATCAATCATACTGCTTGACATTAAAAAAGAACCAATACATGCTTTCCTTTCCATGACTTTTCCCCAAAAGAAACACAGACAAAATACCAACATGTGTAACAATATATGTTGCACATGTGGTTCCTGAACACACACCTGCCCACAATGAAATTCTCCACCTGGAGCATGTATGGGAGAAGAAGGGACAGAATTGGGTTGGGGAACACCACCTAGGACAAGGTGATAAAAATAACAGATTGCTTTTTCTCTACCATTTAAATGTACTGAATAAAAGTCACCAGATGCAACTCCTTTGAGGATTTCCATATGCTTTTGTTTGCCAGACAAGAAGGGTTCCAAGACTTTTTATCTATGGCATCTATTGCTGCATAACGAAATATCCCCAAAACTTACCAGTTAAAGCAACAAACATGTAGTACCTCACACAGTTTTCTGAGTATCAGGAATTCAGAAAGGCTTAGCTGGGTAGTTTTGGCCTAGGGTCTCTCATGAGGTTACAGTCAAGAAGTTGGCCTGAGCAGCAGCCACATGAAGGCTTGACTGGGACTGAAGAATTTGCTTCCAAGATGGCGCACTCAGATGGTTGTTGGCAGGAGGCCTCAGCTCCTCACACAGGCTTCTCCAGAGGGCTGCTGATGGCATGGCTTCCCCCAGAGTGAGTGATTCAGGAGACAGAGAGAGATTTTATAACCTAATCTTGGAATGACATGCCATTACTTCTACCCTATTCCACAGGTCACACAGACCCACCCTGTATGGGAGGGTACTACACAAGGATGTGAGAGATAGACTGACTACCTGCCTTTGGCACCCTTGAGATTCTTTGTGTCATTCCAATACACTCCCCTTTCTTACTTAAGCTAGTTTGCATGTTTTACTATGACTTTCAACCAAAAGAGCCTGGAATAAGATGGAATTCTGAGACTAATGCTCTATATTTCTACCTCTGAGGAAAAGAAGAAATCCTTTCCACATAATAGTACAAATCAAAAGCAAAACAAAACAAAACAATGAACAACTTGGTATTGTTATAATATCAAATTATCACAAAACTTAGTGGCTTAAAACAACCATTATATTTTGCTCACAATTTGTGGAATTCAGGAAAAACTCAGGCAGTTCTCATGTGGGAGTCTCTTGTGCTATTGCACCTAGATGTGCACTGGGGCCACAGTCACCTGACTTCAGTCCAGCTGCACTGGGCTGGACATGCAAGATGGCTCACCCACCTGGCTGGCAATTGATGCAGGCTGTGTGCTAGGAGCTCAGCTAGAGCCATCAAACAAAACACCTGTGCATGATTTCTCCAGCATGGCCACCTCAGGTAACTGGACTTCTTATATGACAGCTGCTTCCCTCAGTGCAAGCATCCCAAGAAACAGTGGAAGCTGCATAACCTTTTCTGCCTAACCTCAGAAGTTATAAAGCATCACTTCTACTGCATTCGGTTGATTAAAACCAAGTCATTAAAGGCAACCCAGATTCAAAGGGAGGGAACAGAGCCTCCATCTCTCAATGGAAGGCTTGAAAATGGCCAGAGACAGCTGGTTTTCCCAAACATTGGACCTATCCATGCCAAGCTCTGGTGGGAGAAACAGTGCCTCCCACATAAAAGTGATAGAGAGGGATCTTCTCAGTTAGAATGTAAATAACCTTGACTACAAGAAATGGTCCATCTGGCCCAGGATATCTCTCCTTCTGGGAAATTAAAGATATCTGCCAAACCACATTTATCAGGAAACATTTTCACGTAACCAAAAACTCAAGTCAAACTGCCATAAATAATAAAGAAATGTATTGACTCATATACCTGGAAGTTCCTCAGTCTTTAGAGTTGGCTTAATTCAGAGGCTCTGCATACATTTCACAACCATCCTCTGGCCTATCCCCCTTTCATCCTAGCTGGATAGCAAGAAAGTTGCAGCTGGTCTGGCCCTTTAATCGGTGCATGACCATTTCCAGAGGAAAGCAGAGTGAGTTGCTTTAGACACTGTCCTAGAAGAATGCAGATAAATTTTTCAAATGCCCATAGCTAGCCTTTCTTCATATTTTATTAGATCAAATTGAGTTATATGGCCAGCCCAGCCAGTCACTGGGGAGAGGAATAGAATGACTCTTAAACCATCTAGGCTCACTCCTGATCCCTATGAATGGGATTAGCTCCCACACATGAAGGAAGAGAGGATACCCAAACAAAATCAGGATTTTGTTAGAAGTAAGGAAATGAGAAATGGAGGCTAAGGAAACAATCAACAATGTCTTCTATGCTGCACTACAGAAAACGAATTTCTAACACACCTAAATCAAGTATAATCTGTCTTTTGCTGCCTTTTCTCCAACGTGCAAATACAGAATCAGTTCTCTGAAACTCTGTCTCCAGATAATTCTGGGAGTGTCCAGGAAGCAACTCACATGAGTTTATAGGCAAGCCCAGCGAGTTACCAGTGGCATCTGCAGCTCTTTCCTGCTGGTTTCCAGGGGTCTGCTGTCCACTGCTACCTGTTCTGCCAGGTAATTCTGTACCTGCCAGCCCTGTCCACTTTCCTCCAGAGCCCATGTTCAGTGGCCAGTTGCAACATGGGGAGAATGTTGCCTGTTCTATTTGGAAGACAACAAAGCAGTACTGCTTGACCCATAGTGTAACATCAGGATTCGTTAAGAGACATAACTTTCATATTTTATTTATCACATCCCCTGCCCCCTGGCTTAACCCAGGTGCTACATGTCCATAGAACACAGATATTATTCCTTGCAGGTCTAGCCAGGAGATCATCTGAGTGACAAACTCTACACTGTGCTCATAATCACTTCTTCCTGAATTCAAAAACCAAGGTTCTTTTCCTAATCACATTTGTCATTTCCGACTCCCTCTTCCTTTAAGGTAAGCTCTCCTGTTGGAGGCGCCTTAATCCTCTTGCAAATATACTTCTAATGCATCTCCTCACCAGCTTGTCAGGCGTCCCAGGCATCTGTGGGCTCCAGTGGTCCAGCTTCATCTTGTGCAGAGGCTCCCAAGTTGAAATCTAGCCAAGATCATCAACTAAGGGTAATTCCTTCTCTCCTCACCCCTCCTTTTTCAACCCAGTCATACTGGATCACACCATCCATGGGGACAGGGAATGCCATCTCCACATGTACCACCTACCCTCATACATGCCTGGTATGTGCCACCTCATATATCCCCAAATTCTGAACTTCTCATACGCTGCTCTCTTTACTGGAACTCTCTTTTGCTGCCCAACTGTCTCACCTTGCAAATTCCTGCATATCAATCCAGACTCAGCTCTGTGCCTCCCATAATTGACATGAGAAATAGACCTGCAGTGTTTGCCAACTTTAATTCAGTGGCTCTCTAAGCATTCAGTCTGGAAGATATCAGGCTACTAAGAGTCAAGGGGAACAAAAAAAGCACTGCCCTAAGGTCTACTCTACAACAGGCTTCCTGGGCATTTCCCAGCACAGACCACATCTGCAGGGTACTGACACTGGCCAGCTTCGGCCAACTATAGTCAAAAGGCTACCCTTCCACATGTCTTAGCATCCTCAGGGTCCTACTGTCTGAGTTATCCAGCTCACCCTCCACTCCCAGAGCTGCCAAGCAGTCTCTCCATTGGCTCAGTGCATGGAATCAGGTTGGGAGTATCTCTTAAATGAATTGGGCTTTTGTTCCTTCCAACCTGTGTTGAAATTTACAAGACTAAAACAAAGGCCCTCACTGTGCCCGGGTCCTGGCTCTGCTGAGACACTAATTACCCAGCAACAGCACATGTGGGAGAAAGTGGCCAACTCTGATTAAGGAGCCCCATGGGAGGGCGCTGAAAACAATCTTTTCTTTTTCTTTCTAAAGTTGCCTTTGTTCCTATCACCCATGGCCACTCTGCCTCCATGGCGCTGGGCATTTGTAGATACAAATGAGTTACCAGATGGACACCATGCTGGAGCAGGAGACCCTGGTGCACCGGGTGCCTGCCACGTGCTGAGGCCGTGCAAGACGCTCTTCGTACATGAGCACTGTTCCTCCAACATCTCTGCAAAATAAGCATCATTATCCCCACATGAAAGACGAAGGATCAAGAGCCCAGAGCTGCAAAATCCCAGCGAGACTCAGCTGGATTAAAACCCAGTTCTGGCTCAAAAGTCATGGCCTATGACTTCCAGAATAAACTAGAAAGGGTGGCTCTTCTCAAATCCTAGATCACAGCATTTTACTGCTGGGAAGGGCCTTCCTAGAGAGCAGTATGTTCAGTCAAGGCCGGAAAGAGTGAGAGGGCTTGACCAAGAACACCCACCCATTGGACAGGTTGACTGGCACAGACATAGTCTTGAACTTTGAAGCTTTGCTTGCACTTTCCCATCTACTCTGCTCATCCGTCATTGTCCTAAACTTCTTAAGAGCCTCTCATCACTGACAGCTGACCAGACTGATTGATGATGAACAGGCAGGTTTAATTAATTCTGGGGTAGCTCATATTTCAGTGAATGCAGCCAAAAACAAATATCAATTCTCCAGCTGCAGAAGAAAGAATCTATGAATGAGTTTCAACTAGGGACATATGTAAGATCATACGTATGGGGGGAAAATAGCCATCTTTTTTTTCCAGCTAGAGTCACTTCAGAGTAAGCCCTGGAGATCCTAAAACATACTCCCACTGAATATAAGGGACTGAGCAATGCACAGCTGGAGTTAAGAAGGTTTGTTGTCCGACCACAGCAAGGTGCTTGCCTAGGTTCTCACCATCAGCCCAGCAGTGTGGTGAGTTGGGGTCTGACACAGAGAGTTCAGGTATATAGAAACACAACTAAGACCCTTGCAATCGGAGGGGAAAAGCCTGGAGGGAAGACCAGAACCACAATAAAGTAAACAAGGACTAGCCCTCTTCCCCAAGACTAAGGAAATCAGGTTGAATGGATGAAAATCTGGCAGTAAGCCAAATTAACTCTGCCTTGACTGTGGAATCTCTCCCTGTTACATATTCACGGAAAGGGTACCCAAGGTACCAAGCAAGCAGATTCAATAGGGGCAGCTCTTTCTCCTCCCCCAGTGATGAACAATGGGGAGGTAGACGAGGTGGCTCTGAGTGGGGGAGGGTGACCCTTCCCAAGACTAGTGGCAGAGAATTACACCATCTGTACCAGAGGTTAGAAATGCTGAGGTCAAATTTTAGTAAACTCTCCAGGGGAATAAAATATGGCATAGGTAATCCTAAATGGACTTTTTTTTTTAATCCATTAAGGGCAAGATAAGTGATAAAGGTCTTAAATTGTCTTAAGCAACGCTGAGCTTAAATATCGATCATAATGGAAAGAGTGACAACATTTAAATCTGTTCAATTCAGTTAAGATTTGGGACTTAAAGTTCACACACTGTCAAACTGTTCCGACTTAAATTTTGATTCAAAGCACTTACAAGAGTCCCGCCTTTAGGTCGGGGCCTCAGACCCCAGAGTCTCGGCTTCAGCCACCACATAAGTCACAGCACATCATCGGAGTGAGGTACCAGGACCGGCAGTGTTTAGGGCACTGTGGTTGCTACTCTAAACATTCTCCATGTTTATCTCATTTAAGCCTCATGACAGCTCTATGAGTTAGTGTGACTCCTGTCTCACACACACACACACACACACACACACACCGCACAGGAAAGGAGACAGAGGCATGCCATGCCCACCATCACCCAATGGCAAACAGTAGAGCCAGGATTTGAACCCAGGCATATTAACCCCAAATCCTGTGTCTCACCACCATCCCATTTTGTCATTCATGTACATGTTTACCCCAGTGGCTGGCACCTACCAAGCCCTCGGGAGCCTTCAGCTCCTGTGCTGTTCTGATAGTCCCCGAGATGTTAGAAATCATTGTCAAGCAAGGCCTCTCTACAGATTTTACTGGGACACTAAGAGCAGGGCTGTCCAGAGACTATCGGACTCACTGGATGGCAGCTGGGGGCCCCATCCAGCCATCAGATTTGGAGTCATTGCTCTTCAAGCCAAACCTCTGAAGCAGGGTAGACACGACACATAGAATGTGAAGGCCAACCAGAGCTACCAAGATGATTCTTTGAAGTCTTGGCTTGAGCTTGCAATCTTCATCTTAAAAATCAAGTTAGATTCCACCCAAAGAGTTGTCTTCCTGTGTTCCTAGGAAAGTGCCATGTCTTCTGGTGCTCAAACTGAGAAGCGGCCTCCTGGCTGGGCCCCAGCTGGGCCCTCCCACAGACTCTCCCTTCTTTAAAATTCATAGGACCTCAGCTGGTGGCAATGACTTAGACGGGCATGTGCCATGGCCTGTGACTTTTGTACCCCTGGGTAGCCTCCGATGGTTTCAAGCGATGACTCAGGCCTGGCAAGGAAGAGCAGACCGTGTGTGCATACCACAGCCGTGACTTCTTACACAGTGCCCACCACCCACACGCGCTTACACAATAAGCATGTTTCACCAGGAGGCCCAGGTGCCTGCCAGCATTGTTACAGAAACCCATGGGAACCTGGCTTCCCTGCCAGCCAACCAGGCCTGGATCCTGCTCTTCTGGACCTTCCAACTGAATGTCACATCAGGGCTTTCCAAGTAGAATTTCTAAACCCACGAGACTGCAGAGAGAGACAAGGGGGAAATGCTTACCTCCTCAGACTCATCCCTTTTCAGCAGCACTCCTGACTCAGGAGGTACCAAGACACTGAGTAAGTATTCATTATAGGAATCTAAAATACAGCACAAATGAACCTATCTGCGAAACAGAAACAGAATCATAGACATAGAAAACAGACTTGTCATTGTCAAGGAGGTGGGGGGTTGGGGGAGGGAAAGCCTGGGAGTTTGGGATTAGCAGATGCAAACTAGTATGTATAGGATGGATAAACAACAAGGTCCTCCCGTATAGCTCAAGGAACTATATTCAATATCCTGTGATAAACCATAATGGAAAAGAATATGAAAAAGAATATATATATGTAGGGACTTCCCTGGCAGTCTAGTGGTTAAGACTTCGCCTTCCAATGCAGGGGGTTAGGGTTCGATCCTTGGTCAGGGAGCTAAGATCCCACATGCCTCACGGCGAAAAAACCAAAACATGAAACAGAAGCAATATTGTAACAAATTCAATAAAGACTTTAAAAATGGTCCACATCAAAAAACAAATCTTTTAAAAAAAGAATATATATGTATAACTGAGTGACTTTGCTGTACAGCAGAAATTAACACAACACTGTAAAACAACTATACCTCAGTAAAAAAATTTTTTAAGTATTTATTATAATTTCTACTAGACTCACCTACCCTGTCCCCTGGAGTCACCCTCCTTTGCTCAGAAGCATCTGTGCAGGATGAGAGGAAACTTACCTGTGACTATCTGAAGGGTAACCCAGGGCCCAGGACTGAGGCCACGTGTCACAAGACAAGACCTCCCACATTCATGATAGAGAGAATCAACTCAGTCTCAAAGAACCCATGACTTTTCCCTCCCCAAAGATGACTAGAACGAGCATGTTGCCTTATTCTCCTTGTGACGTCTAAGCAACCAGGAGAAACCTTATGGCTGACATGTAGTGGGCTTTCTCTAGTACCACTCTCTTATCATTTGACAGTGATTATTCATCTTCACAACAGCCCTATGAGAGAGACTGGAAGTTTGGAGTCGATCTGTAACCCATCATAACTTTTTCCATTTAAAATAATGAGAAATATATTTCTGATTAGCATTTTTGTGCAGAACTTTAGATTTTCACTAAGAGATAACTGAAGTTTAGTGTGAGTTGTCTGTATGTATTGTCAAATTGGGGGGAAAAATGTTTAAAAAGAAGTGTGTTCACCATTACCTTATGTTGTTTTTTGAAAAGCACATGTGGAATTGCACAGAGTACAAACATGAAAAGTGGTAACATGAGTTATAGATAGGTGGCTGGATTCCAAGTGGTTTTTATTTTCTTCCTTTTGTTTATCTGTATTTTCTACAGGATAAAGGTTATAATATGGAAAAGGAAAGGGATAAAGTTTATTTTGTGGGTTTTCAGAGAGCAGGACTGTTGTATGAAGATAGCAGGGAATAGTTCAGCTCATGTGAGAAAGAATTTTTACCATTAGGGCTGTAGGATAAAGGGATGGGAAGGAGTCCACTTTCAAAAGACATGATCAAGTAGAGGGTGGACGTCCACATATTGGAGATATTTTTGATTCTTGCCAAGGAGAAACCCAGTGGGGTTTTTAACTCCAGTTCCTCTCTTTAAAAACTCAGGAACCGGGGCTTCCCTGGTGGCGCAGTGGTTGAGAATCTGCCTGCTAATGCAGGGGACACGGGTTCGAGCCCTGGTCCGGGAAGATCCCACATGCCGCGGAGCGGCTGGGCCCGTGAGCCACAACTACTGAGCCTGCGTGTCTGGAGCCTGTGCCCCGCAACGGGAGGGGCCGCGATAGTGAAAGGCCCGCGCACCGCGATGAAGGGCGGTCCCCGCACCGCGATGAGGAGTGGCCCCCGCTTGCCGCAACTAGAGAAAGCCCTCGCACGAACCGAAGACCCAACACAGTCAAAAATAAATAAATAAAGTAGCTATAAGAGCACCCAAGCCCTTAAAAAAAAAAAAAAAAAAAAAAAAAACTCAGGAACCCAGTTTTTAAAAAGATTTTAAAAGATATTTATCTTTTAAAGATGCAGTAGTTGAAGCCTAGTGATGATGATGTGGGAAAGAAGGGGAGAGGTGGAGAAGGGGAGGTGAGGAAGTGGGAAGATGCAGGAGTGAGAGGGGCTGGGGCTTCCTCTGCATCCTGGTTCCCCCGGTGTAAAACCCACTGAACCGCTAAGGTTTCAGAAAGCCCTTTTGGAAAGCACAAAATTTGAGACCAGTGGTAAAAGCTTTGTTGCCTGTTGGTGAAGATTTCTCGCAGGATGCTGACACTCTGGTCTTTCCTTTTTTATTGAAGTATAGGTGATTTACAATGGTGTGTTTGTTAGTGTCTGCTGTACAACAAAGTGATTCAGTTATACCTATATATACATTCTTTTTCATATTCTTTTCCATTATGGTTTATTACAGGATATTGAATATAGTTCCCTGTGCTATACAGTAGGACCTTGTTGTTTATCTATTTTATATACGGTAGTTTGTATCTGCTAATCCCAAACTTCTAATTTATCCCTCCCCCACCTCCTTTCCCCTTTGGTAGTTTGTTTCCTATGTCTGTGAGCCTGTTCCTGTTTCGTAAATAAGTTCATTTGTGTCATAGTTTAGATTCCACATATAAGTGATATCATATGGTGTTTGTCTTTCCCTTTCTGACTTAGTTCATTTAGTGTGATAATCTCTGAGTCCATCCACGTGGCTGCAAATGGCATTATTTCATTCTTTTGCATGGTTGAGTAGTATTCCATCATGTGTGTGTATATATATATATATATATATATCACATCTTTTTTATCCATTCATCTCTGACACTCTGTTCTTAAGAAGGCTTGTCCGTAACTCAAGAGGTGTCCTTCCTATGAAAGGCAGTGATAGTGGATGCATTTGTATATGTTCACATCCTTTGTTCATCACTGCTTCAATAAAGTAGTATCAATATTTGCTATGTACAAAGTCCATAGAAGACCATTTAAGAAGAAATTCAAAATAACCTCCAATCTACCTACCTAGAAATGGCCATTGCTAGTGTATCTGATGTATTGCCTTCCATTCATTTTGCAATACATTTATTTTCATAAAATTGAGCACACAATGTGCTCAGTTTTTCATTATCACCTAATATTATGTTGTAAATGGTTGTCATATCAGTAAATATTTTTTGAAGATAAAATATTTCCATGTAGTTTAATATGTACTTTTTGTTTTCTGAGAACATCTTTTTCTTATGTTTATTAAATATTTTTATTTTTTCTACCATTATCTGTTAATATAATCTGACCATTTTCTATTTAAAGATGAGTTGGATTTTTCTTTTATTTACTGTGGTCTTGTCAATTTTATTGCAAGTACTTTTTCAGCTTAATGATAGCTTTTAAATTTGGTTTTGATTTTCAGACAATTAGCAAAAGCTAATTTATGAGCATTAAATCTATGAACAATTGTATTCATGATTTTTCCACTTCTTTCATGCCTTCAGATTTCTTCCACATGCCTGAAAAGTTAAATATTTATTTCTCCTTCTTCCACTTTTTTTTTTTTTTCTTTTTTTTTTTTTTTGGCTCACGGGCCTAGCCACTCCGCGGCATGTGGGATCCTCCCAGACCAGGGCTCGAACCCACGTCCCCCGCATTGGCAGGCAGACTCCCAACCACTGCGCCACCGGGGAAGCCCCCCTTCCACTTTTTTTACTTCATTTTTTTACCTTTAACTTTTTTTATTGTTTTATTTGATTTTTTAACTCTTTTTCTATTCACAAAATTATTGCATCTTCAACTTATGAAATTTGAAAAATATAATCACTAAAACTCTATAATCTCACACATAGGGATAGCCATTGCTAACAATTTCCTTTATTTATTTGCAATTTTTATACTTTTATATATTTTTACTAAAATTGAGTTTATTTTATATATGCACATATATGTACATATAGTTTGTATCATCCTTTTTGTTTGACATTACATAGTAAGTATCTTATTATGTTATTAAACAGTCTTCAAAATGTTTATTCATTGACTGCATATTTCATCCTAGGGACTATATGATATTCAACAAATTCCCAATTATTGAACTTTACTACAAATATGACTGAAATAAAAATACTTGTAGGTAAATCTTTCTCTCCTTATCCATCTGTCTACTTATCTTTTCCCTGGAGAGATGCCAAGACATGGAATCTACAGGTCATAGAATTGAACTTTTTAGAGGTTTCCAATAAATATCACTCTTCAGAAGAGCTGAATTCTTTTAAATTCAGATCGGAAGTATGAAGGGACTTCCTCACCACACTCTCCCAAAATCAAGTGATTTTTTAAAATATCTTTGCCAATATAACAAAAAAAGAAAGTAACATTTCATTTTAATTTGCATTGCTTGATTACTAATGCAGCAGAATATTTTTGCATCTAAATCTTGACTCCATCTGGAATTTATTTTGGTGTTTGTAGTAAGGAGCAGCTCTGACTTGATTTTCTCACAAAGACCCAATACTATCTGTTGAAAGATTCCACCCATTTCCCAGTGTATGATGTGCCCTTGTTTATACGCTAAGCTCTCATGTAGGTTTGAGCTTAAAGACTAGTCATTCAGTCTATCACTAATAGGTCTACTGGTTTGATTATTGTAGCTTTATGCATTTTGCATATCTAGTCGTGACTCTTTTATTCCTATCTCCTTCATATTCCTATCTCCTTCATGGCCTGTGTACTTTAGAGTTATTTTATGAAATTCCTCCAAAAAATAGTACATTGGGAATTGTTACTGAGATTTCTGAAGCTTGTAAATTGACTTGAATCAAATTAACATCTTTACATCATTAAGTCATATAGAATGATGCATCTCCCATCCTTTGAATCTTATTTAATATCTCTTAATAAAATTTGGGAGTTTGTATCATAAAGGTTCCACACATTTCTTGGTAGCATTATTCCTAGGTATTATATGATTTTTCTTGCTAGTTTAATATAGGCCCTTTCTCTATTGTGGTTTCCGACTGTTGCTTGACTGCTTATATATGGCAAAGCTATTAATTTTAGTAAATTTTATGGGAATAGTCTTTTAAAATCATGTTAGTGTGTTGAGTTTTATCAGTTATATTTCAGTTTTAATGGATACCATCAAGTTGTTTTGGCTTTATTGGCATGACCAATCAGAAAATTTTCCTCACACAAAACTGTCCTTGAATTCTTTACATAAACCCTAGTTTTTTTATATAAACTTCATGATTTCAAATTTTGCATCCACATCATGGAGCATGTGCCTTTATCCTATTTGTGCTATCAATGAAGTTTTAAGATCAGGATTAAGCCAGTTTTGTAAAATTGAAATTTTTTTCCATGATTTTTTTTTCAGCGTGGAAGTGACCTCTTTCTTAAAAGTTAAAAATAACAACAGAAATCTGTCTGGTCCTAGGATAAATTTTAGAATAAATTCTTTAACTATTTTTACATTTCTTTCATGTGCATTGATTTGTTTGAGGTTTTTATTCTTAGATCAATTTTGAATTTTCCCAGCAAAACACTCACTTCATTGAAATGTTCTATTTTTTCCGTAACATTTATTCTCTTATATTTTAAAATCTACTTCAAATCTATGATTATAGCTGCTTATTTTTCTAAATTTGTCTTCTCTTTTTTTTGCTATTTAAAATACACGTTTAATCAAAATGCACAAAAGAGTAAAAATAAAGGTGTACGTAATGCAAATGTAATTAAAGAGTTCTCATCTTATAGCATTATTGGGAGAGGAGAGAAAATTTGTATTAAATTTTAATAAATCTAGGAGTCATAATCTTTATTTTTATTGAAGTATAGTTGATTTACAATGTTGCATTAGTTTCAGGTGTACAGCAAAGTGATTCAGTTATACATATACATATATATATTCTTTTTCACATTCTTTTCCATTATAGTCTATTACAAGGGATTGAATATAGCTCCCTGTGCCATACAGTAGGTTCTTGTTTTCTCTTTGTTCTTAAGTTTTCTAAAAATTCAGCCAGAAAACCTCTTCTTATGTCTATTAGTCAATTACACTAGGAGGGGTCTCTCCATTCTAAATCAGAATTTCTAATTCAATTAAAATTTCTTTTCCACTGTTTGACTTGCATTCTTGTTGTTCTTTTACCTGTTTTCTTGAGATGACTTCATCATCCATTTATTTCTATTCTTTCTTTTTAAAAAGTGAAATCATTTGCTATTATCACATGGCCTTTAAGGACAACTTTAGCCACATTTCATGTTTTTGATATAAGTATTCTCTTTTTATTAATTTCCAAACAAACTACTAAGAAAATGGGTTTGACTCCAGTTATAAAATAAAGAAGTCATGGGAATATAATATACAGCATAAGGAATATGGTCAATAATACTGTAGTAACTTTGTATGGAGACAGACGGTTACTAGACTTATTGTCACGATCATTTCATAATGTATGCAAATGTCAAATCACTACGGAGTACACCTAAAACTAACATAATATTGCACATTAACTATATTTCAATTTTTTTAAAAAATGTGTTTGAGTTTTGGAGAGGTTTTTGGAATTTTATTGTTTTATTTCTTAAGTGATTGGATAGATATTTTCCAATTAATTTTAATTGGAAATTAAATTAATTTTTATTATTGGTTTCAATTTTTATAGCATCAGAGTTAGAGAACATGGCCCGTACAATTTCCACAGTAAATTGGGAACCTGTTGATATTTTCTTTGCGCAATACATCTTTTAATCTGACAAAGGCTGATAAAGATTGTTAAAAACATACACTACTTTACCATTAACCTCTTCTAGTGTAAACAACATTAGATTGAACATCTGATTGGAAGTAACACTGCCAGCCCTGATTCTGTTGTGCTGTTGGGTGCATGAAGCAGGGTGTGTGGGGGGAAAGCATCAACCTCTGAGTTCAGATTCTTCCTCAACCCCTGATTACATGAGATTCTCTAAACCTCAACCTCCCTTCCTCTGAAATGGGGATGAAAATAACAACACATGCCCCTAAGGACTTTCGAGAAATAATGCATGACAAGTGCCTAGAATACTAACCGAGACATTGTCCACACTCAAAAAGAACATGTATTGTAGAACATACAACTTACCCATATAAAATGACTCCCTGTTTTCCATTTAATGCTTTTTGCTTTGAAGATCACTTTTTTGGAAGTAACACTGCCAGCCCTTCCTTCTTTGAATCTGTGTTGCCTATTCCATCTTGGTTCGTTATTTTATTTTCAATCTCACCACATTTTATTTTAGATGTACACCATGTTGACGGGATATAACTCACTGGTTTTTAAACACAATTTTAAAGCCTTTGTAAAAGAGTTTAAATTATTTCTATTTATTGGCTTATAGTTGTCTCATGCCTACCTTATCATTTTGTGCATTCCGGCTGTAAGGTTTTCATGCTGTATCTGTTTTCTTTCATTTGCTTTTATGGTCTATATTTTGTTTCTTAATCTACTCTAAAGTTGTAAGCTTTATATTCATCATTAAAAAAATTCTACCAGTGGCTGCTTTAAACTTTTTGAGTTTTTTTGGTTTGTTTTTGTTGAGGCAAAATTAACCATTTTAAAGTGAACAATTCAATGGCATTTAGTGCATTCAAAATGTTGGGCAACCACCACCTCTATTAAGTTTTTTAAAGAGGATTTTCACTTTATCAATCTATTTATCAAAGTTTGCATTTTCCTGAGTAAGATGAGAACTTTATCTGACTCTTACTCTCTCCAGTGTTTCTCTAGCAGAGTTGGGGTTATAATCCATTCATAATAATTAATAGTGAGAAGGATTAAATTTCTTTAAACTCTATAACCTCTCTCATAAATTATGTTTGTTATTAACATGCAATTTTGAATCTTGGAAATTTACATTCAATTTCCTCTAAAGTGTTATGCGTTTAATTGTACCCCTCCAAAATTCATATGCCTCAAGTAGCTCAGAATGTAACCATATTTGGAGGTAAAGTCTTTTCAAAGGTAATTAAGTTAAAATTAGGTCATGAGGATGGCCCTAATCCAACAGGACTAGTGCTCTTATAAAGAGATATTAGGACATAGACAAGCACAGAGGAAAGACCACGTGTGACCCACGGAGAAGGCGGCCGTCTGCAAGCCAAAGAGGGAGGTCTGAGGAGAAACCAAGACTGCCAACATCTTGATCTCAGATTTTTAATCTCCAGAACTGTGAGAAAGTAAATATCTGTTGTTTAAGCCACCCAGTCTCTGGTACTTTGGTATAGAAGCCTTAACAAACTATTATATGTAACAATCACCTTTCCATCTCAGGCTCTCAATACACTGTTTCCACTTCATCACCACCATCACTACCAGCATGCATGCACGCCCACACTTCATCCTCAGTAGGTGTTAATTTCTCCTACTCATCAAGGGACCCCTTTTCTGACCACCTCTGCCGCTCTGTATTAGGTCTCCTGTACTTCAGCTTCCCAGCCATTTCTCCAATTATACATATCCAGCTCTTTCCAAGACAACAATTTACTCTATACCCCCATAGTTTGGCACATGTTAGGTGCCACCAACAATTTACCAAATGAATGAATGAAGCTCGGAACAAATGAAAGACATTCTGGTGTTGCTACCTGTATTGTTTTCACTGTAACACAACACTTGCTTATTTAGCCCAAATGGTTTTCATTTCCGAAGAACAGATTAATCTTCTTCTATTGCTCTGTTTTGGCCCTCAGCCTATATTTTGAAATGTCTTGCTAATGCTGATTAATACAACAATGTCCACAAAAACCTGGCTTGCAGGTAGCAAGTGCAGTTTGAGAAAGGCTGAAACAAATTTTTTTTATCACTCCGACAAGTAAGGATGAAATCCACTTATCGTGAAGGTAAATATCCCCTGTTGGAGCCCCCAAGCCCCAAATCAATATCCGGTCACCATGATTTGTTTAAAATAAATGAACCCAGCTGGAAAGGATTCATAGGTATTTTTACACATATACAAACCTAGATATTTCATAAATACCTGTCCCATGTAGCCCCCATCCTCAGATCCTGTGGATAATTAAAAGCATACCAGTGCACTGCACTGAATTTGCTGCCAGTAATTTATAGGGGAGAAAATAATTATTCCAACAGTTAGACCCAGAGCAGCATGTTCCTTGTCAAAGAAGGCCAAAGATACCTGTGCATACTTCTGCATCACCTTTTAACAGCTTAATTAATTTGCACACTGATGAAAACTCAAAATCAGTCTAGCAACCCACCTGTTAATAAAATGATGAGTGAAATTCATGTGATTTTTTTTATCCTGCGGGCTTCATAACTAGCCTCATTTGCATATTAGAAACCCTTTGCATCTCTTCCCCAGAAGCTGCTGGCTTCCAAAAGCCATTCACAGCACACAGCCATTGCTCTAAATTCAGTTACTCTTATTAGCGTTAAGCCCGTGTATTCCGCTGGGCAGTTGGATTATCATTTTTATACAGACCATTCTCTGCCCTGGAGCGACTGCCCTTCACTACAGCCTTAGATATTTTTCATTCCCATGTTAAAGAAGCGTATTTCGATCCCATGTTAAAGAAGCACTCCTTTCCAATACGGGAATGAAATCTATCCGAGACCAATAGTGTCACTCAAGACGGACACGTGGGGACCTGCCTCCCGCTTCCGGGTCCCTTCACATCACGCCACCCTCCCAGCTCCCTGCTTAGAAGCTGCCCTGTTGTCAATCAGGATTTCTCACAGCTGTCAGAAAGCCAGATAAAACTGGTCACTTTGGCAAGGGTCCTTTAACCCCACACCCCACAGCTCAGCCGAGCAAAACAACAGACCAGCAGGGCAGAGGGGTTCCATCAGAGGCTGGCTTCAGGCAAGGAAACGCAGTCACCAGCCACAGCTGTGCATCTTCTTTCCAATAACACATGCAGGGTTAAAGAAGTCTTTTGGGGGGGGGGGGGGGAGGGAGGAAGGGGGAGGGGGAGGGGGAGGGGGAGGGCGGGTGGTAAATGGAGGAGGAGGTGGAATATGAAATTACTTTTTCCCTCCTGTTTCCTTCCCTCATTCCCCTGCTTCAACTATCATTTCAAAAATGATATTTAAATGACATTAGATATGGATTCTACCCTCCAAGGAAAGCGGTAAAGGGAAAGTGCAGGCAGGGAGGAATATTTAAGGAGCACCAGCTAAGTGCCCAGCAGGTTACAATAGCCCACTCAGATGTCACAACCCCACGAGATAGGTCTGATCCTTCCCTGTTGGCTTGTCAAGAACCAGCAGATCAGAGATTTGCAAAAAGCCCAAAAAAAGCCATCCATGGTGCAACAGAAAGAGAGAGCGGGACCCCAGCAAGGACTCCTTTCTCTGCTCCTCCAGACACTTTTTCCTTTTCCTCCTCCCCAACCTCCAGGATCAGCAGACCCAGGCCAGCAAAGGCTACACTGGGGCGGCCCCCAAACTCTGACCAAGGCGCCAGCAGGAACAAAAGATACAAAGGGAGCCGGTGGCCTTTGTAATCACGATTCCTGCTAGGAAACCACTTCTCGCCTCCCTAGTGTTTCTCTGAGGCTGATTGATACTCTTGGAGCGGGAAACCCATGAGAAAGTCCCTTTCCCTCTCAAAATTGAGAGCTTCCAGTGGGCTCAGCAAATGTGCCAAGACACACCTCCCAACTTTCCATGGTGAATGAGGGCATTGGGGCAGGAAGTGAACCTGCCAAGTGCCGTTCTCAGCTTAAGGCTCCCCAGCCAGGCACCAGGCTCCCATGTCACTGCCGGGCTGCTCAGGATTTTTGAAAGGCCGGGGTGGGGGGGGGGGGCTGTGATGAGTTTGTGAGAAAAACAAATATTTGTCCCAGGGTTTGGGAAAGAAAGGAAAGGAAGACTGGAAAAAACTCCCCCAGGCAAGCCTGGGAAACCCCATGGGTCTAATTGGAAGGGTTTAAAATAGTAAATACGAAATCTAAGCTCAGATGGTGCCTTTTCAAAGGAAGCAAACCACTCATTAAGCTGATTCCTTTGTATAGATCACCTTAAAAACAACAAGAAGAAAAGCTTCCCCCACAGCTATCTCACTGCCAAATCCCATTTTGGTCACACAGCTGAGCAGACAAGAGCCATGAGCAAGTGGGATCGTTAGGAGGAGGGGGCAGATTTCTCCCTGATTCGCTGTGATAATACTGATAATTCTGTGGCAGGCAGTAGTATTAAGGTTATTGTTGACTCCTTCTGGACCTGGGGTTCCGTCTCAAAATCCTTCCCTGAAAAGGGGACCCAAAGGAAAAGAAAGATGAAAGTAGTGGCCAGATGGTCCAGAGACATCCAACAAGGCAAGTCTGGAGATGAGGAGGAACCAACAAAGGAGGTAGGCAATGCTCCACCACACCAGCCCCACCCAGTTCAAGCTGCCCTGCCCCAATAGGAAACCTAAGCAGGGCCTGAAGAAGGGAGGCCATCAAGTACCTCCCAAATCATGGAAACCCCTCCAGAGAGAGGGGTGAGCCCACTGCCTTGTTTATCCAACTTTCACTTGACTTACTCCTGCGCTAGCAGGGGCCACTGGCTAGATGGACACAGCTTAGACAGGCCTGAGATTCCCTAAATTCCAGTACTCTTCCAGAGGCCTTACGCTGGACAACCCTGCATCCCAGGAACCCTTACATACACTGTATTTCAGCCAGTCTATGACACCATCTATGGTAAGATGCACCCTTGTTTTAGAGACCACTAGAAGGAAAAACTGCCACCACTGAGACCATGACACACCATCACTTTTAAGAAGCAGACTGATTTCAGAGATGTTACTACGCCAAAAACAAAAGAAATGAGCATCTTAGGATCAGTGAAATACATTAATAGCTGACACTTCCTGGGAACGTAGCCGGTGCCAGGACCCATGCCAAATGCTTCCCATGGATTATCTCCTCACAACTATAATTATCCCCATTTTTCAAATGAGGAAAGCAAGTCTTCAAGAGCTGACTGAATTTGCCCAATATCACACAGTGTGGCCAGGATGCTCATTCAGGCCTAGCTGAATCCAGAGCCCAAGCATTTATACTTGTGGGATTCTCCAAACCCCCTAGGATGGATCTTGAAAATAGACATTTTCAGCCCTTATCCCCCCCACCCCGAGTTTCTGATTCATGAAGTCTCAAGTGCTATTGATAAAACTGCATTTTATTCAAGCACCCAGGTCACTCTGATGAAGGTGGTCCAGGCACCATGCTTGGGAAACCTGACGGAAGCCTGTAGGTACATGTTCACTCTGTAGGTCAGTCCTGGGGTATCAGGGCATAGTGACTGCCGGCAAACATTGCAGGATTTCTTTGGGGGATAGCTTATAACTGATGAGGTATAGTAATTTCAGTGGCCTGTGGCGTTTTAAGAATACCTACTCTTAATATCTTGAGAGAATTTCTCTGTCCTGGTAAACCAGCCCATGAGCAACTAAAAAAGCACACTGCCATTCCAAAATCAAGGTCCTACTCAACATCTAAGGATTGGCACAAGTCAAGGGCTGGGGCCAGAACATGTGTCACTTTGGGGTTTCTGCACACAGACAAATTTGGGTCCACTGAGCACAGAGGACAAAAAACAAGGTGTTTCTTTTCAATGCCGTTTTCTTCGGAACCATCCCCCGGTCCTCAGCACAACTCAGCAGCCCCACAGTAAATGATACAGGCTCCAAAAGGTGGGAACGATGAAAATTCTTTGTCAGAAGTGTTAGAGTTTGTTAGAAATGTTGTTTGGCTCATCGGCTGGAACAGCATGGGCCTTGGCTAGGAGGGATGTGGGTTTGAATCACAGCTCCACTACGCTAGCCTTCTAACTCCGGGAATCAGTCCAAACCTAAGTGCTCATCTGTAAAATGGGGATTACTAATACCTCCCTTATGTGGTTGTTGAGGTAAAATGGGATCTCGGGCTTCAGGCATTTGACACGATACCTGGCACCTGTTAAGAATTCAGTAGATGTGAGTTCCTTTCATTTCCTCAAACTTAAACATACACAGTGTTTTTACATGGACAAAAAATATGTACCCAGGGAAATCAAACAGTAGCAGAATAGCAAGTCCAAAAGAGAGCTGATCTCTATTTTCATCGGTAGTTCTTAAAGTTTTCATCCACAGAACAGTTGCCGAGGACACTGGCACTGTATTGCTGGGATCTGCATCTTGGCTACGTGACCTTATGCAAATCTTTACCTTTTCTAACCACACGAAAACCTGGGCAAGACTTTTTGAAATGGGCAAAAACACACCTGGGTGTTCTGACTAATACATCCTCAGGGTTACCTCCACCCTGCATTGACAAAGCTATTTTACAATCCTGTATGTTATAGAAAACGTACAGTAATTCAAGTTATTCCTATCCATAGAAATACAGATATGTATTTGCCTGTGGAAAGGCAATTGATTATTGCCCGGTGGATATATTGACCACTTCGCATCTGTTTCATCATTCTTTACTGCCGGGTGTATGCTCTGGTCTTTGGATTTTCCTTTGAACTGATTGTAGCATTTTACTGGTTCTCTCATTATTTAATGGGTTAAATAAAATTTTTGACACGCGTTCATTTTATATTTGTATGAGAGTCATGATTTTACTTTGTGAAAACATGTATCCTTGAACGCTAAGCCTCTGTTTTCTCATCGGTATGATGAAAATAATGTAAATGTCCACTTCATCGCGTGGGAGTGAAGATACATGGGATAATCCATGTAAAGCCCTTAGCACAGTGTTTGGTCCATCGTAAGTACTCAATTAGCATTACTAAACAAGACTGTTAAGCTGTCAAGATCGAGTAATGATTAATCCATTGAATGTTCTCATTTTTAAGTTGTTCTCCACCAATTTTTTTCTTAAATATTTATCACCTATTGTGTCTACACTAGTGAGCACTCACAGATCAAATCAATGAATAAATAAACAAGTGGCAAATAAATATTAATTTAAAAGTTGGAGGAATATGATTATGATTTCTTCGAGGGCTTGAATTTGGGGAGGATTTTGGGTTTTTGTTTACTTTTTATTGGCACATATACATGATCTTGGATGAAATCTTATTTTGCTTACATTTACCACCTATTCCACTAATAACTTATTTCTAGTGCATGTGATGAAAATGATTGTATTAATATTTCATGGTGTCCCCCAAAGAATACAGTAACTTCCAAATGTTCTGCAATGTTCTGGACAACTTTGACAACCACTGATCTAGGGACGTCATTAGAAGTAGGAGACAGGGAGTCAGAACATCTACTCCCGATAGAATTATTTTATAAGAATGTGATCAAGTCATTTCAGTTCATCTGGGATTAAGGACTCTTTAGAATAGGGACGACTTGGAGAAAAGCAGAAAAATAAAAAGAACAGCAGCTAGCATTTACAGAGCACTTAAGTCATCTGTTTATTCATCCAGCAACAAATATTCCACAGCCTCAAGAATCTCTCAGTCTAGTGGGAAAGAGGGACAATTTTTAAGAAAGCTTTCCAAACAACAGAGAATATGATGAGCTCCAGAAGGAATGAATAGAGAGACCACATTCTGTGACGACTCTTGAAGGACGAACTGAGTTTGAGAGCTTAACAAGCGGGGGATTGATATTTCAGGCAGAGGAAGGCAAGTACAAAAACCAGAAGGTGTGGAAGCGCCCACCAACAGGGAAGAGCAAGGGCATCTATGTGGGTTGAAATGCTGGGAAACATGACCTAGGGCTCAAAAGGTAGCCCAGGACCACATCAGTGATGACCAGCCATTGGAGCCCCATGACCCCCTGAAGAAGGTATCCCAGTCCCTATTTTAAAAGTGAAGAAAATTTAAGACCAGTGAAGTTCGAGGATCTAAGACCATGTGTTTTATAATCACTAGAGCTGGGTTTTTTGAAACGTATATTTTTCCCCAATATACGGTAAAGACCAAGAACCCTAGAGAGTGAGAAAAGACAACTGAAACCCTAACTTAAGACAAATTTCGAGAATACATCTCAGTCCTAGAGAAAGGTCCAGTATTTATGGTGAAAAACAAAGAATTGTTCTCTGGCCAGACCCGGATGCCCAAGGCTCCTTCTAGCTGTTGCTTAGCATGGCCTGTGTTAACAAATGAAAGCCTCCATGGAAGCGCCTTGCTGTTTCCTACCCAGCTGTCTTTTGTTTCCCCAAAACTGTTCTTTGCCAGGGAAGCAGCAGCCGCTGGCTCTTTCCCTCCAGCTCTGTCCTCCCCACACTGAACTGTATCTGCATTACCAGGCAGACATCGGGGCTGGTACAAAAGAGACATTCCAGAGGCTGGTTGACCTTGGGTCATCCTGAACACTGAGTGGGTCACAAACTCAGGCATCCTTGCGAGAGTTTAAGAGGGTTTCCTTGGTTAATCTTTCCATTCCGTGGCCATCAGGAAACATCTCCCCAGCAAGGCCAAGATGGCCAAGAGACATCCACAAGTACACACGCTGTTCTCTGCAAGTGATGGCCAGCACCTGGGCAGAGCTGCGCGCCAACAGCAGCCGAAGCCATGTGATCTGCATTACCGGCCTCAGATACATTCACCCCAGCTGCAGAATAAGCACAAATAAACTCTGCTTTTTCTCTGCTTTCATCCTCTCCCCCATCACCATCTGTGAGAGGTCAGTCTGCAGACTGCCAGACTGGAAACGTTGGTCTCTCCTTGACCAAACTCTAGGCAGGCTCCTCTCAATTTTCCTCCCAACTAGACCTTGACCTTTGGACTTTGACTTTGCATTGCCCAGTTTTAGCAAGAATCATATTAAATTGGTTTAGTCAGAATCCCCCACCCTCAGTATCTGATCACTCCAGTATCTGATCAAATTCCACATCCTTCACCATCCCCCAGGTGATATCAGATCACCCTGGCCTGCCTTCAGCAAGAATCCTGTTAGGTCCATTTAGCAAGAATCTCCCCTTATCCCTGATGTTTCCTATTAGTAATCCATTGATCCCGGCTCCCCCATCCTGCTCACTGACTATCAATTCTCACCTGTCCATGTTATATTCATAACTGAGCTCGGTTCTCTACTGAAGTTTCTTTTCCCCTATAGCAATAGTTCCTGAATAGAAGCTGTTTTTACCACTTTAACTACTGTCCAGCTCTGGGGGTTTTTTTTTGACAAGGTTGGTAGAAACGTGAGTTCCAAGAGTTAACCCCATTCATTCAAGCCATGCCTCCAACTTCCCAATATGGCAGCTGATAACCCATATGCTAATGTTGAGTCTCTTCCTTATTTCCCTCAGCCACTCCCCCTTGAGCACAAGTTGGAAATTCAGGTCAATCCTGCAGCATATTTCCTAGAAATACAATCTTTTATTTGGAAGAGAAAAGTCAGGACTTTGACCTTCATGATATGTGGTATCCAAAGCCAAGACCTTAACCTGACCATGGACATATAAGGAAAGGGACCCAGTTTTGACTCTAAGGGAGGAATCACATAGAATTCAAATAATAACTTTAGAGCATTTGGGAAGCGATGTTGGGGAGGGGAAGCTGAGAGGCTTACAGAAATCTCCTATTAAGGAAAGTATGTTTTATAGTGATGTCCACATATCCTGGGTTGTCCAGGACTGTCCTCCTTTTAAACAGGTTGATTGATGTATCCTGATGTGGGGTTTAGAAGTGGTTTTGCAAAGCATATCAGCAGGAAGGCTGACCGTAGGCTGGGAGAAGTTTAGTAAATGGGAGTCGCCCAGCTTGGAGCACAGGAGAGATGACAATCATTCTTTACTAAAAGAGCCATCACACTGAAACACTGTGTAACCAAAGAAAAAATTATGAAACATTGTGTAACCAAAGAAAAATTATGAAACTTCACTGTGTGTTTTACAACCTATTCGTTATTAGTTGCTTTGCTTCTGACATACCAAAAACAATTAATTTCTGCCTGTGTGTTGTAATGTGAGCATTTTAATTACTAGGAAATTTTTATTTGTACAGTAGAAAGAAAAAATAGGATTACTGTACCTAAGGGACAAAAGTTAGCTTACACTCTTTTTAAAGAATAAAATTGTTTTTTTTTTTTTTTATCATAGCAGGAATACTTGTAAATGTCAAAAAACCAGAAACCACTAGAAATCCTAAAGAAGATGACAAATATCCATAATTCTACCACCCAGACATGAACATGTGGGTGCCTATCCTTCTAGACTTTTCTACTCACATATATCATTTGATGTAAAGAAATGAGAAAGAACTGTTTGTAGCATTGTATAACCTTTTATTTTCTTTAGTTCTTTTTGTGGGTATCTTTCCCCATCAGCAAATATAAATCTACATGATCATTTTTAATGACTTTATGCTATTCCACTAGATGGTGTGCCAGCATTTTTTCTTCATCCTCTACTGAGAGAAAATTAGGACGTTTCCAATCATGCTGTTTTATAAACATTCCTGGGGCAAACATCCTCGTGCAGAACTCTTTGCTCAGTTGCCTAATTATATTCTTAGGAAAAGAATGCCTGGAAGTGGAATTGCTGAATGGAGCTTTTGCACTTTCTCTAAGGTTGTTGATCCTCTGAAAAATCTCCCCACTTTGTACTCCCCCAGCAATTTAAGAAAACACCCATTTCCCACACCCTCACTCACTCTGGGTTTCATAAAATGTTTCAACCTTAGTGTACAAATTTTCAGAAAAGCGCGTCACAGTACAGCTTCGTCTTGACCTCCAGCATGACTGGCTAAAAGCCCTGGGATGGGGGCGAAATGACCAGATAGAGCCAGGCGCGCTGGGCACACCGCATGAAGCACCTCTCCCCAGCCTTTCTCTTCCAGGGCAGAAAATGAAAAGGCCCAGGGGAATCATCTCTTTTTGTGCCAACTGGAGGTTGGAGGAACTGGGGGAAAGAAGGGGCCAAGGGTGTCACAGGGCTCCTCCTTCACACTCCCAGGTGGGAAGCGTTGTACTCCACGCCCCCTCCCTGGCCTCCTCCATCCCAAACAACCTCTGCTAGTGAGAGACCAGGAAGAAAGGGAAAAACAAATACAAGGGCAGAAGGGAAGAGCTTGGACCTGCAGGTTAGAAGGGCAGTCCGTTCCCACCAGGGACCCCCCTTTCAGCTGCAAACTGCTGCTTTTGACATTTCAATGCGACCCGGGGGGGGGGGGGGGGTGGGGAGTAGAGAGAGTAGAGGGGCTGCCCAGAGACCTGAATAGGGGCAGGGAGACAAAAAAATCTGCATCTCTTTAATTCTGCCACTTGTTCTTTCTGCCTTTTTCCCTCTCACCAGAATGTGACAGTCAGAGCAAAGGGGTTTCTCTCCCTCTCACTCTTTCTTTTTCTTTTTTTCTTTGACATTTAAAAACAATATACACTTGGGTGCATTGAAAGTTGGAGAGGGGTGGGAGGAGGAGAGAAGAGGAAGATTGTTTCTAGAAGAATTGAACCTCAGGAAAGCTGCTGTCATCTTCCTTGGGACTTGTCCAGGCAGCTGGATTCCTTTTCATCGCTTTGGAGGGGAAAAGTGAAAAGACTTGGATTTTGCAAACAAAAAAGTAAATTCTAACCCTATCTAGTGAATGTGCTCTCTGGTGGGGGAGGGAATCGCTTATTCCTTGGAAAGGATCTTAGAGGACTAAGGAAGGGTGTTCTCACAAAGCTAACCTCAGAGATCAATAGCATCAATACCTCGGAGTGGGGTTTAGGGTTAAGGTGGGGTCAGAGCCAGGCTTGCCTCTCCCCACCTGTCCCTGAGGCTGAATCGCCCTGACCCCACCATCAGGCCAGAGAATACTGCCTGGGAATCTGGAACCTGGGCTCCAGCCTCGGCCTCTGGGAACACCCCTGGATGGAACAGAAGACACTTAACAATCGAGTTTGTCTCTTCCAATTCTATCCCTCCTCTCCCCAGTTTGCAGATGAGAAAAGTGAGGTCCAGGAAGATGAAGGATGATAAACTCACAGAGCTGGGGGAACCAGGCCCAGAACTCAAGTCTTTTCTCTTCCAGTGCAAGGAGCACCCTCATCTCACTGCCACCTCCCACTAGTATTAAAAGAGATGGAGTCACATCTCTAAGTCACAGAGTCACCAGCAGCAGTGGCTCTCTCCACCCATGACAGTACAAAAATAGCAGGGAAATCAAGTGAAGTGTTCCCCTGGCGGAGGAATATCACTCCCACTGGAGCAGGAAATGGGCAGGCTTGAAATTGAGGGAGAAGGACCATGTTTTCACTCTGAAGTCCTCAAGGACTTTGGGTGGCTGAGGCTGAAGAGGTCTCCGAACCACCAGATACCCTGAAGACATCTGAGGGGAAATGGCCTGGAGAGTTGGGTACAAGGAGCCGGGACCATCAAGGACCCAGGCCTGAAGCAAAGCTGCACAGGTGTGATGGAGAAGGTGGCCTCTGCCCAGCTCTCCCAGACCTGCAGAGGCAGTGCCCACCTCGGCCACATGGCACCTCCCTAATGAGGACAGGACCAGGCTGCTCTGGCCAAGGGCATGGCAGAAAAATTTCTCCAGTTAACCAAAGGGGAATGCGAGCCCATCACCATGCATATTAAAAAAGATGTGACCTTATTCTGTACCCCAGGCTGGTGAAGCGAGACGTGTGGATTATATAAGTTAACGTCTAGACCCTCATCACAGCCTTTTAAATCCCTTTAGCCTCTATATATGACCAGAAAGGACTAGACTGAATTAAAAATAACCTTTCCTACAGTAGAAAATATTATGTAATGGAATAGACCTTTTTTTAAAATAAACTTTTAATTTTAGAATGGTTTTGGATTGTTTTTTAATTGTCAGCAGTAGTACAGAGAGTTCCCATGTACCCCTCACCCAGTTTCCTCTATTATTAACATCTTACATTAGATGTTAATACATTTGTTACAATTGAATGAACCAATGTCAATGCATATTGTTAACTAAAGTCCTTAACTTTATTCAGATGTCCTTAGTTTTTTACCTAATGTCCTCTTTCTGTTCCAGGATCCCATCCAGAACCCCACATCCCACTTAGATATCCCATCTCCTCAGGCTCCTCTTGGCACTGACAGTTTCTCAGATTTTCCTTGTTTTTCATGACCTTGACAGATTTGAGCGGTACTGATCAGGAATTTTGTGGCATGTCCCTCAATTGGGATTTCTTTATGTTTTTCTCATAATTTACCTAGGATTATGTGTCTTGGGAAGAAGATCTCAGAGGTAACGTGCCATTCTCACCCAATCATAGTCAGGGTATCCACTGTCAACATGACTTATCACTGTTTATGTTGACCTTGGTCACTGGACTGAGGGAGTGCTTGTCAGATTTCACCACTGTGAAGTTACTCTTTTTTCCTCTCCGTCCACATTATCTTCTTTGGAAAGAAATGACTATGCACAGCCTACTCTTAAGGAGTAGGATGATATGCTCCACCTGGTTAAGAACAGAGTATCTACACGCATTATTTGGAATTCTTCCTCGTGGAAGATCTGGAACAGATCACTTGTTAAACGTAGACTGAAATTACTAGTTTAGCATCTGCATTTTAAAGAAATAGGTGATAGGATATATTAGGGGGCCTCAAATTGTGTTCTGCAAAGCTGTAGGGTCCCAGGGAGGAATTGGAAGGGCTTCAGGAGAAATGAGGCAGTGAGTAGGGTTCCAGTCTCTGATTTCATCCCACGAGGTAGCCCCACTATTATCAGATCTTACTCTGAGTATCCATATAACATAGATTTGGGGGGAAATCATTTTACTTATTTAAAAAAAAAGCTTGAAACACTCTGAAAGAGAAGGCGTTTTGGCCTTGGTTGACTGTGACCAACCCCTAACTTCTGACAACCTTACTCCAAGGTTACAAATGACTCAATTAGATCCCATTTTTAAAAAGGGAAAAAAAAAAAATTCTGTAGGAAAACTTCCCCCCCACCCCCCCACCCCCCCCCCGCCACTTTTCCCTAGGGAAAATACTGGGTCAAAGAGAAGATCATCTTCAGGTATGAAACCTGCAAGTCCAGATGAGCCACTAAACAGAAGTGAACTTGAAGAGCTGGCTCTCTAACTAGTCCTCAGATGTGTCACCCCATTTCCTTATTGAACCAGGTGACACGAACGGCCTAAAGTCCTGCATGCACAAGAGGTAAAAACTCCACCTCGCCCCCTTATTCAGAAGTTTCACATCCGTGTTGGAGGTGCCCGTAGTCACCAGGCAACAGTAATCCCTCCCAATTACCAGCCAACACAATTGTCCAAAGTGCTGGATTTAACATGATGCAGCCCCAGAAGCCAGCTGAGTGTTTTCCTGAGAATTACCTCTCCCTTCTCTTTCTTAAAAGAAGACTCGATATTTCCCCTAATTAAGAGTGATCGGGTCCCAGTTTTCCTGTCTACAGAGAAGTAACCCTTCCACATTCATGTTTTTTAATTGATGATCTGGGGAGTGATCAGCCAAATACACTAGAACCCAGCCACCCTTGGGGAGGGAGTCAGCGTGGTTTACTGGAAAGACCTGTGCTTGGCAGCCAGATTGAAGATTTAATGCCAGAGCTGTTACTTACTAATTGTGTGAACTTGAGCAAGTGACTTGACTCCTGAGCCCTGGTTTCTGTGTGTCGAATGGCAGTGGTAACACCCACTTCCCAGGGCAGTTGAGGAGCGACATGCCCACCGAGTCTGGCCTTAGATGAGTGCTAAGTACATGACAGCTACTGATATGTTTAAAGTTTGGGGAAGTTCTTTCTAAATGTATCATTCTACAGAAACTGCTTCTTCATAAAAATTCCAAAGCACCATTCAAGGAGAAGACAGCTCGTACTATCACCCTATGGTGGAAAATAGGTCATAGACTACAGGCAGACCTCAGAGATACTGTGGGTTCAGTTCCAGACCACAGCAATAAAGCAAATATCACAATAAAGCGAGCCACAAGGATTTTTTGCATATAAAGTTATGTTAACACTATACTGTAATCTATTAAGTGTGCAATAGCATTACATAATCTATTAAGTGCGCAAAAGAACAATGTACATATCTTAATTTTAAAAATACTTTATTGCTAAAAAAAAATGCCAAATCAATTACAATAGTAACATCAAAAAATCATTGATCACAGATCACCATAAGAAATACAACAATAATAAAAATGTTTGAAATATTTCAAGAATTACCAAAATGTGACACAGAGACAGGAAGTGAACAAATGTTGTTGGAAAATTGGTGCCCGTAGACTTGCTCCATGCAAGGTTGCCCCAAACCTTCAATTTGTAAAAAAAAAAAAAAATGCAGTATCTGTGAAGCACAATAAAATGAAGTATGCCTGTAATGTCTTCCATTAGGGGCTATTTTGTTAGGAAACTAATGAGCTATAGAGGGAGGAATTGGGAGAACTTACCAGGAAGAGGTTGCATCTTTAAAGAGAGCCTTCGCACAGCATTTACAGTGTATCCGGACAACAATCCAGACAATGATTCTAAGCCCTTTACACTCATGAACTCACTTAATCCTCCCAACAACTCTACTCAGTAGAGACTATTATTACTATTACGTGTTTTCACGTAACAATTTGGGAAGTAATTAGTAATAATAGTTTGGGAAGCTGACCCTCACAGTGGTTAAGTAATTTGCCCTAACCCAGCTAGTGATGGGGCTCAATTCCAACCCAGACCCTCTGACTTCATAGCCCATTCTCAGAATCACTACTCATTTCTGAGCATGTGGGAAAGTCATCTTCCTGTGCACGTGGCTGTGCTCCTTCAGGAAGGAGAGCTGTGTGGACCAGACCAGATTTGTAACAGGAAGAGACTGGGGCTGGTTTGAGCAGAAAAGGAACTTCTTAAAAGAATCTGAAACAAAGTATTTTTCAAATGCATCACATACAGAAAATGGCTGGAAAAGGGAGTGACTCTTGTAATATTAAAGAAACGGAAAGACAAAGTATTTTTTAGGAATTGTAGAATCTTCAATAAGGGGCAGCTATTAGATGATATTAAAGAATTGTTTTTAATTTTCTTAAGAGTGACAAGGGAATTATGGACTTAGAGAATGTGCTTCCTCTTAGGGGGCACGTGCTGAAGTATTTAGATGTGAAGGGTCATGATGTGGGCAACTTAGGTTCAGATGGTTCAACAAATCTGTTTATGTGTGTGGAGACAGAGTTTGTGCACACAAAGATGGAAAATGTTGAAACATTGTTGACTCTGAAGAAAGATACATGGTTTTCGAGGTATTCTTTCAATTTCCTTGTAACTGGAAATGTTTCAAAATTAGAATTTGGAGGAAAAACTTACACTGTGTGAATGGATCAACACTCCCAGTCCTAATGCAGAAGCCCGCGGGGGAGGTGGGGTGGGGGGGTGATAGGAATTCTGTCACAGCCAGTGCAGCTTGGCTTCTGCCACCAACCCCACCAGCACTGGTCACCTGTCATGGCCACTAGCACCCCCGTCATTTCAGGCCCGAGAACCCGCATTTATCACAGCCACATCCCAGAGAGCATTCCTCCTGGACCATTCCCAATGCCAGTTCAGACTCTGGGGCAAGGGTGCCTGATGGTTTTCTGCTCCCCGGATACAGGGGAAGCCAAGAAAGGAGTATGAGGCGTTTTCGCTTCTGTGATGGGAGACAAAGCCTGCCTTGCTTCCCGGTCCCATGGGGTGGAGAATTCCCCAGACAGAAAAAGCTTCAGCGGTTGGGTGGCCAAAAAATACCACAGATATCCTCATCACAGGTAATCTAGTGTGCATCCCTTTTGTCTTGGCTCCTGAGAGTTCAGAGTTTAATGTTTTTGCTAACGCCTTAGTTGAGGATTTTGATAGTTATTCTTACTACCATTTGCTTCTTGTTCTCATGTCTTCGGGTTGTTTTTTTTGTTTTTTTTATCATCTTTTTGTTGTGTTTCTACCTGTAATTGTTAGCCACCCCCAATTTCCCACCTATTATTCTTTTCGTAATTAGGTCAGTTATCAAAGTGAATGCATGATCAAATCAGTAAGGGATAGACTAGGAGGGCAGTAGGAAGCTGAGTCACCAAGCCTGGGCGTCCACCGCTGCCAACCAACAACGGCTCTGAACACAGGGCCCTAAGCTCCCTCCTCCTGATCTTAACTCAACTAGTTTCCTCCATTATTTAACCCAAAACTGGAGCTGAGTCCTCAGCCCCTCTGACCCCACTTTCCTCTTATGTGACTCTATTAAGAGTTTACATGCATTAAGCACTTACTATGGACTACAGGCTTTCTGAGCAATATTTCATTTCTTTCTCATACCACCACCTATGAGGTGGGTACTAACTTGATCTCCATTCTCTAGATGAAAAACAATCTCAGAGAGGCTGGGGTGGAAATGGGAGTGGCACCGCTCACACTTACCTCTCATGACCCGCTAGCAAAATTTTTGCTCCTGTTCCCACAACTTTATGCTCTGCTGGCCTAGAGGTCTTAGTTCCAGAGGAAGGAATGCTTTCACCAGGAGACACAACAATGATTCCATTGAACTGGAAGTTAAGACAGCCACCAAACTACTTTGTTTTCTTCATGCCTCTGAATCAACAGGCAAAGCAGGAAGTTATGGTGTTGGCTTGTTTAATCCCAACTACTCCACAATGGAGGTAAGGAAGAGTATGGAGGATAGGAGAGCCCTTAGGGCACTTCTTAAAATTACCACGCCCTGTGATTAAGGTCAGTGGAAAACTACAACCAAATCCAGAAACAGACCCTTCAGGAATGAAGGTTTGGGTCACCCTACCAGGTAAAGAATCATGACCAAGTGCAGTGCTTGTTGAGGGCAAAGGGGATACAGAATGGGTAGTAGAAGATAGTTATAAATATCAGCTACAACCACATGACCTGATATGGCAGTTAGAACAGTAATTGTCATGAATATTTCCACCTTATTTTGTCATAAATACATTTGTGTGTCTATACTAATATCTTAAGGTATTAAGCAAATATCTTTGTTTTCTTTCCTCTCTTATTCCCTTAGCATGTAACATAAGGTGTACTGACGTTGTATCAGTACTTAAGGATTGTCAGTTTTACTTCATAGTATTCAAGGTGAGTAAATAGGCTATCAGGAGAGTAAACATCACTCAAGGACTTTACGTCTTGTTTTGGGGAAGGGATTAGTGCATTTTTAGTTGCAGCAGTATAGTTGTATCATGTTAGGTGGAAGTATGACCTCTTTACTGCCTTTATTTGGAGACTACGTATGGTTTAGGAGATGTGTATAGCTGTCAAGTTGACAAGGGGTGGACTTGTGATGGTTTATTTTATGTGTCAACTTGACTGGGCTAAGGGATGCCCAGATAGCTAGTAAAATATTATTTCTGGGTGTAGTCCGTAAAGGTGTTTCAGGAGGAGATTAGCTTTTGAATTAGTAGACTGAGTAAAGAAGACCCACTCTCACGAACGTGGGTAGGCCCATCCAATCCTTTGAGGTTAGAGCAAAATGGCGGAGGAAGGGGGATCTCCCTTTCTCTCTCTCTCATAGAGCTACAATGTCCATCTTCTCCTGTCCTGGGATATTGAAGTTCCTGGTTCTCAGGCCTTTAGACTCTGAAGTCTGCCACTGGCTTTCTTGGGTCTCCAGCCTGCAGGTGGCAGATCATGGGCCTTCTCAGCCTCCATAACCAAGAGAGTCAATCCCTATGACAAATCTCCTCTTACATAGACATATAGAGATCTATCTGATTGTTTCAGTTTCCCTGGAGAACCCTAATACAATGGGCCAGAAGCTTTATGACCATTATTTAATTTTTTTTTCTCATACCACCACCTATGAGGTAAGAACTAATTTTATCCCCATTTTATAAATGAGGAAATCTCAGAGAAGTTGAAGGCCTTGTCCATGCTATATGATTAGCAAGCAGGAGTTCAGGGACTCAAGTTGGTCTGACTCCAAAGCCAATGCTTACTTCCAATCCAGATCCCTGTTACCAGAGAGAGGCCTTAATGAAATATGGCCATGCAAGTGTCAGTGCCAGCCACCTGGAGAGTCTTGGTGGCCCTTAGGCTCTACCTCCTTGCTCTCTGTTCAAGACCTTCTCCTGCAAACTCCTCCGACTTGATAAACTCCTGACTCCAAACCCATATGACAGAGTGAGGTATCAGAAACCTTTCAGCTGTTTGGGAAGTCCCAATTACACAGAGATTATCTCAGGGTTCTTACAAGCTCAATGGACACCCTAAAACTAATCACCCCTCTACCAAAGGGTGAGATCTTAATGGCATTTCTATTTCTTCCTTTCTTTTCTTTTTTTTTTTTTGGTCTGTTGACATTTGTATTCCAAAGTTGGACTATCACTTCTGGTGTCCTAGAATTTTCTCTCTGGCTTTTTCATAGCAAATTCCTTCTACCTAAGAATGCTCAACATCACTAATTATTAGAGAAATGCAAATCAAAACTACAAGGAGGTATCACCTCACACCAGTTAGAATGGGCATCACCAGAAAATCTACAAACAACAAATGCTGGAGAGGGTGCCCTCTCGCACTGTTGGTGGGAATGTAAATTGATACAGCCACTATGGAGAACAGTATGGAGGTTCCTTAAAAAACTAAAAATAGAACTACCATACGACCCAGAAATCCCACTACTGGGCATATACCCTGAGAAAACCATAATTCAAAAAGAGTCATGTACCACGATGTTCATTGCAGCTCTATTTACAATAGCCAGGACATGGAAGCAACCTAAGTGTCCATCAACAGATGAATGGATAAAGAAGATGTGGCACCATCAACAGATGAATGGATAAAGAAGATGTGGCGCATATATACAATGGAATATTACTCAGCCATAAAAAGAAATGAAATTGAGTTATTTGTAGTGAGGTGGATGGACCTAGAGTCTTTCATACAGAGTGAAGTAAGTCAGAAAGAGAAAAACAAATACCGTATGCTAACACATATATATGGAATCTTAAAAAAAAAAAAAAAAGGTCATGAAGAACCTAGGGGCAAAACAGGGATGAAGACACAGACCTACTAGAGAATGGACTTGAGGATACGGGGAGGGGGAAGAGTAAGCTGTGACAAAGTGAGAGAGTGGCATGGACATATATACACTACCAAACATAAAATAGATAGCTAGTGGGAAGCAGCCGCATAGCACAGGGAGATCAGCTCCTGCTTTGTGACCACCTAGAGGGGTGGGATAGGGAGGGTGGGAGGGAGGGAGATGCAAGAGGGAAGAGAGATGGGAACATATGTATATGTATAACTGATTCACTTTGTTATAAAGCAGAAACTAACACACCATTGTAAAGCAATTATACTCCAATAAAGATGTTTAAAAAAAACAAAAAATTCCTTCTACCTTTAAAACTCTAGAGAAGAGGACTCTTGAACAAAATTGTCTCTTCTTCCAGCAAGAGAAGAAAGAAAATTGGGTTGTGCTACCTTTCCAGCCCCTCCCATCCTCCTCGTCCTGCCAGATGACCTTCCCAAACCCCAGATCTGCACATGCCTTTCTCTGCTTTATGCCCTTCAGGGATCCTGCCCTCATGGAGCTGGAAATGGGTCAAGAGGCTGCACATCATTCATTTGGTGCACAGGGATCATTCAGCATTTACCCTGCATCAGGCACCGTGCTTTCCTGAATGGGCTGTGTGGCTTCTGCCTTTTTTCTTTATTTGCATATGTGGTTCCCTCTGCTCTCCTTTGCCTTCCTTGCCCCGCTCATCCTCCAGACTTCTGCCAGGTGTCACTCTTCTCCTTAAACCAGAGTCTGGCTGAGACGCCCCACCCAGCCCACACCCACCACCCTGGCCCTGAGCCGAAGCCTCGTCCTGCTTTATTTACATCATCCTTTATCCGCTTGTCTTGTTCTGCCACTGAAGTCCTGGGTCTGGTTCTATTCAGGTCTTGATCCTGAAGCTCGTGCCATGACTGGGCCGGAGCAGGTGCTCCATACGTGGTTCTCTGAGTGAGTCCCCGTTCCACAGCTGATTAGCTGGGAGACCTTGGGCAAGGTATTTATTTATCCTCTTGAAGTCTCAACTGTCACGCTTTAAACTGGATACGATGATGGCTCCTCACCAGATGGTCCAAATGAGGACAAAACAAGGCAGGGCCGCAAGGTACTCCCGGGACTGGCCACAACCTGGCTCAATACAGGTTAGCAATTCTCATTAGCTATTTTCATATCTCGCTAAGGAGCTCAGAAAAGGACCATGTGAGCTATGGGAGAAGGAGTAAAAAGGCTCCAGTGCCTGGCACTGAAAGGTGGGAGTTTGCAGCAGCCCTGTCTAGGAGAGGATGGGTCAGAATACCCAGCCAAGCATCCAGGAAAGCAGGAAAGCGCTCTCAGCCAGCCCAGAGGGACAGCGAGGCTGCTCCCAGGGGACCCCGCACTTTGACTGAAGGTTAAAAGCTGATGATGCTGCTTTAGCCACTCCTCCTCCCCAAAGGCATCGGGGGACAAGCAGGACCCGTGACACCCTCCCCCAGCTCAGGTCCAGCCCCACTGGCTCTGGCCCTGCACTGCACCTCCAGAGCTATCAGGCTCTGACACGAGGTCAGAAGCTGCAGAAGGCAGGATGGTTAAAGAAAGGAGGGGGCAAGGGGGTGAGGAAGGGGAAGCAGTTGGGCGAAGAGAGCGGTGAAGGCCGGCTCAGGTATGTCCCAGGCTGCAGACATGCTTACCTCTTCCAGAAGATTTTTTTCATTGTAGCTTGGAGAAGGAAAGAAAATGTTTGTACCTGGTGGCCCCAGAAGTGAGAGAAAGAGCATATTTTTACAAATTTGAGGCTGCTCTGCTCAACCCGCACTCTTTATGTCACTTTTAGGTCAAAACATTGCCCCCAGAAAACCCTCCTAATAAGTTAATATGCCCCCTTAAAGGTGACCTAATAACCAATAACTGCTCATCAAAACAGATTTTTTTATTAGTTTTGAATTAAGAAAAGGAGATTTCTTTTTGGAGAGAGTAGCTATAGGCAGAAAGGACTAGCTGTGGGATTCAAGGACTGGAAAACACCCAGGCCCGGGTGCCTTAAAGTCTCCAAACTGGTCCTGAGTTAATAGCTGAGCCAGGAAATGTTGAAAAAGTGTGTCTTCAGGGAAGCCCTAGATGTTCAAAACCAAGGACTGGAATAAAACCCCAAAACAAAACCCATCTAGCAAATTCCCTCCCCAGTTGGCTGACACACATATCTGGACATGCCCCGCCACCATCCTCCCTGTGAAACTGACACGGTCAGATGTCATGCTAGCAGAAGACTTTAATTGAAGCTGAGTTACATTAATTACATCATTTCACTGTCCAAGGTTAATTCCCCCGAAGTTACATCATGAAACCAGGGCATTACAAAGGATTAAGGACCAAAGGAAGGTAGATGTGAATAAGGTTTCCATATGGCCATGACTCATGTCTAGTGGTTGTGTCCCAAATGTGGGTGCTCATGACTCACCCCTGATATCGGCACCAGCTCCGTGTGGCCTCCACACGTGTGGATCTCTGACCTTGCCTCCTGCTGCTGAGAACACTGGAGGCCCCTGGTTTAGTCAGGAGTGAGGGAAGCCACAGATACGACTCACATCCCAAATGGGGCCTCTCAAGGTCTGTGCTTATTCTGCAAGACGTCGAGACCACCTGAGTTTAGTGTTGCCCCAAAAAATGGTGCTGCCTGGGATGATAATGGGTGCTATGTGGAAAACAAAGGGTTTAGTGGCCAAATATATTTGGGAAGGGGATTGATCAATGGGGTCCCTCACTGCAAGCCTGCTTGGGGCCCTCAACTTGCCAATGATCACTGTGAATGCCCACGAAGGCAACAGACTATGCAGCATTTCTTAAAGTTGGTTCACCAGGGAACCCTTTTTGAAAGAGAATCCGTGGGGTTAGTGCCCTGAAGAACACGCTTCGTAAAACCCTTTTTAGTTATAGCTTCTCCTTTCACCATTCCCACTTGTCACAAAGACAGAGCAGCCTCTGGACATTTGTGTTTCTGACATGGTACACTGACCTTCATCCCAACCACTGGCACATTCTGTAGTAGTTTTCCCCTCATTCCCACACATAGGTCAACATGCTTTGGTTTCTGCTGGAGAACTGATAAGCCACGCAGCATGGCGATGCCGAGAGGGACCCCTGGGATTGTTGATTCTGGTATAACCATTGAGGAAAGTATGGCCCATGGAGCGGAAGCGACCAGCTGGCGGTGAGACAGCTAGAGAGAGGCAGAGCCAAGACTGGGCCTCCGTTGTCCTGAGTCTCAGTCCACAATAACGGGGATCGCTTCTCAGGTACAAATAAATGTACTTCCTAGTTAATTAGCCAATGAGTTACTACAGTTACTAATTACTAAGTTACTCAATTGGAGAGTCATTCTTTGATCAATGGACTTCTAGATCGGTCTAGCAACAGAGGAAGCAGCAACACTCAAGTGGTGGGGCAGTGCCAGGAGTTAGCAGATGACAGGTTATTCTTTTCAAAGCCTCCATAAAAATCCTGGGCAACCTAGAACTTACTATATTATTATTTGATCTATTTGAGGGTCTTTTCCCTGAATCAGAATTCTTAGTTGCAGACAACAGAATCCACTCTAGCCAGTTTAAGCCAGAAGATGATTAGTAAAAAATATTAGATCATTTATGTTATCCCCAGAAGGAGCAGAAAATGATTGGATGTGACACAAACAGGGATAACAGAACCAGGAGAAACACCCAACCTCTCCATGGGTCTGTTCTAGGGAAACTCCACTGCCTCTACCACCTACCACTTGACACTTGCAATGCTAGGCTGGATGCTAAAAACTCGCAGTGACCCTAGAAGAACAGATACCTTGACCACATGCTTGTCAGAATACCTGCATAAGCGCACCACCTCCCCTTGCTCACTTCAGCATCTGGATCTCAAGCAGATGCATCTGTTAGGCCAAACTAGGTCACATGCATCGCTCTGTTTTATGGGCTAAGTTGTGCCCCACCCCCAAATTCATGTGTAGAATTCTTAACCCCACAATGTGACTGCATTTGAAGATAGTGCATTAAAAGAGGTAATTGAGATTAAATGAGGTCATAATGGTGGGGCCCTAATACAACATGACTGGTGTCCTTAAAGGATGAAGAAGAGACACCAGGGCCATGCGAGGACATGGCTGGAAGGCTGCCATCTGCAAGCCAAGGAGAGAGGCCTCAGAAGAAACCAAACATGCTGACCCCTTGGTCTTGTTCCTCCAGCCTCCAGAACTATAAATAAATAAAGTTCTGTCGTTTCAGCTACCCAGTCTGTGGGATTTTGTTATGGCAGCCCTTATAAATTAATACACCTGCAATCAAGGGAGCCTAGGAAACAGAGTTTGTAGCTTTTCAGGCCCAAGAATACAGAGAGGAAAATGAGAAGAGCCAATCACAGGATCCACCACTTTAGCTAAACAACAGACTCTCAACTAAGATCATAAATGTATGAATGAAACACATGTAGCAAACTCCCTCCCCAACTGGTGGACACACATGCCTGGACAAGCCCAGCCGCCATCGCCTCTGTGAAATCGACATGGTCAGGTATCATGCTATGCGCTTCTCCCAGATTCACCCAAACTTCCCTCCCACCGTGATCCTGCTGCCTCCCACCTGGACCATGACCATTGCTGGGTCCCCACCAGGCCAAGACTCCTTAGCACCATCAGCTAGACTATGCCACACATGCCTCTCTTCTCACCTGCTGAACAGAACTCTGTTTCCTGCCATGTTTCACAGATAGAAACACATCCAAAGAAGCAATTAAAATACCAGTAGACCACACACACACACGCACAAACACAGAGTGAAATACAGCCTCTCACCCCGCAAAAATAAACTAAAATAATAAAATAAAATGCCAGTAGAAATAGAACATGAGAACCGAAGAAAAGAGAAACACAAGTAGTCTAGCCGTTTGCTTCAATGTTTCCTGGAAAACATGATATAAAGGAAGTCAGATGTGTTGTGCAAATTTCATTAATGGAGAAGATAACTACGAACTTCTCAAGGGAAATTGGATTTTCTCCAGTTCTACATTAAGAAATGACTCCTGTAGGATTTCATGTAGGGGCAATGAGAGACACAAGGGACCAAGGGCTCAGCAATATCACTCACTAAAGATACAGCAGATTTTATATGGGTTTCTTCCCTCTAAGATGCAATTTAGAGAAGCACCATTCCCAACAGACTCACTTTTCTTAAATCTGCATTATGTTACTTCACTTCCCAGAACAAATGCTGTCTCTCTTTTCCCTACCACTTCTGAGTGAGTATCTCTAGCCTGGCTCCCAGGCTTTCTCCATCCATGGAAACTCTCTCTACGGCACTCTCTGGCATGCCCTCCGTCTCCTCCCCACCTCTCTCTAGAAAGTCGTCACCTTTCCTCCTTCTGACCTACCCACATCCTGAGGATCCTGCAAGGAGAGAGACAGGATGAGAAGGAAGAAGAGAGAGTCAAGTGGAGAAGGGGGCAGGGAGGAAGAGAAGGAAGGAAGGAGGAAAGGGGGCAGTGAGAGAAGGGATGGAGGGAGGGAGAACACCAGGAGACTCCAGCGCCATGGTTTCCACCAGGCAGGGTCACATGTAAGGCTCAGTCCAAGTTCCACCACTTCCCTGAAATTCCTCTTCCCACTTCAGGCAGGAGGATTTCGCGGTGCCCTCCCTTGCCCTGAACTGCTGCTGCCTGGCAAGTTAGCACCGTGTTCCTCCCCCGACATGCCCTCTGGCACCTTAGGCTCTGGCAATACCGAGAACCAAGAACTTGACGTTCCTCCAAGCATACCATGGCAACCTACCCAGTATTCATTCTCCCCTCTTCCTTAATAACAGACCTTGGGATTTATTCAGGGCTGCAATGTGCTCAGCTTAAAGACTATATTTTACTACCTCCCTGGAATCCAGGCAGAGACTAAGAAGTCTCTTTCAAGGGGGCTTATTGAGATGGAAGGAATAACTTTTGTCCCTTTCCCCTTTTCCTTCTCTCTGCTTGGAACACAGACATCCTGGCTGGAGCTCCAGCAGCCATCTTGTGACCTTGAGGATAGAAGTCACATGCCAAGGATGGCCAAAGCAGAGAGTGAGAATTCACCTCCATACCAGCCCTGAATTGCCTGCTTTTGGATTTCTTCATGGAAGAGAAGTAAGACTTCATTTAATTTAAGCCACTTTGGTTTTCTCTTTTAGACGGCTAAACCAAAATCTGATACAACAGCCATGCGGTTTCATGCCACTGAGCCTTTGCATGACTGTTCTCTCTGTCAAGAACTCTTTCCCTCCAGTTCTCCACCTGGTGAACCAGTAGTCATGTTTGAAGTCTCCAATGAAGCATCCCTCTCTGTGTGGAACCCCTTCTAATTGACCCCTCAGGCAGCTACATAATATTTGTTTAATAAATATTCAAACAATTGTTGAATAATTGATGAATGAAAACTTCTGAGAATGAATGAAGAATGAATTGCTTGCATAAAAATGAAAATATTCTCTGTTCCAGAGCACTGTCTCCTCCTCAACCTCAACTCTTAGGGGGTCTTCTTTGGTCCCAGAGTCCCAGGGGATAATGTGGCATCTAAACAGCCAGTTGTATCAGGGATTCTAGTCAATGCTGGACATGCTGTATGACACAATTCCCACGAAGGACAAAAAAACAATAGCAAGAGAGAAAAAAGAAGTAAAAACATATTTGTGAGAGTTGAAAGAAACACCTAACATTTTTTAGATTTTTTTTCCCTACATTAGAATTGGTTTCACCCCAAAATGGCTTTCATTCTGGGCTGAGCAGCCCAGAATACCAAATGGGGAGGACATGCATAAATTCTATGTGAGAACTGGGTGATGAGAAGTCCCCAAACTACCAAAGCAGGTGATGGGAATTGCTTCTCCCTCCAGAAGTACTTTGTAGCCAGCACTGACAAAAAAAGGAATGTCCATCTCAGCAAACGAACAAATATTCAGCTAAGCAGGGACCACAACAAACTTTTCTGAGGACCTAATTGTGCTGGGCAGAGACTGGGTGCTGGGGCTTCCAGAATGGCCACAAGGCAACTCTATCCTCAAGCCCTGTTATCAGACCCCAGAAGTGGGAGCCCACATCCTCTTTATCATCTTTGCTATTGCCATCAGCATCCTCCTCTGGGACAAGGCTGTTATTCCTTGAGAATTCACAGCCCAAGAGATAAGACTAACCTATTGATATAAGCAGGTGTTTGTAAGGCAATGTGATAAATGCAATGATAGAAGTTTGTATGTGATGAAGTAGTGAGGAGGAAAGAGTGATTATTTGGGAAGATCAGGAAAGGTGTAACCAAGAGGGAGATATTGAGCAAGGTTTTGAAGGATAAATAGGATTTTGCCAACCTTAAGCTAAGACACTGGGAAATTCTTTTGTCTCCAGAAGTCTTTAAATATGGTTCTGTATGATGGACCCCAATATTTGAACTAATTCCTCAGGAAGATTCCTTAGAGCAGCACTTTTCAAACATGAATGTGCCTATGGGTCACTTGGAAATCTTGTTAAAATGATTCTGGTTCCAAAAGTCTGGGCTGAGTCTTAAGAATTTGCAATCTGATAGTGTGAAGATGCTATAGAAGGTCCTGAACATTCCTGATCTGGACTTCTCTCGCCAACCAATAACAAAGAGCTCTCAGGCAGTGCAGGTCCATGGACCACACATAGAGGAGAATTGACGTAAAGTGTCTCAGATGCTCCAAGAATGATGGGGATTTTTGCCGTTTCTTCCACCAGAGCTGCTTCAGGACCATGATTCTCAATTGCACTTAGAAATCCCTGTGGAGCCTCAACCATTCCCATGCCCAGAACATAACTTGAACAGTTACATCAGAATGTCTGAGGAGGGGGAACCCTGGTCTTGGTAGTTTCTAAAGCTCCCCAGATGGTCCCAATGTGCAACCAGGGCTGAGAACCCAAGGTTTAGGACAAGAGAGCACCACTGGTCATTTATGATGACTTTGACATGATGTCCCCTGTAGATACTACTATCATCCACTTTTGACAAGCAAGGCAACAAAGGCCCAAAGAGGTAAGTGACTTTTCCTAGCTCTGGCCTGACCCCTCCTTCTCAAAGTGGTCCCCAGACCAGCTGTCTCTGGAAGCTTGTTCGAAATGGATCACAGAATTCTTTAATAACATTACTTGATCCTTCCCATCATCCCTAAAAATGTCAATACACTGGGAACTACCCCCTTCTGCTTAGGCTGCTCTATGACATCAGAGAATGTCTCTGAGTAGAAGCAGTAGTCTGGAGCCTGAGGCCTGGGGCGTGAATCCTGGGCTATGTGATAGTCACTTCAGTGTTCTAACCTGGGTTCCCCAGTCTGTCCTGGCATTGACAATACCAACACCTATGCCTCTCCAGGTGGCCGTGATGCCCAGGTGATGATGTGAAGGACAGAGCCCCATGCAGAGCAGACTTCACTAAACAGCAGCAGCTACTGACCCAACGGTCATGGAAAGCAGCCCTGGAGTAGCAAAGCAGCCTGTGACGGAGTATTTCCCCCCATCTCTCCTGGCAAAGAGTTGTTCCCACGTTTCTTGTGACAGATGTGGCGCTCACTTTTATCCTTCCCTCCAAAAAGTACCACAGACCTTCCACAAGCCCTTTGTTCCCAGAACAGCTTAGCAAAGAATCCGTGGAGCCTCTGTGGGAGGCTATCCGGGCATAATCCCTGGTGGAGGAAGCAGCTGGCCCTCCAGCTGGGCCCAGGTGGCGAGGACACAGACCCAAGAGGCTGGGATGAACCCTAGGGCAGCAGATGAAGAGATGCTCTACAGACCTTCCTAGCAACCAGCTCAGCAGCAGACCCCTCCACTCCCCCAGCCCCAAGGAAAGGGGCCAAGGGCTCCCCACTCCTCTGCCCAGGCTGTGCTGGCCCCTCAGTTGGCGAACCTCAGACACAAGGATAGTACTTTTTTTCTTTTCCATCCATAATGGTACGGCCAGCTGCTATGGGAAGCCTGGCCCGGCTGGGCAGGCAGCCTGTGAGGGTCCCCACCTGCAGGGCTGTCCTGGAGAGTTCTGAGCTCTGAATTATAATGGCTACACAGGGGAGTGGGAGAGAGATCTCATTCTAATGCAGGATCCAGTTCTGCATTTCTGGGTGGTACTGAGATTCTGCATTTCTAACAAGCTCCTGGGCAATTCTTAGGCTGCTTGTCCTTGGATCACACTTTGAATAGCGAGGACTCAGCACAGCTTGTTTTGAATACTTCCCAGACCATTCCTGATTGCACGGCATTGAGAAAGGTATTTAGCTCTGGGAGCCTCTGTTTCCTTGTCTGCAAGATGGAGTAATAATCACCTACTCCACAGGGCAACAGGTCACTAAGCTCCTGAGTGAGTGAGTGAGTGAGTGAGTGAGTGATTAAGTGGAGCTCAAGTCCAGGCTCTGCCTTCTGTAAAGCAGAGACAGACCCAATAAGGGTGTTTGAGGAGAGTTTGGGGCTCAGCTGCACTTAGAAATCCCAAGTGCCTGCAATAAACTAATAATGTTATTATTAGTTTATTATTAGTTCCAAGGGGCCATGTGACAGCATGAGTTTTAGAATCAGATGGACTTGACTGGCTCTCTGAGTCTCAGGAACGCCTCTGTAACTTATGGGCACCAAGACATAGGAAGGTTTTGTTGTTAGGGAGTTAAAATTAAAAATCTTTAAAATGTTATCACATTTTATGAGGGTTTATTACATAGGAGGCACTCAATAAATGTTGGTTTCCTTTTTCCTATGTTAGTTTCCTTATTTCCTGCATTAGTTTTTCACTTTCCTATTTCCCCAGAGAAAATGCAACTACAAACCAACAGAGTCCACTAGGGGCTTCTGGGGAAAATTATTCAAGACAATGAACATGAATGCTTATCTCTAAATTACTATTATTAGTCAGAATCCTTTGGCTACAAGTGACATGAACCCCAGCTCAAACAGGCTTAAAAGAATATTACATCTCCCTTAACTGAAAAGTCAGGTGGAGCTCAGGCATAGCTGGATCTAGGTACCCAAGTGATATTGTCAGGAACTTGTCTCTCTCTCTACCTCTTTATTCTGCTTTCCTCAGCATTGGCTTCATTCTTGGGCTGGCTCTTGGCATGTGGTGACAAAAATTATCTCTAGCAGCTCCAGGTTGACAGACTTGGCAGAAAAAGAGATCCTCTTTCCTGAACAATCCAGAAAAAGCCCCAGAGCTGACTCTTACTGGCAGGTTGAGTGATGTGCCTATCCCTGAATAAATTGCTATAACCTGCTCAGTCCTGTATGGCATGTCACCCTGGAGGCAGGCCACCCAATCACTTTGACAGAGTAGAAGAGTGATGTATTAGTTTCCTAGGGCTGTCACAATACAGTACCACAAACTTGGTGGCTTAGACAACAGAAATTTATTCTCTCACAGCTCTGGAAGCCAGAAGACCAAACTTAAGGTGTCAACAGAGTTGGTTCCTTCTGGAGGCTCTGAGGGAGACTCTGTTCCATGCCTTTCTCCTGGCTGCTGGCGGTCACCAGCAGTCCTTGGGGTTCTTTCACTTGGAACTGTTGTTACTGGACCAAACTTTGGGTCTGCTCGCCTGCCATGCAGCAAAGTCAATTTACTGACACCAGGTTATGGTAAAGGAAAATACAGCGTTTATTGCAGGCACCAAGCAAGGAGTAAGGGCAGCTCATGCTCAAAAGACCTGAACTCCCTGATGGTTTTCAGGGAAGTGTTTTTAAAGGCAATATTTGGGGGTGAGGGTGGCAGGATGCGTGACTTTCTTCTGATTGGTTGGTGGTGAGGGCACATGGTGGTGTTCTGGGAATCTCAATCATCAACCTTCTGGTTCCAACCAGTCTGGAGTCTACGTGCTTCTGCTCAGTTGTCACCATCTTCCATTTTGGGGAGTGGGGGAGGGGACGGGGAATCTTGGATCCTGAAGAATAACTCATAGCTATCTGTCAGACATGTATGCATGTCTCTTGAGGAGGAACTGGGACTCTATTTTAGCGCTGAACTGTTGTCATTACTTTTCTTTTTTTTTTTAATAAATTTATTTATTTTGTTTATTTATTTTTGGCTGCATTGGGTCTTCGTTGCTGTGCACGGGCTTTCTCGAGTTGTGTCAAGTGGGGCTACTCTTTGTTGCTGTGCACGGGCTTCTCATTGCAGTGGCTTCTCCTGTTGCGGAGCATGGGCTCTAGGCATGGGGGCTTCAGTAGTTGTGGCTCACAGGCTCTAGAGCGCAGGCTCAGTAGTTGTGGCTCACGGGCTCAGTAGTTGTGGCACATGGGCTCAGTTGCTCCACGGCATGTGGGATCTTCCCAGACCAGGGCTCGATCCTGTGTCCCCTGCATCGGCAGGCAGATTCTTAACCACTGTGCCACCAGGGAAGCCCTGTCATTACTTTTTGAGTTTAACTGCTTCTCCTTTCTCTCTGCACTCCCTCACTTCCCTACTTAGTAACTGCATGAGCCTGCTGTTTGGAACTCAGGGAAGGACTAGGAAACTAAAGCCTTTTTCTACAAACAAGAAACTGGGGGCACAGAGGGACTTTTGTACCCAAGAAGACCCTGCAGGGTCCTGCTCAGCTTCAATCCCCCCTTTTCTTTGATTCTCCTCAATCTTAAGGGAAACAGGTATGGGACAAGAAAGGGAATAAAGTTTTGGATAGAGAAGTTAATCATAAACTCGGCAGAGGAACTCAGTTTTAGGGGGACTCAGTTTTGCTGTATCACTCTATTCTCTGCCTCAATTATCTTCTATTTGTTTCTTTGTGTCTTCACATGACCGTATAATGACACCAGTCATTGGATTAGGGCCCACCTGATCCAATATGACTTTATCTTAATTATTACACCTGCAAAGACCCTGTTTCCAAATAAAGTCACATTCTGAGTGGGAGTCACATTTCCAAGTGGGAGGAGACCATTCAACCCAATACAGGCAATAAGCCAGAAGGAAAATTGGGTACAAATACCAGAAACAACAGGATGCATATGCTTGGCAGGTAAAATCCAAAACCAACAGATATCCATAATACCACATGAGTTACCAATCATCAAATCATCAAAATAGAGGAGATCTTAAGCAAATCTGTTGTCCCACTGCCTAGAAACCACTGTGCCTAGTTAACTGCACAGGGGAAATTCCACAGGGAACCCAGTTCTACAGCAACCAGGAATCTCTTTTTAATGGGAATCCTTCTTAGAAACAGAGCTAAATTTGTAACAAGTCTAAAGACTGGAATTCTCTTCAGGCAAATTCGCAACCTCCCCAACTGTTCTGACTTCACACGTGTCTAAGATGTTGAGAGCCTTACCCTCCAGGGAATTCAACTTCCGGGCCATAGAGCCCAGCTGCATCTAAAAATGTAAAGTTCCTTTGTGAAGGCAAAAAGTCAACAGTTTCTGAATCTCCAGCCTCAGGAGGCATGCGCTCCAACATGCCTAAACTGGACCCAACTCCTCAAAATTACCATCACCAAGAATCTAACCCAGTCATGGATTTTACTTCTTTTTCTCCTTGCAGAAGGAAATTCAACTTTCAATTCCTTAGGGGAAAAAATATCTGGGAGAATTTCAGTTAAACTCTTAACAGTAGTTATCCATCTCTGGATGGTAGGATAAAGGAGGGTTTCACTGCAGTATAAAGTATTTTTAAATAAATAATAATAATAAAGGTACTTCTAAATTAAAAATATCTCCTAGTAGTTCTGTTAAACCCACTACAGCATGTTGGCAAGCTAACAACCATTGATTTAGGCTGTCCAGTGAATAAGAAAATTTCTCCCTCAACAACAACCAAAACAAAAAAATCTAAGTGAAAAGAAAAGCAGTGGAAACAGAAAACAATTCCAGCCAAGTGATATTTTCCATTCTCATTTCCTCAAAGAAGCAAAGATTTCCCATTTGGTGCAGTGATACTCCCTGGGCACCTGAGACCCTGCACAGGGGTCCCGAGTCCCAGGTCTGACTCACAACGTTGCCACTTCCCAGCTGTGGGACTCTAAGCAAGTCACTTTACCCATCCGAGGCTCCGTCTCCTCATTTTCTGAAAATATCTCTACTGTTCAACTATATTTATATAGTTGTCATACACTCAAATGGGTCCACCTATGGGCAAGAGCTCTGGAGACCCTATAAACATTACAGGGGATTATTATTAAAATTCCTAATTATTTAAGCATGTGTGGCATCCTGCCAGAACCCATTAAAGCACATACACAAATAAAAGGAAAAATCCTTTTCCTCAAAATGATGGCCTTCTTTGCTTGTTTATTTTAACTTCAGGTGTGCTGAAATCATCTCACTTCTCAGCCCGTGGAGTATGATTACCTTGACGCTTGAAAGCTTCCACTCTTAGTATTTATTTATCCCCTTTCAGCTCCATTCCCCACTCCCCTTCACCTCCTCCCTGCCTATAGGCAACTATTTTATCCTGTCTAACTTATAGCATTTCGTACATATTCCTTAAAAGCTGTATATATTTGCCCACGTATATTTTTCATTTACGTAAATGGCATTGCTTAATGTTTCATTTTGCTTTCTAGAGTTCTCATTATGTTCTTAAGGTCCAGCTCTGTTGCTGTTGTATATGGGATCTGTTTCCACTATTTGCGACGCTGAACTTCACCTGCACCCATGGCACTTTGCCAGCCTGGTCTTCTAGCTTGATGGACAACCCCCTACCACTACAAATAACACTGCAGTGAACATCTTTGTTCAGACCTCCAGCTACAGCTACAAGCTGGCTTCCAAGGTATGCACATACTCAGCTTGCTTGTTCTGCAGCCTAACTTCCTCCCAGCAGTGGGGAAGGCACCTGTATTTCCCATCCCCACCACACTTGGCATTATCCAGCTTTCTAATAGATATAAAGGTATAGTCTAATACACATAAAGGGATATCTTATTGTTGTTTAATTTTCATCTAACTTGTTTCTAATGATAGGAAGCACCTCTTTGTGGGTTTATTACTTGGGGTGGGGGAATTCTTCTTCTGACAGTTATGTGTTCATATCCTCTTCCCATCTTGTTAGGAGTTGCTATTTTCTTCTCGTTGATTTGAGGATTTCTTGCATAGCCTAGATATATCCTCTCCCATTCTGTCATCTGTTAACTTTGTCCATGGTGACTTGACCAGAGATCCTGCATTTGGATGTAATCAGATTCATCTCTTTTCTGCCTTGTGATTTGCACTTTCCACTAGATCTTCCTCACTTCCCACACCTGGTCCCCACACCCCAGCTGGCCCTACACTATGGTAAGTATCCCATCCTGGCAAGTACAACTCAGCTTGTGGTTTCAACTCTCCTGCTGGCTCAAAGATAAAACCCAAGCACCTTGCTCTGTTATACAGGACCCTTTCCAACCTAATCCTAAACATTCCCACCTCTTTTCTGCTATGTTAGCCCCCATTTCCATCCCAGCCCCCTCCATCCCCCTCCTACTAGTCTGCCTTGCATATACTGTCCACAGGTCAGTAGACCCTCATCCCCCTTCTTAGCAGGCAAATGCAAAGATGCTTTCAACTGTTGCTTTTGCTTCTGAGTAGTTGGGGTTTTTTCTCCTATTCAGTGCACCAACAACATTTGTACATTTAACAAGTGTGGTTTCCACTTTGGGAGAGAGTCCTAATGGCCCGTGACCTGTTACTGTCAGTATAGTCATATTCATAGAGTAATGTGTAGAAGAAGAAGGAATGCTCACATCTCCATTTTACAGGTCAGGAAGCTGAGTCTTGTCAAAGAAAAACAGTGCTGGACATGTGGTACTGATGGCAAGACAGATTTTATTCAGACTACTGCCACAGAGGAGAGAGACTCCAGCATAAACCGAAGTCAGCTCCAGCTAAAACAAAGATAATTGAGGTTTTTAAAAGGGGGAACAGAGAGGGAACCAAAAAAGGGAGTTATGGGAAATGAAAAGAGGGACTAGAAAAAAGGCACTAGGTGGGCTACAGGGAAAAGGAGCAATTACAGAAGGGGATGAGTGGAGAATTACTGGAAATGGTTTGGCAAGTGGGTTGGGATAATGTGCATTTTGCAATTTGACAGCACTGCGCTTTTTTGAGCAAGAACTCAGCCCAAGGGCTGGATCACCTTGAGGTGACCTAGTGCAGATGGAAGCTGGGCCAAAGTTTCCTAGCCGTGGTGTGTGGCCAAGTCCTTTGTGCTACAGGGAGTTCGCTGTCCAGGAGTCCCAGTGGTTAGGTCAAGCACATACGGCTACATAAGCAACAAGGCAAAGCCTAGATTTAAATGGAAGCCTGCCTGACCACAAAGCCCAAACTCAACCCTTGTTTCTGGCTGGTATTTGTAATTTCGCCGCGGTGCTGATTTGGAATGAGCCCTGTGGAAGCCTCAGGAGCAGGATGGAGGCTCTTAGCTGGTAAGGCCGCCCAGCTGCTCTCAGCGTCCCGGGTCTCCTCCGGTCCTAAGGTAGCAGGAACTCTTGTGAAGAGCCATACAAGCCATTTTTTAAAAATCACTTTGTAGAAATGTGCCACGAAGTGGGAAACACACACACACACCTCATGGGAAAGTTGGAGTCATTAAGGTGTAAAAAAGTGCAAGAACTATATGCTTCTTGATGGGAACGTAATTTAGGAGAAAGCTTGAACTTTCCTTCACAAACATGGGAACTCTCAGCAGTTTCTAGAAGCAGCCCTCCCAAACACCACCATCCTGAGATACAATGAACTCTCTGAGTAGGTTTTAGCAAAGAGTACTGTTTTAGGAATCACCTGACATTGGCCACGAGGCACTTTGCTGCAAGCCACACCCTTAGCAAAAAGAGACACCAGCAGCACTGCTTTCTGTGGCCGAGAACACCAGGTTGTAAAACTCAAGTCCCCCTCAGCGTTTAACTTATATAATTATAGTTTGCCTCCTAGGACTCTTCCTGTGGATACAACTGGCTTGGTTGTCATCATTACTGCTGTTCTTCCAAATTACTGGGCAGGGCAGGATTACAAGGTTGAGCCCACGACTGGGAACATCCGGGAGGGAAGGTGGTTTCCTCTATCAGCTAACGAGTCACTATCTGACAGGAAGGATTATTTTGCCCTGAGCACAATGCATCTACATTTGGTGTAACATCATCAGAAAAATGAGCAAGTATCTCATGTGTTTTTCCCTGTCCGTAAGCCTTTGCCAACGAGAGGACCTCTTGCAGTGTCCTGGGACCCCTTGCAGTGTCCTGGGACCCCAGGTTCTCCAGGTTCTGGAACACCAGCTGTCCTGACTCAGAGATGGCATCAAATTAGAAGAACATCTTGTCAGAGCCAGACTGTGTGGGTCCAAATCCTTGTTCTCTGTGCCGAGCCTCCTGGTCTGTCACGCCTCCCTCCCAGGCAGTCATGAGGAAGAACTGAATTCATGCAGGCACTGCATCAGCTCTCACCCATCCATCCGGGATCTGGCTGCCAGCTTCTCTGAGCTGGGCTGAGGCCAACATCACGCGGTCATTACCAATGATGACAGTGGTTAGCGTGTATGTATACCCCTTCGCGGCAAGCTGTTATGACAAACTGCAGGCCCTTGGCATGCAGGGCGCCAGGGTGGAGGAGAATGGGCTCCATCACGTACTGGCTGTGGGGTCTTGGGTCACACAAGTCCCCTTTCTGTGCCTCCACTTCCCACACTGAAAAATGTCACAGGTTGAATACCCCCTTTCTTAATTCCCCTACTTCCATTCTAAGACTTCTAACCACTGCCTGGGCCTGGCTAAGGCATTCTTGCAAAGTCAGATCTCATAATCATCCCAACTTGTGATGTTTATATCTATTTGGGGAACAAACTGCCTGGAATAAAGACTAATATGTGGCACATCAACTATACTTCAATTAATTTTAAAAAATTTAAAATAAATAATAATTAATTAATTAATTAGAATAAAAAGACTAAAATATGAAAATATGGTGGTCAGGACACTCAAGATGGCTGTTCTCTTGCTCTCTGTACATCCCCTGCTTGATCAGTGCCTGCTTCACCTACACCTACCCACCTAACTGACCTTCCTACATACCTGTCCCAAGGCCCCAGCTAATGATTGTTCTAGCTTTAGATCAGAACTCTCCACTATGCTTATCAAAGGGGCGGTGAGGGCTGTGCCCCTCTACTGGTTTCCCTGGTAACCAGCGAGCCAACCTGACCTCAATTCCCCCTATTATAACTGGTAACCTCCCCCTCCCCCACCCACGGGAGCAAAGACTGCCACCATGTCCAGCCTGCCATCCACCACACAAGGTGGGGTGTCACTCCAGGACCTTGCTTCAGATGTGTAAGCTCCACCATCCATTAAACCATTGATATCTCCGTTGCTGACTCCCGGCTCTTTCTTCTGTCTTGAAGTTGGGCAAGCGCAGGTCTTGTAGGCATGTGGAGTGCAGCCTAACAGAAACCTAGAAAAGAGGCACCAAGAGACCCCCTATACAGACCTCCAAGAGCCTTACTAAGACTGGGGATAGAGGGAAAGGGAGAGAGTGAATTCCTCAGGCCATCTGACAAAAGATGAGGGAGAAAGACCCTTGCCAGGAGGCATTCCAGAAATCAGGAATGGAAAGGGCATTCAAAGGTACTAGGGAACCTGACACCATCACTGCCATAGCCCAAAGTCAGCCCCATAATCCTAAGACCTTTGGTCCCTTGGAGAAGGGCTAGCCCTCAGGGCACTAGAAGGTGCCCTCAAGGAGCATGTTTCTGACTTACTTGTTCTCAGCACTGGAAAATTCAGTGGTGTGGTCTTCTGGCCCCTTCATGACAACCAGTTTAGACAATCAATCTAAGCATCAGTGAAATCTACTCACTATTGGACTTTGCCCCGCCTTCCTTGCCTGGGGGTTGTGGCCTGACAGCAAAGAGGAAGGAATTAGACTATGAGAAGGACAGGGCCAAGGCCAAGGACATTAGCCTAGAAGCCAGCTGCCCAAGTCAGCTGAGGACGGCTGGGGACCTTGAGCTCGAAGGCGGATGCCCAGGCTTTCAGGTGCATCTGTATCCTGCCTTTCAGTTCACACACAGCAGAAGGGAGAGACAAATGCTTCCAGGCAGTGCTCTCCAGAGAGGAGGCAAGTCTCCTTAGAATGGGAATGAGTGGCCAAGCCCTCGCTGGCCAGGGCTGGAGCCTGGGAGGGTGGCGGCGGGGCATCAGACCTGTACATGGCAGGTTGGAAGCCGCCAAAACACGCCACACACACACCTGGTGGCAGCCCTGGGACTGCTCTGCCTGTTTCAGCTCAGCTGGGTCCGCTCTGTCCCACCCCAGGGAGAAGAGAACCTGCAGGCGTGGGGAGAAGGAATGGCACCCATCCTACCCTCACCCCAGGGTCAGCTCAGTGGCCTCTGGCACCTAGAAATGTGCCCTCAGCACAGGCTCAGTCCTCAGCAGATGCTGGAGAAGGAGGGCACGAATGCTCACCCAGATCCTGGTCCTGTCTGCCATCTAGGACAAGGCTCTTTCCCTCTCTGAGTCTCAGTTTCCCTCTGAAAACTGTGACAACCATACTTGCCTCTGGGGTGTGTAAGAGACAGAATGGGATAATGCAAGGGAAGCTCGGTCAAAAGCTACACGACAGGGCTTCCCTGGTGGCGCAGTGGTTGAGAGTCTGCCTGCCAATGCAGGGGACACGGGTTCGAGTCCTGGTCTGGGAAGATCCCACATGCCGCGGAGCAACTAGGCCCGTGAGCCACAACTACTGAGCCTGCATGTCTGGAGCCTGTGCTCCGCAACAAGAGAGGCTGCGATAGTGAGAGGCCCACGCACCGCGATGAAGAGTGGCCCCCGCTTGCCGCAACTGGAGAAAGCCCTCGCGCAGAAACGACGACCCAACGCAGCCAAAAATTAAATAAATAAATAAATAAATAAATAAATAAATAAAAATTGAAGGAAGCATTTCTTATTAAAAAAAAAAAAAAGCTACACGACAGCAAGAGATAAAAGACTAGAAACTGTCTCCTTCTCATTCCTCTCTAATGTGGCCAGTTACCACCTCTGATGGCTAATCAAGGGCAAAATTCTCTTTTTCTCACTTTCTTCTATTAAAGTGACCACAAACTGGGCTCATCATCAACATACACACACCTCAGACACAGACACACACATGCTCACACACACACTTTGCCACCTCAGCCCTGCCGCTCCCCTCCCCACGGTCCCCTCTTCTCAGTGAGTGGCACCAGCACCCATCCATCCAGTATTCAGCACCCAGGGAGTCCTTACTGACACCACTTCCACTCCCTGGTCTAATTCCAAATTGTGAGTCTATCGGAGCCCCTACAGAGCTTTTAAGTTCCTCCTCCCGCTCTGATCTAGAACACCACCCTCTCTTGCCTGGATTGTTCCATTTGCCCCCAGGCTGGTTCCTCTGCATCTCCTCCTTTACCTATTCTGGCCAGAGTGAACTTTCCCGGAAGCACATCTGATCACATCACTCCTTCAAAAATCCTTCTAGAATAGCTCAAGATGGGGTCAGGCAGGGCCTGGGGAGCCTGGCCCCGGCTTCCTCTCAGGCCTCATCCCCTTTTGCTTTCCTGACTGCCGCCCTGTGGGCCTTCCAACAGACCTGCAAAGAAGGGTCCCTCTCCCTCAGATGTTTGCAGACCCTGTTCTCACTCTCTCCTTTCTCTACCTGGGAGCTCCCATTCTTCTCTCTGATTCCCATACAAAGGTCCTCCCCAGGGAGAATATTTCCCTGACAATGACCCCTGACCTTACTCCATAATTGCCCAACCCTCCAGAGTGGGGCTGCTCCCTGAGCACCTTACACGCTTCATCTTTGCCACTTATCACAGTCTTTAACTAGATATTTGGGTAATTTTTCTTACCTAGGTCTCCACCTCCAGACTGGAAACTACCGGAGCTATAACTGTCTCTATTCTGTTCACCTCTGTATCTTTAGAGTTTGGCTGGGCACATGCGAGGCAACGACTGCCGAATAAATGATCTCACAGGAATCAAAACTAGCTCTATGTTTATGTTAACATTTTTAAAAGCTTTCCCATCATTTTTTTTTTTTTTTTAATCTGAATGACCTTCGAGGAAACACGCTGTTTACTATTGATCTAAGGTGGCGGTTCTCAAACATGGCAGCATATCATATCAACAGGGGAGCTTTCAAAATATACAGAAGCCCAGCTCCCATCCCCAGAGAGTTTGTCTTAAATGGTCTTGGGAGGCACCAGGTCCTTGTATTTTTTTTTAATTTCCTCCATCTGACTCTCCTGTGCAGCCAGGACTGAAAACACTGACCTAAGGGGCTCAAATAAACTCAAGATTTGGAACTGGACCAGGAAGTGGACATGGGGGTACAGTTTGGGAGCCCATATGACTTGAAGAGGAAGCCCAACCATCAGATAGTGGGGATGGGGAAAGAGGATCCAGCCCTCAAATAAGGGGCAAATAAGATCCAGGCACTTGTCAGCACTCTTACTAAGCAACGGAGAGAGTAGGAACCAGGGCAAAGGCCAAGACCTGTAGAAAGGCTGAACATGGCAAGGGGCGGGCCGGCTACCAGGGGAGAGCACAGCACATGCGCACATGCCCTGGCCTCAGCCTCAGCAGAATAGGGCCCAGGCGGCCAGACCAAGTGCGGGCACCCACCTGCTCTCAAGGACGGGGTCCTGATGAACTGTCAGTACCCTCTGCTTTGGCTCAAGCCCAGGATGTGTCTGACACATCATCTTGAAATTCTTCAGGGCTTTAAGCCTGCTGAATCTCGGGACAGCTTAATTATGGCCAGAGAAATTCCTCTATAATTTTTGAGCCCATTCAGAGTTTGATGCTTAGAAAGCAAACTCTTTATTTGTTCAAAGCTAGAGTGTTAAAAGCCCCCAACAGACAAAAGCGCTATTGCTGAGCCTGCCCGCCCCGCCCCCCCCGACCCCTTCCCATCTTCTGGGCTTTGTTGGTCAGCTCAACATGTCGGTTGTTTTTGTCTGTTTGTGTTTTGTCCTCGTTTTCAGAGTTGGTCCTGTACCCCAGGAAAAAGACAAGATCGACAACTTGAAAAGAGAATGGACCTCTCCCCTCAGTCCGGAAGGGCCAACATCTCCTTGGCAATCAGCCAGACTGATTTCATGTCCTTCCTAATGATGGGAAAGGGCTGGTGATTAAAAACCCGCAGATAAGACCCCCGTCAGGAGGCAAGGGAAGCCCAAGGGAACTCCAGTGGCTGCATAGAGGGGGGCTACCCGTCGTTGGCACCCCAAGTGGCCCTCGTCAGCGGGGTCAGATCGCCACAAAGCGGCACTACACTCACTCATACCAGGCATCAGCCACTAGACACTGGGGCGCAGGCCTGGGGAGGCACTTATGGTAAAACTGGGCTGTACCCTGGGTAGTGTGGGCAGTGGGGAATACCCAGGGCCCTGGTGAAGAAAGGGGTGGGGGTCAGAGGGACCCAGCAAAGAGATGTTGCTGGGGAGCTGTATTCCTGACTAAGCTGACAGACAGATTGCACGTAGAGGGGAGACAGGCCGGAGAGCAGAACTCCAGGTCCACACAGAGATGAAGGCAGTGTGCAAAATGGAGGAGGGGGAACCAAGGCCGGGAGCCCCGAGCAAGCCACACACGTGGCCGGGGGCGGTGCAGAATGAATGCACGGAAATAGCCTCAGCCTGTCAGAAGCTACCTCCAGGAGTCACTTGGAAGGCAACTGTGGAGATTGGCAGTGTTTGATTGACATGCCCCACCACAAGGCACAGCCTTGCTTGCAGGTTCTGGCATAATTCCTCATGGTCTAAAGAGGTTTGGGGATTTTACCGATTTAAGGGGAAAAAGCTGCAATTCACTCTCCCTGAGCCCTGCTCGAGGAATGATGGCCCAGCAGGGGGGCGGAGGGGAAGGTGACAGTGTGTGCCAGGCTCGGGGGATGGACCCTGGGAGACAGCCTCGGGAAGATGCTGACCTGCTGGGCCTCGTCGCCCCCTCTGTGCAGAGCGGAGGTTTGACTGAGATTACCCTGTCTTCCACTGGCTCCCAGGTAGCTGGAGAAGAGAACATTCCTTTGGGTACTACCAACCAGGCCTTCCTTTCTCTTTTATGACTTTATGCCCCTCATAAGCTGCCTTCGACGTTCATTTCCCTGATTAAACCCTATTTCCCCAAAATAAAATGTGAACGTCTGAAAGGAACCCAGCAGAGTCTGACTTAGACCCAATCCTGACTCACAAAATTTCCTATTATCATGAGCGTCTACTGAGCAGTAAAAACCAATGCCACCTCTAACACCTATCACAGCCCCAAGGATAAAGAACATTGTTGAGTGTCGACCACAGGCCAGATACACGTGGAGGACTGTCAGCCCATTCACTTAAACCTCCCAGCAACCCTTCAAGGTCCGGACTCTTATTTTCCCACCTAACACATGAGGAAAATGGGGCATAGCGCTAACAAGTCTCACAGCTAGGAAGTGTGTAAACCAGATTTTCAACCCAGGAAGTCAAACCCCTAAAACCTAAATGTATAGCTCCTACTCAATACTGCCTCCCAGAAATAATATACAATACAATGAAAGAAAAAATTCGTGAGATATGCATGTATCACCTAGCTTTTGCTGTGTAACAAGCTACCCCAGAAACCCAGCTTAGTGACTAAAACAGTGTTTGTTGTTTCTCATGATTCTGTGTGTAAACTAGGTGGTCTTTCTGGGCTGGGCTGGGCTGGCTCAGCCACGGCTGGGTGGTCTAGGATGGTCTCAACTTCTGGGTCTGGCGTTGGCACAATATCAGCTAGGGTGACAGGAGCAAACTCAACACCCGGAAGGCTAGCCTACACCCATACACATGGCCATGATCCAGGATTCTCCAACAGGAGAACAAGCCTCAATTCACAGAAGCTCTATAATGAAATCAGTATAATATTGTAGATCAATTACAATTCAATTTAAAAAAGAAGTTTTAGAAACTATGTCACCTACATCACATTTGATAATGTCACACAGCCAAGGCCAGATTCAAGAGGTGGAGAAATAGATTCCTCGCCTTGACAGGAAGATGAGCAGAGTCATATTACCAACAGGCATACCAGGATGGGGGGAGTTGGGGGCTATTTTTCGCAGCCTACCACATATACCCAGAGGTGAGCGTGCATGTGCGCACGCGCGCGTGCATACACCCACACACACACACACAGGCTTACGGTGCTCAGGAACTTAATGCAGTGCCTCATCTAGTAGACACCCAGACGTTTATTTTGATGACACCCTCTACTGGGGGAGTTGGGGGCTATTTTTCGCAGCCTACCACATATACCCAGAGGTGAGCGTGCATGTGCGCACGCGCGCGTGCATACACCCACACACACACACACAGGCTTACGGTGCTCAGGAACTTAATGCAGTGCCTCATCTAGTAGACACCCAGACGTTTATTTTGATGACACCCTCTACTGTAAGACTCAAGTTGTCCTGTCAGCTGACCAGACATTTATAAGCCCAAGGATCATATGATTCTTGATATTATTTAGGAGAAAGACCTAGATCAAGATTACAAATTTCTTTAACTTGAACGCTTTTCAGTGGGGTAACAGCAGGAGTCACAAAGAAAATGTCCCTTTTTCACTGGAAAGGATCCTAATGCTATTGCTACAATCATGACCATGAAATGCTTATCACTTGCTGCCTCTGAGCTACCTCTCGGCTACCTACGCAACATCTCTCCTTGGCTGTAAAAAGCATCTTAGGTGTATGCACTGTGCCAGTTACCCACTATCCATTCCCCTTTATTCCTTATGACCAGAACCTTGGTTTTGTCTAGGGTGCAGTATGCTCCCCAGACTACCTTCCCAATAGGGGTGGCTGTGCACACAGTTATGGCCAGCAGGACACAAGCGGAGGGTCTGGGGGAAAGCTTGCACATTGCTGACACAGGCTCCTGTTTCCTACACACACCCCTCACTGCCCCCTTCCTGCTTCTTCCTGCCTGCAATGGGGATGGGCAGCTGGAGGGACAGCTACCACCTAGGACCACAAAGCCACAACCATAAGCCCAAAGTGGCAGAGCGGAAAGATGCCAAGAGTCTAAATTTTTCAAAGCACCTTGGAGCCACCACTCCAGCCCTGGACCCACTACATCAAGCCTTCTTGTTACACGTGACACACAAACCCCTCACTTGTTCAAGCCACTGTTTATGGCATTTTTTCTACCACTTTGCAGTGAATTCAATACATCCAAAGCCAAACTCATGATTTCCCCCAAACCTGGTCCTCAGCCAGCCTCTGCACACCTGCAAGCCAGAAATAAGGGCCGCCATGAATTCCCCACCTCCTCGTCCTCTGTGCCGAGATGGGTCAATGATCTTATCTCTGTCTTTATCTCCTCCTCCTCCTGCAACTGACCACCCTCCCCCAGATTCCTTTTCTTCCCAGTGCCACTAGAGTCATCTTTTCCAAGTACAGATCTTCTCGGGTCACCCCCACTCTTACAGCCCTACTTGAGCACTCCCTGCACTTAAGAGAAAGACCTGCACCCTTCACCTGGCCCCTCATGTCCTCTGCATACCTCTTCCCTTCTGGGCTCTGTACACTCTCACCTTTCAGTTCAGTGGTTCTCAAACTTGTCCCATGTTAGAATCACCTGGGCTCTTTTAATATTTAACTGAATCACAACCTCTAGAGGTGTGGCCCGGGCATCGGTATTTTGTGAGGCCCCCCAGGTGATTCTAGGGTGCAGACAAATTTGGGAACCACTTTTCCTTAGCCAGGTGGTGCTCTCCCCACCCACTCATGGGCTTCACATGAGGTCTTCCTCCAGCCTGGACCGCCCCGCCCCCCGCTCCCTCCCCCACCCACATCCTTCTCACCCTTCTCGTGCTTCAGCTGACAGTTCAAACGTCACTGTCTCAGGGAATCTTCTTCAAGCCCCCAAACTAGGCCAGGTGTTCTGTTCCAAACTCTCAGAGCCTGTGACTCTTTCCTCCAGAACGCTCACTGCAGTTGGTCGATATACTTTTGTTTTCTGATGATTCGCTCAATGTCTGTTTCCCCCACCAGGCTCTAAGGTCTCTGATCTCAAGTCCTTTCAGGTTTTCCTTTCCACTGTCCTGGCTCAGTAGCTTTGCAGTACATATCTGTTGAATAAAGGGATGGTCAGTATCACCTCCGCCTTGTAGATGAGGACTCAGAGATGCTAAATCTAAGACCCCTCTGTTGGAGTGTAACAAAGAAATACTCAAAGCCAGATGTTAGTACTCTTCTAAGCCAGCGATTTGCAAACTTCTGCTACATCAGTATCACCTGGAGGGCTAGGTAAACACAAATCACTGGGCCTCAGCCCCAGAGTGTCTGCTGCAGTAGGTCTGGGGAGGGGCCCAAGAATTTGTGCTTGGGTCAAGTTCACAGATGCGGATGCTGCAGGTCTAGACCCTTGAGGACCACGGCCCCAGCTCCCCTCTCTCCTGGCCACTGGGTGCATTCAGTGACAGGGAAGCCAAAGTGAATTCAAATCCACCGTTAACCTAAGAACTGTCTTTTTTCTCTTTTTCTTTTATTTTCTTTCTTTCTTTCTTTCTTTTTCTTTCTTTCTTTTTTTTTTTTTAATTTTTATACAAAGGCTATGTTCACATCGTTAGAATCTGGTGTTCGTCCCAGCCTTAAGAAGGGCCTCCTTTCTCCCCACGGCCCTGCTGACAGAGAGATCCCAGCTGTGGCCAAGTTCAGTCTCCCCAGGGGGGCTGGCAAAGGCTCCAAATATACTGGCAGCCAAGTGGCAAAGGGGCCTGGCAGGCCCACTCCAATCCCAGCACACCTGACTCGTGTCCAGAAAAGAGACAAGCATGAAATCCTGCCTGGAGAAAAATGGGCAGGGGCGGTCCTCCCTACAGAAGCAGAGATTGCCAGAAGATTCCCAGAGCCACACTTCCAGACCCCCATCTGTTTAAAATCCCCTTTTCTCCACTTTTTTCTCCCCTTCTGTGTATTCCAACTAATTGTCGTGAACAAGCCTACACATACCTTTAATGCACATTTGGGCGTGTGAAAACAAAAGGTACAGATTTTGTGTCATTTACAGCTGGTTTCACCCGGAAAATTAATACTTTCATCCTGTGAGGTTTGTTTGTATTTTGAAGTCCCAAACCACAGATCTGACATGCATACTGACTTTCTTGTCATAAACAGTGGACACACACACACACACACACACACACAAAAATCCGTAGTTAATGGTTCATTTCAGGGTTGAGATTGCTGTGTCAGAGATATTACAAGTAAAAGGAGTTCCGTAGGAAAAATTGAGAAATCTGAAACATTTTGAACAAAACCCATTAGGTAGGGCTGGACTGAGGATGGGGAAGATTCCTGGAGTTAATGTTTTTTCAGCTCATTACTAACCAGAGCTAAGACCCCGTCCAGCACTCATTCATCTGCATTTCACACACCAGAATTTTGGAAATAGTTGTGCTGTGACTGAGCTTTACCCCAGTACAACCTGGGAAGAAAGGATTTGTGTCTATTATTCTGTTAATTAACTGTGTCAACAAGACTGTAGTGAAAATGTTTTTAAAGCCTCTTAAGAGTGCAAATACTTTTTAAGCACTTCTAAGAACTTTAGGAATACCCAAGGATTTAAATTGGCAATGATAAACAATCCCTAATTATAGTCATTCTTAACTGGTTCTCATCAAGGTTCTCTTTATTAGATAACACTTGTTAACCTAGTTTCTACTACAGTATGTATTTAAAGAAGATTAAGTTCAATTTAATTCAAATCTGCACTTACCAAGTTTCCTATAATACGTCAAGTAATGAGTCTGATTATTCTGAAATATGCTATCATTCAGGGTCTTCCCCAGTTAGCTAAAAATAGTAAGATTTAACTCTGCTCCAAAAACCTATAACCATAGAAATGTAACTTAATTTACATTGTATTAAAATTGCTAAGATGTCCCATGAAAGGAACGAGGTATCATCTTTGTACCCCAGCACCTAGCACAATGCTTATCCTAAAAAAGGTCTCAATACATGTTTGCTGAACAAAGGGATCACAGAAAGAATGCAACCTCCACAATGGATTGTTCCAGAAAATAAAAGGAGTGGAATTCATGTCACCATTTGAAAACAGGTCTCACTCTCTTTCATTCCACAATTCCAATGAGCAACATTGAGTTAATCTCTTTAGTTGCTTTATCTTATTCAAGCCTTGGAACAACATATGAGGCACATTTTCTCAGTGTACCCATTATACAAATGTAAGGCTGTGTGGGAGACAAAAGAGATCCCAGGTCTGCTGGGCTCCACTTAGATCCCGTCAACCACTGGGCTCCACGCCTCCCACGTGAATCCAGCCCAAACTGAGCCTGAGTCCACACACCCTGGGTCCAGGGTCTTTATCAGTTGTGACAATTTTAGAATGTAAAAGATACTGGAAGTAGCCCCAGTTATCAAGAGTGAGGAAGAAGGAAGGCGGAAGGGGCAGGTCAGGGAATGAGAGCCAAAGAGAGGGAAGAGAAGAGCTTTGCGTGAAACATACAAAGGGTGGCCTCACTTTATGAAATTAGAAGAAATTTCTCGCACCATATACAAAAATAAACTCAAAAAGGATTAAAGACCTAAATGTAAGACTGGAAACCACAAAACTCCTAGAAGAAAACATAGGCAGGACACTCCTTGACATAAGTCGTAGCAATATTTTTTTGGATCTGTCTCCTAAGGCAAAGGAAACAAAAGCAAAAATAAACAGTTGAGACCCAATTAAACTTAAAAGCTTTTTTACAGTAAAGGAAATCATCAACAAAACAAAAAGACAACCTATGGAACGGGAGAAAATATTTGCAAATGCTATGATTGATAAGGGGTTAATATACAAAATATATAAATAGCTCATATAACTCAATAACAAACAAACAAACAAACCCAACCTGATTAAAAGGGGGGCAGAAAACCTAAATAGACATTTTCCCAATCAAGACATACAGATGGCAAACAGGCACATGAAAAGATGCTCAACATCACTAATCATCAGAGAAATGCAAATCAAAACCACAATGAGATATCACCTCACACCTGTCAGGATGGCTATCATCAAAAAGAACACAAATAACAAATGTTGGTGAGGGTGTGGAGAAAAGGGAACCCTAGTACAATGTTGGTGGAAATGTAAACTGGTGCAGCCACTATGGAAAACAGTATGGAGGTTCCTCAAAAAATTAAAAACAGAACTACCATATGATCCAACAATTCCACTCCTGGGTATATACAAGAAGAAAACAAAAACAATAATTCGAAAAGATACATGTACCCCAATGTTCATAGCAGCACTATTACAATTGCCAAGATATGGACGCAACCTATGTATGATGACTGGATAAAGAAGATGTGGTGTGTGTGTATATATAGATATAGATATAGATATAGATATAGATATATACACACACCATGGAATACTACTCAGCCATTAAAAAGAATGAAATTCTGCCATTTGCAACAACATGGATGAACCAAGAGGTTAGTGAAATAAGTCAGAGAAAGACAAATACCGTTTGTTATCACTTATATGTGGAATTGAAACACATAAAACAAATGAATGATTATAACAAAATAGAAACAAACTCACAGATATAAAGAACAAACTAGTTGCTACCAGAGGGGAGAGGGAAGAGAAGAGGGACAAGATAGGGGTAGGGAATTAAGAAGTACAAACTACCATGTATAAAACAAATAAACTACAAGGATATATTGTACAGCACAGGGAATATAGCCAATATTTTATAATAATTTTAAATGGAATATAATCTATAAATATATAGAATCACTATGTTGTACACCTGAAACTAATATAATATTGCAAATCAACTACACCTCAGTTTAAAAAAAGGATGGCCTTATTTTGCTCTTCTTTGTGTAGTCAAAGCACTGTGGCCATGCAGAATAACGGCCTTGAAGGAACCCACGTGAGTCCCTTTCTCCACTAAAGAAAAATGGCTTTCTTGTCATTGTCATCTTTGAGCAAATTAGCTGGGTAGGAAATTCTTACTGAGTAGGAAACCAAGCAGATTCCTATACAGATTTCTAGGGGAAAAGCATTCCAGATGGAAGGGACACCAAGTGCAAAGACACTCGAAATTCTGGTGCAACTGATTTAGACTGATTTCAAGAGCCCTTGCTGTTATGCCAGATGCTTTACAGCAATGATCTTCTTTCAGAGATACAGCAACTCTGCACCACTAATTATTATGACTCCCATTTTACTCACAATTACAAGGGGAGTTTGGCCACAGATCTAGAAAATGTTGGAGCTGAAGGATGACCCAGGTGACTGATGGAATTTCCCCAAGCACCGTGCTTTATAGGGGAATCTATCAGTGGAGAAAGGATCCCTCCTGATCGGTGGTAAATATGCCCAGGGGTTAGTAAGCCATGATTGAACTCTATGGTAGTACATTAAAGCAGCTGTCAAATGATATTTAAGAAGATTTTTCTTGAACAATTTGGGTAAGTGCAATGCCATAGGAAGCAAGAGTATACAGAATTATGTAGATAGAATGAGCTTAACTATAGAAAGAAAAATCTGCACAAGAATATATAATGAGAGGGAAATATGCCAAAATGTGAGTTTTGTGGATGCCTCTAAATGGTACATTTCTTTAACTCTTCACTTTTCAGTACTTTCCAAATGTGTCTATTATGATAAGCAGATATTTCTTTGATCATCAGGGGAAACATCATGAAAAATATTGCATGTGAGATATGCATAGCTTTCTCCTTTGTCAACCCGTGCTTGGAGTTTTGACCATGACCCCACTTGCAGGTGTGACTGGCCACCCCACTCACAGTAAGTCCTCCGTGTCACCCTCCCTTCCCACTCTTGCCCCTTCAGGGAGGCCCTGAGCCAGGCTCAGCCAACAGTCCCCAGATCCAGGGTCTGGCTGGTACTCACCTGGCTGCTAAGGGCGGGTGGCAGGGAGGGAGCACGCACTGTCCTCATCCATCACTGGCCAACGGAGTTACACTTGACAACAGATATGAGGGCTGCACTTGCAAATCTTTCAGCACTTCACTGCTATAAATTCTCCTGGCTCTTATTAATAAAATATAATGGTAATTCATAGAATAATGGCCTATTATCCAAAGTCACAGAATGACAGGGCAATCAAAATCAGAATGAATGATAGGACCCGAGGAGGTGGAGGAAGGGTGGGTAAATTCTGGCTTCTGCAGGAACAGCATTAGGCTCATGCAGCAAATCAAAGGAATAATCTCCATGCCAGTAGTTTAAATTGCCCAAAGAATAATAACGATACGTTTATAAGGCGAACACTAGCCCAGAAATGGATGACGCACCATGTAATTTAGGGGGACATCTGATGGGCTACAAACTGACCCCAACCAGCCACGACAGCTTCGTTTTTTGTGTTGTGTTTACTTCCTTCTTCTCTCAAAGTGTTTTTATTTTAATTTTGCTTCATCTGAGTCTGAGTTCTAGGTTGACAGTTCTGGATATGGTCCCATCTTCCATCAGGTAAAAAATACATTTGACCCAGACCTGACTGGGCCATTTTGAAGGTAAAAGAGAAGTCTTTGAAGTCCAAAAAGTATCCCTCTAAAAGGAGAACAATAGTAGCTAGGAGGATCCAGAGTGAGGGGAGATTAGTAACAGTCTCCCACCACTAAGGGACATGTTGACCACAGAAATCCTTGACATGGATTTGCTGAGAGCACCCAGACCCCACAGAGTGAACCTCTTCTCCAAGAGAGGCCAATGCCACCTGCTATGATGAATTATCTCTGGCTCCCCCAAGCAAACTTGGAGATCCTTCTAATTCCACACAGGGGCGGTGATCCCTCTCAGACCATCTGTCACATCTTCACAGTGGTGTGAACTTTCATCATGGTGGCCCGCAAGTTCCTGAACTCCCATCCTTTATTAGGCTCTAAGGTGATGGGTCTCAACCCTATAAATCTGGGGAGTCTTTTAAAAAATCCATGACTAGGATCCACCCCAAAGAGATTATGATTTAATTGTTCTAGACCCTTGCTACTCAAAGTATGGTCCTCAAGCCAGCAGCAGCAGCAGCACCAGGGAGCTCAGTGGACATACAGAATTTCAGACCCCACTGGAGACCTCATTAATCAGAATCTGTATTTCACTAAGATTCACAAATAATTCTAATGCAGAGTAGGGTTCAAGAAGCATTGGTCTAGAGTAAAGCCCAGGAATGTTTGGGGTTTTTTTTAATTTCCCCAAATGTTGGACCAAGACTAAGAACCCCCCCACTTAAGTTCTATCATTGGTCTTTCCTTCTTCTTGCCAGCCACTGCTAAGCCAAGTCCTAGGCACCAGATCAGCCAACCCCTACTTCATCCCTCACAAGAGTGTCTACTGTTAACTGTGGAAAATTCCCTCATCCCACTCCTGCTTCCCTGAGGTTTATCCCAGCCAACCACACATAGGTTGGTCTCCCCCCCAACCCCAGGAATTTCTTATTTCTTTCCTTGTCCTGTAGTTGACATTTCCCTGTCTTGTCTGGGGATTGGGCTCATCCCCACCTCCAGGCCTCTCTCCGCCATTTTCGTTTCTTAGCAGTTTTCAGTACAAGTGTTTCCACAATAAGAAGCATTAAATGAAAGGAGGGTAGGCTTTTCTTTTTCTTGTCTTGACAGCACCATCTCCTCACCCGCACATGGCTTTCTACATGACCCATGGGTAAGTAATGAATGGTATAAAAGAGGAAGAAGAGAAAACCAGGAGGACACAGCAGATGGGATGCTGTGAGGGAGGCATTATTTGACGTCTAAAGATAAGAACAACAGTAACTGTTAAATAACAGTTATTGTTTTTAACAATAACAATAAGCTGATGTGAGGGCAAGTAGGAGACAGAATCTTGGGACAAAGGTTGCATTCTAACATTAGGAGATTCCACAAAATAACTCAAAATATTAAATACAATCAAGGGTCCAACACCTAAGATTACCCAATTTCAAATCACAGCCCCAGTGAGAGAAAATAGCCATCTCACAAGAATGACTGAGGCAACTGAGGTTCACAAAGCTCTGATCACATTTCACGGCAGGTTACAGAAGCAGCAGCCAGGCTGCGGGGATGGCAGGGTCTTTTTGATCCTAAAATACCGGGCATTAAAAAAAGATAGATTGGAGTTTAAAATACGATGCAAATGAACATATCTATGAGACAAAAACAGACTCAGAAATATCAAGAACAGACTTGTGGTTGCCAAGGGGGCAGGGGAGTGGGGGAGGGATGGATTGAGAGTTTGAGGTTAGCAGATGCAAACTATTCTATATAGAATGGATAAACAACAAGGTCTTACTGTACAGCACAGGGAACTATATTCAATATCCTGTGATTAAACCATAATGGAAAAGAATATAAAAAAAGAATGTATATATGTATAACTGAGTCACTTTGCTGCACAGCAGAAATTAAACACAACATTGTAAATCAACTATAGTTCAATAAACTTTTTTTAAAAAATAGATTGAGATTGTCCTGTATATTCTGAAGCTGAGAGTAGCCTGAGAAGAGGTCCAAATAGCTTTTCACCTCACCCCATCCCCTCAAATACATTCAATAAGATTAGAATGAAAATGAGGAAATTCTATACTCCTGACAAATCCACTCTGCTTCAAGGTACTCTGGGTTGGTTACGAAGGTCACTGATTAGTACACTCTCACTGGTGGCCAGCCACAAAAACACTTGGAAGCCAGTAGACAATGCAACAAGCTTCACTGATTTCTTTTGGTTTTCATTTGGTCCCTACAGAGTCAGCCTCTCTCAGGCATCTGCAGACCTCACCTTCTCTGTCTCCTTTGCTCTCTCCAGTCCACTCCCTCTACCCTTACCAGGTCCCAGAGCCATCTCACTTATTCCCAAGGGCCCAAGGCTGAGAAGACTTTCATTCCTGCTTCCACCCTGGGAGGGCACCTCTCAGCCCTTAGTATCTTCCATCTCCACCCTGTTCTTCAACAAGAAGCATCTGTAAAATAAAATGATATTTTCCCCAAAAAATGGCATCTCAAAGCATAATTTCAATGCATCATTACGGTAAGAGATCCCCATCATCATTAGGGCAAGAGATCCCCTTCATCCCCTTCCCCTTCAGGCAAGGATGTCAGAGAAATGGAGTTCCCAGGGATGCCATCTCCCAGGACGACTGTGCTGGGACACAGAAACACTCCCAACAGATGTCAGTGCTCCATGCAGCCAGGGGTACTTTCAACTGTTTTCAAGAATCAGTAAGTCTGGGTAAAATTTCTGACAGTACCCATTATCAACAAAAAAAGATAGAAGCAGAGAACCTCTAAGGAAAATTCTTAAAAAGCGATGAGATTAGAAATCAATTACAGGGAAAAAAAGGTAAAAAAATACAAACACATGGAGGCTAAACAATATGTTACTAAATAACCAAGAGATCACTGAAGAAATCAAAGAGGAAATTTAAAAATACCTAGAGAAAAATTACAACAAAAACACGACGATCCAAAATATATGGGATGCAGGAAAAGCAGTTCTAAGAGGGAAGTGCATAGCAATACAAGCCTACATCAAGAAACAAGAAAAATCTCAAGTAAACAATCTAACCTTACACCTAAAGAAACTAGAGAAAGAAGAACAAACAAAACCCAAAGTTAGCAGAAGGAAAGAAATCATAAAGATCAGAGCAGAAGTAAATGAAATAGAAAGAAAGAAAACAATAGCAAAGATCAATAAAACTAAAAGCTGGTTCTTTAAGAAGATAAATGAAATTGATAAACCATTAGCCAGACTCATCAAGAAAAAGAGGGAGAGGACTCAAATCAATAAAATTAGAAATGAAAAAGGAAAGTTACAATGGACACTGCAGAAATACAAAGCATCATAAGAGACTACTACAAGCAACTTTATGCCAATAAAATGGACAACCTGGAAGAAATGGACAAATTCTTAGAAAGGTATAACCTTCCAAGACTGAACCAGGAAGAAATAGAAAATATGAACAGAACAATCACAAGTAATGAAATTGAAACTGTGGTTAAAAATCTTCCAACAAACAAAAGTCCAGAACCAGATGGCTACACGGGTGAATTCTATCAAACATTTAGAGAAGAGCTAACACCCATCCTCCTCAAACTCTTCCAAAAAATTGCAGAGGAAGGAACACTCCCAAACTCATTCTATGAGGCTACCATCACCCTGATACCAAAACCAGACAAAGATACTCCAAAAAAAGAAAATTACTGACCAATATCACTGATGAATATAGAGGCAAAAATCCTCAACAAAATACTAGCAAACAGAATCCAACAACACATTAAAAGGATCATACACCATGATCAAGTGGGATTTATCCCAGGGATGCAAGGATTCTTCAATATATGCAAATCAATCAATGTGATACACCATATTAACAAACTGAAGAATAAAAACCATATGATCATCTCAATGGATGCAGAAAAAGCTTTTGACAAAATTCAACACCCATTTATGATAAAAACTCTCCAGAAAGTGGGCATAGAGGGAACCTACCTCAACATAATAAAGGCCATATATGACAAATCCACAGCAAAAATCATTCTCAATGGTGAAAAACTGAAAGCATCTCCTCTAAGATCAGGAACAAGACAAGGATGTCCACTCTCACCATTATTATTCAACATAGTTTTGGAAGTCCTGGCCACAGCAATCAGAGAAGAAAAAGAAATGAAAGGAATACAAATTGGAAAAGAAGAAGTAAAACTGTCACTGTTTGCAGATGACATGATACTATACATAGAGAATCCTAAAGATGCCACCAGAAAACTACTAGAGCTAATCAATGAATTTAGTAAAGTTGCAGGATACAAAATTAATGCACAGAAATCTCTTGTATTCCTATACACTAACAACGAAAGATCAGAAAGAGAAATTAAGGAAGCAATCCCATTCACCACTGCAACAAAAAGAATAAAATACCTAGGAGTAAACCTACCTAAGGAGGTAAAAGACCTGTATGCCGAAAACTATAAGACACTGATGAAAGAAATCAAAGATAACACAAACAGATGGAGAGATAGACCATGTTCTTGGATTGAAAGAATCAGTATTGTGAAAATGACTATACCACCCAAAGCAATCTACAGATTCAATGCAATCCCTAGCAAATTACCAGTGGCATTTTTTACAGAGCTAGAACAAAAAATCTTAAAATTTGTACAGAGACACAAAAGACCCCGAATAGCCAAAGCAGTACTGAGGGGAAAAAATGGAGATGGAGGAATCAGACTTCCTGACTTCAGACTATAGTACAAAGCTATAGTAATCAAGACAATATGGTACTGGCACAAAAACAGAAATATAGATCAATGGAACAGGATAGAAAGCCCAGAGATAAACCCCCACACCTCTGGTCAACTAATCTATGACAAAGGAGGCAAGGATATACAATGGAGAAAAGACAGTCTCTTCAATAAGTGGTGCTGGGAAAGCTGGACAGCTACATGTAAAAGAATGAAATTAGAACACTCCCTAACACCATACACAAAAATAAACTCAAAATGGATTACAGACCTAAATATAAGACCAGACACTATAAAACTGTTAGAGAAAAACATAGGAAGAATACTCTTTGACATAAATCACAGCAAGATCTTTTTTGATCCACCTCCTAGAGTAATGGAAATAAAAACAAAATAAACAAATGGGACCTAATGAAACTTAAAAGCTTTTGCAAAGCAAAGGAAACTACAAACAAGATGAAAAGATAACCCTCAGAATGGGAGAAAATATTTGCAAACTAATCAACGGACAAAGGATTAACCTCCAAAATATATAAACAGCTCATGCAGTTCAATATTAAAAATACAAACCATCCCAATCAAAAAATGGGCAGAAGACCTAAATAGACATTTCTCCAAAGAAGACATACAGATGGCCAAGAAGCACATAAAAAGCTGCTCCACATCACTAATTATTAGAGAAATGCAAGTCAAAACTGCAATGAGGTATCACCTCACACCAGTTAGAATGGGCATCATCAGATAATCTACAGACAACAAACGCTGGAGAGGGTATGGAGAAAAGGGAACCCTCTTGCACTGTTGGTGGGAATGTAAATGGATACAGCCACTATGGAGAACAGTATGGAGGTTCCTTAAAAAACTAAAAACAGAATTACCATATGTTCCAGCAATCCCACTACTGGGCATATACCCTGAGAAAACCATAATTCAAAAAGACACATGCACCCCAATGTTCATTGCAGCAGTATTTACAATAGCCAGGTCATGGAAGCAACCTAAATGCCCATTGACAGATGAATGGATAAAGAAGATGTGGCACATATATACAATAGAATATTACTCAGCCATAAAAAGGAACGAAATTGGGTCATTTGTAGAGATGTGGATGGATCTAGAGACTGTCATACAGAGTGAAGTAAGTCAGAAAGAGAAAAACAAATATCGTATATTAATGCATATATGTGGAACCTACAAAAATGGTACAGATGAACCAGTCTGCAGGGCAGAGATTGAGATACAGATGTAGAGAACAAATGTATGGACACCAAGTGGAGAAAGTGGCAGGGGTGGTGGTGGTGGTGTGATGAACTGGGAGATTGGGATTGACATATATACACTGATATGTATAAAATAGACAACTAATAAGAACCTGCTGTATAAAAATTTTTTTAAAAAAGTCTTAATGAGGAAAGAGGGACTGCAGACTCTCACAGGGCTGGTCAGTCACACAATGAACAGGGGTCTTTGTTAACCCTATTATCTCTCCAATGGGGGCACCCCTTCTCCAGCTTGTCTTCTCTCTAAGCAGAGAGATGAAGTCCCCTACAATCTTAAATGTACTCAAACACTTAAGCTTTATCTGAAAAGTTCGTGCCAATCTTGCAGTCTTACTCTGCATGTTTTCATATAAAAATAAAATTTAGAATTCCTTACCAGTTAAACTATTAAGCAGACTTCTAGAGCTGGGTATGATGGAGCAACCTCACTCCACTCTGCCTCTCCCAGTGATTACAACTAAAACCCTGGGCAGGACACATAAAACAATCATCAGAGAAGTCTGCAAAGGAAATGATAACGGGCAGATGGAGGGAGGATTAACACTCAAAGGCAGATGGACACGGCCAGGAGTCTCTGGTTGTTTCTTTCCTCCCATGTCTCCCATCTCAGACTTGGGGAAGGTCAAATCCCAGACTGATCAACAGTCACGGAGGGAAAAGGATGACAAGAAGTTATCTTTTTACGGTCAGAGGACCAGCAAAGAGGGCCCTGTGGAACAGACAGAGTGAGGAAAACCCTCTCTTTTTTCTTTCTCTCTGTGTCTTGTCCCTGGGAAATGTCCCAGAACTGTGCTCCCCTGGGAGTTGCAGCAGTAGCCATGAAGTCACCTGAAAATCCTCCTTTCTGATCATATGAATGAAAAAGCAGGTGGGAATCATGGCTGCTTTTTTCTCTCTCTCTTCCCTCTTGCTGCTTCACCTTGGAGCCAGACCCAGTCATGGGAAATGCACAACAGTACTGAGAGGCTAAACTCTCACCTTTCTAGCCTAAGAACCAGAAAAAGGGAACCCAAAGATCTGGGGAGTGTTGGAGGAGTCATGAAGAGAATGGAGTTTTGAGCAATGGATGGCAAAAAGATGTGGATCAAGTTCTACATCCATTTCTGAACCGTGCCTATATGGAATTGACCTCAAACAGCATACCAAAGGTTTTGAGAAATGAACTTAGGTCCAGATTATCGCTCAGGTCCCAAACTTGTCCCCAAAAGGAACATACATGCAGCAGGTCAAAATAGCACAGCAAACATTTGAAAACTGAACTCATACCCAGAAGATTTTTCAGGGCGGCAAAACTATTCCGTATGATACTACAATGGTTGGTACATTTCATTATACATTTGTCAAAACCCATAGAATGTACGACACCAAAATTGAACCCTAATGTAAACTATGGACTTTTGGTGATAATGAGTGTCAGTGTAGGTTCATTGATTATAACAAATTACTGCTCTGGTGCTGGATGTTGGTGATGGGGAAGGCTGTGTGTGTATGAGGGCAAGAGCTACTTAGCAATCCTCTGTACTTTTCACTCAATTTTTCTGTGAACCTAAAACTTCTCTAAAAAATAAAGTCTAGTTAAAAATTAAAAATGAGAGACAATCAAAGAAAAAAACTGAGCTAACACTGGAACCATAAGCCATGAGAGACAGCTCAAGACTTGAAGCCTAAAACTAAGAAGATGCCTGCCAAAAAAAAGAAAACTCAACATTCTCCAGAGAATTTCAACAGAACACAGAATCTCATAACATAATATTTGAAATGTCCAGGATACAACCCAAAATTACACGACATACAAAAACCATAATAAAGTAACCACAGATGCTAGTACTGAGGTTGCCCAATGTTGGAATTATCAGACAAAGATTTTAAAACAGGTATGATAACCATGCTCTATAAAGTAAGTTAGGACTCTCTTGAAACAAATGGAAAGATAGAAATTCTGGGCAGAAAGCGTATAAAGTATACAAAAGAACCAAAAGAAAAATTTTAAACCATAAAATATAATAACCAAAATAGAAAATTCACTATTTGAGTTAAACAGAAGAATGGAAATGACAGAGTCAGTGAACATGAAGATGCATCAACAAAAGTTGTCCAACTGAACAACAACAACAAAAACAATGGTGTTAAAAAATGAACAGAGTCTCAAGGACCTGTAGAACAATTCAATAAGGTTTAACATATTTGTCATTAGATTTCCAGAAGACAGAAGAAATAAATTGGTGCAGAAAGAAAATATTTGAAAACGCATAGCTAAAAACTTCCCAGATATTATGAGGCATAAATTAAGATTTAAGAATCTCAATGAACACCAGACCAGAGAAACTCAAGGAAAACTGTGCCTAGGTACATCATAATCAACCTGATGAAAATCAAAGATAAACGACACATTACACATAAAGGAGCAACAATTCAAGTTACTGAAGATTATTTTTCAAAACAATGTGTATCGGAAGGAATGAAAACATCTTTATAGCATGCTGAAAGAAAAGAACTGTTGATACAGAATTCTCTATTGTGAAGATACCCTTCAGAAATAAGTGTAAAATAAAGATACTCTTAGATGAAGGAAAAGTGAGATAATCATTGTTAGCAGACTTGCTCAAAAAGAAATGATAAAGGAAGTTATTTATGCAGAGAAGTGATACCAAGGAAAATGTGGGATTTTGTAAGGAAGGAAGACCAACAGAAATGATAAATATCTGAGTAATGTATTGAACTATTTTTCTCCTAAGTTTTTTAAAATATTTATGACTATTAAAAACAAAAATTACAATATTGTCTGGTGAGATTTTCAATGTATATAAATATAATGCATATAACAACTAAACTTAAAGTGACAGAGGCTAAAAGGATTTAAATGGTTCTCAGGGTTCCACACTCTACTTGAAGTGATAAAATATTAACTCTAATTAGACTGTAAAAATTAATATGTAATTATCATCCCTAGATCAACACTAAAGAAATCTACACAAAGAGAGAAACCCAAAAAGTTAACAGAAAAAATTTAATGAAAGACTAAAAAATTCTCGACCCAAAAGAAAGCAAGAGAGGAAACAGAGGAAAGAAAACAAATACTAAAAGGGCAGCCTAAATTCAACCATATCAATAATCAATGTAAGTGGCCTAAACACACCAATTAAAAGTCAGAAATTATCAGCTTGCACTTAGGAAAGATTTTTAAAGACTCAACTACGTGCTATCTATAAGAAACCAACTTTAAAGATAATGATATAGATGAGTTAACAATAAACAAAGGGAAAAAGATATATGATGCAAACACTAATCAGAAGAAATTTGGAAGTGACTATTTTAATCTCAGAGAAAGTAGACTTCATAACAAGGAAAATACCAGAGATGAGAAGGGACATTACAGTATATGACAATGAAAGGGTCTATTCAATAAGAGAAAGCAACCCCAAATGAGCATGCACCTAACTACCAGGCCTCAAAATACATGAAGCAACACTGATAAAACTGGAAGGAGAAACAGATAAATCCACAGGTTTGGATATTTTAATACTCGTCTCTCAAAAATCAATAGAACCATAGGCACAACCTAGTGTATAACACAGGGAACTATATTCAATATTTTATAATAACCTATAATGAAAAAGAATCTAAGTATGTATACATATATAAATTAATCACTTTTCTGTACACCTGTAACATTATAAATCAACTATACTTAATAAAAATAAAAAACAAAATGAAAAAAATGAAAAAAAACAAGAAGCGTAAAATCAGAAAAATATAGAAGACCTGAACACCAGCAACAATTTTAATTTAATTAATATACAACAGCATTATTCATAATCACCAAAAGTTAGCAACCCAAATGTCCTTCATCATGTAAATGGATAAACAAACTGTGGTACATCCATACAAATGTACTCTATGTAAATTTTTTAATAATAAATTAAGTAACTTTGAAAAACTATTTGGTCATAGTTACTAAAGGCAGACATATGTGTACCCTATCACTCAGCATTTTCACTCCTAGATATAGATACCCAGTAGAAATGCATACATATATTCACCAAAGAATATGGTTTGTAATGTTCTTAGCAGCACTATATCAGAGCCAAAACCTAGAGAATACCCATATGTACATCCACTCCAGAGCAGATAAATGAAGTGTGTGACAGTCACACAATGGAATACTGTACATTAAGGATGAGCAAACTACAACTACATCCAAAACATGGATGAATCCCACAATCAATGTCGAGTGAAAGACCTAGACACAAAAGAGTACATCGCATATGCTTTCTTTCATTTAAAGAACAAACACAGGCAAGACTAGACTAACCTCCAGTGTTAGGAGGCAGGGTAATGGTGACCTTAGAGGGAGTAGGTACTATTTCTCGATCTGAGTTCTCTGTTACAAGGGTGTGTTCAGTTTTTGAAAACTCAGTGATGTGTACATTTGTGATCTGTGTACTTTTCTATAAGTACTTTTCAGTTGATTTTTTAAGTAAAAACGTTATTAAGCATTTATTCCAAAGAGTTGAGTCAAGTGCTCCAGAAAAATACCCTGGGAGCTTCAAATAACCTCTGACACACATGAGCACGTGTGTTGCAGTTTGAGACATACGGTAGTAATGTTAACTAATCTTCATGATCTTCTGGGAAATGACAGGTTCTTTCCAGTGCTTCATGGATTACCCCGAAACCTCTGGATTCCTAGTTTTTAAAAAAAAAAACAAATTAAAAATTTTACATCTCTTTTCTGCCAATAGCAAAATAAGGTGTTCATGTTATATTTGGGTTGCAAGTGGTTAGGGTAGAAAATTTGACAATGCAATGATGGTGAGCTTCCTGTGGGGTAGCTTTCTCAGCTACTTATTCTGAATTAGCAATAAAATGAAACAAACTAATGATACATGCAACAGCATATATTAATTTCAGATGCATTATGCTCAATGAAAGAAGCCAGAATCAAAAGGTTACATACTGTATGAATGGACAACCACTGGACAACCACCACTCCCAAGATCATATATTACAATCCCAGCATACAGACATAAAAACTCTCTCTTTGATCACTCTTCCTTTTCTTGCTTACCCGTATTTTTCTTTCTCTCCCGCTGTATGTCAGTATAAACTAGAACTAGATTATGTTGCAGTAATAAACAATTCCATCTCAGTGGCTTTTATTTTATTTATTTTTTCTTTTTTTTAGAGTTTTTTTAAATTTTTATTTTATACTGGAGTATAGTTGATTAACAATGTTGTGTTAGTTTCAGGTGTACAGAAAAGTGATTCAGTTATACATATGCATGTATCTATTCTTTTTTCATTTAGGTTATTACAACATATTGAGCAGAGTTCCCTGTAGTATACAGTAGGTCCTTGTTAGTTATCTATTTTGTATATAGTAGTGTGTATATGTTAATCCCAAACTACTAATTTATCCTCCCCCACCCCTTTCCCCTTTGGTAACCATAAGTTTGTTCTCTAAGAAACAAAGTTTTATTTCTCACTTATTTTATAGTCCATGGTGTATTGGTAGGGGCTCTGCTCATCAGAGCTGCTATGGAGTTCCAGCGGGTTGCCATGACAAATGGGAAATGAATTCTAGGGGTCTTGTGTATCCTTGAAATAACCCATGTCAGTTCTGCTCACAACTCTGGTCAGAACTATTCAAAGGCTCTGTCCAACCACAGTGGAGCCAAGAAATGCAGTCCTACCATGTGCTCAGAAGGAGAATCAGGAATATTTATTGAACAGCATTATTTACTACCATTCTCTTCTTCTTTTTTTTTTTTTTTTTTTTTAACCATTCCCTTCTAAATTCAAGTTCCCAGGAGAAAAAAAAAAAAAATGCAGTTGACTCCATCTGACTGCATTGTCCTCCCCATTTCAATTAGCTAGCTTAGTGACTCCTGGGGAAAGACAAAACTGTACATTTAAGATATGTCTAGGAACATGGGATGGATGGGTGAGGATGAGGAAGGTAATTCAAGGGCTCACAGGCCAAGCAAATAAACCATAAGATATAGAAATAGGACCCTTGGGTGTGGATGTGGTAGGGGCAGGACTAATGGATTAATAGGCATAAAACAAAGCAGTACACTTGCAAAGATGAAAATGACAATATCCAGAACAGCTAGTGCCCATTACCAAAACTCAGTCTCCAGCCAGAGTTTTCATTTCTTCAAGGACATGTTTCAACCGTGTACCTACTGACATACTTGCAAGGTAGAAGAGCTTCTCCAGTCTGAGTTAAACCATTATAGGGACTGAGCTAATAAAAGCACACTCTGATTTTTCTGCTCCTCCACTACATAATTTATGTACTAGTCAGACACAGTTTTCATTTAATCAAGAGCTATCTTGTCCAACCTTTCAACTGTGAGTAACTTTGTACAAGATGAAAATAACCAAATCCATCATGATGATAGAAATTTTTCTGTTTCTTCCAGAACCTTACTGCCAAGAAAATGCCAGGGATCTTGCTTCCTTGGATGGTTTATTAAAATGCAGCAGACCCAAATTTCATTAGGGCTGTGAAATACCATGTGTTGCCCACTAATTAATGCTTGCCAGATGTGTAAGCTCAACCACATCTGCAAGGACCAAGCCACCTGCTCAAAGGAGTGGGTCTCCAGAGCCAATGCAGGGAGAACGCTGCTAGCACTTTATTTGACCTCCAAATGATGTACCCTGGAGCAAAAATAATAAATTAAAATGGGGAAGTGCCAGGTTGAGATGGCAGTATTCAAAGGCGCAGTGGTTTAGATGAAGTTATTTCCCACTAGATTTTTACAAGCATATTCCCTGAACTTCTGCATCTATACATTTTGAGACTGAACACCAAAGTTCCCATCCCCACCATGATGACCTTGGGTAAATCCCTTAACCTCCTTGAGTTTTACACCCCTAATAGGGAAAATGGGAACAACTACATGCCCTTGCAGGGCTGCTGTGAGGATGAAATGACATGAAATATATGGAATTGCTTTGCACAGTGAAAGGGATATAAAATTGTTCAATAGATGTCCAGTCCACATATGCATTTTTTGAACATGTAAGTGGGGTCAGAAAACCTGGATCTCTCTTCCATTCTCAAACCATATTACCCTCCACACACACATATTCATTCTCTCTCCCCCCTCCCCTTCCCCCTCCTTCTCCTTCTCCTTCTCCTTCTCCTCTTCTTCTTCTTCTTTTTCTTCTTCTTCTCTCTCTTTCTCTGTCCCTTCCTCCATCCTCCCTCTCAGCTTTGGCTGGGTGGGACTTCACTATAATGCTGGGGTTGGCATGAGAAGCTGGGCAAGTAGGGGCAAGGTCATTAATTTTTCTGATGGTAAAAGAGCAGAAACAAGCAGAGAGACTGAATAATGGAAGCTAGGTCCCTCCATGCTTGATCTCTCCCTTGCCCCCCAGAGCATAACAAAGTGCTAGCATGAATCACCAGTACTATATACATATCCCTAAGCAACATATTGTTTAGTTTGGAATGTTTCTGAACTTTTTATAAATGAAATCATCTTTATCTATTCCTATATGACTTGTGTTTTGCACTCAAGATTATGTTTTTGAGATTCATTCATGTTGATGCATGAAGATATAAATTATTCATGTTCACTGCTGTATAATATTCCATTATGTGGCTATACCATAAGTTATTCTATTGTTTATGAACATTTGTACAGTTGCTATTTTTTTACTATTACAGACATCACTGTGATGAACGTTCTTATGCTGGTGTACATGATCAAAATATTCCCCAAGGTGGGAGAACACTGCTGGGTCACAGGTTATGCATATTTTCAACTTCAGTCTATAGTCCAAAATTATGTTTCCAAAGAGCTTGCTCCAGTTTACACCTGATTCCCCAATTCTTGGCAAAAACATTGAAAACTACCCTGGAAAATGTCATTCCTGAAAGTAGGTGTTGTTGGAGTTTCAGACCATTGGCCGAATTGGTTCCCACACATGCCACTTGCAAGTTCACAGTCACAAACATTCTACCAGGGGAGGGAGAGATTCTGTCATGTACGTAGTTTCTAACAAAGAGAGTCTCAAGGTGAGTGGTTTTGTGGCCCCCTGGCGTTGGGGATAAAACCTTCGCAGGATGAACATGTACTGTTCAGCCCATGAACGGAACACTCTGTAGCTGCTACTGTTTTTCACATGGGGATGGTGAAAGCTGGCATAAGACTTGATTTCCAAACCACTTTTCATCAACAGACTCCTCCAGCTAGACTGTGATGTCTTTGAGAACAAGGACCACACTTTTCTACCTTGTTTGTGTCTGTAATGCTTAGTATGGTGTCTGTACATCCTAGAGCAGTGGTCCCCAAACCCCGGGCCGCAGACCAGTACTGGTCTGCAGCCTATTAGGTACCAGGCCGCACAGCAGGAGGTGAGCAGCGAACAAGCAAAGCTTCATCTGCTGCTCCGCATCGCTCACGTTACCACCTGAACCTTTTCCCCCCCTGCCTCCGTCACTGGGCCATAGAAAAATTGTCTTCCACGAAACCAGTCCCTAGTGCCAAAAAGGTTGGGGGCTGCTGTCCTAGAGGCTCAATTCAACTTCATAAGAGTTCATCATTTTGGCAGACACTGCTATGTGTTGCCAAAATCTGTCTCCTCCACCTTCTGGGCACAGTTGTAGATTATATTTCCCAGCTTCCTTTGCAGTGTGACATGGTCGTGTGACTTAATTTTAGCCAATCAAATGTGAGCAGAGGGGCTATTTTCCACCTCCAGTCCTGACCTATCAAAACCTCCCATAGGGTCCCCCACACGCTCTCTTTTCCTGGCTGCCAGATGGATGTTCTTTTTTCTCCTTAGCCATCACCTGGCTTCATATCACAAAAGGTGGCAATGGCATCTTTTTTAAATCAACCAAGGAAATAAATATGTTTTCTCTTTAAAACAAACAAAGCTATGTGAGAGCCTCTTTGTGTATTTTTAGTGAGACTGTTTGAGAGGGCAGATGGGCACATTCATGATTCAGACCTTTGGGTGGTTTGGGGCTCAGCTGCCCAGGCTGATTCTGAATGACCTTGTATTTCTGATACTACGCCATGTATATCAGATTCCCCTTAATGTGTAGCCACTGGTTAAGGACCAGAAGCATAAGGAACAGTGATGTTGAAATCAACAAGAAAATAACAAAGTATATTAATTATCTATTGCAGCATAACAAATTATTCTAAACCTTAGTGGATTAAAATAAAAACACATATTATCTCACATTATGTCTATGACTCTGGACACAGCTTACCTGAGTCCTCTGGCTCAAGATGTCTCACAGGTGCAATCAAGGTGCTGAGGGGGCTGCAGTCATCTGAAGGCTCGACTGGGAAGAAATCCATTTCCAAGCTCACTCCGTGGTTGCAGCCGGATTCCGCTCCTCACGGGACATTGGACTGAGAGCTTCAGATAGTTACTAGCTGTTGGCTGGAAGTTGCCCTGGAGGGTATGTGTGGAGGCTTCCTTACAACATGGCAGCCAGCTTCATCAGAGTGAGCAAGTGAGAAGAGAGAGAGAGAGGGAGAGCAAAAGAGAAGTCATAGTCCTTTACAACTTAATCTTGGAAGAAATATCCCATCACTTTCTTCATTAGAAGCAAGTCACTAGATTCAGCCCACACTCAAGAAGAAGGAACCATCTCAGAAGCTGCCTCCTACACAAGAAGCTTAAAAATGATAATTCTGCCAAATCACTCTTACATTTTCTGAGCCTAATCTCTAAATTTCATTTATCTAGTCAAAAGCCTTAGTAGTCCTTCAGGCTATCTTCAACATTCCAGAAGCCAATGTTAAAGTGAGAAAACTATAATGAGAATTAAATCCATGCTTCTTCCTTTACAGGGAATGAAGCTATCCACTGCACCAATGGGATACTTTAAAGAAATAATGGCAAGTGGCCTATTCTCCTCTTTTATGTCAACATTTAAAAATAAAACTCAAAATTACGCAGTTGAATTTTTTTAAGTTGAAATGCAGAAATTCCAAACATGAGGTTGCAAAAGCAGGTCTTGCCTATTTTCAATGCCAGTACATAATTAAATTTCCATTTGCATTTTAAAATTGTGTTTCTTGACCAAGTATGATAAACTATGTAATTCATGAATGTCTTCGTTGACAAATCATGCTTTTCTTACATAATTAATTTAAAGTAAATTGAACAGCATGCATCGCTTATTAGATGGGAAAAACATGTCTAAAAATTCTTAAATTCAATTTTTATAACACGCAAAAGTGACAGACTGGGTTTTTTCTTTTAATTCCTATAGGATGAGAAGAGGTAAGAGATTACATATTCCCAGAAGGAGGTTCCCGGTGCAAGCTTTTGGGAAACAGCTCTGTGCATCATACACCTTCCTCCCCTCTCCAGTGCATGTGACAATGGACAAATCAGACACATTGGAAAAGACCCATCATAATCTGTTTCCATGGCCCTGTGAGCTGCACAGATTTGGAAATATTAGCCCCCAGCAAGCCCACGCCTTTTAATGAGCCATGGCTAACTGGAATGACGGAATCCTTCAGCCATGTCAATGCTGCCACAGCTGGTCCAGGGAGGCAAAAGATGCCTCCTCCCCAGGACACCACCCTGTATCCAGTCACAACCACATGAGACCTAAATACAGAGTCTATTTCCCCAGCTGTTCTCAGCGCCCAGGAGAAACTCGGGCTGAGGGGAGAGCAGGGAGCATGGCATTCTAGCCAAAGTTGGGCTGTGTTGGAGGAAAGCCCAGCTGAGGCAAGAAATGGGCAGGGAAGGGGGTTAGAGGCAAGAGCTAAAAGGCAAACCTAATCAGCCCAGCAAACTTGCACTGACATTTTAAAGTGTAAAGTCATTCTGAGTTCCAGAACCAGGAACATCTCTAGATGTTGAAATGGCTTTTGCTAAATGTCAACTTGGTAAATTTGTTTTTCCTTTGGCTCATTAAAAGAGAATTAACCATTTATCTATTAATGAAAAGAAATACGACTCTCCCAGGGTCTACAAGCACCCAGCTGGAGGCTGGCCTGGTCTCTCCTACCGAGCCAATTTTGCTCTTTTTTTATATATATATTAGCAAATATTTATTTACCAAGAGGCCACAGGTACCTGAGAAAGTCCCTGACCTCAAAAAGCTTTCAGTCTGCTGTAGGGACAGACTGGGATGCAGATGATTATGACACAATGTATATGGGGCCCATTCTCCAGAAGTGCTGATCACTACACTACAAAAGCACCTTGCAGGGGACCCTGCCCAGTTGGGGATGGGGGTTTCTGGGTGATAATTAGCTATCATGGCATTGACTATTTAGCTGAGACCTCCAGGGTGAGTGGGAGGGAGCTAAAGAAAGTGAGAAGTAGTTTAAGGTAGAACTTTTTTTTTTTTAATTGAGATATTTATTCTTACTACTCAGGTTACAGAAAACCAATATGCTTGCATTCTAATGTGCCTAGATTTTACACTTTTTTTAAACAGTTTTATTTTTTTTTTGAAGTATAGTTGATTTTCAGTGTTTCTGGTGTACAAAAAAATGACTCAGTTACACATATATATGTATATATGTATATACATATATATTCTTTCTCAAATTCTTTTCTATTATAGGTACAAGATATTGAATATAGTTCCCTGTGCTATACAGTAAGCCCTTGTTGTTCATCTATTTTATATATAATAGTGTGTATCTGTTAATCCCATACTCCCAATTTATCCCTCCCCTCCCCTCCCTTTCCCCTTTGGTAACCATAATTTTGTTTTCTATGTCTACGAGTCTGTTTCTGTTTTGTAAATAAGTTCACTTGTATCATGTTTTTAGTTGCACACATAAGTGATAACGTATGAAATTTGTCTTTCTCTGTCTGACTTATTTCACTTAGGGTGATAATCTCTATGTCCATCCAACGATGTTTCTGCAACAAAGAAGCAAGAGAAGGTGGCACAGCCAGCGCCTGGCTCTGATCATAGCACGGTGCCTGTATTAATTTATTTTATCCTCAACAACCCCTGGCAACCCCTATTATCCCCAGCTTACAAATGAGGAAGCTGAGGGATGGAAATGTTAACTGACTTCCCCAAGATCCCCCAGCTAGTGAGTGGCTGAAAGTAGTTCAAAACGACTAGAGGGGTGGGAGAGGGAGAGGTGATTGGAGGCCTGGGCTGTCCAGAGATAAAAAAGCCAAAAGAGTCCAGATCATGAAGGTCCACATACATCAGGGTCGGAATTTGCAAGCATCTAAGCAACCCCTGAAGGGGTTCGAGTCGGTGATGCTAGGAGCTGCCGTGAACCCCAGAAAATCCACACCACGTGCCTTGTGCAAAATGTATGGGAGGCAAGCGAGCTTGGTGGTGGGAGACCCACCATCTGGTGAGATATGATGGGAGCCTGAGCTCAAGGAGCTGCCATGAGGAAGACAGGGACCAGGATGAATCCTGGGACCTTGGATAAGTAGCATCGACTGGACACAGTTGCTGGGATGGGAGAGGATGGGGAAAGGGAGGCACGGAGGCCAACTGCCAGGCCACTGGCTTGGGCTCTGCACAGATGGTGTGGCCACCAGAGGAATTCTCTGAGATCCTAGAGTAACAGCGATGGTGACTGGCTGTATCCCTCAACTCGTTGATGGCAGCAGGCTGGGCACTTGGAAGCTACATCTGCCTTAGAGCTAGGAATGCAGGCTCCCTCACCTTGGCACACTGTCACTCCTAAACACAGTTTGAGCATTTGAATGAAACAAAAGGACTTTTTTAAAAAGGTACAGGAGCCAGCGATGTGATTAGCAGTACCAGAGTCATCACTGACTTGCCACGTTGCTACCCATTGGCCTTATCTTACAGAACGCCCTTGAAGGTGCTCAGAGAACAGATATTCCAAGTGCTAGACTATTGCTTTGTGGATATTTCCAACTACTCTAATATTCATAAGCTGCCTAAATGTCCTGAATTAATCAGTGTTTTTTAGGTTTTGGCCCTACAGGTTGCTATAAGAAAGAGGTCAGTTGATACATCACCTATTTAAGATTAAATTTGTTTTTTGGAGATTTCTCCTCCTTCGTGGGGAAAAAAACCCTAAAAGTCACCCAGAAACAGTCATTTTTATGACTGCTGACACATCTGGGGGTTATGAAAGATGTCTGCATTCTTTCCCTTTTCTTGGCCAACACTTCACAGAGCTTGGTTTTGGACTTCTGTGCTGTGCCCATCTCTTCTTTCTAGAAGAACAGGCCAGTCTAGCTTCTGTCCTGTTCTGCTGAGCTATCACCCAGGACCCACCTCTGAGGCACTTAGTTTATAAACAGTTCTGAGAAGCAAGGATTCAGAGTGGGCGAGGGCTGGTCCAAGGAGGCATTTATAGATGGCAAAATTCAGACAGCAATGTACATTCCAAAGAGGGCAGCCCTGTGGTGTGTTTTGCAGCTGGACCCAAGGAAAATATGCCTGCTCCTCTCAGCTCCAGCCCCTCCCTGATGGGGGCTGTCTCTAACTGGGCCCCCATTGTTCAGGATCTGCCAATGGGTCCACAATGAGGGAAGCAGCTAATGAGGAATTCATCTGGGCTGATTTGCAGAGAATGACCATTGATTCCTCTGGGCTTGTTAAGTCAGTATCCCCTAGACAAAATGTAATCCAAAATATTACAAGATGAACCAGCTGAAGCCCCTGTCAACAAGGGCTCTAGCCATACACTAGAAAAAGGCAAAAAACAACAGGGCAAGAGGCAGTCCATTTGTCATGCCATCTGCCACCTCAATTGCTCCATCTTGTTTTATGTCTCACCTCCTCAGCTCTTACTCACACGGAGACACTGAGAAGGGGGCTTTGACTTACTGCTGTCAAAAGCATTAGTGAAGTATTTCTCCCTTTCTTCCCTCCTCCCTCTCTTCCCCTGCTAGAAAAGTAGCACGGATGCGGCAGGCAGTCTTTTCAGACTAAGGAAGCATTGTCACCATTTTTATGTTTGCTTGTTTGTGGTATTTATTTATTAACTTGTGCCCAAGCCCCTGCCACATAGAATTTGAGGTGGCTACAAGAAAACCATAAAACAGAAACTGTTAAGTGAAGTGTATCAGAACCACAGAAATATAAATTGGATTAGGAGGCACCAGCTTCCGGTTCAAGATGGCAGCCTGAAATTCATCCACCCAACATCTTCTGTCCCTCCCAAGAATCTCTGAAATACAAATGTAGAAGGACAGAAATGAACATGCCTACATAGTAGCTATGTCACATGGGGACTGTAATGAGTTAGACTTGAACCCATGTTGGTATTGCCCTAAAGCCTTTGAGGCTTCCACCATGCCTAGGGCCCAATGTACAGGAGGAGAAAATTAATTGGCTCAAAAAAGATAAAGCCTATAAACATATCCACAGGGAATGGTGCCTGTTGGCACTGAGTCAATCCACGAGCAACACTGCAAGTAACTCAGCTAACATTTATGTCAGTGGAAGGGGAGTGTCGTCTCTATGCAAATTGAAACAGGCATCATTAAACCAGACCACTGTGCTCAACCGAACATGACGCATAAATTCCACAAGGAGACCCAAAGTCAAGTCACCACTGAGAATTTTTCCTAAGAGGTCCAACGACCAAGATTTTCCCTGGAGATGTTGAAAGAGAGCAGCTTGTGAACAACCAGAAAAACAATATCAAGCAACCCACAGCAGTCAAAGAGGAGGGATGGAAATCAAAGGCCAAGCCAGGCCATTCCACATACTAGACTATCTTCAGGCTAACTAGACTGACCCAGATTCCTCACGTCTAAGGTCCAGTTTTCTCATCTGTAAATGGCAATGATAACATTACCCACTCCACAGGGATATTGCGGGGCTCAATCAAATAATGTGCACAATGGCTTAGAACAGCATACACCATGTTGGAAATATTCTATAAGCAGCTTTATCATTATTATTCTTAATATAAAATATTTACAAATTTTATTTTAATTATAATAAATAACAATTAAAGTGCCATAGATACAAAAAAATAAGTGTTTGTTTGTTTGTTTGAGCCTTGGGCTCTGTGATCTTGCAAGGTCCTGCTGATGTACTATGCCTTCGCCTACTCAGTATATCCCAACCAGGTTCCAGACCCAAGTTCTGGCCAGAGCTGGTTGTCAGTCCCTAAGTATTTTTAGATCCTGGCTGAGTGGCTTCTCTCCTTTTTCAAAAGGGCTGGATGACAGCTTGCCACTAAGAATAGCAGTTCTCCAGTTTAATCAACAAGTCTCCTGGCTTCATAACTGTGCTGGCACTCATGGGAGATCAACTGGCCACGTTCACTTGTAGATCCTGAGCTGCCCATGCAAACACTGGCCAGACCTGCTGCCCTCCCTACACCCTGCTCCCCAAGGGCCTGTCAGGACATGCAAACGAGGTGTAGAAACATCTCTTCTCCCTTGAGACAGAGAAAGAGGGAGAAGTCTGGACCCAGAATCTTTGGCATCTCTTCTGAGATGCTTGAATCTGCAACTAAAGGGATTGTAGTACATAGAAAATTCAGGCTCAAAACTCATCTTCAAACTCAGGAATTGGAGGTAGGTCTTCCTTAAGAAGGGCTATGGTCTGAATGTTTGTGTCCTCCCAAATTTACATGTTGAAAGTCTGAAGCCCAATATGATGGTATTAGGTGGTGGGACATTTAGGTGGCGATTAGATCATGAGGGTGGAGCCCTCACAAATAGGATTGGTGCCCTTATAAAAGAGACCCAACAGAACTCCCTAGCTCCCTTCCACCACTTGAGGATATAGCATGAAGTTGGCAGTCTGCAACCCAGAAAATGTCCTTCACCAGAGCAAGTCCTTCACCAGAACGCTACCATGCTGGCACCCTGACCTTGAACTTCCAGCCTGCAGAACTCTGAGAAATAACTTTCTATTATTTATAAGCTACCTGGTCTATGATATTTTTTATAGCAGCTGGAATGGACCAAAACAGGAGGGTGACTGGGGATTTTATTCAGATAGCCAAGGTCAATTGTTATGAAGTAATCCTCACTCACACAGATGTTATTACCTCCATTTTACAGGGAAGGCACTGGGGTTCACAGAGATTGTCACCTGCTCAGAGTCACAGAGCTGGTCAGTCAAAGGGCAGGATTGAACCAAGGTGTTCTGATCCACGTCCATGCTCTTTTCAATACTCTAAGATGTCTGGGATCTATTGCAATCACAAAGCCACTTCTGGATGAGCACAGCAGCTCACCACTAAGTCATTCCCACCCAATGCCACTTTCTACCTTGCCCCCTACTTTCCTGTCATTCATCTCATGGACCCAAGGCCAGACCCCAGTCACTAGCCCTAGTACACCTAGGGGCTCACCATAGACCCTTTAGCTATTCCCGTGTGGTCGGTGCCTCCCAAAAACTAAGAGCATGCCCGTTACCAGACCAGGTGACAAGAAGAAGCAATCCCACCTCAAAATGAAGCTCCACAGTTTGACACGTGGATCAAGAACTCAACTATTCACGCCTTTTAATCCAACAAGACTGCTTCTGGGAACACAGGAAAAGAGAACATGAAGAAAAGATTCAAGACTGTCTTCCAAACAGCAAAGGATTGAAACCACCTAGGAACAGGGGAGTCGTGTAGCAAATTTTTGCATATGCACTAGCTACAGTGATATGGTAAGTATTTAAAAACTACGTTAAAGAATACTTATGATGTAGAAAATACATATGATATGTTTACAAGTTGCATGTAAAAGTGTGCATAAGGTAGGATCTCAGTTACTTATGCTAAATATATGAATATGACTATGAAATATGTTCATTCATTAATTCAGCAAATATTTATCACCAACTATGTGCCTAACTGTTCCCAACTGCTCAGTGTTCTCAGTTTATCAGATTTCATTGTTTATATTAGGTACGATACTTTTTAATGTATCCAAACTTCACTGATAACATTAGTCAATCCCATTTACTTTGATAGTAACCTATCAAAGGATGAAAATGCACACACAGAAAGAATGCTCTTCCTTATTTTCTGCTGAATTCCCACAAATCCTTCCTGATTCCCTTGAAATATTATCTTTGTGACAATTTCTTCACATTCTCCTGATTTCCCCACCACCATCACTGCACCCTCCCAGGCTATATTAATTGCTACCTCCTCTATGTTTCGATAGAACTTTCTAGAAACCAATATCATACAACTTACCACATGATTTTCTTATTTTTTTTGTCTGTCTTCCCTGCTGGAACAAATGCTAATTATTTTATATCCCCAGTTTCTAGCACAGGTTGCTAAAAATCTTACATATGGGATCCCACTCTCTCCTCCTATGTCTATGGCAGACATGACTAATTATCCATGGCTTTCTTTCCCACTAAGCCTAGGTGGAAATTCAGAATGCTTTTCAACACCATGCAATCAATGATTAGGGTTGGCACAGGAGATGAAGCCTAATTGCCAATCAGACTTAACATACTGGCTGGAGCCGGGTAGCTGCACCATAAAATTTTGTTGATTGAATAAGTGAAATGAAAAAATTTCATTAGTGAAATGAAAACATATCATTAGGTTTCTGGAAATAAGAATAGTAAATTAATTAAGTAATACAAATGCCCAACTATGAAAACTAGGACAGTTATCTAAACAACCAATTGGCAAATTCAGACATGGAACAGGAAGATCTTCATGAAATTCACCCAAACTGGCTCAGCCACAATGATGTCACTGAAGTTAGGTCAGACATGTTGCTAAAACCAATTTGGCTCATCAACAGTGGTGAGTCATTATGGAGTGATAGCTATTATGTCAATATAGGTTGGCAAGAAGCAGCTGTGCTATAATTTTGGCATGTAAGATCTCACTAGGATCTTACAGTTCACAAATGAGTATAGGTAGATGCATTTACACAGAATGGAAAGCTTCTCTAAACACTCTTAAATAAAATAGCAACAGCACATTCTTGGGAAAAGCCACAAGAACACATCAACTTAATGTTGACTAACAGGCTACATATTTTTTATTTCTGAAGTAATAAAGTGACTGAAAACTTATTGATAGAGCTCTCCCACTTGGTAAGAATACTAACAAAATCTAAATTTAAAAAGATTTTAGTTCTGACAGAGGCATTAAAAAAAAAAAAGTACCAGAGCCTTCTATGCCAATTTATTCCTTTCCATGTTTCCATAGGTTGCTCAGACAATAAGAAGCATCATATTGCAATATTAGCCCCAAATTCATCTTCCAGAGCATCCAGCTGGGGCTGTACATTAGAATCATGTGGAAGGTTTTAAAAAAAAATACTCATGCCCAGATCCCACCTGCAGAAATTCATTTCCTTTAGTCCAAGAGGACCCATACATGATATTTTTAATAGATCCCCAGACCTGAGAACCACAAGTCTAACCTGTACAACTATTCCTCAGTATTTGCCAAAGACTGGACCCTAGAAAGCATGTCTGAACTGGAACGTCAAGAGCAAAATTTAATTGTTCTAAGACTACACGGTCCCATACAATAGCCACTAGCCATATGTAGCAGTTAAGCCCTTGAAATATGGCCAATGCTATTGAGGAGTTAAATTTTTTTACTCTATTTTACTAAATCTAAATTTAAAGACTGATACTCAATTTAATTATCAGAAAAGCCTTTTGAAACATCTTGGGTGTGTGAATCTACTTTTTCAACTGTAAATTTTGTGAACTCTAAATATAGATCAAGTGTTTCTGGTAAAGTTAATGTCTGAATTGAGATGTGCTGGACGTATAAAATACATACTGGATTTTTCAGACTGCATACAAAAAAAAGAATATAAATATCTCAATAATTTTTATATTGACTACATGTTTAAAGTGATAATATTTTTGACATATTGGGTTAAATAAAATATATTAGCAAAATTAATTTCACTTGTTTCTTTTTACTTTTTTAACATAGCTACTAGAAAATTTTAGATTACCTATCTGTGTTCCAGGGAAAATTAACAACTCACAGCCAAACATAACAAAAGACACGTAGAAACAAAGCATTATGTGAATATCAGCAGACACAATAATAGCTGAATCAGACTCACAAATATTTCAGACATTAGAATTTCAGACAGAGTATAAATTTTATATTTAAAGGAATAAAAGAGAAATTTGAAACACAAACAAGAAGTAAAAGACTTTTTAAAAGACCAAGCAAAATTGAAAAAAAGAACTTTTAGAAATGAAAACCATGGCAATTGAAATTAAAACCTCAACAGAAAAGGAGACACAGCCAAATGGAAAATTAGAGAATGGAAAGACAGATACAAATAAACTATCTAAAATGCAACACTGAGAGACATGTTTGGAAATTGTGAACCTAACATTAAGTGACATGGCAGATAGAGCAAGAAGTTTAACAAATATTTACATCAGAGAAAATGGGGTAAAAGCAATATTTCACAAGAAAATAATGGGTCGGAATTTTCCACACTTGTTTAAAGACGTTAAACTTCAGACACAGGAATTGCAACAAGTCTCAAGCAGGATAACCTTTACAAAACATAAAGGGATGGCCGAAAAACAAAAGAAAAAGAAGACCTACTAAAAGCAGCCATAAAATGAAAATACAACTTATCGAAATTTGTGGGATACAGCAAAAGTAGTGTTTACAGGGAAATTTATAGCATTTAACACATATATAAGAAGACATTTCCAGTAATTAACAGCAAAGTAAAAGAAATTTTTCTAAACTATCAATGATGCAATGATGCTAGAAGAATAACTGAATTATATTTGCCATTCCCTCTATAAAAACTAATACTGCAAAATCATTGTCACAGGAACAGGTGATCAAAGACCTGGCTGCCAAAAATGTAGGAGAAATTATTGTAGAGACTTATCAGATAGCTGACTAATACCAATATTAAGTTATCATAATATACATGGTATTTTTCAGTTTTTTAAAGTTTGTATTATGTTGTGATTTCCAAAAAACAATGAATTTCTTACCTTAAAAAATTACATATATTTCTATTGGTCAGTCACTGTTCTCTAAAAGATTCGGGTATCAAAAAGAACACAGAAGTAAATTACTTTAAAAGCAAACAACCCATCCTAATTTCAGTTTTTCACTAATCTGGAATTTTCTTGAGTCAGTAAGTGCTTACTGTGTCATCGCATGCTAGCACTCAACTAGGTGCTCCACAATGGAACTACGTAAAGCAGGATATGCCCACCAGCAAAAATCAAAACTTAGTAGGAACCAAAACTCAGAAACAACATGGTTTCAGATGCATATTTCATTCCAGGCTCCCAAAAACCCTGTGAGATTTTATAATTACTGGTGAGGACACTGAAACACAAAGTATCCTGCTCAGGATCACACAGCTAGTACGGAGAGGCAACAGCACTTAGACCCAGGTCTTCCAAACCCAAAATCAGAACTCTTCCCACTTCACCACACGGCTTCTCCAGCATAAATCGTATGAGTTAGGAATACATTGTACGTGGCTCTTACTTAACTACAAGCCTCTTCCCTAAACAACTCAGCCCAGTTCAGCACTTAAGAGCCTCAGAAAACTCTGCAGTCAGCTTCCCTCTACACCTCTGAAAGCTCACACCATGGCCGAGAGCCTGTGGGGTGACTGGGCCCCAGGGAAACCTGTATCACGTGGGGGTGGGTCTCCACACTGTGTGTTTGTCTGGGTCTCACATGGAGCAGAGCCTGTGAGAAATGCTTAAGGAGTTGCCTTTCTAGGCCCCTGGGGACCAGAGAGCGTCATCGTCTGATTCCTAAACTCCAATAAAAATAAAACCAGAGAACAGCGTTCTGGACATCGCTAACAAAGCTGTTTCAAAACAGAACATTGAACGTGATGGGGTGTTGTAACCCATCCATCAGTAGGTCCTTTCTGAGAGTCCTTGGGGAAGCCAGGTCTGGATTAAGCCCTCTGGAGCCAGCAGTAATGAAAGGTCCAATGTTCCAAACTCAAAACATTCAGTTTTCTAGGAGACTTCCCAGGCAAGCTGAGATGGTAAAATGCAGTTTGCAGTCATTCCTTTTGGTACAGACCGTGGGAACTCAGGTGCTATGGGTGTCACCTCTAAGTTCAAGTCAGAAGCCATAGGAGGAAGAAGGAGCCTTGGAGAATGTTCAGCATCAGCTGCGGGGCAGCCGGCAGAGGGAGCAGGTTCTGGACTGTTTCACTAGACCCTCTCCTGCTTCCTCCATCCTCAAGGTGAACTCAAACTAAACCTGAGCCCTGGCAGGGGATGCACCAGCTGCACATGTCCTGGTGACAAAGTTTGTGATTTCCTTTTTCAGAACACCAATGGACTTGGGACTTCCTGGATCTCTTTCTGTCCAGGGGTTTACAAAAGGGTGATGGCTTTCTTGGTAGCATGAATAAAGACGTCACTTCTAAAATACTGTACTAACTGACAGGATTTCCCTGGTGGCACAGTGGTTAAGAATCCACCTGCCAATGCAAGGGACACGGGTTCGAGCCCTGGTCTGGGAAGATCCCACATGCCGCGGAGTAACTAAGCCCGTGCACCACAACTACTGAGCCTGCGCTCTAGAGCCCGCGAGCCACAACTACTGAGCCCGCGTGCCACAACTACTGAAGCCCGTGCGCCTAGAGCCCGTGCTCCACAACAAGAGAGGCCACCGCAATGAGAAGCCTGCGCACCACAACAAAGAGTAGCCCCTGCTCGCCACAACTAGAGAAATCCCACGCCCAGCAACGAAGACCCAACACAGCCAAAAATAAATAAATAAATACATACATTTTTTTAAAATAAATAAAATAAAATAAAATACTGTACTAACTGAGTCCACAGGAGTAACACAACAATGTGCAAGTATAAGTGAGAAGACCCGTGGGTGTACACCCATATCTGTGGGTGTGACTGTGCATGTGGGTGCTCATATTGATGGAAACCCTGAGGGTAAAAATACATTTCTTTGTGGGGAAGTGCAGGGTGGGCATTGCCGTTAACTGAACACCTACTACTTGCCAAGCACAGTGCTGGGAATATTCAGTGAGATCATTTACGTGAAAGCACTTGGTAAGGGAAAATCCTTCCACAAGTATGAGGAGCTGTATTATTTTACTATATTCTGATGATCAATTTGAAAAAGTGGTAAAGTATGGAAAAGAAAAATGAAAGTGTGGGAAAGGAATTCAGATTATAGGATTTGAAAAGAATGCTTTAGACATAAAATTGAGAGGATCTACAAAGGGCTTCTTTCTGCCATGGAGAGAGTGGGGCGCCATTTCCCTAAACACTCTCCACCCGGCTCCCTGTGGCTGGGTTCCAACATCATGTCTATGTGATTGCTCTCATACCCCTACTTCAAACACAGAGACCAAGGGAGTTCCACACCGAGGTCCTGGAACCAAGGGCATGATGGAAGAGAGGACTGATATGGCTTCACAGTAGAAAATATCAAAAAAAAAAAAATATATATATATATACACATTTGGTCATGGGATTTAGCAGATGTTCTTCTCAACGTGAACCAAGAGCAAACAAGAAAGTGACCATACTAGTTTCCTACTGCTGCTTCAACAAATTACCACAAATTCAGTGAATTAAAACAATACAAATGCAGAAGTCAGAAGTCTAAAATCAAGGTGGTAGAAGGGCTGCATACCCTTCAGAGGCTTCAGGGCTGAGTCCACTCTCTTGCATTTTCCAGCATCTAGAGGCCAAGTGCATTCCTTGGCCTGTGACCCCTTCCTCCAGCTTTTCAAAGCCAGTAGCATAACGTCTTCCAGCCTCCTTCTGCTTCCATTGTCACATTACCTTTTTCTTTGTGATAGGGACTCTTATGATGACATTGGGCCCACTTGGATAATCCGGGATAATCTCCCCATTTCAAGATTCTTAATTTAATCACATCCGCGAAGTCCCTTTTACCATGTGAGGTAATATGTTCACAGGTTCCACGTATTAGGACATAGACATCTTTAGAGGGCCGTTATTCTGCCCACCACAGTGACTATCATCTTAGGATACATCAATAAAGGTATTATGCTCAGGAGGAAGAAGGTGATAAATCCACTCCTCTCCATCCTAGAGTCTGTGCTCACTCCTAAGCACTACATATTAAAAGGGACAGAGACCACCTATTATACTGGAAACAGTGTTATTTCACTGTAATATTAAACAGTGGAAAGAGTATGAGAAACAGTCTTCCTATGCACAATTGGAAACAGTATAAATTGCTATAAAACTTTTTGGAGGGCAATCTGGCAACTTACAGAGAACATTTTCCAAATGTTCATGTCTATTGATCCAGAAATTTTATTTCTACAAATGTATCCTAAGGAAGTAATGATGAATACAAGTAAAGATTTACCTACAAGGATATTCATCAAAGTACTTCCAAAGTAATAGGAAAAAAATTAATTGGAGAAAAAAATTAATTCTCTAATTCTCAAGATTTAAATAAACTATGATACATTTGTTAAAAAAAATAAAACCTACTCAGCCATTTATAATAACGTTGTAGAGGAATGTTAAACACTATAAAGAGAGGTTTTCAAGAAATGACACAGCAGATTATAAATCACTCTGTACAGTATGTTTCATATTTGTAAAATAACAATTGTTATCAGTCAAAATCCCTACTGGAAACAGACGGCACATTCAAATAGGACACTTACAGGAGAATTTATGGATGAAGGGGTGGGAGAATGGAACCATGAGGATAGCCAGAGCTAGTAGCAGAAAGTCAAGGGCAGAAGCAATTCTGTAAGCTGCCCTGGAAGGGGCAGTGAACTGCTGAAGGACACACAAGCCCCAGACAACTTCCTGGGAGGAAACAGAGACATAAGCACCTTGACCTCTCTCCTCTGCAAGATCTACGACCAGAGCACCCCATTGTCCAAACCCACCTGGAGTTGGCGGGCACAGAAGATCTGCTGCAGGTGTGGTCCACTGAAGGCCAGCCTCCCAGGCAACGAGAAGAGAAGGGAAAGGAGGCAAAGGTCCAGCACAGCCATGCGTGTGCTCATCTACATACTTGAAAAGAAAAATGAAGGAATGGTCACCCAAAATGTCAACAACGGCCATCTCTTGGCAGCTGGATCGCTGGTGAGTTTTCATTTTCTTCTTCTTGCTTTTCTAAATATTCTACAATGGACATACATTGCCTTAGGCTTCATACATGAAAGCAACCCGAGACGAAAGAAATTCATGAGCCATCTAGGGTATCTTCATAGTGCAACAGTGAGGAAAACCCAAACTGGCTCTACTAGGAAAGGCGGGGGATGCGTTTTGGTATGTAAGAGAGACGTCTTAGCTATTTTCAAAAATTTGGAAACTCTTCTATGGAGGAGGGATTAGATTTGGTCTGCAGTCAGTCCAGGACCAGAAAGTAAAATGACAGGCAGGCAGAATTCAAATCTGAAGAATCAGATGGGGCTTTGGACTAGATAAACTTTCATGTATCTTCTAGGAAAAAAAAGTTAATTATTATTAATTAATGATGATTATTATAACTTCCTTTCTTTAATATTGCTTGCTCTGGTTTTAAGGGCGGAGTAAGCTAGGGAGATGTGGTGAAATGAATTCTTGTTGGAACCCTCCTACGCTGTTGGTAGGAATGTAAATTGGTGCAGCCACTATGGAGAACAGTATGGAGGTTCCTTAAAAAACTAAAAATAGAGTGATCCTGCAATCCCACTCCTGGGCATATATCCAGAGAAAACTCTAATTTGAAAAGATACATGCACCCCAGTGTTCATTGTGGCAAGACATGGAAGCAACCTAAATGTCCATTAACAGAGGAATGGATAAAGAAGATGTGGTATATATATACAATGGGATATTACTCAGCCATTAAAAAGAATAAAGCATTTGCAACAACCTGGATGGACCTGGAGATTAGCATACTAAGTGAAGTAAGTCAGACAGAGAAAGACAAATATCATGTGATATCACTTATATGTGGAATCTAAAAAAATGATACAAATAAACTTATTTACAAAACAGAAATAGACTGACAGACAGAAAATAAACTTATGGTTACCAAAGGGAAAAGGGAAAGGAGAGGGATAAATTAGGAATTTGATTCTAACAGATACACACTACTATATATAAAATAGATAAACAACAAGACCTACTGTATAGCATAGGGAACTATATTCAATATCTTATAATAACCTATAAAGGAAAAGAATACAAAAAAGAATTTATATGTATATATATTGTATGTATATATGATATATAATATATATAACATGTATATGTAACTGAATCACTTTGCTATACACCTGAAACATTATAAATCAATTATATTTCAATTTAAAAAGAAGAGAGAGAAATGAATTCTTGTCATCTGAGATGTTTAGTTCCAAGAGATCTCTGATGAGGACTGTATCAATAAAGGCAACTCAAGTTTCAAATAACAGAAAACACCACTAACATTGGCATAAACAAATAGCACAGACTTCAGGCTTGGTTGGATCCAGGCACACAAATGACTCATGGGGATCCAATCTCTCCCTATCTCTTGGGTGATTCCTTTATCAGGTTCTCCCTCATGACAAGATGGATGTCAACAGGCTCACATCCTCACAAGTGCAGTGGAAAAGACAATACTTGCCTGTAAGTTGCTCAACCTAAAGTCCCAAGATAAGCTTTATTGGGACTTGATTGGTTAATGGGTTAACTACCCATTCCTGAATCATTTACTATAGCCAAGAGGATGCCACTTTGTCACCACCTCTGGCTCTTTCTGTAGGAAGAAAATATGGAGCTGGGGATTAGAAACAGACTCATTCTAAGTTCTGAGTTTTTTTCCTCTATATGGGAATTTGATTCAACCATGTTTCAGCTTATAGATTTTTTTTCTTCTAATGAGATAAAAAGCAGAGCTACTCTAACTGGAATAATGCAGAGGAGTGGGTTCCCTAGGAAGAACTCCCAGGTGGTTGAAGCCACCAAGGACAAAAGGAGAAGCTTCAGGAACCCCCTCTCTGTGGACTCTAAGCAAAACCCTCTATTTCCCCAGCCTGTAGACCAGGCTTTCCTGAAGTGCAATTCACTTGATATTAATTGGTGCCTCTGCCCCACCAAAAAAGATGATGGTTCCCTGGTTCAATTAAGTTGGAGAAGTTTTCAGTTCAACAAAGTCAAAGACAACTTACTCTTGACTATAGGATATTTCAGAGCCTCAAGTATTCAAATGTGTGTTGTGAATCTCCAGAAGAAAACACGACAGGCAGAATTTCCCAAACCTATTTGATCATTAACCTTTTGGAGTATCTCTTGGGACTAGTATTCCACGGAACAAACTCAGAGGCATGCTGTTCTGGATGAAGTCGCTCATTTTCTGACTCAGCCCCACCTTGCCCTGCCCATCATTTCAGCTGAGATCACAAAACAGTAAAAGGTTACTGAGGAAGGCTGGTTTTGTCCCTCCATCACCTCTCTGGAATGTTTAGAAATGAATATAATAACACAGAGATAAAACCCATCAAATCCCTGGTTTCTCAAAATAAGTCTTTTCTCCATCCAACCCGTTACATAGTCCCTGGAATCAAATTGCAAAAGCCCTGCACTAACTCCAGCTCTGGGGGGAAAAAGAGACCACTCGCTGGTGGGCTACACTGAGAGCACTTATGGCCTCTGTGGGAACTCACATTCACCTCTGGCAAAACTCTGTCTGCAGCTGCAGAAGATCAAGTCAGGCTCACATCTGTTCCCCAGACACCCGACACCCCACCCCAGCTTCCCCATCCAACAAAGACTGGCCAGGTTTTCACAGTTAATTCCTCCAGGGCCCCTGGCCCATCTCCTCCCTTCTTGCTCCTATGAATTCTCAGAGATCAAAGCAGCAAGTTAGCCAAAGCTTTGTTTGCTCTGCATTCAGAGAACACCTTAAATTCCCAGCTTGAAAGAAGGCTGAAAGAAGGTCAAACATACCCCATTGTTGAAACACTTTCAAAAAGCAAGACACAACCAAAGTATTAGCAGAGGAACCTTGATTTCTCTGGGCTTCCGGGTCCTGGGAAGGGAGGGACTTCCCCTGCAAATTTAATATAAGAATCTGATGGGAAGGCAGCCAGAATTTTCCTTGGAGGTCACTCTGAGTTGACTCAGGCAGTACACTGATTCTGAGATGAAATTTGGGAGCTACTGCCACAACCCAAAGGGTCAGCCCTCAGATTAAAATGAGGTCTAAAATGTCCATTCTGGATTCCCCTTCTAATCCATTCAACCCCATGTTCTAGACTGTTCCTCCTCCCCCTGGCTTTTGTTCACAAACTTATGTGACTTTTTAGAACTGAAAGGTCATCTAGTCTGGAGATGTTCAAACTTCTTGGCAGCAGAAAACAGTTTTCCAAACAAAATTTTAAGAGAGACCTCAATATAAAGCAGAGTTGGGGGTCCTGGGGAGGGTGGGTTGGGGAAAGCCTGGACTTCCACCCACTCAGCCACCCCTCCACCATTGTGGCTTTGGGCTCCCACAGTTGGAAAAGTCCCTGATGGGTCCAACCCCTTCAGTTTACACAAACGCTGAGGACCAGAGATGGAAAGGGAGCTGCTTCAGTCTCATATCTCACATCTTTGTCCTCACTGAGAGCTTGTGCCTTTGCTCTGCATGTTGAAAAAGTCCCCAAAGTGGTCAGTCCTACTTTCAAAACTCCCTTTTTCTGTTCCCATCTCTACCTCCCCTACTGGGAAACACCTGGGACACCCCTGCACCATCCGCCCTGCCTACTCCCATCCCCCAGGCTCTTTAGTTGCGAGATCCTGTTTCCTAAACTCAGTTAATCATTAGAGTCACCTGGGAGCTTGTTAAAAACATGGATTCCTGGGCCCAGCACTAGACCTAGTGAATCAGAATTTCCAAGGGTGGGTCCAAGAATCTGTGATTTAAATAAGAACCCCAGGTGATTTTGATGACTGGCTAGCTTTGGAGAGCACTGTATTTGATGAAGTTGTGTTCCTTCTTCATATCCACCACCAAAGTTTAGGAATTCTTACATGAAATCCCAGCCAGCCCCTTGTTGCTGGTAGGATATGATTTCATATGACTTTCTCTGGACATCCTTTTCAAATAATGGGAGAGAAAAGTCTCTACAAGTCCTTTCACTCCAGTATTCTGAAAATATAACCATAGACTTGTGCAAATATTTATCTGTGAGGATGCAAGTGGCTGTACTAATAAAGCAGAAATGTTCAACTATGAGGTGATTGAGTCAATGTCGGTATATATATATATATATATATATATATATATATATATATATATATATATATATATATTATACATTTACAGAGAAATAATGTTTAGAAGATTAATAACAAATATGTTTACAATATATGTGCATAAACACAGCATGTTACAAGAACAAATGTACAGTAGGATTCCATTTCTTCATATGCATAAAAAACTGGAGGTTATAAACAAGAAAATGTTAATATTTTCTCTATAATGGTGGTGGAATTAATGGCAACATTTCTTACTTTTAATCTTCCAAAATTTCTATAGAGAACCTGAATTTTGGAATCTACAAAAAACCAAAAGTTACGTTAAAATGATCTTTGGGGGGGAGAGAAAAGCAATAGATGGGATCAAAATGATGATTTAAGACATTAACTACTTACACTGTTCCCAGATCTCTAAAAATAATAAAGAATAGTTTTGTGAGTTTTGTTGTTGTTTTTAGAATAAATTCATAAAAGTGCTGAAAAACAAGAAGGCACATAATCTATAGACTAGATACAGTAAGAAATTCCTGAAATATAGAAAGCAAATGAGATCCCTAGAGACTTAAGGAAAAGTAACCATGTGAAGTATAAGGATTAAAATCTCTTACTATATAGGAAAAAGGTAGATTTTTTTTAATATGAGGGAAAAGTTAAGACATTTGAAGAATCTATCAAAGAGGTCTAACTTCACTGGGAGGAGAAAAGAGAGAAAAGGAGAAAAGGAAAAAATCAGACAAGTAATAGAAAACATGCTCAGTGGAAAAAAGGTGTGAGCATTTAGATTAAAATAGCCCACTGAGTAAAACAGAGTAAATAATATAATACCAAAAAAAAAAAAAAAGTAATCTCTTTCAAAGTGAGGCACTGGGCTAAGTGATTTACATGCAATATATATTTTAATCCTCATAGTAAACCTGAGTTTGGAACCATCATTTTCCCCATGCTACAGATGAGGCAACTGATTAGAGAAATACTAAAAACCTTTGCCCAAGTTCATACAACTAGCATTAATGGAGCTATGTGCTTGATGAAATTTTAGTACACCTAAGATCCAAAAAAAATTCCTTAAAATGTTCATAAAGAAAAGTATCTCAATAAGATAAAGAAACAAGAAACAGACTGACATAAAACTCTTCTTCAACAACATTGGATTTTGGAAGACAAGAAGACCAAATGCACAGAGAAAATTATTTTGAATCTTGAAGTCTATATCCAGCAAAACAAATAACCATAAAATAAAGACATTTTTAGCCATTAAAGACTCAGATGAATAGTTGCTATGCAAGTGTAATTGTTTTTTGGTCCCAAAGGCAAACATTTTCAAGCCTAATTCCAATCAAATCTAAGAAACTGTCAAAACCTTTTGTTGAACCAAAATGGAATTTTACTATATTCAATACTTTAAAAACAAATAGAAACTTAACTGAAGAAAAAAAAGAAAAAACGCAAACAAAAAAACCCTCAGAATATTTGCATTGACTCCCACTGGAAAAAAAAAAAAAGACTCCCACTGAAGTACTAGATGGAAAGATGAAAAATTAATTAAGAAACAGAAAGATGTGCAATTTAAGAAATAATGTTTAACAAATAAATGAATAAAGGTTTTAATTTAACCTAAAAAAATACTGAAGCATAATGGAAGAACAAAAAGAAGAGGAAGAAGAAGGAGAAGAAATAGTAAACTCCCTTGGTAATAAAAACATGGGAGGAGAGTGATTAGGAAGAAAAATAAGAAAATTTAAAAATATTAATAAATAAATGACAATGAAGACACATATCAAAACTCATGACGTATAACTAAGGCAGTTGATAGAGGAAAATATATAGCTCTGTGTGTGTATGTGTGTGTGCGTTTGCATAAAACTCATTCATATCTATGCACACAATTTAAAATTAATAAGGAGTGACATCAGTGAAAATAGTGAAATAAGGACCTCTGAAGTTCCCCCCCTCCACTAAAGAAATTAAAGTCTGGCAAGAATTGTTAAAATTAACTTTTTCAGAATTCTGGAAATTAACCAAAGTCTTGTAGCAGTCCATGAAGCAGTTATTTCAGGAAACTGGCTGAATCTCGGTAAGAACAGTGAGTTTTGTGACATTTTAACTTGCCCTATTCCCAACTCCTTCTCCCCAGCCTACTTGCAGTAGCCTTGAAAATCAACACCCTTGCAATCACAGTGAGAAACAGCACCCTAGCAGCCTTTGGAAAAGAAAGAATGAAATGGGAACTCCCCCAAAGTCCCATTCCCAGAGAATTGTCATAATTTGTCCTATCTGGTCCTCCCCTGGAAAATTCCACTCACAGAGCTTTTCTTTATTTGACCTGACTCAGAGCTTGCTCAGTACAAATAGGATTCCCCTGAGCTTTTATTTAGGAAAAAAAAAAATCAGCAGCAATTGTTTAACATTATAGCTGCCTGAGGCAGTAATAACAGTTGGGACAAACAAAAATCTGATCAAAAAAATTATTTTAATTAAAAGAAAAAGGTGGGGAGTGAGATGTTCATAGGGGCTTTGAAAATGTCCAAAATATTCCTGGGAATCTCAAAGGCCACATGCAGGCATAGGGCTGTGCATGTATCTGTGGTTATTCACACATCCACAAAAGACCTGAGAAGGCTGCAAGTTCTCACTTCTGGCTGACTCTGGTGCTCTGCACCAACAAGAGGTGAAGGCTAAGGCAGAGTCATAAATTGCCTGCCTGAGTATTGAAGCATGCTCCCAACACACACACAGAGCGCTTTGGCAAATACTGGGAGATTTATTGGTTCCAGACATTTAAGAAGATCTCTATCCAACCATTAGATGACCGCTAAGCTAACTAAGTAGAGACTTCAGTGACTACACATAACAAAGAAAACAGACTTTACAGATTTAGATCAGAAAAGTTTCTAAACAAAAAAAAAAACAATTATTACGAATAGAAAAAAAAAAAAAAAACCTTGTGGAGGGGGGAAATCTGATTTCCAAAGTTGCCACATTATATGATTTTAAATGTCCAGTTTTTAACCAAAAAAATTACAAAACTATAAACAAATAAGAAATTATGGCCCATTCAACGGAAAAAAAAAATTAACAGAAATTTTCTCTGAGGAAGCTCAGACTAGACAAAGATTTTAAATAATCTTTTTTAAATATGTTCAAAGAACTAAAGGAAACCATATCAAAGAACTAAAGGAAAGTCTGAGAATGATGTCTCACCAAGTAGAGAAGATCAATAAAGAGATAGAAAGTATAAAAAGGAGCCAAATAGAAATTATGGAGTTGAAAAGTATAATAACTGAAATGGGAGATTCACTAGAGGAGCTCAACAATAGATTTGAGCAGGTAAAAGAAAGAATCAGAAAACATGAAGATAGGGCAATTGATATTATCCAATATAAGAAACAGGAAAAAATGAAGAAAAATAAACAGAGCCTCAGAGACCTATGGGACACCACCAAGTGTACTAACATAAGAATAATGGGACAGAAGGGCAGAGGAAAGGGGTAGAAAGACTATTTGAAGAAGTAATGGCCAAAAGCTTTCCAAATTTGATCCAAAACTTTAATCTGTATATCCAACAAGCTTAATGAAATCTACATAGGATAAATTCAATGAGATCCACACCTAGACATATCATAATAAAACAGTCAAAAGACGAAAGAGAATCTTGAAAGCTTCAAGAGAAAACTGACTCATGTACAAGGGATCTTCAGGAAGATTAACAACTGATTTCTTATCAGAAAGTAGGGAGTCCAGAATACAATGGAATGACATATCCAAAGAGCTAAAGGGGAAAAAAAAAACAACAAAACTCAACCAAGAATTCCCCATCTGGCAAAACCGTTCTTCAAAAATGAAAAAAAAATTAAGACATTCCCAGATAAACAAAAAGTGAGAGAATTCTTTACTAGCAGAAATTCTCTAGAGGAAATAATAAAGAGAGTCCTTCAGGCAGAAATAAAATGTCACTAAATTGTAATTCAAATACACACAAAGAAATACAGAGCACTGATAAAGGTAACTACAGATATAAATATAAAAGACAGTATAAATTTAGTTTTCATAAGTCCTTTTTTCTTGTATATGATTTAAAAGACAACTGAATAAAATAAATTATAAATGTTTCTATAAATTATGAAAGTATATTGAAAGTTTATTTAAAAATGATTATAAATGTACTATGCTGATGATCACAGGGTGTATCTAATTTGTGGTAATAGCGTAAAGGAGGAAGGAGGATGGAGATATTGCTGAGGAAAATTTTGTATACACTACTATAATTACGTTGGTATTAATCTGAATTAGATTGTTGTAAATTAAGATATTAATGGTAAGTCCAGGGCAACCACTAGGAAAATAACTCAAAAAAATATATAGTAAAAGAAGCAACAAGGGAATTAAAATGGTACACTAGAATATATAATTTAATACACCAATAGGAAAATGACAAAAGAATATGAACAAGTAATATTCAAAAAATAAAAATAACTATAAGTGGATGACAAATATATGAAAAATGACCAACCTCACTAGTAAGTTGGAAAATGTTTAAAATGGTGACATTTTAAATTCCTCAAATTAGCAAAACTTAAAGACCATATTGAAAAAGTATAAGAAAATGGGGACCCTTACACCATGGATATGGGAATAGAAATCAGTGCAGCCTTTGCAGAAGGCGTTTTGACTGACTACATAAAAATTTTAAATGCATATGTTCTTTGACCCAGTGAGAACAAGACCTTGAACAAGACATATCTCTGAATGTCTTAAAATATTTGTTCTGATAGTTGATTAAAATGATAAATGTAAAAATACTTTATAAATTCCTAACCTTTATAAACAACAAAAATAACAACATGCCTTTTTTGTCTTTGTGCCATGGCAGCCAGGAAAAGAATCCTTGTGGGGAGATACTCACCTTCTCTGAGAAAAAGTGAAAATTCTTTGCTTAAAACCATTTAAGGGTAGGATCTGAGCTTCTCAAACCTGAATGTGGGCAGACATCTGCCTACAGGAGAAAATGTTACAGAGAAGAAGGAGGAAAAAGGGAAAGGCAAAATAAAGGAGGGCATACTTTATGATGTGTCCCTTTTCCAAGACTCTTCACCTCCTCTTCCCCTAAAAAATCATCAGCAACATGACTAAATTCATCTGAAACTATGGATCCACCACATGTAACTCCTGTGTCCTACACAAGTCCGTATGTATTCCTAGGGTGTAAGCCCATCTCACGCACACACGTGAGCGCACACACACACACACACACGCTGCCCCATGACCCACCCACCCATCAACTACCCGGCACACATAATATTCTTTCTCACTTAGTTAATAATCTTACAGTCAACATGGAGTTTTCCAATGGCAAGATTATTCCTATCATATAGAGACTGCCATAAAAATAATGAAAGATCCCTCTTCTGGTGCAGGCGAATTCTTTCTTTACTTTCTGTGCTGGTGAATTGTTAAGAGCTGTAGTAAATCAACATTGGCTGGTTCCGGAAGATAGGATGCTCATATCTGTGACATCATCCAGGGGCCTTGGGATTGATCCACACTGTAATGCAAGGTCAAGGTCATCTGCACTGTAGAGAACTGTGTGATGCCAGTTCTCACCTGGCTACAAATGGCAGGAACCATTACCTGTTGGACCTTGAATGGGTCACTTCTTTTCTGAGGTTGGGATGATAATGCAATGAAATGAAATGATGTAGGTTAAACAACCTCATGCCTAGCGTAGAGAAGGCGTTATGCCTTCTAAGGCGTAAATACTAAGGTATTTTCTTAGTAAACAAATAAGTAATCTACTCAGTAAATTCACTTAGGACATTGTGTGAAGGATCAAACTGTTGCACCAGTATCAAAAGGTCTTATCCTGGAAGAAAAAAATCTCTAAGAAAAATTCAGTTTTCTTTCAGAAGGCAGGGATTAATCCATCGATTATGGAAATCTAAATCTTGGGGAGGATGAGAGAGGCAGAGAAGAGTAGAAAAAGGAGTAGGAAAAAAGAGGACAGAATGCTGGGGGGAAGGGGAGGAGAGAAAAGGAAGAAGGAGACCAAGAAATAATAACACACGAAACATTTTCACAGCATCTCCTGAGTGCCAGGCACTGCTCTAAGTGCCTCACATATATTACCTCATTTAATCCCCACAATAACCCCATGAGTCAGGGACTCATACTATGTCCATTTCACAGATTGATAAATTGAGGTACAGAGTAGTTAAGTTACCTACCCAAGATGCACACTGAGCCAGAACTTAAACCCCTTCCCTCTAGCACCAGAGTCCAGGCTCTTTCCTACTACGCCACTCTGCCTCTTGGGAAAATGGAATATGGAGAAAATTCCCAATTCATCCATTGTTCTACTGGAAGATGAACTGAGTCCCCAACAAATCTCTCTCTCTTGTGCTTGCTCATTCACGGCTCTGATGGTACTTTATTGGAAATCTCAGCTCACTGGTCTACTTCCCACTAAACTACTTCCCTGTGGGCAGAAATGCATCTTCCATCTGTGAATCAGGATTGCCACAGGAAACTCTTGCCTGCATCTTAACACCTGCCATTCATTAGACACTGAATCCAGTGGAGCTCTTGTGGGGTCTGGAGGTCTTTAGATCACCAGCACAGCATTTCTGGGAGGCTGGTATGTTTGGAATTGTCTTGTCATTCTGCTGGAACCCTCTAACTTTTCCAGCTGCTCTTGGGGAGTCACCATTCAACAATGCAACACGCCTGCCCCCAATACTGGTGCAGACTTCGTAATTCCTTAGGACAATCCTAATTTCATAAAGCTGACTTTTTCTCAATCTAAGCAATTTACTAAGTGTTTAAGAGTTATAACTGTGATTTGTTAAGTCAATATAAGACTTTTTATGTAGATAAATTTGCAAGTAAGAGAAAATCCTTTGTTAGTCCACACATTTTTCTTAGCCACTTTGCTAACAATATTCAGGAAGCCGTGACCTGAAAAGTCAGTTATACACACACACACATGCACACACACACGTCTGGAGAGAGAGAGGGGCAGACAGACAGAGGAGGGGGAGGGGTGGAAAACACATTTTAAATGTTTTCATTTTTTTAATTACAGAATTACATTAGAATTAATTAATTTCCTATAAGTAGGAAAAAAACAGAAAATGCAATAAGCAAAATAGAGAAGGAAAAATATCCCCTGCCAGAAGTAACTGCCTTTAGTGTTTTAATATATACTCTTCCAGATATTTCTCTATACATGCATATTTATACAAAAGTGTGATTATACATGCTGCTTTTAAGCTGCTTTTTCCCCTTAACATTGTGAATAACATTGTTCAAGTTTTCCATGCTTTTTCTCATTGCTCTGACTGTACTTTATTGGACCTTTCCATCACTTTTTATGACCTCAAAGTATTCTATAAAATGAATGTATCCTATTTACTTTACCAATTCCCTCCTCTTGGACATTAGATTGATTCCAATTTTTTGCTCTTATAAACAATTCCTTAATTGTCCCAACATTCTAAACAAATGCACTCATCTGAAAGAATGGAACCCCAAAACTACACTACCAGCAGTGGTCTGAAATAGTATGGAGTCCACTCTTACCCTGAATTTCATTTTCTCTCTGGATTTTTAATTTTTAGAGTCCTTCTTTCCTATCACCAAACCATTTTACCCATCCAAACACTCCACTCTTGATCCTTCTCTCCCTTCCTGGCTACTCATCTACCAGTTTTTCTGAAACAACTTTTTCTTTTTTATTAACTCTATTTCTGCATATTCTCTCCTTTGCTTTCATCCATTCACCCTTTGTCTTTTTGACTCAGACTATACTTTGAAGACTACTGTACAAAAGGTACATGCAAAACCCTGTGGAGATCAAAGGGTGAATACAGCACATCCCGAGCCCTAAAGGAGGTGAGTCTAATTGGAGATGCAAGGTACACAGACACAGTGGTATCCCAGTAAATTGGCTCTCCGGGGTGGGGGGGAGGGGTGGTTGGGGAACCTTGATGTGTAGGTTTGCCAATTTCCATGCTATAAAATATTCCTACCATGGCCAAGCTACCAACATGATGTTACAGAGCCCAGAGGCGGGAAGAGATAGATGCACATAAGCCAACTCCAGGGCATGACTGCATGTGCATGAAAAGCTAAAACACACATATATGTGTGCATACATATGTATGTGTGTCATATACATGTGTGTATATACACATATATGGATGGATTTCAGCTTTTCATATACATGCAGTCCTGTATGTATGTATATACAACCAGAGCAGATATTTATGAGTAGGCGACCATGTCATCATCATCTTCTTCATCAGCAACATTTATTGAGCATTTTTAATATGTCCAGCCCTGCATTCAATGTTTTATATGCATTGCTTTACAGCACACTCTTAGGATGAGTTATCATTACTACTGCCACTTTTACAATTTTACCCTTGCAAAATTGAAGTTTGTTTTTGTTTTTAACATCTTTATTGGAGTATAATTGCTTTACAATGGTGTGTTAGTTTCTGCTTTATAACAAAGTGTATCAGCTATACATATACATATATCCCCATATCTCCTCCCTCTTGCATTTCCCTCCCACCCTCCCTATCCCACCCCTCTAGGTGGTCACAAAGCACCGAGCTGATCTCCCTGTGCTATGTGGCTGCTTCCCACTAGCTATCTATTTTACATTTGGTAGTGTATATATGTCCACGCCACTCTCTCACTTCGTCCCAGCTTACCCTTTCCCCTCCCTGTGTCCTCAAGTCCATTCTCTATGTCTGCGTCTTTATTCCTGTCCTGCCCCTAGGTTCTTCAGAACCTTTTTTTTTTTTTTTTTAGATTCCATATATATGTGTTAGCATACGGTATTTGTTTTTCTCTTTCGGACTTACTTTACTCTGTACGACAGACTCTAGGTCCATCCACCTCACTACAAATAACTCAATTTCGTTTCTTTTTATGGCTGAGTAATATTCCATTGTATATATGTGCCACATCTTCTTTATCCATTCATCTGTCAGTGGACACTTAGGTTGCTTCCATGTCCTGGCTATTGAAAATAGAGCTGCAATGAACATTATGGTACATGACTCTTTTTGCATTATGGTTTTCTCAGGGTATAGGCCCAGTAGTGGGATTGCTGGGTCATATGGTAGTTCTATTTTTAGTTTTTTAAGGAACCTCCATACTGTTCTCCATAGTGGCTGTATCCATTTACATTCCCACCCACAGTGCAAGAGGGTTCCCTTTTCTCCACACCCTCTCCAAGCTTTATTGTTTGTAGATTTTTTGATGATGGCCATTCTGACTGGTGTGAGGTGATACCCCCTTGTCAAAATTGCAGTCTTGAAGAGGAAAACCATTTGCCCTTGGTTGTTCGATGCAGTAAGTCATGAAGCCAGGATGAAATCAAGGCTCATCTGATTCCAGAGCCCAGGCTCTGATGACTGTCCTCTCTTGCTGCTTCATGTGAGGGAGCCAGGCCTCAGGTCTCCACACTGTGGATTCCAAGAGTTCACATGTCACAACTAAGGAGCCAGCCTGCCACAACTAAGGACCCCACCTGCCACAACTAAGGAACCTGTGAGTCGTAACTAAGTAGCCCACCTGCCGCAACTAAGACCCAGCAGAATCAAATTTAAAAAAGAAAGAAAAAGAAAAAAGGAAAGAAAATAATTAGTATGAGTCTTGGTCCCTAGAACACTGATCAGCAATATCTGTAGAAGAATCACCTGAGCAGCTTCTTTGAAATGAGGTACCCACCCCAAATATTTTAATTCCATAGCTTTGGGGTGGAGCCTAGGTATCTACATGTTAAACAAGCTGTCAGGGTTCTAATGGTTCTGATAAACTTGGCTCAAGGACCACCAGTTGGGAAATGAGACCTTGGGACCTTGGGTCTAGGTCAACATAAAAGCCCTGCTATGGTTTCAATGTTTGTGTACCCCCAAAACTGATATGTTGAAATCCTAACTCCCAAAGGTGATGGTATTAGGAGGTGGTACCTTTGGGAGGTGCTTAATTCATGAGGTGGGGAAGCCCTTATGAATGGGATTAGTGATCTTATAAAAAAAGACCCCACAGAGCTCCCTAGCTTCTTCCACCATATGAGGACACAGAGAGAAGGTACCATCTATGAACCAGGAAGAGGGACTTCACCAGGACACCTTGATCTTGAATTTCTCAGCCTCCAGAACAGTAAAAAATAAATTTCTGTTGTTTATAAGCTACCCAGTCTGTGGTATTTTGTTGTAGCAGCCCAAATGGACTAACACAAGTCCCTAGGGCCCAGGTGAGATAATAAATAGGTTTGATCCCTGTGCTAATTTCAGTGGGTAGTGGCTTTCCTGAGAGTGATCACAAGATCAGCAGATTGATTAGTGCTGCCTGCCACGGGTGCAGGAATAGGAATAAGGATCTGCTTGATGTGTATCTGCCAACCCTGATCAAGGGCCAAGATGAGCTTCACAGCTGTTCCATACTGCAAGATATCAGTCTTCTGCAACTTCTGGCAAGAGATCTTACCAAAATAAGCTACACTCCTTCCATTAGACACTGACTATTATTAGCATGCATCATAGAACTTTCGTTACAGCAGTCATTAAGATTGGAGTAGGATTAAAAGCCCAGGTGTTATTGATGGCAACCATCCCAGACCTGCCTTTGTGTTTTTCACAGCCTCTTCTTACAGCTGCCTCACTGATGTCCACAGCAAACCTCACTTTCCTACTGAACGCACATTCAGCAACTCAGCACTGGGGCCTGGGATGCAGTGCTAGTGAGACAGACTTTCTGCTCCTCTTCCCCCTCTGCAGGAATTAGCCCAGCCAGAGGACCTAGACAGACTGAAGTAAGATAAGTGCCACAGGAAGTGAGGAGCCGTGTCCACCTTGTACACAGCTGTCTGCCCAGTATCCAGTGCACAGCTGAAAGGCTCGGCACACAAGAGACACTGATAAATATCTATGGGATGAAGGAAGGAAGGAACAAAGGAAGGAAGGAAGGAAGCGGGGAAGGAAAGAGGGAGGGAGGGAGGGAGGAAGGAGTGAATTGGTATTAGACCAACCAAGTGACAAGTGAAAAATCAGAGGCTCCAATGAGCCTGGCCCCCTGACCCTCATATAAAATGGCTGATGAGTCCCAAATAAGGGTTTTCTCCCACAGCAGAGGATCTAGGGAGACGTTGCAGGTCTACCCCTACACAACCCTGTGCTAATTGAGGGGCCTGGCTTTACTCTTTCTCTGCTTTTTTGAGATCTTGCAGTTGTTTTGTTTTGTTTTGTTTTGTTTTTTAGATAATTGTTTTTTGTTTGGTTTGGTTTTTTGTTGTTTTGTTTGTTTGTTTGCTTTTGCCACGCCATGCAGCATGTGGGATCTTAGTTCCCCAACTAGGGATCAAACCCACGTCCCCTGCAGCAGAAGCATGGCATCTTAACCACTGGACCACCAGGCAAGTCCCAAGATCTTACGGTTTTTAATGGGTGATTTTATCACCAGGGAATTGGATCAGATAGGAGCATTTAAGACTGATTTTGGGAGTTCTGCTCAGATGACAAGATATATGTAAATAATCACCACCCTCCCAGTATCCATAACAACCCCGTCCTTTCCCTCCACTCTCCATGCCAACCATATGAGGTCTGCCCTCCCCAGGCCAACTGGGCTTCTAACTGTCCACCCCTTAATTTTTGCTTTTCCCATGCTACTTCATTTTCCATTCCTAGATCTCAGCATCCTTGAATAATGATCATAGTAAAAATTATAGTAAAATTCACCAAATGCATCTTCTGTGCTGGGTACCATACCCCACTTTACATGGATTCCCTCATTTTATCTTCCCTATGGCTCTGAGAGAGGAACTATTGTCATCCCCATTTTATAGATTAGAAAACCAAAGCTGAATCTGTCTCCTCCTTGAAGCCTGTCCTGACTGCCCCCAGCTGACAGTTTTTCACCTTCCTCTCATTTCCCACCCTTCTCTGGAGCCTGTCATAGCCACGCCCCCAGGCCCCAATGTGTCATTCTTCATCTCTGTCTGAGTATATCTGCGGAGCCCTAGTGACAGTCATGACTAACACATTGCGTTAGGGCTACTGTAACTAATACCACAGACTGAGCAGCTTAAACAACAGAAAGTTATTTTCTCACAGTTCTGGAGGCTGGACATCCAAGGTCAAGACATCAGCAGGGTTGGTTTCTTCTGAGGCCTCTCTCCTTGGCTTGTAGATGTGTCTTCACATGGTCTTTCTTCTGTCTGTGCGTGTCTGTGTCCTAATCTCCTCTCCTTATAAGGACACCAGTCACATTGGATGAGGGCCCACCCTAATGACCTCATTTTACCTTAATTACCTTTTTAAAGAACTTATCTCCAAATACAGACACATTCTGAGGTGCTGGGAGTTAGGACTTCAACACAGAAATTTGGACGGGACACAATTCAGTCCATAACATATGTGAATCATGATTTGTAGTCCACAGAGAAGAATCTCATTTGTTACCTCTTCTGGCTGTACAGTAAACCCAGGCAGTAAGGAGAATAAGCATTATTATTACTGTTGCTGTTACCATCATAATCATCGCCGTCTTCCCCTCCCTGGCCCCCACCTCCCGATAGAAAAGTTCCAGCTTCACCCAGGGAATAATAGGCAGAGTTGGGGCTGCAGCTTAGGCCTCCTGACACCATGTCCTCTCTTATCTGCATGGCATGGGGACAGAATGGCATTGTTGGTGCCTCCACTTGGTTTTACAAGCTAGCACAGGCGGGTCTCAAGTGTGTCTTTTCCTCTGGGCTGTAACACCAAGTCTCAGGGTGGGAGCCGGGCAGGGTCTCTCCAGTCACAGTGTCACAGGGTCATTCTGTGACCCAGCACAGACCACTTCAGCAAACAACTCTTCACAGTGTTTTTACCTGGAAAGCACAGTTCACTCCTGCTGAGGAAAAAGAGTCACCTGAGGGCTAAGGAAGCTGACCCAGCAAAGTGCCGGGGACAAGCCTGCCCCCAGTAGGGGCTCCCATTCCCCCAGAGCACACAGTGGTGCCCTGGAACAGAGCAGGCCTGCCCTGCCCAGTGGACGGTTAGCCAGTCCCCAGACTAGAAGTGGAAGAAGCCACTAGGAGCCACCTCCACACCCAGACAAGCAGCTCACAGCCTCAGCAGGTCAACAGTATTGTTTTTACCTATAAAAGGCAGAAAGGAAAGAGACGGTCTGAGGCCCTCACTCCCCTGCGTGTGCCAGGACCTGTGAGTCTCCTCCTTGGGTTCCTCCTGGCCAGAATGTTCCCCTCGGACAGTGTCACAGGTCTCCCCTGCCCCACACTGAGGCCTGGGTTGGCCTGCGGGAGGGGTGTGTCTGAGCCGGAAACGGCCTGACGGGAGCCTCTGGGGGCAGATGCAGGCTGCGGCCCGGCCTCCTGAAAGGTACTCTTCTTTCCTCTCAGTTCAGAAGCCTGGGCTCCCTCTGAAGTCACCACACACATGGCAAACTTCTTCTCCCCGAGCCAGCCCAGCGTGGTTCCCTCCAGCACATCAGGCCCTGGGGCCTCTGTGTTTATGCCCTGACCCATGGCTGAGGCCTGTTTTCTCTCCCGGGCTGTGACCTGACCTCCCAGGATGCCTGTCCTACATCTGTTGATTTTTCTCCTTCCTGTCTTCTCGCATTTTCCCCATCTTCCCCATCTGCAAATGGCATTTCTCGGGGTGTGACAGAGGCTCCAGACCACAGGTATGAGTCCTGTCTTTGCTGGGCCGCAGCCCTTTCCAATCAAAGGCAGACGCCTGCGGTGCCCTGTCCTGGTGGGGAGAGAGGACCGCGTCCTGTCCTAGCAGGGCAGTCAAAGGAGACTTTGTGCTTGGGGGGCTGCTCTCTCCTCCCCCTTCACTACTGTTAGTTCAAAAAGACTACCTCCCCTGTCTGGGGGCTCCCGCTCTGCCTGGGGGAACAAGGTAGTGCAGAACCAGCAAGTGATCTGGACCCCCAAGAGCTGTGGGTTCGAATCCTGCACATCCTTTCTTAGCTGCCTGTAACTTCCCTCCTCTGGAATGGGGGGGGGGGGGGAGGCTGCATGTGGATGCGGGGATACACAGCCACCCCGGCGAGGATCTGGTCAGGGTGTGGTGGCAGGGTCTGCGGAAAGGCGCAGCGCCTCGGGGGCACACTATAGTGCCAACAGCCTTCCCACCCCACCCCACAGGGCCCAGCCCACCACGGGAAAAAAAAGCACCGGGGGCCCCATCCATCATGCTCCCACGTGACCTGCCCCTCTCAGTGTGGAACCCCGTCCTTGGGGAGCTGCCCCAGAAAGGAGGTCCAGCATCATTCCACATCAACCTCTCATGACCCAGACTTCTGTTTCTTAACAAAATCACATTGTCACATTGTGTGTTGAATAATAAGGTCCTCTTTTTAACAAGAGATAGAGATAAATCAATTTGTAAAAAAAAATGTCAAATTTCTACCCAGACTGGCTACTTCCTACTTTGGGATTTGAAAGGCTCAGAGTCAACAGGATCCACAGAGCCCCTACCTGCTCCTGTTTGCAAGGAAAACTAGACTAACGTCCTCTGTGTAGCCAGGAGGGGCCATATTTTGTTGCTGACACATGATCAAGGTGGGGTTGCATAAGTATCCCCACCTTAAACATTCCCTCCTTTCCCCCTTCCCCACTCCCCCTTCCCCACCCAGTGCATTTCACTAGGCATCTCCCCCCAGTACTCCCTGAGGGGCTCCTGTTGGTGGAAAGAGCCCCACTTTTTGAGTTTAAGTCTTTCAGGTTCAAATCCCAGCTCAGTTCCTTATGGGCTGTGTGACTTAGGGAAGTTGCTTAACCTCTCTGAGCCTCAGTGTCTTCATCTGCAAAATCAAGAGGGCTGGCGGCAACCTACTCCTCTTGGGGCTGATGGGCAGATTGGACAAGACGCTGCTCAGAAAGACTGTGGTGCAGGATTGGAGCTGAGCAGAGGGTAGCCTCCATCATCACACGCTGTCTTCTACCCCCATCCCAAACCGATAGACGCTTCCCAGCCCTGGTCCTCCAGCAAGGCAGTGCCCCAGGCAGCAGGACCCTCTGGATCCTCTCTAGTTGCTGTCTGTCCACCCCAGCAGGGCCTCCCTCAAGTGAGCCCGAGGCAGAACTAGCCAGGCTGGGAGGGGCCGGGGAAGGTTGCCTGGGAAGGAGGCTGGTGGGCAGCAGAAGGAGACTGGGAAATAAACCGCAGACCCAAATTTGGATTTTCATTAAATCTTCCCAATTATAAAGGTAACACTTTATGGGAAATTTAGGTTGCTATTATGGAAAATCTACAAAGTACAAATGAAGTAAAATAAATATTTAAAAGCTTATGACGCCCCCCAGAAATAGAGACACAGATGTAGAGAACAAACGTATGGACACCAAGGGGGGGAAGGGGGAAGGGGGATGAATTAGGAGATTGGGATTGACATATATACACTAATATGTATAAAATAGATAACTAATAAGAACCCGCTGTATAAAAAAAATAAATAGTCTTAAAAAAAAAAAAGCTTATGATGTCCCCACACTGAGAGCAGCCCTGTAGGGGATTGGATCCTTTCCTACAGCTTGTTCACTAGTCCGTGACATCCTGTTTGTAACCCAGCTTTGCAGCCTGACTTTGGGCTCTGATAGTAAATGGTCATAAGCAGGAGGCAATGATATTACTATTTCCCAATTTTATTAATAAAGGTATTCAGGCTCCAGAGAACTTGGCCAAGGTCACAGAGGTCAAGATCATATAAAAGAGCCACTTGCATTATATCCACCAGCTGCTGGTGATCATCTCCACCTCTGGAAAATAACCCCAAATGAAAACAATGGAATTAACAATCAACCCTTGGCTTTGGAACTGGGCTTCACTCTTTCTGAAGGACTTTGATGACTTGTTTCCTCCTGTCCTTCCAACACCCCTGCGAGGTATGCAGAGGGGGCTACTATTATTCCCACTTCATAGACGAGGCTCTAAGAAATTAGTGACTCTGCTGAGGTAGCATAGATGGAGGCGGGGATGAAAGCAGACTCAGGTTGTCCCCTTGAAACTCCGGCGGCCCTAGGCTACCCCAGGGAGCTTAGGCGGAGTGAAGGAGGGAGCAAAACAGGAGGGAAGCGTCCTGAAAGAAAAGGCAAAGTGAGGACCACAGACAACGCGTCTCTGCCTCCAATTCCTCCTCCACTGCAGAGTCCACAGCGAGGTCTCCACACAACAACCTCAACACATTCTATGCCTCCAGAATAGAAGGCAGCTCAACTCCTCCCTCTCAGGCCAAATATGCCCCCGTAAAGCCTTTTTCCAGATGATTGATTACGGGTCAGAACCCTAATCAATCTCCCGTGTCGCTGGAACACCGTGCTCTGAGCCTCCCTTTAAACGCAGGGGGGGCTTTACTTTTGAAATAGCAGTTTCCAGGGTGCTTTCCACCCACGCCGTAATGTCCCTGAATTCACATTGCGTACCTGGCAACAGACTTCAACGTGCTGTGTTCATGCCTGACTCTGACCTCCAGCCGGGGGCTCTTTGGGAAGGAGACACACCCCATGGAGGCACGGAGAAGGCCCAGTGGGAGCAGGCTGGCAGCACCCAGCTCCGCCAGGAGCTCTGATGGTGGAGGCTCCCCTATCCTCCTCCCCTCGCTCCTGAGTGTGAGACGGGCTGGGGAACTGCAGGGACATCGGGCAGAGTCACGACTGGCAAAGAGATGCTCTTGGTCATGAAGAGAATAGCTATCCTTCAAGCACTTACTCGGGGCCCAACACTCAGCTCAGTGCTTTACATTTGTTCATCATACTCTTTCAACCGCAAGGAACAGAAAGAACATTGAGAAGTCATTGGCTCAGGTGACCCGAAGGCCCAGGGGTGGTCCCGGCACAACTAGGCCCAAAAGCATGAACAGTGAATGGTGTCATGAGGCGTTCTCTCTCATTCTCTCTCTGTCTCTCTTTGTGTCTCTCTGTCTCTGTTTCTCCCTCTTTCTCTCGGTCTGTCTTTCTCTGTGTCTCTGCCCCTCTTCTCTGTCTCTTTCTGTGTGTGTCTCTCTCTATATACCACTCTCTCTGAGTTTCTCTCTGTCTCTTTATGTGTCTCTGTTTCTCTGTCTCTGTGCCTCTCTCTTTCTCTCTGTCTTTCTCTCTTGCTGTCTCTGTCGCTTTCTCCTCTCTGTCTCTCATATGCTCAGAGGTATTTATGTTACGTGGGTGTCTTCACAGAGCTTTCATGTCTGAGTTATCATCTGGGATTTCTATCAGCCTCCGTCTGTTTCCAGAACAGTGTGCAAACAGTAACATCCAAAGCTTAGAAAAGAAGGGACATAAAGCATTTTTATTTGCTCTGACCTGAAAGACCATAGGATCCAGAATGTGTGAAAGGAAACTAGAAAAAGGAAGGAAGAACAGATCGGTAGGCCTGGTCACAGCCCACAGAAGCCTCTCAGACCCAGTTGTGCATAAAACCAGCCCGCAGCACACGCCTCGTGTCCAGTGGGGCAGCCTTCTGGACCACTCCACCTTGCCTATCAGAAGCACGCAGAGCCTGGGGTGAAATTCTGACTCTACGGCTTTCTAGGGTGTGATCTTGTGCAAATGACTTCACTGCCCTGAGCCTCAGTCCCCTCCACTGAAAACAGGACCAATAATTCCTACTGTGGAGGAGTGTTGTGAGGATTAAACCCACGTAAAGCCTTTAGCATGGTGTTTGGCACGTGACAAGGGCCCCATCAATGGTGATGGTGGTAGTGGTGGTTGATGAGACGGCAGTGGAGGTGGTGACGCTAGTGATGGTGGAAATGCAGGTGCCGACGGCAGCGGTGGTGGTTGTGTTAGAGGTGGTGGTGAAGATGGAGCACGGGATCCGCTGGCAGTAATGGTGATGGTGGTGATGCATTGGTAGCGCAGGGGAGCATGGGAGAGGTGGTGAAGATGGCGGGGGGGGAGGTCATTGTGGTGGAATCTGCCGGTTCGTCCCTCTAGTTTCTACAACCCACTTGCACTTTAGGACGACCAGGCGCATCCGTGACTGAGCCTTCCTGCTTTCAGACTCGCTTCTCCCTACGGGACTTCCAGAATCACTAGTCAGCACGCCTGTCCCTTCAGCCCCGTTCCCACAGTCATTGAGCAGGAGTCATTCACCTTGGTAAGTACTGAGCCAGGCTCGGGGCTGGGCCCTGGGGGGACCATCGTGAATAAAGACGCCCTCTCTCTCTCATCCTTGTGCTTGCCATTTCCTGCTTCCTAAGTGCTTATCCTTCCAAGCACAGTGTGGCTTTTTTACCAGCTCCCCCTACTTTTCTCCCCATCTCCCTATCCACTCTGAAGACCTACTTCTTGGTGTTTGTTGTACTTGAGGTCTTGCACTAGGGAAACACAAAGTGAACCCCCAAAATACAGATTTTTTTTCCCCTCAATACAACTAAGAACTTCCTCCTGCCTTGCCCCAAAGTTACCGTGAGGAAATTCCTCAACATTCAGAGAACAAGCTCTAAAAACCTAGGTGAGCCTCAGAATTGCAAAACCAAATTGGATTTAGAACAGAAGGATCAAGAAATAAGTAACAGATTTTAAGACACTATTGACTCAGAAGGCATTTTACCGTAAAGTGAGGTGAAGCTTCCTGAGAGATGGAAAAATCGCTGTGCCAGCAAGGTTTACAGAAAACATGTTGTCTGTAGAGATTTCAATAAGGTTAATAAAAGGGAGGAAACATCAGACCCAGAACCAGAGGCCTAGGTTCAGGTCCTGGCCCTTTAGTAACTAATCATTCAGTCTCCCCCAGCCCTCAGTTTCCACATTGCAAATTGGAGATAAACGTGAAACTGGCCTCCATCAGGGTGAAGAGACTGGTTTTTAAACCGTGAAGAGCTCTGCAAAGATGAGCCTTTTTTATCCTTCTAATCATTTGAACATCTTTCTAGAACAACCCAACTTTCATCCCTCAGTGTAGGGCTGTGGTTCCCAGCTGTCCCAGGGCATTATCTCATTCTGTTTTCAAGCCCCTTCCCGAAAATCTAAATTGTAATGAGGTCAGTGGTCAACTCTCGTGCATGAGGGTCAGGGCTGAATTGCACTGAACTGTGATCTGGGATGAGTGTTATTAACAGACGCCTCTGGTGCATTGAGGTTGGAGGTCAGCAAATATTTTGCATACATGTGTATCTTCCTGGACTTGGCAGCGTATTCCTGCGGAACTTTCCAGGAAAACAAGGAATGGAGTGATTTGGTTTTTTTAATCTACTAAGCCCTTTTCTGACAGCTCCATTCCCACCAGCCTGGAAATTTGTAAGGGGTAAGGTGGAGAGAGTTAAGTTGAGTAACACCAAAACTTTCAACTGAGACTCACTTAGAGAACATTATTGTAACATAGCATGAAGAGCAATGCCTGGTATGTCCTAATTTGAGAAATATTTGGGTTAGCTGATTGCTGGGTAACTGAACGCCTACATTCACCCACCCACTCTTCCCTCTACCTGCAATTTCCACTGCCTTAGCTGGTTACTTTTTTTTTTTTTTTTTCAAAACTCAACTCAAGTTTTCCTTTTCTGGGAAGCCTTCTCCGACCACCATCCTCCACTCCCATTCCCTCCAAATGGTCGCAGAACAACTTGGACATACATCTCTAGACTCCTCTCCCACTGTACTAGAATCATTGGTTAAGCCGTGTTCCCTCCACCTCACAGCAAGATCCTTAAAAGCAAAGTCTGTGCCTTCTTTCCTTATATTTCCACATCTCCGAACCTGAGGAAATTGAAATGAAGCTGCTAATTGGTGTCAAGGGCTCATTTGGAATCCATTCTCTCAGCATTCCAGCATTGCAGGTGACAACTCTATCGATGGAGAGATAACCCAAAACAAAGGTGAACGTTTTGCCTGGAAATTTTTTAAACTGAAGTCCAGAAATCAGTGGTGTCAAGGTTAGAAAAAGTCTTCTTCTACCCACGCATGGCCTTAAACACCATGAGCATCAAAGGGAATGAATCTGGGGTCTCCCAAGGATCGGAGCCTGCAAAGGAGATGCTTCAGTGATCCTGGCTTTCCCACTAACAGCGTGGTCTGGCTACGGCTGGGCCAGGCTAGCTCTAGACACTTGGCTTTCTCCTTCACCCCACTAATGATCTCTGACTCCTGAGAGAACTGCAGGATCCTCAGCGACGCAAGGGGACACCTGCCCTAACCCCCCATCTGTAGCTCACCACTTCTGAAAACATTGGTTTGATTGCATTTCTAACACATGGGAAGATACCCTAAGCTTCTCATAGCCACGTGGTGCTCTCCGAATCCTCCCCACATTCCACCACGCATCTGCCACTGTCAGAAGTTGGGTCTGGTTGGGAGCCAAGAAATTCTCATGAATCCCGAACCAGAAGACTTTTTTGCAACACATCTGTAAGTACGAACGTTCTTAGCTGTATGTTCGTACCTTGAATCCCAAGCCTTGGCCGATGAGGCCAATGGGACTGTGTCTTCCTGCAAATCAGGAGATGTCTATCCACCGACTGAAGAGGAGAGTCTCTTTTAAAATCGCAGTACAGATTAACACAGCGGAGGAAAGTGACTCAATCTGCCTTGAGTCTGAGAATGTAGCTGGATGGTCCCCTGAAGAATGGCTGCACGGGGTTTAATTCAGCCTTGCAAATAACTTTTCAGCTACTTGTCCAGGGCACTGCCGGGTGCTGAGAAAAGAATTAAAACTTATCCCACAGAACACTAGATAAAGGACTTGAAGAAGCCAATTACAGAAGAAGAGGTGCAAATGGCTTAAAAACATACAAAAGTATGTGTTGCTTCATCCATAATTTTTAAAAAGCAAATTAAAATGACAATAAGGAACCATTTTATCCCCAATCAAATCACTACTGATGTTATAGAGTTAAACGAACAGTCTTGGAAAAAGGACAGTCAAGTAAATAAGCACATATTTCCACTGGATGAGGGAATGTGAAATGGTAGCTTTCTGGCAGATTACTTACAAATGTTGAGTCAAACCCTGCAAAATGTACCCATGCTTTCACTCAGCAGTTCTACTTCTAAGAATCTATTCTAAGGAAATAGTCAGTGCTTATCTTTGTGACATGTATACAAGGATCCATATTGCTGCATTGTTTAACTAGGAAAAATCTAGAAACAATGCAGTTGAACAATATGAATGTATGAATGTTACAATAGGCACGTATATAGAACATTATGGAATGCTATGCAGCTCTGAAAAACCATTCTAATAAGATTCAGCAAACATTTTCTATCAAGTGCCAGAGGGTAAATATTTTAGGCTTTGTGGGCCAAGAGGCAAAAATCAAGGATATTGCATAGTACTCATAATAATGAGAGAAAACAAATTTTTTATTGACAAATTCAAAATGAATTAATGATTGAATTTTTTTTTTGGTAATACAGGCCAATGAGTGAGAATAATCTAATTCTTTTTGGAATAATAACATTTGCTGAATTGGGGTTCAAAGACAGTTTTCCTTATCATCAAATTGATTTCAAATATTCATCTGTAACAAGCACACTTAGTTTTCAGGCTGAAGATAAACAGACCAAAACTGGCCATTGTCTGCATTTGCTGGCCCCTATACTATAAAGGAATGCTGGCTAACATGGAAGAATGTTCATGAACTATTGTTAAGCAGACTCTGAAACAGTAAGAGCAGTGTGTGGAATGGTCATCCCTGCTTTCACCAGATATCTCCAGCTCTCTGTCTTTCCAGCCACTGGGTAGAACTGCATTTCTTGGCCCCCTGGGGATTGCATGGGACCACATGACTAATTCTAGCCAATGGGTCTCAAGTGGAAATAACACATGTCACTCCAAAGCCACAGACTGGGAGAAAATATTTGCAGATCACATATCTGACTCCTATCCAGAATATATATATATTTTTTAACACTCTCAAAACTCGATAATAAGAAAATAAACAGTGTGACTTTTTTAATGAGCAAAAAATTTAAACCGACACTTCACTGAAGAAGACTTACGGATAGCAAATAAGCATACGAAAAGATAGCCAACATCATTAGCCATTAGGGAAATGCAAATTAAAACCACAGATACTATCTCTTACCTATTAGGATGGCTTAAATTAAATTTTTTTAAATTTAAAACTGACAATACCAAGTATTGGGAAGTAAAAGAAGCCACCGGAATTCTCATACACTGTTGGTGGGAATGCAAAATGGTACAGTCATTTTGGAAAGGTTTCTTATAAATTTAAACATATTTACCATATGACCCAACAATCTTGCTCCCAGATATTTACCCAAGTGAAGTAAAAACCTATGTTCACAGAAAAACCTATACCTGAATGTTTATAGCACCTTTATTTGTACTCACCCAAAACTAGAAACAACCCAAATGTCCTTTCCCTGGAGAATGGACCAGCAAAGTGTGGTACATCCTTACAATAAACTACTTCTCAGCAATAAAAAGGAATGGAACTCTTGAAAAATACAACAACATGGATGAATTTCAAATGTATTTTCTAAGTAAAAATAGATCCAAAAGTTTACATATTGTAGAACACCATTTATATTATACTGTGGAAAAGGCAAAATTATAGGGACAGAGAAATGGTTGCCAGGTGCTGGGTGTAGGGAGCAGGCACCGGCTACAAAGGGGCAGCATGAAGGATATTTTGGGGTGTTGATAGAACCATTCTTGATCTTCATTGTGGTATTGTTTAAAATTCATACAGCGATACACCAAAAAAGTGAATTGTACTATATATAAATTTTAAAATAAAAAATTTTTGAAGTTATTAATGTCCATACAAAGGAAAAAAGAGAGAAAGAAACACAAGCACCACTGCCTGGGCCACAGGGATGGGCAGCTCAGCCCTGCTCAATCCAAAGAGCCAGCCAGGCTTTTGGCCCTTCTCTGGGTCCAGTGTGGGTATAAGTGGAGACAGAGACCCCGATGGGGAAGTTGACGTAGCATTACCCTCTAGCGCTGGGCCTGTGGGCAAAGGGAAGCCTGAAGTCACTGGAGCTGTCCCATGGGCACCTTCAGTGAAGACCTAGAGAGGCATCTCCCAGCACATGACTCGTTGCCCTCTGGTTAGTCTAATCAAGTAGTTTCCTGTCTGCAGGCAGAGGTTCTACCACAACCACCTGAGTTTTCGACTTCTCTTCTATTAGACCCAAAGCCTCCTGAACAGAAACAAGTGGAAGGCAGAGGCAGCAGCCTAAATGATCACATGAAAAGATGCTCAACATCACTAGCCATTAGGTAAATGGAAAACAAAACCACAATGAGATACCACTTCATACCCGTTAGGATGGCAATAATCAAAAAGATGGGCAATAACAAGTATTAAAGAGAATGTGGGAACTTTGGAACCCTCATTCACTGCTGTTGGGAATATAAAATGGCATGGCCACTTTGGAAAAAAGTTTGGCAGTACCTCAAAAACTTAAACATAGAGTTATCATATGACACAGCAATCCCATTCTTAGGTATATAACCAAGAGAATTTAAACCATATGTTCACACAAGAATTTGTTCACAAATGTTCATGGCAGCATTCTTCACAATAGCCAAAAAGAGAAAACAACCCAAATGTCCATCAACTGATGAACAGATAAACAAAATGTGGTGTGTGTATATATATATATATATATATATATATATATATATATATATATATATATACACATATATATATCTCCATCTGAAGGAATATTATTTGGCAATGAAAAGAGAATGAAGTACTGATACATGATACAACAGGATGAACCTTAAAAATTTTCTAATGGGGGCTTCCCTGGTGGAGCAGTGGTTGAGAATCTGCCTGCTAATGCAGGGGACACGGGTTCGAGCCCTGGTCTGGGAAGATCCCACATGCTGCGGAGCAACTAGGCCCGTGAGCCACAACTACTGAGCCTGCGCGTCTGGAGCCTGTGCTCTGCAACAAGAGAGGCCGTGACAGTGAGAGGCCCACGCACCACGATGAAGAGTGGCCCCCGCTTGCCACAACTAGAGGAAGCCCTCGCACAGAAACGAAGACCCAACACGGCCAAAAATAAATAAATTAATTTTTAAAACTTAAAAAAAAAAATTCTAACTGAAAGATGTCAGACACAAAAGGTCACATCCTGTGTAATTCATTTATATGAAATGTCGAGAGTAGAAAAACCAATAGGAACAGAAGAATTTGTGGTTGGCAGGAGCTGGAGGTGCGGGAATGGAGAGTGACTGCTAATGGGGATGAGGTTACTTTATGGGGTGAGGAAAATATTCTGGAATTAGATGGTAATGATGTTTACACTGTCTTGGGAATATACTAAAACCAATGAATTGTAGACATTAAAAGGGCAATTTTATGGTATATGAATTATATCTCAATTAACAAGAAAGAAAGAGAGAGAGAGAGGGGGAAGGAAGAAGGAAGGAAGGGAGGAAGGGAGGGAGGGAGGAAGGAAGGTAGGAAGGAAGGAAGGAAGGAAGGAAGGAAGGAAGGAAGGAAGGAAAGAAGAATCGGCAGCCTGGGTTGAAGGCCTAGCTGAACCCAAGCAGAGTGTAAAGAGGGGACAGCAGGTACTGCAGAGGTAGGTGCTCCTGACAGTCTGACCCTTTGGAACAGTGATCTTCCTCCTGAGCCTATTCTGCCAAGTCCACATCGTTCTGCAGATTAAATGAGACGCAGTGCAATGCTTGACCCCAGTGTTGGCTGCTGACTTTTGTCAGCGTGACTTTTGTTCTGCCCCTTGACATAGGATGCCAGGGACGATATACAAGACATGGTGATCAGGAGAGGTTTGATTATTGCCTTCCATTCCTGGAGGTTTGGGAGGAAAAAAAAAAAAATTGCTATTTTGGCCCCTTTCCTTAAGCCTGTCAGCATCCTAGGATGGGAGCCCTAGTTGAGGATGGAAGATAAAAAAATCAGCCAGTGTCTCAGGAGCACCTGTGTGGCCAAACATCTCGCCACGGTCTGTGGAGTGCACCCAGGTACTCCCCACACCCCATAGCCCCACCTTCATAGACCCAACAGGTTCAAAGAGTGAAAGCTCAATTCTGCACAGAACTGGACCCTCAGCTCCCTGGGAAAGGGCATGGGTCTCACTCACCCAAGTTCCCAGTGAGCTTGGCAGCAAGCACATGTTTGGGTCACATGTGGTGAAGAATGGATGGATGGATGGATCTTACTGCATGCACTGCCACTGCCAGGACAAAAGCAAATGATCAAAATCAGTGGATAAAACATAGCACACAAAGGAGGTACGAGTGGAGGGCTTAGGGGCCACTCAGACTCAAGATCAAATCCTACTCTGGTGCACACTGGCTAAGTGGGACTAGACAAGAGATTTAATCTCTCTCTGCTCAGTTTCTTCATTAGTACAATAGGGGAGTTTGTGATATCTCCCTCATAGGGTTGCCGTGGGGATTAAACGAGGCAATTCATGAAAAGCACTTAGGACGATGCCAGGAACAAAGCAAGTATCAACGAATGGTAGCTATCATTATCATTATCATAATCATTATCACTATTCAGCAATATCAAAAGAACAGAACAGCCAAAGCTGAAGCAGTGAAACGTGGACACTGCCTGCCTGAAAGCCATGAGCTCTGCCAACAGGTTTAATGAAAGGGGTCAAAATAGTAAGTTCCCTGGCAGTGTCTCCATCACTGCTATAACAAGAAAATGCAATGCAGAGATTAGTAATGGTCTTTTTTATTCCTCCCAAACCTCCAGGAATGGAAAGCAATAATCAAACATCTCCTGATCACCAAGTCTTATATATTGTCCCTGGCATCCTATATGTGTTGTTGCTATTTGTGCTGTTTGCATGTTTCTCCATCACTCTGGCTGGGCAAATCTGATCTCCTCATCAGCAGCTGGGAAACAACCAGCTGTGATCTCAAATCTTTGGAAGGTCAGCTCGAGAGGCAGCATCTTCCTAGCAACAGTTGCCAGGGAAGATTATGAGGGTGGACTCAACTCCCAGTGGAGATGAAGACATGGAGGGTTATATAATTGGCATTTGTTTGAATGGGGCAGGTGGGGGAGACTTGCCCCTATGAAGGGCATATTCAATCTCTTCGGTTACTGTGCTGTTCATTCTTTTTGTTAGGAGTTCTGGCTGACCTTTTTGTTTTATTTGATGCCATTTCATTTTCCTAAATTATTAGAACTGAAAAGTACCCAGTCCAAAGAGTCCTAATCCTATTAAACCGAAGATCCTATTTTTATAGCACATATTTTGCAATATCCCCTTTGCTAGTCTTAACGGAATTACAGATGTATAGCCTACCTAAGTACTTAACTTTAAAAATAAATATAATGCCCTATACCATAAACAATGAGAAATAAAGCAATTTATAAGAAAATAAGATGAATTTCAACATTCAAGTATTTGTGAACAGATAGAAGACATAATGAATAAATCAGAAGCTTATATCTAGCTTTGATATATTATCCACGTTTATTCTTTCTAGCTGACATTTTGAAATAAGAGCTAAATAAATACATTAACAATCGGTATAGAATCACCAAGAACTCATTGCCTACAAGTGCAGAGTTAGAGCAGTATTGGCACCTCAGACACTAGGAATGATGCTGTCATCAGTGGCATGATTTTTCATAATGGTGAACAACTCTTTGCAGAGCTACAAACAAGAGAAGGTACATGATTTCTTCCATTTACATGTTACTTGCCTTTCTAGAAAATTCAGCATAACCATGAAACAATAGCTTGAGTGTATATGTAAAACAGAGTTGAGTTCAAGGCCCAGGTGATTACAAACAAGTTTTTTACCTAGGTGAAGAAGAGAAAAGTTGGTGGGACATGACTCAGGATGCCTTGTGCAGTGCAGGATACCATCACTCTCTGGTCTCCCCCCGCCAAATGCCAGTAGAACCCAGCCCCATCCTTGTGACAATCGGAAATGTTCCCACAAATTTTCAGAATGTTCCCTAGAAGCACCAGTGATCTAGTCCAATCCCCCTCATTATAAAGGGGGATAAACTGAGGTTCGGAGAAAAAAAGTGACTTGCTCAAGGGAAAGCCAAGATGAAATTCAGACCCTGCTAACTCTCAGGTCAGGGATTAGGACAATTAGCTGAAATTGTGGGAATCCCCCTCACTCTTCAGATGTGTAAACAACAAGCTATGAGATATGCTGGCATTATTCATGATTCTATTTATCTCATCTTCTGTCCATTTTCAAAATTAACCTTGATTTCTGATTGCCAGTAATTTCTTGTCCTGTACTAAGTTGTGAGCAATTTCGAAGCTCTGCTTTTGGCAGAAAAGCATTATTCTTTGGAGAAAAGAGTCATTTCTCCAAATCGTGCTTATTTCACTTGGTCTGGATCAACGGTAGAGTCTATCAACACTCAGACAATGGAAGACGATAGAATAAAGACCACACAGTTGGCCACAGTGAAGAGTTTTGTTTCATTTTACATGTAAAGAAAAGATGTGATACCGTGATATGGTGCATATTATATATTTGGCTTTCATCCCCAATTCCTGGACAGAGCTCCTAAAACCCTTAGAATTTCTGAGTGATAGGGGAAAGAGAGGCGTCTTTTGTTACTCATAATAAGCCCCTCTCAACCACACCTGAGTTCATGCTAATGGGGTGACCCCTGGGATGGGGCCTGGTTGCCAGGGGAACCAACCACAAGATTAGAGGGTTAGAACTTTCAGCCCCACCCCTGACCTCCTAGGAGAGGAGAGGGGCTGGAGGTTGAGTTAATCACTAATGGCCAATGATTCAATCAATCATGCCTACATAATAAAGCCTCTATAAAAAATAAAAATCAAAAAAAAAATTTTTTTTAAACCCTAACCTAAGGATTTTGGAGTCTAGACTGCTGAACACATGGAGGTGCTGAGAGAGTGGTACACCTGGAGAGGGCATGGAAGCCTGTACTCTTTCCCTATACCTTGCCCTGTGCATCTCTTCCATCTAGCTGTTCCTGAGTTGTATCCTTTCATAATAAACTGTGAATCTAGTAAGTAAACTGCTTTCCTGAGTTCTGTGAACAACTTATAGAACCTGAGGAGGGGGTCTTGGGAACTTCTAACTTGTAGCCAAGTTGGACAAAAGGAAATAGTCATTTTTGCATTTAAAAGGCATTACCATGTTTTAAGAATAAGAGTTTTATTATCTGATTTACTTTTTTAAAAGTTATTGAAGTCATATAGTAATATTATCATTATTATTAAGAGAGCCTGACACATGTTCAAAGGCAATGTCCAGGATGTTAAGGAGCTAGAATCTAGACACCAAGGGGGGAAGAGAAGACTGAGTTGCTGTTGTCAAGGAGAGGAGGTGAGACAGAAAGGTGGGCTCAGACTCAAAAGTGCCCAAGAGATATCCACATGGAAACACCGAGCAGGTCTCTAGCAATGTGGTCTGAGCTTTGCAGTAAAGGGGCTGGGCTGGGGGCCCAGATCTTGGGGTCATAGCCAAAGAAAGGAGAGTTGACACCACAAGATTAAATTAAATCACCCTCCAAAATATGTGTTGAGTAAGAAAAAAAAAAACAGATTAAGGATAGAACCTTCAGGAAAGCCCATGTTTGAGGCATAGATAGAAACAGTATGACAAGAAAAGATGATGAGAAAGAACAAACTGGAAAAAAACAAAGATAGTGATGTCAAAAAAAAAAGAAAAGAAAAAGATAGCCACCAAAAGTAAGGTCTTGGGCTAAGTGCTCTACAGCACACACCATCCTGTTTAATCCTCACTACACTAATGGTGAGGTATTATTATGATCCCCAATTTACACCTGAGGAGACCACAGCAAAGAAACGGTAAGTCATGTGCCCCAGAATGCACAGCTAGTAAGTAAGAGGCTTACCTAGAATCTGAAACCAAGTAGTCTGAATGCAAAGACTGTACATTGACTTCCAGCTAAATAAAAGAAAACTAAGGATTAAAACTTGTGCTTTGGATCTAGATTTATAACAAAATTCTATAAATAAACAAACAAACAAACAAATCTAAAAACCAAGGTTTCAGTTCACAAAGTTGAGTTGGGGGCTATGACACCTGCTCCCAGGGAGCCCTTCAGGCAAGGGGCAAAGTCGAGGACCAGGACAGGCTCTGCCATTCTTCATCACCACGCTTCTTACACTCACACAGTCCTCAACAGAAGCATGAAGATGGAAAATTTCTCATTATGGATTACACTGTCTCCTCAATAAAGCAAAAATTACTCCCCAAAACAGATCCTCCCAGACAAATGAGTAAATGGATGAACAAAGAAAACATGTGTCCAGACTATTATGAAGAGCAAATGAATTCACTCTTAAAATGTGGAAAGCAAAATTGATTGTACCACAGACACTGATACAATTTCTCGCTCCTATCCTTATCAGTCAGGTCATCCACGTGAAACAGCAGTGCCTACACCCTTAGGAAGAGTTTTCTGGTAGGCGGAAAGAGATGAACTCCAATCCCACCTCACAAGAGAAAACCAAGCCTGGACTAATTTGGTCCAAGCCATCCTGCATCAGTGGTCCAAGCCATCCCACAAGAATTGTTTCCCACCATATTGAACGAAACTATCCTTAGAGAAAAGAGATGAAATCCATTGCTTATCCTCGACTTTGTGGGTTACTTGGCTTTCCCGGTCTCCTCCAGTAGAGGAAAAGACAGGTGATGCTCAAAACCAAAATAACAATCACAGCCCTACAGATGTGGTGGTGATGGGGATTAAGCAAAGTGGACAGATTTTGAGAGAAACTCTAAGACGTCAAATCACAAAGACTTGTGCATGCATAAAATGTGGGCAGTGAGAGAAAGGGGAGTGTTGAGGATGATATTTAGGTGTTCCCCCTATAAACTGGGGTCAGTCACTGGTTTGGGAAACCTGGAAATTGACAGATTGAAGCAAGACAGATCACAAGTGTGGTTTTGGACGTTCTGATCTTGAGGTGCCTTTGAGAGCTCTAAGAGGGGGTTGGTGATTGCTCAGAAGTTCTGTGGAGTTGACATACAAATAAATGACTGTGCCATTCTCACCTAAGTGGTACCAGACTTACATGACTTACCGACTTGAGACTTACAATTGGGGTGAATGAGACTTCCCCAGGATAAAGACAGAAGGAGAGGAGAGAGAGCCTAGGATTCAGTTCTTAAGGAGTTCCGACATTTAACGCCAATAGCAAAAGGCAATCCTGCAATCCTGCGAAATCAGGAGAGTGGCACTCAGGATAGTCAGAGAAAGAGAGTGCTTCAAGAAGGAGGGAGTGATCGTCATTGTTCAACACTGATGAGAGGTCAAGAAAGAGGACAGAGAAATATCTGGTATTTGCAGTGACAGAAGGTAATTAATGTTCTTAGCAAGAGCTGTTTCTGTGGTGTGAGGGGGGGTAGGATGAAGAGTGGCAGTAAGAAAATGAAGATGTAAGTGATGCAAAGCGCCCCAAATATATCTCCCATAGCACTTAGACGCATTAAATACAAAGTTTCTGCGCATGCGCGCTCCTGGCAGAGGCGGGGCAAGGTCAGGCTCTGCGCCCTGTATCCCTGCACCACCGCCCAGGGAAAAGCCAGTGCCCGTCCCGGTGTTCACAGCCGTCCATCCACTTCCGCCGGGGTAGAGGGGAGAACAAGACTGTATCACATCTGGGGGTGCATAACTGACAGGTTGTGGGAGCCGCTTTCTGGCCTCTACACTGACTGGTAGCAGACACCCCTAGGGTTTCCCTTTCTAAACTGAAGTTCTTTGTGCTTTAATGAAAAGCTTCCCTGGGATTTTTCATATGCACGCTGGTTTTAATGTCAATAACACTACTCATAACCAACCTTTGGAGCCACTGCTACTCAAAGTGGGGTCCCGGAGCAGCACCACTGGATGACCTGGGAACTGGCTAGAGATGCAGGACCACAGGCGCCACCCAGACCTGCTGAATCAGAACCTGCATTTCAACAAGGCAGCCAGCTGGTTCCTGGGCACATTCAAGTGTGAAACCATTGGTCTGGAGAATTATTACATGCTTTTATTCTTCATTCCTCGAGACAACCCCACAAGTCAGGTGGATTATCCCTGTGGACTAAGAATGCTGCCTGCCATATTAGTAAACCAAGGATATTGCAGCCATCAGCCACTACAGCAGCCCGCAGTGGTGAGCCCTGAGGGAACTCGGGATGGAAACAGAAATCCTGCCACCAAGCTATCAGCCGCTGCAGCCACCACCACCCCAGCAGTGCACCCTGAGGAGACTCAGGATGAGAAAGCACAGGATACTGGCCTCAGATAGCTCCGGTGCTATCGAAGGAATGATTTCAGTGAGCCCAGACTCTTGCATCTTCCCATACATAGAAAAGCGCTAAATTCTTTAACTTGAGATATCTGGTTTTCTTTAATTAGAATCCTTTGATGTTCCAACTACCTGGTCTTTGTTGCAAGAACTCCTATATGTCCTGCTTCCCCCCCTTACCTCTTCGGAGCAGTCTCTCAGAGCTATCTGAGATGCTGTGCCCTGGGCTTAAGTCCTCACTTTTGTCCACCAAATAAAACGTAACTCAACTTTTAGGTTGTCATTTTTTTCAGTCGACATCCCCATTTATACTTGGGCAAACAGGTTCCGAGAGGTTACGTGCACGATGCTACAGAGCCAGAGAGTGAAGGGGCCAGGACTTGAACCTTTTCTCTTGATCACTATACACTGCAGTTCTTGCATTCCTCCACTGGGAGCTGGGGCCAGCTAGCAGTGAGCCATCCAGGGACTGAGCTATGCAGAGGAGCTGGCCTGCGGGGACTCTGTTCCAGAGGGCACAGCTATATCAACAGAGCTCTGAACTGATTAGGCCTTTGCCAGCCATCTCTGTGGGTATGTGCATTGGCAAAGAGAGGCGGGACCCTAGGAGGGAGCCAACAACTCAGCTATGGGGGAGGGTCAGAAAAAGACATAGAGGTTGAGACACTGAGTTGAGCCTTGACAGATGGGAGTCCCCGGGCAGATCTACAGGATTGAGGGACAGATCTACAGGACAAGGGAGGCTGGCAGCAAAGGCCTGGATGCAGCAAAAACTGGGGAAAGGCTGACCAGTGGTGACTTACTGGTCTTGGCATGCAGCAAAGTTGCCTGGGGAGCCTGATAAAACATTAATGGTCTTCAATCCATTATATGCGGAATCTAAAAACAGGGTACCAATGAACTTATCTACAAAACAGAAATAGAGTCACAGATGTAGAAAACAAACTTATGGTTACCAGAGGGTAAGTGGGGGAGGGATAAATTGGGATATTGGGAATGACATATACACACTACTATATATAAAATAGATAACTAATAAAGACCTACTGTATAGCACAGGGAACTCTACTCAATACTCTGTAATGACCTATATGGGGAAAGAAGCTAAAAAAAGAGTTGATATATGTATATGTATAACTGATTCACTTTGCTGTACAGCAGAAACTAACACAACATTGTATATCAACTATATTCCATAAAAATTTTAAAAACAAATAAATAAATTTTAAAGAGAATTAAAGACTGATTCTCCAGCCCAACCAACAAAACAATTCCAGTTCTGTAGATCTGGGGAGGATCCTGGGAATATGCATTCTAAGCTATCAATATAATCCTAGGTAAATTCTATGCAGGTGGTCCCCAGAAGGAGCCCTAAGCAACATAACTAAATGGGTGTACTTAGTGGCTGGCCTGCAGGGAGGAAGGTAGAAGATGCAGGAAATGAGCATGGAAATAAACAGGGTCTTTATTCCTGGAGACTTAGCGATCAGGGGAGAGAAGATCCAAAGAGTCTGAGGTCAGATTGTGTCTTAGAAACAGCACGCTGATCAATGGCTGCCTCTCCCACCAAAATAGAAGCCCCAGGGGTCTGTTTTTGCTGCTACTGTATTGCTACCAGTGTGTTTAGCACATAGTAGGTGCAAAGTAAGTATTTCCAGAAGAGAGGGAGGTGGGAAGGAAGGAAGAAAGGAGGGAAGGAAGGAAGGAGGGAAGGAAGGGAAGGAGGGAGGGAAAAAGGGAGGGAGGGAGGGTGAATAATGGCAGGGTAGAGAATGGTTTGGAAGGAGGTTGAGGGCTGGAAATCTCTTACTGTGGTCCAAGCACAGGATAAAGACCTGTCTATGGCAGAGGAGTAGGAGTGGGGAGAAGGGGCAGAACTTACAATCATTCTGGCATTTTCGAGGCCACAGAGGCCTCACAAGACTTCTTGGAGGCACTTCTATATTTCTGGCATATTTGGGAATGTCTATGAAAGTAAAAGACTTATGAAACATAATCAGGACTGAAGTGTACTGCAAAGCCAGTCCTCCACCCCACCCCAACCCTGGGAAATCTTCTTCTTCGAGCACAGACAGCTGGGCAGTGCGACGGGACTCCTGCTCTATCCAGACCAGAGCACACCCAGACGTGGCGGCCGCTCTCCTAGCTCATTCCAGCCAGAGGCTCCATCCTAGGTTTGGCAGTCGTTTTGGGGTTTTTGTGTCCTGGAGACATTTAACTCTGTATTTAATTTATGTTTAATAGGCAGCTATTATGTTAAATAGAGACCAGCTGAACTGATTATTTAAGACATCGTTATGGTTGCTTAACAACTGTGTGGTTTGACTGCTACATCTCAATAAAGGTTTCCCAGTACTCAGCTATTATTACAGTTTTGCATCGGGTAACTATCCGCACCTAGCCACTGACCTCTCTTTAAATATTGCCTGAGGGCCTGGAAGCTCCCAGCTCTGCTTCTTCCCCTGGTCCCCAAACGGCTGAGTGTCTGAGCATCCAGGAGTATCCACAGAGATCAGGAAACTGGAGCTGAGATCACGTGTGGTTGTGCAGGGCGTGAGATCATGGCTGAGCGCCAGCTCCAGTTCTAAACCGCCTGTCAGCAGCATTTGAGACTTGCCTCCCGATGGCAACGTGGCTTTGTGGGGAAGCTCAGAGGCCACGGCTGAGCCCAGGAGGTGACTAAGACCTAGGAGAAAAGAATCTGTGTATAAAAAAAAAGAGAACCAGGAAGAAAACTATAAGGGTGCTAATTTTCTAGAAGTTTCCTCTAGTGTAGTGTTACTTAAAATGTGATTCACAGACCAGTGCCCGTCTGAGACCTCTTCTTACTGGTCCACAAATTGAGAATGACCACTTAGGAACTTGTGTAGCAATTTGAACTCGCCATGATATCCAAGCATGATATCAAGGGATCTGGCTGGTCGATCAGCGTGTAGACCGGTTTGGGCGTCACTGGGCTCACGCGCGGAGGTGCACATGGCCCAGGCTACAACAAGTCTTGTGCACTGTGACCACATATCTGTCCACCAAGGACTGGAAATGTGAAAACCGGTCTTTCAGCTCAGAATCCTTGAAGACCACCGTTTTGGTGCTATATCTCTCAGCTTATTCGTTTCTCCAAACTGCCTGCACACTTTGGGGCAAATAGCAGGACTTTTAAAACCTTCCTTATGTGCATTTAAAAAATCAATAAAGACTGTAAATATAGTAAAAATCACTGGATTGTACACTTTAAAAGGGAAAAGTTTATGGTACAAAAGGATCATTTCATAGTAATTTTATGTGAATTATATCTCAATAAAGCTGCTATTTTAAAAAAATAGATAGGTAGATAAACAGAATAGATAGATATAAGGATGGATGGATGGATGGATGGATGGATGGATGGATGGACACACCATAAATGTCTTTCTGTGTCAAAACAAAATCTAAAAGGAGATTACACACAGTGTGTTTTACATAACCTATGCTGGATAATCCCCATTAGCACCTCCAGATCCACTTCCCCACTGCATCACTCTGATGGATGCCTTCCGAAGATTAGAGGTCAAAAAAAGAGGTCAGGGCATTTACTCCCCAGCACCCTCCCTGCTGGGCCGCAGGTTGGTAGTGGCTGCGTTATCTCCTATAGCTACAACTCTAGTTCCAGTAACTGTGCCCTCTGGGTGGTGACAGCTCCCGGCTGCTGCTAGCGCCAGGGTGCTTCACCTTCCCCAGTGGGTTCCCCTTATCACTGCTCACATTTAAATAGTCCTTCCACTAAAGCTTTCCAAATAACCTTTTGGCTTGTGCCATCTGCCCCCTGCCAGCTCTCTGACAGATACACAATTCACACCAACCTCATGAATCGTCTGCAAGTCACACCTACTTTTGTCCTATTCTATTAGAAATAAAACCTGCTCTTCATGAGACATAAAATGCTGGTTCATAAAAAAATCAGAGCAAGTATGAAGTAGATGAAAATGTTAGCTGTTGTAGAATTATTGCATGGCTTTATCCTGGGTAAACATATAACTTCTGATAGATGTTTTAAATCTGCTATCATGCAACCTTACAAATGAAGGACATACTCTTACCCAAGGGCCACAAAGACATTGAGCCAGACACTTAACTGCTGGTAGCTCTACAGAAAAAGAGAATATCACCTAGAAGAGAGTCCCAAAGGGACCCCCAAGTCCATCACTGACATTCACTGCTAAGCTCACGATTCCTATTTCCAAACTGCCCACTGAACATTGGAGATCCCATAGGTGCCTCAGAACTCAATATACACAAGACTGAGGCCAGAACCTGGATGCCCACCCCCACCCCGCCTTCTTTCATCTCCCAAAGGCAATCAGTGATCGGGCTTCCCTAAACATCTTAAATTCTATTCAATCCAAGGATCCAGATTTCAGTGTATATGCTTGGAAAGTGGGCCACAGATGGGAATATGGAATGTACAAAAAGATTTAAGTATTTGATAATATTTTATCTTATCTCTTCACTGCCAATTTTTTTCCATTTAAGTGTATTTTTAATTGTCTCATTTTAAAACTTGGCATTGTGTAACAAACTGTGGTAATACCAGTCCCGCCATCACCAATTCATTAAGAAGCAAGTACATTGACCCAATTCCATCAATTAATGAGATATGAGAGAAAATTTTCTGGGGACTTTTGGAGATGTTTTCTTTGTCCTTAAGGAAAACCAGATAATGAAGTGGTCCCTTTTTCTCCCACTGGAGGTGTATTTGGCACCAATTACTCCTGGTAGCCCTCTTACAAACACCGGAGAAAACAGCCTTAGGAGGAAGCCAGCTGCATTAGTTTTCTATTGCTGTGTAACAAAATACCACAAACTTACAGTTTAAAACAACACTTGCATTATCTCTTGGTTTCTATAGTCTGGTTACAGTGTGGTTGGATTCTCTGCTCAGGGTCTTACCATAGGAAAATCAAGGTGAGTCTAAATAGCCAAATTGTTTTTGTGATGCTAATGACAATAATAACAGCTAACACTAAGTACCAAGCCCTGTTCTGCACTTTTACCTATATTAACTCATTTAATCCTATGAGGTGGGTACAATCTACCCCATTTTACAGATGATAGAACTGAGACAGAGAAAAGTTAGGTCACTTGCCAAAGACAATACAACTAGCTAATAAATTGTGAGTCTAGAATACAAACCCAGCTAGTCTGGCTCCAGAAAATATACTCAAGGCACCATTTCACAGTTGGCAATATTCCGTACCTCTCAATTTCCCCCATATGTGCAGGTGCATTTCCTTATTGATTAAGCTGGCTCTAGGTGAATTTTCTTTACTTGCAGCCCAAAGCATTTTAATTGATACAAGTGCTATCAAGAAAAGTATTCATTATTTGAAAGACAAATACCCTACGATTTCACTTAACCTGTGGAATCTAAAAAACAAAAAAAATGAACCAACGTAACAAAACAGAAATAGACTCAGAGATACAGAGAACAAACAGGTGGTTGCTGGTTGGGTGGGGTGGTGAAATGGGTGGGAGAGATTAAGAGGTACAGCTCTCTGGTTGCAAAATAAATGAACCACAGGGATGTCAATGTACCACATAGGGAATATGATCAATAATATTGTAATAACTTTTTATGGTGACAGATGGTAACTAGACTTATCATGGTTATCATTTTATAATGTATAAAAATACCAAATCACTATGTGGTACACCTGAAACTAATATAATATTGTACGTGAAATACACTTCAACAACAAAAAAATTGTAATATACCCTCTCGTTCCCTATTATCGCTTTTTATCCCTTTTAGCTACTGTCCCTCACTGAAAGATTTTACTGTTTTCTTTTCTAGATGATCCTGAGTCCGTAATCGATCCTGTCTAGAAACTTTGCATGCCCATCCAGAGCAAATGTTTCCAACAGGGCAGAAACTCATCATAGGGAACTTGCTAGAAATGTGGGGAGGTTTTCATTGTCATAATGATGGCAGGGCCCAAGGGCTACTGGCATTCAGTGGCCAGGAAACAGGGATGCCAGATGTCTCAATGCAGGGACTGTTCTGCACAATAAAGAATTGTCCTGTGTCCTGTGTCCTGTACAATTTTCTAATGTACTTAAAGACAGTCACATAGGTGAAAAATCTGCTTATAATAACTGAGCTTGAAACCTAACTCCATTTTAGATACAAAAACAAGGAAATTTTTTTACACAGATAGTTTTCCAGGAATGCAGCTACTATGAAAAAAAAAAAATGATTCTTTCCCTCATTTATGAACAAATGCCAAAAGTTGTACACCATTTCAGAAAATCCTATTACCTATTGTATCACAGTATCCTGATTGCCAATAAACACACCTGAATAGGTGCACATCTAAAGAAATTGTGTTCATGGTAATCCTACAGATGTGTATAAATATATTAGCCCTGATTTTAAAAGGTCAAATATTGTTAAAGTTTCAAAATTATTCAGTTGAATATTATCTTACATCTCAAAAACCAGAATTCATTGACTGAAACACTTCTACTTCATTATTAAATACAAAATATTTTCTTATAAATATTTCTTGCTATTTCTCCTTTATATAACAGTGAAAGCCTTATTCTTTTTAGTTATCTGGGTGGGTAGGTTATATAAACTACAAGTTTCATTTCAGCAGAGTAGACAGGGCATGACTACACACTTGCCCTGGAAAGGGCAGGCAGGTCTGGCAGGGCTGGCTGTCACTGGCCTGGATTACCACCACCTCATATACAACACTGCAGGGCACAAATGGATAATTTCCCTCTCTCCCTCTGCATTACAGGAATATAAAAAGAAACTGGATGGCCAGCGAGTTCTTTAGAGGACTCACTGTACAGGCATTTGGTGAAGCCATCTTCTATTAGCTCTTTTTACAAATGAAGAAACAGAGGTCCTGAGAAGTCAGGGCAGGCATCACCTAGTGCATACCTGGCAGCACCCATCTCTGTTCTCCTTGCCCCCTGCATCCTGGCCCATCCTCTTATGGTCCACCCAAGACCCCCCTGGTTTGGGATAAGTCCCCACTGAGATAAACAGCATACCAACAACCTTGGCTCCACAGACCACGGACAGATCATTGATTCTCTACTAGTCGGAGCTCTCCAGAGAAACAGAACCGATCGATAGATGGAGAGATAAATAGATAGATAGATAATAGGGATTGGCTCGTGCAATTACAGAGGCTGAGAACTCCCACAATCTGCCTATCTGCAAGCTGAAGAACCAGGAAAGCCCATGGTATAATCCAGCTCAAGTTCAAAGGACTGAGAATCAGGGAGCTGATGGTGTAAGTTCCAGTCAGAGCCCAAAGGCAGAAGGACCAAGACTACCGATGTCTAAGGGCAGGAGAAGTTTGATGTTTCAGCTCCAGTGGAGAGCAGATTTGCCCTTCTTCCACCTTTTTGTTCTATTCAAGCCCTCAACTGACTTGAAGATGCCCAACCGGCACTGATGAGGATGATCTTCTTTACTCAGTCTACTGATTCTAATGCTTCTCTTCTGGAAAAACCCTCATAGACACACCCAGAAATACTGTTCTCCCAGCTATCTGGGCATCCCTTAGCCCAGTCAAGTTGACAATAAAGTCAACCATCATACACTCACTCAGTCATTCAACAACCATCTCTCGATTCTGACTAGTCCTCCCTCACCAGCCTGGAGACTAAGGATTGGCCTAAAACACAGACCCTGCCCTCTGGGGTCAATATGTACCAGCAAAAGAAAGAAATACATGAACAAAAATAGATAACCAACAAGGACCTACTGTATAGCACAGGGAACTATATTTAATATTTTGTAATAACCTATAAGGGGGAAAAAAATCTGAAAAATAATATATATATATAAAACTGAATCACTTTGCTGTACACTTAAAACTAACCGAAATTGTAAATCAATTATACTTCAATAAAACAAACAAACAAATAAGTGACTCTCCAGGTTGAAAGCTTAACCAGCCATATGAACAAAGAACACTGAAGAGGCAGCCATTCATGCTTGTTTTGTTCACAGCAGGGACTCCACATGATCTGAGACAAAGATGGACCACTTCTCCCCTTCCAGTTTACACAGATGCATCTCGACATGGCTTTGGGGATACAATATTTTGACCTCGGTCACTTTGTCTGAGTCCATCCGTGAGCCAGGGCTGCTCTGAGTGCCGGGGCTCATCTGATAAGTTAGCAACGCTCCACACCCCACTGCCCCAGCCTGGAGCTTTGGAGCTCTGCTGACTTGGACTACAACGGGTTTGACGTGTTAAAGCCCGAGACAAATTTAGGTGAAGAAGTCCTCCCTACGGGCCCATCTCAGGCCAAGATACTGAGCATCGGAAACACATTTTTTTTTTTTTTTTAATAAAGTCACAAGGAACTTCTAGATCCTTTTATTTTATTTTTTTAATTTTATTTATTTATTTATTTGTGGCTGTGTTGGGTCTTCGTTTCTGTGCGAGGGCCCTCTCTAGTTGCGGCGAGCGGGGGCCACCCTTCATCGCGGTGCGCGGGCCTCTCACTTTCGCGGCCCCTCTTGTTGCGGAGCACAGGCTCCAGACGCGCAGGCTCAGTAGTTGTGGCTCACGGGCCTAGTTGCTCCGCGGCATGTGGGATCTTCCCAGACCAGGGCTCGAACCCGTGTCCCCTGCACTGGCAGGAAGATTCTCAACCACTGCGCCACCAGGGAAGCCCGGAAACACATTTTTTAACCTGAGGCTTCGTGAAGTGAAAAAACTAAAGTGGCATAAATCCCAGGAAGAGCAACTTAAAAAATAAAATTAAAAAAAAAAAAATTCTGGAGAAATTATGATGATGATGTTCCAGCAGGATCTTTCCATTCACAGAAAAAGACTCATGATCCAAACTGAATTGATGGATAGAATTGTGGATGAGAGAGTTAAAAAGAAAAACTTCACCAGCAGCTTCTCAGAAGGAGGAAAATCAGATTTGGGGAAGCAAGTTCTCAAATGGTGTTTATTTCCTTGACAATGAGCAGGTAAAGCCTTGGGGAAGTGTAGCTTTCCGAACCCCAGCGAAGAAAGCAGAGGTCAATCTGGAATTATTTACACTTACACTTATCGGGGCCGGCCTAGCATGGATGATTTCAACCTAAAGGCAGCGCAAGCATCCATCAGTCTCCACCTCCACTAACCTCCTCCTGGCACATTTCTCACCAGACCCATTTACACACCACAAAGTGACCCAACTTCATTTGCATCTTTGGTCCAGAAAACACTCTCTGCCCAAAACCCTTATTTAAATTTTATCCCAAACATCTCACTTTCTGTTTAAAAAAAAAAAAAAAGTTATTGTAGCTAAGACAACTTGTAACTGAAACCGCTATTTCTAATTTTTACTAGAGAGTTATTGACTAATTTGTGAGTCCAAAAGCTGGTTTTAGCCAGTTCCGGCCTAAGTGGGATGCGCCCCCCACCCCACCTCGCTGTGCTCCAGGCACAGGACTGTTCCATCACAAATCCCCTGGCTCTCGAAAGCCAAGTCTTCCATATAAATTCTGAAAGAAAAGACTGGCCTGGGTGTCTACATCACCCCAACCCGTGTTCCCAGACAACCCACAGGCATCTTGCTCTGCGTATGTCTCCCAGAAGGCCCAGCACTGCAGACCTGCCAGCAGCTGAAAGTTATAAATAGGACAGTTAGGGAGCGTGGGGGATGGAGGATCAAGATCTAATACGTATTCAGATGCAAGGGGCCAAGAAAGCTCTTTGGAGGGACAAAGAAGGAAACTATCGCGTGTGCTCCTAAAACCAAACAATGGTTCACGCAAACTTCATCCATCTAATCTGTTGGTCACAGGGAATTGACTCTCAAAGAGAGGAATTTCTCTAACGCAGTGACGTTACTTGGGGAATGTCACTTTCTCAAGTCAGATCCTATTCTGGCTAGTGGCTGGTGGGGGGAGGGTACCAGTAGGCCCCTCCAGAACAGGAATTCTACAGGAAACCTGAAACTAAACTTGAAGCAGGACCTCATGGCAGTGTGCCCATGGCAGGGCCAGGGATTGGCATTGGGGTGACTGGTTAACATCTGTTACGATGCTAATCTCCCCACCTAGATCCCAGCTCAATCTCTGTCCTGCTTGCTACCCAATCCCCAGTGCCAACTACAATGCCTGGCACATCATTGGCACTCACCATTTCATGCCCTCCCTGCCCCACTGTGTGTGCTCGCCACTCAGAACTCTCACTGTGTTGAGATTCCACGTCCCCTTCTGTCCCCTCGTAGGCATTCATCTTAGCTTCATAGCCCAGCTCCCTTCAGGCCACCTGGCTTACTCGTGGAACGACTGAATTGCTCTCTAAGGAAGACACACACAATTTAAGTAAGATCCCACTTATGATGCTCTACTATTGTTAGGGGAACCACTGACCGAAACTGCTTGCCCTGGCCAGGCAAGATAGTAACCACTTGCATGAGTTATCTTACAACAGGAGTTCCCGGTAAGGAACGCAGAACTAACAAGCTACCATCAACCGGAAGAATTCGGGAAAGGTCAAAAGGAGAAAGGAAACACCAGTCCATATGTCCTACCAACCTCCCAGAATCCTTCTCGCTGGAATCCATCTTGGCTGAGCGATGCACGTGCCACCAGGAAGGACCCTGAGTCAGAATGATTGGCCAGAGACAACCCGGAAACTAACCCTATCACCATAAAACCTGTGCCATGTGCCAGAGCAGTTCTCCTGGGTTCTCTTACCCTGCTGCTCTCTGCCCAGGCTCCCCTTCCCAACAAAGTCTCTTTCTTTGTCAGCAGGTGTGTCTCCTGGGACAATTCATTTCCAAGTGTTAGACAAGAGCCCATTCTTGGGCCCTAGAAGGGGTCCCCCTTCCTGCAACACTATTATATACATTAAAAATTAAGGACTTCTCTGTTTATCCATGATGTCATATATTCCTTCCTCACCAGTATCTTCTGCTTGGGAAATATGAGTCCGCTGTTCCTTTATAAAACAACCCGGGAGAGCTAAACTTCAGGAGGGATGAGAAACTGTATAAAGGAGAAGCAACACTCTCATATCCTTCTCGAATCGCCTCCTTAGACGTTTTCTGACATATCAGCGTTGGGGAGTTTTGCGCGCCTGCAAGTTTCTCCACTCTGGGACTACCCACCACTTCCTCTTACAAGGAGGTGAATCTTGGGCTCTTAGGACTCACCCTGAAGGCACAGGAAGCAGATTCTTCCTCTGTCCTCCGACAATAGCGAGGCTCATTCCCAGAGCCCGGCTGTGAGCGGTCCCTAGTTCCGGGTTTGCCCGCGGTCCAGGGAGCCAGTGCCCTGGAGTGTCAGTTACCCTTGCTCCACATGGCTGACCCCATGCCATTGGAGGAAGGTGAAACATCAGACACAACTAAAGTAAACACCTGCCTGCCCACTTCACCCCCCAGGCCTGAAAAGCCTAGAGGGTGTGACTGGAGAAAGGGGACGGGTCTGAATGCATCTGCCCACAAAACACAGGGCAGGAGGGCTAATTAATTTCCCCTGAGTTTTTCAAATTATATTTTACAGTAAGAAATTCATTTTTAATCACCATCCAGTATACACACACACTTATTCTGATAGTTTTATGCATCACCTTGGCCAGGCTACAGTCCCCAGGGATTCAAACACAAGCTAGGTGTCCTTGTGAGGGGTTCCTGGAGATGGGATTAAACTCTGTCATCAGTTTACTTTATTTTTTTCCTTTTTTTCCTTTTATTTTTTAATTGAAGTATAGTTGATTCACAATGTTGTGTTAGTTTCAGGTGTACAGCAAAGTGATTCAGTTTTATATATATAAATTATATATTTATATAAATAAATATATATTATATATTTATATAAATATATATTATATAATAAATATATATTATATATTAATTTTTATATATGTATGTATGTATATATTCTTTTTCAGATTCTTTTCCCTTATAGGTTATTACAAAATATTGAATATAGTTCCCTGTGCTATACAGCAGGTCCTTGTTGGTTATCTATTTTATATATAGTCGTGTGTATATATTAATCCCAAACTCCTAATACATCCCTCATCCCCTTTCCCCTTTGGTAACCGTAAGGGTTTTTTTCTATGTCTGTGGGCCTATTTCTGTTTTGTATATAAGTTCATTTGCATCATTCTTTTTAGATTCCACATATAAGTGATATCATATGATATCTGTCTTTAAATAAGGAAGATTATTATAGATAATCTGAGTGGTCTGGTTCCATCAACTGAAAGGCCTTAAGGGCAAAGCTGAGGCTTCCCTAAAGTAGAAGAAATCCCACCTGTGTACAGAAACTTCAGCTTGTGACTGAGAGGTCCAGCCTGCTCCTCCTGCTGGCCTGTCCTATGGATTTAAGAACTGCCAAGGGGACTTCCCTGGTGGCGCAGTGGTTAAGAATCCGCCTGCCAGTTCAGGGGATACGGGTTCGAGCCCTGGTCTGGGAAGATCCTACATGCCATGGAGCAACTAAGCCCGTGCACCACAAATACTGAGCCTGCGCTCTAGAGCCCGCGAGCCACAACTACTGAAGCCCGGGGGCCTAGAGCCCGTGCTCCGCAACAAGAGAAGCCACCGCAGTGAGAAGCCCGCGCACAACAATGAAGAGTAGCCCCGCTCACCTCAACTAGAGGAAGCCCACGTGCAGCAACAAAGACCCAACGCAGCCAAAAATAAATAAATAAATGTATAAAAAAAAAAAGAACTGCCTAGGCAGACCCCACAATTACCTAAACCAATTCCTCAAAATCAATCTCTCTCTTTATATAGATATAAATATATAGATATATATACAGATATGTATTTATATACAGACACAGATATGAATGCGTATACACAGATAGATAGATATACATACCTTCTACTGGTTTTGTTTCTCTCGTGGACCCCTGATTGCTACCCATATGTACACACCTACAACTAACAATAGATGCTCAAGACACTACTTCCTGTTTATAATGAACTTCGATTCTATGTATTTGATGTTCGTCCAGACCTCAAAATCAATTTTATATCCTATTAAAGGCTCATAAGTTGCCGTTTGAAAAACTATACAACAACAGTAAAACTTCACACACTCCACTGGGAGGTCTGGGTATTAGAAAAGACACCTTCCTGAAAGGAATTCTTGAGGGAAAATGTACCCAGACTATACCTATGGCCCCACCCACAAAGCATGTGCAAGACTCTGCAGGGCAGCCTCTGGAAAAATGGAGATGCCTACCCCCAGGGGAGGGGAGGGAGGCCAGAGTCAGTAACCCCGGGGTCACCCAAGAGACAGAGAGAAAGGTAGATGCACTGAAGAGCTCCCCAGGCCGTTCCTTCCCAGGAGCAGAGAACAGGCCAAGAGAATCCTTGGCAGAAACCCAGTTGGAGACAGCATTCTGCAGCCACAGTACAAGGTTTTGGCAGTGGGAACAGTGCGGTTCTCGGTGGCAGGCTTCCCATAGAGACAAGCATTCAAAGGACCTCACCGGCTGGGTTGCTAGGCCCAATGCAGATAAGTTTAGTTGCTCCCACGCACCCAGAGGGAGGATGCCCAAGAACATTAATGGGAAAAGAAATCTGAGGGTTTTAGTTTATCGTGGGCTCAATCTGAACCAATTGTGTTAAAAAAATAATAATAAACTCACAAAGTATCAGCAACAAGTTGCAGATAACATGGAACACTCTACCTAGTTTACACAGAAAGGGAATTAGGTCCTTATGAAACTGATGGCAGGGCTGGAGGAGCAGACCCAGAGCTGAGCTTCCAGAAAAGACTCCAGACAACCAGCTGCTGCCTTGGTCATGACCAGGTAATGAAGATACCACCGTCTCGGCTGTCAGTGCCAGGGTCACCTCCCACCCTGCTCGGGCCCCCGGGACCTCTAGTGCAGCTGTCACAGCCCACACTTCACATGGTCACCTTCTCCTTCCAAATCTCAGGGGCTGCAGTGTTTGGGGGCAGCCAGAGCCAAGCTGCAAGGACTGTGGGTGATGGAGCCCACACCTGGGCAGCCTCGGGGATGGACCACAGCTGCTCCCACCCCACTTCCCACTTGGGACTCTAGGAACACACAGCAAAGCAAGCCTACAAACAAAATCCCAGAAACTCTAGCACCCCTGAAAGTTTGGACCTCATAGCTGACCTGCTGCTAAAATCTTGGAAGAAATGATATCAGATATAAGACCTATACAGTGTATTTTGGGGCACAGTCAGTGGTGGGCAAAAGGCTTTGTTCTGCTTGAGAAGCAAACACGTGGATTAAAAGAAGTAAGGAGATCCTTCTTGGGGGTCAGAAAATAATGCAGCTATCTTGGACAGAGGGGTGCTGTTTTCAGAGATGACCAGAATACTTTTTATTTTCACCCCCCAAATACCCCCTCCAGCCCACCTGCAAGTCATCAACACAGATGATTTAAATGGCCCAGGCTCTGGAGGCAGATGGCCCAAAGTTGAATCCTGGACTCACCATTTATAGCTGTGTGACTTTGGACAAATTCTTAACCTCTCTGTGCCTCTGTTTCCTTTTCTGGAGAAAAAAAGAGAAACGAATAGAAAAGAAGAAATCATTGTATTTCTCTCCCTAAGTGAGTTAATATATATAAAGCTCTTAGCAGAGTGACCAGCCTGTAGTAACAATCAGTAATTATTAGCTGTTGCTATGGTAGATTATATACCCCCTCCAGATATATTATACCCACTCACAGTCACGAAAGGGCAGAATCTAGAATAGGACTGGTCTGAGAAGGTGGCAGCAACAATTTTAGCACTGTCATGCAAAGGACACGCTCACTAGCGCCATGTCCTGCAGATAGAAAATTGAGGTCCTTTGGGGAAAACTCAGGAGCAAATGGTAGTGTCCGTGGGACACTTAGGTCAGGCGTGGAGGGACTGCATGCCAAAGCTCCAGGAGAAACCGGTCCCTGCTAAGCTCCACCTATTTACAGGGCTATGGGGCAGCTATAGACATGCAACTCTGTAACAAGAGAAGCTCCTTCACCAGGAGAAAGAGGGCAGCACTCAAAATTCAGAGGCTAACACCAGCAGTTCTGCCACTGACCTAACTCAGACCCACTAAGACAGCCCGATGCAACACTGCCAAAAGGGAGGAGGAAAGGAGCCTCCAGGCACACAGATTTGTCCCCCCTCAGTGCACTCCTGGGCTCTTGGACGCTTATTTTTTTTTTTTAACACCTTTATTGGAGAATAATTGCTTTACAATGGTGTGTTAGTTTCTGCTGTATAACAAAGTGAATCAGCTATACGTACACATATATCCCCATATCTCCTCCCTCTTGCGTCTCCCTCCTACCCTCCCTATCCCACCCCTCTAGTTGGACACAAAACACCAAGCTAATCTCCCTGTTCTATGCAGCTGCTTCCCACTAGCTATCTATTTTACATTTGGTAGTATATATATGTCCATGCCACTCTCTCACTTTGTCCCAGCTTACCCTTCCCCCTCCCCCATGTCTTCATGTCCATTCTCTAAGTCTGCGTCTTTATTCCTGTCCTGCCCCTAGGTTCTTCAGAACCATTTTTGGTTTTTTTAGATTCTATATATGTGTGTTAGCATACGGTATTTGTTTTTCTCTTTCAGACTTAACTTCACTCTGTATGACAGTCTCTAGGTCCATCCACCTCACTACAAATAACTCAATTTCGTTTCTTTTTATGGCTGAGTAATAGTCCATTGTATATATGTGCCACATCTTCTTTATCCATTCATCTGTTGATGGACTCTTAGGTTGCTTCCATGTCCTGGCTATTGTAAATAGAGCTGCAATGAACATTGTGGTACATGACTCTTTTTGAATTATGGTTTTCTCAGGGTATATGCTCAGTAGCAGGATTGCTGGGTCGTATGGTAGTTCTATTTTTAGTTTTTTAAGGAACCTCCATACTGTTCTTGGAGGCTTGTTAACTGCAAGTTCCTCCACAGGCTTTGGCTGACACCAGGATGAGTGGTTTTCTTAGCATTGCTGGGGCAAGGTGTCCACAGGTTCCCTTCAGGTACATCAGATAGAAAGTGGACATACCCACCACCATGAGCAGTTGGCACTGAGTCCCTGCCTGGGACAGTCATGGAAAGCCATTTCAGGTGGTGCATATGTATGCTTGAATAAAGGAGAGTCATTCACATATCCTGCTGGCCCAGGACAGATATGCTCACACCTTTCCAACTGAGGTCTCTCTCCACCACCCTTTGGGGATGAGCCAGATGGTCCCTCCTTTCTCCCAAGAGATGACTTCAAGAGGGATACAGATGCCACCATTGGTCATCATAAGTGATTTTAAAGCAGAGGCGAGGGCTGTACCCAAGTCAAAATCAGGGTCCAAGTTCATGTCTATTCAGGTGTCCTGCATCTGAGCAGTATGAACCATCAGATGACATCACATAAATTTCCATCCACCTGCTGAGATCAAAGAAGATACAAAGAGAGAGGAGAGTAAGGTTCCTCTTTAAATGTGTCCTGCTCAAAAGAAAGGAGAAGAGTATACGGTCACTCCCCGTGTTCTCCCTGTGCCCCAGCCCTGCCTCGCCGGTGTCCAGGGGCCCAGCCAGGCAGCAGCGCAAGGCTGTGCACAATGTATCAATAATTGGCTGAAGCCAGTCAGACCAGCAGGCCCTGTGGAAGTTGTCTCTGGAGACACTGGCACAGGGAACGGTGGCCTTCCGCTTCAGCATCCCAGCCCCATGCCTGCAGTGGATTCAAGCACAGATCCAGGGCTGGAGTAGAGATGATAGCCTCGCTTGCTGATGGGTTGCTTCCTTTTAGGTATGGTTGCTTCATATGGACGTGTACATGGGTAACAAAGATCAAGTTCATGATCAGCTCCTTGGATTCAATTCCATAGGAAAGTACCTCCTGTGAATATGATCTTAGTGTTCCAGTACTGGGTGTCTGGGGACCTGAGCATGTAGATTATTTCAGTAAACTTGGGGTCAGTGTATCTTACGGCCACGGTCCTGACCCGAAGTCAGCGCATTGGGCAGAATTTCCTCTGCCACGGGTCATCAGCTACTTAGCACCATTACAGTTGAGTGGGTGGGACATTCCAGGGCATTTTCCCATCTCTGGGCTGGCTGTTTCACCCATGCTCTCCTGTCAGTGTTATAAGAAGACACTCCGCAGAGCACCAGTTTGGGTCAAGCAGTAGGTGAAGCTGTGTTTCAGGCTGATGTGTAGACAGCCACCTCTTCAGGATGGCTGAAGTCTCTAGGCCAAGCTTGGGTGCCCTTTCCACCTCACGGTGGAATGTTCTAAAATTTGTGCCACCTTATGGCAATTGAGTTCCACCAAGAGTCCCAGGAGAAATCAGGACGGTTAAAGGCATGCTCATTGCAGGAGGAGCCTACAGGAGGTGTAAAGGAAGCAAACACACCTCAAGTGTGCCCAAGGTCACTGACCAAGTGCAGTAGCAGCCACTCCAAAGCAAGCAGGTCATTCACGAGAAGTGGATTTGCTGCAGCAGAAATCACTAAGGAGGGGCTGCTAATAGGGAAGAGGAAAGTGGGCTCTTCTGAGTCTGGGAAAAATTTGCAAGATGGTGTACACTTTGTGGCTGAAAGCTGGGGGACTAAAAGAAAAGGACCAGGTTGTAGTCTGAGAATAAAGTCATAGATTTAACTATTTGCATAGCCATAGATTTAAATATTTAAATAGCCATAGATTTAAATATTTTAAAGATTTAAATATTATTTTAAAAAATACTAAATAAACATTCACCTTGAGAATTTTTAAGCCCAAGGATAGTAAATGAGAAAGCATGGTAAAGATAAAGCAGAACACAAAGAAATTAACCACTAGTAGAAACGATCAGTAATTCCAAGACCAGGTTCTACAAACTTGCATTTGGGTAGAAAAACCTCTGAAAATCCTAATACCAAAAAAAGAGAGAGAGAGATCACAGAAAATATATAGGAATGAAAAACAAGACATAAGAACAGATATACAGGGGGTTTTTTTTGACTATAAGAGAATAAGGTGGTACAACTTCATGCTAGTATATTTCAGAGTCTCAATGAAATGGATCATTTTCTGGGAAAACACAAATTACTAAATTTGTCTCAAAGAGAAGTGAAAACAATGTTGCAATGACCAGCAAGCATGGAAGGAAGCAAACAAGTTTCAAAAAACTCCCTCCCCAGAAAAGGCTTTAGGGTCAGACTGTTGTCACAGCATGTTCTTTCAAATGTTCATGGAACAGATAATTCTCACATTATGTAAACTGTTCCAAAGTACAGAAAAGGAAGGAATACTCTCTAATTTATTTTACAAATCTAGCATAGCATTAAGAATAAACCCTAAAAAAGGACACAGCAGAAAAGTGAATAAATTCATTTCAATAATAAATAAAGATACAAAGCTTCTAATGAAATGCTAATTAGATATTAGCACACTGAATTCAACAGCACAACAAAAGACAATGACAGTTTCTGGGGAGACACGCAGATTCCACACACTCCTGCCATGTGCCCCAATAAGGATGCCTATGCTTCCTGGGGGCCAAATGACACCTGCACGGGGGCGGCGGGGGGGGGGGGGTGGTGGTGCCTTACCCAGAAAGGCAGCCCACTGAGCGAGGACCACCCACCCCACCCCCCCGGCAAGAGGACAGAGCTGAGTTTGCGGGTGACTTGACAGGGGATACAAAGAACCTTGTCTCCTGCATCTGGGAACAGTGCCGGGTGAGGAGAGGTCCACAGTTTCCCCCAAATAACTCCTCTATGAGCTCCACAAGATCACCGACATTCTCGTGCCTGACTCAAAGGGAGCGCCAACAGCCAGTTAGAATGGGAGGCCAGGGCAGTCCAGGTAAATAAAGGAAAGCCACTTTGCTCTCCCTGGTCCCCATCCCAGGGCACTTGAAAGGGAGGGGAGGAGAAACACAAGAACCAGAGGTCCCGGCTTGAGCCTGTGCAGAGGGAGACAAGGAGACAAGATTTACACCGAATCTGAGATGCAAGAGTTAAACTGGGCTGCATTTAATCACTCAGAGGAACCTGAGTGCCCCGGAACCAGCAGGGGCGGCAATCCAGAGAGAGTCTGGCTGAAAGAAGTGCCCAACAAACCGGTTATATTTGTCTTCTTTTCATCGTCTGTGTTTTCCTAGTTTTCTACAGCAAGCATATATCACTTTTATAAACGGAAAAAATTTTTAAGATTGAAAATGACACTGTGGATTGTGTGGAAAGGAGAAGGTTGCCATTTAGGGAAAGTTTCAAGGAGACTGTGATATTGGACCTTGAGAAGATTTAGAGGATGCTTATCATCACATATCTAAAGAGGTAGCCTTTGTAACAGTCAACTTCATAAAAATATAAACTATAAATAATAATAATAATACCTGACGAAAAGATAGGCTTACTCTGGGATCTTGCAGGTGCCAGAGCAAAGGTCATTGATTTCCAACCTCAGGGAGAGAGATCTCAGTTCTAAGTGAGGAAAACCTTTCTATCCACTAGGGCAGCCCAGTAAGGACCAGGCTCCAACTTAGTTACAATTTGATTTCCCCATCAGGCAAGGCGTAGGGTAATGCGCAGGCTCCTCGACAGGCAGAGACACGCTGCACCAGCCCGTGGCAACCTGCCCAGCCTCAGCACCCGCATCATTCCTCCAGCTGCCACCCACGTTCCCAGTCCTCCATCAAGTCCACGCCCTGGCTTGCGCCCAGAACCCCCTCACCTTGCTCCCTACATCACCCCTCAAGAATCCCTTCAGTTTTCCTGAATGTCTCCTTCCCCATCCAAGTCACATTTTGCTGTTCCCTCCCTGTCCTCTCCTAGTGACCTGGGCACAACTCCCTAGTGACTCCCTCACCGCCCATATGACATTTTCTCGCCATTGGCTGCCACTTAGGCTGTGAGTCCCGTGGGAGTAGAACCTCTGATCTCTCAACTCTGCATCCCTAGGACCATGCCTGGCACACAGCAAGTGCTCAGCAAGCGCTGGCTGGCTGGCTGAATAAGGCAACCTCATCATCCATTGTAGATGCATTTGTTTTTTAATCCACGGAGGGAACAGTATCCTGAAGCCAAAGTGACTGTGTTTGACGGCGCTGAAAACCCTGCTCACTCGCTATCCCTCCTGTAACTCTCGAAAGCAAACTCCATGCCCCATAAATCAATCAAGGTGGACATGATTATTGTGCACTTCGGTTAATTGCAAACCCCATCATTTCCCATTAAAAAAATGGCATTTTACATAACATTGAAACGAGCCACTGGTTTTGAAAGTGCATGTAATGCGGTTTCCTGATGGGCAAAGGAACTTCAGGGAAATATTTATTGTGCTCACCGATGACATTCTAGCTATTGTCCATGTTCCTTTTTATGACATCATAAAGATTACTTTTTACTGTCAGGCTGGCTGACATCTTCATCAAATCCCCTAATGTGCACATTCACCACGGGTCATTTGTGCCAATGAGTAACATTCAACAAAGGTTTATTGAGTGCCTGCTATGAGCTGGGCCCTGAGTAATGGGATTTGTCTCCAAAGCTTTCAAATCTGCTAAAAATATTCTCCATTTCACAAGCAGTCAGGACAAAAAATAGTTTGCTCTAGTCTCCTCTCTGGGGCCCACTGGGTGAAAATACACCTAGAGCTGCCCAGAGAAACAAAACCTCCCTTCAAGGAGCATCCAGATCTCCTGAAAGGTTGTGTCCAGCTGGCTCTGGAGAACCTGCTTGTTAAATTCTGCGCACAAGCTCTGTCTCTAAGCAGCTGAGCTTTGGGGCACGCTGCAATCCCTCAACCCTGGGAACTTGCCTGGTCACCTCCCAGAGACAGACTGCCACCAATCCTCATCTGTCCCTAGGTCCAAATTCAAATGCACCGTCAAAGCAGGGGGAAACAACACAGTTCATGAGCACCTCGGAGGTTCAGTTTCTTCATCTGCTAATGGGGTAGTACCGACTTACCTCCAAGGAATGTTATCAAAGTCAAAGATAACTACCTAGCTTAGTGCAAGGCATCAAGTAGATGCCCAAAAAAGGCTCTTCTCTCTGCCTTTCTTCCGGCCATGCAATAGCCAGATAAGACCTCACTCTCCCTGCGTGTCAGGCTACCACACCGAAGTGGCAGAGAGATGGAGAAAAGAAGACAGGGGAGAAGTGTGTCAGAAGGAGAATCAACTGGCCTCAGTGACAAGCCAAGCATGGGAAGGGGGGGAAAGAGAAGGGTTGATGCTGGTACCAAGGCTTTAGCCGGGTGACCATGTGGATGGTGATGCCAGGGACCCCAGCCGGGGGAGGGCCACCCTTGCTTTGAGAGCTCTCTGCTCTGGCTTTGGCTATAACCTCTGTCCCATCTCACGTCCTTCTTCATTCACCGAAGTCTGTCCCCCTTACAGCCGCAGTGTTTCCTCCTCCAGGAAGCCTTCCTTACCATCAAAGGGGGAAGGAACCCTCTCTCCTTTAGTGTCGTGTTCCGTCAGCATGGATTCTGATCGCTCTCCTTTGGGTAGGGGTGGTATGTCTGGGTGTCTGGGACAAGCAGGCGGAAGACAGATGGGGCCGAACACACCGTGAATGAACAAACCGTACCCATCAGCCCCCTGGCAGGAAACAGAATCTACCTCAGGTGGTTCAAATGGAGAGGCTCTACTTAAGGCAGAGTTTCAGAGGGGTGGCAGGGGTGAAAGAACCAACAAAGGAGGCTGAAGCACTGAGAGGCCAATGCCAGGGAAGCAGTTGCCCAACCCTGGGGGGAGAGGGGCGACAGTGTTGTTAGCAGAAAGGAGCAGGTGGGGGAGAGATGCTAGGGCAGGAGGAGGGTAGAGAAATGGTCCTTGCCTCTCCCCCACCCTCTCGTCCCCAGCCCATGCCTCCTACTGGCTGCTATTAAGGGCTGAGCTGTGCCTTCCAAAATTCATATGCTGAAGTCCAAACACCCAGCACATCACAATATAAGTGTACTTGAAGATAGGGCCTTTAAAGAGGTAATTAAGGTAAAATGGGGTCGTTAGGATGGGCTCTCATCCAATATGACTAGTGTGTTTATAAGAAGAGGAGATTCGAACACAGACACACAGATGGGGGGCCTGGGGGTGGATCATGTAAAGACACAAGAAGGAGAAGATGGTCTCAGCTGGTCAAGGAGAGGCCTCAGGAGAAACCAACCTGGCCAACACCTTGATCTCAGACTCTTCTGCCTCCAGAACTGTGAGAAAAGAATTTCTGTCATCTAAACCAGATGGTGGTATGTGTTCCGGGTACCTGAACAAGCTAACACAGCCACGAAGCTGGAAGTCAGCGTGCAAAGCAACGTGGCCATGTGGTCCTTAGGGGTCAGCCTCCTGGAGCCCAGAGCAGAGTAGAGAAGGGCAGGGCATGAAGGGGGCCTGGGCAGGGGGCGAAGGAAGAATAATGTACAATGAATCAGTTGGACAGTTGGAGCTGAGTCAGAGTAAAATGACTTCCTCCCCCACCAAGAGTCAGGTGGTGCCCTTGGGGAGAAGGGAGGCCCAGGGCTGTGAGAACCCAGGGAGAAGGGAACACAGATTACAGTGCCCCGCAAGCTCCGAGAGGCAACAGGCAGGCTGGTTTACCCTGCACCCCTAGAACGCCAGCAGGCACAGCGGATTCTGGTCCACGGGCCCAGGATCTGGTTCTGTGCAGACCGCACATAACCAGGACGGAGCCGCTGACATCCTCTTTATGTTCCGAGGGCCAGACTGTGCACTGCATTTCACATGTGTGATCTCATGAACTTATCCCAAGATTTCTTGATCCCAAGATTTCTAAGCAAATACTGAGTTCTAATTTGCAGGTAAAGAGACTGAAGCTCCAGATAGGGCCTTTCTTGTACGCGCCAGGAGGGAATTTGACTATGTTCTATAGCACTGGGTCCCAAACTAGCGAAGCTAAGAATCACCTGAGGGCTTCCCTGGTGGCGCAGTGGTTAAGAATCCGCCTGCCAATGCAGGGGACACGGGTTCAAGTCCTGGTCCGGGGAGATCCCACATGTCGCGGAGCAACTAAGTCCGTGCGCCACAACTACTGAGCCTGCGCTCTAGAGCCTGCGAGCCACAACTACTGAGCCCACAAGCCACAACTACTGAAGCCCACGCACCTAGAGCCCGTGCTCCGCAACAAGAGAAGCCACCGCAATGAGAAGCCCGCGCACCGCAACGAAGAGTAGCCCCCGCTGGCCGCAACTAGAGAAAGCCCACGCGCAGCAACGAAGACCCAATGCAGCCAAAAATAAACAAATAAAATAAATAAAATTTTTAAAAAATCACCTGAAGAGTGCATTGAACATGCAGATTCCTGAGCCCCAGGACAGGAATTCTGATTCCATGCATGTGCGGTGGAGCCCCATAATGTGCCTTTTAAATAAGGGCCCTGGGAGGCAGGTGGTCACTTTGATTACACTGTGACAGGGCAGGAGGAGGCATCTCAGGGCTAGAGCAGGGCCTGACACCACTGGACTTGTTAGTACGTCCAGGGCGCTGGACATCACGTGACGGCTCAGATGTGCTGTGGCCACGGAGCAGGCAGAGCAATCACAAGTGAAGTTAAGCAGAGCAACGCCTGTGATGATTAGAGGAGCAGAGAATGTGAGGGGCAGAAGGCAGAATGGCCACGCCTGGATGTGTCAGCCAGATGTGGGAGTGAGGCAGTGGCCTGCCGTGATGGCTCGGTGGATGGCAGCACCAATTACCAAGGCAGCAAGCACAAGGGAGTTTGAAGGCTGGGGTGGGAGCGCAAGAGGTGTGTCTGGAGGCGGAGGCTAGGCAGAGGTCTGAGCTGGGACCTGATCATGGAGGCATCAGGGCATGGATGTGGGTGACCAGGAAGCGGAGGGGACCATCCAGAGAAAGTACGTATAGGCAGGAAGGAAAGGAGTTGCCATATGGTACTAAGCAGAATGGCCAGAGGGAGCACAAAAAATAACAACGGAGGGACAGGCCAACACTGTCACATGCTCCTGAAAGGACAAGTGACATAAGGAAGGTCAGAGCAGAGTGGACATTCCCCACAACTCCCGGAAGACTGTTGGCTCCAGCGGGCCTGACAGCAGTGAGTAAAAGTGGGACTGGCCATAATAGCAGCCCTGGGATGGGGAAAAGTGGGGACCCAGGTGCACATCCACAGGGGATGTGTTAATAAATTACACTGTGGAGGGATTTGTACATCAATGGAACAACTTGTAGAAGTTAAAAATAGTGACTTAGGTCTGTATGTGCTGGTATAGAAAGAGCTCAAAGACATATTAAGTGAAAAAAAAAATTGCAGGACAAATATATATAATATATAGATATGATCCAAATGTGTCTGATATATATGGAGAGAGAGAGAGAGAAAGAGAAATAGGAGAGGTGCACCAGTATACATTTAGCCACATGCTGAAAGGTCAAGAGTGAAAAAAAATATATACATTCAGCTAAAAGAGGGCAAATCCAAGTATCACCATGTAGAATGAACTTCTGGGATCCAAAAATAAATCTCAACGTCTGTAGAAATTAATTGTAACTACCTTTTTACTATTAATTTAGTAACCAAATTGTAAGAGATAGGCAGTGTACATTGTAGGTAAATAATTATTCATACACACACACACACACACACACACACACTAAAGCTATTAGGAGGCCAGTTAATTTTTGTGTAGTTCTACCAGAATGGAGTACTGTTGATGGCGAAGTTGACACAGGTTATGACACAGTCTCTTCTTTCTAATATATGGTAACCATCCACAGAGAACTTGCATCTTCTCATCTGCCATTGAGGAGACTGGGTTGTTATTCCTTCCTTGCCCACCTTTTGCCATGTGACATTGCAGACCCTCCCTCTAGAGCCCCACCCCAGCTGACTGAGCCCACCCATGTGACCTGCTTTGGCCAATGGCACGTCAGCAGACTTAACAGGCACAGAGGCTCTATATGTGCTTGTGTGCTTTGGGTTGGCCTGGAGGCTGCTACTACTTGCGTGAGAACTTGCCCTGCGTAGCCACTGGTCCCAGAATCATGGAGACGTGGAGCAGACCTGAGCCCAATCTGAAATCTAGAGTCTAGCAGGGCCCAGCCAAGCCTGCAGTCAACTAATGATACAGCAATCTACTAAACAATTTGAGAAAGACTAGAATTACAATATGGGTTAATTTCTATTTTCTTTTCTTATATTACTATTTAAATGGTTATTAACTTTTGTAGGCTCAAAGATAATATATTTATACCCTAGACTTTCTTTTAATATTTGAATTAACTGTTGATCTATTTTCCTATTCAATTATTTGAAAGTTCCTAATAACTGTGTTGCACATAAAGTGAATAGCATTGACAATCCTCAACAACTGCAACAATTTGTCCTGCAATAATAAACACACATTGACATATTTAGTAACCTTTCATTACATGAAACACATAAGAGATTTTCATTTCAGATCCCACTCAAATCCCTACCTATGTTTGAAGTGACTATTTCGGTATCAGCCGCAAATCTCAGCGCCATGCTTTTTTCATAATGTGGACATTATTCCTCTGATTAGATGTGATGATGGACTTCTATGAGCACACACTCATTGATCACAGATGAGTTCAAGAATGCTGGAACTTATATTGAGAGAGGCATGAGACTAAGGCCAAGGCAGAACCAGTAGCAGATTTTTGGCCGGTTATTGAGGGAAAACGTGAATTCAAGTGCCACCTTAATAAGTATGCATGTGTGTACGCAAATGCATATACAAACACATACACACCACTGGGGAGGGGACTGAGATAGGGAAGGGGTTTACCCTGTTTACTTACATGCTCCAGTTTTATTTTAAAAGTTTTATAAGAATGTAGCCACATATTTCATGTATAATACGAAGAGTAAAAAGGAGCTAAAGGGGGTAGATTATTCTCTCTAGGAATTGCTGAAGAGCAGAAGAGCGGGAGACAGGGAAAGAGAGGATTGCTTTTTCAGCTTTATTGAGGTATAATTGACAAAGAATATTGGGAGATATTTAGAGAATACAGAATGATGATGTGATATACAAATATATTGTGAGAGGATTCTCCCATTAAATTAACACATCTATCACCTCACATATTTACCATTTTTTTTTCTTTTTTTAAATTGAAGTATAGTTGATTTACAATGTTGTGTTAGTTTCAGGTATTCAGCAAAGTGATTCAATTACATAAAATTTTTTTTCAGATTCTTTTCCTTTGTAGGTTATTACAAAATATTGAGTGTATTTCCCTGTGCTATACAGTAGGTTCTTGTTGGTTATCTATTTTATACATAGTAGTGTGTCTCTGTTAATCCAAAACTCATAATTTATCCCTCCCCTCCCTTTCCAAAGGAAACCATAAACAAAACAAAAAGACAACCTACAGAATGGGAGAAAATATTTGCAACTGATGTGACCAACAAGGGATTAATCTCCAAAATATACAAACAGCTCATACAGTTCAATATGAAAAAAAAACAACCCAATAAAAAATGGGCAGAAGATCTAAATAAACATTTCTCCAGAGAAGATATAAAGTTGGCCAAAGGGCACACAAAAAGATGGGTTTTTTTTCTTTTTTTGGTGAGAACATGTAAGTTCTACTCTCTCAGCAAATTTCAATTACACAATACAGTGTTATCAACTACAGTGTTCTCTCTCACGAGAGAGGTTGCCTCAGAATTAAAGTTTGGGCAAACCCCTTGACATTTCTGCTGACTTTTAATAGAGGATTGTCCTCACACATAAAATCACAATCATAGCCTCGTTTTAGAAATGTGAATGTCCAGTCCCCAATAATGATAATAACTCCGAACTTTTCATGTCAACCCTTCTCCCCTCTCCCACCGGGCTGGCTGCTCGTGGGTGGGGAAGGGAGGATGTGACACTGCTTTTCTCTTTCTCTTGTCCAGTGTTTGTGTCCTTCCTCCAGGTCATAACTCCGGAATGACCCGCCGGGGCAAGGCCCATTAGGGGAAAAGGACCCAGACCTGTTCACCCCCGTCGCTGTCCAACTGCCGTCAGTCTTGCACTCTTCATCTCCTGGGTCAGGACCCAGACCTCAGTGCTCTGTGTCCTCAAACCCAGGAGACAGTGGACTCTCCAAAGGTCCCTGTAAGGCCCGCCCTCTTCTGATGAGGCTTTAGGAAGGGGAGCTCCACCGTCCTGTACCCCTTCCCAGCCCATCTCCACAGCCCTTGTCCATGGACTCTCTCCGCCTTCCTACCTCCTCAGGGAGGTCCTGAGGGGCTCGGGGCTCTGGGATCATTCCCAGATGCCTGACTGAGCAGCTCTCTTAATTGTGGAGCATCCGTGGCAGCCAAAGTCTCTGCAGAAACGTCCACCGTAACCTCCTGTTGATCACACCCCATCCAGGACCCTTGGTGACTTTAGTAACAATGCCCCCTCCCTTTGCTCCTTTACTCTTTCTGTTTGATGACTTTAATTTATGTGGCTCCTCCTTCCTGACCATCTCTGAGCTCCAGGAGACCCTTCCTTCCTACGTATTGAAGGTCAGGCTCCATTACCTCTCAACCTGCGACTTGTCTCTGCTTCCAGATCTCATTCCCCAGCTCGGGTTTCTCCTCCAGCCACCAGACGATCCATCCTCTACCAGCCAATCCTACTCCTTGGCTTCAAGACCTTCAGTGCCCACCCCACTGACTGTCTAAGAAATAAAGTCCAGACATCTAAGTGCTTCACAGACTGGCCTTGGCCCCTTCCCTCCACAGCCCTTTAGGTCCCAGGCACAGGGACTCACCTCTCTACCTGGAGTCAGCCTCCTGGGACCTCTGTGACTCTGTACTGCTCTCCCCTAAGCCCGGATGCCCTTCCCGACCCCTGTTCCTTCCAGCTTGCCCCACCTCGAATGTCAAGCGCTTTGCAAATCTTCCAGTTGTCAGGCAGGCTCCCTTGGCGGCCTCCCAGGACAACTTTTACATCCCTCTGTCATCATCACTATCTCACCATGCGACAGTTTGTTAACACGTGCATCTCCCCCTCTGAACTATGGAGGTCCCAGGGCTGTATCCTCTCTACACACCCAAGACCTCGCCCAGTGCCTGGTGGTAAAGGCATTTTTTTTTTAAAGCATTATTCATTTTTAATTAATTAATTTATTTATTTATTTATTTTTGGCTATGTTGGGTCCTCGTTTCTGTGCGAGGACTTTCTCTAGTTGTGGCAAGCGGGGGCCACTCTTCATCGCAGTGCACGGGCCTCTGACTATCGCGGCCTCTCTTGTTGCGGAGCACAGGCTCCAGACGCGCAGGCTCAGTAGTTGTGGCTCACGGGTCTAACTGCTCCGCGGCATGTGGGATCTTCCCAGACCAGGGCTTGAACCCGTGTCCCGTGCATTAGCAGGCAGATTCTCAACCACTGTGCCACCAGGGAAGCCCGGTAAAGACATTTTAAACAGTTGTACCAGGACTTCTGTGGCGGTCCAGTGGTTAAGACTCTGCACTCCCAATGCAGGGGACACGGGTTCGATCCCTAGTCAGGGAAGATCCCGCATGCCAGTAGGCATGGCCTAAGGTAATAAATAAATAAATAATAAAAAAAGAAAATGGCACCAGAAAAAAAAAATAGATGGATCTTTTCTCATAGTCACCTCCAATCCTTTTAGAAGACACGAGTAAAGAAAAGATGATAACAGTATAACAACAATGATGATAATAAACCAGCTACTGGACAAATGCCTTCCGTGCAGTGGGGATGGGGGTGTCTCATTTCCTAGCCTCCCCCGCCCCTCTGGCAGGAAATCATGACTCCTGTCAGATCCTCTGCACCTGGCAGAGGTCACCTACGAGCATCTGCTCTCCAGTGTTTGTCCCTGGCAGCCCAGAGTCACCAACCTACGCGCACTGCTCCCTCACCGTCCCTTCCGGCCGCTAGGAGCACTGCCTGGAACCCGGCAGTCTCTGCCTGTCTCCTGACCCTTCTCAGATGGTGACCGTGCAGGTTACCCCAGGGCCTGAGCTTGTCATGACGGCAGCAATAGGACCCGCAGGGGATTCCTAGGTGCCACCATCCCCTCTGGAGGTGAATCATGCTGCCCACCTGAGCAGACCCAGGTCTGGCTTCTGAGATGCAGAATTCCCATCACCCTTGTCCGGTGGATTTTTTGAAGCTTTTTTGACAACTAAATACTTTCTTCAAATGGGAGCCTGTTAGCAAAATAGACACAAGGCAGACTCTGGTTGAAGCTGGATTGGGTTGCCCAGATCCACCCTTGCTCAGGGGCCACCCCCCCACCATGAGGCGTCTCCACCAGGCCACATGGCTCTGTGGCATAGGATCTAAAATCCACTGCCTTCCTCCCGAGTCTGGGCTTGGGGCTTGACCTCCTCCCACCCACTGGAAATGTTCAGGCATCCTTCCTGCTGTCCCAGACCCATCTAAAACCATTGTCCTAACTGCACCCCAATAACTTAGCTGCGCTCCAGAGACCCCACCTGCCCCCAGCAGTCTCCTCGCCTCCTGACACTAGGGCCCTATTGTGAATGGAGTGATAGCCCCGAATGAAACTCAAAGTCCTCTGCTGCTGGGCCCTTCCATGTCTCATTGCAAGATTTCCATTGTTGTTTTGTTTTTGTTTTTTTGTTTTTTATTTATTTTTGGCTGAGTTGGTTCTTTGTTGCTGTGCGCAGGCTTTCTCTAGTTGCGGCGAGCGATGCACGAGCTTCTCATTGTGGTGGCTTCTCTTGTTGTGGAGCACAGGCTCTAGGCGCGTGGGCTTCAGTAGTTGTGGCTCGCAGACTCTAGAGTACAGGATCAGTAGTTGTGGCGCACGGGCTTAGTTGCTCCGCGGCATGTGGGATCTTCCCGGACCAGGGCTCGAACCCGTGTCCCCTGAATTGGCAGGCAGATTCGTAACCACTGCGCCACCACAGAAGCCCCCCCATGTTTTGCTTTTACTGATTCAACTCATCCAGGGTCCCAGTATTCCTTGGGGGAACATCTCTCCCATTCTCATCCCCCTTCCATATCATTGGGATGGGGCTGACTCCATCTCCCCCCATCTCAACAAGGAAACACCCAACCCAAGCCAGATCAATCCAAACATCCATCCTTGTGGCCATGGTGATTGGTTCAGGCGTGAACAAGTGGTCCAACCAACACAAATGAGATTCAGTTCTGGAACTTCAGCCAGAACTTTCTTTCAACTGATATTGCTAAGCTATAGGAATGAAGCCACAGCTGCTAGTAGCCACTGTATGAGAAAAACCTGTCCAACAATGGAGTCACACAAAGGAAAGAGGAAAGAGATGGAGAGACAAAGTCTGGTACATCGGAGCATTGTATCCAATCATGCCTGATGCTGGCCAGGCATCTCAGCAATATGAACCGATGGCATTACTTTCCTTTACTTACCAGTAGGAGTTGGAGTTGAGTATGATCCTCTTAGCAGCTGAACAGTCCCTGACCTTGCTTTGCTCCTTACTTGCCCAGGCAGCTTTCTGGCATGGAGTCCCAGCACCTTGCCTCCTGGCCACTGCCTATTGGGACATCCTCTGCCCTTTTCTCCTCCAGGGGCCATTGTCACAAGGAAGCTCAGGCCTTCCTCTGCCCACACTCATCTTGCAATCAACAATGGCACCTCTTCTAGCCCTGAACTCAGTATGATTTGTCTTTGATGACTGAATGGATAATGAAACAATCCACTCAGAAGGAAAGAGCAACATTCTTTCCACGTGTCTCTTTTCAGGGCCTGACACACAGCCCCCACTGTGGGCCACACCTATCACTAGAGTAAGGGCATCTGAGGCAGAGCTAATGGGGATGATTGAACTGGTGGGAAAAGCTATTGATTGTTGATGTGCTGCTGGCTCCTTGGGTTTAGAATATCAATAGCTCATCAATGCCTCCTTCTGAGTATTTAACAGCTTGCCTCTTTCTCCACTCCAGACAGAACCAGCTCAGCTCTGACCCCAGGAAAGAAACGAAAGCTCAGCTATGTGGCACAAGAAACAGATTTTCTTGGTTTCCAGTGATTTGTTTCAAATGATCTGGGTCCCACGGGCCCAAGTTTTAGCCACCAGGATCTCCTCATTTAGACATTCATTCCCCTCACACCCGCTCCGATACTAAATACACTGAATTCAAACCCCTGTCCCTCTACCAAGAAACTGAAACCCTGCTTACTTAGGTGTCCTAAAGCATCACAGCAAGGCTTGCATGCAGGTCCACAGCTGACCCTCAGAGTGAAACAGTTTCTCACCTGGTTACAAGGGATTCAGCTGCCTCTCAATACCATGAGGGCACTGGATGTGAGAAATTTCAAATGAAAATGCTGTTGACTAAACAGGCCCAGTGTCCATTTACCTGTAATCTCCCCGGGGAATCTCATCCATTATTGGCATCCATTTCGGCTCTGAAGCTGATGATGTTCCCTGGGTCTGAACCTATGTCTCATGGGACGACGTCTTTGAGCCCCAAACTGGAGCTCCGTACCTTCAGAGCGTCCTCAGGGGACCTGCAGACACCTACAAACTCAGTATGTCCAAAACTGAACTCTGTATCTTCCCCCAAAGCCTGATCATCTAACCACATTTCCTGTCCCCATCTATATGGAACAAGCTATGTGCCATATTCATGAAAATTATTCTCAACTCCTCCTATAGCCAACTGCCACCACCTGCTGATCCTAAATGCTCGATATCTCTGTCACCCACTCCTCTCCATCCCCACTGCAGCCGTGGCTGGGCTAGAACAACAGCCTTCTATTTTTTTTTTAATTTAATTTTTATTTTATATTGGAGTATAGCTGATTTACACTATGTTCATTTCAAGTGTACAGCAAAGTGGTTCAGTTATACATACACATGTATCTATTCTTTTTCAGTTTCCTTTCCCATGTAAGTTATTACAGAATCTTGAGTAGAGTTCCCTGTGCTATACAGTAGTGCAACAGGGAAGAGCCAAATCTGACTACATGTTGGATCTGTTTCTTTTACTTTAACCTTAGCTTTCTGCTGCTTTTGTTCACTAAAAGGAGACTGTCTATACATAATGGCCTGCCTCAGGGAACCGTGCCCCTCTGCCTGAATGTTACAAAGTGCCTTTGAACAAAGTGAAATGAACAAAGTGCCTTTGTTCAGGAGAACATCCGGACCCTGTCCACCTGTGGATGGCTACAAGAAAGAAGAAATTAACACATCCCCTCCCTGAGGATGGCCATTCCAGGGGATATTTGCAAAACTTATGGCCTTTTTACTATACTTCCTCATCTCCTCCCCCTCTCTGCGCTATAAAAGAAACTGGCATCCAAACCCCAATACAATGGTTATTTTGAGACTTTAGTCTGCCATCTTATGAGATGCCCGGCTTTTGGAATAAAGTGGTGTTCCTTGCCTCAATACCTCGTCTCTGATTTATTGGCCTGTTGTGCAGCGAGCAGAGCAAACTTGGACTCAGTAACAGTAGGTCCTTGTTGATTATCGATTTTATATATAGTAGTGTGTATCTGTTAATACCAAACTCCTAATTTATCCCTCCCCACCACCTTTTCCCTTTGGTAACCATAAGTTTGTTTTCCAAGTCTGTGAGTCAGTTTCTGTTTTGTAAATAAGGTCGTTTGTATCATCTTTTTAGATTCCACATATGAGTGATATCATACGATATTTGTCTTTCTCTGTCTGACTTACTTCACTTAGTATGATAATCTCTAGGTCCATCCATGTTGCTGCAAATGGCATTATTTCATTCTTTTTAATGGCTGAGTAATATTCCATTGTGTATATGTACCACATCTTCTTTATCCATTCCTCTACTGATGGACGTTTAGGTTGCTTCCATGTCTTGGCTATTGTGAATAGTGCTGCAATGAACCTTGGGGTGCCTGCATCTTTTGAGCCCTCATTTCCTCTCCAATCTTCTTTTCACCCTGTAGCCAGAGTGATCTTCTCTAAAATGCAGACCCAACACTGACCTGCCCAGCAATGATCTTCCAGGGTAAACTCTGCTTCCAAACCCGATGCTCCAACCAGACAGATCTGCCTACAGCTCCCCAAGAGGTTTCACACCCCCAGGCCCTCATTCAGGCTGTCTGCTCATCTGGGCTGCCTTGCCCAGCTCCTTTCCCTCAATGTTGATTTCCCCATCTTCTGTGTCCCCCGTCAATCGAGCTTTGCTCTAACGTTGCACTCATCGGATGCCTGTAGTCCTTCACTTCTGGGTCAGTTTATTAAGAATGTGAGCTCCACATTTTACCCCAGCTGAATCCCCAGCATCTAAGCAACTTTAAGAAAATCCCTCCTGATTCAGGATGGGAAAGAGAGCTTCCGCCTCATCAATAATGTTTCCCTTCTTCCCAGGATGGTCCCCAGACTGACCTCAGAAGGCAGCGCCAGTCTCAGGGTACAGACTCCTGTGGCTAAGAACCCATGGGGCAGATCAGATTGCTGGGCTAAAGGACAGTGCCCCAAAAGTTTGCAAACCAGCAACCTGCCCTTTACGGGAAAGAGAAAATGGTACAAGCCCCTTCCCTCCCTGGAGAGCCCATTATGCTCTGAAAACTTCTCTGGATCCCCCATGCGTTTTCTCTGGTCACCTAGGAACACTGCTTGGTATTTATGAGTGTAGGGAATGCTGCTCCCACAGCGCTTTTTCCTTCCGCTTCATTAGCCAGGAACTTTGTATGGTTTGATGCTTACTCTTCTTCTCCCATGCAGAAATGTTAGTGGCTTCTTACCGTGAAGAGCATTCTTAAATCCCAGGGTCATTTCACCTGGAAGTAATCTACACGGGGGCATGTTCAAGAGCCTCAGCCTGACCTCTGGACAAAACACAGGATGTGGTCCTCAAACCTCAAAGGCCCCAAAATCAGAGGACAGCTGAGCTTTCAGATGAAAATGAGAGATGGAGCGAAAGGGAAGAATCCACCCTTCTCAACAAATTCCAAACTTTTCCATGTGATAGTTCCTCATAAGCTATCATAGCACACATACCTTGAATTAATATTTTCAAATGAGTGCACTCATCACAAAAATCACCGCACTGCCATCAGCCTTTGCTCAAAGCACTTGGAATCCCAAGGCCAGCAACAGACCTTGGGTCGAGTGGTCAGACAAGGGAGCGGGGAGGCTGAGGCAGCAATAGAACCAGTCAGTCAGTCAATCAATCAACAGGCACTAAGCTCCCACTACGCACCAGGCACATGGGGTTAGTGGTAGACAGGACAGAATAGTCCCTGCTCAAAGAGCTCTTATTCTCCTGAGAGGTGGTAGACAGTGGAAAAGACTGGGAAGTGCCTTACAGCCAAGAGGAGTTTGGATTTCATTCTAGGGACAGCCAGAAGTCGTCAAGGGCTTGTAGGCTAGAAAGTGACATTCTCTGGTTCATACTTTGAAGGGGCCATCTAGCAGTTAAGGAAAGGATGGATTGTTGGGATACAATCAATGCGTTGTAGGATCAATTAAGAGTTATTGTAGTAGATCCAGCAACTGAGGGAGAGCATTAGACGGGGGTGGCTCCTGGAGGTGGCGATTTGGGAATGGACTTCAGGTGTACCTTTGGGGTCCACCAATGTGGGAGATGACATAAAGAAGAGTGAAGAGTGATTCTTCACTTAGGCAGTGAGGGAACTGTGATGCCATTTATGTGATGGAAAAGACTGAGTACAGGGAGGAACCATTGGTGGGGAGGGGGCAATCAGAGTCCTGTGTTGGATATTTTAAGTTTGAGACACCTGTGTAGTGATGTTAAGGGAGCAGGCAAACATGAGTCTGCAGCTCGGGGCCTGGGATTGGAGTTTCGGGGTTATGGAGGTGGGAGGGTTCCAGTCCGAACTGGAACCAGAAAGAAACTTAAAGACTGCAGAGCAGAAATGTGATGACATCTTCTATCCCAGAAGGGAACACAAAAGATGAAATAGCCCCCAGAGTTTCCATTTAGGCAGGCTTGTTTGGGAGTAAAAATAAGAAAGGGTATTGAAGGGAAGGAATCACCCTCTGCAATAAATTCCAGATTTCCTATAAGTGGGAATGTGGGCAAACCATCCATCAGTAGAATCTGCCCCCCAACCCTGGTCTTACCAATATTCCCTGTGGCCTCAGACAAGTCACTGCCCCTGTTTAAGCCTCAGGATCCCCATCTGTGAAGTGAGAGTTCGTCTCAATGGTGTAACTGTAGTCCCTTTAACGCCTCACCTCGGAGCCCAAATCACTCCTGTGCTTACACCCTTGGGCCGGCACAGTGCTGGGTCTGGGGCCATGCTCGGGAGTATTGAAAAGGCTCCTGAATGAGGAAATTCAGCCATAAAGTTGGAGAAGACACCATGAGTGAGGAATGGCAGTAGAGTTCATGGCGAATGTCTCCGAAGGTACATGATCTCAGGGCACTGTCCCCTTCTCAATCCCTGCCTAAGAGAGCCATAGACCCATGTTGTTCTGATGATACGCAAACTCCTCTCTTTGGGAGGAAAGGAAAATATCTCTTTGTGATGGAGGCAGCCGAGAGCCACTGGGCACTGTCTTGTGTGCTACAATCTGTGTTGTAGGCAAGGCCACCATGGCATCTAAGGGGGGGGTGGGGGGGTGGAGAGCGTTTAACAAAGTCACTCGATAAGTCTTGGTTGTGTAAACCCAGCAACAAGATTCAAACTTCTTGTGTTGTTTCTAGCATTACAACTCGTCACCAATCTCCTCGGCATCCATGAACTAACTCAGTTCTAATTATTTTTTTACACACTGATATAACATTGTAATTTGCTTATGAATATTTTTTGCAGAAAGAAAATAAGCGACTAAAAGAAAGTATGTTGCAAATTTCACAATGAATAGTAAATGCAACTTATTGCAGCAGAGTAAAATGAATATCTGTCGTGTAAAAAAAATTTTAGGACAATTAAGTGGATAATACATGTTCAACAAATACACAGTGAATTTTATAAGAAGTTTATTCTCAACAATCAGAAAACAAGAAAATTAGTTGTCTGAAATCAGAATTGTGTCCAACAAACATTTTTAAACAATTTTGAACAGATCTGGGCTTATAACTTAGGCCAGCTATAAAATAGTTTGGGTTTCTGCACAAAAAGAAAAACATTTTTAGATGGAGAGACGGTAAAAGAAATTGTTATTTCAGCTATGGAAGTTTTGTTTAAAATTATGAAGAGAAAAATTAAAAATGTATTCCCCAGAAGTGAAAGACCTTCAATTAAGACCCAAACCATTGCCTGTAGAATATAAGACCTTTCAAATAATATCAAAGATGTGTTGATTCAAAATTTGAAAAATTGCAAGTACTTATTTTTAACTTGAGATAAATAGTGCAATATGGGAGATACCATTCAATGAAAAAAATTTTCACAGTAAACAATGAAATTCAAGTGCAGGCCAAGTATTTCTAGTGCAGATTTCACATCTGAATTGAGATGTGCTGTAAGTGTAAAATACACACTTGATTTCAAGATTTTGTATGAATAAAAGAATGTAAAATATTAATAATTTTGAATATTGATTATATGTTAAAATAATATTTTAGATATATTGAGTTAAATAAACAATGCTATTAAAAAAATTTTTAAACTGCCTTGACAATCACCCAATGCAAGAATCTGGTTCCACCATGGGGGAAACTTGGGGGAGGAGAAGGAGAAGCAGAGGAGGGGAAAAGGGGAAAGGTGCTGATGTTGAAACTAATTGTAAATAACTATTGATTCCTAAAAATAAAATAAACATACACACACACACAGTCTGGAACTAAAATCCAACTTAAGAAGTGACAGGGTGAAGAGGGAGTTGGGAAGTAAAACGGTGCTGAGATTCGGCCATAAAAGGAATAAACTACTGATTCATGCTACAACGTGGATGAACATTATGCTAAGGGAAATCGGCCACCTACAGAAGACCACATATTGTAGAAGCGCATTTACATGAAATAATTGAAATCTCTAGAATAGATAAATCCACAGAGACAGAAAGTGGATTCATGGTTACCTAGGGCTACAGGGGAAGAGGGAATTGGGAGGAGTGATGACTAAAGGATCCAGGGTTTGTTTTGGGAGTGATGAAAATATTCTAAAATTGAGTGTAGTGATGGTTGCACAACTCTTGGAATATACTAAAAACCATTGAACTGTGTACTTTGAGTCTCATGCTCTACCAACTGAGCTAGCTGAGTGGCTTGAACTGTATTTTTTTTTTTTTTTTGGCCGTGCCATGCAGCTTGTGGGATTTTAGTTCCCCGACCAGGGATTGAGCCCGGGCCCTCGGCAGTGAGAGCGTGAAGTCCTAACCACTGGACTGCCAGGGAATTCTGAACTGTATATTTTAAATGGGTACATTGTATGGTATGTGAATGATATCTCACTAAAGCTGTTTTATATATATATTTTTAAGTGTACTGAGGCTTTCTCTTATACTTGTTATACAGAAGGGGGTTGGCTCTAGATACTGATCAGTTCTAAATGGTGATGGATGTAACGCTGACTATTAACTCAATTATTGAAGTAAGAGCCACTCCTCTGTCACAAGAGAGCAGAGACTAACCAAGAAATGTTGCTCTCAAAAACTATTTGCTGAACTCGTTTTATTCCTAGATTTGTTTGGGGGTTGGAAAGAATATCATAGCTAGTTGTCGGGGAGATGTGATAAAGTGAAATACATATTTTATAATAAATGTCACTTCTGTCAATTCTGGCAGTTGTAATATGTGCAAAACCAGAACTCTACCCGTGGGGTGTGAAAGTGAGAGCTCCGCTTGCAGGAGCTGTGGAGCAAAGCCAGAAGGATGCAGGATGCCATGGTGGAGAGGATGCTGGAGGGACACATGGGAAGGTGGGAGGGGGGAGTACAGGGGACGGGGATGGAGAAGTCACGTGCTTTGCAGCTCATAACCTCGGGGACCACAATAAGCAGACATGATGGATATTAAAACTGAACTCTACTTACACTTTCTATTATTATCTTAACACTTGGTCTTGCCCTAGTCCAGTGAGCAAACCTCTCAAACTTGAGTGCGCACCAGAATCATCTGGAGGGCTTGTTAGAACACAGCTTATGGGGCCCCACCCCAGAGCTTCTGATTCCGTAGGTCTGGGGGCACGGCGCCTGAGAATTTACATTTCTAACAAGGTCCAGACGATGCAGATGCTGATGCTGAAACTGAAGCAACCAATGCGTGGACCATACTTTGAGTAGCAGCAGCGAAGGGAACGTGCCAAGCGCATCCTGGAGCTGGAGGAGGGCACAGTGAGGACGCTTCAACAGCCATTTGTTAATACCCTTCTTGAGATGCTCCAGGGGCAGAAAGGGTTAAGGGAGGGGCATTGTTCTGCTGCAGGAAAACCAGCTGGTGTGAGCAGTTTACACTGGATTCTGGGCTTCTTAATTATTGATTGCAATCAGTCAAGTTACCCCGTAACAAATTGCCTTAAATTATTGAAATAGTAATAGGCACAGCTGGGTAAATAATGCACAAGATGGTGCAGGTCTATATTCATTAGGAAGCTGCCCACACTGCACGTCTCCTACTGGATCTGACTCAAAATGATTTGTTCCCACCTGCCTGATATTTCGCGGTGCTTGCCAACTCTACAGAATCTCCATTTGAGCGGATTGAAATCCTTCATGCATATCGTACAGGTCTCCGAACGTACCCTTCAGGGTTTCACCACACATATTCATGGAGCGGCCACACAGACACATGTCCTAAGTGTCTTTAAGATGCTTAACAGCGTGTATGCTAAGTGTTTAATCCATCTTGATGATAATGAAACTCATGATGAGAAACAAGTTGCTCTCAATTACAGGCTGCATTAGAGACAAATCAATGAACTTGAACCCAAGAAGCCTTTGTTTTCAAAATGCAAAGTTTCTTTTTTCCCAACTTTAGGGAGATTCAATTAACAAAGAAAATTGTATAGATTTAAGGTGTACAATGTGATGATTTGATACACTGACGCTCTGTATTCAGTTAACATATCCATCACCTCGCATAGTTACCACTGTGTGTGTGTGCCTGTGTGTATGTCGAGGACACTGAAGACCCGCTCTCATAGCAAATTTCAAGTATGCAATACAATAGTGTTAACTATAATCATCATGCCGTACATTGGAATTTTTGCCCTGGCAAAAGGAGCATTAAGAAATACAATGTTTTCTTAAGGAAACTTTCCCTGTAATGAGATATGGCAGAGACTAGCTGTGGTAGGGCTGATGAAGATTAAGATAGGCTCCTTGGAAAGCATCATGAGACAGAGCATGCAAATCACCATGGAAACCAAGCCACATTTTATTGTGTAATAGGTTTGCTAATTATCCTAAAAAGGTAAGAAAGCCCCCTGCCTAAAGGGAGATCGAGGTGGGTATTAATGAGTAATACAGCAAGATAATGGAGGAACGGGGCAGCTGGGAGTGCACATTTCTCCCTGACCTGCCAGGCACGACTGGGCAGGAGAGTGTTTTTCTGCCCTATTAGATGCAGGGATGTGAGAGCTGAACATGGACTAATGCCCAGTCTCCCCAACTTCTGAGGCTTGCTGCTGCCTCTCTGATGTTTCCGGCAGTACCCATGGAGCTGCACAGATTTGGGGAAAACAAGTGGAAGCAGCCAGCCTGGCACTGTGGGATACACCCTACAGATGAGAGGCTGGACCAGAACAGGAAGACGGGGAAGGAGGCTGCAAACCCATCCTGCACACCTGCCCTAGGAAGTTTCACCCTTGCTGGCTCATTGAATGCTCTCTTAAAACCTGGTCTGGACAAAACTTAACATTTGCTGAATACCAATACGTGCCCAACACTGAGCCTTTTCTTTTTAATTCCAACAATCTCGAGCATAAAGGACATGAGGTAAGGGATATGACAATCCTCTAGGTCAACACGGACTAGATTTCACGTATATAGGTTCGTCACATTTATTTTACACCTTTTTATTTTTTAGCAAAACCTTTCTGATATAATTTAAGCAACTTCTGAAACAGTCACTACAGTTGTGTAAATCCTTCCTGCCATGTCTCTATGCTTTTACTAATCTAAGTATTTACCCATAGAAAGCAAATAACATTGTGTGTTTTTAATTTTAGGGAATTGATATCACATTTTATTTACATTCTGCAGCTTCATGTTTTCACTTGACATTGAGTTTTCAAGACCTGTTGTTATTGACAGTGTAGATCAATAAGTGAGTTCAGCAACGTTGCTGGGTTTATTCCATGAATGCAAGGGCAGTTGCAACGAATGGAGTCTGCATGATATATACCCTAGGACTTGAGACTTTCAGGCCTGGAATGCGGTCAGTTTATGGAAATGTTCCATGTGGGCCTGAGGAGTATGCCTCGTCTTTGTTTCTGGGATTCCACATGTGTCTATTAGATCAAGCGTGTAAGTGGCATATGCTTACTAAATGTGTCCACTTACTCTGGTTTCTAAATAATTATGTTTAGAATTATAGTATAGGCCTTTACCTGTATCAGTGATTTTGATCATCACAACTTTTCAAAGACATGTATGATATGAGTCTTACAGATGAAGAAATGGGAATCTCAAAGCTGGGAAGTGACAGACTCAAGATTGGCAACTGTCTGCTTTTAAAAGGAATCGGTCATCCAGGGACTTCCCTGGTGGTCCAGTGGTAAAGAATCCACCTTCCAATGCAGCGGACGCAGGTTTGATCCCTGGTTGAGGAACTAAGATCCCACATGCCACGGGGCAACTAAGCCCACACAGCACAACTACTGAGCCCGCGCACCTCAACTAGAGAGCCTGCGTGCCACAAACTACAGAGCCCATGTGCCCTGTAGCCTGGCACCACAACTAGAGAAGAGAAAATCCGCACGCCACAACTAGAGAGAAGCCCACACACTGTAACAAAGAGCCCGCGTGCCACAGTGAAAGATCCCACACGCCAAAAAGATCCCACGTGCCGCAACGAACACGCTACGCAGCCAAATAAATAAATACTTTTTTAAAAAAGGAATCAGACTTCCAAAAGTCGGTATCTGCAACTGAAGAAATGATCTAGATGCCAGGGCAAGTAGAGGCAATTCAGCCTGTGTTTAAATCCAGATCGGTGAGGACAGAAGATGACTGGTTCAAGATGACGGAGTAGAAGGATGTGCGCTCACTCCCTTTTCCAAGAGCACCAGAATCACAACTAACTGCTGAACAATCATCGACAGGAAGACACTGGAACTCACCAAAAAAGATACCCCACATTCAAAAACAAGAAAAATCTCAAATAAACAATCTAACCTTACACCTAAAGGAACTAGAGAAAGAAGAACAAACAAAACCCAAAGTTAGTACAAGGAAAGAAATCATAAAGATCAGAGCAGATATAAATGAAATAGAAACAAAGAAAGCAATAGCAAAGATCAATAAAACTAAAAGCTGATTCTTTGAGAAGATAAACAAAATTGATAAACCATTAGCCAGACTCATCAAGAAAAAGAGGGAGAGGACTCAAATCAATAAAATTAGAAATAAGAAGAAGTTACAGCAGACACCACAGAAATACACGGCATCATAAGAGACTACTACAAGCAACTCTATGCCAATAAAATGGACAACCTGGAAGAAATGGACAAATTTTTAGAAAGGTATAACCTTCCAAGACTGAACCAAGAAGAAATACAAAATATGAACAGACCAATCACAAGTAATGAAATTGAAACTGTGATTAAAAATCTGCCAACAAACAAAACTCCATGACCAGATGGCTTCACAGGTGAATTCTATCAAACATTTAGAGAAGTGCTAACACCCATCCTTTTCAAACTCTTCCAAAATATTGCAGAGGAAGGAACACTCCCAAACTCATTCTATGAGGCCAGCATCACCCTGATACTAAAACCAGACAAAGATACTACAAAAAAAGAAAATTACAGACCAATATCACTGATGAATATAGATGTAAAAATCCTCAACAAAATACTAGCAAACAGGGCTTCCCTGGTGGCGCAGTGGTTGAGAGTCTGCCTGCCAATGCAGGGGACACGGGTTCGAGCCCTGGTCTGGGAGGATCCCACATGCCGCGGAGCAGCTGGGCCCGTGAGCCACAGTTGCTGAGCCTGCGCGTCTGGAGCCTGTGCTCCACATGCAACAAGAGAGGCCGCGATAGTGAGAGGCCCGCACACCGCGATGAAGAGTGGTCCCCGCTTGCCGCAACTAGAGAAAGCCCTCGCACAGAAACGAAGACCCAACACAGCCATAAATAAATAAATAATTAAATAATTAAAAAAAAAAAAAATACTAGCAAACAGAATCCAACAACACCTTAAAAGGATCATACACCATGATCAAGTGGGATTTATCCCAGGGATACAAGGATTCTTCAATACACAAATCAATCAATGTGATACACCATATTAACAAATTGAAGAATAAAAACCATATAATCATCTCAATAGATGCAGAAAAAGCTTTTGACAAAATTCAACACCCATTTATGTTAAAAACTCTCCAGAAAGTGGGCATAGAGGGAACCTACCTCAACATAATAAAGGCCATATACAACAAACCCACAGAAAACATCACTCTCAATGGTGAAAAACTGAAAGCATTTCCTCTAAGATCAGGAACAAGACAAGGATGTCCACTCTCACCATTATTATTCAACATAGTTTTAGAAGTCCTAGCCACGGCAATCAGAGAAGAAAAAGAAGTAAAAGGAACACAAATTGGAAAAGAAGAAGTAAAACAGTCACTGTTTGCAGATGACATGATACTATACATAGAAAATCCTAAAGATGCCACTAGAAAACTACTAGAGCTAATCAATGAATTTGGTAAAGTTGCAGGATACAAAATTAATACACAGAAATCTCTTGCATTCCTATACAATAATGATGAAAAATCTGAAAGAGAAATTAAGGAAACACTCCCATTTACCATTGCAACAAAAAGAATAAAATACCTAGGAATAAACCTACCTAAGGAGACAAAAGACCTGTATGTAGAAAACTATAAGACACTGATGAAAGAAATTAAAGATGATACAAATAGATGGAGAGATATACCATGTTCTTGGACTGGAAGAATCAATATTGTGAAAATGACTATACTACCAAAAGCAATCTACAGATTCAATGCAATCCCTATTAAATTACCAATGGCATTTTTTATGGAACTAGAACAAAAAGAAGTCTTAAAATTTGTATGGAGACACAAAAGACCCCGAATAGCCAAAGCAGGCTTGAGGGAAAAAACGTTGCTGGAGGAATCAGACTCTCTGACTTCAGACTATACTATAAAGCTACAGTAACAAAACAATATGGTACTGGCACAAAAACAGAAACATAGATCAATGGAACAAGATAGAAAGCCCAGAGATAAACCCACGCACCTATGGTCAACTAATCTATGACAAAGGAGGCAAGGATATACAATGGAGAAAAGACAGTCTCTCCAATAAGTGGTGCTGGGAAAACTGGACAGCTACATGTAGAAGAATGAAATTACAACACTCCCTAACACCATACACAAAAATAAACTCAAAATGGATTAGAGACCTAAATATACGACCAGACACTGTAAAACTCTTAGAGGAAAACATAGGAAGAGCACTCTTTGACATAAATCACAGCAAGATCTTTTTTGATCCACCTCCTGGAGTAATGGAAATAAAAACAAAAATAAACAAATGGGACCTAATGAAACTTAAAAGCTTTTGCAAAGCAAAGGAAACTACAAACAAGATGAAAAGACAGCCCTCAGAATGGGAGAAAATATTTGCAAACTAATCAACGGACAAAGGATTAATCTCCAAAATATACAAACAGCTCATACAGCTCAATATTAAAAAAAACAAACCATCCTAATCAAAAAATGGGCAGAAGACCTAAATAGACATTTCTCCAAAGAAGACATACAGATGGTCAATAAGCACATGAAAAGCTGCTCAACATCACTAATTATTAGAGAAATGCAAATCAAAACTACAATGAGGTATCACCTCACACCAGTTAGAATGGGCATCATCAGAAAATCTACAAGCAACAAATGCTGGAGAGGGTGTGGAGTAAAGGGAACCCTCTTGCACTGTTGGTGGGAATGTAAATTGATACAGCCACTATGGGGAACAGTATGGAGATTCCTTAAAAAACTAAAAATAGAATTACCATATGACCCAGCAATCTCACTACTGGGCATATACCCAAAGAAAACCATAATTCAAAAAGACACATGCACCTCAATGTTCATTGCAGCACTATTTACAAAACCCAGACACGGAAGCAACCTAAATGCCCATCGACAGACGAATGGATAAGGAAGATGTGGTACATATCTACAATGGAATATTACTCAGTCTTAAGAAGGAACGAAAATGGGTCATTTGTAGAGACGTGGATGGATCCAGAGACTGTCATACAGAGTGAAGTAAGTCAGAAATAGAAAAACAAATAACGTATATTAATGCATATATGTGGAACCTAGAAAAATGGTACAGATGAACCAGTTGGCAGGGCAGAAATAGTGACACAGATGTATAGAACAGACGTATGGACACCAAGGGGGTAAAGTGGCGGGGGCGGTGTGATGAATTGGGAGATTGGGATTGACATATATACACTAATATGTATAAATTTGATAACTAATAAGAACTTGCTATATAAAAAAATTAATAAAATTCTAAAATTAAAAAAAAAGAGAAGAAGTCCAGATTGGTGAGGCTCTGAAATGATAACTCTCAACCTCTAACCTATTGTGCAAAATTTAGCAAACAAAAATCTGGCCTTTCTGAATTATATCCTGCTACTCTGCACTTGGCATTTTGGTTGACCTTGTCTGCACTTGGCACTTTGGCTGACCTTGTCTGTCTCCCTGACTTTCCCCAGTGTGGCCTATCCCCATGGATGTCCCAACATGCCCAGGTCCTCTGGGCCTCACACCCACCCTCTCCCACCTGTCAGGGGTACCCTGACCATCAGATGACCAAGCAATGGCAGGTTCCTAAGTGAACAACCAAAGCCCAATCCAGAATGTCTTCCCAGGCTTTCTGATTGCATTTTCTGCCTGATAGAACAGAAACTGAAAAGGCAGATTCACCGTGACACTAAGGTAGCTTAGACATCAGGCCTCCTCCCTTGCAAGAGCCCCCTATAAGGCCCTGCACTTAATTCTGTATTCATAATTTTATCTTCTCAAAGAGGATTCCAAAAATCATGTGAACTTCAGGCCACCCCAAACCTGGATCCACCCCTGCCAGAATGATTTCTTTCTCTTGGAGATCTCCTAGTGGAGTGCTGTGGGAAAGGTGCTGTGGGAGAGTTCACAGGCCACAATCTCAAGATTAAAGCTTAGATCAGAGGAGCAGGCAGAGGCCTCTCTGTGCCCCACCTCCTTTCACTTGTGCGTCAGGCTGGGCACCTTCCCCCACCCCGTGGGACGCGTTGGCCTTGGTCAGTCCTGCTCCACTATGGCCTTCAAGCCAAGGGAAGTCCACAGCTCCCAGCTCAGCAATCCGCCTGGGCCCCGCCCGGCTCCAGCTGTGTCCACTGGGCTCTTGGGGAAGGGCCAGGCCCAGGCCAGATGATCTGACATGATGAAAAGGGAAATTCTCCGCATTCCTTCTGCAGAAGACATCTGCCAAATGCAATGCAGTGAGGAGAAGCAGGCTGGGGATTTCTTGCACAGCCAAATGCATCTTCAACCCTAACAGAGTTCCATGTGGCACACCTCTAATTCAGTCGGGTTTCAGTGGGAACTTAAGCCTGCCATGGATGGAGCAGGGGGCCAGGGAGGGGGATGCCAAGGAGGACGCAGGACCCAGCATTGAGAGATTGTCCCAATGAATGCGGACTTCCAGTTTTGGAAAAATGTCTTCGTATTCCCAGAAATGACCCAATGGAACAATCAAATTACATTATTTTCTCCAGTCATCAATGCGTGGTGATGGTTCCAGACCAAAAGGACCAAACTCCTATTTTTAACTCTGTCTTGACTCTCACACTAAGCCATCACCCAAAGTTTCTCAAAAAGGTCCTCCTTCCCAAATGCTCACTTTCCTTCTTCACCACCAACAAACGAGGTTTGGTGGGGAAAACATCAGCTTGTCAGTTTGAACTTGCGTCAAACTGGGCAGCTTCTACCGAGGACATTTGAGGGGTGTCCAGAAGTCTACCCAGAGTCCTCTTTCCCCCACTATCAGTGAGCGATCTATGGCTCTAGAATCACTCCCTAACAGACCCTCTTAGAAGCCTGTGCACTTTAATCATTAGAAGCATTGCATTATCTGGTCCTCTTGGCCACGCCAAATAGTCCTTCAAGACCCAGCAAATCACATTCTTCAAGAAGCCCTGGTCAGACTCCCTCCTACCTTGAGGCTGAACCAAGCACTTGCCCTGCTCCCAACATTTCTGTATAATAGCATTTATGATTTTATACAACTGTCTATATCAATTCTATCTCCCTCGCTAGACTGGAGGTATCACATTCCCACCCTCCCCTCCCGTGGTTAACTATACTTCTACCACCCTTTAGGGGTCACAGAGATCTTTCACTTACTGCCCATTTAACCTTTGCGATTATGAGCTACCATTTTACAAATAAAGAAGCTAAGACTTAGAAAGATTGTGTTTGCCCAAAGTCCCAACACTGGTCAGTATCAGCATGTAGACATACACCCAGATCTTCTGATTCCAAGTCTACTGTCCCTTTCACAGTTCAGTGGCTGCAGGTAACAAGGCTTTAAGGAAATGAAGATATTAGGAGGTCAAAAATTCAGAACATTGCTTGCCTGCCTTCAAACAGAAGATTGGATGATAAATCATGGGCAGAGGTGCAAAAAATACAATAATGTCACAAATTAAAATGCCTACAGAGGCCAGGTAGGGGCTGTGAATGGCTGAAGCAAGCCAGGTAGAGACTGTGACCTACCTGAGAAGGTGTGTCCACCTAAAGGTCCCAGGGTTTCTTCAGAGCAGAGTTACTAATTTTTTTTTGGTAGTTGGAAATCTGGACTTTGATATAAAATCTCCAATATTTTTTTTGTTGGCACCTAATCCATATGTTTAAAAAAAAAAAAAAACACTGAGGACCAAACAAGCACATCTGCAAGCCAAACGTGGCAGATTGTTAAGCTCTGGTGAAGGCTCACTGCCTAGGCCTGGGATGAACCAATGTAAACTAATCTAACTCAGCTCCAGCGCCCCTGCTCGCTCCACATGGCGCCATCTTGCCAGGCAGAGACTGAGTGAAATATCCGGTTTCCTAGCATGCTTCCTGCATCACTTTGGTTGCTACCTCTCTTGGAGGACTGGCGTTTCTGAGGATTCAATCCCAGAAATGGCACCCTCAACAACAAGGTTGCCTGCTTCAACCTAACTTCTTGCTTTTCCATAGTATCTTTCTCCCCAACTCACAGTAGAAAAACCTCCTGATTTTGCTCAACCAATGGTCCATTCAGATCAGTCAGCCTCCAAGAAGGAGACTATTTTTTCACTTGTGTCAGATTTGGCATTTCTTTTGCTTCCATCAGCCTTTTGACTACTTTCTTATAGGATCCCTTTAAGATTCTTCCTCGAAAATCCCACAAAGCTTCACACAGTATTTGTGCAATAGTGAACATTTCAAAAATGTGAAATAGGAGAACAAAAGGCCTCCCAAACCTTCAGCCCACTCTCTCTTCTCTGTCCCTGTGCAAGCATTTCTGCCTGAGACCAGCTGAAAGGCTGGGTTTCCAGAAGCTTGATATACCTCCACCGCTCCTATCATTACTGAGTACCTACCAGGCACCAGGCCCTATTCTTCATCAAATCTTTGAAACAATCCTCTAAGACCAGTCCTAGCTTGGTCCTATACTACAGGTGAGGAGAACAAGGCCAGAGAAGGAAAAAAACACTCAAGTAGCAAACGTAGGATTTAAACCCAAGTCAAAGCAATTCCAGAGTCTACACCCCATGATGCCAGCTGTACAAACTTCATGGGTCCTATTATTTTCCCTGTTTTCCAGATGGAAGAAGAGGCTCACAGAGATTACAAAACTTCCTAAAAGTCCAGCTGGTAAAAAAGAAGACTCGCAATTACACCAGGAGCAGTTCTAGATCCACTTCCAAATTTTAACACAAGCTTAGTGGAAATGAAAAAAATGATTATAATAAGCATAAGAAAAATGTTTAATGCTGGCTTTGCTATAATCCCTGCTAATCGTGCCTTTAATTAAAAAGCTAAAAAAGAAGAGCACACATGAGCTTAGCATGTTGGCTCTTCCCCTTCATTTGTAAGTCTGATTTCTTCCCTATTTACAAGTGTGAGCTTGTCTCCCAGCCTTTCACGACTTGATGTGTGGTCCATGGGCCAGCAACATCAGCATCATCTGGGAGTTTCCCAGGAATGTGGAATCTCAGGCCCCACCCCCAAGGCTCCCTGAATCGGAATCTGCATGTTGACAGAATCTCCAGGTAATGTGCATGCATAGGAAAGTTTGAGAAGCACTGGACCCCAAGAGATCCCAAATATCGGCCACTTTATGGACAATTCTCTTCAGTGTATCCAAAGACAACCTTGACTAGTGAGTGCTGGTTTTTAAATATAAAAACTCTACCCAGAGACACAACTCCCAAACAAGACCAGTCTGAGGGGACCACAAGGAAATGTCTCAGGAATCTCAGTTTCCAGGTGAGTGAGCCCGCTTTGGGGGACCCCGACTTACACCCGAATCCTCAGCTCCCCTGGCCCCCAGCCATCAGCATTGTCTGCCACAGTAACTCCGTCTCTACACCTAAGATGCCCACCCACCCCTCGCCAAGTGCTCTGGGTCTGTTTTTTCACAGGGCAGCAGGGAGTGTGTCATGGCTTTCAAACTCCTTGCTGAACAACTAGAGGAAAACTGATCTTTTGCCACATGGAAAAACGCACCCAAAAATGAAGTAATAGGGGAATAGCAATGAACCTTAGGGGCCGTCCACAAAGCAAGCCTAGGATGATGGGTTTGAGAATGTCCTTATAAAGTCACATGGCGATTCCTCGGTGGCCGAGCTGTGGGTGGTAAGGGGCTGATACCAGAACCGTGGAATCCTGGGTTATAAGAAGGTCGGAACTGCTTCGGTCAGAGGCCAAATCTACAATTAGCCCTTGGGGGAGATGCACGGGAAGGGACCCTCGGCCGGAAGAAGGACCCAAGCCCGGGAAAGCCAGGAGCCTTCTCCAGAAGGCGGTGCTCTGCTTTTCTTGGGGCCTGCTGGAATTTCATTATCCTGTTCACACTGTACAGATGGGAATTTAATAATTAATAAGGGAATAGCTCACCCCAGAGCCCGTGCAAGAGGATTATGCAAATCAACCAAGATGTGTGGCAAGGGGCTGAATGTTTCATGGTGTGTTTAATTTGCAAATATTACCCACCGAGAAGGCTTAGGCAGGAAACCTATCATCATAATAATTATCATTGCTCATGCAAAACTACTCAGGTTTCCATCAGACGTCCTTCCTTTCAAATACTTTTGCCAAACATGTCTCCTGAGAAATGTAATTTTTTTTTTTAATGGAAGAAAAAGAAAGTAACTGCAATGCAAAAGAATATTAGGAATAAAACAAACCTGTTTGGATAAAATAAAAACTAACCTAGATGCTAACTTTGCTCAGCATACAACTCTTTTTAACACTCAGATAGCTTCTATCCTGTTCATTTTCTCTGACATGCACTAAGGTTACCAACTGAGTTAGGAAGTTGAACCAAAAGAAACCAAGGTATTACTTCTTGTGCACTCCACACAGCACTTCATGCATTAATTAAGCCACCCAACAATTCTGAGTACCCCCAATATCATTCCTATAAATTCACCTCTGCTTAAATAAGCTCCGGGTAGTTTTCTATCTCCTCCCTACAAGAACCCTAAATGTTCTAGCTTGTGTGGATAACAAGAGCTAGAGGACCACGTACCCAAGGGCTTCTAGCTAATTCCATCTGTTCCACGACCACTACCACCAGCACTAGTTGCAAACTCAGTCATCTAGAACAGGGTCAACAAACTTTTCCTGTAAAAGGCAAAATAATAAACATTTCAGGCTTTGCTGGCCATATGGTCTCTGTTGCAACTTCTCAACTCTGCTGCAACACGGGAAAGCAGCCACAGACAATGTGTAAACAAACGAGCATGGCTGTGTGCCAATAAAACTTTATTTACCAAAACAGGTGGAGGGCCAGATCTGGCTGCCATCCAAACCTCCTGGTACTTGATGTCCTGCTATAACATTTCTTAAGTCTTCACACAATTTTATTAAAAAAAAAAAAAAAAGATGGACTCTCTCTGTGACTCTAAGCATGTGTATATGCAGACCCAAATATATTAGATTAAACCAGTGGTTCTCACATTTGGCAATGTCTGGAGACCAGGATCAGCTTTGTGGGCTTGTAAGTTGCATAGTTGAATGGGGTACCACACTTAGAATGGCCCCAGTCCCACACTTGATTTAATCCTCTGCTGTCACAATCTTGAAATTCTTAATAATTTTTATATAAGGGGCTCCGCAATTTTATTTTGCACTGGACCCCACAAATTATGTTGCCACTCCTGCTGGAGATGTAGAAAACATCAAAGATTGTCACGACTGGGGAGGTGCTCCTGGCATCTTGTGAGTAGAGGCCACAGATGCTGCTAAACATCCCACAAGGCACAAGACACTCCCCACCACACAACAAACAGTTATCAAAATGTCGATAGTGCCAAGGTTGAAAAGCCCTGGGTTAAACCATGTAAAATTGCCAATATCCTACCATGTCTGACCTAAAAATAAAGTCACTTTGCATAGGGCAACCTCATTTAACTATGTTTTACATCTTTAAAGGACATATCAAAAACATTTACAAACCAGGAAAAAAGCCCTCTCTCAGTCTATGCCTTTCTGATTTCTTTTTGTTCATCACAAATAAGCCTCCTTTAATCTGCCCCCAATTAGTGTACTCATGTATTTGTTTCTTGATTTTTCTGGAGACGTAATGCTTGCGAATGGCACAAATTTTAAGGTTCTGAAACATAGTCAGTAAAAACATGAATCTCCCACCTACCCAATCCCCCATCCTGTTCCCCTTCTAGAGCAATCCCATTTAGCGTGTTCTCTTTTGTCCTCCACAGCCATTTTGTAACTGGGGACCTTCTATATGCTCTATTTCCCTCCTGGTTTCTTTAGGACATCCTTTATCTGCCAGCCTAAAATGTTCCCCAGAGATCTATTGCACCAGGTCCAGCCCTGCTTTGTTTCCCACTTTTCCAGGACCGCCTACTCCCATAACGACGAATCCAAACCTTCCAGAGCCCCACTTCCCCTTTTTTGAAGTCCTGGCTGAATGAAAAGCAGTGTTCCATTTTCCATTTTCCAATTTCTCTCCCCCGGTGCTCTTTGTCACAGAATGTATATTGTTCTGTTTAAAGTCTGTCGGGACCCAGCGCCTGTCAAAGTTGTTGAACAGAATAAACAGCTCTTGAGCTTGATCCAGGCCAATTCTCTATACGTAGACTTGGTCCTCATTTCTGGTCCAAAAAGAGCAGGAAAGAGGCAGCCTGTGGTTGGAGGCTGTAACTTCCCCGGTATTGATTTTGACTCGCAGGGTGACGGAGGGGCCTGGGTATATGTGACCACAGACATGCTTATAAATTCTTAATACCACTTTTGAATTAAAAAGAGAAAAAGAACAGCAAAAGCAACCAGAAAAGCATAAGCAGGCCGAGAACACCAATTCAAGAGATTGATTAATTATTTTGAGCTATTTAACCACAGTCTTGATTCGAGGGCAACATTTGAGCTGGGAGAAGTGAGAAGCTTGTAGGAAAATGTGGCTCTGACCCCAGGCAGCAGCAGATGGCTGCTGGGGGAGCAGCAGGTCCCTGGGAATCTGCCCTTCTTTTCCTTCTGGACTTTTCAACTCCCACAGCCACGGGACTTTGTCTCCCAGGAGGAAGGCTGCAGGTTCCTGTTTCCCCTAACCCTCCAAGGAGGTGAGAATGACATGGCCCGGGTAAGCCATTCTGGCTGTTTGATGTCAGAAATGGCATCTCAGTGATGGGGAGAAGGCTGAGCCAACAGTGGTCTCCGAAACCGAGGTGGGTCTGGTGTTCACCTCCCCCAAGCACTACTGTCCTCACACTCCAAAGTGACCCTGATGGTGGAGAGGCTGAGACGGCAGGAGGGGGGACTGATTATGGCTTGGTAGGACGTCCCTCCAGCAGCTCTTCTAGCTGATCCTTTCTGCCTCCCAATGCTGCTACCGTATTTCCTTCAGGACTCACAGGGTCCCTCCCAGTTCTAGCCACATCCCTGTCTAAACAGATGCCTTGAAATGGTGATGCCGGGAAGAAGGGTGCAGGATAAACTGGGGGTAAAAGAACAGAAAATAAGCATTTGGAATGGCAAAGTACTCTTAATTTTATGTTCCCAGACTCATTGCAAGAGAACAACCTGTGCTGCTTTTATGTGTGTGTGTGTTAAAATACACAGGACATTAAATTTACCATTTTAAAGTATACAGTTCAGTGGCATTAAGTGCATTCATACTTTTGTGCAACCATCACCACCATCCATCTCCAGAACTTTTTAATCATCCTAAACTGAAGCTCTGTACCCATTTAACAGTTATTCCCCACCCACCCCCAGCCCCACCCCGGCTACCACCACTCCACTTTCCGTCTGTGTGAATCTGACTATTCTAGGTACCGCATTTAACTAGAATTATACACTATTTGTCTTTTTGTAACTGGCTTATTTCACTTAGTGTAATGTCCTCAAGGTCCATCTGTGTTATAGCATGTGTCAGAATGTCCTTCCTTGTAAAAGCTGAATAATATTCCATTGTATGTATAGACCACATTTTGTTTATCCTTATATCCGTCCATGAATGCTTCCGTGGGTTGTTTCCACGTTTTGGCTACTGTGAATAATGCTGCCATGAATATGGGTGTACAAATATCTATTCAAACTGTGTAGCTTTTTAAAAAACACATAAACTCGTGAGATTTTATTTCACTAGCTCTGGAGTGAGTCCTGGGAAACTGTATTTCTAACGACCCACCCCTCCAGCTGATTCTAATGCCAGACCAGGTTTGGGAAACAAGGAACTGAATCCCTGAACAAGTTGTGCTAATCCCAGCTCAGAGTCCTCTTCGCAGTTCCTCTGCAGTCAGGTGGGTTCCCTTGCAATCCCACCCCAATGAAAGTAAAAACAGTTCCATTTTGCAAACGTCAGCTCCAAGAGTCTGAACAGGGGACATCTGATCTTCCTGTTTACAATACGGAGACTGCAGCTCGAGGACCAGGATTCAAGCTCATCTCTCTCATCCAAAAACCATGCTATTAGGCTCATGGACTAAACTCCTCTGACTCCTCTACGCTGGTGGCAGCTCTCCTGGGTCACGCGGGGTATCATCCAACACCAGGGGATAAGAGTAACAGGAGAGAAAAGGGCTGCACCCCACAGGCACTGCTGTAGGAGTGGGCTCTCAAAGTGTGAGAGCAGCATCTGTCAGAGACCTGCTTCTTCATTTCTGGAAAGGTGTCATCCACAGCTTGGAAACAGTGAGTATGGCATATGTTTGGGTTTTTAAATTGTAGGTCAGCTTCTCACTGTCTTTAACGAAAAGAAGACAAAAGGACAGGAAAAGGCTTGCTGCCTTTTGCCACACTCCAGGAACGTGATTCAAGACCCTGTTGGCCGCAGCGCATAAGCTCAGGAGGCGAGCCACTGGAGGCGGACCAGTGGTGAGGCGCAGGCTGGGAAAAAAAAAAAATCCTGTTCTTGGCATCGAACACGCGTGATCTTAAGGAGTCCTCACACCAGCCTTTCAAGGAAAGATTCTCTCCACTTTGTAAATACGAACATGAGCGATAGGGAAGCTGCGTGATTTGCCCACGGTCACTCAGCTGATGCCAGAGCCAAGATTGGCAACCATATCCCTCTGTCCTGGTTGTGAGGTCCTGTCCCTCTCACTCCGCCTCCTCACTCCTCCTTCCCACCTCCCAGCTCCAAAGCAGTCCCAAGGCCTTTCGGCCTCATCAAAGCATTTCACAGATTAAAAGGGTTAAAAATCACAGGATTCGAAGATTGATGCCATCAAGGATCCCAGAGAAAACGAAGGTTCTCGTTTCGGCGAACATTCTGCTAAACTTATCTTTTAGCCGTTAGAGTTTAGACTCTGGAGGTCCCAGAAAAGAGGCCTTTGTCTAACCAAACCTATGGTGTGTCTCTGAGCCCCTATAACAATTACTACCCTGTTGCTTAATACGATTCTACTGGGTATTTTCAGGAAGCTACAGTGTGAGTACATCAGACTTCTCGTGATATTTTACAGATCATGTCCAATGCCCTTTACAGTGCCATGTACATGTTCATCTCAATAAATTCTTACTGACTAGAGGAAGGAAGGAAAGAATGTATGCATGTTTCTCATATGTCTTGAGTTAACCTATTTGAGTGCTGTATTAGTCAAGGTTCTCCAGAGAAACAGAATGTTTATTTAAGATATATTTCTAAATATATGATAGATAGAGATCTTAAAATCAATCTCTCTCTCTCTCTCTCTCTCTCTATCCCTCTCTCTATTGGCTCACATGATTGTGGGGCTGGCAAAAAATTTGTGGGGCACGCCAGCAGGCTGGAAACTCAGGGAGGGTTTCTATTTTCCAGGGTTGAGGCAGAATTCCTTCCTCATTGTATACCTCAGTCTTTGCTCTTAACGACTTCAACTGGTTGGATGAGGCCCACCCACATTATGGAAAATAAAATGCTTTACTTAGAGTCAACTGATCGTAAATGTTAATCATATCTGAAAAGTACCTTCACAGCAACATCTAGACGAGTGTTTGACCAAACAGGCACCATAACCTAGCCAAGCTGACACACAGAATTCACCACCACAAGCACATACCTCCCAAATCTAGAGATTTATAAAAATGGAAGTTACTATGGATACTACTAAAGAGAAGGAAAATAAGGATGTTCAAGATTGACAACTGTTAATAATAATATGACTATGAACTTGTAATCACAAAGTCTAGAGTTGGGATGTTGTTACTATTTATATCCTGTTTGCTTACAGAAAATATTTGAAGAATCAGAGTCAAAAGCAAAAATCTAGAAATTGTCAAGAGAGCTAAAATTATTGAGCTTCCCTGAATGTTCACTCTAGTGAGTAATAAAATTGCATATTATTGTATCTCCACTAAGTCATAGGATTTTAGAACTCTGAAGGACTTCAATGGGAGACCACTGTTTCATGGGGGGAAAAAAATCCAGGACCAAAAAGATCAACGTACCCTGATCAATGAAGGTTGTACCCTGTTAAGCCACGTGCCGCAGCCCCTCTCTGCAACCAGGCCACATGTTTGAGTACCTACCACATGCCAGGATTTCTGCCAGACACCTTGCTAGGTCCTGAGAACACATGCCAGGAGTTTTTAAAGCACTTTATATGTATGAAGTCATTTAATCCTCACAATGATACTTTAAGGTGTATACTATTATCATCCCTGGTTTATAGAAGAAAACATGGAGACAAAGAGAGCATAAGAAATTTGCCTGAGGTCACAAGACTACCAGGCCAGATTGATGGAATTCAAACCCAGGCAACCTTGCTCCCAAGTATGTGTTCGTGTCCATTACATGGTACTGTTTATGGTCAAGAAGATGAAAAGAATAAACAAAGGTTTTTTGGTTTTGTTTTTTTAATGTGTTGGGAGGGGTGATATTAGACAGGGGTCTTAGAATGAGCCTGGGAATCATGCAACTAAGAGGTGAGGGGAGAAGTGGGGTACGGATAGATCCGGATTTTGTGGGGTTAATATAATTTGGGGGCTCTCCTTTAACTATAAAGTTATAAATACAATATTAGGTGCAAAATGAATACTTACTTAGAATAAAAAGAAACTCTACAAACTGCAAATTTGTAAAATTGATCAACTATCACAAACATTACACTATCCAAAAACCCAGTATTTTTATTAACTGCCTAATCCACCTCAACAATACTTTTATCCCTACGCATTTGCCCTGCACATTCTTTGATTGCCTCTTCCTCTGATAATGAAATATTTTCTACAGAAAAAATAGATCCTTCAGTTCTTCTTCTGACATGGTTGATAGAAATTTTATTTTTATCCTTAACAGTTTAGAAAGAATTCTTTCCAGTTCCCAACTAATTTCTAGTTTGGTCATGTAAATTGTAGGACTGTTGTCAAAACTGAGAAAACCTCTCAAGGTTTATATATGAGCTGTGAAATGTCAGGGTATTTCAAGTTTTCTTAGGTAGTGACTACTCTCGTAGTCTTCAAATTCTTTGAATTGATGAAAGTCATTAACCAGTTTGGTGTTGATTTCCTTATTATAGTGGGTATTCTAAGTTTAAACTATGTTATCGATGTCAGTATTCTGGAGCAAATCAGCAAGAAACTTAAACCTTTTCCCAATGTGTTCATATGACTCACTCCTCTTAATTAACTGGATTATCAAAAAATCCAAGGAGTTAGCCATCCCTTCTATTAGAAATAGAATATCTTTCTCTTGATGAATTTCTGCCTTTGAAATATCTAAAAAATTTTTCTTACAATTTTTTAATGTCTGAATGATTTCTACTGATTTCATTGTTTATTTTGATTATGTTTTTTCATAGTCCATTAAGTTTATCTGTTGGCTCTCAAATAAACAAATAAACTAATTTAAAGATGACAAAATAGATTCACTTTCGTCTACATCCAAATTAGGAGTCTGTAATTTCTCACTTCTTCTATTGAAATGTTCCAAAACATCTTTCCAAATTCCAAGAAAAATGCATATTCAAGGTTTATCGACTTTTTTGAATAAGCTTTTTCCTCTCGTTTATGTGTAGGCCCCACTCCCAAGTCTTCAGAAATATATTTTAGAGTCTTAGACACATCCCACATTGCAAGGCTCGCATTGCTTCATAATGGGCAGATCTTCTCATGACACTTAAACTCTTGAAAGAAAAATCCAAGCTTGGCCAACCTGGAAAGAAAACATGGAACAGATGCAACATATCGAAATAGTCAACAACTTTAGGCATAGTAGAGGCATCAGGAGGACCAGGAAAGAAATGCCAAAGGTCATAGCTGATTGCAGATAAAATATTTTATTTTTGCAAATTTACAAAAACTTATGGGTGAGGGGGAGGGGGAGGGATAAATTAGGACTTGGGGATTAACAGATACACACTACTGGGTATAAAATAGATAAACAACAAGGACCTACTGCATAGCACAGGGAACTATATCCAATATCTTGTAATAACCTGTAATGGAAAAGAATCTGAAAAAGAATACATATAAATATACATATATCTGTATACACACCTGAAACATTGTAAATCAACTATACTTCAATTAAAAAAAAAACTTATGGCCACGTAAACATATTGCTAGTACCCCTCCCAGGACTTCGGAAGGACCCTGAAACTGAATCTACAAGACAGAGAGAAGTTGAGTGACCCAACAAGGAGATAACATCAACAAAATCCCCAGGGGGCTTGATAAGGCAAGACAGGGGTCACAGGAGCACCAGTACACAGGCAACAGCAGAGCAAGGGGAGCTCAAGGACACTGAGAGAGCTTGCCCTGTGGTTGATGAGATGCTCAGGAAGGTTGTTTGGGGTTCTTTTTTTCCAGATTTTAAAAAAATTGTGGGAGGAAGGGAGAATGGGAAGTTACTGTGTAATGGGTACAGAGTTTGAGTTGATGAAGATGAAAAAGTTCTGGAGATGGACAGTGGTGATGGTTGCACAACCATGTGAATGTAATTAATGTCACAGAACTGTACACTTATAAATGGTAAGATGGTAAATTTCATGTTATGTATACTTTACCACAAAAAAATTTAATAGAAATAAATTAAAAATTTTCACAAAAAATTTTAATTGAGGTAATTGTAGATTCACAGGCAGTTGTAAGAAATAATACAGAAAAATCTCGTACACTTTACCTAATTTCTCCCATGGCAATATTTTGCAAAACTCTAATACAACCAGGATGCTAGCACTAATACAATCTACCCCCATCTTATTCAGATTTCTCAGTTTTACTTGTACTCGTGTGTGTGTGCACGTATTAAGTATAAACAATTTTGTCCCCTCTGTAGTTTTCGGTATCCACCACCGCAGTCAAACTACTCAACAGTTTCAACACCAAAAGGATCCCTCATGCTGCCCTTTTATAATCACACCCACCTCCCTCCTACCCTCCCCCCCATCCCAAACCCCTGTCCTCCATGGACAATGACACAAAAAGAAACAAAATGTTAGCACTTGAAGAACGTTATATAAATGGAATTGTACATTCATATCATTCAAATATACCTTCTTGGTTGGACTTTTTACACTCAGCATCATTTCTCGGAGATTCATCTAATTTGTTACATTTATCAATAGTTTGCTCCTCCTTGTTGCTGGATAGTATTTCATGGCATAAATGTATCACAGTTTGCTTAACAATTTACCTATTGAAGGATGTCTGGAGTATCAAAGGACAGTTTTGGGGTATTACGATAAAGCTGCTATGAACATTTGTGTATAGGTTTTTGTGTGAACGTAAGTTTTTATTCCTCCGGGGTAAATGCTCAGGAGCGCACTTGCTGGCTCCATGGTAGTTGCATGTTAGGTTTTTTTAAGAAACTGTCAAACTTTTTCCCAGAGTTGGACCATTTTACATTCCCACCAGCAACGGATGAATGATCCAGCTTGCCCACATCCTCGCCAGCGTTTGGTGTCGTCACTATTTTTTATTGTAGCCATTTTAATTGGTGTGTAGTGGTATCTCGTGGTGATTTGTATTTCCCTGATGACTACTGATGTTGAGCATCTTTTCATGCGGTGGAGTGTTAAGCTCCAGAGTGGTGTGGCAAATGGGCACTTCTGAAAGGTCACTATGTGGAAGTGGTTTCTATTGAAACCTGATAAGGACCAGTGGGGGCCTGAGCCAGGCCATGAGAGTGAAGGGATAGAGTGGGGTGGACTGGGGGATTCCAGAAATGCTTTAGGAAGTAAAGCTGGCCAAATACGGCGACCAGTGAGACAGGGCGAGGCACCACTGAAAGAGATGGAGGAATCCGGCATAACTTCCAGGTTTCTAACTCAGACGGAGAAAAAAATTGGTCTGGAAATGTTGCGTTTGGGCTGCGAGACACTCATGTAGCCCAAAGCATTTGGATAGGAGCCTTCAAAATCAGGGTCAAATCTGGGCTGAAGATACGGAATTGCAAAGTCGGCAATTCCCATCACTAAAATTAGTGAGGGGAGGGGGCCTGATTTTTTAGGCTCGTCTATTGGTTCCCATGTAGGCCACGCCCCCCGGTGTCTGGGCACTGCTGCAGGGGCCCACCAATCCCCTGCAGACTAGCATTTTCCGTAGCACAGGACACGCCTAACACACCTAAGTGCTATTTTTAACTTGCATATAGGTTCGGTTTTGATTTCACAAATTCATTAAGGAATTTTTAATTATAGATTTTTTTCCCATTATGTGTATTTTTCAACCAGATAATAAAAGTGTTAAACGCGGTGTGAAAGCGTGCAAAATGTTTAATCGTTGAGAAGTGGCTGTGACTTCTGGCCAATTGGTCTTCCCAGGGACAAGGGGTCTCGGCTCCGAATTGCCGGCTTTCGGGTCCCCTGGATATTCTTTTGCTGAAGGCGATCTCCCACCTGCTCTCTTTCCGGGGGACTCTCTGGCCTTCCTGCCCGCCCCCAGGCCTCCCGCCCCCAGGCCTCCTCTGCGGGTAACAGGTGGCTGCAAGCCTTCCCTTTGAACTGGAGAATCCCTCTTCCTAGCCCACCCCCTCGCGGAAACCCACAGGCCCTAGGGCCGATGCCTTCTGAGTTGTGCCTGGACCACCTCTGGGGAGTTCACGGCTGGGCCCTGGCCCTCCGGGGAGACCGCGCCAGCGGCGCTAGAGCTGCCAGGCGCCTCCCGTCCCCCGCGCTTCCAGCCCAGCTGCGGGCTCTCCTTTGCAACCTTTAAGAAGATTTTTAAATTACATTTCCCAAGCCCTTTCTGATCTCCAAGTGTACGACACCCACACACACCCCAGCCCCACCCCCAGGTACGCAGTATGATCGAAAGCTAAGCACCGCCCCCCTCCCCGGGATGGATAGAAATGCAAACCAAGGGGTCTCGGTGGGGACTCAGCTCTAGAAACCGCGCCTATTCATCTGTGAGACAGCTCTGGGGGGCGGGGAGCGGGGGCAGTCAGGGCCCCAAAACACATTGACTGTAGGTTCCAGCTTGCCTCTGGTATTTCATAAGGTTGCTGTTTAAACATAATTCCAAAGCAATTGAGGTTATCCTTGGGAGGGAGGGAAGGATGGAGCGAGAGAAAGGCGAACTTGTCCCGTCCTATTAGCGAACTGCAATCACTGATCCTTTGTGACACAGAAGTCATAGGTCAAATTCAAGATCTTACTGCAAATCGCGCGGCGGGGGAGCGGGGGAGAGGGGGATTGTTCTCCCAGGAATATGAGACTGTCCTCTTATTTCTTAATAACACCTCCAAAGTCTCCTGCCCTGAGAATTAGCAAGGATGATGCCACGGAGAGCGATAAGGGGATTCGGCCTCCTGCCATTGCTCTGCATTCATTTAATTGATTATGCAGCTCTGGACTCCAAAAGCTCCACCACGCATTTCTTTTCCCCAACAATACGGAAAATAGTGAAGCTTTCTTTTTACTTATATTTATCTTTTTGCTTTATTTTTGGAGTTTTCTAAAATTAAAAATTCAATGTTCAGACCCTGGTTATTTAAAAACAAGCTACAATAGTTAACTTCCGCTGCATAAACTGGCCTCCTAAATAATTTCTCTGGAGGCCCTGAGATTCCTAAAATGAATCCATCTGAGGAAGCCACAAGGTAGGGAGGAAGAAGAGAGAATTAGTAATTAAGGAGATGTTGCCCTCACTTTGCCTCAGTTTTCCTTCCAGAATCTTCTCAGGCCTGTCATCAGAGGACCCTCCTCTGTGCCAAGGCAGCTTCTCCCATGGGCTGAGCCATGCCCACCCCACCACAGCTGCACCAGCCCTGCGGCCTAGGTGAACCCCACCTGAACTTGGCAGCACTGCCGCCTCCTTAGGGTGATGCCAGAGGAGCCCCAGTTCCCACTGTGAGTAAAGAAAAGGCCTTCCCAGCATTTGAAATGAGTTGGTGTTATTCTTTTGGGGCTCACTGCAGAAAGTGCAGCAAGCTTCCCCTTAAGACAGAATACACAGCCACAGGTACATGGAGAGCCTGTCACCAAAAACAGTGGATCCAATGATTTGGGGAGTTGACAGATAATGAAAAAAAATGGGGAAACAAATATGCATTTGCAAACTTTTTATTTTACCAAGAAAGGATTTTTTTAATTGAAGTACAGTTGATTTACAATATTGTGTTAGTTTCAGGTATACAGCAAAGTGATTCAGTTATATATTTTTTCAGATTATTTTCCATTATACGTTATTACAAGATATTCAATTTTGTTCCCTGTGCTATATAGTAAATCCTTGTTATCTATTCTCTATATAATAGTGTGTGTATCTGTTAATCCCCTCTTCCTAATTTATTCCTCCCCTGCCTCTCTTTCCCCTTTGATAACCATAAACTTGTTTTCTGTGTCTGTGAGTCTGTTTCTGTTTTGTAAATAGATTCATTTGTATTATTTTTTAGGTTCCATATATAAGTGATATCATATAATATTTGTCTTTCTCTCTCTTACTTCATTCAGTATGGTAATCACTAGGTCCATCAATGTTGATGCAAATGGCATGATTTCATTCTTTTTTATGGCTGAGTAATATTCCTTCATATATATACCTGTATATATATGATGGAATATTACTATAATATTACCATGTATAGTACCACAACTTCTTTATCCATTCATCTGTTGATGGACACTTAGGTTGCTTCCATGTCTTGGCTATTGTAAATAATGCTGCTGTGAACATTGGGGTGCATCTATCTTTTCTAATTAGAGTTTTCATCTTTTCCAAATGCATGCCCAGGAGTGGGATTGCTGGATCATATGGTAGCTTTATTTTTAGTTTTTTAAGGGAACTCCATACTGTTTTCCCTAGTGGTTGCACCAATTTACATTCTCATCCACAGTGTAGGAGGGTTCCCTTAAGAAAGGATGTTGTTAAAACAATTACTTCCTACTATCACCATCATTTCTTTGAAGAAAGAGTGCTTTAACTCATGCACATAAATGCATGCACACACACTCGGAAAGATGAACCCTCAGAGTAAAGAACTGCCCTTCAGTTGATAATGTCGAGCTTTCTGGAAAGCCAACCACTGAGAAAGCCTGGTGTGGGGTATCTGTCTCATCCTTTGGCTGTGCATGGGGACCTGGGCTTCATCTACATCACCTCTCAGCAAAGATTAGTGAATTTGAGAGCCCGAATTTTCTGCGGTGAACTTCTCCAGTACATGAGAATAGATCAGCTTCTCTGAAAGCCATCCCCTCCCAGGACAAGGAGCAGAAAGATAAAAGACTAACGACAAAAATCTTGTGCCCATTATTCATCCATTGTTCAGCACCACTCCAATGTGCGTTTCCAAGGTCAATTTAAGTCTGAAACTTCTGATTCCATCTCAATGGTGACAGAGGCCTGGCCCAAGGCTTGGCTGGAGCTGTGGTGTGGCCTGCTCCCACGTCAGCTGGAGAAGGAAGTGCTATCTGCTGATATCCCACTATTAGACCTAAATCACTCCAAATAACTTGCAAAGACACAGGAAGCCACCTCTAGACCCAAATTAGACTGGGATGCTTTGGTGCTTGATGGACACCTATCTAATTGCAGTTTGATTGGCTCTGAGCAGGCCTGCAGAATGGAGAAATGGACTCCTTCATTCTGATAAAGATACTGATGCCCCAGCTTTGTGCCAGGCCAGAGATTCTCATTGTCATTCCAAAGCAATTTGTAAGGGATTAGAATTATTTGAAGGGGGGATGCACCCGTGACCAGGGTTGTATAATTCTGGGCTCTTAGTCACAGTTGACTGTCCTTCACCAATGCACGTTCCCAAGCATCGCACCGTCCAATTTGTATTCTAATGGTGAGGAAGGGGTGGGCCTCTTGGGAGCTTGGAGTGCACAGCAAGAATCAATTTCATTCATTCTTGCAAATGTTCTCCCACCTGAATGTGGGCTTCTGAGGATGAAAGAGGAAGCTGACAACCAACAAATAACACCAGGAGATGAGGCACTCGTTTTGAAAAGGGGCCAAAGAGATGAACAGGCCATTAGAAAAGGATCAAAAATGTAAATACAAATGGCTAACAAATAGAATTTAAGTGTCCAGTGCCTCTGGTAACTTGTGAATCCATACAATGAGATACCATTTTTAGGGCATCTGATTGGCAAGATAGTTTTGATAGTCTTGTTTCCCAGGCTCCAGGGAAACTGACACCCCACAGGAGAGAGTAGAAAAAAACTGCAATTTTTCCAGAAGTCAGTTTTGCTTTACATATCAAATGTCAAAAACATGTGTATCCTTTGATTCCATTATTTCACAAATGTGTTCCAGGAAATAATGGAGAATGTGCAAAGATGTCCCTCTATGAGAATGTTCACTAAATATCTAACAGTAGGAAGTTGTTTAAATCAGTTATGGTCTCTCTAAGTAGTGGAAGAGTGAGCAGCTTAAATGATATGGTAGTTGTGTTGAAATAGACAGGGATTCAAAATTTACTGTTGTTCTAAAAGGGCTACAGACAGTAAGCATACTTTTTTTTGTTTACTCATTGTTTCATTCAACAAATATTACTAAAAATGAGGAATACATGAAAGATCAAGGTAGTTCCTTGCTCTTATAAAAATTGCATTTACTGGAGTGATGGAGTCTGGGGATTGGATAACAATGAATAAATTAGTGAGAAAACTATAAAGTTGATGACTTAATTAATAGATCTTTCTGACATTTTATACTGAGATCTGAATAACAAAGAAGAGGAAGTAATGAGAGCATCCCAGGCATAGAAAACAGCTAGTGCAAAGGCCCTGAGGCAGGAGCAAGCTTTAGATGACATGATTAGATACAGCTGGGTCATGCAGCTAAACCAAAGTGTAAGAGGGGCAGAGTGGTAGATGAGGTCACAGACTGGGCAGGAGTTGGGTCATGTGGGTTTGGTAAACCAGGGTAAGGAGCTGGGATTTTATTCTCTGTGCTGTGGGAAGACATTGCAGATCTCAAACAGGAGACAATGTCATTAATGTTACTAAACTTCACTCTGGCTGCTGTGTGAAAGAATGGATTTGAGAGCATAACAATAGAGGCAGAGAGACCAGTCACCAGGACTGCTGTGCTGGTCTAGCCAAGGCTTGGGGGTAGCTTGGACTAGGATAGGAGGTGGAGAGGGAAAGAAGTAGGTACAGTCAGGATTGACTTTGGAGTTAGAGCCAACAGTACTTGCTAATGGATGGATGACTCCTAAGATTTCCCATCTTTCCTCCTATTCCCATCAAATGCCTCCAGCTCTAATTCTGGTCCTTCCCTACCAAGGTTCATCTATACTTCCTGCCTTAGGTTCTGTGGGATGACTTGGACCTAAACTAAATCTCCCTTTCCTCAAAGCTAACTCAAGCTGGTTTTCATCTCTTGCAGCCTTGACGGAGGCCATGCAGCAATAGCCCTCTAAGAAGGGCACAGCAGTTGAAGCAAGCAAAGCTCAGAGAGGTAAGGCAGCTTGTCTAGTTCAGAGCAGCAGAGCAAGGATTCAAACCCAAATCTTCAGGGTCCAGAGCTAGCGCTTCCTCCTCTATGCCATGTGCTAGATTGACACAACACACCCAGCTGCTAGTCGTCCGCCAAAATCAAAGCCCCCTTGTTCCATGGAAACAGAACAATGGCTGCTGAACTACATTAATTTCCCAGCCTCCCTTGCAGCTAGGAGTGGACCTATGTCTTCCTCCAGTGGAATATTAAGAGAAATGATGATGCAAGCAGAAGCCATTTACTTATGGCTTCAATTTTGCAGATCACAATAAGGCCCTGGGGGATAATGGAACAATGACTTGGAAAGAACCTGAATCACAGAATGACCACATGGATCACCAGCCTGGAGGGCCTACCCTGGACTGTTATATGAGAGAAAAAGAATGTAAACTTTATTCTTTAAGTCATATTATTGTTCGGTCTCCTGATTACCCTATTGTTCAGTCCAGTCTTACCCTAAATGATCTATCTATTTTTAAATACAAGTCACCTCTTTTGTTAAAAAATAATTGAACCGGGCTTCCCTGGTGGCGCAGTGGTTGAGAATCTGCCTGCCAATGCAGGGGACACGGGTTCGAGCCCTGGTCTGGGAAGATCCCACATGCCGCGGAGCAACTGGGCCCATGAACCACAACTACCGAGCCTGCGCGTCTGGAGCCTGTGCTCCGCAACAAGAGAGGCCACGATAGTGAGAGGCCCGCGCACCGCGATGAAGAGTGGCCCCCGCTTGCTGCAACTAGAGAAAGCCCTCGCACAGAAACGAAGACCCAACACAGCCAAAAAAAAAAAAAATCAATCAATAAATAAAATTTTAAAAATAATAATAATAATAATTGAACCCCATAAACAATGCCTGCAGACAATGGGTAGATCCTTGAGTCTCCCTACTCCAATCCTTGGCTGAATTTGTCTAATTTGTGGACTACATTCAATGCCTGGTACTCTCCCAGGAGTACCTTTAAAACCCAGTTTGGAGGACTTCCCTGGTGGTCCAGTGGTTAAGAATCCACCTTCCAATGCAGGGGACGCAGGTTCAATCCCGGGGAACTAAGATCCCACATGCCCTGAGGCAACTAAGTCTGCATGCTCTAGAGCCCCCGAGCCACAACTAGAGAGAATCCCGCGTGCTGCAATGAAGAGCCCATGCAGCACAACAAAGATCCCGTGTGCCACAACTAAGACCTAACGCAGCCAAATAAATAAATAAATATTAAAAAAAAAAAAAACAACCCAGTTTGGGTTGGAAAACAAAATCAACAAGACCTCCATGCATGAGGTATGAGAATTTTTTTAACATACTACTATTTATTTATAAAAAATATTTGAATTAAGTATGTATTCCTTGTTCTTAATAAATGCTAAACAATTGATAAAGCAAAATTTTAAATTATGCAATCTAATGTTAATTCCGCGGGAAAAGAAATAGATTTTTTAATTAAGCTTATTCCAGAAGGGCCAGACCCTGGGGGTCATGAGATCTGGCTTTCATATGCTAAGGAATCATTTTACTAAAGATGTTGGTACATTAGTCAAGGAGCAAGGTGAAAACCCTAGTTGATCAATGAGAATTTATCTATATCAGCCATTGAGCTCCTTCCCAAAGGGTCCAAATTTGAATACCATCCTAAGAGCCCCAGAGATGGGTGTGACTCAGTCACTTTGGAGGAAGCGTATCTGAATATTGAAAGGAACCCAATGTCCCCCTGACCTTCCCTGTGGTTCACAGACTGACAAAGCTTTCCAAAGTCCACCAGAAAAACATCCCACCAGGAGAACTTGCTCTGTGGACATCAGGTGCATTTGGCTGGAGGTGATAGCACTACTTATATACTCCACCAGCCTTGCCAGCGCTGCAGAAAATAAGGCACGAGCTTGCTCCCCAGAGCTGTGGGTGTAGATGATTCTGGCTTAAACCTAAGCAGGAGAGGTGGAGAAGGACGGTAAGGAAAATGGGCCACATGCTTAGCGGGAAATGCACTGTTTGGGGACTCAGGTGGATATGGATTTGAATCCTGACTCTGCCACGTGTTCATCAACTCATTAACTTCTCTGAATCTCAGTTCTTTATAAAATGAGAATTGCACCCACCCCAGAGAGTGTTATGAGGAGTAAGGAAGCATCTATCACATAGATAGAATGTGCTGGCACCGTCAGCATTCAGTAAACAATAGCAAAACAGAACCCAAACTGATCCTGACTTGAGATAAAGAAGTCAGCAAGCCTTGCCCTCCTGACCACGTCACCGTGAGGGAACACAGCATGCCAGCTGGCCCCAGGGTTTCTGAATTGTCAAGGACAGGCTTCTGTGGATGCTGTTGAGAGGTGGGTGGATGTGCTAGCCGACCACATGCCAGCTGTTCTCCTGCAGCTGTGGCTGCCCAAACCTTCCAGCTCTCCTCCTGTCTAAGCCAGCCAGCAAAGCCTCACACAACAGCCTGCTTTCCCACCGCCTTATTCTATTGTCCAAATGCGCGAAACAGCAATGAAGAAATGTGTTGTTTGCTTTCTATTCCTGATGCTGACAGTTTGCTTATCTAACCAAAAAAAAAAAAACCTCTATTTTGTCTTATTTTGGTCCTTACCACTAGACAGCAAATGACCGGCCTGTGGGAAAGAAAGCTGCAGAGAAACAATGAATTAACTAGGTCTTCTTTTCTTTTTTCTTTTTTCTTTTTCTTTTTTTTATAAATAGGAGCACACCGTTTTGGTTTTTTGTTTTGTTTTGTTTTTTATTTATTTTTGGCTGTGTTGGGTCTTCGTTTCTGTGCAAGGGCTTTCTCTAGTTGCAGCAAGCGGGGGCCACTCTTCATCGCGGTGCGCGGGCCCCTCACTATCGCGGCATCTCTTGTTGCGGAGCACAGGCTCCAGACGCTCAGGCTCAGTAGTTGTGGCTCACGGGCCCAGTTGCTCCGCGGCATGTGGGATCTTCCCAGACCAGGGCTCGAACCCGTGTCCCCTGCATTGGCAGGCAGATTCTCAACCACTGCGCCACCAGGGAAGCCCAGTCATCTTTTCTTATGATGAGCACAGGCACTGTGTTTTAGCTTAAACACAGGTACGTACTATCAAATATGGAAAACTGGGTGATTTTCTCAGTATGGTTTTAGGGCTCCCTCCCATGTGGACACAATGCTGATTGGTCCAATAGCCATCCACCCCCTTCCAAGATTGTCCTCATACCATACCAGTCTCTATAATGAGCACTTACTCCCTCTGACACTTTGATACTCCACTGTCTCCCACTTCTGCAAAGCATGTGGGTCTTCTACCAGCCTCATACCTCCCAGTACACTCTTAGCACCCTGGGTCATGCTCCTGACAAAAATGTGCCAAGATTAATAGAAACTTCTGGCTGGTCTTCCACCTCTTGTTTCTCCAAACTATCTTCCATTGACTTACCTAAAGTGCAGCTTCACTTACATTATTCCTCTGCTCAGTAACCTTCAATGGCTCCCTATTAGTCATTCTGCAACCAAGCTTTCCCACGTTATCACCCTAACCTGCTGTCTCCATGACATCTCTGTGCCAGCACACGAATTCCAACTAGATTTAACCACTCTTTAATGAACTTGCCCACCTTTTGCTATCTCCAGGCCTTTTTTCATGGCATGCCCCTGCCTGGAATACCCTCCCTCCTTCTCTATCATCCGTACTCTAAAATCAAGTCCATCCATCAGAGACCATCTCAAGCAACACTTCTCTAAAGACTTTCCCAATCCTTCCAACTGGTAATGAACCTGCCTTCTAAATCCCGTGACGTTGCGCACTTTCCTTCTGTCTCTTCTGCCCCTCTACCTTGCAGTGTCAACCCCAAAGAGTCTGTAGGGGCTTCTGAGCAGCACTCTGATTGGAGGGGAAGGCCAGAGACTGGCCTTAAAGCTGCATTTGCTCGAACAAACAAAAGTCCAGGACCAGATGGCTTCACAGGTAAATTCTATCAAACATTTAGAGAAGAGCTAATACCCATCCTTCTCAAACTCTTCCAAAATATTGCAGAGGAAGGAACACTCCCAAACTCTTTCTATGAGGCCACCATCACCCTGATACCAAAACCAGACAAAGATACTAAAAAAAAGGAAAATTACAGACCAACATCACTGATGAATATAGATGCAAAGATCCTCAACAAAATACTAGTAAACAGAATCCAACAACACCTTAAAAGGATCATAAACCATGATCAAGTGGGATTTATCCCAGGGATGCAAGGATTCTTCAATATATGCAAATCAATCAACGTGATACACCATATTAACAAATTGAAGAATAAAAAACATGTGATCATCTCAGTAGATGCAGAAAAAGCTTTTGACAAAATTCAACACCCATTTATGATAAACACTCTCCAGAAAGTCGGCATAGAGGGAAACTACCTCAACATAATAAAGGCCATATACAACAAACACACAGCAAACGTCATTCTCAATGGTGAAAAACTGAAAGCATTTCCTCTAAGATCAGGAACAAGACAAGGATGTCCACTCTCACCACTATTATTCAACATAGTTTTGGAAGTCCTAGCCATGGCAATCAGAGAAGAAAAAGAAATAAAAGGAATACAAATTGGGAAAGAAGAAGTAAAACTGTCACTGTTTGCAGACGACATGATACTATACATAGAGAATCCTAAAGAGGCCACCAGAAAACTACTAGAGCTAATCAATGAATTTGGTAAAGTTGCAGGATACAAAATTAATGCACAGAAATCTCTTGCATTATACATCATACATTAATGATGAAAAATCTGAAAGAGAATTTAAGGAAACACTCCCATTTACCACTGCAACAAAAAGAATAAAATACCTAGGAATAAACCTATCTAGGGAGACAAAAGACCTGTATGCAGAAAACTATAAGACACTGATGAAAGAAATTAAAGATGATACCAACAGATGGAGAGATATGATACCAACAGATGGAGAGATATACCATGTTCTTGGATTGGAAGAATCAACATTGTGAAAATGACTATACTACCCAAAGCAATCTACAGATTCAATGCAATCCCTATCAAATTACCAATGGCATTTTTTACTGAACTAGAACAAAAAATTTTACAATTTGTATGGAAACACAAAAGACTCCGAATAGCCAAAGTAGTCTTGAAGGAAAAAAACGTTGCTGGAGGAATCAGACTCCCTGACTTCAGACTATACTACAAAGCTACAGTGATCAAGACAATATGGTCCTGGCACAAAACCAGAAACCTAGATCAATGGAACAAGATAGAAAGCCCAGAGATAAACCCATGCACCTATGGTCAACTAATCTACGACAAAGGAGGCAAGGATATACAATGGAGAAAAGACAGTCTCTTCAATAAGTGGTCCTGGGAAAACTGGACAGCTACATGTAAAAGAATGAAATTAGAACACTCCCTAACACCATACACAAAAATAAACTCAAAATGGATTAGAGACCTAAATATACGGCCAGACACTGTAAAACTCCTAGAGGAAAACATAGGAAGAGCACTCTTTGACATAAATCACAGCAAGATGTTTTTTGATCCACTTCCTAGCGTAATGGAAATAAAAACAAAAATAAACAAATGGGACCTAATGAAACTTAAAAGCTTTTGCAAAGCAAAGGAAACTACAAATAAGATGAAAAGACAGCCCTCAGAATGGGAGAAAATATTTGCAAACGAATCAACAAAGGATTAATCTCCAAAATATATAAACAGCTCATGCAGCTCAATATTAAAAATACAAACAACCCAATCCAAAAATGGGCAGAACACCTAAACAGGCATTTCTCCAAAGAAGACATGCAGATGGCCAAGAAGCACATGAAAAGCTGCTCAACATCACTAATTATTAGAGAAATGCAAATCAAAACTACAATGAGGTATCATCTCACACCTGTTAGAATGGGCATCATCAGAAAATCTACAAACACCAAATGCTGGAGAGAGTGTGGAGAAAAGGGAACCCTCTTGCACTGTTGGTGGGAATGTAAATTGGTACAGCCACTATGGAGAACAGTACGGAGGTTCCTTAAAAAACTAAAAACAGAATTACCATATGATCCAGCAATCCCACTACTGGGCATATACCCAGAGAAAACCATAATTCAAAAAGACACATGCACCCCAATGTTCATTGCAGCAGTATTTACAATAGCCAGGTCATGGAAGCAACCTAAATGCCCATCGACAGATGGATGGATAAAGAAGATGTGGTACATATATACAATGGAATATTACTCAGCCATAAAAAGGAACGAAATTGGGTCATTTGTTGAGACGTGGATGGATCTAGAGACTGTCATACAGAGTAAAGTAAGTCAGAAAGAGAAGAACAAATATCATATATTAACGCATATATGTGGAACCTAGAAAAATGGTACAGATGAACCGGTTTGCAGGGCAGAATTTGAGACACAGATGTAGAGAACAAACGCACGGACACCAAGGGGGGAAAGCCACGGGGGTGGGGTGATAGTGGTGTGATGAATTGGGCGATTGGGATTGACATGCATACACTGATGTATATAAAATTGATGACTAATAAGAACCTGCTGTATAAAAAAATAAATAAAATTCAAACATTAAAAAGAAAAGTCAAGACAAAAAAAAAAAAGGCTGCATTTTCACAAGCACCATGTTTCACTATAATTACAATAGATGAGGAGAGGGGCTGATGAGATGAAAAATGGAGCTGCTCAGGCACCCTCCAAACCCCAACTACTGAGACCTCTTTGCTCTTCTTTTCTTTCTTCCACTGGACTGCAAGTGCCTTACAGACAGAGGCTGTGTTCCTCAAGCAAATGCCTACTGCAGGGTCAAGCACAGTGCCAGCCATAGAATAGTTGCTTGACACAAAACACACTGGATTTATTAGAGCAGGTGATGCCTCTGGGACGCATCCAGTTAGCACAACGTCTTCTCGTCTAGGCAAAACAAGTTAAGTCCTCAGCACCCACTGCCTCACTGCGTCTGACTGAAGCCGAGGATGTGACAGTCAGCCCCTCTCTCTTTAACAGGCTCCTATGACAGCTCCTGACCTGCTTCTCCTTTAAGCTGCACTTTTACTTTTGAACCTGAATTTACCCAGAAAAACATAATGGGGTGATTCCAAATCCAAAGGGACAGCTCCTGGTGCCAGCCCTCAGTGGAGAGTCATGCCAATCACTTCACGTTGTTTTGCCAGCTGGGAAGAAATCCTTAATCAGTTTCACCAGGAATCCACTTTCTGAGGGTGCCCTCTCGCCAGCAGGTGCCATCTCTCGTTGGAAACAGACAGCACATTGCTCCACACCCCAGTAGCACAGGCGCTCCCTGCCCTGGGGTGGCACCTCCTCCCACCAGCTGGAGCCCCATCAGCCTCACTGACACAGCACCCTTCCTGGAAGACTAAAGCTCTCCGCGGAAACCAAAGGCTTCTGCAAGGGGCTTGGAGGGGCATCTGGGACAAGAGAGAGACTAAGAGATATTAGTCTTATGCTGCATTAGACATTCACTCCCCCCCCACCCCTTATTTCATAATGGCCTTAATCTTTTTTTTTAACTCTTGAACCCAGGTTAGCCCACTTCCTGTGCAACTTTTTAAGGAATTCAAACCCTTTGCAGTAAAGAAAGGCAAGCATTCCCTGGAGCTTGATATTAGGAATGTTTCTAGATTGCTGGTTCAGAGCCTGTACATTTGTTAATTTGCAACCTAAACACACCCCACGGCCTCATTTAACTCTGAGTGCTCGTGTGTGCATTGCAACTGCCTATGCCTGGTTCCAACTTAATCAAGCACTTAATGAGTAACATTAATATTCGTTGTCTTCTCCATGGGAGCTGATGCTCATCAAGGTAAATAGCTGCTGGCTGTCTCCACAGCCTGTGGTTAAGCTAAGGATCATCTATCCTCATCTAGACAGTGGACTGTTTGTCCCCCTCAAGATGGAAAAACCCTGCTGGGTACTTTCCAAAGGTTTCATTTTAAAATCTTTCCACTTACAGATCTTTTAAAAATGCCAAGGGATTTGGAAGAGCAGTAAGAAATCTACTATCTGGGCGATAGTCATTCAGAGATTCTTGTAGGGTGCCTATTACATGCCAGGCACTAAAATAAGTGCTAGGGATGTAATGATGACCCCAGGCGGTCCTGGTTACTGCCCTCAAGGCACATACAGTCTGATGGGAGAGGCCCAACTAGGTAAGGGTCATGCTAACCAGGGCATAACTGCAAAGTGAGATCAGTGTTAGGAAGGAAGCCATGCAGTGCTGGGAGAGCCATTCCCTAAGGAGGAGAGGTTAGAGCTGAGTTGAAAGATGGATAAAGGAAGAAATCTGTTGTTCACCAACTATTAGGGCTGGATCTCTCTCTCTCTCTCTCTCTATCTCTCTCTCCACCCCCAACATCCAGTACAACTCCTCTATTTATAGATGAGGAAACTGAGGCCCAACAGAGCTAAAACTCTTGCCCAAGGTCAGAGCTAATTATAGAAACCAATGATCCCAATACCCAATCTCTTCCTGCTAAATCACCTGGATTTTATTTATATCCCAGCTATAGATTACCTCAATGCCAATAAAACACAGAATATTGAGTTCAAACCACACCCCTCAAGACCACAAGCATAAATAACGATCGTGTTTTAATGTAGATGATACCTTTTTATTTTGCAAATCCAGAGAGTTCTCATCGTATCAAAATCCAAGACAGCTTGATTTCTGTAAGAACGCGAAGGCCATAACCCTGCTTGAAATGCACTAGCAAATTTCTCTAACCGTGCAATGCTAATTTAGGCGTGAGCTGTGTGTTCAGGCTGACTTCACGCCCCAGCTAGAGTTTCAGATTTGCACAGGGCGATTGGGTGGCTCTTTGCTGTTTCACTGCAAGGATCTTTCCCTGGACTCCGGAAGCCTCTGGGGAATTTACCGCGGCCGAAGTGGCCGTGTTCTCCCCAGTGTGTGCATGCGCTGCATGGTGAAACATTCTTTTGAAAAGCCCGTGAAAATCCACTCGCAATCCGTGCGTGTGCATGTAAAATCGCAGAGCAAGGACCGGAAAGACCCGCAGCGGAGCACACCCTGACCCGAGGTTACTTCTGGGGAGCCGCAGTCATGGGGAGGGGATGTGATATGGTCTTCTTTTTACTCTAGATATGCCTGAGCTTTGTAAAATTGTACACAAGAACGTATTCGTGTATTACACATTTAATACATTTGTGTTAATATTTTAAAAGAAGTTTCTTAAACAAACATCTCAGTACAAAAAAAGGTGCATCGTTGTAGAGAGCAGCAGCGTTTCTCGTGGATGTGACTGTCTATTCCAGAAACCTCAGAGTAACACCCCGCGCCCGCCCACCCTTG